>NC_045559.1:124014887-125283387 GCF_009819795.1 Aythya fuligula
CCGCCTCGCCCGCCTCCCCCCGGCCCCGCCGCCGCCCCCCCCGCCGCCGCCGCCGCCGCCCCCCCCCGCTCCCGGCGCCCGGCGCCCGGCGCTGGGCGGCCGGGCCCCTGCGGCCCGCCCGGTCGGCGCAGCCCCGTCGCGGCCTAGCTGCGGCCTCCTCGGGGCCTGCGCCGCGGCCTGCTGCGGGCAGGGGGAGGCCCGGGCCGGGCCGGGCGGCGGGGCCGCGCCGCGGGCTGCTTACCGTGCGGGTGGCGGGCGGCGGCGCGGGGCGCGGCGCGGCCTCTGTCGGCGCGGCGGGGCCGAGCGCGGCGGCGGCGGCGGCAGCAGCGGCGGCGGCGGCGGCTGCGGCGGGGCGGGCGGGCGGGAGGGGAGGGAGGGGCCGAGCTCGGAGCTGAGTGGAAGCGGCCAAGCTCCCCGGGCCGGGCCGGGCCCGCCGTCAGCACGTCACGTCACTGCCCGAGAGAGAGACCCAGGAAAAGGAAGGCGGCGGCGGCGGGAGGCAGGCGGGCGGGCAGGCGGCAGGCAGGGCAGGGAGGCAGCCGCACGCCGCCGCCTCGCCGCGGCCGCCCGCCGGGGACGGGGCCGCCGGGCGGGCCGGGGGCCTCGGCCGGGCGAGGCGCGGGGGGGGCGGCGAGGCGAGGCCGGGCCGGGCCGGCACAGGACAGGACAGGACAGGACGGGCGGCCCCGCTCCGCTCCGCGCCCCGCGGCTCCTCCCGACGCCGCCGCGGCGAGCCCAGAGCCCCCCGAGCCCAGCCGCGGCCCCCGGCACCCCGCCGCCCGCCCTCCGGCCCGGCCCGGCCCGGCCCCTCCATGGCGGGCCTCCCGCGGCCGGCAGGCCCCGGCCCGGCCCGGCGCTGTGGTGCGGGCCCGAGGGCTGCGGGCGCCCGGCGAGAAGCCGCGGGGGGGACGGGGCCGCGGGCACGGGGGGCGAGGGGCACGGGGCGAGCCCCGGGGCCTGCAGGCCGCCGCTCCCCCAGGCAGCACCGCCACCATTAACTACAGCAACAACATAACTGCAACAACAGCAACAGCGGGGCCGGGCGGGTAACAGCAGCCCCAGCCCCAGCCCCAGCCCCAGGTTTGCGGCTCGCAGCAGCGGCTCCCGCACGCCTGGCGGGGCCGGCGCTGCCCCCCAGGGCCGCTGGCGCTTATGTAAGAGGCCGCCATGGCGCCCCGGCCCGCCCGGCGCCGCTCCCGCCGAGCAAACAAACAAAAAAAAAGCGAATAAAATAAAGGGGGGGAGGTCTGCTCGCATAGACTGCACAGAACTGGGGAGAAGGAGGTACTGGCACATCCAGCGCGCTTGGCTGGCAGTGCCTCCTGCTCCTCGCCCCAAAACTTAACCCCATTTCATTTTATTATTTTTAAAGAAAATAATCACTGTTGACCCACAAAAGATGCAACCTAAAGCGTTGAAGGCACCAGAAATCACGTACCATGAGCAACCTCATGGCGATGAGTAGGTACATCCAACACGGTTGGAGTTCTCACCTAGTTGTGGGGTCAGGGCTCGAGGGGACTGCTTCTCGTTCTGTGTTAGCCACTTAAGTAAACTGGAAGTAAACGGACTGTTGCACTTATCAACGCAGGCCAATGTCACTTATCTGGCCCTGAACAGCACCCGTGCAGTGTTTATGCTGAGAATGAGCCTTGGGGTTCAGTTTTGACTCAGCTGCAATTTTACACACTAGTTTCCCATCTTAACACACAAGTTTTAAAAAGTAATTTGGTCGATTCTTGTGAAACACTTATAGTTTATTTTGGTGTACTATACGATAAACATGTACCCTGAACTGTGCAAATTTTGACCACGATACTTTAAAAGTTAATCTATTTTATTTCATTTTATGAAGGTCGTAGTTAAACTACTGTAGAATCAGCCCAAGTTGTACTGCAGGAGAGGTTCCTAAAATATTTACCTTAAAAACAGTTATTAATCTTGACCATAACTATGATACTACTATAAAAGAAGTTAACATTCTTGTTAGAATGGAAGAAGCCAAAGGAACAAGAGCAGAAAAATATCTTAATTCATAATCAACAGCAAGGTAGATCTCATATAGAAAAGTGAAAAAAATATGTTCAAAGTGTTGTTTTTACTTAAGCATTGGTAAGTTCCTTGGCTGGAACATGCCTCTGATCATTCATATTATGTAATGCTTTCACAGGAGCTAGGCCACTGAAGTGGTTACAGGACTGGAGCATCTGATACATGAGGAAGGACAAAGAGCTGAGGCTGCTCAGAAGGAATGGCTGGAGAAAAGGAGACTCAGGGGGATGTTATGCTTATATATAAGCCCTGATGAGGGGAGTAAAGACGAGGGAGCCAGTCACTACTCAGTAGCATTCAGTGACACGAGGAGAGTCAGTGGCACAAATTGAAATACTGGAAATTTGATTTAAGCATGAAAAGAAAAATGGCTGTGAGGTTGAGGTTGATCAGACAGTGGAACAGGTTGCTCAGAGAGATTGTGAGTTCTCCGTCTTTGGAGATGCTCAGAACCTAACCGGACACAGCCATGAGCAACCTGCTGTATCTGACCCTGCGCTGAGTAGGAGTTGGACCAGAAGATCTGCAGAATACCTTCCAACTTCAGCGATTCTGTGTTTTTAAGGAGTTTTTCCCACAAGTTTAAAGTGTTTATAATGAACAGCACGGCCCACTGTAAGCTTTTTGGTTCCGATTAATTAAATCAGTCATTCACGTGTGGAACGGAAGTCCTGAATACACAGAGCATTGCCCTTGAAAATGCAGCATATCCGTGTGTTAGGTCACTGCAAGGAGAGACATCAGAAGAGCCATGATGTCGTTGAAAGGCATACGCCCAGATGTTCAGTGAAAGCCTGACTCAACTTCTTGTCTGGTCGCTGTTGGTCATTCGCCCTGTCTGCATATAACCACTGCACTTTTATCCCCTAGTTCCCTGCTACTCAGGAGTCAGATACCAACAGCTTTTGAGTTATTAAGGAGAAACAATTTGTTTCGATACAGCCATGATCTAAGTGTTATCCCCAACCATGAACGTTTCTGACGCCGACCAATGGGCCACAAACACCCTGCTATGGTCAGGAAGAGGGGAACTCCCATCTGCTGAGCTGCCAGAAAGGAAGCCATGTTTACAACTGATACTCACAGACATTGCTGCTCTCGCATCTAGCAGGGGAGTCCAAGGGCAGAACACGCTTGAAAACTGCAGATAAAATACATGTACTTGCACCACCTTGTAGAAACACAGGTTCACGTGTTTGCAGAAATGTTTTTGTGACTTGCACTTTTTGGAGTAGAGTACACAAATGGTAAAAGAAAAAAAATACATTGTAAGCAATAGGATTTCAGACCTTAATTAGAGATTAGTTGGGGTCAGATTTAATTCAGAGACAGAATATAGCTTGCGTGTAAGGTTTCATAGCTCAATTGTTCCACAGTCCTGTGAAGAGAGCCCTTCTGATACTAGTTTTACCTGTGGTCCAGTGTTTTTTTTTGTTGTTGTTGTTTTGTTTGTTTGTTTTTTTTCCCTGGAGCTTGTCCTAGTGTCTGTCCCTCAGCAGTAGGTAACCTTGCTGTATCCGACTTCGTCCTCACAAGAGCGAATTGAGCCTGTGGCTTTTGCTGAAATATCCTCCTAAATTCTACTCAAATTTAGCCGTCACTGGGTTAGTTCCAAAGATACATGCTAGTAATTTCTTACTTGGCATTGGTTATCAAGGTTCCATCTAAGTTTTCTTAAAAAGAGTCAATCTGTATAATACCAGCTGTGTGTGTCCCTCAAGTCAGGAAGACCTGGTGTGACTGTAGGTCAGAATGGCTAATAATGTTTGCGTCTGTCTTTCTGATAATTTACATGCAAACAAATTCTAAAAATTAAGAAAAAGCCATTTTCAGTCTCAGTTCCTTCCTATTTAATGTCTTAATTAGCACCCTTCCCGCTTATCAGCAGCATGCTTTGCAAACACACGTGTGCCAAGTAACACCGCCAAATTGGTGAAGCTCTAGCTCCTCCATTGCTAACTGCTCCAGGTTGTAGAAATGGGATGCTAAGTTGAGAGTCACCAGCTCTGCGTTGGCTGTTTTGTAGGCCTTTCCACATAGGTGTGTTTGCTTCTCAATCTACAGCCATACTGAGTAATTTTAATGGACAGTTGTATCATCATGTTTCCTTTAACAGTAGCAGTTTTTCAACCTGGACAAACCTGACAGCTGGTGACAAGCGGTCACTGAGTTAAATCAAACGCTATACAGTAAACATTCTCAGTGCTTTGACATGATATGTTCAAGTTTTTTCCTATGCAGCCACAGTGAGAGAGAGAAATCAGAGGCTGGGTAAGAAGGGAACGGGTGAGGGCGGTTCCAATTTCTCCCAGAATAGTTAACATATATTCACCAAAAAATTACAGATAAGTTTTCTGTTGTCCTGCTTCCATTTGAAGCTGCTTCATAAAAAGGAAGTACAGTTGTCTTATCCAAGCATCTAAACTCTGTCACACATTTTTCTATTTTAGTTACTAATAGCATTGCTTATGCTTCATTACTTACCTGCAATTATTTGATTAAAAAGAAGCGACTAAGGAGGATTAAGAAGATTGCTCACAGCGGTAGTAAAAAGGTTTACTTCATAATTATGGTAGTTGCTAACGTACCGAAAGAAAGAATTGGAAAAAAAAAAATAAATTCATTTTAGCTGGCTGTGGTCCACCTCTGAAACTAAGTGCATACCTATTAGAATCACGGAACAGCTCGGGTTGGAGGGACCGTAAAGATCACCTGGCTCCAACCCCCTGCCATGGGCAGGGACACCTCCCACTAGATCAGGTTGCCCAAAGCCCCATCCAGCCTGGCCTTGAACAGTGATGGGGCATCCACAGCTTCTCTGGGCAACCTGTGCCAGTGCCTCGCCACCCTCTGAGTGAAGAATTTCCTCCTAACATCTAACCTAAATTTCTTGTCTTTTAGTTTTAAACCATTCACCCTCGTCCTGTCATTATCTGCCTGAGTAAAAAAATTGCTCTCTTTTTTTATAAGACCCCTCCAAGTATTGAAAAGCATGTGTGCCTTGACATTGCTTCCAGGAGGATCTCTTCCATGATCTTCCCAGGCACAAAGGTGAGGCTCACCGGTCTGTAGTTCCCCATATCCTCCTTTCTGCTGTTTTTTAGAATGGGAGTGGTGTTTCCCTTTTTCCAGTCACCAGGGACTTCACCTGCGTGCCAGGACTTTTGAAATATGATGGAGAGAGGCTTGGCAACTCTGTCAGCCACTTCCCTTAGGACCCTGGTATGCATGGCATCAGGCCCCATGGGCTTGTACCTGTTCACCTTCATCAGGTGGTCTCAAACCTGCTCTTCATTTATAGTGGGAGGGACCTTGCTCCCCCAGCCCTCGCTTACAGGTGCAGGGAAACGAGAGATGTGGGCAGCCTGAATGCCAGTGACGGCTGAGGCAAAGAAGTTGTCGAGTACTTCAGCTTTTCTCATGTCTGTCACTGCCAGTTCTCCTTTCTCATTTATCAGAGGGGGCGCACTCTCCTTGACCTTTCCTTTCTGGCCAGTGTACCTATAGAAACCCTTCTTGTCATTCCTTGTATCCCGTGCCAAGCTCAGTTCTGTCTGGGCCTTGGCTTTCCTGATCCCATCCCTGCACATCCAGACAGCATCCCTGCACTCTTCCCAGGCGCTGTTCCCTGCTTCTGCTGCCTGGCATTTCCTTCTTGTGCCTCAGTTTGACCAGCAGGTCCTTGCTCAGCCATTGTGGTTTCCTGCCCTCCCTGCCCACTTTCTTGCACAGGGAGATGGGGAGCCCCTGTGCTCTAAGGAAAACATCCTTAAGGAGTTGCCAGCTCTGCTCAGCTTCTTTGTCCCAAATGATGGTGTTCCAGGGGATGTCATCCACTAGGTTTTTAAATAGCTCAAAGTTCACTCTTCAGAAGTTCAGGGCCATGACTTTGCTCTTCACCAGGCCCATATTCCTCAAGATCACAAACTCAGCCATGGCGTGATCACTGCAGCCCAGACTGCCTCTGATCTTAACCTCTTTAATGAGTTCAGCTGTACTGGTGAGCACCAGGTCCAGTCACACTTCTCTGGTTGTTTTGTCTAATACCTGGGCCAGGAAGTTGTCCTCAAGGCACTCCAGGAGTCTTGTGGATTGCCTACAGCCTCAGGTTTTGCTTTCCCAGCAGACATCTGGGTGGTTGAAGTCCCTCATCAGGATGAGAGCGTGTGTGTGAGCGTGACGCTTCTTGTAGTTGAAGTATGAAGGCCTCATCAACAGGCTCGCCTTGATCAGGTGGCCTGTAGCAGACCCCAGCCACAAGGTGGCCTTTATTGGTTTGGTCCTTAACTTTTACCCACAAGAAGTTTGATGTAATTAAATACAAAAACTTGCACATGTGATTCCGAGGCTGAAAACCAGAGTACTTGTGATACTGCTATCTGCTAAACCTTTAGAGAATTGCAGGAAAAATGAATTAACCTTTATTAGTAGTATCTCAGCTATTCACCCAAGCAACCCATGATACGCAGCAAAGACTACATCCATTTTAAACAAATGTGGATTTCAAAAAATCCAAACAGCTGAGTATTTAGTGTTCTTGTTTTTAAATTGCTTGTTAACCACTGCTAAAACTGGCCCTGACAAGGAAAGTGGAGGACAAAGAGCTTTGTGATGTGTTAGGAACAAGAGGTTTTAGCAAAGGTATGTTTCTTTCAGTAGATGGAGTGTTTTTCAACTGAATAAGTGTTTCCATTTTTCAAGTAGGAAAAATAGCCAAATGCATTTGTAGTTCATGTGGATTAAATAAAGCAATTTTCAGTGTAAAAGCAGTCATGCAAGATTTAAATTGTGAACTTTTGCTGGGACAGGTTTCCCAGCAAGGCTAGTTGCTTCATTAGAATTATTTTACTCCGGAAGAAAGGATTGGGCATAAATCATGTCAACCAAAGTGGTGGTTTATAGTAAAACTACAACTCTACGAGGAGCTTTTTTCATGCACAGTGTATACAGTAATATGACAGTAATACTGAAAAGTATTCCTTGTAAAAGTATGTCCAAAAATGAAGGAAGTATGAGGGATAATCAGTCGTTCTACTGATATTATTTAATCAGTAGGTCCACATAGCTCTGAAATCTTAAAAGTGAACGTAACAAAGGAAAGGCTGTCTGACCAAAAGTCTGTTAGACTTCATAAAGTGTTTCTGGACAGTAATCGGTAGAAAATGTCTAGTGAGAAGTACAAGGGTAGGGCAAGTGTAGAGTGGTACATTCTTCAAAATATATTCCTGCCTTCCTTTGTCAGCAGAGGAGATAGCTGATCCATTTACAATAATAAATGCAAATCTCAAAAGATTTGAGCAATATCAGAAAGTGTGGTATCAGGGCCAGTTCCCATTTGGCTGAGTCAGGTACTAATAAACCAGCCCATCATGTTAAAATCAGTCCTCATTAAAATAACAGAACAGAAAACACAGGAGTTATTTGATAAAGAATGAAAGGATAAGAATATAACTAACACCAGTAAGTGTGGTTTAAGGTAAAAAAAAAAAAAAAAAAAAAAAAGAAGAAAAAAAAAAAAGATCTCAGCAAATATACTGAGTTTCATTACTTGCATAGGTGAGAAGCCTGAGCACAAAACTGTGTAGACAGAGTAGACTTCGGTAAAGTGCTTCACACTGTGCACCAGTGAGTCTCACTTAGCGTAATAGATTAAATGGTTTAAAGCTAATGGACTGACAGATCTGGAGAAGTGATGAAACAGTTGGATTGCTCATAGAAGTGGAGCCTTAGTTATGGTTATCTGGCCCAACAGCTCCATCCACGGTCTAGAAGTAATCATGGTCATGCTACTTGTGACAAAGATGGTGGAGTGGGTAAGTAATGAGGAGGAAAAGACAATAATGCAGAGCAGTCATGTAGGCTGGATTACTTTATAAATGGGACATTAAATAAGTTGTCTTAACATGTCCAAACACAAAATTACCTATCTAGGATTAATGAATACAAGTCATCTACCTAGAAGATATTACTGAATCCTGAAAAGCAGAGAGTTCAGAAAAGACTGAAGGAATGCAATTCCAAGACACCTCAAGAAGAGTCTCTGGAATACAGCTGGGACTTAAAAAAAAAAAAAAAAAAAAAAAAGGATCATTGATATATTGTAGAAAAAAGATGAGTTTATACCTGCTTAAAGTCTAAATAGACTGAAAACCAGAGAGAGCACAAAGAATCAGAAAAGTGATTTAAAAGCTTAAAAAATATTTTGCTGTTTAGTAACAGCAGAAGCAGACAAACATAAAAAAAACAACAACAAAACAGAGATAGATGAATTAGGTAGTGCTTTTCTGGTAAGAGGTCATTTTAGTCTAGACAAAGACATAACCAAAATTGATAGCTGGAAGTTTAAACAAGATGGATTCATTTTAAAAATTAGACTTGACTTTTTGAACAATAAAATATGAGCAACCACAAGCAAAACAAAAGGGATAGCATGGGTTCTCTACCTTGGCTTATTCAGCTCAAGATGGGATAGCGTTCTGGTATATTTCCCTGAATCCAAGTCCTTCAGGGAGCGAGTGAAATTTAGTGGCTTATGACACAGAGAAATTTAAGTGACCTCATCATTTCAGAAGTGGAAGGAATTACAGGTACCCAGAAGAATATAATTTATTGAAGTCATATTTTTTAGTATTCAGATTTTTTCTATTTAAGAATAACTAAAAAAAAAAATTAAAAATAATATTTCAAATCATGCCCAGTAGTAGTTGTCACTATTTGGTAGACAGTAAAATCTGCATAGAGCTGTTCAAAATTTCTAAAGAGTTGTCCAGACATAATTTACATTTAAAAATTAAACTAATGTAATTATCTAATGAAAGCCTGTGAAGAGATCCGAGTAGAGTCCTCTAGTGTCTGTGCTCTGCTGCTTGCACACGGTCAGTAGTGCCTATTTCATCCCACTCACATTTCTCTGTATTGCCAGTCCTTTGACTAGCAAAATGAGATGCTATTGCTGTTTTTCTTTGCGGACTGCTTTAGGAAAGGGTCCTTCTGTGTCCATCACAAGAGAATGTTGCCACCACGGTGCTGTCACCAGCCCGCCGTTATCTCTTGGCAATCACTTGGTCTTTCACCAAAACTGTCCCAGGTTAAATGGTCTCAAGGGTTTCCGTGCAGGACCCAGAAACATCCAGTAAAGAACAGACTGAGGCCTGCAGAAGGAAATGCATCAGAGATGATTTGATCCCAGGCACCATGCCCCAAAACGGGTCTGTAACTCTTCTCAATTTGAGCAAAAATTTTACCAGGAAAACAGTTGCTGGAGCCTCCCGCAGCGGTGCTGGTTATTGCTGTGTGCTGTGATGAAGGCTTATGGCCGTGCACAAGTCTGAATGTGTGAAGCAAAGTCCCTTGAAGCTGCCTACAGAAAAGTGAAGACAGCTGAAGTCATCTGTAAGTCACAGGATGTTTTATCCACAGTATGAAGTGTCGAATAATTTTATGTCTGAGAAACCAACATCGTCAAATTCAGAGAACTCACAGCATGGGACAGATGCAGTGAGACAAAAGGATGCAAGATACTCCAAGGTGTGAAAGGGTGTTGAGAAGAGCCAGGGCCTGGAACTCCTGCTGGGTAGAGGAAGGAGAGGTTTATATGATTTATCTTTCTTGCAGGTAAGGAATCACAAGCCTATAAATCTGTCCAGGGCCCGGTATGCATTATGTGATCCACAGGCAACAAAGGGCGAGTGCTTTTCAGCCTCACAGCCCTCTCCCAAATCACAGCTCCATTTGATATTTTTTTGGCACTAAAACAGGCACAGGCTGCTCACAAGTAGAGGCTTCCTGTTCTCCAGGTAGCTCTGCTTGTTATCTGCCTCATTAAAAACAGGACTAAATCAGTGCAGAACTCCAGGACAGTCACCTGCCATGTCCCCTGACTTTGGCACCTAGCAATCCCCATGGATTTGCTGCATGCTCCTGCCAGGTGGTATGCCCTCCACAGAGCTGGAGCACTGTCTGAATGCCACAGCTGGGTGTGCTGCCCATCACCCTTCCCCCAGGAGGCTGTGAATGGCTCTGACCAGTCCATCTGCTCTTCTGCCATCACCGCTGGTCTTCAGAGCATGGTGAGACCCAAAGGGAGAACTGGCTTGATGTTGGTGGGAAGCTTCGCATGGCTCCTGGGAAACAAGGCTTGGAAAGCACAACACGAGCTGGAAAAGTGCCCAGGCTATCAAAACACCCAGGCTTCAGGTAGCATCTGGCCTGATGTTTGTCAGAACAAACGCCTGGACCACCAAGACATGCATGCCACAGCCCTTACACCAACACCCTCAGCACGGAGCCACCGACTGACTTCAACCGGTGGAGCTCAGGGACAAAAGTGCCAATTGAGCTTGGGCATACAGAGCCACCCCATGGTATAACTCAATAATTACCTCTAGGACCAGAAACAATTTTTTTGGTTTTGTTTGTTTGTTTTGTTTCTGTTTTGTTTTCAGCCAGCTTGGTTGAACTTGACCATGTGTGTCTGTCTCCACATCTCCACATCTCCACAAATGTAGATAGCCAAATAAGACATTTTAACTGGACTGCCCATGTGTACAGGCCGTCAAAATGCCCTGGAGCCAGCGGGCTGGGTACAAAGGAAGATGGCTGAAGACAATGTAAGAGAGAAATATTTTCTTTTGATGAGAAAACTAGTTGCAATGAATGAAGTAATGTAAAAAAATAATATTAATCAACCTGGTCAATCATCTATTACTACACAAACTTCCTTTGAAGAAATTGCCACTAAAAATGCTTATCTTGGATAACCTCTCTAGTTAAAAACATTAGAAGCGGGCAGCATAGTGTCACTTATTTTGAAGCTCTCTGACGTTTTGCATTATACAGGTTTTTAGTTGCTCATAAAACCTTGCCAGTTTCACAAGTCTGAAATTTTCCATTAGGGGTGTTGGCCTCAAACTGAATTTTTGGGAAGATTCCAGACACAGTTTTTTCAGCTGCCTAAGATCAAAACTGCAGATTTTTTTTTCCCTTGTTAATAATAATAAATTAAACATCATAGTTACAGAAAGAAAAAAAAAAGTTTTGAAAAAAGATCTTATATTTAACAGCAGGGTGGTCCTTGTGTTGTGTAGGGGCCTCTGGCATCCTCTGGGGAACTGACAAGTGGTTTGGCTGCATTAAAAGCTTTGAAATACTTTGGTTTACAGATATTCAGTAGACTTGTCAATATTTAGTTGCTAAAGGTAGGGTTTCCACAGGCAATTTTAGTTCTAACTCTTCCTTATCAAGTGCTGTGCATGCTGAAAGGAATTTTTAATTAGGTAGGGAGGTTAATTATTTATTCTACAATTTCAAATAACATCTCCTTGGTTCAAACTCCCATTGTTTTAGGGGGGGAAAGGAAAAAAAATATTCAAGGCTTGCCCTATAATTCTGTAAGCTCACTTTTCAGTTGCCTTATTTCTCCATGAGTCAACCCTACCACTTCCAGAGCTGCTGGTGAGTACATGCAGTAAGGGCGAAAGGACCGGTAAACATTCAGCTCAATACGTTGCTGGAAGACAGCCTAATAGGTTATGAAAAAGAAAAGCTAGAGAAAATTCAAACAGTTAAAAGGTATTTCTATTTTCTCTTCTTAGCCAAAAAAAAAGTTGCAAATGGCCCTGAGGGCTATCTGCTTCAGTGACTACACAAGCATTGTATTTTGAAATAGGACTGTGCCAGCCCCTCCCTGTTTCTTTAATAAATAGTTTAGCAAGACAGCAGGGCATTACAAAACAAAGCATTGCATTAAGGGACCAACTCTGTTTTCAGTGTGACTTGAATAGGAACAAAATTTGCTGCTAGAATAGCATGAACTGATTTTTAGGTTTGGATTTGTCATTTCAAAACTGTGTTACTTGCTCTCTTTCAAGCAAAGCTCTGTTGTAGCTGCAGCAGCTGTGCTCTACGTGAGCTGCAACAGTACTTTGAAACATTGAGATGTCAAATACCCTATAAAAATGAAAAGTGGGTTTCTCCAGCACAGACATGAGCAATCTCTTTCCTAAACTTGCATAAAAAATACATGTCACAACGTGAAACTTTCATATAGGACTGGACTGATGGGACTCAAGAATGGAGCAAAAGTGAAAAACAAAAACACAAATGAAATTCAAACTCCTGGAAGTAAAGCTTAAAGTCCTGAAGAAACTCCTTGTTCCTCCCTGTCCTTACGTGACTTGGGATGTGGAGTCTGTGGTCTACTTAAATTGATAGTTGTTTGCGATCTGCTCAGTACGTGTGGAAGCTTGTCAATAGTCCATAAAGTTGCACCACTAAGTACAGAGAGCCCACTCTTTTATTATTTTAGTATTAAGTGTCTAAACAGACACTTCAACATAAAGTTATAAACTCTTTCCAAGTCAAATGTGAGGTTTTAGCTGCACGAATAAATTGCCATCGTGAGAATACATGATGGGGAAACAGTGATAGCGTGAACTGTCATGTAAAGAAAGAACTATACCTTCAGGAAAATCGAAGTAACTTGAGATCAAAGTTTCCATAACACTTAAACCACAAGCTTACCTTTAAGCAGATAATAGTCCCACCGGTATTAACAGGACAATCCGTGTGTCTGAGGCGTACACATGCATCGCTTGTGCGGCCGCACCAGCATGTGCAGGCTCAGCATGTCTAACACACGTGTTATCAGACAGCCAGAGAAGAGGCAAGGAACCAAAACCATTTGGAGAATATGTGAATACTTGCAATTGTTATGGAAGAAATAATTACGCTCTCATACCTTTGTTGGTGAAAAGTATGACTCCATTTTAGATTTATAAAGGATTAAGTTGTATACAATTACTGCCAAAGGAATAAACGGGAAATGCTTTTTGCTAAATTTCATCAGCAGCATTTTGGCTGTAGGCAGGAGAAGTACAAAAGAAAAAATATTCTACTCCTGTATGTACAGTATGAGTTATGTTAGATTAAAAAAAAAAAAAAAAAAAAAAAAAAAAAACCAAAAAACCACCTTTTTGAATAAAAACTGCCAAAAGCTGAGACTGAATTCTGAATGCATGTAATGCATGTAGTAGTTAGGGCTATGTGGCAAACGAAACATTTTGAGATTCATAATGGATTACATAGTCTAATAGATGATTAAGCAAAACCAGGAACAAAAATGGACCAGAGAACCTTACAGCACATTTGCAGAAGAAAAAACTTTTCAGGGCTTCATCATTAAATAAACTGAAACAGTACATAAACATAGAGTCGGGTACTATTTTGCAGGGGATGAGGCTGAGGCTGTCTTTGTATTTAGAATGACTCCTGTCTGACATTTTAGATTTCTTTACAAATGTCAACCAAGAGACAATAAAAGAGAGCTGGTGCTCTGGTTAACTTGAATGCTTCAAAAGTTCCTCAGAAAAGTCCCACATAAAAAGCCCCCTAAATTGCTAGGTGGTGATAAAATCATGTAATGCAGTCTGGTGGGCCTTGTTCCTGCTGTGAATGTGAGAACTGAAATGACTGATAGACACCTTCTTGCCTACCCTATATTTTTTTCTTTTGATAATTATTATCCTTAGGATTATGGAACATGAGGCTTAAATTTGCAGCTTTTTTTTTTTTTTTTTTTTTTTTTTTTTTTTTTTTTTTTGGGAAAAGTACTGAAATATTAAAAATAATATATATGCTGGGCTTTAGAAGCAACTTCTCGATCTGAAAAGTTGGTGTTTTCAAAATGCAGGCCCTGTAAATTTTCAACGAAGCCTTCCTCAGCACAAGTAAAAATCACATATGCACATTATTTCAACTATTTGGACTATTTTCATCCATGCTTGAGCTTGGTGTTCTAATTCCTTGTATCTTATAGAAGACATTAAATATAGAATCAGAACCATCAAGGTTGGAAAAGCACTCCAAGATCCTCTGCTCCAACCATCCCCCTACCACCAATGTCACCCACTGAACCATGTCCCCACATCCAACCTCTCCTTGAACACCCCCAGGGACGGTGACCACCACCTCCCTGGGCAACCCATCCCAGTGCCTGACTGCTCTTTCTGAGCAGAAATGTCTCCTCATTGCCAACCTGAACCTCCCTTGGCGCAACTTGGGGCCATTCCCTCTTGTCCTATCAGCAGTTACCCATGAGAAGAGGCCGACCCCCAGCTCCCCACACCTTCCCTTCAGGTACCTGCAGAGAGCAATGAGGTCTCCCCTGAGCCTCCTCTTCTCCAGACCAAACAACCCCAGCTCCCTCAGCCACTTCTCACACGTATTTATTTAAATGCTTGAAGTAATTCCTTTGACAAGATTCCTAGTCCTTGCCACCAAAATTCTCCTAGTTCCTCCTCCTGTGTTATACATTGCCCATGTTAGGGTTTAGGGTCTTTTGTTTCTTTGTTGTTTAATCCTTTCAAGATTAAACAGAAAGGTGAAATTATTTATGTGCTTGTGCTCCTTACATAAGTTTTTGACTGTTACAAATGAAATGTTATTCAACACAAACAAAAAACTGTCTAAAAATGTTTATTTTGCCTGGGCTTAGTCCAAAATGATGTGGAACAAGCACTCTTACTATGGCAGTAAGACAGACTGGAGACGTATGGGAAATTAGATGTGCACAGACAGATGCAGATTTACAGAAACAAGAACAGCAACGCCAGGACACACTCATAATTTTAGCATCGCGGTACGTGAGCATCAGCTTTTAAGCCAGCTGTGCCAGAATAGTGGTGGTAATGGAAGAAGTGATGCGCGACAGGCCATACGCAGGAAGTCTGGCGGTTTGGGGACAGACCACTGGATGTAATCATGCATACACAAGCGCCATCGCATGGTCAGGAAGAGACAAGCCCTGGAAAGCAGGACTCGGTGCAATGTTTAAATATTACTAGTGGAAAGGGGGAGGCAGCTGTTTGAAAGTACGTGGGGGGTTTTGACCTTGTCCTTGAAGCAAGGCGTGATGCAAAAGGGCAGGGGCGTGCATAGCCGGGGCCTCTGCCTGGTGTAGGAGCGATGGGATGCCAGCACATCAACAGGAGGGGGGCAGAAGCCACATGGAAAAACAGTGGAAGCTCCTTTTCCAGGAGCGAGCTAGAGAGAACTCAAGGGGGCAGATAGAATACATAATAGAAGTATCATTTTAAAATGCTTGTGGATTTTTACTTTTACTATTTTTTTTTGTAGTAGTAGTAGAACAAAATCAGCAAAGATGTTAGCTGAAAATTAGCAAAGATGTTAGCAGAACATGACCTGAGATTTGGCTGAGAAACGGCATTTCCCAAGTACGTGCTAAAAATTCAGAAATAATTAGTCTGACACGGCCCATTAACTTTGTACCACTGCACAAGATACCTCCTTATTGTACTAAAGAAAGGCTCCGTTGCATCAGGCTGCCTTGTTAAATAATCTTGAAGTAATGCAGCCTGACAACGTCTTCAGTCAGCACTGTATCCTTCAACAATGCCTTAGTTTAACTTGAGCCAGTACAAAGCACTGTGTGACAAGTCAAACTTTCTTCCCTGTTACACCACTCAAAAGCATTCAGTGTCTCAGCCAGGAAGCCAGAAGGTGTTAAAGTATCAGAACAGCTGTTAAAGTATCAGAACCTCTAATTGCCCTCATTTTTCCCCTTCTGCATTTAATTTTGGCTACTTTAAAAGAAATCTCTATGAGATACCGGGAGAGCACTCTTCCGTGAGAACTGAACTATGAAACTGGAAGGTTTCACCACTGGTATATTTAAACTCCCACAAGAACAGATCTATACGTCAGAATATAACCACAGGGTTTTAATAATGAGGTAGAGTTTAAACATTTACTTTTGGAAACTAGTCCTGCATGTTGGAGCCAGACTACTTAAGAAGCATTTTCTTATTGCCTCCATATGTGAAGGGATGAAAGACACAGACTCCTGATGGCTCTTGAACAGAAGGCCTTTATTGCCCTTTTTCACTACTACATACACTTTCCCTGTAGCCCCACGCGCTGTCCACATGCCCGAACCTGTCATACAGCTGGTTTGAGACCCTCAGACACACGCCTCGAGCCAGCCAGCAACTGGCCACTGCCCAAAGCTCATCTTCAACACTGTCACCAAGTTACTTTATCTCAGCCTTGCTCAAGTTTTTGTTTCTACCACTTTTTCCCTCGTGATCTCTAATTCAGGAACGTGTGAAACAGCACGAAGCTACCTGCAAATTCCTTTCCCACATTTCCCCTTTTTTATTTCCAACCAACCAAACGCTTTCTATAGATTTTTCTATCAATCATCGCAAACATTGCAATAAGCACAGTACAGTAAGCAACAGGGTGAGAATCACATGCAGAATTACGACTGTAAAGCAGCGTGCCTACTAGAGTCTACATCAGTCAACAAGCCACTAAGCGCTAGGGATGTTGCTTCGCAGCAATGCTGCTTCTCACTCACACAGCACAATCACACAGTAATGCAAAGAGGCCTCTTGCACTTCTCATTCATACCACAAGAAAATATCACTTAAAATAATTTGTCCATGGCTTCAGGGGGTCCTTGTCTACTCCTGTAGTGAGTGGCTGAGAGTGGAGACCCCCCCGAGGAAAATGCTTGGGGTGCAGCTAGGGGCGTCCGTTCCACAGTCGATCCCACAGCCGAGCAGAGCAACTCCTGGCACAAGGAATGATGCCATTATAGTTTTGTATAATTACACCAAAGAGATGCATTGCAATAAGGAGCAAGTGTGGCGTTGACCATTTGTTTCATAATCTGTTTTTTGCCCATGCAATTGAACCTTACACATGCTGTTGCTATTACACATCCCAGGATGTCTAATTCCTGCGGCTCCAACGGGGCTATCGGTAATTGGACCACCCAACCATCCCAGTTGTTCATTGCCTCTCTGGAGGCATGTCCTGTATCCGAGAGGTTCCACCCCCCCCCACAAGGTGTGGCCCTGTCGATGTGCCCCTAACCAAATTTGTCAGATCCTTATCTTCTAGTGGAATCTAGGCAGGTCGTGAACGGATTTTGCATGCTTGCCATAGACAGACACATATGGTTTTGTCCAGTCATGTTGGCGAGGGTGACCCAGATGTTTTGTCTGGGCTGGATTGAGACCCAGGAGGTGGTCAAGCTGCAGAGATGGACGAGGACGATGGTCCCAACCATGGTCGCACGCCACGAGCCGGCACCCATCATGGTCCTTGTCCTGTGGAAACAAGCATACCCTCACCCCCAGGTTATGAAGGGATATGGTCCTTCCCAACCCCCAGTATCCAGATTTCTCATCATAACCATCGCTTTTCCTGTTGGAACGGACGTTAGTCCTGATTCCATTGATTTAAAATGCTTAATGCTGGTATTTCTTCGTATTGAAAAGGTAGTGTCAAATGATTCATGACCTATACCACTTTGTTTAATCTATTCTGCGGGGTTTCCTGTGTCTTCCCCTTTTTCTGTTTTGCCAATAAGTCCTTTAATGTGCAGTGAACGTTCTTTGCTATTGCTTGTCCTGTGGGTGAGTGTGGGATGCTTGTCTTGTGAGTGATACCCCAGGTATGGAAAAAAAAACGTGTAGAGTGGCTCACATAAGCCGGGCCATTATCAATTTTTATTTCTTTAGGGATTCTGAGGGTGGCGAAGGCCGCACGGAAAGGCACCTGTACGTGACGGCTTGTTTCGCCCGTCATCGCAGAGGCCCAGAGCACATGCGAAAAAGAATCTATGGACATATGAACGTATTTTAGCCTCCCGAACTCAGGCAAGTGAGTAATGTCAGTTTGCCAAATCTGAAGACAAGAGAGGACCCTAGGATTAATTGTAGTTGGTGGGCCTGATTGTTGTTAACAATCCGGGCAGGTCTGTACTATGTGCTTAGCATCTCCTGTGGGGATGGAAAATTGTTTGGACAATGCTTTTGCTGCCTGGTGGAAGAACTGATGTGATAAACAAGCCTGGGACAATGTATTTGGCATGGGGACTTGCAATGCAATGTTGGTCAGTTGACAGGCCCAGGCCTTTCCTTCTGTAAAGAATCCCGGGAGTGTCGTATGACTTCTAATGTGCATCACACAATAAGGGTGGGTACCGTGCTCTACAAGAAATAATAACTCTTTAAATTTTAAGAATAGCGCCTCGTTCTGGATGTGTTTGATCTGAGATCTTTTGATTCATTGTGCTACTGCATAATGTGAATCAAACACAATATTTAGTGGAGCCTGGTCCTATTGCTTGAATGCCATTACTACCACATGTAATTTTGCTATCTGAGGGGAGCCCTGTATTGTTTCTATCACATGCTGCCAGTGGCCTCCTTGTTCCCACGTGACTACAGCTTTTCCTGTTCTCCCTGACCCATCTGTAAATGCTGTTTGTCCTTGGACTGGGTGCCATCGATATAGCGGCTTGTCCTCAACCTGTATGTTATTAGAAAAAGTAAGCATTTTATGAGATGGGAGATGTATATCAAATTGACCATTGAAACCCGAAAGGGCTGACTGTAGCTCTAAGCTATTCTGGAGGCACCAATCAAGGCAGTCTTCAACTATCGAAATGATTTTGGCTTTTCTCCGGCCATTTCTATAATTCATTCTCTGCCCTTCCTAATCAAATCCGAAAACATCTCAATGCGGGTGGCAAGTGTCTTTGTCGGTTGGTGGGGTAGAAACACCCATTCTAATAGTAGCAATGGGTCTGTTGTGTTGGAGTCCCATTGAGCAATAATAGCTAAAGGCTGTGGATTTTGGTTGCATATGTAGAGCTGAACAGGTAAATTTTCTGCTCACCACTAGCATTGCTGGGCAGAGATCTCCTCTATATAGTTTAGTGTCACCCTGTCTTCATTAGTTTAGTGCCTTCAGCTGGCAGGGCGTATTAATATCAGTGTCCCCTTTTAACAACTTGAACAGGGGTGCTAGGGTATGGTTGTCAATTCCACATTGCGTTCTTATCTGATTTATATTGTCTATAAGTTTCTGGACATCATTGAGCGTGTGATTTTCCATTGTAATGGCTAAATTTTGGGGTTGAATACTTTGCTGCAGTATCTTCCAGCCTAAATATTTCCAAGGAGCCTCCATTTGATTTTTTTCCTGCACGATTTGTAATCCCCATTTCTGTAACTCCTGCCGTAGAACAGGCAGTACTTCTTGCATTGTCTGTCAGACTGAAGAGCAATATGTCTTCCATATAATGATAATGTATACATGCAGGAATTGTTTGCATACAGGGCATAGTGCTCCTGCTACGTATCTTTGGCAAATTGCTGGGGAGCTTTTCATCCCTTGGGGCAGCACAGTCCAATGATACCTATCTATTGGTTCTGTCTTACTGATTTTGGGGACCAAGAACGCCAATCAAGGAGCAACAGCAGGGTGAAGTGGAATAGTAAAGAAGCAGTCCTTTAAATTGATGATTACTATATTCCAGTTTCGAAGGATCATAGCAGGAGAAGGTAATGTGGGATGGCAAGCTCCCGTGTCTTCCATTGCATCGTTTATTTGACGTAAATCATGAAGTAATCGCCATTTTCCACTTTTCTTTTTAATAACAAGCACAGGTGAATTCCAGGGGCTGGTTGTGAGGGTAATGTGTCCCAATTGTAACTGTTTTTAGACAAGTTCTTGGAGAGCAGTGACCTTTTCTGCAGGGAGCGGCCAATGATTCATCATTGATTCATGGAGGATTATTAGTCCTCCAGGTGAGTCTCATGCGTGGTCATTTGTCAATGGTCGCTATTGAAAATTTTCTGGAAAGCTCAGGGTAAACTCTCCCTGTCCCATCACATTATAGAGCGAGCCTTCACGAGTCTTAATGGTAAGCATATCCCGGCTCTGAAAAGTATCGGAGACACCACCAACTCCCACAAAGCTTTTTGTGGTGGAATCTAATGGCCAACCTTTGGGCCAATCCTGAAGAGCAATTACCGTGACCTCTGCCCCGGTATCCATTAATGTGGTTATTTGTGCACTCAAGGGGTCACCTCTGGGTGATGAAGTGTTAGGGTCAGTGTAGGTCTCTTGATGGCGATGGCTGAGGCCCAAAAAACTGATGGGGGTCCCGTCAATCCAAACCCCGCGTTGTGTGGGTCATGTGTCTCTGCTTGTGGAACTATGGCTTCAAATAGCATGAACTGTGCAATTCTAGTCTGCTTGGGTATGAGCACTGGAGGAGAGGGAGTCCATGCCATTGCTTGTGTTATTCCTTCATAATCAGCATTGATTACTCCAGGCAGCACAAAAAGACCCATCAGTGTGGTGCTAGACCGCCCTAGCAAGCGGGTGCTGCATCTCTTCCCTATTGATCCCTTTACGTTCAGAGGTATTTCACAGACCCAAATGTCCCAAAGGGTGCAGCTCATTACTGCAGAGCCATCCCATGCGGCGCTTTCTTGGGTTTGGGCTGTGCGGGAACCCACGGTGACGCAGTCGGTGGGACTGCTGGAGCAGGGGGCGGCTGCGGTTGCGGCCCAGTAGTCATCACCACCTGCCCCAGTGACTTCTGCGAGGACGGCCCGGCCACTGGTGTCATCGTGCAGCCCTGTCCTGCGCTCCGCTTGCTGTGTCCCCGCCGCGGCTGTGAAGGCTGACCCTCTGCGTTATGCTTCCAGCAGCACTGCCTCGCCCAGTGCCACCCCTTGCCGCACCGCGGGCAAATGGTGGGAGGAGCAGGGTTACCACCTTCCCCCCCGGCCCCTCGCTGTGGGCATTCAGTGGCAAAATGCCCCGTGGCCCGGCAGTGGAAACACCGCTTACCCCCGCTTTTAAGTGTGGCAGCAAAAGCTGCAGCCAAAGCAGCAGCATGATGGTCTATGGACCCAGCTCGACTGCAAGCCTTTATCATTTGTACCAACGTAGCATTAGCAGGCAGGGCTCGGAGTATTTTCTTACAGTCTGCGTTTGCGTTTTCCACTGCCAGGTTTAGCGTAAGGACCTCCTTCGCCTCGCGGTTGTCAATTTGTCTGTCCAAAGCGCCTCGCAGTCTGCCAATGAACTGCATGTAGGGCTCGGTAACGCCTTGCCTGATGCTGGTAAACGATGGCTCGGCTTCTCCAGCTCCAGGCAACTTCAGCATGGCCTGCAGGGCCAGAGAGGCGGACTGCCGCAGGACAGCGGCGTTGAGCAGAGCCTGCAGCCTCGGGTCCAGGAACGGCCCCGTCCCCATCAGCTGTGGGACCCCGGCCCCGCGGAGGGGGTCGCCAGGCGGCCGCTGCATGTTGCCCAGGGCGGCTAACCTGCACCCTGCCTCCCATTTTTGCTCCCAGAGCAATTTGTGTTTCGGCGTTAAAATCAGCGCGGCTATCTGTCGGCAGTCGTACGGCACCAGCAGCTGGCCAGCCATAACATACTCCAACAACGACTGAGTGAATGGTGCGCGTAATCCATGCGTGGTCACAGCCTTCCTTAATTCTTTAATTAGGTCCCACTGGAAGGCATTACCGGGGGTAGGCAAGGCAGGAGCCGAGGGGTTCAGCAGCGGTCTGCGGCCCTCTTCCTTGTCATGCCCCAGGTCTATCAACTTGCACCGCCCTGGGGACCTTACAGGCTCTGATCTCGGTTCGGCTGCTGTCATGGCCTGGGCAGCGGTGCTCTGTACTGTCTTTTCTGCCTGCCACGATCTTAAAGTCTCAGTCACCAGCCACCACGTAGTAATCACATCAGCAGCATTAGTATCCCCCCTGGACGCTGCTTTCCATAGTATTTTCCCCGCTTGGTCCCAAGTTTTTACATTGAATACTGTGGAAGCCATTGAGGGGAACCCTTGTTTTCGCAAAAATTTCAATAGTAGCTTTATCTTAAACGGCTCATTTTTTACTCCCCTGTCTATTAGGAGTTGCGTTAGTAGTTTCACGATAGCCTCTTCCTCCGGCGAAAGGCTAGAAAGGCCAGCTCCCATGATTAACGCCCAGCTGCTCACCTGTCCTTCAGGCCATGTCCTGGGGCTGAAGCTGCAGTCCAGCTGTGAGCTTGACTCCTTCGGCTGGGTTCCCTTCAGATGCTCCTGCAGCGCTGCTCCTCCCACGTCGGGGTCACCATTGAAGGGATGCAAGACACAGACTCCTGATGGCTCCTGAACAGAAGGCCTTTATTGCCCTTTTTCACTACTACATATACTTTCCCCATAGCTCCACACACTGTCCACGCGCCCGAATCGGTCATACAGCTGGTTTGAGACCCTCAGACACGTGCCTCGAGCCAGCCAGCAATTGGTCACTGCCCAAAGCTCATCTTTAACACTGTAGCCAAGTTACTTTATCTCAGCCTTGCTCAAGTTTTTGATTCTACTGCTTGTTTCCTCATTATCTCTAATTCAAGGACATGTGAAACAGCATGGAGCCACCTGTGAATTCCTTTCCCACGCATATGTATGATTACAAACCAAGCTTTCCCCAAACCTCCTCTTTTTAAGGTACAAAATGCAGAAAAAAAAAAATCATCCTAAATTTTTGTTGAATCTAAGCCTACTCATCCTTTTAAGACTTTATATGTTCCTCAGCATTTTATAAGTTTCTTCAAAGAAAGGACCTCAATAAGCATCGCACACAAATACAAGCTTTTACCTTTCTTTATCCCTTTGCTGCATCACAGAATTAGTTTCCTGCATATCCATTCACTGTCCTATTTGCATTGAGCAAGTGTTACACGTATGCAATACCCTAACCAACAAACATACTAAAGCATTAGAGAAAATACCAATATGTTACTAAGATAATGACGGTTTTTTCCCCAGTATTTTTGTGAAATCATGGCTTTGCAAGCCAGCTTTTAAACTGTTAACAGCAGCAGCAGCAGCACAATTCTGGGAAATGCTCTCTTCATGTTACCTCCTTGTTGCACAACCAGCTTCGTATCCTAGGAAATGGCCATGCAGATGCTCTGCAGACACTCGGGCATGCCTCCTTTCTTTAATCAGCGCAGAGTAACTCTCAAAAATAATTAAAAAGTAGAAACAGCCAGAATCTTGGGGAAGGAAAAATAGAGATGTTTTGATTTTATGGTTTTATTTATATATATATATATTTTTAAATACACGCTGCTTGGACTTGTAATACTACAGTTACACCATCCTGGCTTTAATTGCATTACCAGTGTGAATTAATGAACCTGTGCGACTGATGTATGCACATGGACCAGAATTTATTTTTAGTTTAATGGAGATAGAGCACAACGGTATAAAGTTTTAAGTTACATTAGATACCTAAGGAAATGAAGGTTAATTTCCTAATTGGGGAAAGCAAGAACAGGATTTCCCATATTCTGTCACCTACAATCTTACGACAGATGATTTGGCCTTAAAACCACATTTTAAATCCAAGCTGCCAACAGAAATGCATAGCGTTTCTCTTTCCTGATTCTCTTTTAATTCCTAAAAGGAAAATGGATTTTCTTCCAGTAAAGTTGTTACTGAACTCCTCGGAATGACCGGCAGCCAACGTGTCTTACAAGTTTTAATAGAGAACCAGTTACGGGTTCATTAAAAGACAGCTAACTTACACCGATCTCATGGATTTTTGACACGCTGGAATGCTTTTACAAAATATGTAGTGAGGTGATGTATTACCTGGAGCATTGTGTCCAGTTCTGGGCTCCCCAGTACCAGAGGGACACAGAGCTACTGGAGCGAGTCCAGAGGAGGGCTGCTAAGATGATGAGAGGCCTGGCACAGATGTACATGTATGATGTTGCAACGGGCACAAACTGAAGCACAGGAGGTTCTGGCTGAATATCTGAGGGCACTTCTTCACTGTGAGGGTGACAGAGCACTGGCACAGGTTGCCCAGAGAGGTTGTAGAGTCTCCTTCTCTGAAGATATTCAACACCTGCCTGGATGCCATCCTGTGCAATGTGCTCTAGGTGATCCTGCTCAGCAGGGGGTTGGACCAGATGATCTCCAGAGGTCCCTTCCAGCCTCGGCCGTTCTGTGATTGACATTACTTTCCTCCGCATAGCTGAGAGGTTCCACCCTAGCACCCTCCTCAAGCCACCTACCAAATGCTAACAGATCACTGGAAGAGATCCAGTTACTGAAACACGGGTACCTGGTGCCACCTGAGATGCCCTGCTGTATCCTGCCTGGTTGCCAGCTACTGCTCCAGAGTGCAGGAACCGATGGCTGCCAGTTCCATACACGTGCCTTGGCTATCCAACACACCTGAAGCAGGCACCTATGTTCACGTTGCTAAATCTGACCTACAAAAGGTTCAAATAAAAGAGCTCCTTTCAAACAGATCCTTAGTAAAGGGACAGGGCACATGAGTACTGTTACTATTTTTCATTCAAATCAAGAACATTAAATAATTAACTTCCTTAGTTTAGTATGGATCTTCTCTTCTACTTTCATACATCCAGATCATGGCATCTCAATTTCATCTCTGTAGCCAGTGAATGCCAGGTGGCTGTACACAGACACATCAGCACATTACATATTTACACTTACAACATTTGTATTTGGCTCTGACTACTGTCATGTGCTTCATGTTTACATCTAAATCAAAACCTTTTTTTTTTTTTTTTTTTTTTTTTTTTTTAATACTCATACCAGCAGAGCCAAAGCTTTTCAGTTAGAGGAAAATTCTAGTGACAAAAAAAACAAAGTGCATTTTACACGCCCCATTCACCACAGTGTGACAAAATATATAGCACACTTTGTCATATATAAATCCCAGTTCACAACTCAGACCACCCACGCATGCTCCTAACATCCCTTTTCTTGGAGAGGATCAGGAACAGACTTCATTCTAGACAGACAATTCTTGAACAACCATTCACTCTTAGGCAACTCTTTTTCTGCATGACACAGCATACACCCACATACAATGAGCCTAATCCACCATCAGGAGGAAGTTCCAAATAAAAGAAACTGCTGTAGGAGAGGGCTGCAGCTGCTCAAACACCTAGCCAAGTCTGTTGGAAAAGCCACCGTGAAAGCAGGCTGATGTAAAAACAGACCAGAATCAAGGTTTACCATCCTGGCACCCAATTGCTTCTACTCGCTCACTAGTTCCCATCAGTTCCTGTGCACACGATCAGCCAAACAAGGTATTGCTTAATGTTTCAGAGGGAACAAAACAAAATTTCATAAAGCACTTTTATTACTGATAACGTATACCTAATGTATAAATTTGATATTAACTACAGCAGTATCAAACCATATTTTAGACCCAAACTAAGTAATGACCTATGGATATTGAGATGGAGTGATGTAGTTACGGCTACTGATCCAGCACTAGGACAATACTAGTACTTTGCATTTATTACCTACCTAAGTGAAGGAATACATCAAGTGTTTTGGAAAGATTATAGCACTTCTTTTGAATTTCAGATCAAGACATTAAGGCCTAAACTCCAAAATACATGGATGCCTAAAAATGCCTGTGGGTGCTTAACCAATATATCAGAAGCATTTTGGCTTAGCATTTCTTTAGTATTAGACCCACACGTTGAGGGCATCCAGGAAGAACTCTTTGGAGTAGATTTCAATTTTGTGGCAGAGTTGTTCTGGCACTGACTGTGTTGGCTTACTTTCGCTTCTGTGCCCTCATGCAACCAAACTAGGTAAGATTTTAGTTTATCCAAGTCTTTAGAATTCAGAGTTACATAAACGAGCTTCCAAAGCATTGAAGATGCAATCTTTGAAACATCCATGTTCACTGTATACTGGTCAAGTACTAGGAGAATCAGGAAGAACTGTATCTGACACTTTTTTAAAAGGAGAAGCACTATACAAAAATCAATGCATTTAGTCCCAACACTGTGTGAGGTAGAAGTACTTTACAAATGGAGAAACTGAGTACAAGAATGTAGATGGAATAAGGCAACACAAAATACAGTGTGAAATCATTAACAAAACCAGTCTGCTTCACTGAAGTCCATTTTGATGAGTGAAACAATATTTACCCTTAGAATACCCTTGACCATCCTAAACACAGTAGCTCAAACCAGATTTTGAAAATGAAGACAGTACTTTGTATAAAAATATGGGAAGCAGCATGACTTGCTAAATAGTCTACTATATGAAATACCTACAACTAATTACACTAGGACAAATGAAAAGAAGTTAAACCTAAAAGAATGAGTGTTAGCACCCCACAATAAGTTTGTTACATTGTTTTCTTCCAAGGAGTATGTGATCCAGGAAAGCAAAAGTGGTTTTTATACCTTTCTCATCTCATTGTGATTTTGTCCTTCAAAATCATTCCCTTAACAGCCTTTTCCAGCTATTTTATACTTCAAGATCACAGCTAGTAATTGCTCAATAGCTTAATTTACAATATGCCAGGTTGCTCACAAGTTCCACAAGGATAAACAGCTATGCTTCAAGTTAATCCTGTTCTTTTTGTAAACCCATTCTAACGTAAGTTCAAAAAAAAAAAAAAAAGTACTGTCAATTCAGATCCAGTTTGTGTTTTTTCTTTGGGGGTTTATCCAAAGCTCCTTGTAATATTGAAAGTGACAAATATAAGTCATCTTAATTATAACATGTACTACAATCACAATCCTACAGTCAGAACCATACAAATTTCAGAAGAAAGCTTTTGCTGTAAACAGCTGACTAAATAAACCAAGATGTTGTGCAGAAAGGGTACTAGTCTTCCGGGAAAGGATGTTTTTTGCTTGTTTAATTCTTGTACTGGTTGAGCAATCACTGCTCTCTTTTGTTATTCAATATGTTTTAGGAATTAATGAAAATAAGTGATATTATTTTATTTCCATACCAGATTTATAGTTTGTGTGTTACACTGGGGCTGGCTTGACTGATATTAAACAGATATGTCTGAAAGAGAAAACATAAATTAGACATGCCGTGAGACATGTGCGATTAATTTCTACTAAAATGTGGATAATGAAACCCACTTCTACAACATTTCTTTTACACTTTTAATGGTGATAATGACTAGTATTTTAGTAAGAGGGTAAAATTCAGTAAGATGTACAAGGAGAGCCATACAACTCAAAGATAATGTTTGCACAGCTTCCAATTCCACTGTGAAAATATACCCCCTCCAAAGTAGATAGGAATAGGCACTTCATCTTTAAAAATGAAGCACTCTTTTTCGTTCTTCAGTCATCATCGACAGTTGGCTTGATTGTCACTCCTCTTCTGATTTGACCCCAACCAATTAAACTGTAAAAAGAAAAACAGTTTATATTACTTTTAATAGCAGTTAGAAATATCCAGAATAAATCAACGTACTTCTATTGTGCTTAAGCCTTCAATTCACATATTTTGGATTTTTTCCCCACTTGCCTTCCTCACAAAACATCCTGCAAGATCTAAGGATGAGAGACATAGAACATCTGCACGATTGTTATCTATTAAGAATGCACCTCACCAACAGTAAACAAAAAATCTGAAGGTTTTGTAACATAAGTTGCAATAGGTAACTGTAAATATAGCTAAATCTCTTTCTACCTATATGAAAGTGCTGCATTACTTTCAGAGAGAAATAAAAATGTGAGGATTCAGACAAGATGGCAGTAAAATTATAAACAATTCTAACTCTTAATGAAACTACAACCTATAAAGGTAAATCAATTCTCAGTTTGGTAATCTTATATTAAGGCCCCTTTTGTAGGCCATTGTCACCTCAGAAAAACATACTTAAAAGAATTTAAGATCATGTTCATTTACACAGTCATCAGGCAGACCATATTAACTCAACTATCTTTAATGCATTTTGCATTTTCAGCAAGGAGATGCACAGGAACTATGTGCATTTCAATTTCATTCACTAATGGTAGGGGCTCTCATGATGATTCGGTAATCATCAGCAGAGCACCGAAAAAAAGTAACCAAAATCAATTAACATTGGATTTCCTACTTTTTGGGACCATACTTATAGCTTATAACTAGTCCACATTTGGAATCTGTGTTCCCTGGAACATACAAGTACATCTTGTTTGCTTTGCCATTTGCTGCTTAACTTCTATGCCTTTATGTATTTATTTTCTATTTTTTCTCCTCTTCTTTTCTTGCTTTCTTACCACCTTCTCAGTACTCCATTCCCTCAGGCAACAAGTTCCTTCCCACAATACTGTATAGAGACAAGTGTCCTTTTGGCAAACTTTGCTTATGTTTTATGAGTGGGAAGTACGAAAGACAGATGCCTTTGAGCAAAACTTGTATTAAAATTTGCATAAGTTGACAGTCGCTGGCTTAAAAAAAAAAGCACTGTTCTGTTTCCAATACCTTCTCCTCTTCCTTTCTGCTTTTGCTATTTTAATTTAGGTTCTTTATTTCTTTTCCCTTCTTCTTTCTCCTGTTCAAGAACTTATCTTTTTCTTTTCTTCTGCTCACTCTGTGCAGGGTTTCCTGATTCATCAGCTATCTCCAAGACAAGAAGCACCAAATTCCTGTCTGTGCTTTCCTGTTGAACTGGAACACCCATCCATGGATACTAAAGGCTGAGTTCTTTTTCACACAGTAAGAACTTCTCGGGTGAATGCTCCTGTTTCCTTATACTTTCCCCTCATACTGCAAGAATTGTGCAGGGTCAAGGAATATAAATACCCTTATGTTCTTATGGAATAAATACATAAGAGTTACAGTACGCATAATCATCTAAAGAGCAGTACAGCACTAAGCTTAACATTAATCATCAATCGAATCCACTTATCATTTTTAGCCTCCATGCATTTTTTGTGTTTATATCATAACAGCTAGATATTCTACCAATTTGCTGCCCACTTACCGCCAGTGCTTCTCAACTCTTCGACTCAGGGCAATTTTTTCTCCTACTTCTGTGCACACTGGGTTGGTTAGCACAATCTTGCCCAAATCAGCCTTTACTGCACTGACTCTCCCTCCAGTAGATAAGGATCCTATGTTTACCATTAAAACTTCATTCTTTGATAGTTTTTGCACCTGAAATAAGACATACAGAAGTCTGAAACATAAGCTTTAGTATTTAAAATAACCTGCTCACACTAAGCCAAGATCACTTAGCAACACAATTCCTCAAATGAAGAGAAATACCACCGACAGTACTGAACATTATTACCTAATGGCCACAAAAATGATACAGCTGAGAAATGTAAAAACCATAGATATCCCACATAAAAACCATGCAAAAGCATCAGTGGATAAAAAGTTTATATTTTTAACTCTTGTGAAGGCCAATACACGTAGTACTGCAGGTTCTTGTTGTACCTAAATCCCAAGAAGGTATATCCTATTTACTGTAATACATACCTAGAACTGCACATACTCTATCAAAAGCAAAATCATCATCTTACATATTGCTACAAAGTGTTTTACCGTTCTTTTAAATTATCTGGATATTTTCATTTTCCTTATGCCTACATACATCAAAATGATTTCTCAAAAAATAATTCCACAGAGGATCTGAGGACTGAAGTATTTCATTTATTGTTGCATGAAGCAGGCTGTGGATGTTAACGCTAAGAAGGAACAGTATGATCTTCTGGTTTTGTTAGTATAAAATGGACCATGGAACACAAAGCCATACTGTGTATCAAGTTCAGTTTCTATTCAGCTATAGTCTTTCAGAAATATTTAACTTTAAGAAGTTCTTCAAAGAGAGAATCTACAAAACGCAGGCAAGTAGGAAGTAAATCAGTGTGTGCATATGGCACCAATGAATATGCTGATAGCAAAGGAAAACTACCAATGTGTTTAAAAGAATATGTAACTTGAAGATATATTTGTATTTCATAGTATTTTAAGCTACTCTGATATGAATTCCTATTCCTCTGAAGAGCTTTATTCTGTAAAATTTGAGGTAACAGTTTTGCAACAACCGTATACAAACAAGGAAACAAAATACTACATCAAAAATGTAGGTATTAAGGAAACTTAGCACATGTTATTAAAACAGAAATCAGAAAAAAAGTACATGAAATACTTTATTTTTTATTTTTAAAAAGGGTACAGACCTTTGCAGCTTTCTTGTCCCCTTCAGTACGCACACCTAATAGTCGTCTCAGCAGGAAATAGGAAATTTCTAACTCTGTAAATATTTCAGGCAGTGCTCCAACTGCACCAAGAACTTGCCCTACCATTCGGTCAGCCCGACACAAAGTTGGATCGATCTTAGTTCCAACTCCTACAACATAACAAGGAAAGTCCCAAGGAGTAATCAAAAGGGAGATGTCACATTTATGTTATTAAAATATTTGAATGAGACCTCAAAACAATAAACTGAGAATGTACTGTGAATTCCCTGTGAACTTGGACAGCCCTTTCAGAAAGACAGATCAGTCTTGCTGGCAAAACACATGAAGAGATATTCTACCATTATAGCTGATAAAATTAACAGTTTAAATTGATTGAAGTTGGCTAGTGACAGGAAAATTATTTCATAAATACTTAGTTTTCACACACATTGTCTCTTTCTACATCTAAGTATTTGAAATTGCTCATATCCCTTTTGGTTTCACTTAGCAATGGATTTCAGTGTAGTAACCAAGTGTTTTCAATAAGCATTGGACAGAAAGATCTTTCTGTAAGAGAATATCCTTACCTATAAGACCTCCTGGAGCAGCGTACTGTAGATCATTGTGTTCTGCAAAGAGTGACACTATTTTGGAAAAGATTGGCTTACACATGAGTTTTCCTTCACTGTCCTTGGACACAATACCAGGCCGGACCTCAATTTCCTGACCAACCTAATTACAAAGGTGAAAAAGTGGTTAACAGGTGGTTTCACAGGAACATGAAGAAACTACTAGTCATAGGTAAGACATACTTCTTCCAAGGCCCACTGTTAATACAAATCCTATGTTTTGGGCTACTGTAGAACTTCTACGACTTTGGCACTGCTTAATGCAAGCCAGACAATACCTAAAGCTCTGTATCTTACAGCCAATCAAGCAATTGCTTTTCCTTCCAATTAATTTTAAATAACTGCTTTTACAAAGGATCTTTATCAGCTTTAATTGTGACATATAAATTAAGTTTATTTTTTTTAATAACATTTCATTTAGAAGTGTTACAGCACCAATAAAAATTGTGTTAATTTAATCTGTGTAACTGATCATTCATAAACCAGAAAAAGAAAATACAAGTTAATAAATGCTCAAAGACAATTTGCTTTCCGGTCTAATGCAGTAACTTTTGAAGTTCCCACCCACTGACAGTATTCCACAAGAAAAAAATATTTACAGAATACTTGAGACAGGAAGCAAGACCTGTGGGAACCTATATACCTTCATAAAAGAGGTACCTTCAAAGTTTTTCCCCTTCCTCCACAAAATAATTGACAAAGTAAGAGTGATAGGACAGGGAAAAAGTAATTAGCTCCCTCAACTTTTGTTAAGCAATGAAAACAGTATTATTAATAATAAAATATTACAGAAATATTTTTAAAATATTTTTTTTTAATCAGTGTTTCTTGTTACATTATTTTAAAACAGGAAAGTAGCAATGATGCACATACAGACAGGATAGGTGCCACATGATTGTATTCTTCTTAAAAAAAATGAACTACATAGATTAATTTTGTACTGAAAACGTACAAAAACTACTCGTTATCACTAAAAATCTCCAAAAAGAGAGAAAAGGTTACCTTTAAAACACCCTTTAGAATACTGCCACCAGCTACTCCCCCCTTAAGGTCATCCACTTCACAGCCCGGCTTGTTGACATCAAAAGATCTAATTACTGAAAAGGACAAGAAACAAGTTTATATTTAAGAGCCAGTTTTCAAAGAATTTGTGTTTTTTCAACAATTTCAATTACTTCCTTATCCTTATGAAGGTATCCAACTATTTATGAAAACATAATTCCGAGAGAATAAAACATGAATATTTAGCTGATTTGTTCTCAAATTCATTTAAGCAGCACATATATATAAACAGTATTTTAAAAATCTATTTCTGCATAACACACATTAAGTTAAATATCAATACCTGAAAAATAAAGCAATGATCAGCTATTTAGAAAACTTCAATATTCACAACGTCAACTTCTTTGTAACCTTGTTTTAATGTACTCCGTTCATATGCACTATGAACATGTTCTGTGGGTTTTGGGGGAAGAGGCAAAAATGTGGTTTTATTGTAGTGGCACTGAATTTCAAAATATGCTGTACAAGAACAGAGGCTTTTTAATACAGGAAATTTAACCAGGCTACCCTAACTATAGGATTTTCACGTAAATTACTTTTCAAACGAAACAGCCTGTCTATACTTTGTTAAATCAAGTTTAAATCCACAGCAATTAATGTTTAAGATACTGACAAATTTCTCATCTTTATTGCATTTTACTACTGATGGACACACAGAACATATACAAAAGAACAATTACCTTGGATAGATTTAACTGGCTTAATTTCGCTATCAACAAATTATACAGGTCTCGGAAAAGAGTTTTAAAGAGCAAACTGAATGCTCCTTTTAAGCCCATGTCTTTTTAGAGCATTCTGCAACACGATGTTCTGAGTGTAGGTAAAGGTAGGAAACATTTAAATCACAAAAGCCCGAAGATAAGCATTTACATACCAATAAGCCTTGGTTCGGATGTGAAGTCTCGCAAAGGGACTGGGATTTTCTTCACTATATACTCACAGACTACCTCAATGTTGTATTTCAGCTGTGCTGAGATTGGAATTATTGGAGCTCCTTCTGCAACTGTACCTAAAACCAGTTCCACATCAAGCCTTAATATAATATTTATAGAAGCATGACCAAGTGTTCTGTCATTGTTATAAGCACTAATGAAGTTTGAAGCACACTTTACACGTATTTCTCAAGGCAGTATCACAACATACACTCTTCCCTTCAACATCTTAGCTCAAACCAGCCAGACCTACTTTTCCAAGGCAGTCTGAAACCACCTTCGCGTTGCCACTGGATAACTCCACACAGAGGAGTTTTACAGTTGCTCTATGAAAACTGAGAAAGGTAATCTGCTTCTGGGTGAGCAGAAAAAGTCTTAAGAGAATTTCCTCAGAGAGATCAGATACCTAAACATTTGATACATTGGCATTCATTTTAAAGTCAGTTTTCGTGAACCAAAACATGAAGCACAACTCCAATCACTTATTTTTTTTTTTAGATTAACAGACCATGTGTATCAGTGAAGTCCAATTCAGGGCTTTTCTATACGTTTATAAAAAAAACAAACAAACAAAAACCATCTCTATGTCTCAACACCGAATAACTTCCACCACTGACTGGATTTCTGCTGGTGAAAACTTACCTTGTACAAATGCAAGAATCTGTTCATACTGTTCTTTAGCCTGGCTCTCTTTCACCAAATCAATCTTATTCTGCAGAATCAAAATATGTTTCAGTTTCATGATTTCTATAGCAGCTAGATGTTCTGAGGTCTGGGGTTGAGGGCATGACTCATTGCCAGCTGAAAGAAGAAAAGGGACTGTGATATAGAAGCTAGAGAGACTGACAAATCTCCTGCACTTAGGACATTTTTCTGTTGTGCCTTTTTTTTTTTTTTTTTTTTAAAAAAAAGTCAGCCTTTTTTTTTTAAAAAAACAAACAAAAAAAAATATAAGCTACATGTGAAACACCCACTCTTTCCCAGAACTGCTGGATTCAGCATCCACAGAATATGACAGATGAGTGGTTGCAAAACCAGTCTGCCATTCTACTTGCTCCCAGTGGAAACAGATTTAAAGTTTCCCAAGATACTGACAGCTAACTCACATCTACTTGAATCATGCCACCCTCTAGGTCTCTAGACATCTCAGTACTGACTGTACTGGACCTTTCAAGAAAGGTCTTAAAATTCTTTAGAGTTTTCTTACCACTAACAATAAAACCAGCAACATCCCCAAACTGTAATACAGACAGTAAAGACATTAAGTATGTGAATAGGGCAGTTATCAGTACAGCTGGCCATCCAAGAAGCCAACTTTGACCCCATGTGCCATTATGACAGTTAATCTCACTTTAGTTTGGTCTATCACACTTTCTAGACTTAAGATGTCACTCCCTATTTATCAGTTACCTTGGACTATTTAAACTTCAATATCTGAAGTTGGTGTTCTTGTTTGTTGACATGCCCTGTCCAGATAATGTAATTGCCATGTATCCCTGTAGAGCATTCTATTGTTTCACTAATATAAAAATGAGTTTTACTTATTTCTGATCACTTGCAAATCAGAACAATTGTTTTAGTCAAGCTCAATCTCCTGTACCTGCATTTGCCCCATATTCACCTGGATTTACTGCTCATACTGATGGCTGTGTACTCTCCTGTATGACTAAGACTACAAACTTAAAGCAAACTGAAGCTTCAGATAAAAGTAACTGTATCCAATGCATTTCCATAAAATATAAATGTTACAGTAGTATTCACTACAGAGATTTATCTTGGCCAACTGATGGCTACCAGGCTATTGACCATGTATAGCTGTATTTAAAAAAGCTTGTTGGAACGTATTTTCAGTGTAACATCACTTAAGCTTCTTAAACACATCTCAAAAGCATTCTCTTGTTTTAACCACTCACCCCACCCCACTAGATTTCAAAACCCATACAAAGCTGCCTTATGGTATTAAAAAAAATAGAGCCCTGCTTTTGTGTAACAATTCTTACCTATCAACAGTAAAGCTGCATCCATTACTGCTGCACCGTTCAACATAGTAGCCATCAAAATATCATGGCCAGGACAATCCACAAAAGAGACATGCCTGTTGTAGAAGAAAGGGAGAAAAAAAAAAAAAACAAGAAAAAAAGCCAATTATCAACAACTTCTCCGACTTATGTGAATGATTAAGCAGATACACAAGTTAAAATAAATAAATAAAAACAGAACAAGTTTAAGTAAATAAAGAAGCAAACAAAATTTCAAGACAGTTGCTGAGAAGTAATATATTAAAAGTATACACTTAAGAACACAAAGACTATGGAAAGGCTACAGAAAGGCTGAGTTCTAAGATTCAATACCATATACTCACACTAGTTATTGCTTTAATATTTCAAAAAAATACATGTAAATTAGACTAGATTTAAATGCACCAGAACAAAAAAAACACAGGAACTGGCACATTGTACACCATCTCTCTGATCTCTTTTAAGATGCCTCTCACTCCAATTTTAGAAAATGATGCATCTTTAATTACATGGTAACAATTGCACTTCAAAGATTTATCCAGAGACAGCACTACAGCTGCTAGCTCCAATCTTATGAGTGCGTTGTGCAGCTGATAACAGTCGACACGCTACATTCTTGTGTGAAACTATTCAATGAAGAAACCTTGCAGCATGCCACCAAAAAGCAAGAGACTAATTTTCCGCTTCACCAGCACCATTAAAAATCTACCATAAGCAAATAAACAGCAAGATAAAGAACCTAAAGCTTTAAAGCAATAGCTTAAAAATGGCTGCACGACAATCACACTCGGACAGAAGCTATTGTTAGAACTAGTGCTCTACTGGGAATCTGAGGAAAAGGAGGAAACACATGACTACAGCAGGACGCCTATTTTATACGTAAGCATGAACCAGGAATCCTGTCATACAACTGCCTTTGTGACTACTCTCATTTGAACAATCATTGTACAGACTCACACAACCACAGCTGTGATTACGATGCTTGCATAATGACCATGCTATGCTTGTGAAGTAAATGAAGGACGCCTGTCCTCCAGTACTAAGAATCAGGCTTTAAGAGATTCATTTTTAGAACTAGGAAAACTTTTAAACTTTTTTTTTTTTTTAATCCATTGAGGCAGGAAAAAAAGCCACACGTCAGAAATGAATTTTAAAGATGAGTTTGCAAAGTCCACATTAGTTCTTACTCTGGTGGCTTGAAAAATGTACTTATGGTAAGAGTAGAACAAAGCATCGTTTCACTTCAGTGTCCTGCAAACAGACAATGACAGAGAACACAGTTTAAGAGATGCCTCAGATCAGGGTGTCCCATCTCAGCATCTACGAGCACGCGGTCTGTTATCATTCAGCTCACAGCTCAATCCTGACTATTTTCATTTCTGTAAAGCAAATGCAAATAAAGGAAATACAATTTGCACCACTCATTTTACAGCAGGTACCTGACTAGTTTGAAATTCCCTTTGGTGCCAGGAATATCTGTAGGGAATTCATCTGGGGTGCTACTTCCACAGGATCGGTAACACTCTGGTCGGGAACAGCTCGGGTCATCCAGCTTGTAAATCTGGAAGCAATTTTTAAAAATTGAGAGGTTTAATTAACCGTTAATCATTTATAAGCTTCCATCCACCCTGAAATATATCAGCAACATATTTGCTCTATCTCTACCAGTAACTCACCTTTGCATTAGCATAGCCCAGCTTGATGGTGATATTCCTTTCCAGTTCATTTTTAAATCTGACAGTATGAACTCCAGATATAGCTTTGACTACTGTCGACTTTCCATGGGCTACGTGGCCAATTGTACCTATGGTTTAAAAACAGATGTTTGTCAATAAGCCATTGTTTAATTTGTGCAGTGTTCTATTATGGTCAACACATAATCACCCCAAACTCTCTGGAGCCAGCACGCCCAGTGGTACCATCACAGTAAATATGGGTTTCTTAAACGCACAACACCCTAGAACTGTCTCTTGACGCGCAGATCTTTGCCCTGTCGTGATTTGCATTTTCATGAAACTCATTTCAACGTGTAATTTTAAGGTATAATAAACTTTACTTTAGCAACTACTCCCCACGCAATTCAACATGGCATTCTTGAAGTAAAATCACAGGTCTTTTCAAGTTAAAATGGTTTGACTGGTCTCTTCTTGCATCTTGACAAAATCTATAGTAAGAATACCTTATCTACATTACTGTGCTTCAGTAAGGATTTCTTCATTTTTTTCAACACAGGTACCATATGCTAACACATGAGCACCACAATAAGTTACATTGTTATGCCCCCAGCCCCTCGTTTTTTCAGAATTTTGTTGTTACCTATGTTAATTGTGGCTTGTCTGCTGATGACTTCTGGTGACAGAGGCGTCAGCTTGGTAACATCCTGTATGAAGGAGATTTTACAATTTATTCATCCTGGATCTAAACGTTTAGAGTACTACATGTATTTTCTTAAAATTTATCCAGTAGTTCTATTAAGCAAAATCCAACCGAGCTCATTAAAGCACCTCTAGTGTTACGCATTCCATTTTTTTTTAAGTATGCAGAATAGGACAAAAAGCCTACAGTCAGAAGAGGTTGCAGTGTTAAAGAAAGACGGAAGAAAAGTAAGCAAAACAAAAAGCTTCAAAAGGAAGCTCTAAAAATAAAAATACCTCGCATCTATCCCCAAACTGAATTGGTTGCAACATGTAAAATCATGTTACCTTTCCACGGGCTACACAGCCAACTGTACTTATGTTTTAAAGAGAAAGGTCTGGCAATAGATGGTAGTTTTCTTTGAGATTAAGGTTCTATTAGAGAAAGTGTATAAATGCAGGTATATTTGCAGCTTTGTGGAGTAAGTAGGCAGAGGGACGTCATTATCGCCATGGTTCCGATTCTGATTTTTTGAATGACAACTTCGTCCTCCAACACTATTATTTCCACCTCGTGTACTGGAAGAAAAAATCTGTTGTCCTCAGCAGATTGCTGCTGGAAACCACTGACAGCGCCTGGCCAAATACGGCATTTCTGCAGCCAGCATACTGCCTGCATCACCCACTACAGCCTTGTGACACCACCCACCCTACTCTCGAGCACCACACGAGCAAAACGTCCGGCTTCGAGGCAGCTTCTGCCCACCAACTGCCCTGATACCGCTACTCCTTGTTGCCTGCCTCGCCGGGACGAGGCTCGCCGTGCCGAGCGCCCTGCAGGTGGCAGCGGAGGCTCCGCGGCACCGCGCGAGGCACGCAGCCCGGCGGGGCTGAGCTACGCGACTCGGGCCGAGCGGAAAACGGGCAGAAAACGGGCGAAAAAAGGGCCGAGCAGGCGCAGCCGCAGCCCAGCAGCGAGGCGGGGAGGCGCAGGAGCCGCTGGGGGACGAGCACCGAACCGCAGCGGCGGCACCAACGGCTGGAAGCGCGACACGAGCCCGGTCACAGGCCGCGGGGAGAGCCCAACGGCCGCAGGGCGCTGAGGGGAGCCCACCCAACGGCCACGGCCACGGCCCCGCGCCCCGCCCGCCCCTCACCAGGGTGCCCAGGTCCTGCCGGGAGAGGTGCGGCTGCCCCAGCGTCACCCCCGCCTCGTCCCCCGCCATCTTGGCCGCCAGAGGAAGCCGGGGCTGCCCGCGCCGCCGCCTGTCCCCCGGCCCCGCTCTCGGCCCCGCCCCGCGCCGCCCTCAGCCCGGCCGCCCGGCGCTGCCCGCCGCAGCCGGCACAGCCCGGCTCGGGGCCGCCCCGCCGTGGCTTGCGGCGCGGCGGGGCGGGCGGCGGCGGCGGCGCGGAGAGGGAGCGGCTCAGGCGCGGCGCGGGGCAGCCCCGCGGAAGGCCCCCGCCGCCCTGCCGCCGGGTGATGCAACCCGGCCCCGCGTGCGGCAGCGCCGCCGGGGCGCGGAGGGCCTCGCGCATGCGCGGGGCGGGAGGGCCGCCGGGTAACGGTCGCGGGCTGAGGGGGAAGGGGAGGGGAGGCGGGGGCGGGGCGGCGCTGAGGTAACGGCCGCCCTAACGGCCGCCGCGGGGATCGGGCGTCGCCGTGGGATGCGGGGGGGGGGTGAAGGCGTCCGCGGCGGTCACCGCGCGTCCAGCGGCCCGGAGATGGAGGTGTGTGTGTGTGGGGGGGGGGGGGGCGGCGCGGCGCGAGGCGGCGGGGGGGCGGGCCGCCTGCCCGTGTGCGCGCCCAGCGCCGCGGCTGTAACGGCTGTAACGGCTGTAACGGCTTTAAAAATGTCACCGCCAGCGGGCCGGTGATCTCCGCTGGCCGCCAGCCTGGCGCGGTTGCGAATGACAGCCCGCTCGTTCCCTCGCTGCTGGCTTCTGGAGGCGGAGTGCTGCAGGGGACAGATATAGGGCCCTGCCCCAAGACATGAGCTCTTCTTTTATACCAAACAGCCCCCAAGCCCCCCACCAAATGCATGCTGTGTTCAGCAACGTAACGTGTTTACAACATAAACGTGTTAAGAATGGAATAAAACCCCTGATCAGTGCTGACAGCCATTTTAGAGACCTAACAGAGACTAAATGCCAAATTCACAGCCCTCCCCCGTGGGGAATTGAATTGACTTCTCCATGGGAACTTCTTAAAGGCCTAGGGGAGGTTGCTACTCTAATAGGATTTCTTCAGTGATCAGAGCAACTGGTTTCACAATGAGTAACCGCTGTCAGATGCATCCACATTCATCAACAGCGGTTTTGCTTACTGGAAAATGTGGAGGTTCCCAGATTTTGCCCAGCTAGCTGTTCGGGTGAAAACAATGGGTCTCAGGCACACAGCGCACATGTGATTAAAACGCGATGATGGAAATCTGTACAAAACTGGTATGCCTGGTTTAACAACGCGCGTAACCTCCCACTTTCACAAATGCTATTCCCATACTTTCCTGCTACAAGATCCAGGAGTGACTCCTGCTGTATATACCCGTAGCAAATACATTGCCAGCATTCTTGCTTTGAAGAAAAGAATACAAGAATGTGGCAAGAAACCGTACGGTGATGATGTTGCCAGTGACAAAATGTATTATGTCTTGCAGCCCAATAATTCTGCACAAAAATAAAACACGTTTGCATTTCTAGTCTTTCATCAGGCCGCATGATGTTTTACATAAGAATTGTAAATATCTTGCTTTTGGGAGAAACAATATATGGTTATGACAGATAGACAAATTATAGTGAGAGCGCGATGTGGTACTTGAATGTAGTTGCCTCGACATTGGGCATGAAAATGAGCTGAAAATACTAGACTCTACAGTTACTTAGTTATATATTTATGCAATAATGCAGTGCAGTATAAAATTACAGAAACAGCTTTTGTCACGTTTGCAGCAATCTTTAGAAATGATTTAATCCCTGCCAAGAATTCTGCCAGGAATGGGAAAAAATCCACAAACGGTTGCGCCTACTTTAAACAACGAAATGCTACATTTTGCATATTCTGATGTTTTGTTACTAGGGTTCACCGTATTTGCGAATATGTGTAGTGTGAAGAAAAATGAAAGTCTAAAGACTGCAAATGTCTAATCAAAACAAGGTAAAAACATTTCTAGGAACTGTCAAATATATGATACGTGCATGCTTAAATTTAATGTCTAAATTATAGAAATGGAATAGTGAACTGCATACTCATAAAACTCAAAAACTTAAGTCCAGAATTATATTAATTTCAATAGTCTCAGTTAAGGCAATGGTAACTACTTAATAACCGAGGTTGTACAGATACCTAAATGAGAGGAGTCAACCTAAATCTCTATGTAAATTAGTACTAATTAAGGTAGTATTGACCCTACTCGTTGCTGTCTGGGGCCCAAATTTAAGAGTCTCACATTTTTAGTTAGGAGACTGAAGCATTATTAACAAGTTATGGCTTTTACAGTGGAGGTAAATTGTCTGATGTGGAGGAGGAGTGGTTTTTTTGTTAATACTCTAATACTTTAATACATGCTTTAATAATGATGAGAACAAGTATGTAAAAATGGCTGGCTTGCTTTGTTTGTTTTTTTTTTTTTGCCAGGTTTGAGGTCCATTTCTATGGCAGTGTATAGGAGAGACCCGAAGATCATCTCACACCTCAGCTTGCCACAAACTGCAAACAGCAAAATGACAGTCAGGTAAAACCAAAACAGCCCTGCTAGCTTTTTACACCCTCCCTGAACTATGAAGGCCAAAAGTCTGAAGAGGGCAGAGGGATGCGTGGTGTTTCAGTTGTGTGGTTTCTGCATGTGTGGAACGTATTCTGTAGTGATTCTCCCTGTCAAAGCACGAGATATTAGCGGTGTGGTACGTGCTTGATGCAGCAGAGGACACAGCCTGTGAATAAGGGAGAGCCTGCCTTTTGGAGGCTGAGGAGGCAGGAATGGTAGCAGCTTTGGGATAGCGGGTGTGTAAAAGTTGGTTGTCTCACCGTAACTGCACAAGTAACAGGTTTTGAAACTGTGACCGGGGAAATGGGGCAAATTTACTGCGTGAGTAAGCGCGTGAGGAGGAACGGTATGAAGTTGGCTGAGCAGAGAGAGGTCAGGTCACTGGTTCGAGGGAGTGAATGGGAGCGGGTTGTTTGCAGCATGGAGTAAGTAGGCCATGAGGGAGCAGCAGGAGGTCAGTTGGACAGAGCGGGAAGAGCAGCGGGAAGTCTTTTGTGAAGCTGAGCACGGAGTAACTAGTTGATTGTGCGAAGCTGTGAGAGGTGGGATAGACGCTCAGGTCGGGGAGGCAGTTCTGGAGGAGCTGCGCTGCTGTTTTATTCATCGAGAGCGGCTGAAAATTGGCACGCAGGGGATGGGAACAGCAGTACGCACGGGGAGGATGGCAGCGGGCGTGCAGCCTGTTACAGCGGGGAAGGCTGGGTTTGCTTTCGGCCTCGAACAGCAAAGCAAGGAGCTGAAGGCCGGGCCACGGCAAAGCCCCGTGCAGCCGGCGGGGCTGCCCGTGCCGAGCTGTGCTCAGCCTGCAGCTCCCGCAGCCGGCCAGCTGCGAGGGGGAGGAGTTGCGCCAGCTCCGCCGAGGGCTCGCAGCCGCTCGCAGCGCGCTCCGGTAGCGCATCCCCGCCGGGAGCCGCCCGGCCGTGCCCCGGGGGCCGCCGCCAGGCTGGCGAGCCGCGGGGCCGGCCCGAAGCGCGGAGCCCCCGCAGGTGGCTGCCGGCGGGCGGGGAGCCGAGCAGATGACGCTCCTGGGCACGGCTCTCCCGATCCCCAGCGGCCGGCGGCCGCTGCTCGCCCCCGGTAAGCGAGAGAGCGGCGTCGCAGGGGCCCGGCCCGGGGAGGCGCCGGCTCGCGGGGCGGGGGAGCGGCGGCCGCCCTGCGGCGCCCGGGGCGCGGCCCCTCCCGCGGGCTGCCCGCCGGGCCCGCAGGTGGCGGCGGAAGTGACGGGCGGCGGGGGGCCCCGCGGCGGGGGAGCATGGCGCCGGGCAGCCCGGAGCGCCCCTGGCCGGGCGGAGCGGGGAGGAGGGAGCTCGGGGTCCCCCCTTCTTCCTCCTCTTCCTCCTCCTCCGCCGCCGCCTCCCGGCTTCGCCTCAGCCCTCGCCCCTCTCCCCAGCCCCCCGGCGCGGCCCGCCGCTCCCGCCGCCTCCGGCTGTATGGTAGGCGGAGGGCACCCTCTCCTCTCCGCCGGTTCTGCGGGAGGAGCCGCGTCTTCAGCGCCGCTGCCGCCCAGAGGTAGGCGAAGCCGCCAGCCGCGCCGCTGCCGGCAGCTCCGCCGAGGGCGGCCCGGGCCCCCTCGCCTCACCCGGCCTCCGGGGCCCTCCTCCTCCGCTCCGCCCGCGGAGCCCGGCCGAGGCGGCGAGCTCCGTGCCTACGGCCGCAGGGGAGGGGGCGGCGGCACGGCTGGGCCGCGGCGGGCTGCCGGGAGAGCGGGGACCCCCAGCGCGGCGCCGCGGGCCCCGGCGGCCCGTTTGGACCCGCCGGCCCTCCTGCCCCGTTGGTCGGGGCCGCTCAGCCGTGTGGGACGCGTCGGTAGGAGAGCTGAAGTAGGTCAGCCAAGCGCCTGCCACAGGAAAGGGCTACTTTGCGATCGGCGGCGTTAGAAAAAATAGTGGTTACTGGTAGCGGGAGTAGCCTGCCACTCAGGATCGGTACTGGGGCTTCGACCCGTTTTAAACGTCACTTAAAAACTTGAAGTCTTTTTCATTCCTTTAAATGAAGAATAGGGGAACCATAAAGCTGTTACCCGATAAAAAGGCAGAGCTGCTGAAGCGTGGTGTCCTGTTGACTTGTTTGTTGTGTCATATACTTGTTCCTAAGACGTAACCCAGCCCTTTCACCACCATCACCCCAGTTCACACTTGGATCCCCTTGGCATACCACCATGCGTCAACATCCTTTCTGTGTTTTTTCCTTCCAACACCTAGCCAATGTGTCCTAGCCAATGTGTTTAATTTCTACCACATGTCCTATAAGCTTTCCTACCGTCACTCATCTCCTTTCACTTTCCTTAATTATATCCTGTAGCTGGTTTGGATCTACACGTGCTGATCTGCCTTTCAGCAGGCGAAGCAAAACAGATAAGTTGAGCTCATGCTGGAGGTAGCACTGGGTCTTTTTGTTTGAGTAGCTGCCAATTTGGTGCTGATTTGGAGAAGTTTGAGACTTCTGTCCTGACAAATTAAGTTGGCACTTGACAGTGGGGTCAAAAGCTGTGCATCTTGGACAAAGGGTACAATCTCATCATTCTTATTTTCTCAGAGGACTACTAAAAAGCACAGCTGAGTTAGCAATAAATTTACTGATGATAACAAACAAGTCGATGAGTTTTAAGAAGTAGTTAAGATATCCTAAATTTAATTAAAAATAATTTTTATGAAGTAGTAACTTAACAGCTCATTACCTTTTATTATGCTAAAATTGTATGTAATAAGAGCCTAAACACTTTGCTGTAAACATGTAGGATTAGATTTTGGTGACTGAGTAGGAAATACTTAATTTGATATTTTCCTGTATAAAATATGCTGTGATGATGTTCATAGTATGTTGACAATGAGAAAATCACTGGTCAATATCGTTCTGACATTTGATACAATAATCATTATATAAGTTACAAATACATAAATAATGTTGACGCTTAAGTTAGGGCGGTCCTTCTTTGAGAGCAGTGGCAATTCAGTTTTCATCCCTGCCATCATTTAAGTCTTACATATTAGTGTTACAAGTTTTTCTTGTTAGAGACGATTCTCGTTCTTATGGCTCTATTAGAAATATTTTAGACTGCATGTCTAACATCATGTTAGACATCATGTCTGACATCAGTAAACGTAGCTGGAACAGCATTGGGCTGTGCTTGTCCTTAGCTCTGGTGCATGTTGTTTATAAAGGTGTAGCTGTAGTGATAGTTCAGCCAAATGGTTTAAAAACCTCTCGATGTCTGCGAGGTGCAATTACGTCATCCACTTAATGGGCAAACTATGCAAAACTAACATATATGTCATTAATGTTAATTCATGGGACAGAAACTGAGTTTAGATTCAGTCAGGCGAGGTTAAACTGGTCAGGCAACTGCAGCAGCTTAATATGTCTGTCAGTCTTAAAAACTTGTCAAGCATCCGCTTTCACCAGACACCTGTTGATTATCATCCTAAAGCTTGATTTAAGGGCTCATCCGGTGAGCATATTATTCTTCTCTGGTTGTTAGCATTGTAAAATGCGAAGTTTCTGACAAAATCTGTTAGTATTTGTGTAAATTGACTGTATGTGATACCTACATTCTTCAATAGAACCATTTAGTTTTAAAGACTATTTTTTGTGTGTGCATTTGGATTCTTCAGTGCAGAAAGACTAAACTGGGTTGTAATGCTGTTTTTTAGGAACAGAAAGCAATGTGAGTCGAGAACCTTATCCATTATGAGTACATATATCTAAGAGCAGCGACACATCTGCTTTGGGTTAGACGTTTTTTCAAAACAAAAGGCTCCCAGTCCTGTACGCTGTGGTTGAAGCACATTTCCAGTATGACGTATAAGCATGCAGAGCTGAGACGATCCATATGTCATTTAAGTATGTTTGGTTATAACTAGTTCTGATGACACTTCTAGCTTAGCCATGATGACCTCACAGGCAACTGATCTGCTGCAGAAATGCTGCTGTTGAAAGCTGCTGTGGATTGCTTGGAGATAGCAACACAGGTAGAGACTGTCGGTGTCTGATGTATGCCCCTAAAAGAAAAGCCTTGTGCAGTGGCTAGTTTTCAAGAGTACCCAAGTGTTAGCTTCTGAAGTTCTGGCAGCGTTGTTCCTTTGGCTCTGTGACTGTTAAGCCTACAGCTCTTCACTTCTGAAGTTAACTGGATGCTTCTGGAATTCTCACCTCGGGCTGGGTGAAGTCCTCAGCATGAACTGCCAGATAATGCTGAGAGGTTTAAGAAAAGTTGTTCCAAAATTTAGGATTATAAAAGATTTTACACATACAAAAATTTGATGTGCTTCTTTGTTTCCTGCATCTCCAATTATTCCGGCAACGGAAAGTTTTGATATCCACTGTTACTGATCCTTCTCACTTTTATATAATTCCTTCCATTGCACTTAGTGGGGAGCTGTGAGGAAAAATGGTGGTTTAGACAAAATTTGGTGGGTTTAGTGTCAAACCATATAAATAGAGGCCTAATTTGGGGGATAAATTATACCGTATAAACATGTTTATACACTCATTACCTATCTGCATTCAAAGGCCCAGTTTTTCAGTGACCAGTGTATACAACTGAAAGTTTTGCTTGTAAGTAGTCTATTTTCACATATATGTATAAAATCTGACTATAGAGAAATGTTGCCTTAGTGCAGGACAGTGTTGGTTTAAGTAAAGTTAGTGTGAAAGAGTGCTCCTCAAAGCAGTTTTTGCTATGTGCTGTGCTATATAAAGCGTACAGACTGGCTTTAAAATTTAGGTTTAAATGCATGCATTGGACAGATGAAAGGAATGGGATAGATTGAACAGATTTCTGTTTTTTAAGCTCTGTTTTAGTACTTTATGTTACCAAAACACAGCTATACATGTATATGTCTTGTGAAATATCTTTTTGTGTAACCTGGAGATGGTGTTCTATTATGTGAAAAAATGTGGTTCAGCTGTGTTCACATAGATGCTTTCTTAGAATTTCTCTGAGGTAGGTAGAATGAACAAGGTAGTTCATCTGAAGCTTGCTAGTTCTGTCTCAGCATCACAAATGAGTAATTAAGGAACAGCAGGAAAGGAAAGCAGAAATTTGCCTTTCAGATGCTGTTCCTGATCATGTCAGTGCTTTACTGGGACAATACATTTCTATCCCTAGAAAGTGCACACAGAGTTCTGTATTAAATACAGATGCTTCTTTTTAGGGTGCTTTTTTTTCAGGAAGTACTGCTTTTGGATAGATATTGAAATCAAGAAGGGCGTAAGCCACGAGTAAGTATTCCATAACTTCCTTCTCAGTAGCCTGTGCATTTAGCCTCCATTTCTTCTACTTGTGACTAAAAGCCTCAGACCCTAAGGAAAGAAGGTTCTCCTTGTTCGGCAAGAAAAAGCAGTCTGGAGCAGGCTTTTCAGACATTTATTACAACTGCAGAATAAAGATGAGAAATCAATGTTCCAAGAAAGAGCTTTTACAGTCGCAGCAGAGTAGACTGTAATGCATTATGTGCTGAAAGAGGAAGAAATGTCAGGAAAAGCTAACAAGGTTGAGCATATTTGTCTTGTTTTTTTTTTTTTTTTTTTCAGCAGAGAATCTTACTTCCTGTGCTGCATTACACTGATCAGCTCTGTTATGCGCAGGACAATGCAGAATGTCAGCTTTAGGGGGTTTTTCCCTTTATTGTTTATACGTTGGAATTTTTTCTTCCATTTTTGTACAGATCACTGTAGGCTACATGTCTTCTGTCAAATCAAGTGTGCTATTGTGATTTGCATGGGTGGAAAAAAATCTACCTCTGAATTTTGCATTTTTATTGAAAGTAAGAAAAAATTGTTACGTTATTGTCTTCTGGGAAATAAGCTGCAGCATTTGAATAGTGCATAGAATTACATCGAAGATTGCAAGTGTCTGCGTGGGAGGAATAGGATAGCTGTGCTTTAGAAAAATGACTTCCTTTGAGAGTATTTTGTATTGCTTTTTTAATGTTTGAGCTACCATGTTGCTGTTTGCTTTTGACTTGGAATACTGGCTATAGCAATGGAGATTTTTACCAGTTGGTCATAATATGCGTTTAACTTTTACTCTTTCAGTCTCTGCTGAAGACTTTATAGAAAACTATTTTAACCCCTTGTTAAAGTATATTCAATGGCCAATATAATTTTGAGTTTTAAGGAAAATTGTGACTTCTGATATCGTGTATGGCTTTGTACTGGAAAAAGAGTATTTACTCCTTTTGTTTAATAGAGGGAGATGAGTAGTCTTCTCCTTGTTACTCGTAAAATTCTGAGGCTTCTTTAGATGAGGTTTTAGTGAAGTCTTATTTGTGTGTCTTCCTAAGACATCCATTAAATGCAGTGTGATGTTTGGGAGGAAGCATTTTGAGGTTGAAAATTGTAGACTTGCTAAAAATAATGTAAGCAGAGATATGAAAAGAAGGATTAAGTGACTTAAAACATCACATTCTCTGAAACATTCTGAAATAATAATTTCAGAGTGTTGACTACCTTGTTACCGTTGAGTTTTATGGCTGACTTCTTGTTTTTATACATATATTTTTTACCAAATAACTACCTTGAGGGAGATGTGAAAATTGGAACCTATTAGGCACTTCCTCATGCAGTTTTTTTTTTTAATGCCTTTTGGTGATTCCTACCACCTTACTTTTTGATAGATACAAATTTGAATTGTAATAGTTTATTTCTGATTTTTTTCTTTTTACTATTGTTTAATCAAATTTAAAAAAAAAATAATTAAAGCAATTGCTATAAAAACACCTTGATCACAGAATCAAGGGATGGCTGAGGTTGGAAGAGACCTCTGGAGAGGTTGTCTGGTCCAATCCCCCTGCTCAAGCAGGGCCTTCCACAGTCAGTTGCCTAGATCACTGTCTGATGCTGGGTTTTGGATATCGTGACTTTATTTATCAAGATCATTAAAAAGATCACCCGACTTGCTCCTCTGGAGTTGGTGCATTTACCTTCTGGGATTTGTCTCTCTTTATCTTTGCTTGCTGACTTTTCCTTTTTGTTGCTTTGAGGGTGATGAGAGCACCCTTTTAAAATCCCCGAGTTCCTCTCGTTTACAGAGTATGTATAATGTAATTATCTTTCTCAAATTAAGGGCAAAGGCCCCCAACATGTCTTACTGGTGTTGTTCCTATGTGGTCTTTATGTATGCAGTAACATATGTATGGTTTTGAAGAAACCCCTTCCACAAGATTGTCACCTGTGTGATGGGAAATCCCATTGTTTTCAGATTATTATATGTTGCTTCAGTCACCTGGGGAATGTTCCTTCTCTTGTGACTTTTTTGTCCTTTTATATATATATATGTGTGTGTGTGTGCGTGTATATATATATATATATATATATTTATTCTTCTGTTATTCTGTTCATGTCTCACATTTGCAGATGTCAACTGTCCTTCTGTCCTGTCATCTCCATTCACCTTGGAGTTGAAGCTGAGGTGTATGCCTTAGTTATCTCCTAAAGAAATGTAGCTAACCCAGCTTTGCTGCCTTAGAATCCTACTAACCTTTGAACCCTGTGGCCAGTTTCAAACCCGATGGAGAGGCAGTTGTATATACAAGTTGCTCTATATTTTGTGAAAATGGGGAGCCCATTTAAAGCTTGTTTAAAGTAACCATGAAGTTTCATAAAGAGAGAAGAATTTAGTGTGAGCTCAGCTGCTGTTAGACATCAGAGAACTGGAGGTGGACAGGGAGGTGTTACAAGTGCTCTAATGAAAGAAAAAAAAATCTAATATTAGTGCTTGTCTTTTATTTGATATCACAGTTTCTATTGGAAAGCAAATTACTGAAGCCAGGTTTTATGTTTCTTCTTCTGTTTGTTGCTTCTTTTTGAGATGGTAAGGGTTAGAAGAGTAATTCTATCCTTTCCTGCTTTTATACAAGAATTATCAACAGCTAAGCGGAAAATATTTGATGATGATTTACCTTTCTGGAGTTTACCTTTCATGGATACTGGATCACCGGAAAGTATTTGGGTTGTCAGCTTTGTTCCCTTGCTGCTGCTCTAACTTTGAGGAATTTGAATTTTGCTTTTAGGCCTTAATTTGCCTGAATTGCTCCTGGCCTTAACTCTATTCTATGATTGTCAGCAGGCTTCAACAGTGTGGGAGTGGTGCCAATTCCACAAGGCGCGGCTACAAACACCCACACACCACTGTAGTTTTGTGTAGACAAAGAAAATCTCAGGTTTTGTTTCCCAGAATGGGTGTGGATGAGTTAAGGAGAGGAGGTGGTTATCTGTTCATGGAGCCTCATAAAATACATTGCCGATAGAATGGCAGCAGTCAGGATGCTGTGCTTGGGGTGCAACGTGCTAACTGCTCTCTGAAGTTGTGAAACCTTGGCCAACCTGGTCGCTCTCTGGTTCTGTTTTCCCCCATGGTTTATTTTCTACCAGGCTTAAGAGCTGAATGGGTTTTCCAGAGCAGTCCAATGAGCAGCAGAAGTGGCACAAAGTAGGCAGGCAGCAGAAGCTTAGATTCCAGGTTGAGGACAGAGGGAGAGTGGAGCACACTATTGCCCTGTGAGTAGTGATAAATTGTTAGGTTGGTTCAAGCTGTTTAACGGAACTGCACCCTAGCTAGACCCCAGGAAGGTGAGCAAGATTTTGACAAATTCTTGGATTTTGAGTACTTTTTTATACTGCTTTTTACTGGTTATTAATCTTCCTTAACTTTTACAGGGCAAGATGCTGCTGGTCTTTATTTTCTTTTTGACTTAATTGTGGTTGACCCTAGCTTGCACAGAAGTAGCACTTTAAAAAGCAGTTAAGCTTCACTAAACCCAGTAGATAGAATATTATTTCTTGTGACTTGATCCTGTCAGTGCTTCCTGTGGCCTTTAGTATTTTGTAGTTTATGAATCTCATTATGTAAATAATTCTGAGAATAAGAAACAAGAGGGAAGGTTGGACTATATTGTTATGGGACAAATGAGACACAGAAAACTTAAATAGTATCTTCGAATGCAAAATGTTTCATTTCCCAGAAATAACTTTTGAGTAAATTGATGTACATTTTTAAGGAGGGTAATTTTATTTATTTATTTTTTTTATGTTACACCTGGTACAGTTCTTTTACAGCTTGGTTCTGAAGTTAAGGAAGTTCCACTTCCTTTCTGAAACCTTTCATATTCAAGTGTGTGTTTCATTGCTCTCCTGAGATACCTTCTTTAGAAAGACTGAGGGGGGGAGGGGAAGGAGGGAGAACAATGGTGAGCTTTTTGGTATTGTATATTCATTATCTGACCACTAGGTAGTGTGGAGTGAGGAATTACTTTGGTATTATTGCATAGTTGTTCTTGTTCGTCATCCTTTCTTTAAAAGGAGAATATTTGGGGGCGAAAAGTATTTAAATTTCGAGTCTTAAGTTGTTTTTTCAGTTAATTTCTCAGCTGAAGATAAAACCAAAAGGATGGGGAAGACTTTTAAGTCTTAGTGAAAGCAACTTCAGTTAGGATTTATCTGGTTAGGAAGAGTTTGTGATGTGTTCGTTACTAGAAATAAAAATTTATTTTTATTTTTATGTTTATTTTTTTCCCCCAGGTGATTCATGGCAGGGGACGTGGAAGGGTTTAGCTCCTCCATCCATGACACCAGTGTCTCTGCTGGATTCAGAGCACTGTATGAGGAGGGATTGCTTCTTGATGTCACACTTGTCATTGAAGACCACCAATTTCAGGCCCATAAAGCACTGCTTGCCACCCAGAGTGATTACTTCAGGATTATGTTCACAGCTGACATGCGGGAACGAGATCAGGACAAAATCCATTTGAAAGGTCTGACAGCTACAGGCTTCAGTCATGTCCTCCAGTTCATGTACTATGGAACTATTGAACTGAGTATGAACACTGTTCATGAAATCCTTCAGGCTGCCATGTATGTCCAGCTTATAGAGGTGGTAAAATTTTGCTGCTCTTTTCTCTTAGCTAAGATCTGCTTAGAAAACTGTGCAGAAATTATGAGACTCCTGGATGATTTTGGTGTAAACATCGAAGGAGTCAGGGAAAAATTGGACTCCTTTCTGCTAGAGAATTTTGTGCCACTCATGTCCAGACCTGACTTCCTTTCGTATCTGAGCTTTGAGAAGCTCATGTCTTACTTGGATAATGATCATCTGAGCAGGTTTCCAGAGATAGAGCTGTATGAAGCTGTTCAGGCCTGGCTGCGCCATGATAGAAGACGCTGGAGGCATACGGACACCATCATTCAGAACATCAGGTTTTGTTTGATGACACCATCCAGTGTTTTTGAGAAGGTTGGTGCATTTGAAAAGCAATAGACAGGATTCATCATTTAGCTAGGGCAGCATGCCATTAAATAGGTAAGATTCCCAGTGCTGTTAGGAGGAACAAAAATATGCCATTTATTTTTCTAGTATACCTGTAGAAGATAATCAGATGACAATACTTTAAGATGTTTATTAGACAGTAGTATGTACAGTGGCTGGAGAACAGGTAGGTTTACAGTACATGTGTTTTAAGTGATTTCATATGGAAAGGATGTTTTAAAACAAGGTCACCTGTATCAAGTTTTATTTTAATCATTCTTGTTTTCTACAAGTTGCTTCTTGCTTTCCAGAGATTTTGGGACTGCACGTGTTATATAGGGCATATGTCATGACAAATGTTACCAATATAATCAAAGCATTCTGACTGTGGAGTTTGTGTGTTTTAAGTACTTCTTTAAAAATTCGAATTGTTTACAAATGAAAAGTGTCATCTGCTGTTAAATCTGCAGGGTGTTTTTGTTGTTATTGTATCTTCAGTACTTGTGCTGTTACACAGAAGTTGGAACTAAGTCCCTGTCCCTCAAAGTTACACGTGCAATTGATTTGATACAAGGCAAATAATGCAACCAAAAGTGATTGACAGTGTGAAACATAATGACCTTGAATATCAGAGGAATCTTTGTAATAGGCGATCTAAAATTTATCTGATGACTGTGTATGTTGAGAGGTTAAAAAAGAGAACTTGCTTTTTCCACTGTTCTGTTGAAGAATAGACAAAAAATGTTGTTCTTTAGTTCCTGATAATCTCAGGAATATTTATTGTCAACAGTAGAGAGCTACAAAGCTCATAATCAGCTCTCTTACAGGCTAGTAGCAGTAAAGGTATTCAAGTTAAGAGTTACTTAATTTGTGCTATTTTGTTTTAACTATGTTATTAATTTTGTGCGATCAGACGAACTTTAATTTGTATGTTTTTCACCTCCTAATGAATTAATAGGATTTAAGGCCCTGTATTGGGCCTTAAATGGGTTGTTTTTTTGTGTGTGAATTGAGTAGAGAACTTAATACATAAAATATATTGGTGATCCTGTATTAGCCTGTGGACATAAAATAAATCTAATTACCTAGAATTGTTTCAGAACACTAATGGAATGTTTATATTGGGTTAAAATGTTTCCAGCTAGTAAGAGCTGGATTCTGCAAGATACCATGTGGTGCCTTGTTTTTTATAAAGCTTTTACCTTTTTATGTAATTTAAGCCTTTCAGTAGGAAAACTGTTAGGATTCACCAGGTATTCTTAAAGTCAATTTAATAGGTTAAGATTCTTGTGGAAGAGGCTTCAGCTCTTTGAGTTTTTGGGATAGAAGTTCAAGAATCAAGCTGTCTCCCATGAAATTTCTGCAAGCGCAAGTGAAAAGTGTGTGTTGATTTTTAGGGTTATATTCAGGTGTAACTTCTGAAGTTGGTTTTGATATCACTGATATCTGTCCTGCATACACGGCTTTTCATGGTTTCTCTTGGCAGCTACCAAACAGATAGAACTTAAGGAGAGATGCTGTTTTCAGTGCCCTGGGTTATATACCCACAGGTGAAAGCTGTATCTGTGAATGCCCTACCCATAACTGTATGTGGCAACGGAGAGACGCCAGTGCACTTTCTACAGTGACACAGTGCTATGCTCAGCACAGGGAAGCACAGCTAAATATGCATGTCATTCGTCACTGCAGCTAGAAATGTATTTGTCTTTTGACCTGCTAGAGAGCACTGAGTAATCCAACATGACAAGTGACAAAGGACATCTGCAGCTGAAGCCAATGTAAAAACAAACAAACAAACAAACAAACGTTTTTTTTTTTTAAATAAAATAACATGTCAGTTAACTGTTCTGACAGTAACTTGAGGAAAACCTGCTACTGTGTGTGGAAGGGGGAAGATATTGATTACTCTGCTTTCCTGGAGATCAAAAATCAGACAAGAATTCCTCCTTCTGAAGCCAGCGCATGGTAAACTCCTGCATAAATGTACCAAATACAGTCTGAGGCTGACTCTTACGGTTCAGCAAGCTCAGAATTCACAATACACTCACTGACATGTCATATGTACTCTTATGTAACCTTTCTAACAGGCATTTCTGAGATGCCTGTCATTATAGTACATAAATAACTTACATAATTTTGCAAGTTGCAGTAAGGATACTTTTTGCCTCTTAGGCCATTGTGTTTCTTACAGCGTTTTTAAAAAGAGATTTACAATCTGAGTGGGATGCCTTGTCTTTTTAAAAAGGAATCGATGAGTGACTGAGTTAATACCTCACAACTGACATGCATTTGGGATGCACAAGAGAAGGTGTGGTTTGTTTGCTTGCTCTAAACGGTTCTGGAAGAGCTGCCTCTAAAGTAGGAATAGGTACTTTGTTGTTTGGCTCTTAAAATAGATGTATGAGGAAAATGGAAGGATAAATATAAGGATTTGGGGAAATTGTTGGAAAAGGAAAGGTTCATGACTGAGAAGCACAAGTTCCATTAGACATTACATTTGCCTTTATTTTAAACCTACCCATAACTCTTGTAAGTCTTAAGGCAAACTGAGTTTTTCTCTGTTACTGTATGCAACCATGTTATGCTTTCCCTTCATATTTGATTTCGATCTGTGTACTGCTCAGATGTAAATGTTTCAAAAACCTCTGTCCTTAAATCATGGAAGTTTTTTGAAATAACTATATTTTAGAGTGTGTTACGACTAGTCCGTGCTGATTTATAAATTCTGAATTTAAATCAGAAGCTTACTAATCACTAGGTACCTCAATTTGTACTTTAGAGATACGATGAAAAGCACATTAGTTAGTCCATCTTTGAGTATGTGCTTTTCTATATCTAGCAAATGATTGCTTTTGAGAAGATGGCATTATAATGTTGTCATTGTGATTTTTGTCTTTGATAAATGTATCTGTCTATATTTTTTTTCCTCACCTCCATATCTAGTAAATTACACATCAATATTTTCTACATATTTCATATGCTGAGGTTTAGAATAAGCGTCTAGTGCATAAGGTTAGTGGTTCCCACTTCTCTTAAATAGGTGCTGCACATGATATTTTTCTGTCTGAAGGTTATCTCTGACTTGGATAGACTTGCTAGCAGTATTTATGTGCTGAACACCTCAATTCTGGCATATAGATTTCTGGTTCTATAGGAGAGTTCTTGCAATTAGATTCTAGCTTGGCTGTGATAATTTTTCTTGCTGCTCCTTTTTTTTTTTTTTTTTTTTTTTAACTGGGGAGACACTCTGAGAGCACTGTTCTAGCTGCACAGTCTTTTTGTCTTTTTACAGCTAGGCTGAAAAGCACTACGTGATTTGTAGCACTCGCAGAACAGCCCTTCAAAGTCCTATGCAGTTTTCACACTGGCCATGGGCTGTAACGAAGTAATCACCCATGCTAGAGAAAGGGAAAGTTAAGTACAGCAATTTACCTAGTGTCATGTATGCTGATGTTGGGTTGCAAAGTAATTTTGGTTGCTGCCCCTTTAGAGACATACATGTAACTTTTTAAATTTGACTGAATTTTGACTTGGAGTAAGCGTGCCAGAAATTTAATCATGTTTGTTGACAGGCTTGTAATCGTGTTTAGAATATGGCCAGAGATAAGGAGATGTGAAAATAATATGAATCATAGCAGAGTTGGTGGATCTTTTGTTTTGAGTCAGCCTAATCTCTAGTCAAATCTTGATTATTTTTTTTTTTATTTTTGCAAGTAAAAGGTGGAGTTAGCTCTAGAAATCTGATACATCTTCTTTGGAAAGACTTAGCATAGCTTCTGCGTGCCTGGTAGTTGAGTTTGAGTTGCTTCACTTACACATTCAGAATTAGCAATTTTAAAAAACTCAGGAACAATTTTATGACCTTTGAAATAGTTTTCTGCTTATGTGGCTAGAAATTGTGGAGTTTTTTATGAGCCATCCAAATCTTTCAGAGTTTTTACCAGTCCTACAGAAGGAACTATGCTAATATCTACCTCAGATAATCACATGTTAAGAATTAGTTACTGAGTTTACAAATAAGAGATGTTTATTTTGGCCACTTCAAAAGCAGCTTTTCTATATATATATATATATATTTTTTTTTTTGTAAGCTTTTTACTAAAAGACCAAGTAAGAAAAATACAAATAGAAGTGGTAAATGGCTGCTGAAAAAAAAAAGCTATGCTTTGAAGGCAGACTACTGTTAAAGGAAATTTACCCTGCACTTCATTATCTTCCCTTCTACTTATTGATTTCCTTAATTGTTAGAGGGGAAAAATAAGACTGACATAGCACGGGTTTTATCTGATCCTTTATAGGGCTCGCTTTTCAGACTAGATACTCTAATGTAAAGGCATATATTTTGGGTTTATTTCTTCTCAGAATACAGTTAGAAAAATTATTTAACTTGCATGCATTGTGATTCTGCAGGAAAATAGTCAGTGATGAATAGTTGCTTTATTTTGGAGAATCAGAGCTCTTTACTGAGTATCTCATGGATTCAAATTGAAGAAGAGAAAATGCATTCCAGCTCCAATTTACTATGCCTGGAAGGATGGTGACAATTTTGGTAAAGTTTTGGTGATGGCTGTGGAGGTGAATGGCTTTTAATTATTTTCTTCATCTTTTCTATGGAATGAAACACTTCATTTTGTTCACGCTGTTTTCTGACTGTGTACCTAGAAGTCTGTCTGTGAACCACTGTAACTAGTAGATGGTGCGATGACGTACTTCTCCTGTGGTTCTTTGGGTAGCTATGTCCCAATATTAATCCTGTATCCTAGCAGAACCTCTAAGAAGGTTTTGTCTGGAAAACTGAAGAATAATACTGGAAACAATGCAAAAAAAAACACAGGAGGGAAGACTTATCACCTGGATTAAATTTCATTTTTATAATAAGACTGGTGTTGGTGAGGAAGTCTGAATCAAGCTTTCTGTGAGACCCTCCAGCAAGAGAACAGAAAGTCTCTCTAAATTCTGGGAATGCTGTGAAGCACTTAACATTTTTATTATCACTACAGCGCTGATGATATACTTCTTACCATGCACGTTTGTTTTACTTCAAATTCATCACAGTTAGTGTACATCTCCATCTGTACATGTCCCACACAAGCTTTGAACATTCTCTTTAATTTTATATTATATGTTGGTAACTAAGTGCATGTTCTTTCTAGATCTTCTCCATTTGAACTTAACAGAAAAATATGGTCTGCTATTAAGCACTTAGATATTTGTTGGACAACTACTTTTTCTACTTCTAGCCTACTTCTGAACACTGAGGGATTTCCATTAGCATATTTTTGGTATCAGACAGTAGTTCGCACAACAGGCTTGTTGTGGGCCATGCTTGTAATTTACTGAAACTAAAACATATACAACTTTCTGTTGTATTTTAACCACTAAACACATACATTTTAATGCTTGCTTCCCTTTTTGATTATACACGCAAGTAATTAAAGGTATTATAAAATTATTCCAAAGTGTAGGTGTATGGGAAGTTTTCCTTACTATGATCTGGATAGGACTTTCAAGTAATTCCAGATCTCACACAGATGAACACAGGTGAATGTGAAAGTGGGCCACCTGTCCTACAGTTGCCTTGCCTTTGTTCATACCAAGCAAGCGTGAACAGTCTCTACTTGTTCCTGTAGACACATCCCAACATTCATCTTAAACCATCATTTGAGCCTTAGGAGAAGTACTGTTCCTATATGGCTGAGGTGGTGCTGGTGGAAGGCTAGCAACACTGATGTTTTTCCCCACCAGCAAAGTCTAGGAAGCCTCCAAGTACCTTTTCTTACTGGTGTATAGAGAAACAGCGTACCACCCTAGTTTTTGTTTCTGAATATTGTAAGAATTCCCAGTGCTTACATATTTTCTTCTGTTTAAGATTGTCTGTGTAGCTAATCAGACATAGGTCAGTCTGAGAGGTTCGTTTATAACTGGTGGTTATGTTTGCTTCTTGATGTCTTTCTTACTGGTTTAAGGTAAGAGGTTGAAGCTTTGCTTTGATGTTAATGCCCTTATCAAGAAAAGTAGTGATAAACTACTGAGAGATGGGCTCCTTGGCCTTGAGAGGCTGTCTCTGAAATAAGATAGATCCCTCATTTCTTTTCGTGTACTCTCATGGTGTGAGGTTTAGACTGTCTAAATAAAGGAGTAGAGTGACGAGGATATATGAAGCTTATGCCAGTTTCCAGCTGGCATTTCCATTTCTAGGTCTAAAGACAGAATCGTAAAGACAGACGGATGAGGAAAGAAACAACACCTCCCTTCTCAGCCAGCCTTTGATGGCATGCTTGTTTTATGCACGTTGATCTTCCATAATCATCTAAGAAAGCTTCAGATGCACATAGGTGGAACAAAAATCATCTGTCTTTTTGCTTAATTCCAGAAATGACTGCTCCAGTTTGGGTGCAAACAGTGTGAAATTGTAGTTTTGTTCTAGAATTTGAAAGTAACTTTTGAGGATACCCACCTTGTTTGTCATTTTTGTTTTACTTATTTGTATTTAACTTACTGTTTATTTTATTTTATTTGAATCTTTAAGTCTACCTGTGGTTGGGATGTGGCTTGAAATGATTTTTTTGAAATGTTTATCTCATAGCAGAACATCATGGTTACTATGCAAGGAAGAGAAGCGATTAACAGAAAGCTAATGTAATTTGCATAGTCCTTGTTTATGGAGCTATTTTATTCACAAGGTATAAACAATAGTTGTTTCAAAACTGCTTTTCATATATGTGAAAACTCGTTCACACCATAAACACTTACCTAAGTGGTGCTCTGGGCTTTTGCCTCCTGGGAGTAGGAGGAAGTGGGGGAACAGATGTTGAAATACAGTAGTTTCTGATGTTATTGTGTGGTTACCTTGAAATTTTGGAGCTACATGACCCTTTTTCAGAGCATTGCTCCTCCTTTTGGAGCTGGTAGGAACTAAAGGTGTTGAGCGTGTTAGAAAGCAATCCTTTTTTTTTATTTATTTTTTTTTTTTTTTTTGTGGAAGATACTTAGAGTTAGGATCGAATCTGATAGAGGATTTGTGGGTTAGGCAATATTTGGGAGTGTGGGGTTTTTTGTTTGTTTGTTTTGCTATGTTTTAGAGGTATAATTCAGAATGTTGCACAGAAAGAGTGAAGCCTCTTTGAAAAGAGTCACAGGGTGACTGAGGGCTTCCTGGAGTTACATAAATGAAAATGTTCAAATCAGATGATATGTTTTGGAATCATCTCCAGACCAGTTTCAGGAACTTAAAGGAGCTTAGATACTAGGTAGAGGCCTGGGAAGGTAAATTACAATCATTCTTTCAGAAAAACTGAGCAGAGAGAGCTCTTTTCAAATTGAGAGATGGCAGCAGGAAGGAGAGCTTCATGACTAGGCATCGATACAAAGGTTTTAAGGCTCACTGGGGAAGTGGTAGTTCAAACCTACATCTGCAATTTACCAGTAAAATGCACAAGCAAAAGAATATTTGTTGATATGTTTTCCTCTTGTGTTGAAGGTGTGTGTTAACCTGTGGAGATGCACAGAGGGGGAACCGTAAGGTAACCATGATGAAAAGTGTGTGATCACATGCCCTGAAGGAAGGGGTTTGTGCACCTTCCCTTTCCACCACGATTAAATGGCCCTCTGAGCAGAGCCTTGTGTTCAGGAATACCTGCTTGTGCTCTGTGGTGAGAATTCATTAGAAATTAGTGTAAAGTGGGCACAGAATGGCTGTGTAGAATGTTTTTCAAAACTAGGACAATGGTGCGCTTTTAATTTTGGCACTTCATTGATTAAGCAGAAGATGAATGAGCTTTTAGGGAGAAGGAATAATGATTTTTAAACTAGGGGACTTGAGTTGTGCATAATCCCTGCTTAAATTTTGCATGCGAGTATTCCACTGAAACTGTTAGCCACCGCTGTTAATTTCTCAAATGCCTTCTGGATTTTGGATAAGAGTGCATTAGCTTAACCTTCCCTACACAAATGCAATTGCTCTCGAGAATACCCGAATGAAACTAAGTAAAATAATCTTTTAATGACACATAGTCATTTAGATTTTCTGGAATGTTTCTCTTGGTCAGAATTTTAATATCTTTTAAATGTATTCATAGGTAAAAACATCAGAGTTTTATCGATACTCCCGGCAGCTGCGACATGAGGTTGACCAAGCCATGAATTACTTTCATAGCGTTCACCAACAGCCTTTGATGGAAATGAAATCGAACAAAATTCGTTCTGCCAAACCCCAGACTGCTGTATTTAGAGGAATGATAGGACACAGTATGGTAAACAGTAAAATTCTTCTCTTGCACAAACCGAGGGTCTGGTGGGAACTCGAGGGTCCTCAAGTACCTTTACGACCAGACTGCCTTGCCATTGTCAATAACTTTGTGTTCCTATTAGGTGGGGAAGAACTGGGGCCAGACGGTGAGTTTCATGCTTCATCCAAAGTGTTTAGATATGACCCAAGACAGAACACTTGGTTACGAATGGCAGACATGTCTGTCCCACGGTCTGAGTTTGCTGTTGGAGTGATTGGGAGGTATGTTTACGCGGTGGCTGGGAGAACCAGGGACGAAACGTTTTACTCAACCGAACGGTATGATATTACTGAAGACAAATGGGAGTTTGTGGATCCCTACCCAGTCAATAAGTACGGACACGAAGGGACTGTGCTTGGGAACAAGCTGTATATCACTGGTGGAATTACATCATCTTCAACCTCTAAGCAAGTGTGTGTGTTCGATCCCAGTAAAGAAGGGACAGTAGAGCAGCGAACGAGGAGAACTCAAGTGGTCACTAATTGTTGGGAGAACAAGTGCAAAATGAATTATGCGAGATGCTTTCACAAAATGATTTCTTATAATGGTAAGCTCTATGTCTTTGGTGGTGTCTGCGTGATTCTGAGGGCTTCCTTTGAGTCTCAAGGGTGTCCGTCTACAGAGGTTTACGACCCAGATGCTGATCAGTGGACTATACTGGCTTCTATGCCGATCGGTAGGAGTGGTCATGGTGTAGCTGTTCTGGACAAACAGATAATGGTTCTTGGAGGCCTTTGTTACAATGGTCATTACAGTGATTCAATTCTCACCTTTGATCCAGAGGAAAACAAATGGAAAGAAGATGAATACCCGAGGATGCCGTGTAAGCTGGATGGCTTACAAGTCTGCAGCTTGCACTTTCCTGAATATGTTTTGGAGCATGTTAGACGTTGCAGCTAAAAAGGAATGAACAACCCAGTGAAATTTGAAAAGCTGAACTCCTTTGTCAGAAAACACAAACCAGTTGAATTCCTTCAGAGACATTAGCTTGTCTATATGAACAACTGCTAAATGCTTCAGAGAAATGGGGATGTACAGGGAGAGTTCTTACCAAGTTTATTGGAAAAGTCAGTAGTTGGTCTGATATTGTAAAAGCTTTTTTTTAACAAACATAATTGTAAGTAGGAGAAAGAAAAATATATTTTTGGGTGTGTTTACTTTTTTTGATAGCATTTCATGTCCATAATACATTTTTTTTTTTCTTCTATGGCCATGATACCACACTGCTTCTGAAATCAATTGAATTTAACAAAATATTTGTGGAAAGAAGAGAAGAAAGACTTTATTCTCATTTTTTTTATTGAGCATCAAAGTAAAACTCATTAGCTATACTAGGTTACAACCAGGTTTAAAAGAAGAAATCTAAACCATTTTTGTGTTTTGTGTTGTCTTTGGATGCTTTTCCCATTAATTGCAAAGTATTCTCAAATCTGCTAGGTGTTTCTGTTTTCCCTTAAATACTTTCAGAATAATCCTGACCCCTTTGCATGGCTTTTTTCCTGGTTTTGTACAGTAGTACCAGTGAGTCTGCCAAAACGCAATTTACACGTTTTCTACAAAATTGAAAATGGAACTTTTTTTTATTCAAAACACTACTTCTGTGCTGCCTTTTATTGTCTGCATTGTGTTTGTTGGTGAGTAAGATATTTACACACACATGCATACACTGTAAAAAAAAATAAATAAATCTTTTCATGTGCAGCTATATTTTAACTAGTGCACAGAGTCAGCCATATCTGTTGAATTTAAGGTATAGTATTTTCCATTCATAAACTACATAATTCAAAGTTCTTAAGTAACTGGAGGCTTCATCTGGTATCAAATTCTCTTTAGCATATACTGATTGATTCAGTAACTTTAAAATCTTTACGTTGATTCTACATAATGAACTGTTAATAATTTGTTATTTTATAAATTATTTTTTAAAAGTAAACATATCTTACCTGAGTTTCTTTTATGTTTGAATGTGCTGCCCAGTCATCATTTTTATGAAAATGGAAAATGTAAGTAAGCAAATGCACAACGGCACGGCTTTGACCCACGGTTATTTTTGGAACTGGATGTACTTTGTTTATTCTCAGCAGTGACTTTGCTTGTACTCATGTTGGAGTGGTATAATCTTTTATTACTATTAATTTTTGAATTATCAGCTGCTGTGAACTACTGTGTTTTAAAAATCTGGAGCCTCGGTGGTTGGATGGTTGGTAACATTTATGTTTCTTTTACAAAAAAATCCACAACAACCTTCATACCTATAGCTACTGACCTCAGAGTGCCTGAACTGAGTGAGCTGTGTGGTCCAAGTGGGCATTTAAAAAGTCCATTGTGTTAACTTGCCGATACTCAGACTACATGGGTAAGAATTATCTGCCAAGGCATAAATAATGATGAGTAATTATTTAATCCTCATTTTCTCTAATTACGTGAAAGTAGTCGCTTCTAGAATCTGAAGGAGAAATGTGTGGAAGTCAGAGGCTTAGTTCAGACATGTAGGGGCAAAATGCTGAAACATGCACCTGCATATTTTGTAAAATCTTACGCTGCTGTGTTTTTCTTTAAGCAAGAGACTCTACTTCATATGCAGCAATGCAAGTCCACTTTATTCAGCATCTTCCAGTCAGAAATCACTGTAGAAAAGGAATGTACTGTACTCAGGGAGCTCAAAAGAATGCACTTACAGAGGGACCAAAATCACACAAAACGTCCTGTGTTAAAAATAACACCTACTTGCCTAAACTAAATATGAAATCATCAATAGAAGTTAAAACAATGTCTAAAACTCCTTATCCATATACTTAACAATACCTTTGTAGCAGTTATGCTGGGTTCAGGTGTGAGGATCTGGAGCTACATGACAAGTCAGCAGGATCTTTTCCATAAAAATGATCTATTGATAGAGTATTCTCTTTCCATAAGTTTTAACAGAAAGAGAGGATATATGCCATCATAGCTGTGGTGATCAGTTATCTATGTCAGTAGTGACTGGACCAAATATTGATATTCAGTCTTCTGATGCAGACTGGGGTTTGCAGTTGTATTTAATTCTTTACTGAGTAAGAAATATAATTTAATAGTTTAACTTAAAGCCAACTTGGTTTACACTAAAACCTCAGTTTCACTATGAGATGTCCGTGTACATCGCCCCGCGTGGGCGCAGAGATACCTGATTCCAGGAGGTGCTGGCTGTGCGCAAGTAAAAAGGTTCTGCTGTACCTATCTCATAGGATACTAGGGCACAAGAAAAAAATACTTTTTTTTTTTTTTTTTTTTCCTGTTCATAGTCTATTTCTACCAGCGTGTTTCTTAAGTGTATGGGGCAGCAAAAACCTAATCCTGCTCAAGTAAGCTTTAATGGACATAATGGGCATGGAGTACTTTACCAATCAGTCTGGGGAATGGATGTGGTTCTGGAAACCTGGTCTTCCATGTTTCAGGTGTACTAACTGCACATGGCTAAGACTCGATTAAAAATAAGGATGGAGGTGTCCCAAATAAAGTTTGCAGCTCTGCATTTAAGTACCTTCTTAGTTTTGTGGGCTAAGCAACTGCCAGTGAAGTCATTGGTGAGTATTGACACCGACCTGAACAACCAGATCATTTTTAGGTGCTCTGCTTTGAAGCAGATACAGTCTTCAGATGCCCAGTTCTGGAAGCCCTTGTTCAGGATTGTAACAGCAATTATTCCATGAGGTTTCAACTTGCACTGTTGGTTTCAGCTTCCCTGAAGTTGTGTTTCTGTCGAGAAGCTGGCTGCAATCTTCGAGCATTAGGAATGACTGGAATTTGCTTGGGTTTAGAACGTGTGTGGGTATGTAAGAATGTTATATTAATTTTGTAAACATTTCTACCATGCTTTTATTGTTTCAAACACAAAATATAAAATTAGCTTACATTCTCTTTTTTTCCACTGCAGTGGGAACTTCTGAGCCAGTCGTTTTTGTTATGTCCTGTCTCAGAGAGAGATTTTATTGAAAGTTTCTCTTTGTATTTTCTTTTAGTATTTAGCTCCAGATCATTTAATGTTTTTATTTAAACAAAATTAGTTTGGCTAAAAAGAATTGCTTATTGCTATCAATTTTTAAGTGTTATGAATAAGTTAATATAAGGAGGGTTTTAAGACCATCTAAATGCCTCTCATTCATCAAGGGAAAGGTAAGTTACAGTGTTTGATCAGTAAGCTTGGGAGGTTCTTCAATTTCCTCCCCACCCTTAAAAGAATACCAGCAAATCTGATCTTACCTATATACTTAGAACTTAATGTATCACCTCCTTTTAAATAGCAAGTGTACTTGCCTTTAATTTCAAAGGTGGACATAGTGAGTTACAGCCTAGTTGATTCACATTTATACCAAAATGTATCAGCTCCTTGTCTTAATGTAGCACCTAGCTCCAGGAAGGAGGTTTGTTTCCAAATGAGCCAGAATGGACAAAATGTGTAGTGCTTCTGTGAGTTAAACACTGCCAGTTGCCATTCAGCATCCTGTCATGTTTGTTTTTACAGGACAGATTACTCTTTTCAAAGTACCCCACAAGGAAGAATTAGCTCATTTTTTTCCCCACAAAGTGTTGGCAGTAGTTTCATAGCGGGAGGTATGAGGTGGGGAAAAAACCCTTTTGAAATTCTTTCCTCATCGATTCAACCGGAGGAAGGCAGGACTTGATTTGACAAAGGGTCAGTGCTCTTTCCGAAAGCATCGCTAGCAAGAAGGGCTAGCAGCAGCATAGCAGGTACCTGACAGCCTGCTTTTGTGTTACCTTCTTTTGAAACATGGATGCCCTACTTTCTGCAGCATGACGGCGTCCTGCTGTACCTAGTTCTAAGGGGTTGGGACTTTAATATTGTGCTGCTCTCTAAGGCCTGCAGCTGTTTTTTCTTATGGACCTCCTGCCTTACAAACACAAGTGCTGCCTTTTTTTCCTGCTGATAATACAGTATTTGCATTGGGGATGAAGCACTGACGCTCAGGAAGCAAAAGATAATATTCAGCTGGCACAAATTATAGGAAGTTCAAAAAGAAAAACATTGTTTAACTCAATATGTCCATTCTTTTGCAAAATGAAGGCAAGCACTACGAGGAGATGCGAATGGCTCTTTAAAAATAAACTTCAAGCTTATGTCAGTTTTGTAAGTGGCAGTCTTTTTTAGAAATAATCCCATTTGTAGAGGTGCCTAGCCTTTTTAATGCATTTTTTCCATACAAAACTAAAGCAGTGAATTGGGCCCCTCGTTCTTTCAGCACTTCAAATGCGTCCTTCACGTATGTGAACAGTCCAATGTAAAGAAAACAGAACTGTGAGGTACTTCTAACCTAAAGACACAAATGTTATAAGCTGTGCTTAAGTATTTCCAGGGTTGGGTCATCAAAGAAAACATCCATGTTGTTCTTCATTTAATAGAAAAAAAAAAAAAGGCGAATTTAACTTGAATAAGCGTGGTCCATCACATGTGGCAGGGCTCACGGAAGGAATCTGGGAAAGAACAGAACTGGGAAGTACGCGTAACTCATTTAAAACAAAGCTTGCCAGTGTCCTGTAGCTATCTTGTTGAGGTTTTAATGTTTGTAAAACAATCTGAAGCTGCTTAAAGTAAATACTAATGACTACTTCTGCATCTGTATTCTATTTTTGGAAGTTGATAAGCAACTTAGAATTTCCCTTTGTATGGATGAACTTCATAAAAGCATCGTCAGTGTGGCAGGTGGCAGAAAAACTGATGTTTTTTTTTTTTTTGTGTACAGCTTTCCTGGATTTCTCTCTGCTATTTTTTTTCCACTTCCCAGATTTCAATTGATGTTTATATAGTCTTTTAAAATAACTCTCAACGATCAAATATCTTTGGATTAATATCAAGTTGGTAGCTAGGGGAAAACCACTTCTATTTGCAGGCAGTAGTTTTTATTTATGGCTCTGGTAGAAAGCATTGGTGTAAGTCCAGGAAATCAGTGTTACGTAGGGCTGTAAGGCTATATGTAGGGGGCTTGTATTACCTCAGTGGAACCCACCTAACGTTCATGTCAGTTACGGGAACAGGTGGAGGGGAAGAGTGAGCTATGTTTTTTATTTTAAATATTTTCCCTATATATTGTTATTTTTTTAGATCTTTTAAAAATATATTATTATATGCTGAAGAATGCAATTCTGCTATAGTATCCCACTTGTTTCCAGTGTACGATATCAGATTGTTTGTATTGAGAGGAATGTATTTGATAAGTTAACAGGAAGAGTTATTTTCAGAGTCTGCCGCGTTTCTGTCTAGCAATTGGAAATACTTTTCCTATATAAAATTAAAATTATATATATATATATATGACCTCATATGTACATTTGGATTAACTGTCTAATGACTACCCCAGGGCTGCTATAAACTCTGAATTATTTAAGAATTGCCTCTTTTAAACTGTTTAAAAAAAAAAAAAATCTTGTATCTTTTTGGCAGAAGGTAATTTTCCCTAGGTATGGATACAGTACTTGCTCAGACTTGCATATGCGCTGTGTTTGGTTTTTAAACTGAAAAAAAAGATGTATATAAAAATGTGTATAAAGAAAAGTGTAAATAAAATATTTTTAAGCTTTAAACGCTCTTGTGTATACTTTGTAATATTTAGTGTAGTGTACCTGGCTTGCAGGACTTTACTAAATTTACATTTAAACAACAAAAATGGGAACTGAGGCCAGCATTTCATGTTCCTCAGAGGCTGGGAGAAGAGAAGGTCCAACCAAATCTATTAACTACATGGAACTGGGGGCTCTGAGACAACATGCATTTATTACACACTTGGACTCTGAAAGCTAAGTCCTACCACTTTGAGTTTCCCATAACAAGGTATTAATTTCAGGATTGATGTATCGGATTAGGACAAGATTTGATACCAAGAAGGGAGGTAAAATGAAGGAGGCTGTGATCCTTGTTTTCTCAGGCAGGCTGACGTAAGCCTTCCTTGTCAGTCCCTTGACACATTTTTCCTTTTCTCTGCAAGCGTTCTTCAGCAACTCTCTTGCTGTCAAAATCCCTGGTTTAAAAGGCTATTACGAAAAATATTTGAAAATAACTGATGGTCTTATCACAGTCCAAAAATAGTATTCTAATTTTATTTTGGTACATGGAGTGACCTAAGACTTTTTGCGCAAAGTGGCTTCTTTTCCTCCCTCTTGGGTGGCCTGACTTGATGCCACACTAAGCAGCACAAATCAGCAGAGAACAGCGCAGATCCACTGGCCCCAGGGAGTGTGCCACAAGAAAAGGGGCCTCTGAATTGTGATGTGTCCCCCGTTTCTGGCTCAGACCAAATGTAGTAGACAGGTACAACAGAACAGAAGATGACAGCAATCTTTCCATGTCACAGATTTGTTATTTACAATTATTTTTGTTCATCTTTTAGCTTCCTTTCTTTGTGAGCGAGGTCACATTTCTGGTGGTACCTTTCTACCATGATGCTACACTTGGCTGCCTTTAGCACCTGCTTAGTTGATTAGGAACCTTAAGTAATGCTTCCATTGTTTCACTGTGGAGACTCTCAGATTAACTGGCTCAGAGTTGTTCTTACCAAATTCTTTACTTTTTGGAGTACGTGGCCTCATTTTTTCATGGTAGCTCACTCATCTGTGTTCACTTGCTTTGTGTGATATTAAATTAATGGTAGTTTGGCAAAGGTAATTTTGTTAATTCCTTCTAGATTTTTGGTATGTTATCCACCCTTGTTGACTTGAAATTCTTAATTTTAACAGATGTTCCCTGTTAGTTATGGATTATTTTTTTTCTTATTCCATCAGCTTCATAATATTAAAACAAAAACTGTTGATTTGGGTGTTCCACAGATGCTGTATTTCTTTGGTACCTTTGGAGTTCACAACGTACTTGTTGATGAATCCCCTCCCTGCCCCCAGGGTATCAAGTCTTCAGCCTATCGAGTCTTGTTGATGTTTCAGTGTCATCTCTTCATCATAGCACCACCTTGGCCAATGCAACATTCTAGGCACATGCAAAATTTTTGCTTGTTCAAGTGAGAGGGTAAGGGAATGTGTGTAAAGATGATCGTAATTTCTTTTCGTTGACATTTTTTACTTCTACGTTGCTGCTTTAGTTGAAAAGTTAGCTTTTGGCAATGCTTACAGGTAACAATAGGTCTCACGGTGATCTCTGTTTAAATACCCAGTCTTCTGTCACTGACATTCATTCCAGCGATTAAGTGCCTCATGCTGAGCACCCAGCCTTCTGGATTAATGCTACGTATTACTTGAGAAAATAAGAGAAAACTCTGCCACATATCTGGTATCTGTCAAATGTGTCTCATGGTGATGTCGCCCTTGGTAACACTCCTCTAACGGATAAAAGTTCAATAAATGGTGCTGAGTAAAATACTTGTTTTCTAATGAGATAGATGGCTTTAGCGGTTAACCCTTTTGCTGCAGCATTTAGTTTTACCAGACAGGTTTGTCTTTGACCTAAACTGGCGCCTTTCTTTCCCCCACCCATTTTCAGTGTGTCCCCAGGCACAGCGCAAGTGTTGTTTCTTTTACTCTTTGTTGCCGTGTTGCTCATCTCACAAGCCTGAGTTAAACCGACCATGTAATTCTTTATTCTCTGTGACAATCTTTTCTCTCCTGTGGTCAATCGTGCATGTTATGGGTATGTGTACATGTATTTGAGTACTACTGATGAGATTTTCACTTCACCATCCCTTCTTTGTCAAAAGAATCGCCTGATGCTAACTGAAAACAAGTATTTCACCCACGTGCTGCTTTTTTAACTTCCATAACCTGAAGGGAACAGTTCCAAGGTGGTCAGTATATTCCTCTTGTATATATTTACCTTCCCGGATTCCTGAAGTCTTACAAAATCCACAGAATGGTGTTTGTGGTGGTGCCAGTACAAAGGACGACCAAAGCACTCTCCCCTATTGGAGGAAAATTCAGCTCACCCCTAGAAAGAAATTGCTCTGCTATTTTCTTGTGCCTCTCGGAAACCCCTCTTGGCTAATTTATTCTTGGGATGGAGTCCTAATCACTTGAGCCTTCCTGACCAGCTGTGGATGTTCTGTGGGATTTGCCTTGTGTAACAGCTCTTCTGGCTTCCTTTTCTGGCTCATGCAGGTCATTCTTCTCACATTTCTTATCTAACATGGGTGGCAACTTAATACCAGGAATTTATTTGAACTTCCAGCAGTAATTTTTAATATGATAATAAACCCAAAACATTAAAAAAAGTAAGTTTCAGAAGACATTTTACAGTGCAAAACGTCCCTGTCCCTGATCCTCAGTTCATATTTTTCCTTCACTGTTTCTCCTGACAAATCATCCAAAACACTTGGATAATAAAAATATCCAAAATATTCTATGAAAATAATCTTGTAGACAAGGAAAAATAAGTAATGATAATTAACTGAACTAAAGCTTTTATTTTAATGAAACTTCATGTCCCTAAAGATAGGAGCTGATCCAATTATACCAAGCTTATTGGAAATATTTAGCTGATTTCTGAAAGAGCTGGATTTTGGCACAGTGCTGTTCTCTGAAACCAAGGTGAGTACGTGAAATAACCTAAATACTGTAGCCAGAGGAATCTCCATACAAGCTTATTAACACCCAAATAATCAACCAGCTGCTCTTCAGAGAAGTTCTGAACCTAAGCAAGTGTGATAATTGTTTTAGTTTTATCCAAATTTTGCAGTACAGAGCGTGGTTTTTATTAGCGTTTTTATTTTTATTTTTTTTTAAATAATTACAGTGAATATATCAGTTCTGCTAAACTTATTAAATAAATGCAGGAAGCCACGTTTTCATATTTGCAGTCTGTTCACAAAGCAGGAGAGAATGTGTTAAAGCAACTATGTGGGTTAGCAATTTTCCAGTGCTTTAACTTTGAAGACTTGTGCTGAGGATCAGCTGAGGATGCAAATCATCCAGTGTCCTCAAGAGATAATGCCTGTGACCAGGCGTACAATTTAGCTGCTTCATATTCCTGTTCTGCTGCAACAGTAGACTGATCCTCGGGCTTTTCAGTTTATGAAATTGCCATTTCTTGATGTTCAGCAAAGTCATTCCTATTCGTAACATTCAGTTTCGGTACCTGTGTAGTACCAAACATCGTTACAAAAATATAGGAATAAGAATCTATTAAATCGCACTTGAGAAACGTGACATTTTTTCTCCTCTGTAGAACTGCTAAAGCATTGTTTTCTCAGCTGCACTGGGGCTGTGTTGTACTACGCAAGACTGATGCAGCTGACAAGTTGAAGAGGTGGTTCCAAACGCTGTGCTAGAGAAAAACAGTGAAAAGTGAAGCCTGTCAGTATTTATACCATTACCAAATACCTCTTTAGTTCCTACAACAGAAACTATGACCCCAGCCCTTCTCCATAGGATCTAGGGGTGAAAATGTAACTCACTTCCCATAAGAAGTGCTAGGTGGTAACATGGTAAAGATATAAGGTTGCCAATGATTGCTCTGAAAGAAAAAGCTGCAGCAAACTATGCGGGTGAAGGTTTTCTTTAATGCTTTTGAAAGAGCCTGAAACATGTCTTAGCACTTCCTAAATGCACTTCAGGATTAAACCTGTGTGAAGCTGAGTGTTGCTCTTCCTTGGAAAATGTTACTTTTTTTGTGGAAAAGAGAAACAGAAGGCTCCTAGAATGGAAATAGTTGAAGGTAGCAGATGTGATCTTTTTTTTGATGAATATAAGGCAAAGAAAGCAAAGGGAATGCAAAGGTACAAAACAAGCCTGAACAACCATAATTTGCCACAGTACTAAAGAGCAAGAAACTGTAGTGGGACTTCCTGGCTAATGACTTCTCCACAAAAATGCTGGATTATATCCTGTAAAATGTATCATGCTTCCAGTTTTGCCTCATACCATTCATTCTTTTTCAAACACACCCTCTTAATTTTAGCTATTTTCTGTCAAGCTTAATAAGAACAACGTTTGACTGCATGGACGCCATAGTGGGCCAAGAAAACTAAAGTGAACTAATGAATTATATGGAAATATAATGTGACTAATGAATTATATGGAAATGAGGACCTAGAAAAGCAAACCTTTTTAATAACCAAATACATTTTTTTCCTCCCAAAAAGGGTGTTATTCTAGGTTGAACAAATAAAACCACTAAACTAAATTTTACCTTCTGGCAACAGAACAATACAGGGTTTTTGTTGCGCTCTTTTTTCCTGTTACATCAAATGGTGGTGGCAGCATCAGGGGAAAAGAAATTCACGCTGTCCTTACTGTGCTACTCAGCTCCGTCTCACTCCTCATTTACGCTGTACAATAAACCTCTGGAGAATGATCCTTTTCTCTTAGGATTCCTAGGATCCTCCAAGGTTTCACACTCTAGCCTAAGGGCTTAATAGGGAAGCAAATCAAAGCTTAAACCAAGAGTTAACTAACTGCATAAGTATGGGCTTTACTATTCAGCATACACAAATCTTTCTCAGTACAGCTAGCTTTTATCATGCAAGGTGTAGCACAGCATATAGTAGTTTACCTTGCGTTCTCCAGGAGCTTTGTTTGTTTGTGTGAGTTGGTAAGTCCCATGGACTTCATGTAACTCCTCCTGTCCTAGAAGTGTGAGTGGATACTGTTAGAATATATGTAGATACAAATATCAATACATTTGTAGGCAAATGAAGGAACGACATCACATTTTCTTGCGAAGAAATGAAGCATTACTGTGAAAATAACTTATTGATGAAGTTAAAAAATTTGATGTAGTAAATAATCTAGAGACTGGTGATGGTCTCTAGGTTATTTACATCTTTTATGTTTTAGCCTCAGTTAATGTCCAAAATATATCCAGATCTACTGAAATTTGAGATGTAGTTAAATTTTGAAAAGAGTTGGACTTTGTTGTGATGGGTGCCAAAAATATCAAAAAGAATTTGTTAGTTTATATGTTCTCACTGCCATTAGCAGTGTTACAACTGTGCACTTGAAGATGATCGTTACATCACACTTCTAGCTAATACCTCTGTTGGAAGTATGATCAACTTGTTAACAGAAGAATTATTCATCAGTGCTGGAAAGGTGTAATTCAAAAACATGGAACTAGAGCTACTGAATGCTGCAGTAAGAAGACAACGATCTGAACTACAGAAGGAACATCAGGGTGTTTAACCATAGCAATATCGAAAGTGAAACAATATTCAGTTGGATTACACTTACCTTTTCTTTTTTTCTTTTTTTTTTTTTTTTTTTTCTTTTTTTTCTTTTTTCTTTTTTTCCTTTTTTCTTTTTTTCTTTTTTTTTTCTTTTCTTCTTTTTTTTTCTTTTTTTCTTTTTTTCCTTTTTTCTTTTTTTCTTTTCTTTTTTTCTTTTTTTCTTTTTTTCTTTTTTTCTTTTTTTCTTTTTTTCTTTTTTTCTTTTTTTCTTTTTTCCAGGATACATTTCTTTCTTTTCCCTGGCTTCTCTAAGGATTTAGAAGCCACTGAGTATATTTTGGACGCTGTCAGTATGTGACAAAGTTGATGGCACAGCATGTACTAAAATGCAGTAATGCCTTTCATGCAGTTAAAGGTAGGTCAGTAAGAAAGCAAGAAGAAATCTGCAATGGTATCTCTATCCTTCAATTTAGTCATTTAGTGTATTATTTCAGACCTTTTAGCTTCTAGGAGAGCAACTCTGACAAGCATTAAATTCAAAATACTTTAAGAACTACTCACGTTTAAGATCGAAAAACAAAAGCACAAGGTAAGTTTCACTTCAGATAAAACCGTACGATTAATAATAATAATAAAACATATTTAACGCATGTTTTGTTGTTGTTTTTTCAAACTAAGGAACAAATAAAATAGAATTAAATAGGATGCTTGTGAATATACAAAATACCCTCCCTTCAGAAAGGAACTTGGAAAAGGTCCATCATCAGCCACCCCTATAAAAAGCAGTTCAATTAGCTGTGTAACAAATATGTGCTAAAAGTGACAGGAACATGAGAAAAGGGTTGTGTGCTTTGGAGGCCTACGTACTAAAGCTGTATTCCTGATGTGTCACATCCGACTGCACTTTGTGCAGAATGTCTAGAAAGCCCACCAAAATATACAACCACTTTCAGTTCAGTTTATTGGAGCCCTTGTGATTATATATTTTCTACTAACTACATAGTTTCACAGTAACTTGAAAGGAAAAGGGACCTGCCAAACAGCATTCCTTTAACTTAAAGCACACAAAAAAGCAGTGAGAGGCAGAAAAGCAGTTTATTTTATAAAGATTTTAAAAATAAGCTTTAAACAGGCTGACAAAACAATAGTGGCAAGTCCTGGCATTAGTGAAAAATGAATGAAGAATATAATTTAATTTTAGTGAAGAAAAAGTGCTTGGAAAAAAAAAAAAAATTATCATGAAAGAGAACCCTAAAATAAGCCAGCCTTTCATATATATGATGTTTTCCAAGGGTCAGTGTCAGTAGGTAACGGCACTGATATTTAATGGAAAGATGTTACAACCTCAAATTTTAACAGGAATGTGCAGCAAATCCATTTTTTTTTCTACTGTACCTATAAATGTGCAGCAAATAGCTGTCATGTTGCTAAGAAATGACTGTTCTTATTTTACTGACAAAAAATTGAACTATAAATAAGCATTCTAATACAACTTTATGAAAAATCAGACCCTAATAGCTAAGACAAAGGATTAGTATCTTAAATTATGTTTCTGCCTGGACTGACATAATTTATGGACTGTGACAACATTTTCAAAATTCTTTGAGCTGCAGCTTTCTAAAGGAAATATTTATTTCATGAGTATTTAGAAAAGCTAATTACCAATGAAAGGGAAGAATACTCCTTGCAAGTTAAAACTCAGGCTTGGTCCAGGTTCCTACCTAACATTAGAAGCAGCCAGGAGCTGATCATGCCGAAGGTCTTTTTTCTGTGGCCTCAGCAGCAGAAACTTCAGCTCCTTTTTAAGTTTGTCTTACAGTGTTTTGGGCTGTGCACAGTCCATTATGTCATATGCTATCACTGTCCTAGAGAAATTTTGTAGAGACAACCTTCTTCAGCAGTTATTTGGGCCACCAAAGTATGCAGGGATCTCATCCAGATTACTGTAAAAGAATAATACACCTACATGAAAACTAATACATCTCCATTGATCTTCTCTATAAAGAATTTCCCATTCTTTTTAATCAGTCATATCAATCACTTAAAAGATGAACTTTCACAAAACAAAAAAAATGAACTCAAGATAAAATTGGAGCCAATAAAATTATCTGCATTAGAAAATTTTATAAAACTATCTATTCTTCAAACATTTATATCTGCATTATCAATTGCTGTGTAGTTACTGCATATAAACAGATCGCAAAAATGTGTATTCGTATCACATACACCACTGATGAATAAAACACATCAAGAAATGTGCCTGCTTTGCAAACTACCCTGTCACTCTCCATACTCACAAATCTGCCGTAAAACACTGAGGAAACATTTTTCCACAAATGTTTGCTACATCCTGACTGCTTATTTTCTGCAGATTTAACTGACTGCACAAACTACAATTCACTGGTGAAAGAGGCCCATTCTTTAACCGAAGGTCACTTCTATACCTACATTTTAGATACAACTCTTCCTTGCTAAAGAGAGAATGTTTGTAATCAAACCTCTAATAGAATATCTGAAAACATTTCCTTCATGAATGTAATCTTTCACTGTAGTAATGTGTTTCATCTGTTATTGTATGTTTTGGTACCAAAGCTCATCTTGCACCATTTGTTTGAAATATTTTGGATATCTCATTTAACTTGCAAGCATCAGCTGCTGCCTGTAAAATATAGCAGAAAAATGAAATGCAATACAGCTGTAAAAAGAAATGGCAGGCACAAACTACAGTCTTCTTACTTTACTTCAGATTGCTTCTGACAGTAGTTCAATCTAACAAATAAGAAGGATCATCTACTATTTTTGTAAACATCTCATTGAGAAGCATTGCCCAGTATAATAATATGATGGTTAAACTTCTCCATTAGTCTGGAAAATAAAAAATTCCTGGTTTCATCAAGTCTACAAAGAGACTACGATAAACAAATGGAGGAATTTTCTTTAAGGTGGAACTATAAGAACTATGATCACAAAGAAAACGTAAGATTATTAGAGTACTTCATCTGCCTTTCCACAATGAATTTCCTGAATTTCCTGATGAGCTATTTGCTACCATGTTGTTTGCGTGCTTTAACCTTTTAGGTAAAAGATCTTTTTGACGCGTTTTTCCCAGAACTAATAGGACACTAGCTTTTGTATTCTAAAAGCAGTATTACCTATTCTAAATTACTGTAATGTTTGGACTTGACAAAACTCATGGAGAGAGGATCAACATTATTTTCTCGGTGTCTTTTCTGCGTGTCTAAATCAGGAGTGCAAGCTTCTCTTCCAGTCCCAGAAAAAAAAAAAAAAAAAAAAGAAAAAAAAAGAAAAAAAAAAAAGGACCAGATGATAGAGCACGTTTCAAAGCAGAAAAACGGTGCTCTTAACACCCTCTGCTGGAGCCTGCACTGCACCCACAGCTCGCAGCACAGGCTGCTGTCAGGCTGGAGGGTCTGAATCGCCTCTTCAGGGCAAGCCGTGATCTGCGGCGGCCGCTGCAGGGCGCAGCTCTGGAGCCTGCATTTTCCAGGCATGACAAGTACTCTGAACAAAGAGGACAGAGAGGTGATTGAAAATATCTTTCTGTATTGATCTTTGTTATAAATGGCTCAGGATTCAAATTAGGATTAAATAAAAAAATAGGTTTTATTGAAAGAATATAAAGGAATAGAGGTAAGCAAACAGCGCTGGGTGCACCGGGAGTCTCCGCTCCACCAGGACGCACACCAGTTACATCAAGCAGCTGATTTTTATGCTCCTAGACTAATACATATTCATTACTACTTCTAAAAAAATAGATTATTATAATTAGCTTCCGGGGTCCAGTCCCTCCTACTGGAGCATGCGCAGTCTCCTGTGGGGGTCTCTTCTGGGGGTCTACAGGGGTCTTTCATGCTGAAGGCTCGTAGTCTTCCTCTCCCCCTTTGTACTTACTTGGCACCATGCCAAGTTTATAGAACATTCTCTGCAGGTCTTGTCTCCCAGCCGTCCTTCAGCTTCTTTTTCCTTCCTCTTAATCTCTCGGCCCCCCTAACCAGATACCAAAGATCCGCATAGTATCCCATAACAGTCACTAGTTGTTATCAGTTGTTCTGAAACTCCCAGACATCAAACACAAACAGCTTTCTTATTTGACGCTTCACGAGTAATTAAAACATTCTTCCCCAGCCATTCACAGACACATCTATAGCAGTGTTAAGTTAATCTCGAAGAAGACAGGAAAAAAAAAGGCTGTAACTGTTAGAAATAGAAGTCTGGAATAACAAAAGCAAACAGGTTCATAAATTTAAGGAGTATTTTCTGAAGACTTGATAAATTGACTAGAATGAGGGGGAGACTGGGACACACTGCATCTGTGGTTCAAGAATTAAATTGCCAGTGCAGGGCCCAGAGGCAGACAGGATTCAAACAGAATTGTTCTTCATGGACACGAATTGTTAAAACATTCCTCACAATCTTAAAGCGAGTTTTTCACCGCTACTGAAAATTAAGGGTATTCAGTAAATGAAAGTCGCTTTGTGCACATCTGTGTGCGCTGAGGGGAGGCAGAGGCGGGTTCTCTCCCCGCCCCCCCCACCGCCCGGCCGCCGCCATCTTGGGGGCCGGGTCCCGGCGCTGCGGGCGGGGCCACGCGCGGCGCGTGACGTCACGGCGGGGCTCCCCCGGCCCGCCGCTCAGCGGCGCGCGGCCTGGTGACGTCACAGCGCGGCGACACCATGCTCAAGGTGAGGCGGCCGCGAGCGGCCGGGAACGGTCCCGGGCGACCGTGGGCGACCGTGGGCGACCGTTGGCGACCGTTGGCGACCGTTGGCGGCCGTTGGCGGCCGTTGGCGACCCGGGGGGGGGAGGGGAGGGGGGTGAAAGGCGGTGAGGCAGGTGGAGCATGCAGGGTTCGGGGGTGATTCCCTCAGGAGCCATCCCGTGCCTACGCGTAAAGGTGGATTCTCCACTTCGAAAAACAAAACGAAACAAAAACCGTCAGGAAACCCGCTCTGGTGCTCTTCAGTTAACGTGAACCCGCAGCACCGCCCAGGCAGAATCGTGTTGGTTTGGGTTTTTAGCCTGCTGAGCAGCTGCAAGGCGAACAGAAGGCACGGTGACACCAAGATGTTTTGCTGAGCCCCTCGGCTTGGCAATATCTGGTTAACGTGGAATTAAGGGGCGAGGGCCTAAAGGTTATGCTGTGCCCGTGTGTATATACACCGCTGCGGTGCTGGTCCTGTCTGTCCCGTAAGCGTAGCTGATCTAGAGGACCACTGCAGTATAGCGAGAACCATGTATTTAAGTAGGAGGCGTTAATCTTGCACTTCTAAGGGCTAATTTCATTTTCTTGTTTAACATATAAACTTGAAACCTTTGGTAACTACCTGCACTGCCATATTTTGATCAATATGAACAGTGGAAGTTTCTATTTGAGCAGTCGCTTTGGGAAACCAAGTTGGTTCCATTCTTAGGCTCCGCTGTTTGCATGCATATTAACATAAAAAGCACAATTATTTAAAAGCATTTGAACTTGCTACTTCTGGTGACATTTAGATAACTTTCAAACAATGTAAATGGTGTTAAATAGCAGAAAACCCCACACCTGCTGTCTAACACAGTAGACTGGATTTGCTTGTCCTAAACAGAGGTTTTCAACAATGAATTATACTTTAATTAAAGTTTTATTTTGGAGATGTTGCTGGCTGTTGTTGTTTTTAATACAGGAAACATGTGTGGTAGCATTACCCTGAAGAAGATGATGTAAAAACTGTTCATGTGTATTCACATAACAGGCTTCTGCCATATTCAGGAATTATATTTTATATACTTGTATTTTTGAGTGGCTCTCTGAAGTTATATTTTTCAAGGCTTATTCCAAAAGGTTTCCCCGCTGCTAAACTCTTTGGAGTGTGGTATATGCCACTGATGGAATAGCAGTTCTGACAAAGCTATTTGGAGTTTATTAGACTTGCTTGAAATTTAGGTTCACGCAAAATGTTTCCACTGAACATGGCTGTTAGGTGCAGTTGAAATAAATCTGAAACTGCTTTGAGGAAAGTGGATGGAGTGAAGAATATCCCGATGTCTTTTTTAGCCACATGTTTTGTTCATAAGCATTTGAGAAATCACAGAAAGTAATATTTTACTAAAAGCATATTTTTCAGAATGAAAATGCATTTCAGATTCTTGCCGTTTCGGTGGCAGAACAGTTTTGCAGTGAGAAAAGGAAAGAATGAGGAAATATATTCTACAATTCTTACTGGTTAGTGGTGTTCATGCAGCTTGGCTAATGAAAGTACGTGACCAGTCTTGAAGCAAGCACTTTTGCAGACTTTTCACGTCTTTCGTTGGCTGTGAAACTGAGCTGACCCGGTGGTCTTTGTGGTGTTTCATTATTGTGCTGTAATAATGTGTCCATAAACACAAATAAGGTAAAACTTCCCCTTTAAGGAAGTTTTTCCATACCTTCTGATCCATCAGATCCCTTATGTTTTTCTGAAAAGCAGGCCTACGACCTAGTTCTTGTGTGCTGTTTCTCTGCCTGTAGATGAACGTTTTCAGAAAGCTCAACAATTACATATTCTATTTTTGAATTTGAAGGAGTCTCTTGGTTACATTACATGCTTAATACATAGATATGTGTTCAATTTGCAAAGCAGTGGGAGAAATACTGATCTGCGTGCAATGAAAATACAGCCTGAATAACATTAAAGCTGTTTCCTGGAAGTTCTGCAGTGGGCAGAAACAGCTTCAGAAGTCATGCAGCTGCTAAGTCAGTTGTCGTGAAATATGAATCGATTTGATCACGGCTTCAGTTTCACAAGCAGCTAGGTCAGTGCAACGTACCCTTACAATTACTGACGAGGAAGAGGTCTTGCTGCCTTCTCCTCCTTCATCCCCTCTTTCCTGGTCATGCAGCCCTCTAGTGCTTGTCAGCATGAATAGGTTCACAGACAGATTCAACTCTCTAACCCACACAAAGCTCTCTTCTTTTGCAGGGCAGATCTTTTGCCAAAAGGGCGAGGTGAATTGCCTTGGGGTGGAAACGTCCAGCCACCAAAGCTAGGGCCAGGTGGGCAGCAGGACTGCTCGGCATGGATGCTGTGGGCAGAACCAGACCTTTCCAGTCTGGTGGGCGCAGGCAATTAGGTTCACTCGTGTTGTGACCTGATCCAACCAAACACGGGCTGCTGTAACGCTGCACATCTAAGGCACAGGTTGATCTGAGTAGTAACGAGAGTGTGAGGCACTGAAAGGTTTCCCGTCTGAACTGCGTTTCTTGAGTAAAGCATTGCTATTAATAAGGATAGGCATTTGCTGGAAAATGTTTTTCTGTGCATTCTTTATTTGCTACACAGCTAAGACTTTTATCTTCCATTTTTTGTTAAAGCATTCTCTTCTGCAAAGAAATATAACTTAGTGTAGGTCGTGAATCCAGGAATAATTGTATTCACTTTCCACGTTGTGGCTGAGAGTCTGGATGGAACCTGAAGTACTCAAAAACTGTCAAGTGTCTGACATGATGTGCTGTAATTCACATTTCTCACATAAAAGTAGGAGATGTTCCTAAAATTCTTAGAAATTGGTGATTACATTCCGATACTTTCAACTGTAGGTCTCATTTATTCTTTTCTGAAATCTAGATATAGACAATAACTAGAAATAAGATGCTGAACTCTTTGGTACTAAAAGCAGAAAAATGGGAGAGTTATGGACATTCATAAAGTTGTTAAAATATGAATATTGTATTGTTAATGTCTATACTGGCAAAATTGTCAAATTATATTTCACATGAGAGAAAACAAGAAGTTTTTGTGAGATGAAAACCAATGAGGTCAGCATTTATATCTACTTCTCCTTCAGCATTAGGTTTTTCTGAAAAATGTGGGTGTTATCATATGAGTGCCTGACAGCATTAGATTTTGTACCACTGACCTTCCTTTCTCCCAACTTCCAAGCATTTTAATTCATCTTTTATTACCATATACTGGGGCATACACATTGTCTGTGTGGGGTATGTTTAATGCCATTTTGTTTGGACTCAGTTATTTGCTTGTCCTCCCATAATGTTTCTAGGTACTTCGGCTGGGGGCCACCCCTGTAAGCCTGAGCTTGCTCTCTATCCAAGTTTATGCTTCCTCTTCAGAGAAAGAAACTGCCAAAAAAGAGTTGCTGAAAATTGATGAGGTAAGTATGGTTAGAGCCCTAGTGCAGAAACATCTGCAGAATTCTGAAAGATGACACACTTTGACGCATGAAACCAGTTAGGTACTTCTCTTTACTGCTTAGCTTCTTAGTTTCTTACCTTTAAACTTGCTTCTCAATTTTCTATATTAGAGATGTTGATATGGCTGTGCTTATTTTTTTTTTAATTTTTATTTTTTAAACCTGAGGGCTGCATCTGATGTCTACTGCTTGATAGTGTAGACTTGTTTCGGAAGTTACCTTTCCATGTTTGTGGATTTACCAGCGATCATGTGGATTTTAAATCCATGGGACTATCTTCTTTGCATTTTGTCCAAGAAACACCATATATTTAAAATTAGAATTCACGAATAGTATTTGTAATAAGATGCCATTCATATTTTCCAGTAAAACAGCAAAGTCAATAGTTTTTGTTTTACTAAAAATACAGTAATTCTAATTTTTTCAGGCAAAATTACTTGCCCTGGTAATGCTTTGAATCCTGTGTTGCAGCTTACAGGCTATGCTGCATCTGCACAGAATTAAATAACTGCCTTGCTTTTCAGCATTCAGAGCTAACTAACAAGAAGTACGGTAAGCAATGGTATTGATTTTTCTTCTCTGAAGTGTTACGGATGTTTTGGTTACATCACAACCAGAGCTCTAAGGCACCCTGTTAACTGTAGCGTAGTGACTCACCGGCATTGTTGCATAAGCTTTTAACAATCTCCAGCATTAAAAGACTTTTTTTTTTTGTAATTCATAACTAAATATGGCTTTATATACATGAGAGTTTATAGTTATTTTATAATTTTGAGTACTTACACGTAAGTGTTAGACAAGCAGTGAAACTAAATGAAACTAATTTTAGTGCATATGTAGGTCTTTTGGATGTGCTGGCATCAGCAGTTTACATACGCAATTTGAGAGGATCAATAGTCGGAGCAACCTCCTGGCTTCACCTCGGTGAAGTAACCTTAGCTTGGGCTTCTCCGTGCCCTGTGCCGCCACTGGCATGAGTCAGTGATGAGGCAGCAGGCTGAAGTTGTGTGTGTGCTGAATAATTGGCTTCCTGATCAGCTTCAGCAGAGCAGAATGTGCAGCAGTGGATTTCTGGTGGCCATTCTTAACATTCAGCGTATGTTAATTGGGATCTGCCAGCTGTCCAGTTTTATAAAATGTATGGGAATTGCATTATCTCTGAGACTTCTCTTCTAGTGTCAGACATGTCCATTAGGACGTCTAACAGGATCAAAGTTAAACTGGTTGTGAGAACGATTGCCAGAGGTGACCAGATTTCCAAGGGAAATGAGACTTCAAATGCGTGTCTTTTAAAATATTGTGGGAAATCCAGCTGCACAGATTGACACAGAATTTGTCAAAGAATATGACAATATGTATCTTGTTACAGTTAGCAGCATTTTTTATTACTGTAGAGACACTATTATTATCCAACTTGTCTTGAAAAGAGGTCTAGCTGTGCTTTGAAGCAGCAATGTGTGTCAACATTAATTGAGAATGAACTGCCAAAAACATTAGTTTAAAATAAACTCCCAAAGTAGATGTGGTATAAAATAGAATCTTTTCATTCTAAACATCAGTGCAGGATATAAACTGCTAGGAATAGTTTTCATTTTCATTTGAACTTTGCTGTTCAATATTGTGGACTTAGTTGTTTGTTTTTTTTTAAGTGAAATACAATAATCTTAAATAGGTTCAGGTAATTGTAATAAATACATTGTGATGTTAAACCCTGAACACTGTGTTTTTGTATTTACTACATGAAGATGCCCATTGCTCTTCAGGTGGGTGTTACAGTTCCTATTTGCTCAGCCATATGGTGCTGTTGGTGCTGGCGGTTGCTAATGCGGTTAATGACTGCAACATTGGAATGCAGTACCATTTTCCTGCTTGTCACAGCCAAATTTATAGTGGATGTTACCTTTGTTAGAAACAACTTAGCCTCTTTAATGATGGCTTGTACAAATATAGAAGATGATCGATTGTGATTTCAGAGTTCTAGTACATGTAGTATGTTAGCTGGGAACCAGAAGTGCTGATTAAGACCAGAAACATTTTGCACAATTATGTTTTGTCTTCTTATTAATCTGGTTTAATATTAATTTATAACCTGTGACTTGGATCATATAGCAGCTATGGATGAATTGTGTAGCAATTAAAGTCATCTTCATCATAATGTATAATTAAACTTTGCTCATAATGCTTGTCTCACAGCTGTACCTGAATTTATATTATGCATTGTTTATACAGTAAGCACCATGTTAGGTGTTCTCTGGTTAGGCTGTTCATACCCTGAAGACTTACTTACACAATTACACCTCTGTTTTTAACCTCTTGTTTGCTAATATTCACAGCTGTCACTCTACTCCTCTCCAGCTCGTGAGACTAAATATGTGGAGAATCCACAAACCCAATTGGAAGAGGGGGTTTCACATTTACGGCATGCTATGGAGCCATACACAGCCTGGTGTCAGGTATAATGGTTTTGTGTTGCATCTGGTAGTGGTTTGGTGGTAAGGGTCAAGCTGGGTTTTGGTTTTAGATGCATAATTAATAGACAACAGCAAAAAAAAAAAAAAAAATTAGAAAAAAAATAATAGCTATACAAGCGTTCTTCCAAAGTGCTGCATGACTTAAAGTTTTCCACAATTCAGCTCATATTTACCCCCTTTTCGCATGTAAATTGCTTCTTTCTATTAATTTGCTGAATTAAACCTCTGCTTTTTCACATTTTCTGTCCCTCGAAAAAAATAACTAACTAAAGCTTAGAATTGCTTTCTGTAACACTTTTTAAGTGGTTAACTTCTGTAAGGTAGTTACAGGGAAGTAGTTATCAGGGAACAAAGTTACTTGAGAGGTTGATAATTAACTTCGTAAACTGAGAATCAGCTGCTGTTGCTGGAAGAGCTGATGTCTCCACAAACAAATCTTCCCCGTGGCTTTATTTTCTTTTTTCACAACAGGAAAAGCTTATTGTTTTGGAGTATCATTTCAGGTTAGCTTTCTGATAACGTTTGTAAAATGTTTTTTAAGGTAACATTACCTTTAAAATAAATTTCCTGTGCAGGGAGTATTACAAAGCTTTTCAAAGTGCCTTCAGTGATAACTAGATATTAGAAACTTTTGTCTTTTTGATAAAAAATGTTCAAGTACCTAAAATGTTAAGCACACAAACACTAATCATGCAGAGTCAAAGTAACCCTTGTGTAGCAGGCCTTAAGACTGGCTAGTAAAAGCACTTATTTAAGAACTTGTGCCCAAGCCCATAATTGATACCAACTGGGATTTGGGCTGATACAAAGTCAGAGTATCAGCTTCAAACTCATCACCTGAATATTTTGTTTTGTATAGTTCACTAGCTGCCTACAATTCCATTTCTGTGTGTAAATTTCACAGTTGCCAATTTGTTAGGGTTGTGCCCTTTAGTATGTTACTCGCATCTAAATCCATGTGTCTTTACATTGTATGTCCTTCACCCCTATCCCTTAGCTTTTCATGCTGTGCTGAACACATTCGGTGTAGAATTTATTTCTTAAAACAAAACAAAACAAAAAACAAACAAACAAACAAAAAAAAAACCACAAACAGCAGTAACTTCAGTCAGGGGGAAAAATGTCTAAAAGAGGCAGTGGTAACATTCCACTCCTATATCCTGAAAAGCTATATTCTGAAAGTTGATAGTATCACAAGATGTGGGATACCTGGGTTTCCCTCCAGAAGAGGGAAAACTCTCTAGTTGCTACTCAGTGGCAAACATGACCTGGGTCTTAACCCAAAAACTTTTTATATTTTTATTAGGTATCATGTTGATAATAAACAGTCGTTAAATACAAAACTAGTCTGTGGAGTATAGAGGATAACTAGGATCTTTGCAATCAAGATCTAGAGTTAGACCAGTGAGTTGTATCATGGCTTTCTTGCTCTCTCCTGACCCGGTGAATGGTGGCGCTTACTTCTGAAGCAAGGGCATCCTTGTCATCTGGTTGCCTCTTGACAGCTTTAGGTGATGCTCCGCTTTGCACAGTGGCTGTCCCGAATCCTCTTAAGCTGCAAATTGTTCTTCCTGTTCTATACAGACACTCAGGATGTTCAGATCAGGGTGTCCTTTTGGCCTAGGAGTTCTGTGTTTTGGTACTAACAATACCGAAACTGTTTTGCAGAAATATTCAGGGTTATTCAGTCCGGTTACATGTTTCTAAACTGTCATCATCAGCAGAAGCACTGACTTCAGTTTTGAAGGGGAAGGGGAATTTTCCACAGTTTAGTTAGAGCTCTGACCTCCTAAATGCATGGGTTCTGTTTGGTTGCCTGTGGTAACTGTAACTGGGAATGGGATTTGAGACAAGTTCAGTTTCCCCATTGGACTGATTGCAGGTAAGCCCTGAACACTGCATCTGTCTCGCTGGCCTGTTGTCTTCCTATTTACCTTATTTATTTTTGTCTCATAAGATGTGCTCTTCTGCTTACACACAACAAACCATTTCCTGGCAGTGGTTTACTGACTCATTTTATGAAGAGAGCATGCAACCTGTATAGGCTTGGGATCATCATGCTTGCTTGACCATAGTCAGAGATCATTTTGGTTTTTACCCTCCCCCTACCTATGCTGAAAAAAATAACATTTTAGTTGTCTCTGAGTTGACTTTTTCCCCCCACTGGCTTTTAATAAGACCAACACCTATTTAAGGCTCTGTTGTGTGTCACATGCTAATGCTTTTTTTTTTTTTCCCCATCACATTTTTGTTAGGTCACTATTGGCAATGAGGAAATGAAAGTTCTTCTAAAGATGATATCCACGTGCAGTATCTCAGACAATTGTTTTTATTTCTTCACAGATGCAGCTCAAGTGATATTGCAAGACCATTCTTTTTAGTTTTGGGCATACATGTTGATGAATTTGTTCCCTAATCAATAGACAGTCTTACACTGTTTAACCTCTAAAGGATTATTATCAAAATAACAGTTAGCAAGATTGCTTTTATTCTTTTTTTCTAACCTGATAAAAAGTGAGGTGAATTCTGCATGTGTATGTTATATCTGCATATCTGTTATATCAGCATATTTCTGCCCAATTGTTTTGGACAGTGTAGGGGCATCTCTTTTTCCAAGTCACTTTGGAAATGTGTTTTTGTTAGATACAGCTCCTTGGAAAGGGTAGTGTAGCACCTTGCCAAATGAGTCATGTACCCCCTGTGAAGAGCTAGGAATGAGTCTGTTGCAGTGTCGTACTTCCCTTCTTTGCATTAACTCAAGTATTTTTTGCAATGATTAAATAAACTGAGAAATCTGAGGAAATCCCAAAATTCAGTTACTTGTTCAGGAACTCAATAAAATATTGAAGCAGACTTCAGTGTTTTGAGGTATTATACTTGATTGCTGTCCAAACACTACTTTGAGAAAAGTATGTATGTTACAGAAAATGTAATGTTGAGCAAACGTAGTCCTGTAAGTGTACGGGGGAAGTGGGAATAAATTAACTTTGTTGAGATGGGTAAAATTGGAACTGCGAAGGTGTTCTGTTTTTCCTCAGTTCCTTCATTGTTTTTGTGTATTAGTATAAAACAACTCAGTATTATTTCTTCTTTTGACAGAAATAACTGCAGCCAGGTTTTACAGGCCCAAGCCTACAAATGCATTACCGTTAGCTTAACCTGGAGGCTATCTTAGGGACCCCAATTTTTTTTTTTATTCCTCTTTTTTTTTTTGGTCAGATCAGTGAAAATCTGCAGTTAATTTACTTAATTGGTATCCATTTACCCTTGTTTTCTTTTCTTTTTTTTTTTAGGATCTTTATGCCAAAGCTAAGCCCCAATTAGAAAAAGCTGTTGAGCGTGGTAGAGGTAAATCAGTTTAGTTTTCTTAACTAGCTATTTAAAATGCAGGACTGTACTCTCTCTTCTATTAAAAGGGAATTTCATTATGCATCATTCTGTAAGTTTCCTTGTTCCATTTGAGACTATTTTTCTGCGCACTATATATCAAATTAAGTTTCCTTTCTAGATCATTGCTATTCTAAACAATTAAAATGTGAGGTCTGCATCTATCGCAGCCAATGCCATTTAAAATGACAGACAAGAAAAAGAAGGAAAAAGGTTCTGACAAATTATTCCCAGCCAAAACCAAGCATAATTTACTGGTATTTGTGTGACTCAGCCCAGTAACTAAATCGTACTTCGTGTTGGTTTCCTTCTTTGGATCTCCTAAGAATTTTGAATTAATTCAAAGTAATTTTTGTTGATTTCTGTTTTGAGAGCATCCTTTCATAGTTAAGCTCATTGGGACTGGATGATATTTAGACCTTATTTCAGATACTGCGCCTCTATATTCCTGAATTTAATACTCTTAGTCTTTTGAACTCCCCTAATGGAAGGTTTTCCACAGTTTACCATTCCCCCATCAGATTCCCATCTTGAAGTGAGCTTTGTTTTTGCTGTGTCTTTCCTTTGTTCTGTGGTTTGTTTTTTGTACAGTGTTTCACTGAAACTAATTCTTGTTAACACGTAAATGCAAGAATCCACTTTGCAAGGGTTTTTATCACTAATTTGAAAAAGATAAAATCAAGATGCAAAAGAGCAAAGCAAAACAGATGGCCCAGGAGCAAAGGCAAAATCTTCTGTGAAAATTGTTAAATACAATACAATGTTCAGTTTCATTCATGTGTCACTAGAGAAGATCTCAGAGGCTTTGAATTTTATGCCAGCAGATCTAAAATGTGCATGATAGTTAAACGTGTTTTGATAACTCTTTTATGTTTAGTAACAGTTGCCAGCATGTATTGATGATTTCTTACCATAAAAACACTTTCACATTACATTAATGCACTGTGTTCTGACTTCTTTTCAGAGGGCTTTGAATTTCTGCAAAATCCCCCTGATGGATTTTATCCAAGGCTTGGTGTGATAGGTTTTGCTGGAATTCTTGGATTATTTCTTGCTAGAGGTAAGTGGGAACCTTTTGAACTGCTTATGGTTTAATTTAGGATAAATCACTTCTTTTTTTTTTGTTGTTGTTGTCGTTGTTACTAATTCTTAAATGTGACACATGAGATCTGACTTAGCTGTACAAGCATGTTTCTACAGTGTTCCTCCAATTATACAGAAGGTATAATGTAAAAGATGTATAATAACCAGTAATTATTGTTTATGAATACTGTATTTGTTGCTGGAATCTAGTCTTTGATCTTTCTCGATTCTAGATTATTATAACAAAAGTGGGAAAGGATTTTTTTAGCCTAAAAATCTTTTTAATTTATGAAGTTATTGATCACATATTACTGTAGAACACTACAGAGGAATAAATTATAGTGAAACACATGGTTCCTGAATGATGATGCATGTACAATTAGTTGTGCATTCAAGTTCCTTCAAAGTATTGTGTGTCCAGGCACAGGGCTCCTGCATATGGTGATATCTAGGAAAATACTTGTGAATCGTGGGTGTACTATAGATATATACACTTTTTGTGACATAGAAATGTGATACAGATAATTTCATAACACTGGCTGAAGAAAGTAATACGTTTATGCTTTCACAGAAATAAAAACTATTTTAAGAAGTGTTAATTATGAAGAATATTTTGTATTTGTAGTGAAATATTCTTAATACAGTGAAACAAAGTAACAAGAAGAATGCTTGTAATAAAGGAACTGTGAAGTTGCAGAACTTAAATACTAGAGAGGACTTGCTTGGGTTAAAAATACATCTTAGTGGTCTCCATATGTGTTGAAGAAAGTGTGTGCTTGGTATTCAGAAATGGAAAACATTCTGTGAATATATGCGTTCCTATATGCAATCCTGAAAATATTCAAAGCATGTTTTTCCTAGCATATGATTTTGTATGAAGATCAAGGTCTCTAAACGTCTCTTAACTTCTAACATTTGATATTCTTTCTCTTCAAAGTCCTATTTCTCAAGTTACGTGGTTATGACTGAAATCAGTTTCCAGCTTTTACGACTGCAGCAAAGTTATAGGGAAAAATAGCCATTTTAGGGATGAATCTGAATGATTAGAGAGTCGTAAATTTAACAAAAAATCCTTTATTACTTATTTATTTTATTATTTAAATATCTGAGCCGTGAACCTTTTAGGACTGAAGCCCTGCTCTGTAAATTTTTGTCTGGTTATAGTTCAAAATACCGTTATTTCAAGAAGTTATTCAGGCTGTAAGAGAAAACGCCTCTTATTTTTGGTGCTACAGAAAGTTAGAACCAAATTTTTTTTCCTTGTTCTTTCTTTTTTTTCTACCCTTTCTCCACTTCATCTTCCTCCCCTTTTCCTTTCTTGCTCTCACTTTAAAGGTTGTCCTCTCGGAAGATACAGATCAAATCTTCCAGGTCTAACCACAACGCTTGAAGGTATTGCTGCTAGCTAGGGAGGAAGTACTGTATTTGGAGTAGAGTCATTGTGCTTGGTTTAAAATGCTGTTGAATGTAGTTAGTTCTAATTTTGGTGAGTAGCACTGGACAGATACGGGAGTATTCCTGAGCTTCCTTCTAATGGATGTCTCCAGCAGGTAGCAGGCTGATGGAAAACACTAAGATCTTCAACTATTACTTTTATTCCTAAATTAATACTGTAGGCACATTCTGAAGCACTATCAATAAGGAAGATTTTCTTATTCTCAGGTATTACAACAAAAGCATAATTTTTCTGGCTGTAAAGAGACAAACTTGCCTTTTCTGTGCTTTCTTATAGCTAACTGGTACCAAGTTTCCTTTTCATGAGACAGAAACATCACTTTCTGAAACTCTCAGTTCTTTACCATTCAGTTCCTCATCTCATTATGAGCATATGTTGCAGGAACACTTTGGATATACATTTTTGCTTCAAAGTCCATTCTCTCCCTATTAGCATATATGGCTTTGCATATAGTACAGGCTGTTCTTTGAGGAAGAGAAACACTTCATCCTGACCCCTGTATGTCTGCTCTGTGACCCCATTTCCCTTTTTTCTGCTTTACTGCTTGCTTTGCTCCTATACCGGCTCTCATCTATATCCCTTTTTTGCCTTGATAAACTGCAGGGTGCCCTGTAGCCAATTCCGTGATACAGTTTCACTGGACAGCCAGGATATGTAACCTGTGGCCAAGTGTAGTAAAGGATGAACTTTTTAGGCAGTTAGATCATTTTAGACTTGCATATAATTGAATAGCGAGTTCAAACTGATTGAAATATTCAAATTTTACCTGGGGATTGAGTAGTGGGAATACAGCATAATTAGCTGTTAAGTAGCAGTTGTGGAAGTACCAATACTTGTGAGTAAAAGTAATTTACAAACTTTGTAGTAGAACTTTTCTTGTTCTGCTTAATGTATTGAAAGAATGCTGACCTAAGCTTTCTTTGCCTCAGTTTTTCATTTTGGTTTAGAAAAGAGTATCAGTTGGTATAATTCTCTTAAATATTTCTGAACTGTGACTAAATGACTTCATTATTTAGTGCCAAAATAAATTATGTATAACTATAGAAAATATAGTTGTAAGGTAAATTGTCACTTTGGAAAGATGTTAATGATTTTGTAAAAAGGTCACTGATCAGCATAATAATGTTTATTATGAAACCAGCTAAGCTGTATCTAAAAAAAATATGCTAAGCTCTATATTAAAAAAAATAAAATCTCACTGCTTATAAGTAAAAGTTGAGTAGGGCCACTCAGTTGTCTCAGTTAACATATATTCTAACAACATATTTTTTGTTGTGAAACAGGCTCAAAAATAAAGAAGTTGGTGTATCCTGCAGGCTTCATGGGTATTGGTACTTCCATGTATTATCCTCAGCAAGCAGTTGCTGTTGCAAAGGTCAGTGACTATACCTTTTTTTTTGGAAAAGTGTCTTTTATTTTGTTTGTTGCTTCAAATTAACTGGTAATCCATTTTCGTAAAAGTCCTGTCTGCGTGCTTGACACTTAACAAGATAAGATTTTTCATGAAAAAACATGTAGTCTAGACTGAGAGAAAGTTGGGTATTCCATTTCTTTTAGTAAGTTTGTTTTTAAAAATCTGCGCAGAATCTTCAGTGTGAGGTACATAATCTTCCTTCTGAATCTTGAACCTCAAGTAATAAAACATTAAATAATGCTTAGCATGTACAATTTGCATGTTCAGTTACAATACTGAGGATGCCTGAAATGTCTTGAGAGCAACGGGAATAAAAGGGCTTAAAGAAAAAAAAATTAAAAGGAGATTCTACAGAGAAATCGTAGGAACAACATTTTGACATAAGCATCATTAATTAGTTTTTCTGGGGTTTATTGGGTAGTTTTAAGAAAGATTGTATGCCTGTTCTGGAATGGGGTGAGAATTGTGCTGCTTATTGGATGCCTTTCCTGTTGTTGTATTCATTGTTTCATGCATGTACATGTTGTGCTATCTTCCAGTTACAGCGCCTTTCTGTGAAAGAAAGAACTGAAGTGACCAGACAATTACTTAAAGGCTCTGATGTCATTTCATGTGACTTGCTGTCCCTGCACTCTTAACTGTGCTGACTGAGATTCTTCAGTTCCACACCAAATTCTTTTTCAAATCTGGCCTTTAACCACTCGAAGTGCACATACCTTAGTGTATCAAAAATACTTTTTATTTGGTGCTTTGATTAATTGGCTTACAGATGGCTTGTGTTTGATGCGGAGATGTCAGGAAGAAAACACAATGTTCTCAAGAACATATGGTGTTCTTTGAAACCTGAAAGGTTTGAAAGGCCTAGGGAGAATTAAAAATGCTGTGTTTGAACTTTTACAGCACAGCGATACCCTCATCTTGGAAGGAATTTGTTACTGATGCTTCCAGAATTCAGATGCTCTAAATAGAGATTGGCTTATCCTCGGGGAGTGAAAATTATACAACTGGCAGGGGAAAAAGAAAACATTAAAATTTAAGAAGTGTAGACATTTCTGTTGGGAAATTTGAAATTCTATTTGTCTTCTGAACAGTGAAGTGGGAAATGATTAAATGGTGATCAAACTGATGTTATTGTTTTTAAAGAAGCTTAATTCAGTCTTAACTATGGATTTGCTACTAACAGCTTCACAATGCCTTGTTTATTTTACCATAACTTTGAAGTGTATGATTGCACTTTGATCAATTCACGGTTCTTAGTTCAACCATAACAAAAAATCCAGTGAGAGACCCTGAGCCTGGAACTTGATTGGAGTGGGTTTAGCTTTGTTGACTTGGGCAGGGCAATAGATGCAAGAGTTTGGAAACTTCTGTGGAAAGAGTGAAATCTTAGATATTGTTTTGGTTCCTCTAACCTCACACATGCTTTTCTTTCTTTAAACAAGCAACATTTAAGCATACCACATCTTACTATCTACTATTTTTATGCCTTAATCTGGAATCAGAAATACTTTCTTCTCTAGTAATTATTTTGAAATGTTTAGTAGCATTTGAAAAAAAGACCTGTAAGCGTAAGAAAGATGTCTGCAGGACAAAGTTTATGTGCCGAGTTAATAGAACACTATAGGAAGTATTCTGGAACACACATTTTAAGGTTTTTTTAATTTGCTTTTTATATTTTTTCTTCTATATTTGATTACTTCACTGATTTTCATTTGCGATGGAATTGTTCCCTTCATTTGGTAAACTTTTGGATTTGGCCGTACTTTTTTCCTTCCCACCTTTATTAATCATTTACCATTGGAAATAAAAAAACACAGTACACTTGCAGTTGAGGTACAACATGTGATACATCTGTCTGGAAGAAATCTTTTTTTCTTTGGCTAAGATGTCGAAGTTGTTAACTGAAGTCATAGCAATAGAGCTCAGTGTTGGCCAAATGTAGTTTTCAGACATTGTTTCTCTAACTGGAGATGGAAGAAATGCAAGGACTAGGTGTTTTTTATTTTTATTTTTGATTTTTTTCCATCCTTTCATAATCATTCTAGCAAATCGCAAATTTGCAAGGGATTTATTTCATCACTGCTAACATTACTTTCATTTGTATAACTTTGAACAAATGGTCAGACTGTTTCTGTGGTAAGGGAACTGAATTTAATACTAATGTTTATTTTGTTGTAGTGGAACTTTAACTAGTGTTTTGGAACTGCACTGTGTTCCAGCTAATCATAATAAATTTCAAAATGTTTTGTATTAACTGTGGTTTATCTTCCATCTGGAAAACTTTCCCATTATGAAGTTACTTAAATCAGTCTCTCTATCATTAGAATTATTATTTTTTTTCCTTGGTATTAGAAGTTCCATAAAGCAGCATGTGTTTTATGCTTGCTTCTTGAAAAATAAAACCCCCCTAATACAGAAGTTTGTTTCTTTGACAACAAAATAAATTATATTTGTATTTCTTTTGAAAGTACAACTCTTCCCTTGTCCAGTTTAGTCTGTAAGGCATAAACAGCTGTTGTGACACAACTGAGAGCATGGCACAATTACAGGAACTAAGAATTGAAAAGAAAGAGTTGGGGTCGTGTAGCCCATGTTCGCTGCAGGATGAAAGGCATGTAAAATTGTGCTATTGACAACTTCGTTAGCAGTATAAATGTGGAAAAGACTGCAGATGCTCAATTTAGTTTCTTAGCATACAATTTTGGTAAAGAATTGCTGGCTATAATTCAGCTTGATAATCTTGATGTACAGCATACCAAATATTTGATATTATATACTTACTATCTTGAGTGGAATAGGAGACGGAAGCTTGTTTGTATGTATATTTGGTCTTAGGAACTGCTGATGCCACCACAGCAGTATCTAATACGGGTATTTGTGGCCTAAGGTCGTTTTCAAAATATTGCAGAGTCTGTGCTGAGAACTGCTGAATCTGACTTTTGAACTTGTTTGTTCACATTTTAGCATACAGACTTTCTTACAGTGTTGCACTGAACAGAGGTGGTATGTTAGCATGTGCTAATTTAACACAAGCAAGCTAGAAATTATCTTCCAGAAACTCAGAATTCCAGATGACTATATGGAAAAGCATGTCCCTCTTTGAAAGGAACTCTTTGTATTAGTGTTCAAATGAACGGTTTGTATTGTTCCTGTGCCTTTTACTTTTCCTCGTTGGTACTGTCACTCACAAGAACTGTAGTGGCAACTGCAGTACCTGACTGTTTCCTCTTAAACTGCTCCATGGGGAAGAGAGGTATATGAAATGCAAAAGGTATGAGATAAAATACACAACCTCCAGTGTCATGTTTGTGAGAGTAATCATCAGGTGGTTATCAAAAACATCTTGGATATGTTCCTGCTGACCCTGTAACTTGCAGCTTACAGTCTCCCTAGAACTGTATTTCTCAACCCCATGTGAACTGTGAACCTGTGCGTGGGTCCAGCCTCTTGGGGGGGGTGTGCATGGTGTTGGAGCAGTGGTTGACCAGAGCAAAACAAACTTTGAGGGTTGCCGTAACTTACGATGCAGCCACTTTGCTCCAGCAGTGTGAAGGGCCAGTTTCTCATTTAGGATAATTCATACTTGCCTTGATCATATGACTTCTATAATTAGAATATATTTATATTGTACTGTTAAGATTGAGCGTGTTTTTAAGCAGGAACACAAGATGGCTTATGGATACCTGTTGTTTCTCATTTTATGTTGATAGCCGTGCCCTCAATGACATTGCAGACCAAAACAAAAATCAAAAACAAACAAAAAAAACCACCAGCCTTCATTTGTTCATTTTTGTTTGTTTGTAGTAGTTACTTTCCAGTCCTGGTAGCTTTGCACTGCTTGTACTACTTGTTAGCGTTTCTCTTTTGCTAGCACTATCCTTCCAGCTGAGCCATAGGTTTTCAGAACTTGTTAGCTGAAGTACTGGAGAGTGAACACTCCTGAATACTGTACAAGAAAATAAATATTTATAACTGTAATGCCTGATTTTGGAGGTTTAACACATTCATTTCCAATGCAGTTGGTGTGCCTTTTGTCTGATGACCTTTATCACCTTCAAATATAGGAAAAACTCAGTGCATCACACAAACTCATTTAAAATCAAAAGACAATTATAATTGTCAAAGGCGGTTACAACTATGGTTGCTCTTGGTATTGAAAACATCCTACAGTTTGGATTTAGTTGTGACTCAGAAAAGTAGTTGCTGATTTGGGTTTGGGTTTCTGGTTTGTATTGTTTTAATTCTAAATACGTTCATTATTAAATAGCATCTTTAGTAAAGTGTGTGCAGATATGTTGAGATCATCTGAGTTTCTCTATGACATGACACAGATTAAGGAACAAGGGATTTGTTGCTGAGATGTTGATGTCAGTTGCCTTGCAATGTGAATGTGTGATTTTAGTGTAGTAGTAGAAGGTCACACTGATGCTGCATAAAGCCTTTGGGCTTTGAATGCAACAATCTTGTGCATTTGTGGACATAAGCTCATCTAATATATATCTAAAATCCTTACTGATCTCAGTAGAGTTTTAACTGCTATCTGAAAATCACTCCACGATCTTTAATCTACTGCAAACTAGGTGTCCTTGTATGCAGTTTGTAAATGGGCAGGTTTGTATTTGCGCTCTACCTAAAATCTAACGCAGCACTGAAAGTCATGATACAAAGCTAGAGGTCTCAGTGTGGTTTGAAAACATGTTGTGTGAGCTGCGGTACACAAAGGTGGTAACGTGACTTGCCCAGAAGTACATCTGTTATGGTGGTGGTGCACAACTGGTGTAGTTAATTTTTGTTCAAAGGGAAGTGGTTCTTCACATTATGTGTGCCAAGTGGTAAAATTCCTCAGCACGTGATGTTTTGGATCCAAAAAAGTTGTTTTGGATCTAAAAAAAGTTATGCAGTGCTTATTAGGAGACAAGATGAGTTCATAGGAGAGAAATTCACTGGGCATGGTTATACATATAGAAATCGCCTCTGGCTAAGGAAATCTATGAGCAGCAAATTGTTGGAGACTGGAAGAAACGTAAGGAGAAGAAACACTTGCCCTGTTCTTGTAGTTTTCCGGCTTTGTCCTCTCTTGGAGATAGGGTGATAGCTTCTCATTTCTTGATACCATTTTTTTTTTTAGTTTAATGTCTGTCTGTTTAATGTCTGTTGAGAAAATTGTCCCTTTTTATTTCCATTTTTTTTTGGTAAGAAAACATATTAATTTGAAAGTTAAGCCTTCAGACTGACTTGAGTCTGGAGCTCTAAAACCCTAATGCTCTTAAGTGTTAAGATGCTATGGATCGACGAATGCTATGAATATTATGGTTGCATATGATGCAAAGGGGCAGGAGATACTCTTGTATTAGACTTAGGGACTTTTCCCGTTATAAAATTATCTGTTGGTGTAAGATAGCAAACGTTGTCTTTCTTATGTCTTCGGTTTTGAAGTTTGACAGCTGCTTATTTATTATAGCCATCTATCCGCAAATCATGTCTTTCTTCTAAATTGCAAATAAAAAGAAACAAAGGAGTACTTCTGTTGTTCTGTCACAACAGTGAAAACTGTAAAACTGCAAACTAGTGACAAACTAAGTAGGGATATTTTGTCTTTAAAGCAGGTTTGGTCAAATTAAGAAACAATTTGCATATGTTAAATCTATTGAACATAGAATGCTAAGACTGTAAAATCCAGAATTGTTTCCATGCAGCATTATCCCAATCTTTTATACAGATATATTTCATGTAGTCTTCAAACAGTTTTTGTAGTAGATTGGCTTTTCTTATTCCTTATGTGTCACGTTGAGATTAAGTGGGAAGATGTTACGGATCTTGGATTCTGAGATTTCTTCCACATGAACAATCTTCCTCGGATTATTAAATTCATGCTTTGTAATTATTTTGTTTCAAAGGTTGCTGGTACACAGGTGTATGACTGGAGTCTTCAGGGATATATTGCCGTAGAATCTCTTTGGAAGGATAATGCTAAGAAGAAGAAATCTGGGAAAAAAGATGATAAGGTAAGAAGTCGGAGGAACTTGATTTCTGGATTAGGAGAAAATATGGAAGAATACCAATAAGCACCAAGTTTCTTTTGAATCAGCTTTGAATCTGTGTCCCAGTGCAGTACTGAGTGCAGTCATTGCTGAAAGTTTCTGCTTTCCAGATACCCATTTGTTAAACATTGTTCTAACAGTCAGGTTAACATTCACATAGTCAATTTATTAGTTAGAATAGACAATAAAGATGAACGTTATCGTACAAGTTGCTTTTTTTTTTTTTTTTTCAGTCTGACATTACTTTCTTGCCTTTTTGAATGCTAAATTGATACTTTGCCTGTAGAGGTGGTCAGATATCATATACAACAGCAATGAATCGAAGGATTTTAGGGTTGTTTATCTATAGTTGTTTACTTCTATAAAATGCTATGTGTTGTGACTCGATAGTAATGTCTAGCGGAGCAGAATGCAGTGTCATAATTATGCTAGAGCAACTATTCATAAAACTGTAAGGAAAAAAGATTCTATTTTGCTGCTTTTAATGAATTATGAATTTCACTTTCTACAAAATACTAGCAAGTTTCAATATTAGTGCACTATGATCGGTTAAGGATACTTGCTGAAGGTTAGCATTGACTTGTGAAGACATGTTTTAATGTGCATTAAAAATGAACTTGCTTTAATGAACATTATACTATATAATGTCTAGGTCATAATTTATAACTTGCCTGAAGCTTCTGCAGTTAATTATCTTAATGATGTTTTGTTTTTTTATCTGCTAGACATTTCCATTATCCCACAGGAACAAGCTGTCTCAATAGTTGTACCTCTCTGATACAGATAAACAAACTGACTTCTAAGAAATATATGTAGATGGCTCAGTGAATTGGAGTATAAAAGGCTGAAGAATTGTGTGAGTTGATAAAATATATTTGAGGGAGAGCCAGTAAGGTTTTCAGGGAATTTTTTAACTGAAGAAATAAAAATTCAGAAGTGTAACGTAAAGTTTCAGTGGTTTTAAATCCACTGCTAGACTTGTTGTATCTTTAATTCCTGATTTCTAAGCAAAAAGCTTGTTCTAAGCTGCTTCTGTTGACAAAAATTGCTGCCCTAGCAGCAGGCTGCTTCCCATCTCTTACTTTAGTTGTTTAAGGCAGCAAAGCAGAACTAAAAGGTGTTTTGAAAACAACTCTGAACCAGCAGAAAGCCTTGGTGTTTCACTGTGGACCTTGTGATTGAGCCCTAGCTCAGAACTGGTAACAGCTCATCCTAGGTTGTCAGTGGTGTGTGGCTTTAATGGTGCTGTTCTGGGTTGTTGGAAACCAGAAGTCCTGTCTGACCAGAACAAGGTATTTGCAACCCAGAGGTCTAAGAAATGAGAAGGGTAGCCACTGAGGGGGAGATGCTTTGGAGAGGCAATTGCACTTGAGGTTGCAGGTATGGAACTGAGTTCTCTGGGTGGGTTTGGGTGTGGGAATAGTTCCAAACAAAGGGGTTGGAGAAATGTTCACATATCCTATCAGATGCTGATCCTTTTGAGAATGGTCACCAGTTGAACACTGGTGGAGACCTTCATCAGTGGATACTCACCCTGTATTGGCCCCTGGACACTTGAGTAAATGTACTTGTGTAACTCTTTGAATAAACAAAGCTTAGTCAATCATATTGTACCTTTCGTAAAACCTAGGCTGTCAAAAAATGCATCAAAAAAATAAGCAACATTAAAATATTTCAGAAAGACAAACTGACAGCATCAGTAAGGTTTAGCTGAGCTTTTTATTTTATTGTGTCCTAGGCTTTCAAAAGGAAACACATGGTTGTTATTGGAAGGCGAAAACTTTTGAAGCTTTTATCTTATTATAAGGTTTATTCAAGCACTTGCTACCTCAGCAGAAAAACAAAGGGCATGTGAAATTGGAGAGACCACTAAGTAAACACAGCTCTTTCTCTTCCTCCTTGCAGAGTCTTTAAATCACACCCTTTAGATGCCAAAATGTTATTTGGACAAAAAAATGAAATCCCGTTGAACAATTTCCTTTTAAAGTTCATCTAACTGATCAGATGTTACTGTTAACTGTTGCCAGTTAACTTGGTGAATTAGGCAAGAGAAAAAAGAAAAATGTGACTAAAATGAAGAAGCAAGATGAATTGGATGGAATTTCCTGCATTTCAGAAGTTCAGTGATTGCTTACCACTGAAGTATGCAGCCTCTTTTTTATTATTATTATTTTTTTTTTTTTAGTTCTCTGAAGTTGTTAAAGAGAGGCTGTTGTCTCTATGCCTTCTAGAGAAGCCAAACAGCAGTTCAGAAGTTGGTGGAGTGAAAAGTGTTTCTGATGGGAGAAGTCTGCTGTGAAACTTCCTTTGGTCTGAGTTTGTGAAACAGTACGAAATATGTGGTTGAGAAGGTGTTTTGGTTTTGCAGGGGAAGGGAGAGGGAGACTTTGCTTTTTTGTTTGTTTTATTAAAGACCGTGCAGTACTGTTCTGTCAGGATGTGGTCAGTCACACTTAATAATGAAAGCCTCTACTTTTTTTGTATGTACAAGCATCAGCATGCCACTGCAGTGCAGAGAGGAAGTCTACCCAAGAAACACATTTTCAGTCAATCTCTAATGCTGTGTTATACTAGTACAAAAAAAAAGTACTTTTGGTTCATACAGCTGATAAGATTCAGCTAATCAGCATCAACTATTCCAGCAAAAGGATTTTGGTTACTGTGTTTTTATTGGAGCTTTTACTGGTATAGAAATGCCAAGGAAGAAAAATAAATACTTCTAACTCTCATGTACTAAAGTTGGCAAAGTTTTCTGGGACAAGTTCTACCCTAATTTTCTACCCTAATCTGGGACAAGTTCTGCCCTAATTTGGCAGCCTGGTGAAAGAATCATATTGGTTTTGTATATTTGTTCCTTATTGCCATAGTACGCACCTAGATTTCTTTCCTAGTAAAGGCAAATACAAATGTTCCTCTTGAGTTGTCGATACGGCTGTTGTAACCCATTTCATGAAACCATGCCAGGGCAAAAGATGTTATTTTTTGGTTTTGTGTCATTTGCTCTAGCATTTGCCTGTTACTACACAAAGGATCCCTGCAAATAGTCAAACAATATATGGGTGGCTCTTCTTGGCTCGTGATAATTTGTTACGCTGCTCATAATTTGTTTGATAGTCATAGGTACCACAGCTGCAAATAACTTCATGTTTGTGCAGCAGTGGGTCATTAAAATAGATGCAGTGTGTTAATTTTCTGAAGGTTTTATGAGGTAAAAAGCTATGCCAAACTGAGGTCATCATCAACTCCAATCTAAGTTCTGCCAAGAAAGATGAATTCCTGGATCTTCTGCTGCAACATTTTGAAACACTGGCTGGAGTCCCTCCATCCAGCAAGTCAGTCTGTAAAGTTGTGAATACACTATTTACAGTATAGACTTCTGGTATCCTGAAGCCAGCTCGTTGTGGGAAGTAGTTGTCAGGATGAAAGCTGTCTGGTAAAACTATGCAGGTATCATAAGTGACAATCTGTGTCCACATTTCTGATTTACAGAAGGATGAGACATTTTCCTAATAAGGGATGGCAGGAATAGTTATTTAGCTTCTGTATACATTACCTTGATATGAAGTGGACAACTTTACTACTTCTTCTTCCCAAAATAGAAGATGGTATAAGAAATGTAGCCGGCTTGTTGATAGGCCAGGTGTATTTTATGGGCTTTGTCTTCTGAAAATTTTTTGCTTACCTGAGTCATATTTGCACCCAAGAAATAATTCCACAAAAATCAGTGGAATTACTGTTAAAATTAATATTGCCAGGTTGTGAGTCTTCAGGAAAAAGCGATAGTGGAGTAGAAGATACGTCCTTCAAACCTTATTTATGCTAGTTTGCAAAATTTATAAAGAATCATATCTATGCCTTTGAACAGTTTTTAAGAATGATGTCTAGTGTTCGAAACACTTCTGAGTAGTCTCAGGCAGCATCAAACTTTCATTACAGGGGTTTCACAATTATGAAGGCTCATACCCTGCAGTGACTTCTTTGTGAATAACTGTTTCCTCTGGCCCATGATGTTATGCAAGATCTTTCTCTGCGCTTTTTTTCTTCTACCTTTGCCTTTTAGTGCTAGCTGAAACTGTTAAGCCAGAGAATTGCAGCTTCTTCCCCTCCGCCCCCCCAGGCTCTCTGTTTAATTCTTGCTGCGTTTGTCAGCTTTAATACCTGTTCTTAGGTCAGAGGGCTGGACTGACCATAGCAGCTGGAAGACTTTTGTGCAGCAACATAACTGTAAGGACTGTAGTTTTATGTACAACAGATTATCGTTTGTTTACAGAAAACTGCTTTGGCATCAGTATTTCAGAGCCATGGTTTAATACAGATGACTTGTAAGTTGTTTGTTTGTCAGTCAGCTCATTTGATGATTATTGTCGAGAAATGCAGCCTTTCTGCCCTTCCTCTTCTGCCTCTGGTCTCTACGCTTCTGTCGTTCATGCTGTACTGTAGGGTTGTTCGCTCAGTGGTTTCGTCTTCAAGTGACAAAGGCTTGTGTTCTGATACCAGCTCGCTTAGACCCAGGTTTTGCTCCAGCCAGTGAGCTAAAACATAGTGAAACACACAGAAATAGCATTCTCTTCAGTCAGTCAGTTCTCACTTTCTCTTCTTTACACTAATCAAAGTGTTTTGCTGTATTTTCAGCTATTTTGGATTCTTCCTCTTGCCATGACACTGAACAGGCACACATTGGCAGAACAGTGCTAGAGCTCTACAAACATCCCCTTTTTCAGTCCCTGTTCACTTCTTTGTGTGCTCTTCCCCACTTCCTTCCAATGAGTAGTAAGATCTCGCAGAAGACTGCTGCTTACTGTATTTCTTCCCTTGTTGCCTGCCACTTGGTTGTTTAAACAACTTCAGAAATTGAAAGAAGCTCTTACAGCTTATTGTTTGGTTTTCATTCCTGATCTGTTGGTAGAAACCATCTGTGATTTACCAATACTCCCTGCGTATACATAACGTAAGTACTTAAGTACGTGTGTATGTACGCACGCTTAGTTAAGCACAGCTGCTTGGTGTTTTATTAAGTGTCAGCTGGTGACAGAGTGCTTCCAAGTGCAAAGACTGCTCAGCTTCGGTGGGCTTGGTTCCTGTACTTGCCTTAAGGAAATGATGAAAGTGGAAGTTGTGGTGTCGGTGTCTTGACTGGATGGCTTTACTGTGAACATCATAAACTGTGATCGCAGCAAACCTAAACTGTGTTTTGAGTATCTTGTAAAATAAAACATGAGCGGATGATAAATTTAAGTGTATAAGAGGTGGGAAAGGAAGAATCCACCCTACATAAAGTTGTGCTTTTTAGAGCAACTTGAAACATGGTAACATTTTAAAGTGCTCCATATTTCTAAGAGTAAATTTCAAGCTCAGCAAAAATCACAAAACTGAGAACATGTTGTTGTTGATTGACTAGGAGATGATGAATAAGGTTAAACAGTGCTGTTATCTTTATTCTAAGCAATACATTGCAAACAAGAGACAGAAGAAAGGGTAAATTATTAATCTTTGTGCTTTGTTTCTACTCTTGTAACTGTTGTTCTGTTCTGGTGGCCAGACTCTACCTTTTAGGAGTTTTCCATAAACATAAGAGACATGTGTGCCTCTTTAGTTATAATTCCCGTGGTTAGGTGCCACTGTAAAGGGGCCCAGCCATCTGCTTGCTTCCTTGCAGAGGGAGCAACAGAAACTGACTTTTGCATTGAAGTAGGATGTAATGTGAGGAGAAAGCCAGCATTTTTGTTTGGTTGGTTTCTTAATTAGACTAAGTTCCTTTTGGACTTTTTTCTTCATACGTAAGTAAAATTTGGATAGAAATAATTTTTTTTTTTTTAAGTTTTGTTTAAAGTTTAGGTCTCAATTCATGTCTGTTAGACACAGTGAGCTAAGCTGACTTTTTTTAATCACTTAAGTATTAAAGCTTTATAAAGAACATCGCGTACAGTCCCCTTAATTCCAGTATTACCTTGGATATCAAATAATGATTTTTTTTAATCCTGTGGAATCCCAGCACCTTGAAGACTTTAGGAGTGTGTCACGGAGATCTGTTACCAGTCACCATTGAGCTGAAGCTCGCAGTTGTGTAAGAATGCAAAACATTTCCACCCCTGCTGCGGGGTACAGCTCTGACGCGCGAACTCTGTCCACCCAGACACGTTACGAGGTGGCTGTGTGTCCAGCAGAAAGTAGAAGGACCGTGTCTTGAGCATGTGCCTGCTTCTAACAATGAGAATGCCATGGAGGAGGCGGTCTTTCGGGTCGTTGATCTAAACACGTTTTTTGCTCCTGATTTGTTTTGGGTGTGACTGGAGGACTTTGACACTTAGGAAAATTAGGTGTGTTTGCTACCTTTGCCACCTCAAAGGACTTCTTTTTTTGGCTACCCGTATTACTGCTTTATCGGTCTCGCTCGCTCTTTGTTGATGTAGTGGGCACATACAGCAAATGGAGTTAAAAGACCTTCTTAAATGATAATTGAGCTAATGAGTTTGTGTGTAAGGATAGACTGCTTAGCAGCGGGCTGATTTGAGCCTAGAACTCAGGCTGATAGATCAGCAAAGACGAGCCCTGTGATGAGACCTACCAGTCTCACAGATACAAAGGAACTGAGCAAAACCCCTATTTTCCCATAGGTTTTATTGCTAGTTGTCTTGGTCTGTTTTGTTTTGTTTTGTTAGGATGAAATAAATACCTTACCTAGGTGGTGGTATTTTTTTTTTTCCCCACAAGTCAAGACAAGCAAGTGGAAGAACACAGAGCCCTCTGTGAACAGCATATTTTTGGTTCATTTGTTCAGAAATGAGTAATCCCTGAGATGAGGCATCATGAGTCAGACTGTTCATTGTGAGTTGTAAAATGTCGTAATTTGTAAGTTCCTGTACCGGGAGGATTATGGAGTAGGTCATTGCTTTGAAATGGGTGTGCTTTGTGGATGTGATTTCATTAGCTATGAAACACCCAGGATAGTGATCAAAAGAATTTAGTTTTTTTAAGCAGGGGTTAGCTTTTTAAGATCTTGCTAGACATATTTTGAATAAGAACTTCAAGTATTATCTCCATAATCAAATGTTGGTGTATTGGGTCCGTATCTCCAGCACAGCATATACTGGTCTCGTATATATGTATATATGGCATATATATACCATACCATATATATATACACACCATATGACCATATATATATAGTCTCATAGACTCAGTGCCTTTACATCGTGCTTAATGTGTAGTGGAGTGTAAATTCAAACCATCCTGTGTTTTTGTTTGTTTGTTTTCCAATCTCTTCTGCATTCTTTTGGTATATTTTCCATCACATTTATTTAAGGCATATTGGTAAAAATCTGCTTTTTAGAATAAAAAGAAAGCATAACTTAATTTTCATGTTTCAAATATAAGAATAATTGAGGTTGTGTGTAACCTCCAATCATTTCATCCATCCCCATGTTCAAAGCAGAGCCAGCTTTGAAGATAGATGTGGTGGCTCAGGTTTTGTCCAATCAAGTCTCCAAGGGTGGAGATTCACCAGCCTCTCTGGGTGACCTGCTCCTGTGTGTGATCAGCACAGTGATATTTTTTTTCCTTATATCTAGCAAAAATTTGCATACTGCAACTGTGTTCTGCTGTGAACCTCTGAGAAGAGGCTGGCTCTTCCAAATATGCAAATATTCATTAAGGGTGGATAGCAATTAGATTCCCCCTTTGTCTGGTCTTCTCCAGGCTGAACAGACCCAGGTCTCTGTCCCATATGTCACGTGCTTCAGTCCCCCAGCCGTGTGTGTGGCCCTTTAAGTATTTTCTTTATTGATATCTATTTAAAACCATAATGAAGAGAGTGTTCGTTATAGCATACTTGGCAAATAGATAGATCAGATGCTCTAACAAGCCTCTCTTCATTCTTTGATTTCTATAATTTATTTCAGAGAAAGTGTAAGGACAGTCTTTCAAAGGATATGTGCTGAAAGAGGCCTATTGTATAAATCCACACAAATTCAAAGAATGCAAAATAGCAACCACTCTGTGGGAATTCATCCCCTCTTATTAACGCAGGCAAAAATGAGTCAATTAAAGCATTTCTGTTGAACTACTTGTTCTTTCAAATCCTTTAATTGCTAAGCTAACTACAGGAAGACTGAAATCCTAGGAGCAGTTTGAGAGATCATTTTTGGGGTATATCATAATGAATTAGCCTCATCAACCACTTGATTTTGCAAAAGTTTTTGTTTCATCTTTTTAAAAGGTCTTCTGTTGTAGCAAAAATATTAATCGTGATTGTTTTTGCCACCTCAAGGGTGATGCAGAGGGTGACAAGCCCCAGGACATCCGTGCTGCTTCAAATGAAGAGCGAGCCCTGAAGTAGAACACCAAATCACTCGCCATCAAACAGGTAAAGGCTAAAGGCTGCTAATAGCTGCAGCAGCAAAATAACCTGGAAAAGCTGAACATCAGGTTTGACTTGTAGTTATCTTCTTCGTATTGATGGAATGGGGAAGAGAGGTAACAATTTCTATTTTATTGTTATTAAACTTCAAGTTTGTCCAGAATATGCATTCTTCTTAATAGTGCTTAAGTTAAATGATCTAAATTCTTCTTTAGAGCATAGAAAGTAAATGTAAATGTGTCCTCTATGGGTTATGAATTCTTTTAACAAGGCCTTTTTAATATGTTGTTAGTTTGTTTTTTTTCTTCTTCTCTTCCCATTTCTGGCTCCTGTAGCAAAAATCTCTTTGCTGTCTTTGTCACAGCTGTACAGATGTGAAGGAGGGGAGAGGAACCTCTTCCCTACTCTTATATTTTCTCTGAAGTTTTGTCAGTGTCAGGGTACAGCCGCATTTTACAGCTAGTAACAGTCCATGGTGTGCCTGACCTTTTGTGTTGATGCGCCTCACTAACGAGAGGTGCTTCATCAGTTGGGAACCAGTGATGGAGGAAAAGGAGGCAGTGTTTCCCAGTTCTCCGAGACAGAAACTAGAGCTGAGGCTCCAGTTCTGGTCTGACTTTGCTACTTGGTTGCTTTCTAAACTCAAGCAAGTCCTGTGATTGTTAAGGAAAATAAGAAAACAAAACAAAACTCTTCTAACTTCTAAAAGTAGTTCTAATTTGTCAGACAAAAATATCTGTGTGTCTGAGGCTTATCACAAATGGTAATGTAATTGGAGAACATTTAGGACAAAACATCAGATTATTATCTTCTCAGAGAGCAAACATTAAGGATATCTTTTCTGAACATGTTTTGTAGTTGCTTGTTTTTGTCCTATATTACTTTCATGTTATGCTAAGAATTATTTTTCATCAGAAAATGATTCTAGCGTTGTAGAGACTTCTTTGGGCTTTGTTCAGAGTTCCATTTACCAGTAAAATTATTTTTTCCCTAACTGACAACTGTGTAAGTAGAGTCCAAATTTAGGAAACTGCACCAATTTTTTCTTCCATGCGTCACCACCAGTCATGAATGTTATGCAGATGTGATGGAGTGCACACATCTGCTGAGCAGCAGCATTCTACCATTACACAGCCAGCTTTAACAGCAAAACTAGTTTCTAATGTTGTTTCCATTCATGAATTTTAATTGCTATGGCTAGTTCTCATAAGGGGAAAGGTATTTGAGTGGCTGATTTACTGAGTACCTTAGTTTTCCCTTCAGATATAGGAATTAGTTTTCCTTCAGAAAACTAAAAGTCTCTAAATGTGTTTTGCTAGTATTTTATACAATAACCACATAAGATTAAAAAAAAAAAAAAAAAAAAAAAAACATGAAATAGGAAGAACAGTCTTGTTTTGAGTAAAGATATTCAGGAAAACCAAGTGGGAGGAAAGCTTCTCTGAAATTCACTAAAATATTGTGCTGCTGGTGAGTTAGGATAGAGCTACTAAATAATTAAAAAGCCAGGAAAATTTGAAATTTTCTTTATGTGGGACACTGTACAAACACTGAGGTTCAATACAAACAGAAACCCACAAATAGCTTTTATTTTCTTTCAGCATTTCTTACTACATGAACATAAATTTTGAGGAATGCTTTTTAGTGGCTGCTGTCTCAGATGCTGTTGTCTTTCTTTTTAAGGAGTTAAGATTACTCAGATGTTAAAAGCATCTGGGTGCTGCTGACTTTGAAATCTACTTGCTTTGCCCCGTGTTGTTTCTGGAGGAGATACATAAACACAGCCACTAGATTTTTGACCTAGAACAACCGGATGGTGAAAAGTTCAATTCCGTATCAATTTCCATCTGTTCTGTGGGGGTGGCGATTCGTGCCTTCTGCCTGAAATCAAACCTAGTTATTTAACTCCACACGCAAGTCCAGATGTTTTGTTGGATTTGAGTGATCCCAAAGGTTGGGCCACTGCTGTGATCTGTGAAAAGACGTGTTTGTTTATTCTGCATGAGATCAGTCATGAAAGTCTCACTGTATTTTAAACCATTGTCAATGCTCCTAGTTGAATCTGGTTACTAAAATAAACACTCTTGCACTTTCCTCATAAGGATTTGCCCTAGCGTGGTTCCTTGAATTGTGCTTGGCTGACAATTCACAGAATCGGTTTTTCTTGGAAGCAGCAACATATTTCTCCATTCCAAAAAATGGCAGCACTGCACTTCCTTCAGTGCATGTTTGTAGTTAATAATTATATGTAAACTACGGCTCAAGCTACATCCCTTCATGGGAGAAGCAAGTTTTAATTTTACCCAGCTGTTGTGCTGAAGAGTTTCTTGAAAGTGACACCAGCTTGTGTTTTTCCATGGCATATGTCACTTTCACCCTGTTCAAGTTTTATTTTTATCTAATTCCATTTGTTCCCATTAAATTACCCTAGATTTATACAGAGTAAGTGAGATTACATAAATGCACTTGATGGGAATTAAAAAGAATTCCATTTGAGAAAGTTGATTTATTACAAAAGACTCCAGTTGGGGTTTTGTTGCTATGAAGTGTTCTTTCTCTTCTCTATTTCTATACAGCTCAGCTATAGGAATCAAATTCTCTAGAGCAGAGATAATCATTAGTGATATACTGTCAATAATATGAATATTGAAATCTCTGTACTAGAATTAAATTTGCACCGAGAGTGTTCCTGAAATAGAGTTTGATCAACCTGCAATATCAAAGCAAAAAGTTATAGTTGCACTTCAACAATGGAAAGAAAAGGCCTATCGTATCATAATTCTGCTTTCTCCCTCCCTTTCCCCCTTATCCTCTGTTCCCCCACCCCCTTTTTTTTTTTTTTTTTTTTTTTCTTTAGGTGAATAAAAATACAGATGCAAGCAACAATTTCCCAAGAAAAAGAGGAAAACCATCTGAATCCATTTTGATTTTGAATGTGACTAATCTGCCTTCCCTCTCAGGAAGATTGAGAGTGTGCTGCTTGGGCTTCTGGGATGGAATCCGTGAAAGGACATTACGTTTGGGTCAGTCTCGATACCCAAATCCTCAGTTCTGCGGTGGGACTCAAGTTTGCCGTGCTTGTCCCATTGCAGGAGCGGCATTGCAAGTAGCAAGTCTCAAAATTCTTCGGTCTTGTTATTATTTATATGTAAAATAAAAATCCAGTTGCATAAAACGGTCATGATTTCTTTTCCTCTTCTCGTCTTCTTTAAACTCATGTGTGTGACCTTTATCCTATGTATGAAAGGCTCTTGAGATGTTGTTGACAATGCCTCTGTTTTTAACAGTGAGGAAAAGGTTAAAGTAGCACGATGTTTTGGTTAATGTTAGCTCATAGAATTATGAATGAGAACAATTACAATGAATCTTGTGTTTTGTCTGAGGCTCCCCCTCCTTTCTATACAAATCGTCTGCCTCATCAGTGCCAGTGGAGGTATATAATGAAGCATCTGTGAGCTCCTGTCTGGTGGATGGATGGGAATGGAGCTGTTACCGTTTGTTCTTGTTTTTGCTTGAATGCACAGCTCGATGGGAATCAGAACGTGGCAGTGGTGGGAACCAGCTATAGAATAACTTGGCTGTTTCCTCATTCCTGGCTAGGGGAGGGGAGAAAAAGCGAGGCGAAGGGAAATATAAAAGGATTTCCAGCATTTTGAAATCTTTGCACAATAAAGCCCTTTCATCATTTGTGGCTATTTCCACTAATCTGTCTTGGTGATGCTTCAGAAGATACTGTAATCCAGGTTAATTGTGCTGCTGCACACGTTACTGTAATCCAAGTAGCTCAGAACTTCTGAAGCTCTGTTGGTGAGACTTAAATGTTCCTAAATTAATCATTAATGAATACGAGGAAAGTGGGAAGGTTGGAACTTAGACGAGTGCTGGTACGATACATAGGTTATCTGAAAGGAGCAGGCAAGAAAATACAAAGTGAATTGGATTTAAAACATTTGCAAACATCTTTGTTGTTGCTTGGTTGGGTATTCTGGCTGGGCATATTCCACAAACTTGTAGAGAAAAACGAATCTTGGCAATGCAAACAACAGTCTGTGTGGGCATTATAAAACAGGCGGGTTCTTTAATGCAGGCATAAGGCACGGAGTCGCCTCAAGCAGAAAAGCAGTATCTCGCAACGTGTTCGGTGCTTGTTTTTGTGAATCCTTCAGGCTGGGGAAGATGGGATGTTGATTTAGCAGAGGGAGCTGAAGCCTTGCTTGATTTTGCTGGTGTAGTTTCAAAGAGGCTTGGGAGGATCAAAGTAGTGTTTTTGTCAGTAGTGGAAAGGAACCTGGGCAAACATCAGTTGAGCTAGAACTGCTGTTACACCACTCTTGCAAGACAAGCATAGGTTTCTTTCTTCCCTTACAGACAGACCTTCCCTTATGCGTTCTCATATCCTAAAGAAAATGAGCTACCACCAAGTTAGGAATACAAATTTAGATACCTGTGTTCTGTTCAGTAATACTCAGCGTATGCCACGTTGGCATTTAAGAAGATAATTACCTGGTAATTCGGGTGTTCTGACCCCCCTAGACTCCACCAACCTGTGCTTTCTCCTCATTCTCCTTCTGATGCAGTTATTGCCTGTTTTGGTTTTCTGCTACCTGTGAGAGAAAAATGAAAGTCATTGTGTCATCTGCTGCATTAACTAAAACAGAACAGCTTTTAATCTTTATATACGAGTGTGTGGGTGCGTTTCAAAAATCCTGGGTTAACTAAGAATCACTTGAATCAAATGCTTTTCGTTTGCTCATATCTTCGTCTTGGCTGTTTACGCTGCTGCTTAAAAATGTCCCAGAACAATAGACTGCGAAGTGGAATGCTTTTATCTAGCAGGAAGTGACTGCCTTCAACCACCTGCAAACACAGATGACAAGCGGGTGGTTCCAAAATGTGATCGAGATCGCCTTAACTGAAATCATTCCTTTATGTCTCCTAGCTACAGCTTTTTGTACAAGTACAGAAAAGTGATGTTTCGTGCTGCTGAGGGGGCAAGAGGTTGTAAACATTCAACTCACTTGGCACAAGCCTTCCTAACGAGGAGCAGTTGGCCGCTGTTCATACAAATGTATGTATATATGTATGCATACACAGATGCTGGGGACTGTTTTTATGTTTTTTTTTTTGTGTGTGTTATCTTTTGCCAGGCTTTGCCTGTGGGTATTACAACACAAGCTGAAAACAGCATATTCCCCACCCAAGTTTCGCATCAGCAGTTTGATCAACCTTTTACCCTAAGCCTTTCAACTTGGTAACCGAGTCTGTGCAAATGTGGAAACTTCTCTCCATACCCTTGGTCGCAGTGTCAGCAGATACGCTGAGGACAGGTTGCAATGCTGTCTCAGAAATGCAGTCTTTAACCTCTGGATTATGTAAAAAATCTTAGAACTGGAGGTCATCAGGTTAGCTGACGCCATTTGTGTTGAAACGGAGTTTCCTATAGAAAGTTTTGTATTTGAGTAAAAGTGGATAAAGTAGCCCCTCCTTTTGCCAGAAATACCTTCACCAACATGGAATAATCATGCTAGCCCAGGTAAATGTGGAAAATCTTGCAACCTTGAATAAGAACATAGTGCTTTGGCACGTGTTCACTGTGAAAATTAGACAATAGTCTAACTTCAGGAGGCTCTGGACAGACTTATTAGCAGAGGTTGCAGCTGAAGTATTTTGGAGCCTTCCTCACTGCACCTGTCACCATTGCAAGGAACTGTAATTCTGCAGTGCAAGAAAGAGCAAGATGGCACGGAGGGAATTATTTCAGAGCTGGAGGAAAGAACAACTTGGGAGTTGAAGATGCCCTGCTCATTAGTCCCGGCAGAAAAATCTGTGTGAGTGCATTTACCTCAGAACAGATATAAGCCCCTGAGTGCTGCTCTTACTATCGCATTCTTACCTGGTGTTACTGTTAGCTGCTACATTGGAGCTGAAAGCTGGAGAAATCAAAGGTGGGCTCAGGATAGCTCACCTATAACTCGGGTTATAACTCAGGGTAGCTCAGGTACCAGAGTTCTTCTAAAAATGGCTTCCTATAGGGAGACAGAGCTACAGGGCCTGCACCAGATTAAGCTGTCAGGCTCTCTTGACTTATGCAGGCCTTGTTTAAAGGTTCACATCTACCCACACCCAAAGCCAGTTGGCCTTGTGAACCACATCCAGCTGTGGCAGGAAAGTGGGATGTGATGCTCCATCGCCAGGCCCAGTTACTGAGGCATGATCTTGGTAACTGGTACAGTGTCCTGTGAGGCCTGGCCTGTTAAAGGTTTGCTGGTTTTGTTTTGTTTTGTTTTGTTTTGTTTTGTTTTGTTTTCAGTGGTCCTGGAAAGAGGGAGACAGACCCCGGGTGGCTTGCTGCTGTCCCCAGGAATAGCCATGCAGCAGCCTGAGCTGTGCACAGACTCACAGTCCCAGAGCTCAAGTCTCTGTGCCTAGCATGAGGACGGCAGTGGGGGTTGATGGAGTAGCTTGCTCAGGGAGCTTCTCTGTGTGTTCATACCATGAATAAAGGACCTGCTCAAGACTCAGGAATTTAATTTGACAGGGACTAATGCTGAAGGCTGTGCTTTACACGTGGCACGAGTGCTAAGCTTAAGCTTGTGAGACAGCCACATGAAGTCGTAGGATGGGTCATCTGCTACGTGCTTTGTGTGTCAGAGGGCAGATGCTGCACTCAGATGTCTCTTACTGCTGTCCTGTAGCCGCTTGGCTTCATCAGCGGCTTCGTCCTACCCAGGGAAGGTAGCTTGCAGATGAACACCAAGGGGCTGTGTGTGAACAGGTCCAGGTCGTGGTGTAGGGGCTCGCTCAGCATGCATTATAACACAGCAGTGACCATGTGCCTGAATAAAAGCATAAACTTAAAAGGAGAACCTCGTTCTTCCTTCTCTGGCTATTGCTGTGTGCTGGCTACACAACCATGCCACAGTCCACACCAAAATTTTTCACGGCACAGCATTCTCTGTCCCACTGTAACAACAAAACAAATCTCTCCTGATGTACCTTCACCCAGCTCTGGCACCCCTGCCCCTGACGGAGTCACCTGCTGCTTCGAGCTGACCACGGTCACTGCCTGGCACCCGGCCCGAGCCTGCGAGGCAGAGGGGGAGCAGGCAGAGCCCTGCGCAGAGATGTGCAGCAGTGCTCCCTTTGTGCCAGGTCGCAGCTTCCCCCGAGGGGTGTAAAAAAGCTCTTTCATCTTCCTGGTGGTAGGGAGAACGACAAGCATTGTGCCAGATGAGCCTAAGCAGCTGCACGTACACATCAGCCAAGGGTCATAAGCAGGAAGCTGTGAAGTCAGCCCTCACGACCACATTTCTGGCCCCTTTCCTTTCTTTTTTTTTGTTAAAATGAGTGTACAGAAATGCGGAGTTCTGTATCCAGCCGTAGCAAAAGGGATTCTTCCCTTCCCCCACCCCCTGTCCTAGATTAAGTTCACTCGTGTTGTCTCTGTAAACTTAGCAAGCCTCAGGCTCACTTCCTTTTGTAGCAGGACCTGAAAGAGCCGTTTCCTGACTCGTAGGGCGCTCTTGTATGTGCCCAGAGAGTGCTCATTCATACCGTGAATCATAAAGGTAACCTCCGTTCACAGCGCCGCGCTGATACTTCGGCTCTGGACCAAGACGGGGGGTTGGTATTCAGCACAGCCTGCTGACATCATCCCCGCGGGTACCCACGAGCTGTGCTGCCGGTGGTGTTTGTTTTTGTTTTTCCCTCATCTTCTGTCTTAAAAGCTTCCTTTACAAACTGCCTGCCTGAAATGGGGCTGCTGGAAGCACGGGGCTGGCCGGGCGCAGTGTGTTTGCTGTCGTGCACCAGCCGGGACGGCTTCCACGCACTGAGAGGGTCTGGGGACGGTGTCTGGAGCCGGGGCCGAGCCAGCCCTGGTGCCGTGCTTGTGGTGCAGCCCCACTGGCGAGCCCAGCACGGCGCAACCCTTTGCCCCCTAATGCTGAGGAAAACCCCACTTCAGCCTGCGTGGCTGGCATTTAAGCATCCCTGCCTGCACCCAACCCTGGGGTTCCTCTGCCAAACACCCCACAAGGTTTCCACAATGTGTCTTTAGGTCTCAGCACCGGCTTGTTTTCCCTCACCTGCCCCCTGTCCTGCCCTGCAGACCCCTGTCTGGCCGCCATCCCCGTGCTCCCTGGCCCTGGGCCCTGCCTGGCCTCTCCCGGAGTGACTCCAGGGGGGCTCCAGCTTCCCCTGCCATCCAGGTTCCTCCTGCCCACATCCCTCTTGCTCCGCAAATGCGGGTACTGCCGGCAGCTTTTATCACTGATTTTGAGGCAGCGTTTCCTTAAAGTATGGTCAATCATTATCTGGAGAGCTGGAGAACGATGAGCTCGCTCTGAAGCAGGCCCCACAACCTCTGGGCGGGCTGTGCCGGCTCCCTCAGCCACACAGCAAAGCAGCACTTCCCGGTGTGTTTCTTTCTGTGCCCTTTGCCTCTTGGCCTGGTGCTGGGCAGCACTGCAAGGAGCACAAAATCCCACGCTGCAGGAACGCCTTCCTCCGTCACGGCCACAGGGCACTGCAGCACCGGCTTCCTTCTGACAAGCCTTAAAAATACCGGCCAGGAAGCCGAAACCTGTCAGTTTCTTTTCAGGCAGAGGCTTTTTGCCTTTCTCTTTCCTGCCCTGAGACAACCCCTCGCTGCACCTTAAAGTAAGCAGCCTCTGGGCAGCTCAGCGTGCTGCAGGAAATCCCTGCCTTTGGGGCAGCTGCCAGGGAGCCATGAGAGGCAGCTGCAGCCTTCAAGTGTGCGCCATGAAACGTGGCTGGTGCCCTTTTCAGCAAGGCGTTCAACAACATTCATTCAACCAAAAGCGCCACCAGGCTGAAATTATCATACAATAAATTATTTCGGAGCCTTGACTCGGTTTCGGTAAGGTAACTGAGGGCTCCAGCTTGTCAGCCTATAAAAACACCCAGGTTACTGGAATGGCACTGGCATACTTGGAGAGGCCTGGTTAGTTCCTTCTTTTTTATAAACACAATGTTGCTTGTCTCTCTCTCTTTTTTTTTTTTTTTCTTTTTTCTCTTCCTTTTTCCTTAGGACAAGTTAAGTAGGTATAGTGAATAAGCCCATGGCTAAACCTCCATCCCAGGAGAAGCAAGCTGTTTGCCTTTCTGTACACCTTACTACGAGTCAGATTCTCTAGGAATGCTTTTAGCATCTCATATTAATTTCCTTTTCCTGAAGTCAAACTGTTTAAATGCCAAAATGTTTAAAGAATACGTTACCTGGAACAATCAAAAGAAATCTCAGCATGAAGCATGCATTTAAGCATTGCCTTTGAACAGTTAAAATACGATCTAATTCCCACGCTTGGTACCAACATACTGTTGAAGAATCCAGCAAATAGCCTGAAGCCCTTTCGGCACTGCAAGGGCACACGAGGAGGAAGCCAAGGCTCGCTCAGAGGCTGCTGTGGCACCTGGCACTCCCCCACAGAAGCCCTGTGTTTTGTTTTCCTCTTACCTGGCTGGAAGTTGCCCATGAAAATGCCACTGAAGCTTTAGCCTGGAGAGGAGCGTGGCCTCCCTGGAGATCTTCAACAGCCACCTGGCCATGGCCCTGGGCAGCCTGCTCGGGGACATCACCGCTCAGGCACTGGGCTTGCTGGGAAGTAACTACAGTCCCACTATATTTATCTCGGAAAAGTCTTTTAACTCTGCCTTTAACGGAGCAAAAGAAGAGGAGCTCACACCCACCTTCCAACTCATCCATTACGTGAGTCACAAACAGCCACGAGGCCCTATGCCTGTAATAAATTAGTCTGAAGAAGGGTTGTAATTAGCGGCAGCACCTCTACCGGATGTCCATGAGAGGTCACTTGTGGGTGCCAGCAGCCAGGGCAGACCAAGGTCAGCCCCGAATATCCTCCTGGCAGCGTGCTGGTGCCTGTTGGGGCGTCTCGCCCTTGGTGTGAGCTGGTGTCATCCCTCAGCGGCTGCAGGGCTCCCCCTGGCCACCAGCACCAAGCCCTGGCACAACCCCTTGGCATCAGCCAGTGTGGGGGCTGGCCTGCCTGCTGACCCCTAAACTTTGTAAGGTTAGAGGGCACCTCTGGAGGCATTTGTGCTGTATTTCTTGGCTCATGAACCTCGCTGCCCATTTCACCAAGTGTGCCAGGCAGCAGCCTGCAACAAATTCTTCCCTTCCCTTCCCTTCCCTTCCCTTCCCTTCCCTTCCCTTCCCTTCCCTTCCCTTCCCTTCCCTTCCCTTCCCTTCCCTTCCCTTCCCTTCCCTTCCCTTCCCTTCCCTTCCCTTCCCTTCCCTTCCCTTCCCTTCCCTTCCCTTCCCTTCCCTTCCCTTCCCTTCCCTTCCCTTCCCTTCCCTTCCCTTCCCTTCCCCACCAGGTGAATGAGGTGCCCTGATAGCTCCAGAGGCCCAACACCTTCTCTAAGAATGGGTAATGATAGCGTCACATTTTCTTCCACCCAGCCCAAACCCTTCTCACTTTCGGAGGTGTGTTAGAAGGCCCTTTGGCTCCTGCAGCCCTGTGCTTATTCCATAAGCTAACCCAAGCTCAGGCACCAGAGCTGTGTAAGCAAAGCCCCAGCTGTCTGAGCCGTGCTGGGGGCACGTGGCCACGGGGGCAGACCTGGTGCTGCTGGGGATGTTGAACCACAGGGGTGAAAAGTGCTTTGGCTTCCAGGCGCACCAAATAACAGCTTGCTGACGCCGAGCCCAAATGGCAAGAAAAGGAGCCCTGGGGTCCTGCCCGTTACACAACTTCCTCGCACGTGCGAGGCTTCCCCTGGGTGTGACTCCCCGCAGGACTTCTGCGGTCACATTTCGGGCAAAGCCTGGTGATGGCAAGCTCAGTGCGGCAAGGCAGGGTCATTTTGTTACTTCCCTGGGCTGCAAAGGTAGCTGTCCGGTGCCTAAAATCCTGAATATCTGCTTATGGAAAGGTTTTTTCCTTGGGGATTCGTTAACCTTCGCCCCACTGCGCTGTCATAAGGACCAGCTGCACCTCGTCATGCAGCGGGCTTGGTCCTGCTGGCCTTATTGCAGCCTGCCAGCTCTGAGATGTGTCCTTACATAAAGGGGGTGTGTTTCCTCTTTTCCCCTGGAGCATCGCCTCCTGCTCGGGTAACATCCCAGGCAAGGATGGAGCTGCTCCTCGGCATAAATCTTGGGTTTTGAAGCAAAAAGGAATAAGACCCACGCGCCTGCAACTGCAGCAAAAAAGATTTCAAGCTGTGTGGTGGGAAGTGTTTCTGCGAATCTGCATTAGCTCATAGTAGGAAGTTGGCTTGGGGAAAAAAGCACAATTCTGTTGTCCAAACCGATTGCACAAGGCACGAGACCGTAGCCTGAAACCGTGCTGTTTGTCTGTCTCCTCCCGCCCACCCCTCTGTTGTTGTTCCTGCGCCAGCCGCTGAAACGGGGCAAATGTGAAAGGTCGGGGAGCTCCTGGAGTGGCCAGGGGATGTGGGGACACCACCCCGTGCTGTTAGAGGGGATCAGGTGCCAGGTGTCACCTCAGCACGGCCAGTCCTTCTGAACCCATTTCAGAGAAGGAAAAGAGAGCCTTGGGAAACGCAGTTGTCTTCTTTTTTGAGTAAACACAATGGGTTTACACCTGCCTGGTGAACGGTAGAAAACTGTGAATAAACCGAACCATTTAACTCAGAGCAGGTTCCGCAGCCGGTGTTTGTTTTCTGCCCTCGGGAGCTAGCTGTCCCCTGGGGCTTTTGCTTCTGCTTTGGCCTCCTGTAAATCTGTGAAATGAAACCAAAACCAGTTGGAAGATGGATTTTTTTTTTTCCCCACCCTGTTTTTGGTCACAGGGTGTACCTGTGCTTTATTCTGCTGTCAGATGTGGCTACAGTTTCTGGCTGCAAAGGCTCGTGATCAGCCAGGTCCTGGGGAAAGCAGAGCACAGGGAGAGAGCTGTGCCGGGACGGCAAGGTTGCAGCCTGAACACCAGCAGCCAAAACACGAGCTTGTGTTTTGTTTTGCTTCAGAGGGTACCTGATGCCTTGATTTAAATTGCAGCCACTCCTCTGAAACCAAAGTTCCCCAACCCCACTGAAGCAACCTTGCCCACAGAACCAAAGCAACTGCGCAGGCTTGGAGGGGTCCCCTGGAAATGCGGCTGCAGAACAACCCGGGTGGGCCGGGGGGCTGCAGTGCCGGGGCACAGGGGCACGGGGGATGCTCCCTGGGCAAGGGGCAGCTGGTTCCCCTTCAGCTTAAGTTACCCGCTTGGTTTTGCAGCATTTCAGGCTGCCCCAAAGAGTTTGCAAGCTTTCCTCCTTCGGGGCAGTCTCGCCTTCCGCGTTTCCTCCCTGTGGCCTCACAAGGGAGCGAGGGGAGAGCCCAGCCGCTGGTAGCGCTGCCCGCGGGGCAGGACGTTTTGCAATCGCTTCCTGCCTTTCTGCTCCACACGTCACTGGTGTTTTTCCCCTCCACATCGTGTCAGCGAGACCTCTGCAGTCAGCTGGCGGGGCAGAGCTGCCAGGCCAAAGCCACAAGCACCACCGGGCTGCTCTCGGGACTGCTCCGCAGCCACCCCTGCGAGGACAAGGAGGGGAGGGGGAAGCGGTGTTTGTCTCGCACATTTTATGTTTTAATTGCAGTGGTGTAGATAAAAAGCCACCCTCTGCGCTGTCTCTATGGCTACGGTTGCGAGGGAGCCTGTGAGCAGGAACACCAGGAGCAGTGAGACGGCGGCAAGTGTCCCTGTCCCTGTCCCTGGGTCCTTCCCCTCCGCCCGAGGCCACATTTTCAGCCCCACCACATGGGAAAGGCTTTAATTGAGGCGACTTTGCTGGCTCGCCTGGTGTAAAGAGACTCTCTCCAGCCTGAGAGCAAGGGTGAGCGTTGCCCTCCCCCACAGACATCACCATCTCTGTCATAACACCTGCTTTCCAGCTCTTCCCCAGAGGCAGGAGAAACGCAACGAGGAAATAAGATAAATAAGAAGACCGCGCTGCCTGCAGCCCCCACACAAGCCCTGGGCTGGTTCCGCACTTCCTGCGCTGGAAGGAATCGCTGCCACAATAAGGCGAGAAGAAGTGATCCAAGGACTTCTTAGCATCGGTCTTCCCTCGAGCCAGGCCACGGCCACATCACTCCGATAGAAGCCCTGCCGTCATAGCCACAGGAGGGGTGCTGCTGATTTTCAAAACCCTGCCTCCTAACACAAGTCACATCCAGAAAGTTCAGCCAGTGCCTGTCCTCGCAGCTGTGAAGGCTGGCCGCGGTTACGGGTGGCTGGGGAAGGTCTGCTCATTTGCCATCGGCAGAAGGAAACGAGTGAGATATAAACACTCGTAAGTTGCTTGAAAATTTGCCTGTTTACTTTCCTAATTACAACACCTAATTAGTTAGCTCCTTGCGTTCAGTCATGCAGCTTTGATAGCCTGATTGTGCTCCTGAAGTCTGGGGCTTGAGTGTCAAGCAGTTCTGTCCCAGATACCTAATGAGCTGTTAATTCGAGAATAAAAGCGCTCTTAAACTGCCCCGCTAGTAGTTTAAGCCCACTGGACTGACACACAGGGCAAAAAGCACCAGCTTGAAGTAATTTAAACCAGATTCCAGTAGTGAAATCCAGTGACTGACTCTGGGCTCAGCCTGCCTGTTTGGCCAGACAGCCCCTCGGACACACACACACGCCCAGCTGAGCTCCAGGAGCTCCTCTACTTCTTGCCCCTGAGCAGCTCACGCCTGGGCAGAGGCAGCACATGGCTGCCCATGCCTTAGTCAGAAACCAAACAGAAACCAAGAGCAGCAGCTGAATACCCTGCACAGCCTCCTGAAGGAGCTAGGCAGAGGGGTGTCTTGGTGTGCCGTTTGGGTCAGGGTTGGCTGCCCATGGCTGACGCAGCCACAGCAAACCAAGACATCCTCCAGATGATGCGTGGTTTGTGCAACAGCCAACAGCAGTTCAAAACCTTGTTTCGTTTAACCTGCTGCGTGTTTTGAGGCACTTCCTTTGAAGTGAGAAGCAGCCTCTCATTTGGGGGTTCCTACAGGGCAAGAGGAGAGCAATGTGAAACCAGCACACACCCGCTTTCACCACCACCCCAGGAGAAAGGCAGAGGCAGCAGTGTGAAGCCCAAGTGATGGGTGTGCTTGGGAAGGGATCAGAAGGCTGATGAGAGGCAACGATTTCACTTTCACGGAGGCTGAATGCAGGGTGTGAGCTTTCCCGTTTAGCACTTCACTACCTGGAAGTGCCTCACCTCTGCTGCCAGCCACACAGCCCCGCAAGTGCCAGCATTCTGGCCCAGTCATGTGTAGGTGGAATTCAAAGTGCTTCTGGAAGCACTTTATCACCACCAGGTCCCAGAGGCACACAAAGCCACCTCATCTCTTGGGAACCGTGGTAAATAGCACCCTGCTTGTGAAGGTGTTTGGGTGACTGAAGGTACACAGGCTGCATGTGAGAATTAAAGCCAAAACCACCACCGTGAAGTGAAAACTATTTATTCTTATAAAAGGAAATAATTAAAACAAACCCTACCAGTGTGTACATTGTACACATTTGAATGACTTACAAGAATGAAGTTTTACATACATTTCAAAGATTACAAGCCCACACTGGTAAAGGATGCATACGAGCACACTCAACTTCACAGATGCCTCAACTCCAGCTCACAGTACCACTTACTCCATGACCACGCTTGCATAGCATTGGCATTAGCAACCACACTACTTTATTCCACTACTAACACGAAGCAAGAAGTTTATTCAGAGCACATATAGGCAGAACTCAGTCGCTGGAATCGCCTCACTCTTCCGTCGCCATCTTCAGGAGGTACTCCTTGTCGATTTTGAAGAGCCTCCACCCCTCTTCCGTGGACAGATCCGATGCCCCCCTCCTCTTGTAGAACCTGATGGACGGCTCGTTCCACTCCGCCACCAGGAAGTGCATGCTGCTGCAGCGGCACTTGACAGCGACCTGCGAGTGCAACAACACCTTTCGACAGCAGCCCCAGGTAAGCCAGGTAAGAGCCAACTGCTATCACTGCGAGTCATCGAGTTCACTCCACCTCCCAGCTCAGCACTTGTCACTGTTTAACAGCCCGGACAGGGTGTAAAGCTGCCTGCTGCCCTGTCAACCTCCTTGAACTCAGACAGGTTAATGAGTAGCACTCGAGGAGAGCTGGCATGCAGGTAACAGCACAGCACCACCACTATCCTGCATCCACCATTCTGCTCCTTTAGGCTTATCACTGCAACATACCTGACTCAAATTCTTCAGAATTTCTGACCCAATGCCAAGTCCTAAAAGAACAAAAACAACAGTAAGTTTTAAAATTAAAGAAGCCCCATGGGAAGCAACCTGTCTGATTCCAGAACACATACCTCTGTACTCAGCCATCACATAAAAATCTTCAAGATACAGCAGTTTCCCAATCCATGGATCGTAGGTGAAGTAATACATGGCAAAACCCACGATGCTGTGTTCTGAAACAAGATGTGCAGCTTTAGCCAGTCTGAATTAAAAAGGTAAAATACTATTTTCAAGTCTTACATGCATGTTTAAATACACAGATGCTGTGACATGCAGCCATTTGCTATTAGGTTAGAATAAGAATTAAGTGCACAACTGAAAATACAAATACAAACTTAACAGCCTAACAGAATGAAGACTGCCCTCTTCGCACCCTGAAATGCTCAAGAGCAACATTATATTAAGCACTGAACACAAGCCCTTCTCTACAAATACAAACCCTACTGATTTATCAGTATTTACATTCTGGAATGCAAATAAAAACATTACAGAGCAGTTCAGAACCTAGAAAACTGCTCAACTCTGCTTTCTTGGCAAACAAAACAGTCTACTAAACTCTAAATAGAACTTCAAGGTGTATTCCTCAGTGAATACTGAGAGAAGGCATGCTCACAAACAACTGTTACAGCAGCATTTCTAGCACTGCAACTCGCACTGATGCTATCACACTCTTATCTTCAGCACCAACAGGTCACGCTAAGTAAAGCTACAGCTTCAAGTAAAATTCCATGACTCAGGAGGAAAGAGAAACCAACTCTTCCAACTGTAGCACACTCAAACCTAAACCCTGAGAACTACAACCACATCTGCTGTAACACTCTGCACATACTGTAAGAGAAGCGTGCAAACAAGTTTCTGTTCTATTGTGTCTTTGGTAAAGGTTTGGGAATAGCACTTGTCCCTGTAGACCTTACCTCATGTTATGATCATCTACTTTATTGTGTAACGGATCTTTTAGTTACCTCCCCGCCCATCCATGTACACAGAAGGGCCATGTACATGGCGAAGCTAGAGACTGTAACCTGAAGATTGGGGACAAATTAAAGAAAAAATGTGATTCAACAGGATTACATTAAGTTAAGTTAGGGTCAAACAAGAAAAGCCATTTAATTAACTGGAATTAAGTACATTGTTTACACCTGATCTTCCCACATCTCCAGGATTAGCAACTACTCCAGATGAGTATCACTATATGTTACTGCATTTAACAGTTAGCCTGCTCCTCCTACCCCAACTCATTGCTGAAACCTTATATATCATGCATAGCATTAAATACAAGACATCTTTGGTGTGTTTAGCATCTAAAAATAAGCAGCAGGAAGCCTCACCTTCGGATGACCACTGCTCTTTCGGCAACTCAGCAACCAGACAGTGGTAGAAAGGGTGCTCACCGAAGCCATCCTCAAGCAGCTCTGAAAAAGCAGAACAAAGCAGCCCCTAAGCCTCAAGGCATGGCCACCGGGCCACCCTCACAGGCAAGATGAAGCCTCACACCCACCTTTCTCAGTTAGCACCACTTGATCCTCCATGTCCTCGTACTTGGCTAGTTCCTGGAAGGCAGCGACATGTCAGCAGCCCTTCCCCTGGGCCCTCACCCGTCCCCTCCTCCCCCCCCCGCCGCCCGGCCTTGCGCAACGTCTTGTTTGCGACCAGACAGCAGCCGAAAACACCTCCCCCTCGCCCCAACATCCCCAAAAACACCCACAACGCCCCCGAAACCCCTCACAACGCCCCCTTCCCAGCCCCGCCGCCCCCTCCTGAGGCGCCAACGGCCTCCCAACGGCCCCCAACGGCCTCCCAACGGCCGCACCTTGATCAGTCGCAGCAGGTCGGGGCAGTCCTCGGGCCGCGCGGCGCGGATACTGAACGAAGCCATTTTCGACGGCGCTTCCCCCTGCGGCCCCCTCGGCTGACGAGTCCCCGGTGCGTGAACAGGAGGAGCAGCTGCTTCTTCATTCGTGTCCCGGGCGCGGCGGCCACCTGCGGTCAGTCAGGCTGCGAGCATGTCCCGGCGGCGCTCGGCGTGCAGGCGGCTCTCCCCCTCCTCCCGCTGCTCCCTCGGCGGTGCTCCGACCCCGACTGGGGAGCCGGCCGCTCCGCCGGCCCTATTTATAGATGCCCGCGCTCCGCCCCCCCCCGCGCACAAGCCAATGGGAGCGCCCGCTCTGCTCGCCCTCAGCCAATGGCGGCGCCGCTCCGCGGATTCCTGCCTCGCCCTGCCAGCAACAGCTGGTGCGGCTGTCGCGTGACAGCAGGCCCCCCTCCCTCCCCCCCCCCCGCCCGTTATGGCGCCCCCCGGCGGGGCGCTGAGGGACGGGGACGAGGACGGGGCCTGTGGGGCCAGGGACGGGCCCTGTGGGGCCGGGGAGCTGAGTGACAACCAGAGCTGGGTGGCCACAACGTGACCAAGCAGCATCACATAAACTGATAAACTGTACCCCACGAATTTCCCCCGGCACAGGCCTCCGCTCACCACAGGCACACAGAGCCACCCGGGTTGCCCGCGCTCCCTGGCAGAAAGACCAAACACAGACCCCTTAAATAAGAATAAATAAATCTTAACACAAAGGTGCCCCCCTGGAGGAGAGGAGGAACCATGTAGGCTGTAAGGGGGCTGGCACAATATTGAGTCCAGCTGCTCACAGACAGGATGGGGGGGGGGGGGGGCTGGAATCCTTCTATCTGTTGCAGCCCCCAGTCTTTAATTTTTTTTTTTTTTCTAGCTATGTTTGAATGAAACCTGGTAATTTACATTATTAGTCGTGCTTGTTTCCTAGGACAGAGTAGGATTTGCAAATAGCTGTTTATATAGGGAAAAAAAAGTTCAAAACAAACAACAGTTTTGCCTTGGGCACGTATTCCTGCCTGACAGGAAAAAAAAAAAAGCATTTACAAGAACCGTAAGTGACCGGGCTGACTAACCTTACCGGGGAGGGAGGAGCAGCACACAGAGGGCAGCAACAGGTGGAAATCTGCCAGGAGTCTGCTCTAAGGAAGGCTGAGACTCTGTCCAGGAGGTGTGAACGTCCTGGAGGACAAAAGCGTGTTGAAGAAATTCAGCCTGAATAAGTAGAGCTCCCCAAGGGAGCTTTGGACTACAAAAGGAAGGAGGAATTATCCCCAGCCTTGTTCTTCTTCCCCTGAACACAACCCAGAGCTAACATAAATGCATACTGCAGAGCGGGACCTGGATCCTGACCGCAGTGATGTGCGTGTCTGTAGGCCCACTATGAGGCTGCCTGGATAAGTATAGAAGTAATTATTCAGAATACGCGTGGTTTTCTTTACACCTTCTCCTATAACCTTTGTAACTATCATGTCCACTCCTTATTTTATATTTAGCTTAATCTGACTTGTTTTAAGAGCAATTTCAGGTATGGGAAGACATTAAGTCAGGCAGAGTAACAGTCCTTAAAACCTGGATTCCTAAACTTACTCACAACGCTCACACCCTATTTTTCAGTATGTGTACAATGACGTAGGAGGTTCACCTTTCATTTAGACAGAGGGGCCGGTATGCAACATGATACTGCAAAAGATTTGCATGGAGAAGTGTGTATTCTGGTGGCCACTGTGAGTCAAGAAAATCCTGTGGCATGCAGTGGGACAAGCTTAGAGTCCTGGAAGAGAAATTTTGAATTTATGCAAACGCCCTAAAAGCAGTTTACCCTCTGCTGGAGCAAAAATTGAGATGCCCACAGAACAGCAGCATTTCCAAAACAAGACGTTAAGGCCAATGGCTAGTAGAAGATTGGTACAGTAAGGGATATGGAAATCCTTTGGGACTGAGCTTCTGGTAGGGAGACTGAACAAACTACCAAAATATAGACCTAGCCTAACTACAAGGGATTCCATGAGCATACATCTTTCCACATCCTAGAAATAATCACTCTGGGACCAGAAAGAGGGGATACCATCTTTGTCAGGCAGTGCTTGTGTTGTCTTAACCCGTTTCCGTTTTAAATGAGGAAGTCATACTATCAAAAAACTTACTGTTGTGTAAGAGCAGAAAGTGCCTGGTTTCTTTCAATTCCAAGTCAGAAAAGTCATGTGATATTAGAAACTGAAGTTTCAGGAAAAAAAAAAAAAAACTTTCCAGCTTGACTGTTTTTGAGAGTCCTGCTTTAACTAGCTTAGAAATATGCCGATGTTGTTACCCCAGTTCACTGGAGTTATCTCTCGAAATCATAAGGCAGAAGCAGAAAATATTTAAAAAACTCCTAAAGTGTCAAAATAGTTTTGTGAACCAATAGGAAATACAGAAAAAAAAAAGAAAAAAAAAAAGACACAAAAAAGAAAGATGATACAACACATGACTAAGATACCTAGATTTCAGAGTCTACGCTGCATTTTTTTAGATAAATATTACTGTAGTTTTTTTTTTTTTTTTTTTCTTCAGCGTAATGGCAAATATATTTTACAAAGAGCTTCTGAAATAATTCAGTTTTGTGAATAAATCAGACTTCTGGGCCTTGTACTTTAGGAAGGCATCTTCTAGGATTTGCCTCAGGTTCGTTCACCTTTGAGAACGTTTCGTAACATCTTGATGTAGTTGAAGTCAATACTGAAATTCCTTACAACTTCCACAGGGCTCATATTCTGTCCTTGAGCAGTCAGCCTATTTTATCTGCACTTTGGACAGGAATAAGTAGTGTAAGATTCCTGAAAAAGATCAAGGTTTTTCAAATGATGTGTGGAAAAAATATGTAAATATGTGTGCTGTAAAGTGGTTAGCAAATGCCATTAACGTAAAACAATGTTGAAATAACCTGTTACAATGAAATATGCACTAAAGTCTGGATCAGTTCTTTCTTCTGGTAGCAACCAGCAGCTTCTTGCACACAGAGCCTGCTGGCTATCTATCGGTGGTTTCACCAAAAGAGATGATACTTTGGTGCTTGAGGGGTAAAATGGTTACAATTGTCTGAAAAGATCCTACACATTTATCCCCTCATTCTCATTTTATCTTCTCTCTTAAGCTTACTTGTAAGTGAGGAGACAGAAGATGTAATTTTCTGTACATTTTCTTTACAGTGATTTTGTAAAGTTGGGCCAGGGGAGGTTTAGGTTGGATATTAGGAAAAACTTTTTTACAGAAAGGGTTGTGAGGCATTGGAATGGGCTGCCCAGGGAAGCGGTTGAGTCACCATCCCTGGAGGTCTTTAAAAGACATTTAGATGTAGTGCTCAGTGATATGGTTTAGTGGAGGACTGGTTAGTGTTAGGTCAGAGGTTGGACTGGGTGATCTGGGAGGTCTCTTCCAACCTAGATGATTCTGTGATTCTGAAATGCAAAACAGAAGAAAGCAAGCAGTAATTTCTTTTCAAGCATGCAGTAGGAACTGGTATTAATAAAAGCATTCAGAATGCTATGTATGTTACTGAGGCACGTTTCCCCCACATCCTCAGCAGATGGAAGTCCTGTTTAGTCTCAGGCTACAGGAAACAGCCCTGCTGGTTCTGCAGGACCCTGTCATGGTGACGCGACTTGACAATTTAGCAGAGTTGGGGAACCTCTGCTGGACACTCATACAGATAGCATACTTTTTACTTGCATCTAAATATCTGAATTTCCTCTTATCTTGGAGACCAGAGGGAAAGGCTCGTAGTGGGCACCAGTTTGCTTTCTTCAGTGTTCCACTAATCAAACTCTTCTTCTGGTATTTTAATTTTTGATTTCCTCCTTCACTGGAAAGATTCCTCAAATTCCTATATGAATGCCTCTCTCATGCCTCTAAGGTTCACTGTTTATAACAAATAAAAGAGGGAAGGATAAGATCTGCTTATTCCACACTAAAATGCAGTGAGCGAATTGTTTTTTGATTACAGTATTAATTGTTCTCAAGCATTTCAATCCAAGTTGTATCTCTTTGTCAAATCTCTGGAGCAAAATACAGAGAATGCATGTTCAGTTAGTATTTGCTGTTGAGCTGTTACTTTTCCTGACTAGTCTCTGGACAACATTCGGGATTCACTTTGCATTTTCAGCGATTTTTTCCCCTAATACTCAGAACTTGAATTGATGAGTTCACAACTGCTTCCAGTTCAGAGTTTCTTATTTTTCAAGCAACTTACAGTAAGGGTTTATCTACACTAGGCCATACGTAGGAAAAAAATACTATTTCCTGTCAGGAAAGTAAACAAATATTGCAGTAGCACTGCTCTGAATTTGGGAGAAATGCAAACTTGTAAGAAATATGTACTAACAGGACGAGAGGGAATGGGCTGAAGTTGTGCCAGGGGTGTTTTAGGTTGGATGTTAGGAAGAACTTCTTTACTGAAAGGGTTGTGAGGCATTGGAACAGGCTGCCCAGGGAAGTGGTGGAGTCACCATCCCTGGAGGTCTTTAAAAGACGTTTAGATGTGGAGCTTAGGGATATGGTTTAGTGGGGACTGTTAGCGTTAGGTCAGAGGTTGGACTGGGTGATCTGGGAGGTCTCTTCTGACCTAGGTGATTCTGTGATGAAAATGACACGGATGTCCATGTACTGGAGATGAAAGGATGGCCGTTTTGGGCTGCTGCTATGAGGTCGTATTTTGGGTCATTAGGAGTTTATTCCTATAAGCCGGCACATTGGGATGGTTATTGTAATAGTGTGAGGTGATGAATTTGGGATTCAGCCACCTCCCGCTGCACCCACAGATCTCCCACATGCGAGAGGGGGCATAACATTAGGCCTGGGGGTAAAAAAATAGCGATGGGGGGGTACAAAATCAGGGAAGGACACGCTGTAAGCAGCCGCGGCAGGCGCCGATTCAGCCCGTTTTTCTGTCGGGCGCAGAGGCAGCGCCGCGGGGCGGTGCCGGGGCCGGGCCCGGGGCCTTGCAGCGGCTCCGGAGCCTCCCCGAGCCCGGCGCCTGCCGGGCGGGGCCGGGCGGGCGGCGCCTCAGCGGCGGGTGGCGGAGGAGCGGCCGCACGGTGAGGCCCGGGGCTGCCCCGGGGGCTCGGGGCGGATTTTTGCCCCCTGTGCCGGCTCCTGCGGGCAGGGCGGGTGCCTGGGGGCTGCGGGCTCGGGGCTGTCCCTGCTGGCTGGGCTGGGCTGGGCTGGGCTGGGCTGGGCCGGGCCGGGGGGGAGCTTAACGCTGTGCTCTGCGCTGCTGCCGGGCTCAGCTCGGGGCCCAAGGGGTGGCAGCAGGGGAGGTTGAGGCTGGCGATGAGGAGCCATTTCTGCTCAGAGAGAGCAGTCAGGCACTGGGACGGGTTGCCCAGGGAGGTGGTGGGGTCACCGTCCCTGGGGGTGCTCGAGGAAAGGCTGGGCGCGGTGCTTGGGGACAGGGCTCAGTGGGTGACACTGGCAGTGTGGAGGTGGTTGGACAGGATGATCCTGAAGGCGTCTTCCAGCCCTCATGGCGCTGTGACCCTGCACGTTAGGCTTATTCGGAGCTGCACCCATGCTGAGCCGTGGGGGGGATGCCAGGGCTGGCTGAATGGCACTGTGCTGGCACCTTGCGATCCCCATCCGAGGGGGTGCCAGCCAGGCGCAGAAGAAGTGACTGTTTTGGAGTCACGGGTGGCTTTTAGATGTGCACAGCCACCATGTCAGGATGTCCGTGGTGTTAAAGCTGGCATTCAGTCTGAGCTGGTTGTCACAGGGCCTCTGAGTAGTCAGTGAAAAGAACGGGTGCCTGCAGTGAATCACTCTTCCTTCCTGTGTGCAGGTAATGGCAGGTGCTGGTTTGAGCTTCGTCCGGCTTGAAGTGCTGTACGGACTGTGCCTGATTCAAAAAATCAGGCTGATAATAAGGAGCGGGGTTTCTGGAGTAATCGGTGACATTCAGAAATAACTTTTAATGAAATCTTTATGAAGAGATCGTAATCTTTATGAAAATAACTTATTTTCATGGCGTTAAAACTAATGACACCAAATTCTCCCACTCTGTCTATAGGTTGTGCACCATGTGGAAGCTTCCTTCTTTCCTGGCCCGGACGCTCACTTCTGGGACCAGTGGCTTGCCATTGCTTCCAGACATGGCTGAAGGTAAAGTAGTTGGCTGTGCTTTGGAAGGAGATTTGGAAATGTTTCTGAAGAGGTTATTCTTTCAGGTGGTGGCCCTTAATTAGTTGTTGTGGTTTGCACACATCGCATCTGGGCATGTCCTTGACTGTTTATACCACGTGTATGTTTGTACCATTTATACCATAGCTCATGGTATAAATGTTCAGGAAGTATCAGAGTGTACGTGTTTGGAGATCGTTGGCTACAAATACATATAGGACACTGAATTTACAGGCTTAGTGGCTACTCTGCTTCTTTAGACTTGGAAGAGGATGCGATTCTTTTTTAGAGGGACAGCTGCTCCTTGAGGAGGCTCTAGATAGAAAGTCAGTGCGATACAGAGAGGTGCTGAGGAGCTTGGCTAGAATGGCTGAAAAATAGAGAAACTGAGTAGAAATGAGTCATACAGAACTGTTAGGGTGTCACTACTGCTAATTTCACACAGTGAAAGGAACTTTTTAATCAGATTAATTTCATGAAAATGCACTCTCTCAATAGAGTTTTGTGTGGAAAGATTGTTTTAATGCTCTAATAATAATAAACCAGTGTTCCTGTTTCAGAAGCTTTAAGAATGTTTTCTTGCATTCTTATCCCATGTACTGAGAAAAGGAGAGCAGAAAAAGAGCTGAAACAAGATACCAAGAATTCCTTCATGGAGTTCTGCTTGTTTCTAATGCTTTCTTTTCCTCTTTGTTTCTGAAATAGAACCTCAAGGTTATCCAGTAAAAGAGAAGAAAGTTATTGGTTGTTAGATAGACATTTATCTAGACTATTGGGAAAAAAACAAACACAAAAACTATAGGTTAAAGATAGTAATTTGGGAGGTCGAAGGAGAGAAGCAAGGATACAGGACGTTGCATAATTGCAAATATTACCTTGCTCTTTTATTTGGATGTTTTGTGATGATGCTATCTAGAAGGCCAGTAAAAGTAGTGGAAACATCCTGGCCTTGCCTCTGTTTTTGTTCTAAGGGATGCTAATATTTCTTGGACTATAATAGCTGCAGATATTCGAGATTCTGTTCTAAAACTGCAGCATTTAAGTAACATTTTGCAAACTCGTGTTGATATATAAACCAATTCCCTTTAATTTGGTGTATGTGCTTTCACAAAACACCAGATACTCTTACTAGCTTTTCACGTGCTTCCTCCCAACCGGTGGGTCCCAGTTGTGAACACCCTCAGTTCTTCCATGGTACTCCTAGAGGCACACCAAGTGGATCTTCAGAAGCTTCCTCCGAGTTAACTCCTTTCCTGGAAAATGCTGCAGATAGGCTTTGCAAAACTGTTAGTCAGCAATAAATGGTAGCACCAAACTTGAAAAAAATGTTTGGACTTAGACTGCAAGCAGGTTCTGTGCAGAGCCAGCAGACAGAGGAACTGGAAAGCTGTGTTTGAGGGAGGTGACTGGCTTAACTGAAATCACAAAGATACTGGCCCTAAACCTTGGCAGTGAGCAAGGGCAGCTTGCTTAGAGTTGGTTAAAGTTAAGGGACATGTACCTAAATGGAATTTAAGCAGGTGAAATAATCAGGTAACCCCTTAATGGATGTCATTTGCGTCATTTCTTGTAATTGTTAATCTAACCTGTGTTTTCCGCTCCACAGGACACTTACCCATTCATGTGAATAATGGTGTGTTGTGGTAATCTGAACATATTTTGATATTTGCTACAATGCTAAACTTACTGAGCTACTGTTTTGCCTTACCTTATTGCTCATGAAAAATGAAAACTTCTTCTCTGCCGACTTGCTTACAGCCCCTTTGCCTTCTTTAATGTTGTGAGTCATGACGAGTGAATGTCTCTGGTCATCTTTCTGGAAATATCCTACTAGGTCTTGGACAGCACAGTGTATTTCTGATGGCATGCTGGATAATGCATTTTTTAACAGCCTTGTGGGATACAAAATCTCCTATGTAGCATCTCCTGCAGTACATAGCTTCATTTTAGACATTGGAATAAAAAAAAAGGCTGTGGTTCAGACACAGGGGATTTCTGCATCTTTCACAGAAGGCCAGACAAAGCTCTACGCCAGACTGGTGGTAAAACACCCGCGTGGTCTGCCTGAACCCGGGGAAGCACCAGCACCAGGGGCTGTGGATGGCAGAGATGGATGCAGCAAGCTCGTTCAGCTGCCCTCGTGTCCTTCGTTACTGTGCTGTGCAGCTCAAATAAACTCAGGCCCTGCTGCTCTGGCTTTAGTGATCCACTGACCACAGCTGAGGAGTTAGTGTGAAATACGCGGTGTGTTAATGATGGATAAAACCCATTTGTTGGAATTGTTCTGTGTGTCTAAGACATTTGCCAATGAGAAGAGAGAATGCATGAATTTTTATGCTTAATTACCGAAGTTTATGTTATAAAATCATTAAAATCTAGAAAAGCAGTATAATTTTCCTAGGGGGAAGAAAGAAGAGAAGACTTACAGGCTTTGAGCCTGTAAATGGACTAGATTTAGATTGGCAAAATCTTAGAAACACTTTTACGCTTTGTCCTTTTATTGTTCAAATGAAAGTTATGTGGTCTCAGCCTGGCAAATGTTTACTTGTATACCTAAAATCAGAAATATTAAATGGGACTAATGTTGTATACATGTTTGCAGGTTTGGACTCGAGGTTTTTCAGAGCTTTTTACGTCTCTAAAGCTGAAAAGGAAGATGAACCTAGTTTAAGCCAAGACAGAGAAAGTGCTGCACGCTGTTGGAAAATTGAGGTTTTGTGTTCTAGAAGCTATGACAGTGTTTCTGCTAACACTGTGTTAATCAATGCATGCTATGGCATCTTCACAGGTGGAGTGTGAGTAACAGGAAAGTAGTAATTCCTATTATGTAAACAAGCCTGTTGCTTCTTAAGAAAAAAAAAGAGAATCAGATCCTCCTGGCCCTTCCAAAAAATCAGCTCTAAAATTTTCAATCAGTTCTTTTTCATTCAATATTTTTTGTTATTGGAATTAGTAATGGAACTTGTCTTACTTCAAAACGTATTTTCAGCTTAATTTCCGAAAGAACCCAGGCCTAAGTAGTCTATTTTTGTCTTTGTCTGTCCTCTTGTCCCTTTCTTCTTCCAGACTCCTTTGTTGCTTGCTGCCAGCCGAGACAGATAAGCACAAATCCCAAACTGTGTTCCCACAAGGTTTGTGAAAACCAGCTTCTGAGTCAGAGGTTCGATAGGGTGCCCGAGTTAGTGCTGCGTGTGGGTCAGCCTGTGTTTGATGGCAGCTGCCAAGTTCCTGGGGTCTTTGTAGTGGCCTGCTGTTAGCTTGGCAGAGCCCTGGGCTAACCACAGCTCCTAGCAGTGCTTGGCTGGAGGCCTGGCAAAGCAGAGGGTGGTTTAGAGGTTTGGGAGGGGAGCTGAAGGTGTTGCAGTAGGGGATGAGCAAATGGGGGGCTAGCGGGAGGGGTATGTGATTTCAGTCCATAGGGATCAGGCTTTGTTAGCTCCAGGGGTCACAGAACAGCTAGCTGAGTGCTGTGAGTACTCTGACCTGGCATTTAGTGTGTGATGGTGTCCCAAAACTTAAGTAAAAAGAATCAGCTCATGAGTCACCAGCAGCCCTCTTTCTGTTTGTGTGACACTTTATTTCTGTAGCCCTTCCCTGATGTGTCACTATTTTATCCTGTTATTTCAGCCCTCTCGTATTAAAAATCTTTGGGAATAAGCAAGGGATTCCTGCTGTCCAATTTTCAGCTCTATTCAGTTATGAATTTGGGAATCGTTGCTGCTTGTTTTCAAGTGTTTCCGGGTAGCACATATTCACCTGCCTAACAGAGACAGGATATCTTGGTAGGTTTGGTGAGACCCTAGCACATTTAATAGCCCCAGCAGAAAAGAGCTGCCTATGCAGAGCTGGTATTAACTCTGATAGCACAACCAGTATGGGAAAGCAATTTTACAGGTCTCACTTCAGTGTCTTGATGTTGTGTTCTTTGAGGCTTCTAGAAGTTCAGGCTATAAAACCCTCCTGGCAGCAGCCTGTCTGCTGGTGTTACCTGCCCTTCATGGGTAGGTCTAATTAAAAAAATACTTTTTTTTCACTCCCTGTCTCCCAGCTGCACTGTCCTTTTAATGTTCCTTTTACAGCTTTCTGATCTGCGTTATCTCCGCTGTTTGTTTGTGTTTAGGCTGAAATATTTTCACATCAGAATTCCTCAATCCGGTCTTGATCTGCCGTCTCTTTCAGTTGTTAATGCAATCAAACGCCTGCGGTGCTAATTAACAACCTCTCTAAATGCATTCTCTATTGGCTGTACAAAATAAGCTACACAATCATGTTACTCAGTCCATTGTTGTGATATGCCTACTAACAGCATCAGTGAATTCGGCCAAACTTTTGTTTTTCAGGCTTCTATTTGCATGAATTTGCTTAATTTTTGTTTGTTCTGGGATGAGGACTGTGCCTTTTCGCACCAGGCAGCCAGCCTCGCGTTCTTCCCGTGCCCAACTAAGCTTTGTTTGCTTTGATTTTTTTGTTTGTTTGTTTCAGTGCGAAGCAGATTGAGGGAGATAGTGGGAGCATCTACCAACTGGAGGTACAGTGTACATTAAGTGTATTTTACTTCACTTGTCAAACGTGGAGAGAGCTCAGAGTTGCAGTAGAAATGTGAATTCAAACTGAAAAGTAATGCAGACGCTCTTGGATTGTTACTTTGTGGATCACAAACTGCTAAGATTTTTCTGGCAGATCCTCGGCACCGGGGGAACAAAATGCAAGGTCCTGATGCTTACAAGATTCTCTTGCGACCCTGGAATCTGATGGAAGTTTGGGAGCTTTAGGGCCATACTGGAAATGTTATGTTGCAGTTACCTCTTGATTTATCTGCTGGCGGACTTATCCTGGTCAGGTGTAGCTGAGGCATTTCTTTTCTGTGCCAGAACTTAATTGTAGACCAATTTACATCTGCTTTAAATCATCTAAATTTTGGCTTGCCCAGTGTACCTGCCTCCCCCTCTGTTATCATGGATGAGCCAGAGTTGCCTGTAATCCTGCAGCTGCTAACACTTTGTAGCCATCAGGGGAACTTGTGTTGCTGATTGGTTGACCCCACGTTTATTTTCTTGATGGGTGATTATCTTATGACCATATTTGCTGAGCTCCTGTTACACATTTTGAGGACTGATAAGGAAAGAAAAAGGGGCTTGCCTGGATGGAGTGTCTGATATGTCATGGCCCTCTGAATAGGTTTATCTCAGCGGCATTATAGGCCTGCTGAAGAAAATGCCTGAATCGGGGAAGTTGAGCTTTGTTTAGGAAGACTGGTAATTAAGCATCATGGGGCTTGCAATTTTTATAAGGAGTCTAGAAGATGGCTCTTCAGAAAGCCTTTCCAGCAGCCCATAGTGGCTAGGGAGGAACCATGCCACGTGGAAATACCACCTGAGGAGTGAGGCTTTAGAGGGCCCTGGTCAAATCTGATCCTCCATCCATTTCTTTTCCCCCTACTGTACTGAGTCTAGGTGCGTTTCTTGTGCAGTAAAAAATGCAACAGGAACAGCTGAAGCATACAGTGTCTTGCAAACTGCCATGAAGAAGGAAGCCCCTTGTCAGGAGTGCTTGAGAATGACAGGCTTAATTTAATATCTGGGGGGGTTTGGAGGATGTGGGTCATGTAGACTTGGAGAACCCACTTTTATGTTGGACTGACACAGAGTTGATAAATGTGGAGGGTCAACAGCCAGTGCTTTCATCGAGTTAGACCATGGAATGACGAGAGGGGACCGACCCAAGAAAAGAGCTTGATAGGGTTGTGAAATGGGAGCTGGGGAAGGACTGTGAGGGCCTGATGTGTATCCAGCTAGGTTGCTGGGAGGCATGTGTTGGGAGAACGCTTCGAGCTATTAATTTTGCTGAAAGGAAGCTTTGGTTCATGATTTCTCTTGTAAATGTCAGTGGTGTTTTGTTTTAAAAAGTAACACCTTGCTTATAAATGCCTTCTGCTTTCCTACCCATGTGACTAAAACAATGAGTTTGCTCATTGCTGATATAGTGCAGTGATTCTTATTATAGGTCTCACAAAGATATTAGATCTAGGTTATGGAGGATTTAGACCTGATTGAAGTCAGTAAGAATTAACTAATTCACTGAATTAGAAGGCCTGTAAAATTTGTCTGGGGTACAATCTGATAACAGATTTGTGGGGTGACTTACATTAGGGTTTAGGTAGAGTTGTAGCCATTTCAGAAACAAATAATGCAATTTCCCAGAATGTTTTGGGCAGCTATTAATTAATACTTTGAAATATTGTTACTGTATGACTGATAATTGCAGGATGTAGAAGTACTTGGCCATTGAAAAATGTTATTGCCTTGAGCCCAATATTTCTATATAATGAAGAGTACATTCTGAAGGCAAAGTGAGGAGTTCTGCTGCTGCCCTCAGAGGAGCCAGGATAGGACTGGTGAAAACAGAGCATAATTGCATTTTTATCACTTGTTTTCTATATGTTTGTAGTCAAATTTTTTATTTAGTCTCTGACTGATTTCTCTTAAACCTTTCAATGAAAGCCCTTGAAAGCAAACCTTAAAAAAAAAAAAAAAGCAAATACAAAAACCAAACCACCCCCATAAAGGAGCATCATCTGGGACATTGCACCTTTCCTTAGTCATCTAGGATATTCTATTTCTATGCAGTGGCCCAACTTCAAACATAAACACACTGGAATAGGTTGTTCTCTTTTCATTTTTTCTGAACTCTGCAGTTGTCATGTTGCCCAGGTGAGGTAAGCTGTGTTTCATATGTTTATAAACAGTAAAATTTAAAAGAGAGATTTTCTGCTAAACCTTTACTGTCTTTGATTATGGATTCACACTTCCCCCAGAATTATTAAAGAGCAAAGAGGGAGTAGAAATGTTTAAATGTGACTTTTCTACCCCTCCTCTCCCAAAAATAAAAACCAAAGCCAAAAAAGTTGTCATTTTAAAGTATGACTAATACCCAGAATTCATCCAAAGTGAAGACAAGTTTTTGGTGAGCTTCTTGGTGAAAAGCTTCTTTCTGTTGTTTGTTTTTTTTTTTTGGCCTTATTGAACAGAGTGGCTCTCAAATCACAACGGTACAGCATGCACAGCTGAATGAATGGTGCACATTCACCAGAAGTTTAAAATTATGTTTGGTTACTTAGAGCGTGAGAAGGCGTAAAACACCACAAAATTGATTAATAGTTGTGCACACTCTTTTGATTTTTGCCTGAACTGTTGCATGCTTAACTTTCATTTATTTAGTGCTTTGTTATTGATTCTAGGGATGTTATGAAATACTTGCTTTATTAGTTAGGCTGCGCTTCTAAAGGGAGGGTGCTTTGGAGGAACAGGCAAGAGAGTGTGTTGGGCAAGGTTGCTGTTATGCATCACAGATACATGTGCAAGGAACCAGCTTGGAAAGAATTGGAAAGAAGTGACAGTACATTGGCCCTGTCTCCCTTGTGAGATTTGTAACCTCTCTGGCCTCACGGTGCTGAAAAAGCATCTCTGAATTAATTGTTCCCTTTTTTGTGTTATTTATTTTCACACCTTTCCTGTGTAGTTGTAAGATGACTGGGTAGAAAGGGAAATATGTAGATTAACTTTCCCTTTTTTATGTGCCTCTTTTGTGTATGCCGCATGAATAACAGTTGTTGCTGTAAAGGAAGAAGTCATCTGTAGGTGATAGCAATTCCTACCAGATCAGCTCTCTTTGTTGTCAGTGCTAACCAGTACTGTACATCTGCTTTACTCCTTGAGAGAGATTCAGTTGACACTTTGAGACATTGAGAGATTAAGTTGACAGTCCTGTAAAACTGACACTGTAGGAAGAGTTGTAAGGAAGAGTTATAATACAGTAGCTACAGAAGGTGTGAATGAACATAAAACCTTATAGGTTAAATTAGGCGTGATCTGTGTTTTTTTTTTCCTGTTAAAACTAAGTTGTTTTCAAGGGGAACTATTTTTGTAGCATTCAGAATTGTATAAATTAAATTTGTCTCTTTAGTACAAAAGTATGTGCTTGCAACTGGTACACAAAGCTATTTAAAACTTTTTGGCAGTAGTCTTCCTTTATCTGATTATGTGCATTTCTCTTTCTTTTCAAGACGCACTTACTTTGTCTTCCTATCTTTAATTTTTTTTTTTTGTTTGTTTTGGTAATTTTCAGTGTGACATCTTTTAGCTAGAGAGAATTTCAGCTGTCCAATATACTCTTCTCATACTCCAGATGAAGTGTTTCTTTTCTTACTAGGGATCATGTGCAAGCAATGCAAGAAAGAAAAGCTCTCCATACTTTACTGGCAAAACGTCAGGAAGATCTGCCCCCTAGAAGAATGAAAGATAGCTATTTGGAAGTTATCCTGCCTCTAGGAAGTCAACCTCAAATAAGAGAGAAGTATCTGAATGTATACAACAGTGTAAGGTAACAAAGTAAATATATTACACATACAGGAAAGTGTTAATTTTAAGGTATTTTGGAAGCAGTTATTTAATTGTCAAAAATGTATCTTACAGGTTTGGAAGGATACTTGAAGACCTTGACAGTTTAGGAGGTAGGTATCTGTGCCCTTGAAAAGAATACACAAATAATGCAGAATGAGTTTGAGTACCGATACAGTATGACCTCAGCAAGGATTGCATCAATGTGCTGTCTCTGAGGGGAATTAAAAAAGATACTGATGCTGAAGGAGGATGAAGTGTAAATAGGAACAGTCAGAAGCAAAACGCTAAGCTCCAGCTTCTGCCAGTTTGTAAAGGAGCAGCTATAAGAATAATTACACTCAGTTGCTTCACGAGTTAGCTTTCTTATTTTATTTTTCCTTGTCATTTATTCATGGTCTTTAAAATATCAAGATCTTTGATTCCTGTTTTGCAGCTAAAATAATTGCTGGGTTGTTAGTATGACTTGATGTTTTTCTCTTAGAAGTGGGCAGGAAATTCAACAGAGAAGATGCCAGGTTCTGCCCCTGGGACAGGGCAATGCCAGACCCAGGCACAGACTGGGAGCCGGGTGGCTGGGGAGCAGCTCAGCAGAAAGGGACCTGGGGGTGCTGGTGGCAGCAGGCTCAGCATGAGGGCAAACCACTTTTTGGGGTGCATTATACACAGCACAGCCAGCTAGACAAAAGTGGTGATTGTCTCGCTGCATTCAGCGTTGGTGCGGCCTCGCCTTGAACGCTGCATGCAGTTTGGTCAGCAACATGAAAAGGATGTGAGGACCTTGAAAGTGCCCAGAGAAGGGCAACAAAGCGTGGGAACGGCACAAAGCTGTGCCGGGGAGGTTCAGGCTGGGCATTGGGAAACGTTTCTTTGCCGTCACACACTGAAACAGGCTTATTAGGGAGGTGGTTGCTGTCTGTGCCTGCCGGTGCCCAGAGGCGTCTGGACAGTGCCCTCAGTAATAAGCTTAAGATTTTGGTTAACCCTGAAGTGATCAGGCGGTTGGACTCCACGATCTTTGTAGGTCCCTTCCAACTATTCTGTTCTGTCTTAAAATGTCACCAGTTGACGTCTTTCTTCAGTAAAGTTCTGTAGCTGGTCAGTAGCATTCTGATGGAGCTTTTTTGCAAGAAAAAAAAAAAAAAAAGAGTGCTTGTTAAGGGAAAGGTCTGAGGGGGAAGCATGTACGTAATGGTTCCTTCAGCAGGACAGAAAGACCTTCTGTGGGTCCGCATGGCCAAGAGTGAGGCAGGCAGAGAAACAAGTGAATGCGTATCACCTATCTGTGAGGATAGGCAAAAGAGCTAGATGACTTGTATTTTGTGCTGGGAGATGGAAGATAGTAGCTTCAGGACCTGTCCTAAATTAGAAAAGGAGACTTGAAGCTAGTGGCGCATTTCAGCTGATAAATGAGATGAGCCTGTTTTTCGTTCTGTGCCATGCTTATTTTCTCTGTAGACCTGTGAAGATCTTGGATTTTTCCTGGTAACAGCACAGAATGTCCTTGCCTTGTTGTAGTCATACTTGTCTTCAGTCAGCTCTACTGGGGATATATTATTCTGGGGAAATCAAGATTCTGTGCCAGTTACACAGTGTTCAGAATGGTGGTAAGCGGTTTTCATGGGAACAAATACCATTCCACCCTCTCCCCAGCATATCCAGTGATCTTGGCAAATGTGCCACGTGAACGGCTGATCAATTTCTAAGTTTTTGTCTTTGGCATTAGGGTTCTGGAAAATCCCATTCGGACTGTTACTGATTGTATTGATGCCATGACTGATAGGCATCACAATTTTTAAAATTATGACTTTAATTTTAAATTAAATTTCCTTAATTTAATTTAATTTCCTTTCCTTTACTTAAATTTCCTGGAAAGACAGAGATTTTCCTTCTCTGGAAAGTATCTGCACCTAATGAGATGCTTTTGAAACCTTTATTGAGTGAAAATTACTTGAGTACTAGGAAGAAGAAGTCTTTGCAACATTACTCTTCACTATTGCTCTGAGTCTGTTATTACTCTGAGGAGTCTGTTTACTTGCATATGCCCTCGTGAGCAGAGCTTATTAATCAAGTAATCATTTGGCTAGTAATGATTATGGTGTGATAATTACCTCTAACTATGCTTTCATGCCTGTAGGGCACAGTTTATCTAATCTGCACCTCTTTAAAGGAATCAGTATCTGAAAACAAGTCTGCAGATAGTATGTATCCTTGAACAACCTGCATGAAATCGAAGTAGGAGGTAGGAAGGGAATGAATGATCGGAGAGAGTGGGCTACAGGGATAAGGGAACAGATTATGTGGGTTTGGAAAGAGTGGAGTGACGGGTTGATTTAAAGCACTCAGTTAAATTTCTCGTTGTAGTAAGTAAATATACATGTAGCTGAGACAGCTGCCGAATCACTGTTTTCTTTATAGCATTCCCCTGAATTAAGTACATGAAAATGTGGAAGTCGTGCACTCCTACGCTGTGATATTTCGGTCTGTGTTTTGCAGGTACCTCTCATGCTTCACAAAGATGGTTTTGATCTGCTCTGCTAAAATTCTTGTTAAAATACAAGAGAACTAAATGCTGACTCCGTTTTCGGTCTCTCCACAGTTCTTATTTGCTACACTCACACCAAGCAGGAAGCGCAGCCAAGGTCTCCCTTATCGATAGTTACAGCCCTGGTGGATAAAATTAGTAAGTGGCAATTTGATCAGCAGGAATAGTTTCATCTGTTTATCTTACTCATTCAGCAGCTACTGCATTCCTGTCGTTGTTACTGGGGATACCTTCTTCCCTCCCCTGCTGAGTTGCCTTCATGTTGCTTTGCCTTTGACCTCTTAAATATTCTGCCTTTTATAGAAGGGAGGAGGGGAAGAGGGTTAAGTGGATGCTTTTCAGCATTTCAGATTTCCCTTCCTTTAAAAACACAACTTCGGTGCCTCCTGCACCTCTGTGTTTGGTTTTGTATTAGCATGTGAGTTTCTTAGCTTCATTTTTAAACAGTGTGTGTTCTGGTGAAGTTGGACCTTGCTTGTGTCGCACGTCCTGCTGACCACCTCTGTGGGTCTGCCAGCCATGTGCCTTTCTTCCTTTTCTGGTTTTAGTGAAAACAGATAAGGCAGGAACTGCAGGCTAGCAGTGTGGTCCTGTGCAAGAGCCATCTCCTCGGGGTTGTTTGTGTGCTTTGCTGCTTACACAACACAAAAAGACCTTAGAGGAACCAGTCTTTCTAGTATTAGACCTGAGTGATCTGTCTCCAGTAACCTCTAACGTTTATTCCTGCAGATTTGCGCAAGAAGGTCGTACACCCTGACTGCGACATCAAATTCACCGGCAATGTTTCTTGGGTTGGGAAGACCTCAATGGAAGTAAAGATGCACATGCTGCAGGTTAGTTCCTGGCACTTCTGTCTCTCCTGCAGTAGTCACAAGGTGTTTCAGAGTGAATTCTGGATGATGACACTAACAGCCTAAATTACATTTCTAGAAAAACCAAGGTGACTTCCAGTAGTTTAGGTAATAAGTTATTAAATGCTAAATAATTTAAAATAAATAGGTGTAACTACTCTACACTGTACAGGAAGCAAAATGAATATTAATTTAATTAAAAATCCCTAATATTTCTATTGAATACTTACAGTCAGTTGATTAGTTAGCTGAAACATTCAGTATTTTAATTATTTAGAGTAGTGAGGGTAGTCTACTTACATGATAGGAGTGGCTATGAGTCAGATAAACAGGTAAATATTTTTGGATTCGGTTTGTGTCCTTAAGTCTCTGATGTAGAAGATAACGTTACACCTTTGTTGTCTGAACTGCCTCCCATTGCTGACGGTGGTGCCAATTTGGTATTACTTATAAAATTGTTTAGGCATTTCTCAGAATAAAGAGGAACTGGGCATTTTACAATTTTATTTTATATTTTTTTTCCCTAGCTGAAGATAGTACTTAATCAGCATTCCTCTGCTTAATGGTTTTGTTACAGAATTCCTGAAAACGGAGTTCTAAGTTGTGTTCTTTCCTTCTGTTCAGCCTACTGCGGGAAATCTTAGAAGGGATGATAAAATGAAAGTAAACATTGTGATAACGATGTGATTGTGTAGGTGGTACCAACTGAATAGCTTGCACTTTTTATAATTTTAGAGTTTAAAGATAAAATTTTTTCCTGTCTCTCTCAGCTGCATGATGGTGATTACTGCCCTGTGTTAGATGCAACCTTTGTCATGGTGGCCCGGGACCCAGAAAACAAACGGTAATTTGTAGGACAGGGAAATAGACTCCAGGCTCCTGTTGTGGTGAAAGTGGCAAATGTGGCAGCTGTGTATGTGTGAAGCTGTATGGTGTGGGTTATAAATGAATCGTATAGTTGATGTTTTCTGTTGGCAAATGTTACTTTCCTGAGGCAAGCGTCAGAGCTTTGAATTCAGGAGTCAAATGATACCAGGCATTGCTGTTAGTCTTTGGATCTGTCCCTTTTCCATAACAGATTTTCCCTGTGTTTGAATGACTGGCCTGATGAACAAAGAAGTAAATCAGTGGACTACTGACCCATGTGCATTGTACAGTAGTTGTTAAAATTGATTGCTTTCTTGCCCTAAAAAAAAAACAACAAACAACCCACAAACAAAACAACCAAAAAAAAAACAGAAAGATTGAGTCTCAGTGGTTCAGAATCACAGAACAGCTTAGGTTGGCAGGGACCTCTGGAGGTAATCTAGTCCAACCCCATAGCTCAAGCAGGGGCACCCAGAGCAGGTTCCCCAGGAGCACATGCAGGAGGGTTTTGAAAACTCTGTGCCAGTGCTTTGTCACCTGCACAGAGCAAAAGTGCTCCCTGATGTTCAGATGAAGCTCATGTGTGCCAGTTCGTGCTCATGGGCTTTTATCCTAGCATTGGCACCACTGAAAATAGCATGGATCCATCCTCTTTGCACCCTTCTTTCAGGTAGGTTAAATGGCCTTTGAGTGTAATAGTATCATTAACTCTGTAATTTGGTATGGTAGGTGTTGTCAGAATACTTCAACCTAAATTAGATAAAAATATATGTAAAACAAAGAATAAAAAAACATGGCCGTGGTGAGTATTCTCACAAAACAAACAAACAAACAAAAAAAACAAACACAAAAAAGAGAAAAAAAAAAAAACAGAAAAAAAAAATGTTTTTCACCCTTTCTGTAATACTTAGTTGTTAAACAGACTGCTCAGTTTCAGTTTTGGTTTATATGACTCCAGTACTAGAAAAAAATTACTTCTTGTGTTTCTTACACCCTGTATAACTTTCAGAAGTAATAAACGATTTTCTGTTTAAATAGTTTGAATAATTGTCTATGTTTAATGAAGAAGGATATTTATTGGAGGGGCTTTGCTTGACATAATTATTTAATCCCGATACTATTATAAGGAGTTACTAGTATAGTTTTCTGTATCAGATTTGTGTTATTTTTAGATCCTATTAGAGCATTATATATCGAAAAGAGATATATGTATATATACACTTAATTTTATGGTTCCCCCTCTTTTTTTTTCCCCAAAAATTGCACAAATGGCATTATACACTAGTAGACTGTCTACTGTAGCAAAACAAACAATAATACTCCAAGCAACTATCCAAGGCAGTGTTTTTATTCTGCTTTACAAACAGACTGAGGACAGCTGAGGAGATATGCTGTCTGCATAAGCCCATGTAGATAAGACTTCACTCAAACTTCAGTGTCTGTTCTTCGAGCCAGGTCACCACAAACCTGGTGTGTTCTGGAAGCATTGTGTGTGAGGTAGAAACCTTTCAGAGAGCTACAGGGTATATTAGAATAGGTATAATGTCCCAAAATCTGGTTGTATGGCTTGCAGACCATAAAAAACTTGCATCTCAGGGGCTTGGACAGGAGAGCTAATGGAGATGTGTCCGGAGCTGAAGAGAGGGGGAATGAGCTATGCAATAGTGCAGGAGCTGGTGTGCCTTGAAAATCCAGAGTTCTGGCAAACAAGGGAAAAGAGCAGGCTGTTCCAAGTGAAAGGTCTCTTTGTATGCTTCTTGTTACCAGCCCAAGTAAAGTCTGAGGACAGAGGTTCTTAATATGCTTAGCAGATTTACATGTTTGTGTGTGTGTATGTATGTGCATATATGTATGTGTTTATTTGCATATATATCTTGTTTTGAGTATTTGTATAAGTGTTTAAAATAGTGTTTAAAAATAATCTGTGGAAATCACGGGGAAAAATGGTACTTGAAAATAAGCATTTTCCCTGCCTTGTGAGAAGAAATAATTAAGCTTAATGCAATTTAGTTAGAGTGAATTTATTTGTGCAGTTAAGCAAATGTATGAATTGGGACTCAAGGCAGCCTCATGTCATCTTCTTTGATAAGTGGCGTATGTGGTAAACAGCTTTTGGCTGTTGATAAGGCTGTCATGGGAACATGTAGATTGTGAGAACGCTCGCTAGCTACAGCACTGTGCTCTTTCTATTCCAGAAGGAATGCTGCTGTTCAAGTTTTGTGTATCTATTTTAGACTATCCTAGATCACCACTTCATTTGCTGAGTTTCTAAATAGCTTTCTGCTCTTTATGAAGCACAGATGTGTCAATTATTTTGCCTTAATTGTACTAGACCGTGGTTGGATAGCTTCAGTTCTGAAGAGGAAGTTAAGCAAGTGTGATATTCTGTTGGCAGCTGTCAGTTGTGCAGTAATGTATTTATTTCTATGGTATAATCTGAAGCATGGTATAATCTGAAGGATGTCTTTTGATCTTGTGTATATATGTAAGCAAAAATGAAACACAGTGTATTTACAGGGCAAATTCTTGTAAAGTTTGTAATTTAGAAATCTCTGTCCATAGGCCAGCGTTTGTTAACCCACTCATTCCCGAGAGCCCCGAGGAAGAAGAAATCTTCAAGCAAGGGGAAAGTATGTCACATGCAGATGTAGTGCTTAGTGACGTGGTTTAATGCTGGACTGGGCAGTGTTGGGTTAAAGGTTGGACCGGGTGATCTTAGAGGCCTCTTCCAACCTAAATAATTCTGTATTTCCCGGTAGCATATAAATCTGCTTTAGTTTCAAGTTAGTAGCTGGAAGGAAGTAGACTTCAGAAGTTCTTCTACTTAGAAATGGTCCTCATTTGTTCAAAAGAAGATTTTTGTCGTGTCTCATGTGTCAATATCGCTCAGGTTTTGAAAGCCTGCTCTCACATTCTTGGAAACCTTTGGCTAAACTAACAGGCACTCCACATCAGTACTGAGTACTGAACATGGAGGGGAGAGCAGAAGAAATAGCATAGCTCTGTTTCCTTTTGTTTCAAGCTGGAATTTCAAAGGTGGGAATTAAAGAGAAACATTAAAGACTGAGTAAACTGAACAAAAGATATTTTAAGTTAAAATTTCAGTCATTATGGCCTATGGCAGTGAATTCATAAATTTGTATTCTTGTACCATTGGCAAAACCTGAAGAAGGTTGCTATTTAGTGATTCTTGCTTGATACGTTTTTCTGTACTTCAGGGGGAGTACCTAAGTTTCCTGTAAGGGGACTGGGTATCAGCTTCATTGGATCTTTATCTTTTTTCTTATATGCAGTCAGTTCTAAAAGCCAAACCTCTGTTTGAGTTAGGATTGTCAAGCTCTAGCTTTTAACTTAACAGAGGAAAAAAATACGAAGTCAGTTGATTCCAGATTCAAATCATCAAAGCCAAATCATTTTTTTTTCCTTTGAACTCTAACATACTTTTTTTTTCTTTTCTGCTTAGTGAACAAGTTAAAGAGGATTGATTTCAGCACCGCTTCCTTACTGAAAATGGCTCCCACTGCAGAAGAAAGAAACATTGTTCATGACATATTCCTTAATACATTGGACACGAGGCAAGAAAGGGAGGGAGGGATGGAAGAGAAGTGGTGTTTTGAGGAAGAAAATTCATGTGCATTTTGAGTGGGCTCTTAGGGGGCACACTGGCATAAAGGCACATGTTTTGTTTTCCCATTTTTCTATTTAAACTCTGGGTCATTTTGCTTGAAATACAGGTACAAACTTTGACATGTCATCTGTGCCTCTTAAGAGGCTTTCATCATTGAGGAGTGTTAGCTGTGCCAAGATGATGAAAGTGTTAGAACAGAGAGCTTCTGAGTAAGATGTTAGGAATAATCCTGAAGAAAAAGGTTAATGATGTTTAACCATATGAGGGAATGCAATGGTTTTGCACTGTGTGATTTATACAATATAAGAGTTTTCTGCCAGGTAGGTAGAAGAAAGCCTGAGGGCAGGAATCGGCCATATTTTGATCGGGTAATTTGCCGTGTGTTTTAGGTATAATTCTGGGCAACATTAGTTGGGGGAGACTAGTGTTGGCACACTTCTCTTACAGTTCAGATTTCTGTGAAATCATCCAATTGCCAATGGTTGTAGAACAATGTCTAATAACATTAGCGTGCTATTGTGTTTGTGGATGATTTCTTTGACTCACTAACCTTACACAGTTGTTATTTTCAAAGCTGTTCACCAAAGTGAGGCATACCTTCTGTTAAAAATAACAGAGGTGTTTTGTACACAGTCTGCCTGGGTTTGAAAGCCTCAGACTGTCTGCATGTTTGATGTTGAATTATTCTGTTAGCTCGTTACTTGCTTTTAATTTATACTCTGACTTAATAAATAGTGTAAGGCTTATCTGGGAAAGTGTGTTTTGTGGATGTGGCTTATCTTTTCTCTAATATACCTTTCTCAAGGTGAGATTGTTTGTTCGTATGAGTTTGGACATTAGCAGAAGTTTCCAAAAGAAGAGACACGTAGGCTTTTAATTTGTTATTGCAATCATAAGTATCTCTTTAGATACAGCTTCAGGCTCAGTTGGAGCAGCTTTCAGTGACAGCATTGCTGGATGGTGGCTTGTTTGGTTTCAATTTTTCTGTTGTTTGTATTTGTCTTTTGCATTTCTGACCTGTTGAAATCTGCTCATGTAAAGTTTTTGTGTTTCCTTCATAGGACAGTAAGTTTTCGGAGTCGTGTATTACCACCCAATTCAGTCTGGATGGAAGATGCAAAGCTAAAGGGCCTACAGATTTGCCATCCTCAGGTATTTTGAAAAATATGAATAAAGTACAGAAATGGCTACCGAATTATGAATTGTCTTTTAAGACTAATTAATACATTATTTTGTTTAGGTTCTGCAGTGCTTGCGATGTGTTTAGATCTTAGTTTCTTTTGCCATTTTTCTGTTAATGGAATAGAAAATCTGTATCTACTTGGATTGCCACTGCAAAATAGAGGACTTCTCATTACTTTCTTTCCTATGACTGCTTATTTTATGTAAAGAAATTAATTCCCAATTTATTTAATTTGGGCTTCCAGTTTATGATGCAGTCTAGAGTTTTATGTTATCAAATAAACGCCTATTAAACAAAGGTGCCTCAGCCATTTGGACTTTTGCATGTCTTTATACATTCAGGTGCTTGGAGTTCTGTTAAATGCTGTGAACTGAAGCGCAGACTTCAACACAGTGCTTTGAGAAGAACATACGTGATGCAGCAGTCTGATTTTTCTGTTTCTACGTACAGGAGCGGAACATCTTCAATAGGATCTTTGGGGGTTTTCTAATGAGAAAGGCATTTGAACTGGGATGGGCAACTGCTTGCAGCTGTGGGTGAGTTGCAGACTTTTTATGTGTATAAAACCTGGAACATTGAGCATGTATGGATAGGTCAGGAAACCACGCTAGCCAACCTAATGACAATATGATCAGAAAAGACCGACGTGTTTAAGAGGAGGATGCTGCAGTATTATTTTACAGCACTATTTTACTTAGAGCACCTGTCATATTTGCAAAGAGATTTGCATCATGCTCCTTGGAGCTTGGTTTTTAAACACTAAACATAGGGGTAGAAACTGCATCTTTTTTCTGTTTTGTTCTGTCTTGCTAAGCTACTGAGACTGACTTTGAAGATATGTTTTTTTTTATTTTCCTAAATGTATAAAATAAACGTTCTCCTAAATAAATACTGCATCTTTTAATTAAGTACTCAAGAGGAATGATTTCTGAACAACTTGTAATAACTGCTTGTGCTTAGGAAGTGTGACCTGTCATCACCCAACAAAGATCTATGCCTGAGTTTAATGGAGCATGCGTAGCCTATTAGAAAGGTGCCTATGTCAGTGCTTGGAAAACCAAGGCCTAAGCCGTGGTGGCATGAAGTTTGCCTAGGGAGTGTAAGTCATAAGATAAAATGGTGATGCAATAGTGTAACCTACAAGAGGTTTCCTCCTCTTATTTTTTGTCTTTAAACAAAGATTTATTTTCTAATAACCCATGATTGAAATGCTGGGAAGGAAATAGTTTAAATTTCTCCAAATATACTAGTTGTTCTTGAGATTAAATTTCTTTTTCTCTCTCAGGGGTTCCAGACCTTTTATTGTATCTGTTGATGATATCATGTTTCAGAGGCCAGTTGAGGTTGGATCCTTATTATTGCTTTCTGGACAGGTAGGAGTTTTTGTCATCTCTTCAAAGAGAAATAACTTACCCTTCCTGTTACCAGTGTTAATCACTGATAACGAACTGTGCATTATGAATGTTTTATGACTTCTCTTGTTAAGCCATAAAATCGTCTGTTACAGTTTTTCAGTGCCAGTGATGAAGTATGAGCTGTAACTCCTTTCCTAACTGTGTAGGTCTGTTACACGGAGAAAAACTACATCCAGGTTCGAGTGCACAGCGAGGTGTATGATGCAGACACTAGAGAGCACCACACAACCAACATCTTCCATTTTACATTCATATCAGAAAACGAGGTCCCACGTGTTGTGCCCAAAACGTACGGAGGCAAGTATCCAGTTAATGCATTGCCATTGAAACTGTGGAAAAGAACACTTCCTTTCTGCTGAAACGTTTGTCATTTTAATAGATGAATTATTGGCATTTGGATATTTTAACAGGATTTCGTGGCAAAGCATGTTTATTTTATGCTGTGACGACAATGTGGATTGCTTCTTAATCTTACCATTCTGTGTAGTTAGTTGCTCGATAATGATACTAAGTTGTTAATGTGTTTTTTCTCTTTTCTTCACCTGATTTCAGAGTCCATGTTGTATTTAGACGGGAAACGACACTTTGCTGCAACCATGAAAGAAATCTGAGAGGTGCTGAGTACATCAGCAGTGTAGCAGCACACTGCCTTAGACTGAATGAGTCATCGCCAAGGATGGCTAACAAACAAGTGCTCTCGATACTAAACCAAAATAACCCCCCCGCCCCTTTTAGTACTATTTATGTATTTGCATATAAGTGGAATTTTTATTCTCTGCTACTAGGATTTCTTGAAATTTCCTTTGACACACCAATTCTGTTAGGAAATGAGGGTGAAAAAATACAATCATACTTTGCTTTGGGAGATCTTGTTACCCCCCTTGTTGTCTTGTCACCAGCTGCCTTCTTTCCCTTGGTAGCTCCCCTTTGTGCTTCTCTGACAATGGATAGAAGTTCTATCAGAAGAATGTGCAATAAGTAAATAGACACAGATGAAGCCATTTGACCTGTATTCTTATGTAAATTAGGTTTAGGGTCTTGTTTTTCAAGAAGGACATGGGCATCTGGGTAGCAACAGAAGCTCAGAAGTTGTTAGTGTGCACAGTGTACAAGCAGGTATTTTCCATCAGTTTGGATTTTACAAGGTTGTTGCAGATTCTTTTTTATATGGTTTCATGCTCACTTGGTAGACTTGTTTGCAATGATGTGAGGTGGCTAGATGGTCTGTTCTGACATTGTAGGCATACAGCCAGCCCTGTCAGCCTCTTCTATTTTTTTTTTTTTCTCTGCTGTAACTGCACGCTAGTTCCTGAATGAGTAACTTCTTGTAGCTTATAGAGTAGTGATCTGATCGGTGACATTTTGTAAGACTAGGAAATGGTAGTGTAGAGCAGAACCGGGAGCAGAGAAGGAAAATACTGCTAACATGGTAATGGTTATGTTTGATTTCTGCAGGAATTAAGGGCCCAGAGAATCTCTGCTGAACAGCTCCTGAGTCAGGTGCTGAGTGGTGAGAGTTTTTTTTTTTTTTTTTGTTGGACTGAGCAGTGGAGGTAACAGCCTCCACAGCTGGGTTATTTGTGTGCTTCCTCAGTAGGCTGTAGTGAAATGTGAGTGCTGCACGGCTTTTAAAGTATGAAGGATGGAGCAACTGAGCACCACAGAGTGGACATAACTATGGTATATAAGTAGCAGGAAGAAAGTAGTTGATACTGAAGTACTTCTGATGTAGTGGAGAAAGCTTTCATCTGCAATATCTGGCAGATAAAGCTGAACGTACTGAAATTAGGAAGATGAGTGGATAGAAAGCATCAGCTTTTAGCAGTGGGGATGATGAGTCACAAGCACAAAATGTGGCCTTGGATACCTTCAAATCAAGACTGATGTTCTGTGTTAGCAAGGCAGACACCTAAACTGGAGTAGTTGGGCTCCATGGCAGGTTAAATGGATGAACTGTGGTGTTTTATAACCCAGGAGAATAGACTCATCTGGCCCTTCTAGGTTTAAAATTAGTGAAATCAGGAAGCACTGGGTAAAAGTGGTATGACAGCACAGATGCATGAAATGAGTGATAAAACAGTGTTGAGATTTTTATTTCAGAGTAAGAAAGTTTAAAAAAAAATAATGTTTAGAAGCAACTTTATTTTTGCTAGAAGGATAGTGTGATGTTCATGGCTCCTAAAAGCTGACTGTTACTCCTATAAAGAGACTGAATGTTACAACAACTAGCATGCAACACCTTGGCCTTTCCTTTCTAAGAATGTGCTGCCTGTATTTGTAAGTTAGGCAGCTTTCCAGTGCAGGAACAGGGATGTTACCTGATCCAGATGGGATTAATGCACTGCAGAGAGATCAAGCTTCCAGATCCTTATGGAGTTTCTCCCTTCAGTTACACTCTGTTGCTGATTCAGCTATTTTTAGTAATTTTCTGTAATGGTTATGCCACTCTGGGCATGTATTTTTTATTTTCTGTTTTCCTGATTTTTAAAACTCTTTCGAAGCTGAATATACTTGACTGACCAAACAAATAAAGAACTGAAAATCTATCCCAGCTTTTTATAAGTATCAATATTTCAGTATGAATTTATCACAATTTCTAAATTCAGCCTTCGGAAGGGGGTGGGAGAAAAAGGTTATAGAGTAGGGAGCAAGGCTTGGCATCAAAACCTCTGGATGCAGTGAGGAAAACAAATCCCACAAATGAAGTTGCTTAAAAGAGCTATCCCATGAATGAAGATGCTTGAGAGAATTGCTGTGTTTTTGTACTTCATGATAATGCAATCGTGTACCACAACTACAGGAGTTATAGGAATGTATTTACAGTCATGCAGAACCTCTGTGTTTACATATGCAGATATGTATATGTACATGTATGTTACATCTTTTACATACAGTAATAAATACACAAAGAATTTGTGTCACCTATTTTTCGTCTGGGACAAGAACTCCAAGCTGTCACCATCTTTGATAATAGGTAAATGAATCTTCAAGGAATATCATTTATACATGTCTCTATGTACATTTGTGTAAAATAAAAACTACTTATTCTTAGATATCACCCTGAGGATAGAAATATTTTACCATAGTAATTAATGCTGAGCTTGTATTGTAACTTAACGACCAACCCCTCACTGCTGTGACGAATCAGTACCACTCAACCCTAGAGTTATTAATAGAATATCTTTTTATTTGTAGTGAACATACCTGTGTAACTGGCTGTAGCTCTGTAATGGAAATGTTTCTGTGTCATCGTGTCATGGACTACAGCAAGGAGGAGATCTGTGGTAGCTGGATTGCCTCCCCTGGCCCTCTCAGTTGTTGCTGATGTAAAGGAGCTCTGGCATTGGCTGAGCTCAGTGTCTGAAAAAGCACTTTGTTTTAAATTTCTCTATTTTCCCATGTTTTTTTATTTTATTTATTTATTTATTTTCAAAGCCTGAAGTTACTTATTCAAACTCACCCTAACAGCTTCTGGTAGTCCCTCTTCAAATATTCATGAGACTTTTGCAACTAAATCATGGAAGAAACTTGTTGGCTCAGCATAGCCGGGGAGTGAGGGTTTTAGTTCAGAAACATTCTCTAAAATTACTGCATATTTTATTATTATTATTTTTTTTACTGTATGTTCACTCTTTGTCTGCTGACAGGCTTGTTTGATTGTCGGTGCTCTGCTGAATGAATTTTAAACTAGGTATGTACGTGAGATACGGCTTCATGGGCTTGAGCTCGAGGATAGCTTTTGCTAAGGCTGGAAGAAATTGGAGCCCTGGAAATTTTGTCTTTTTTCCTTTTCAAAAGACAAGTTCAAAATGGCAGTCTGCATCTGCACTTCACGTACTGCAAGAGAGGCCAGTGAATACTGGGAGGTGTTGGCCCTAGGAAAGGCTGGGGAGGCAGAGCTGTGTGAGGTGCAATTTGCCACCATTTCAGATCTCAGGTGAAAGCACGGGCAGAGCAGACCACTGTGTCTTCTGCAAGAGAGCATTGCAGATGGCCCTGCCCAGGGTATTTGAGTTAATTTGAGGTGGTTGTGATGCCAATCAGTATTTTTCAAAGTAGTGTCTCTAAATCAGATTCTTAGATTCAACTCTCTGCACTGAAATTGGAAAGGGGCATGTTTTGAGCAGTGCTGAAGATGCTCAGTGCAACCTCAGTGGGTTTTGCTGGTGGTTTTTCCTTTCAGAAGATAACATTGCTTTTATTTGTTGCCTAAAAAATATTTAGGATTTCAATTTTGGTCCTGCTTGCACTTATTTGAAGCTCTTGATCCTACAGCTGGGCATGAAACTCTTCCAGGTATGCTAACAAGATGTTGGAAACCCTTAAACCAAGCAGTAGGCAAGAATGGGTTGTGCACATAGAAGACGGGTGGGTACCTACTGCCTCGGCACTTCATTACCATGAATGATTCCTTAGCCCATTCCTTACACGTGTTTAGAGGACTGAGGCCTTTAAACTGGGCACAGCTACACTGCTGTGCACCTAAATGTGCTATTTTCAAAGAAGCGTGCAGATCAGGATCTGGGTTTTTTCTCAGTAAACGTCTTGGTGCTGTTTTCTTTTCCTGGCTCAGGGTTCATACAGCTTTCCATGTCTGCTTTTGTTTGACGCTGTTGCTGCTGCTATCTGCTGTCGTGATACAACCTGTGGTTTTGTTCCTCTAAGCTGCTCCTCACCTGGCTCAGCAAGGCACCGTAGGCTGGAAAACATTTAAAATGCAGGCGATAAGTTATCTCTGTTTGTGTCGTTTGCTGGCTTGGTGTAACAAAGGTTCTTTCTGCCAGTACTCGGTGGGAACGAGTAGCCTTGCCAGAGAGGCAGGCGAAGTTTTACAGGTGTTGCTGGAGAGGAGGGCACAACTGCTACAGTGCAGGCACGTATATTGGGCTTGTTTTGTGCCTTGGGATTACGAACAGCCACGAGGCTGGGCCTGCATTAGTCGTGCTGCTGTTGCTTGGAGTTATTCGAGCACGTTGACATCTTTGGTGCTTCAGGGTTGCTGAAGGCTGTACTCAAAAGGCTGTAAGGTCCCTCTGCCCTGGGCGTGTGCTTAGGCAAGTACTCTCAGAGCTGAAGCAGCCGCCTCTGCCTCTCTCCGTGCAGTGAGGAATCTGGGCAGCTGGTCAACGCTGCTACTTCCCCTGGATCTAACATACCATAACCTAGTGATTCTTTTCTAGCTTTAGTTTCTAGGCTGTGACCAAGCAGACAAGATTTTTGCCGAAATCAAGCAATCTATCCATAGCAGTCTCAGCTTAGATTTGTAAGTTTTGCTAAGAAAAATAACTTTTGGGAAAACCAAGTACCTAACCAAAACTTACGGGGAGAACACGTACCTCATAGGAATAACTAATGAAGTATCTGTGCTTCAAGCAGGTTAGACTTGTACTTGAGCAACTAGAGTTATATATTAATCACTCATGAAAGTTAACAAAATTAAGGAAATTTTATTGGCAAAAATCAAGTTGAATGTGACCTATGTAATTCAAGAGAACTGAACTTCAGTTTAGTTTATCAAAATACTTCAGTTTTCCGGCTGGATCTGGAATTATCTGTGCAAGAAACAAAAAGGGAAGTGTTAGCCTAAAAACAAACCCATGCAAATGCAACAAATCGTGAAACCAGAACAGCACAATATTTCAAAAGATGATGCCAAGACCAACCCACAAGCAACACATGGAAGAGTAATTTATCATTTGACCTGATATTAGATTACTGTTCATCTTTAAAGACACCTAACAGCAGTAGCAGAAATATTTAATTAACTGGGGGAAGAAGAGAGTGCAGCCTCCCAAAGGAAGAGTTTTGGCAGATGAGAGCAAATACCTCTATGTCGCTTGCCCCCAGAACAAGGTATTTTAATAAACTAGTATCTCTAATCAAGTGCCTTAGAATTTACTTACAGTTCTTCCCTTGGCCACCACACTCTCATGGCTTCCTCTGGTTTGATCTAATTAAATCAAACACATTTACAAGGCATGGCTACATCTTTGAGAAAGTGATTCTGAACTACGCTGCTGTTTAAGTTATCTGCATCTTTTGCAAAGAGGAGAAAGAGAACTGCCTATGTATTATTTGGTAATCTGTGGTTATGGAGGGCAGAACTTCTCAGTGCCAGATTGTGTCTTTCTATGAGGTCAGCAAGCCCTCTTTCACCTTATGCTCTTAATATCCAGCTTTGTCCACTAAGACAATCTTCTGCTGGCTTTAAAGAGGTGACTCCAATCTTCCTGGAAAATTTTCATATCCAGTAAAGAAACGTTCCTGGTTTTATTATCAATTAAAATGCTCACTACTCTCCTTAGTTGGAGGCTGCTAGGACCTGCTTTTTGTTGAGACAGCCCTGAAACAACAATGCTCAGTCATCACCAGACAATTCAGAAGAAAGCCACATTCTCAAATGAATGACCATGATCTCATCTCAACTAGGCAGCTCAGACCTCTAGTAAAAGCTTCGTTATTCTGCTGAGGCTTGATCCAAGCGCAGAGAAGACAAATGAGTTCAACGGGTGTTTATCTGAACCTCAGCTCTTCTGCTTGTGTTCACTCATAGGCGAGTACTGAGAGAGGCAGAAGAGCTCCTGCACAGCAAAGCAGTGCTCTCTGCTGGAGCTGTGATAGTAGCACACTGTCTCTGTCAGACACGAAAGCAGCCTGTGAGCTTGCATCATTTTTCCTGGGGAGTGCCTAGGATCCACAGTGACTCCACAGAACCAACAATTTGTATGGTCAAATAACTGGAAGCAGGAGCTTCCGACTTCCACTCAAGCTTTAACCATAACGTTGTGAGTCAACTTACTTCGTCTTACTGAATGTTGCAAAGAGTTTGGACTTGATTTTAGTGGAAACGATAATTGTGTGTTTTCCAAGAATACATGCATTTAAGTATCAAAAGTGACTTACTGTTTCACTGCCAGGTTTCCAACCAGCAGGGCAAACTGGAAGAAAAAAAAAAAAAGATAGTTTATAAGAATAACACGCTTAAATTTTGCGCTCAGTAAAGTTATAGACACTTCCCCTTCTGAACTTGAAGTAAAACAGCACCAAGCGTCAGATTTAAGTATCTGCCACTAATAGATACACAGTTTTTGTTATACAAGGGATGGCGTCAGTACCAGTCCATGACTGATACCCCCTAGCACTTCTCTTAACTGAAAGCTGCCCATTTCTGGGTGGATGGCTGTACCTTGGTTTAATTCTTAGGCTGTTTTAGACAAAGCACTGGGAAAATAGCATCTAAAAACACCCATGCTGTCTGGACATGAAAGTTTCATGATAAAGTTCAGGTGACTACACAGAGACCTATCCACCTTTCTCAGTTCGGAGTTCCCAGAAGAAACTGAGCGATTTTATTTGAAGCCCTGTTAAGGAGCAAAGGGACTACAGCATGCAGTTCACACGCAATGTGACTAAATGCTCTGTGACCATCCGTGCAGTTGCAGTTTATTCAGAAGTCTCCTTGTGAGGCTTTAGCCCAATGGGTTCTGTAGTATTACACTGCTTTAAGGTGTGCTATCAGACAAAAAACATACAACAAATACAATTCAGGAACTGTGAAGAACTTTTTCTCCTGTTTTGTGCAAAGAATCCAGTAAAACCTCTAGGGAGGCTCTCAGCATTCATGCAGAAGCTACAAAGTTTTCATGAACAGGTGGAAAAAATGATATCCTGGACAACACACTGCACAGATCAAGATTCTCTAAGACAGCTTTGTATCTAAATAAGAGACTCAATTTCCTTACTCAAGTACACACATCCTAAGTATCAGCATTTAGCTGTTAAAATTCTGTACAGTCAAGCGTAACAATGATTTGTACCTTCAGATAAAGGTACTTCTAAATACCAAGTGAAACTGAGTTAAAATGGAGGTTAAGCTGCTGAATCTGTGTATTAATAGTTAAACAAATGTTCTAACTGATGTATTTGTTTAAATGTATTATTTCAAAAAATCTGAGAAGCTTATCCTATGCCTGAACTGTAGTGGGGGAATACAGCCAGCTGTACTTGAGACAGAGTAATGACAAGGCAGTGAAAGCTTCTTTGTCAGGGGAAAATGATCACGTAGTGCTTGTAAAGAACACGGGAATGGCAGTCTAACACAGCAACACCGTGTTTCTTGATGTGAAGCACCCTCAGTTATTTGTCACAGACCATCAACAAATGATACAGGACAAGGACTGCCTGCATCTCAGTTCTTTGAGGATGTCAGAACATACTGAAATATTTGGCCTGGTTCTTCAGGGCATGGTGTTTTAAGAGCTTTCTGCTTTTGACATGTAGCACACAATGCCTCTGTTCAGGCTGGGGAATGCTTTATGCTCTGAGTTCACATAGATGTGAAGCAAAATGAAAATTACTACACTAGAAACAGCCTATGAGGGAACAAGGACCACACAATCTCATCGCAGGACAACCAAACCACTTCATTCAGTTCGTAAAGCTAGTCTCTAATGCTCCTGAGTAACCTTCCAAAAGCTACAAAGACAGCTTTCAGGGTAAGTAAAAGTATCTTCAACTTGAAAGAATTTAAAAGAGCACCTTCTCCATGTTTGTCTGTGTACTGGAATGCCTGTACCAAACGGAGAGTTTCATCCACTGATCTCCCAACGGGCAGGTCGTTCATGGTGATCTGTCGAAGGATTCTCTTATCATCAATTATGAAAAGGCCTCTGTTGAAAAAACAAATATTTTTTTTTTGTAGGAAACATAACTAATTACATTGTTTTATCAAACACTTTATGTCTGCTGGATGGGAAGAATTTGATCCCTGCAAGTCCTATACAATACCCACCTCCTTAGAATACTACTGACCCACTGTTCTCTACCTGGGCTATTAGAGGAGCTGAGGGCAAATTAAAAACAAACAGGTACTTTCATGCAGAATGTAAAACTAAACTTTGGCAGGCTCTGCCAGGGGATGTTGCAGATGCTATGGTGTCAGGCAGTTCCCAAAAGGAATTGATCAAGTTTACAAAAGATACAATTTTTAGAGCTGTTAGTTACCAGCAGTCTTGGCTCCAGTCTTGACTTGGGAAGTCCTTGAATAACAGCAATTCTGGGGAATTCTCGCTGCATGCTTGCCTTGCCCTTGCATCTGCTGATGCCTGTTGTTACATTGGGTTATCAAATATGCCCCCTGTTTTGATTCATTACAGCTTTTTTTTTTTTTTTTTTTGGTGTTCTTGAGTACTTATTTTGTTTCTGGGCAAGAATTCTCAAGTCAAAACCGCTCTTGCTTTGCGACAGTACCACATTCTGGTGCTGCATAGCTCGTCAACAAAGAAGTATGCCTGCATCTGTGGGGGGTTACTATGACCCCAATCAGACTGCTGAGTCCTCCTATTTTTCAAGAATTAAAGGAAGACTTCATATGAAAGTTCCTTAACACAAATTACTTTCTTTGTATGAGGATATAGATAACCGGCATGATGTTTTATTGTGACATTTAGACTGTGTAAATGGGAAGGTAAGCTCTTTTGTATGTATATGCTGCAAGTTAGTGGTAGGCTTGCCAATATACCATAAAGAGGAGCTTGAAGTGCTCACAGTGCAAGATCACGGGATGTGCTATTGCACACACCCACAAAAAATACTTTGATATTAATATATATCGCTCAATGGAGAGCATTAAAGAGAAATTCCAAAAGCATCTTTAGATATGAAACAGTAAGTGCTACCCCAAAGCAACACGAACTGTAACCAAGTGAAATACCTAAGGGTATGCCCTTGGTCTTCCAGATATACACCATAATCCTTTGAAATTTGGTGCGTCAAATCCGAAAGAAGGGGAATCTTCATAGGTCCAAGTCCTCCTTGTTTTCTTGGAGTATTAATCCTTTGAAAGAAATGAGATACAGATGTATTCTTCATAAAGATTTATATTCTCTACACTAAATTAAGTAAAAAACAGAACAGTACAGACAGAAGGATTTTGTGCAAGTAACAATTCTCTTTTTTGCTCTGCACACAAGGAAGATGAACGCTATCTATGGTTCAGTAGATCTTCTGCAGTATTTGGCCTTATCTACTAATAAAGACCTCTTTCTACTCAACCGTATTTGCTTTATACCAGTATAGTCCAACATACTAATGGATTGGGAGAATGCAACTCACTTTTACAGAGACTGGAATCCTTATCTCTTTTTTTGTATTTGACGTATTTTGGAGTGGAACATGACATATTTCGAGCAATGCATATTAAACAGGCTTCAAAGATAGAGGTACTTCTCACACACTAGAGTTAACAGAGGACACAGTTCCTCAGCTCAGATGAACCCATGAATAATTTTTAGTAAAAGACAAGCGTAAGATACATACCATGCTAAGTGAGTGAACTTTGAGTCCACAGAACATGCTACTACTTCGGTATTTATTGCTCTGAATTCTTCAATTCTGTCACTGAAGGCGATTATCTCAGTAGGACATACAAATGTACTAGATAATTTAAAAGAAAATACAGTCAAAATTTCATGATCATCTAGTAGGTTCTCAGCTTAACTAATAAGTTGCTTTTTCAAAGCAGTTAATTTTTTTTAAGTAAAAAAAAAAAAAAAGAGCAGTGTATTTATCAGAAATATTTCAGCCTTTACTTATCTTTTTAATGCTTCTTCAATTATTTACCAAAATGCTGCCTGACAAGTTTTCCAGTCTGATTCTAGCTTTGATACAGTGTATTACTGAATATTAGAAACCTACAGTCAGTCAGTTTGCAATCTGGATAATAAGTGTTCTTATAGTTACTTTCATTTAGACTTCATGAATATTAAGGGGCTGAATTTAAGCACAACATGCCAAGTTTTTCAGAGGAATATATTGGTAACTTCTTGTTACAGCATACATCTGCAGATATTGTCTATTTTGATTTGAAATTTTTCCACTATAGAAGAAATAAAGTGGTAAAAAATCACAATTTCTAGGGCTTTGAAACTAAGGGCCAGGAGGCAAGTTACTCCTCTATATAAAAGCAAGCTAGTTATGCATCTTTGTCACTATACTGCTTCCTTTTTTCATTTTGTGGGAAAGAACGGGATTGTTTCGCAGAAAGTAGAAATGTTTTCACTCAGCCAGTGGACTTACTGCATTCCAAATAAAGGGGAGTAATGTTAAATGTTCTTAGGATGTTATGGGATGAACTTAAAGGGAAAACACTATCTCTTAACATCCTAGATGTAATCCGGAAAATCCCGATGGGATGCTCTCCTTTGTTTGCAGCAGCGACTTACAGCACAGTATGAAACATAGAGGTTGCTTACTGGGTACTACAGACTGCAGTTTTTGTTTTTTTTTATATGGAGACACAAAGCAGTGGACACACTAGTATGACAAATATCGTGTTGTAATTCTACCAATGCACAATGAAAATACAAATGCAAATAATGCATTTTCTTCTATCACTCCCTTTTTCTTTTCCAAATCCTTTCCAAACAGAAAAGACCCCCCCCAAAAAAAAAGATAAAAAGGGATGAATTATCGGTCTGCTGTAGGTGCACTTGATTTGTCCACTCAGGTCATACTTACAAGTCAAGAGGATAGAAGAAGAACACAAGATATTTTCCTTCATAATCGGTTAATTTCAGCTCTTTAAACTCTCCATTAATGACTGCTGTTCCTTCCCAGTAAGGTGCTGGCTTGGAGACTGGAATACAAAGAACATTGAAATTACAGTCAGAGTACAAAGCACATGTTCAAACAAAGCTGCTTATTAGCCAGCTCATGCACAAGGACGACTGTTCTTTCCTTTGCTTGAATAACAACCTACCACACACAATTACAGAAACAAACTTTAGAAAGTTCAAAGCTGACAGAGGTTACAGAATGATGAAGACCTGTACATTTAAGTATGCAGGGAAAGCAATTAATTGGACTTACTTGTGCTATATATGAGCCTTCTGAACCACTCACACAATTGCATAACCAAGGCCACACAAACATTATCTCTGCATATTTAACAAACCACATGTTCACTAGCAGCTCATGACAGAACATCTGTCAGACTGAAGGAGAAACTCTTTTAGATTTCAGGAAACTACATTATTTTTGTCTGAATAACTGCTATGAAACAGAAGCGTAAGATGGTCTAAATTCATATTGTTACTCTTTAGAGCAATACTCTTTAGCCATGAAAAACTACTTGCAATTCAAGTTCACATGAAAATACACGCTACAACATGTTTAGAAGCAAATGCCTGAAAATGCAGTATATGTTAAATTACAACTCCTAAGCAAATTGTGTCTTGAAGATGGCTGTATTAAAAGAAATCAAATTAAAACCGATGAAAGGTATTTACTATTCTTACTGAAAGGGATTAACCTTGAATTTTAAAATATTAGAAATTATTCTGATAGGTACTATTTTCAATGTGAATTCTGAGACAAATGTAGGGTACGCTGGAGATATAAGGTCCAACCCAACTGATCTGAGTATACTTGTGATGTCAAGGACCTTGACATGCAGCCCCAGGAAACTATTTTGCTGTTGAGAAAAATATACGGAATCTTAATTACTATCTAGATGATAACTACATTGTTAGTCGTTTTTTCTCAGGCAACCCACAGCTGCAAAATATAGTTAGAGGGTATATACAATAAAGATCACAAAAAAAAAAATACCCCAAAACATCAGACACAGCCATGCCTGTAAGTGGTAACAGTCTTTGTAGGTTTCACTTTGTATAACCTACAAGGGATACAGTAATGCAAGTACAGAAAATCAGTAGCCATGACTGATACTTTCAGTTTACTTTGAATTTTTTTTTTTAAAGAAACGTTCTTCCTCTTGACTCTTCTGTAGAATTCTTTCTATCATATACCAAGCTGAGGACTTCACTCCAATGCGTTTTTATTGAGTCTTTGTAGGTAAGGGACAATTTTCAAGTGAAAGCTGGTATTGATATCTGAGTTATTTAGAGCTTTTCAGAAGTGTTTCAAGTATGTCGTTCTTTAAAAAAAAAAAACAGCCACCCCAATCATATCACGTTGTAGGATATGACTGAAGGTCAGCTAACCTTCAGATATGGAAGAAGGCAGCAGGGAAACTAAACTTGCTGTATTTTGAGATTTTTTTAAAATTAAATACTTTTTTTTTCTTTAAAAATAGTTGTCGGGGATACTGTAATAACTTGTATTACACAGGGAGGAAAAAAAAAACAAACAATGTTGGTTACACGGATCTTGACTGCTTTTTCTCATTGCATCTCTCAGCAAACATTTAAAATGGAAGTTATGTCCCGGCTTGGTGCAGGGAAAGGCCTTAAAACCTTACAGCTGTTGGGCATCTCTCCCCTCCCTGCTCCACACAACTGGGCTCTCCAAGGGCAGAGGTGTCCCTGCACACTATTACCCTGCACCTCCAGCAAAGCTGCTTGCACCTGCACCTGCCGCAGAGCAATTAACCCGTGTAGGCACAGAAGCGATGAACCAACCCCAGCGATGGCCGTGAGCTGTCCTGCTGTCTAATTAGCAGCAATTTTGCTGCTGTGGGGAGGTGTAACCCGCCTGCCCTCTGCCTGTGTGCCCTCACGGCGCTGCCATGTGCAGGCGGTGCAGCACAGCGTCTCCCTGAGGCACGGCGTGCCTGAGGTGACCTTTCGCTACTTCGCCTCGCTTCATAACACCCCTCCCTTAACCCGCCGACCCTTCTGTGAAGGCAGGCCTCGGGGACGACCCGTTAAACGCCACATCAGCCCTCCCCGTGCCACGACAGAGCCGCGGGGCGGGACACAAAATGCTCCCGGCGGGACCCCGGGCTCGGGGCGCCCCGCCCCGGGCGCTCCGCCTGACGTGGCGGCCCCGCCGCCCCCCACAGCCGCTATCGGCTCCGTGCACCCCCCTTTTCCTCCTCCTCCTCCATCTCCTCCTCCTCCTCCTCCCGCCGGCCCCGCACCTACTCTTGGCCTGGCTGAGGTGCAGCGAGTGGTCGGTGACGGGCAGGCGCGCCGCCTCCCCGGGGTAGACCTGTCCGCCGGCGTAGTAGTGGCACTGCTCGTCCCCGCGCTGCCGAGCCGCCCGCGGGTCCTCCGCCTCCGCGGCCGCGCCGCGCACCGCCAGCACCGCCAGCACGGCCACCAGCAGGGCGCTGCCCCCTGTCCCCGTCCCCGTCCTCGTCTTCGTCCTCGTCCCCGTCCCGCTGCCCGCCCGCAGCCCCCGCCGCCCGGCCTCCATGGCCCGCCGAGCCGCTGCACGTCCCCGCCGAGGGGCGGCGGCGGGGAGGAGCCTGGCCCCCGGCCTCGCCTCACGGCGGCTGCGCCGGCATCATGGGGGGAAGGGGTCGGTGCTGTGCCTCTCCTGAGGGAAAGAATAAAGGAAAATGCGAAAAAAGAGTGTGTGTGTAGTCCCGTGCGTGATTGCAGGGGGGGGGGGGGGGGGGGCTGCAGCAAGCTTTCTCCCATCTCTTATCTCGTATCTGCGGCAGTGTGGGTTCTGTGGGCATTTCGTCATATGTGGTTATATCCATCCATCTACGCTGACCCGAGCTTTTGTTTTCTACCCTATCAGATGAACTAAACGCATGCGAACATACGGTGTTAGGTCAAGGATCTCGAACAGCTGCCATATAGGCATCAATTTGTGAACGAGCCCCATGTCACGCAGGTGCCGGCTGCATGAAGAACGTGGTTAAACACAACCGAGGCTTGCAACGTGCCTCTTAAGGCCAGTTTGTTTGCCTCATGGGACACCATTTTGCTCAGCGCCGAGTAAAATGCGGTTCATATATCAGAGTAGCTGCATATGTCACATGTAAGCATACCTCGAGGGTAATTCAGCAGGGAGCAAAAAAATTGAGGACCATAAGTAAACTGTGACAAGCTGTAGGAAAGGTTTTGCAGCACAGCATCTGGCTGAACAGGGCTTTGCCAGGTACATCTATTTGAGACGGTTCAGGTCTGAGAGTTAAATTGTAACCAGTGTCCATGAAAGTGAAGATGAGAGAAGCTGAAGGCATGCCTCATCCAAAGTGGGGGCGCCATCAATCTTTTGCACTTGGAGCTCAGTGGATGCCATCCTCTGGAGAAACCGGTAGTTCAGGCTTTGACAGAGGAACATCTACATCACCTCCTATCTCTGCAGGAGATCTGTGTTAGATGTACTTTCAGGATGGTGCAGTACCTGTGCCAGAATGGGCAGTACCATTTTTTGCTTTTAAAAACGATACAGAACATATCGGGATGTAACTTTCTGGGACATTAAAGTGTAGAGCTAAAACAACTGAGGAATGTTTTCAAAGAATACAGGCCTCTGTAAAGGAAGGAATTAGCAATGCACCTGTCATAACATATTTTGTCTTGAACACATCTTACTATTTTTCTGGCTTTACTACAACAGAAACCACACTTTGAAAAGATAGTTCATGAAAATAATTTAAAGGAAGTGGGAGAAACATGACTCTACAGGCATGCTTGGACTTCTTGACGTGTGATCTTAGTGTTCCCTTCTCCCAAACTTCATACTCCTTTCCAGGAGTTTGTTTTCTTTCCACATCTTAGCATGTTTGCCTTTCAGTTCCATTCTTTGTTCTACAGGTTAGGGATCGTGCAAATAAAATGACATTCACACTGATGTTGTCACAGGAATAATCATACATATTTGCCCAGCTCCAGAGACTGAAGGTTACCAACGATGAGCCAAAGAAGCTTCTGGAACAGCCTTCTGACAGGTATGGAAGCAAAATACCTACACAGCTATAGGGCTTGATTGGTATGCGTGAGCAAATTATAAGAAGTTGTATTAAATGTCTACCTGCAGGGGAACTGGAATTGATGGCACATAAAGTCCTCTTGTCTTGTTTTTTCACAGTGAGTTGATAGTGGCCAGTCTCTGATTATACTTTCAAATATGTTGGAAGCAGGATAAAGTCTGATCTTCAGTTAAATGCTGCCATTTAAGTTTGTCTTTCCTCCTCTATCAGGGACAAGTCATTAAAGGGAAGATGGGCAAAACTCATTGGCTTGTGCAAAGTGTTATGCGCTCTGGGCCTGGTGGATAAAAGTGCTTGAAGAGTCCTTGTACTCCCACTGATTTCGGGTTCAGGTGACCTTATGGTTAAAGTTGCTAAAATGTGGTGAGAGAGTACTGCCTTACATGATCCATCTCTACTTCTACTGAATTTAAAACCAAACTTTCCTAAATCTCACTGCTTGTAAGGAAAGTGACAGTCATGGCCTTCATGCGTGCACAGAGAAAATTATTGTGGTTGTCCCACTCTTCTCTTTTTTTCTGGTGTTTTGAGCCATAAGAAAGAGTAATGATTTGAAGAGTAGTCATACTGTAAAGTTGAAAAAAAAAAGAAGAGAGGTTGAGAGGTATGCATTTCTCATAATGTTAACATCCTGCAGATCTTCTAAAATACGAATAAATGAAGGAGAAAACCAATAAAATCAATGCAGCAACATAGAAAAGAATCAGGCCACTTTTGAGGGAAGGAAGTGCTGAAGGACAATGGGTTTTATCTGCAGAATATAATGTTAAATAGCACTAATTTGAAGTTCATATGTGATTATGTGTGTGTAGGCATTAAAAAGAATTCAAAAGAGCAGCAAGAAAGACTTTCTGGCTACTGCTGCACTATCAAGATTTCTGGACATAATTAAAAATGAAAAATGTTGTAGATGGAATCCACAATGAAATGCAAATATATATCAATCTTCAGTGTGCAAATGGAGAACACAAGCACCATTCTTTTTCCAGTGGTGAAATACTTAAACCAAAGACTGATTTTTGTGCTTAAATTCATGGAATTAAGTTATGCTGTTAATATGAAGTAAGAGAAATACCCGGCTACATTCATCACTGTGCTGAACATCATCCATTTGTACAGCTCTTCTGAAGTTGGTAGGGTTTACCATGTCCAGAGTGAAAACCTATAAATCCTTCCTTTCCTTAGCTGCATTAAAGGCTGTGTTATTGCAAGCCATGCCATATTCAACCCCTCAGGTATGATTCAGTTTGGGCAAGTGCCTGTTTGTGGCAGGGTGTCGTTGCCACCATGGCATTTAAGTTACAGAAACAGGGAGTGATTTAGGATACTGACATAGCTTAGAAATGGTTATACAGGTTCTGTCTGTACATTTAAATGACCTAATATAAGAATATCTTGGAAAAATTAGCATAGCATGCTGTAGCAAGATGCCTGTCACCATTTCCTGGAACAGATGCCGCAGATGTTCAGTATTGTGCTGGTGAAACTCACAGCTGGTTTTATTCTCCTCATGGTTTATCCTCCTCAAGGATATTTTAACAAATATATTGTATTGCTTGTCATGGATGACAGAAACTCTATAGCATAGAAGACTTTGTTGGAGAAAGGATGGTGGAAAACATCTGTGCTGTAAGTGTTACTGGATCAGAATGACCACAATTAATACTACCAATTAGAGAAGCCTTTTCCTTGTTGGCTCTTGTTAAGGCTAGAGTAGTGGGGCTAGCTGTGTGTCTGCTGACTGCTGAGTGTCCCTGAGGATCCTGTCAGGCTGGTGGTGGTGTTTGTCTCTACGGGAGGTTCATTCTGACTTCCAGCTGAAGCTAATACTGTCACTGCTGAAGCAATATGCTGGTTAAATATGAACTGAAGCTTCGTGAAGTCCACCATTAGGTAGTGTAGAGGTGTAACAGGTATACTCACTCCTGCAGCTTACCTTTGGGGCATATGCCAGTGTTTGGGGATGAAGTGATATTTTTCCTCTGCAAACACACCACCCACTGGAAAGTTGCGTTTAACTTCTTTCCCTTTCTCCTCCTTGTGAGTGGACTGAGGCCAGCTCTGTTTCCTCACGGTATCAATGTCAGACACCCTGCGGGGTTCCTGTGATAGTAACAGGACTGAACATGTCATTAATGTGTTTGACTGAGCATGACAAAACAGAGCGCTCAACTTGATGCTTCTAGTCATGGTGAGATGTGGGAATACAGTTGCTAAAGCACCATCCGGTCAAACCTTTCTTTTGCCTGTGTAAGTGATGACAGAATCTACAGAGTGTTGAAAACAAACAAGTTCTGCAAAGCTGTCTCCTTGACCTAATAAATAATGCCATCCCTGCAGGGCCCTATCAGTTCTCCTTTGGCTGTCACCTGGAGGTGGGTAAATGTGTTTACTTTGTATTTCTATTCTCACTGCATTAAAAAACAATTATTAAAAGAAAGTGCTCAAAATTTCTCTGATCATTACTGTAATTTTTGGACAGTTGTACCAACCAGTGAGGACAGAGAAAAACAGCACTGAACAGGATCTGCTAGGCGTATGCCATCCTCTAAAAGTTGTTGTTCTGCCCAGGAGAGTTGAGGTACCACACCTGAACAGAAATGCTGAACATCAAGACCTGCCCCAAGCCATCACAGCTGGCAGCCTGTGAGCAAAACCAGCCCAACTAACTTTGTGCAGTGCTGCTGACCAGGGAGCCCTTGACCCACAGAGTGATAACCCCGGCTGTGTCAAGTTCAGTGATCCCTGCCAGCGTTGTTCGTATTGGTTTGTAGGGATTTTCCCTTGGGGTCCTGACTTTGGTACTGCCTCCTGAGGTCTGCACTTAGGTTAGCTCATTCTTGCCCAAGCCCCTAGCTCAGTCTGCCTCCGGAAAAATGGGGAAAATTTGGCTCCTCAGTTCAGACAAGAAGACAAGAAGTGTTCCCGCCCTCACAGGGGCTTGCCAAAGCAGCCTCACAGATGGAAAGACACCCTGTAGAAACCCAAATCCAGCTCCTCTCAGACCAGAACAGAGACAGAGGTCACTGATGGTTGTTCACACTTGTCTATGGCTCTTGTGTGGGTGGTCACTAAAGCTGTGTTTAACATTATGGGTGTACTGCGTACTTCTCATTTGGGCTAAGTGGAGGAAAATGAAATGGTTGAAAAGGTAGACCCTGCTGCCCAAGGCGTGGAGCACATCAAGGCATTCCAGAGAAGAGGAGGCGTCATTTCCACGATACAGGGATAATGAACGGTCTTTAAGAATTCCCACCTCCTCTTCTTACTCCTTCCTGCTTCCTTCTCTTCTCTCTCCTTGGTTGCAAAGCTAAACCTTTTCATATTATAAACCTAGCACCATTCAATGTCTAGGGTTTCTTTCTCTTTTCTTTGGACACGTGAAAGAGTAAAATCGCTTTTCACCAGATATATTCACTCACCTTAGTGTGTTGGTCGCTTTTACATTGCCCACTAGGTGGCAGTAAGATGTTGTTATACCGATTAAAACAACTGAAGTGCGTTCTGCGAGTGCCCATCATGTTCTAAAACCTGGGGATCTGGTACCAGAAGCTTTTGTTTTGTTTTGGTTTTTAAATTATGAAACCCACAAGTGTAGGAAATGCAAGATGAAAAGATATATTCAATACTTAACAGCTACCCCAATTTCTGTGAACAATAAAGGTAATCAACCTTGTATAATTTTTCAGTGGGAAGTTTTCTCTAATATGTCTCTTAAGAGGAAAGAAATTGGAAGACTAAAGTAGTCTTTAAAGATTTTAAAGACTTTAAAGGAGGATGAAGTGAGACAAAAACTAGCCATAAGACTCTTGGTGAAAGAGGTGGAAACAAGTTACAGAAGATAACTTTTAACCCAGTCACTATGCAGTACTGAAATTGATTTTTGTTTCTACTTCCTTTTTGCTAGCTACATACATTTTTTTTTTTTTCTGAGAGTTTAAGCAGAAGTCCAGAAAAGTATAATCTCTACTTTAACTAAGCCGAACATATTGAACCTTCATTCTTTTTTGCTGTTTCAGAAATCTCTTTGCTCCATTTAGAATTACTATAACTAAATTAAGACATTACCATTTTTTTATGGCAATATCCTCATCTGTTACAATTCAATTCTGCATATATTTCAGAGGTTCAACTCTTTGAACATGTCAGCTTGGTGTAGTGCAAGGACCTAGACATTTTCTTGCAAAGCAAAATTTTGTAGTTGGAAATGAAATAGACATAATATACTATAGGTATCACTCTTGAATCTCTTTCCATTACCTCATGTATTTTTCACAGTTTAATTTAGCATTTAAGCTGTATTGGTGGTGAACTGTACATGGATTTAAGTCAACACAAACCTCACCACTTCGTGAGCCAAAGCTCCTTCTCTGCTTTGGGCTATCAGCTTCACACGGGACCTTGAGAAGCCATGGCTCTGGGCAAGAGCCCATATTTGATCTACCACATCTAAACTTTAAAGAGTGCTGTTGTTTTCCCATAATTTAGGGGAAAAGAAAAAAACAAACAAACATAACAGCAAAACCCATGATGAATTACCATCTAAAAGCTTTGTGTATTATTGTTCGCTTACTTTTTCTTCTGAAGAACATTATTCATAAAAATTTAGACAAGTTTGCAGGTTTATGAACTCTTTAACTAAAAGCATAGGGATTTCAAGATAATAGATGTGTTCAAGATGCTACGCTTAAAATATACTGCTTGTGTGCAATGCATTTGTATGCTTATACCCTACGATCTTACTCACCACTACAGAATCAAAAAATGGAGGAAAACATTTAGAAGAGACTAAAATTTCTGTGGTCGTGTGCAGCTGATTTGTTTGTATCTGCTGCTCTCTTCTTTAAAGGGTATGGTAAAGCATGGTGTGCAACATAACTACTGAAATTAAAAGGGTAAAAGCCAAAATACCGTGACCACTTTCTTCTGTATGGAACCTAGAGTGTTAAAGTGGTAAAAAAGTGGATTTGGTCATGCTGTAATATGAAAATAAAATCGCATCTCTGCTTCCAGCTGTTAAGCATGCACACAGTTCTTGTTGATGCATAGGGGTGCTCCCCATGCTTTCAGGAACAGCAAAACCACCCCAAAACGGGTACGGGTACGGGCAGGGCAGGGTGACTGCGGAGCTGCAGCCCTCTTGTCAGAATTCATCTCATCTGTGCTGTTCACCATGTGGGAGGCAGCGTTAAACACACCCTGTTTTAAAAAAAAAAAAAGATTTTAAAACTGCAAAACCTTCAAAGATCTTTAAGATGGCTGGCATTGGTAAGAGAAATAAAAAGCAGTGTTGACCTGCTGCACTGCTAGCTGTTAAATGGAATTTCTCCTCAGGCGTATGCTTTGAAATGCTTATTAAAAGTTGGCTGAGTGAGCTGAAGTTCCCAGTTAAAGAAGTTGATAACACAGAATAGTTTTGGGGGCAGAGTTCCTCTCTTAGACCTGGGTGTTGATTTCTGAGATTAGATTCCTGCCAGATGGTATTTTTAATGGAAACAAGACAGGCAGCACTTACAAAAAAAAAAGAAAAACCACACCAAAAAGTCAGGTTCCATATCTCTTGATCTTCCTGTAGGAAAACAGTCTTCAAGGTCGTTTGCAACATGTGCTGCTGTTTCACAGAGGGCTGATACCACGCTTTTATTCTTGGTGAGCCTGTAGCCATATTACAAGCAGACTGGAACATATGGCTGCTCAGCAATGAATAAGTTAAGAACTGCCCCATCAAAAATGCCCCAAATCGCCTCTTTTGTGATTCAATTTCTTTTACCTCTAAGGCCAGTTTACTTACTGGAAAAGTCAGAACCAGCTGTGGTGAGCAGGCTTGGCGGTGCCATGGGTTTTGTCTGCAGGTAGCAGCAGCGCGCCGTGCAAGTCGCCTGCTCCCGCACCTGGCACACAGCTCTGCGGGGCATGCGAGAACAGGTCACCATAGGGAACGGCTGTTTGTGTTTACCAAATTATTTGTTAAGGATCAGCAGCTCATTGCAATCCCACGCCGTTTCGTGCTTCAGCACATCCGCGTTTCTCATCTCGGTGCTCCTGGGCGCTTCTGATAATGCTGGGAGAGCTGCAGGGTGGTTATCAGGGGGGTGGTGGTGGGAAAAAACTCACCAGTAGCCCAGAGTACGTCCCTCCTCCCAACGTCACTTAGTGGACACACTACCTAGACCTGTTTTAATGCTGGATGGGTGATTTTTTGAAAAATGAGGAATAACGAGCCAACAGAAGATGCAGGTGACAGGATACGTAGAGGTCAGTAAGTGTGCTACCTCCTTCTGCACCCCCTCAAAAAAAAAAAAAAGCAAATCTGCTCTGTCTGCAGCCACAGAGGCTGGCTGTTTTTCAGAAGCTGCTAGGATTTTTGCTTTTAGCCTGAAACTCTGTGGTTTGAAGCCTGCTGTCGGTGCCGGTGCTGCTCTCACAAGTCAGCAGCGTGAGGTTTGCTCAGCGGTGGCGATATGCTTCTCGGCACAGCAGCAGAGGAAATAAATTGATAGAAACCGCCCCCGCTCTCTCATCCCCAATGGCACAGAAAAGCCCCAAACCTGTCAGGCAACCGGTTTCCTGGAATTTTGCAGATGTATCTTTGTCCCATCACAAAGACAAACTTGCAATATAACAAAAAAATCCACCTCAGCTGTAAGAGCTACCTGGAAGAAAGGCAGTGTTGAGTCTTCTGTGCAGCATTGCCAAATCCAATGCTAAAACGTTGGGGGGGTTGAAATGGTAACAGGGATGGATTGAGGAGTGTCTTCTTTTTGCCATGGGTCAGAGTTGGCCTGTGGCCCTACACTGTGGCTGTACACAAATGCTGGATGCAGCTGCTTGGCATGAAAGATGAATGCAAGGAAACTGGCCTAGCTCTGGGCATCAGGACTTACACTGCACCAAGAGACACAAACACCGCTGAAATATTACATGAAATGAACATTAATGGAGAAAAAAAAGAGGAAACATTAGTGAGACGTGCTGGGCTGGAAACATTGCTGTGGCTGTTAGGTTTTAATTAGCTGGAAACCGTTCATTCACACTGTGCTTCTGTGCAGTGATTGTCCAAATGTGGTTGAGTTTGGGATCTAACGCGGCTGGGTTTTCCTTTCTTTATGAGTGCTAAGTACTGAAATATTTGTTATGCATGTGTCCTCCTGGCTGCTGGAGTGCTGTGGAGGGAGGTATTTTTGTACACTAAATTTTGCAGTAAATGATACTAGTTATTGACTAGTGGCACTTGCTGTAGCTCCAGTGACATAAACGGCCCCATCCAAAAAGCATTTCATCTGAAATGAATCGTTTGAATGCGTTTCCCAAGGAGAAAGTAGCACCAGCGTACCTGTTTCACATTTCAATTTTAAAAGATGTGTGAGCTGCAAAGCTCAATGCATGTGTTTCTATAGCACTCCATGTGCTCTGTGTCCATCCTTACGTCCTTGTACACACACAGGCACGGGTGTCAGTGACAAAACTCCAATTCATTAGTTTTCTTCCACTGGTAGCTTTTTCCTCATCAGTGGAGAACTATCTATTAATGTTAACATGCTTCATAAGATCTGCTTTCAGAGGCAAGAACATTTTTAATGTCCAGTCTTACGTCACATGCATGGATACACACCTACCTGCTCAGAGCTAACTGGAACATTGCTAACCTGATTATACTGGTGTATTTTTGGGCATCACTGTGTGATCTGTTTTCCAGCTTGTTGTCTGGAAGTCTTTATCTTTACTGTCTTATCTGTCTGATGCCTTCTGGAAACAATTTTCTCTTTACACCACTTCATAAAATTCGGTATACACTATACTGCAGCTAGGACTGGAGGTTTCGGGCCACTTGTCACATTTTGTAATGAATTTTGTGATTGAATTCTTTCACAGATAGCATTTCATACACGCAAAACAGTGTCTAAGATCCCGATGTTTTTTAATTTATTGTATGTATAAAGCTCTAAGGACTTGTGCCATATTCTGAGGAGGTGAGTTGCTTTGTCACTGAAACTGGTACGTTTATATATTTCAAGGCATTAAGTGAAAAATCAGAAAAGGGCTAAGGTAAAAACAAGCCTGTTAACATAAAAACAAGCAAAATTAGAAAGCACTGAAGTATGTTTGCAAAGTTAAATCTTGTTTGGAATAACCAGATTAATTTGGAATAACTACCAGATCTGTTGCCAAATGACTGGATGCTATTAGAAGAAGTCTGTCGCTGGCATTCATTTGTTTAACATCTCAGGCTTTAGATGAGTAACCATAACAATAAGATGATGAACCCAGAATCATCAAGGGAAGGGTCAGTGCAGCTGTGTGGGTTCAAACTTTTCATCAATGGGCAATCCACAAGAGTTGCAAATGGAGTGAAAGCCAACTTGCCATAGCTAAGGAGAAAGGCATACACATCCCCTTCGCATAAATCCTGTGTACTGAAGGACCACAGAAAATGAAAATGGCAATTTGACACCAGTTTTTAAAGGGACTTCAGGAAAGATCCTGAAGGTCCTGAAGAAGCAACATTTCTATAGGATGAAAGGAAAGATCCCCTCTGGGAGTGATCAGTAGCTAAGAAGGGGATGGGAAGGGTGGGAATAGGTGGGCGGCTACTTCAGTAGGAGAATGTAGCATATGAAATACCATAGGGGTCTGTGCTAAGATCTGTGATGTCCGGCATACTTATTAGTGGCCAGGAAAACGTCCTAAATAGTGATGCACTAACTGTTTCTTTAAGTTATTAACAGTAGGAAAAATAAAAATCTGCCTTACAAAATGTAGAAAAATCTCACAACACCAAGTGACATTGCAGTGAAATGGCAGCATGCAATCAGAGCCAACAAGTACAAAATAACAAACGCGGGACAGAATCAACCCAACTGTACATTGCTGAAGATGGGCTTTAAATTACCCGTTGCCTCTCAGGAAACAGAGCTCAGATTGGCTAGGAGTGATTCTAAGAAATGTTGGCTTGGGCAGAGCGATGTTCAAAACAGCAAACAGATTGTCAGAAATTACTAGGAAAGACATAGAAAACAAAATCATTTTGTTGTGCAGTCACCTCTTGATTACTGCAGGCAGTTCTGGTCTCCCTGTCTAAGAAAGCACAGAGTTGAGCCATAAAGGAACAGGGGAAGCTGACAAGTATTTGCAGAAATATGGAGTGGCTTCTGCATTGAGACTGATTAAATAGATTCCTCAGAGGGAAAAAGAGAAGGTAGAAAGGCATGTGATGGCCATGTTTGAAATCATGAGTGGCACAGGGAAAATAAGTAGCAGATGATTATTTGTGTTTCTCAGAGAACAAGAATGAGGGACATCACGTAAAATTATTGGGTTGCAGTTTAGCAAACAACAGTAAACATTTTCCTCATGATGTGCGATTATGCTGGAACCATCCTCACAGCGTCCTGTGGGTGTCAAGGGTTTGGACGGGCTCAAAAGTGACCAAAGTAAAAGGAAAAATAAAGCCATCCAGGGCTATGCAGCACAGAGATGATGTCTCTGCTGCAGGAGTCCCCTGGGTGGCTGGCTGCTGGGCACAGAGCAGGGAAAAGGCCTGCACAATGACTCTTTTTAAAAGATTATTTCCCTTAGCATCTGCTACTGGCTCCTGTCAGCAGCAGGACACTGGACCAAAAATGGGCCTTCAGTCTGATCCGATATAATTCTTCTGAGTAAATTTTTTTTTTTTTTTTTTTTTTTTTTTTTTATGAGGGGTCAGCCTGGGAGAAAGGCATGTGAAATACCCCAGAGACCCATGAGTTCTGTACTGATATAATGTAGATGTAGCCTGGATTTCCCCTCAGAGTCCCAGAGCAGAAAGTAGCTAACATTGATCCAGCCACGTGAAAGAGGGAGAGCCCTGAGGACTGCTCTGATGAAAAAAAGAGCCCCATGCTTTTGGGTGTTGAATTCAGGTCCCCAAAGGATGAGGAAACAAAATGAACACTGGTGCAGCACCTTGCACGTGGTCCCACGGTGCATCTTGGTGGGATGAAAAGAGTAATTTGGGAAAGGTAAAGTGTGCTGGGCAAGCATGACACACGGCCTCCCTTGGCCTGTAACTCAGCGCGTTGTAGCTCCCTGAAGAGAGATGGCTGGCTCCCCTTTTTTGCGCTGTATGTGGTATTGCTCTGATTGCTTTCTGAGCCTCTGCACAGCAACAAGCTGTGGTTGGGGACTGCCTCTTCAAACCAGTGACAAAATTGCTCTGTAACTAAAAGCACAACCGTGAGCACTGTATTTCAGCGTGACGGTAATGTCAAGCTGGAGTTAAATTGAATGTCTGTTTCTTCAGGGAGGGTAAATTTAATCAGGTGCTCAAAACGAAATTAAGGTGGAAATCAGTTTGGAAACACACAAGAATTATAATCCAGCTAATGTCCTGAGGTAATATTGGGAAGAAATAGGAAGAAATTTGCTTTCATGTAACATGAAAAATAGTTTCTGTGGGAGGGAGCTGCACTTAGCTTGCCATAGCCCTGCATTTCCTTCAGGGAACAGTCACAATGTGCTGCCCTTGCACCATTTGCTTCCCCTTCATTACAGCGATACCAGGAGGTTTTACAGCGTACGCCAGCCTGTCAGGGTTTCTGTTGTGGTGTTATTTCCTAACCTGGCCGTTAAACTGGAAGCATTTTCCCAGCCCAGCTTGAAACAGGACTGCTGGCCCACGAAGGAATGTTGCTTTTCCTTTAGAAACACAGGCAAACAGGGAGTGTGTGCTGCCTGGGAATAGAAAATGGATCCCACCTTGGGCTGTGGTGGTGGTGGTGGTTGGATTTTAACATCCATGCAATTTAATTACTGTGAGGGAGCAGTGTGGCCTTGTTCAGCCTGGCTGGAAAGGGCAAGTCCTTCCCCTGCTGATTTCCTCCCTGCACAAAGGGAAAGCTTTGGGGGAGCCGTGGCTTAAAGGCACTGCAGCTGTTCTTGTCCCCAGGGTGTTCCTCCCTGACATGAATTTGTCTCTTTTATTGATGGAGAACTTGGAGACGGTGGCTGGAAGCTGCAGCCATGGTTTGGTGTGAAAGGGAAATGTGCTTCTCTGATATCACCTGGAATTGCATTCAGCTTGAACCAGCACGATGCCTTGATCTGCTATGACCCATATCCATCAGGAGTTATTAGCTAATTGAATTCAGAAGGTAACTCCCTAACTGTTTTCAAACTAAATTAACTTGCTTCAAGGGACCAACTCATGTTTGTATTTCCACAGAGATAATGGGTTTAGGCTTCAACTGAAACCTTGCCAGATAATGAGGAAAAAATAAATCAATGACCTCATTCTTATCTGGTCTTAACAGGCAGGCTTTCCTTTGCTAAAAGTGACCCTGAAATTGCCTGGATTGATTCGCACAAATACAGGGTGCCACATCCTGCTAAGCAGAGCCATTCTGTGAAACACTTTGCTCCAGGAGGAGTGCTAATCCAGGCATCAGCAGAGGTGGAAGTGTTTGAAACACTGCTTTTCTTAGAGTCAAAGTGAACACTTCTGAGAAATTCAAATGCATGGTAAGATAAAGAGTTAAGGAGGAAATCGGCTTCAATACTAATTAGAGGGGAAAAAAAACATTACAGTTGTGCCTGGGACTGAGTGGTCTCCATAGGCATATGCTTCTCTGATTATTTAATTATCTGCCATTGTTAAATAAGAAATGCTTTTCAGGTATTAAAGGGAGATCACTACCTGCTGTGAAGTGGGGTAGCTGTATGGGTAGAGATCTTGCCTTTGGTATCTTGGAAAAGGTAGACAACTCAGAGATGTGCCCCTCCAGTACTGTATACCTCCTTACTCTCTGTATGAGACTCTCAAGTGACGGATTAAATCTTCAGGTAATAAATATGATTAATAACAATTTAACAAAATATATGAGGCAATTTATTCAAGTACACAGAGGTAAGAGTCAAGAGTTCTTAACTACTGGTGAAGAATCCATAAAACCTACTCTTAAAGCCTATGTAAGAAGATTGAATTTTTATAGTAGCAACAGCAGTAGTACCAGTAGCAAACACTTCGGTCAAATAAAAGATGTGAAATTTTAGGGAGAGAGAGTATATTTTATTAAACCAGTTGATATAGGTTTTTTAGAAGTATTGCTTCTTTTAACATTGAACTTTATTGGAAAAGATACCTATAGGCAAAACTTGTGCCTTTCTGCTAAAAGGCTGGTAAACATATTCTGAGCAGGGGATTGGACCACATGAGCTGCCTTCCAACTTCAACCAACCTGTGATTTTGTAAACTTTGAATACATTTTTTACTCAGAGGTTAGGACCTTCTTGTGAGAACAGGAGCAGAGAACAGAGCCCTGGTGTTCTGCAGAGTTAGTAAAAGGTGACTGCAAAAAGGTTCACTTTACCGAGTCAACATGGGCTCCTTGAGATCCTTAACATTTTGCCCTTTTTCTGAACAATCAAAGCCCCATGCAGCTTGCATGCAGCCTTCCTCCTGGGGAGTCACTGTAATTCCAGATTTATCAACCAGCCTGCCATGCAAACTGTGAAAGCTTAGCCCGTGGCCATAAGTGGCTACCCTATATTTCACCTCACCTGGCTATACCTGCTTAAAGGCCAGACTTTTTAGCTCTGGTGCAGTTGTGGCTGATTTTTTTTTGTTTTTTTTTTGTTTTTTTTTTTTTGAAGCTGAACTGACCTCTCATATGTATTTGCAGGTTTGCATGTGCTGGCTCAACAGTTTCAGTGTTGTGCTCCATTGAGTGTTGTCAGCACGGCCAAAAGAATAAGTGAACCTATTAGGGAGGTGGTTTGATCTAAGCATAAAATTAATTAATTCTAGTAACATCGCAGGATGAAGTAAAATGGACACAACACTCCTAGGGAAAAAAAAAGAAAAGGATGCAAAAATTAAATATCATGACTCTAAGACAGAAGCTGAAAATATTCTATGTAGTGCATTTTCTTTACCCAGTATGTGCATCAGGAATTTTTCTTTTGAAATGGAAATATTTTTGAAAATATTTCAATTTAAAAAATAAACAAAAATGTCATACTTCATACTTAAAACCTTATTATCTTTTATATTTTGTTTCTTCAGAAATTATGGTTAAAACAAATGTTAAGATGAAAAAATAGGTGTTTGAAAAGCTAGATTCAGACATTGTCTTCAAGCAGTTGCCATAACTTCTAGGTGACAACTTGAAGACCTTTTTATTGTCAGAGTATATTAGGAGTGAAGAACTGAGACTTGCACTTCAGGGGAGTTGTGGGAGATTTTCTGCCAAGGAAAGTGAGGACCTGAATATCTGCACCTGGTGGAAAACTAGTCACAAACTACACAGAATGAAACCTGCTGACAAAATAAAAATAATAAAAATAATCAAAACCACGCTCATGGTGAAGAAGTTTGTGAAGAATTGGCTACTGTTTGACTCTAAACCATAAATACATAATTTCATCAAAGTTGCTCTAGTCAGCTAGATACACAGAAGCAAGATATTTATCTAATATGCAAGCCACAACTTTGACTCTGACCATAAAGCTTTCATCTTTGTTTAAGTTGTTTTGTGGAAATCAGACACTTCCTTTCCTGTAAGCTGTTGCACTGTCCATATAATGCACTCCTGAGCAGGATTCACTCAACAACCAGCACTCCATCAGTTTTATCGATGGCCATCAATTGTCAGCAATTATAGAAAGCAATTTCCCAGCCTCTGGACATCTATTGTATTTGAGTAATTTTTTATTTTATTTGGGGCATTTTCTTCCTGCATGAAGCTTATGTGAGCTCACAGATGTGCACACTTGGACCCCAAACAGACATATCTGGTCCCTTTCTCATTTCTGGTCCTGCAACTAAATGAGATTGAATTATCCCAAATGATAAGACCGAATGTCGAAAACAGATTGAAAAGGAAGTTTGGATTCCTACAGCTTGGGGTTTTGTGTTTGGATCCTCTGCAGCCTACTAAGGTACAAGCACTCAGTGAAGCTTTTTCCACACTTGAGATACTCATTACTGCTTGTTGTTTTCTCTCTCATTTGCAATCTGGTTCCTAAAGAGGTGGGAGTTTGCCCGACAGCCTTTCCCTCGCAGGCAGCATTAATGAGGTCTTTCTCTTCTACCCACACCCTATTTTCCGGAAATGTGTAGGAACTTAATGTCTTTGAGACTTCTTGCCTGTCGTATTAGAAGAAAATTGGCCAACAGGCTCACAAAAGGTTAGGAAAGAGACACTGAAATGAAAGACAAACAGGCACAGATGTATACACCAAGCCAGCGTTGTTTCATGGCCTTATTTCCCTAAGAAATGTTAGCATTTTAGTTTTTACTCTTAAACTAAGAACTGAAGCTGATTAAAGGAAGGTCCAGGGAGAAACTGTGTTTTTCTGCTCATGCAGGTCTTTGGGACTGGAAACCTTCATGACAGGGGCTGAAGGAATCTGGCTTCTGGTGCCAAGGTCTTTCCTGTGCTTGATCATTTTGGGTTACCTGAACATCACCCTTGGGTCCTGTTGACCCACGAGGAGACTAAACAGGTTTATTCTCACATTAGCTGACTCTCCCTTAGTCTACATCTCTTGGTGGTCTTGGTTTGAATTCCCACCAGGGCACCCACTTGGTGTGAAGGAGGACATCATTAGCATGGGTCAGTGTGCATAAACATTCAACTAATTTAGTCCTTTAACAAAATATTCAGAGTTTTGTTTTCCTCTGGATCTTGCTTGTAATGATCCTTCTTTCTCCCCCTTTACATACTCAAATGTCATAAGCCTGAATAGATGAAACCACTTGTGAAAGTGCTAGTATCCAAATCAAAAAGTATCAAACTTTTTCCCTTAGAGGCTTTAGACTGGGCCATCCTTTATTTTTCCTCTTCAACCTACATATGAGATTTTGGACCAGATTTTTGGACTTGGTGTCAGGATTTTCTATTAATTAATTAATTAATTAATTGTGTTGTAATTCCAGCTCCTTGTGCTATATAAATCAGGGAATGCTAGCTTGAAGGCAGTAGGTGATTACAGATTTTTTAATGTTTAACTTTCAGAGATACTGCTGCCAGAAAAGTGGATAGACTTACAGGTTTTTGGACTTTCATTTGTTTAATGTGCCAACAAAAATGCATCAAAATAGCTACAACTTACTGAAGATGGAAAACACAAATCTAATGTGGAGTTGGTACTCATAATTGTGTTCAAATTTTGCTTTAATAATGTTGTCCATATTTGCAATACTGTAAATGTGAAAATGAATTTGGTTTGAAAGAGTGGCAGTGTGAAGCAGCATATCATTTTGTTTTTGTTTGTGCTGTACTCTGCATAATTACTGTGATTATGTATATTAGGCTGTTCTGTGTAATGACACCAGAAGGTAGATAACTGTCAATAACTGTAGCAGTTTATATACAGCTTGCACCATCCTCAGAAGTGCTTTGAAGATCATTTAATGCTGCTGATTTACCCATAATAGGTCAGAAATTATTGCTGGTGTTTCCAGAAAGTCTACCCAGAAGAGATGTCTTCCAGAAAAAAAAAACAAGTGGTTGTTAAAACAATAAGAATTTTGTGTCTGAGAAAATAGAGAGCAAAAAAAAAAGGGCTCACACTCTCAAAAAAAGAAAAATCTTTAGCTAGCTAATAGGGCTAATATCAATATAATATGACAAAGAGCTACAGCAGCTTTGAAATCCTTGGAGGTGTATTTCAGTTCAGATGATATTTAGCAGAGAAATTTCAAATATGCTTAATCCTATTTATTTGTTTTTCAACAGAACACATTTACATGTACTGACCTAAAACTGTAATTTTTAAATGATGTTAAACAGAAACACATTGTTAATAGAGAAGACAAGCTGGGGAGGGAATGCAGGTGGAAACCAGAGTCAGGGTTAAGTAGGCATGAAATAAAATATTTGTTAAACACAGAGGTTCAAAGGGAAGTTGGTATTAAGAAGGTGATTCCTTCAAATACTCAGGAAAAAAAGAAAAGTTGCCTTTTTTGATGAATAACATAATTGTTAGTGGTAATATTATGTTAATTACAGCCTTCAGCCATTTTTCTAAGAGGACTTTGCATAGTAATGGGGGATGTGGCCATGGTGTTAAGGCTAGCACTCCCACATCTCCAGCTCTGTGTGGTGGCTGCTCCCTGTCACCCACTTGCAATGGGTGAGCCTTTCTCAGCACCAAAAAATTGCGTAAGGCTTCTTTTCTCCAAAAGAAACATGGGTGGATGGATAGTGACTCACTTGTCAGAAAAGTTTGGAAACTAGTCGCTGAAAGCAAAAGTGGAGTTGTCTGGGGAGATGAACAGGAGGCATGGGGTATAAGGCTGTCGTGATTCACTTCTGTATTTTCTGCTCTGTGTACTCTTCAAATTAAGACTCAGTTCTGTGGGAAGGAATGCCTGAGTGACACTGCTAGCTAGATGTCCTCAGCCCTGGTGAAGCAGGAATGCTGTTGCTAGATAAGAGTAATTTCTCTGAGAGGATCCATTCTTTCTTTACTTCTCCTTGGATTTACTCTGAAGTTCAAACTGCATGAAAAATGTCAATGTCATTTTTAGCTCTGCTTCAACAGGCATGGTTTGACAGGGTTGATTTAAGATGCACAGTCTGTGTGGGATACACTGTTATTTATCATGTATTGATCTGGCAATAATAGCCCGTGCTTTTGTGAGATTTAACAGTCATAACTCCTTTTTTGTTTAGTGAAACTGACCTGCCACTTGCAATTTATCCAAAATTCAGTAGCACAACTTATCGTGGATTTGAGCTAGCACATGCATCCTGCTCTATTTTCTTTTTCACCCCAATCAGAGTAGCTATAAATATATAGGGGACTAGAACAGGTTGTATGTAAGATCCTCTCCTTGACCTCTATTTGATGTGACTCTGCAATCACATGCCTTGTGGGATTCTTGGTTTTGCTATCATGCAAGAGGTCAGAAAGTAATTAAACATTTGCTATGGTGGTTCTGGCAAAAGGTCATTTAGTTCTCTCTGAAAGTTGGCAGAATTAATTTTTCAGTCTTTAGTGCAGCCACAGGTAAACATATTTTTCTGAGTGATGTGAAATTATGATTGTTGCTTTATTGATTGATGTGTTTTTCAGTCAAGCCCACTTTTACTGTGTTGACTTTGTAGAGTATTTAAACTATCAGAATGTTGTTTTGTCTTTGTTGGTCACCTCAAACATAATTGTGCTCTTCAGATAAAAATGTTATTTTTCTTTTCTTTTTTTTTTTTTTTTTTTCTTTTAAAGTCACAAAACTTGCAAAGCATTTTTTATCAGCATGTGATCCTAGGGAAGAATGCTGTTTTAATTTAAAACTCAAATCAAACCCTCCCCTTAATAAGCAGGGTCAGAAAGTGCACTCAAATGACAGAACATCGATTAGAAAAGATAAAATTAGTCTGAAATCGAGAATTAATTCAGATGGTGAGATTTAACTGGAGTCTAGTCATCTAAGGCAAGTAGCTGGACTGTCACTGTAAGAACATAACAGAACAGAATTTGAGCAGAACAAGTTAGTAAGTTGTCTATCAAATTCCAGGATTTGTAACAAAATAAAAATAGTAAAATGACTTATTTTTTCTTTTTAAAATCACACTGACAACTAGCACTATGATAATGCAAATCCAAGTTTTAAAGCAACTCTCCAATGAACAATGATGCTCCCTGCCTAGGTCTGTCCCATCGCAATGGATTAAATATGATTGGCTTCATAGGGATTTAAGCATGTGTTTAGTATGAGCCCTCATCATAGAATCGTAGCATATCCCTAGTTGAAAGGGACCCACAAGGATCATTGAGTCCAAATCCTGGCTCCACATAGGACCACCCAGAAATCAGACCATGTGTCTGAGAGCATTATCCAAACACTTCCTGCACTGGCAGGCTCAGTGCTGTGACCACTGCCCTGGGGAGCCTGTCCCAGTGCCCGAGCACCTCTGGGTGAAGAACCTTTCTCTATCACCCAGCCTGACCCTCCCCTGTCCCAGCTCCATGCCGTTCAGAAAGATTACATCACCTTGATTCCATTGGTCACGGTGGATAACCTTGTCATAAAAGGACAGGGACAAAAGGAAATTAAGGCAGGGACACCTTCCATTAGATCAAGTTGTTCAAAGCTCCATCCAATCTGGCCTTGAACGTTTCCAAGGATGAGACAAACATAACTTCTCTGGGCAATCTGTTCCAGTGCCTCACCATCATCATCATGAAGAATTTCTTCTTTATATCTAAGCTAAATCTACCCTCTTTTAATTTAAAACCATTACACCTTGTTCTGTCTTCTATCACTACACTCCTTGATAAAGAGTCCCTCCCCATCTTTCTTGTAGGCCCCCTTTAAATATTGGAAAGCTGATATAAAGTCTCTCCAGAGCATTTTTTTTTCTTCTGGAGGCTAAACGACCCCAACTCTCTCACACTATCTTCACAGGAGAGATGCTTCATCCCTCTGATTATCTTCCTGGCCCTCCTCTGGACCCACTCCAACAGTCCTTGGTCCATGGTCCATGTCCTTCTTGTGCTGGGAGCCACAGAGTTGAATGCGGTATCTGGGTGGGGTCTCACAAGAGCAGAGTTGAAGGGGAGAATCACCTCCCTCCACCTACCTTCATCTCTTCTGATGCGGCCCAGGATATGACTGGTTTTCTGAGCTGCAAGTATACATTGGCGCATATTCAGTCTTTTATCCACTGGCAACCCTAAGTCCTTCACTGCAGGGCTGCTCTCAATCCACTCATTGCCCAGCCTGTATTCCTGTTTGGGATTGTCCTAACCCAGCTGTGGGACCTTGCACTTGTCCACATTGAACTTCATGAAGTTTGCTTGGGCCCATGTCTTAAGTCTGTCGAGGTCCCTCTGGATGGTGTCCATTCAAGTCCAATTTCTTCTTGGTAGTTTGTGAATGTGGGTTTTATATTTAGTGTGCAGTGAGCAGAAATCTCTTGGGCACTCCTCCAGATTAAGTACACCTACGTTTTGGTTCTCAGATGGGAGCTGTGGTTCACCATGGCCTTCTGGAGTGACTGGTGAGGCTGGGGCTGATTTTGTTCACATGTACCAGATGTCTGAACAATTTCTTCAGCCACTGCCAACCCTACTTCCCCACAAGTTTGCTAGGTGAAGAATCTTTATGTCTTTATGCTTTTTTTTTTTTTTTTTTTTTTTTTTTTTTTTTCCCAGATGGCAGACAATTTGTAAACTTTGCTAGCTGCTGCCCTGCTATTAACTCTCTAGTTCTGAGAACTCCTTTATCACAGCTTTTATTCTGTATTTTCATTCCCAAGGTAATTTTTGTTGTTTATATAGAAGTATGTGGCAAAAAGGAAGTCACACAGGTGGAATTAATAGCCTCACTCTGTGCTGTGCCTCTCTAGGGGATATAAGTAGCTCTCAGAGTGCTTCCTATGTGGTCGAGCATACAAAGTGTACCTGAAAGGTTTAGATGTACAGCTTCATTCTGTTTTTCAGGAGATCTCACATGAAAGTCTGCCTTGTTTTGATGCATGAGACTTTACTGGTGCTGCTTGCCTAAACTAAATTCTCCAGCATAAAATCAATCAGATATAGTCAAACTTCTATAGTGGAAATTCTAAATGTCATTCACTTACTTGCAAGGACATTACAGATCTTTTTTTTTTTTTTTTTCTTTTTTTCTTTCTTGACTTCTTAAAAATAGTGAGTTACTTGCACTCCTTGGAATATGAATAAAAAAAAGAAGAAAAAAAAGGCATCTAGGAAAACTGATATTTTCTGATTCTTTTTCTCAATTCTGGATATTAAATTATAGCCAGTACTCATACCTAACATAAGAAAAGACTTACAATGTCAGACCAAAGACCGCTTATGCAGGTATGAAGTACATTTGAATATCTTGTGTGTGCCCTGTGTCACAGGCTGTCCTGGAGACCTCTTCTGCCCACATCCAGCTCTGTGAGAAATGCTCATCTTGGACTGGCAGGGGCACAGGGATTGGGAGCAATGGGAGCTGTGAAGCAGAGAAGGCCATACCTTAAACATTAGAAACCACACCATGACAAATAAGTCATATGCTGAGAAGATTATGAACAAACAAATTTTTTGGTTAAGTTTGGCAGCATGTCCCCAGAGAAGGACATTTTAGTTTTCCATAGAAAAGCAATTCAGTCTGTTGTTGAATGAGTCATTTAAATTATTGTTTATTGTGGGGTGTAGGAGTGGATGCTAATCAGCTGAAAATTGAGCAAAGTACCATGAATTCTTTTGTTACCAGTCTCATGGATTATAGCTCTGACTTAATGAAGAAAATCAATGTCCTTACATTATTGACATGTGAGAAACATTGGTCTTAAAATCCACTGTGCTGCCAAATAAGGTTTACATCAAGAAGCTTAGACAATTGCTTTCCTCTATATTTTACAGGAAAAGCTCTGGGACTCCTCCATGTATTTTTCTTGCTAACATGATTTCTTTTTCTCATGTGTTGTGTATCTGTACAGCAGTAATGTCTCATGACTTGTTTAATTATTTTCTTCACCTTATAGCTTTTATCTGTAACTATTACATCAGCATATCCTATGTGGCATCTAAGTGACTTCAGATGTAAGATCAGGGACTCTGCTACTTACTCTGGTAGAACCTAAAAGCTAAGAAGCTACATCTTTCTCCTTGGCCTTTAATTAGTTGCTTTCATTTTGTAAAGTTTATTAAAACCTGATTTGGTTTTGGACTGATAGAGATGTCCAGATAGATGTAGTAGAATGCAGTAGAATGCATATGTAACAGTATCAAGCACCTTCAGTTCAGTTATTGCACAGTTATACTTAATTTAAATATTTAATATTTTTACCACCAGAATAGGCAGCAGTGTTCTACCTGTGTCTAGCTGTATCTCTCTGTATACATACAAATAAAAATATACATATATATATATATACAAACACACACATAACAAAGATTGATATTTGCATATGCAATTACGCACAAGGGATCATTTTCTATGTCTATGCACACAGTTATAAACAGGACATCCTCACTTCTGTTTAATGAGTGTATGAGTTGCAAACTGTATGTTCTTTCTGAAAGGGCACTCAGGGAACAGTCTGATGTCCCAACAGGAAAGCATGCAGCTCCACTCATCCTGAGACACATCGGGCATTTTGGGTGAATACGCCTTTGAAGGCATAAATCTTGTTCCATAATTTGTTAAGCTTTTGTCATTTTTAAGAGAAGTCATTGCTGCCCCTTCCTATCTTCCACCAGATAAAAATGGAAATTATATTTAGGAACAATATACAAGAGTACATACTGTACAATAATATTTGACTTTCTTGCCTTAGTTCTTTCTTTAGATAGTTACTTTCAAGGTTGAAAATAACAACATGTGCCAGTGTAAAATGATTTACCAGTTCCCTAACAGTTTATGTTGAGAAGAAAACAACAAATCCAACAAGGAGAAAAAACAAGGGAATAGATGCAAATGCTTATAGGCACAGGAGTGAATACAAATACAGGTAATTCAGGTTATTCTCTGTCTTGTGAGAATGAAGGACTATTCTTAGAAAGGTTCAGACAATACAGAAATACAAGTCCTTTGGAACACTGCAAATAAACTCCCTCTTTAGAGGTTCCATTGAAAGTAAACAGGGCTCAATCTATGATTATCATGACTATTAGCTTACCCCCCCATCGTTTACGCAGCAGAGGGTGAAAGCTGTGGAGAAGGGCCTGTAGGTTTACTGAGGTCCCTTCAATCTTGTACAGTGGAGATAATGGCAACTTGAGTTCCTGTCCTTAAAGCAGCACAGATAAGCAGATAAGGGAACAAAGAAATAAAAATGTCCAGACATTTTGAGGAAATGTTAACAGCAATTATTATATATGTATAATTCTTCTGCTATTTTTTAAATTTCTAGGATAACTGTGGATGGCCTGCCACTAGCAGGACAAGGCCAATGAACCCAGACGCCTTTGTCATTCACCCTAGTGGTGATCCTGATCTTTCTAACTGCTTCTTGAGCCATGTGAGCCTTTAGGGATTTTGGTTTCCAGTACTGTATACCTGGAGCTTGCTGTAGCTTGCTGCAGTACTGTGACTGGAAGGGAGCAGAGGTCCTCTGCTGTACCTGTGATTGCTGGGAACTGGACTTGAAGTGACCCATAGTTAGATTATGTCCTTCCTTGAAGTCACTGTCTCCATCTTCTCAACCCATGTTATCTAAATTCTTCAGTTGCTTTTCTGTCTGCTATGTAGAAAAGGATCTTAAAGGTCGGGAACATTGCAGAATGGTTTTAAAGGTGAGACCCAGACCTGCTCCCCAGGGAGCAAGGCAGCAGTAGACCAAGGCTTGTCTCAGCTGCTGTGTTTGTCAGCTGCAGCTTTGGCTCTGCCAAGAGGTTGGACACTCTTCTAGCCCTGCTCCTGTTGTGGCTCTGGATGTTTCTTCTGTGTCAGGTGCAGAGAAGTCTGAAGACTTGGCCTGGTCAGAGGCACGAGCTGCACGTGTCCCACACTGAATCAAACCTCCACTCCAATGAGATGCATGAAATCAAAGCAAAATTTTAGCTCTCTGACTGGGTGTTTCTCAGGCTTGAAAAATAGGGCAACATTTTTCACTTTGATAACTTTTTCTGTGAAGAAGATGGGATGAAACTCACTGAAATTATGGATGAGCTGGGGCTACAGAAAGCCCTTGCTGTAGTGAGAGGCGGTGCCAGTACAGCCACTGCTGGTGCCAGTGCAGGCACTGAGCTGACAATTGCTGACTTCTAAGAGGAATCCTGAAGACTGCAGAGAGAACTGAAGTTATACACAACCATAAATATTTAATTCCTATTATTGCATGCTGAGAGTTGCAGCACTGTCTGCAGAACACTATAAAACATAGCTGCGTAAAACATATCAGCAATGCAAATATGCTGTAAATATTGTAGGGAAACAGGAGCATAAAATTAACTCTTATGCTTATTTATAGCTAGAGAGCTCAGGATTCTCTTGCGCATTGTGGTGTTATTTTGTAATTATACCAGCAGTTCAAAATGACCAATTTTTTCCTGGCATAAAATATGTTGTGATTTAATTAAAGCAGAAAGCTAACTTAAGTGGAATTAAGAAAGACTAAATCAATTACGAATAATTCTATTATTAGATTTGAAAGTCTAGCAAAATTAGTCAAGTTGTATAGCACTATGTTTTCTCTTTTTTAATGTAAGAATAAAGGTTACTCCATTGTTCTCCATTGTTTTTTCCTATGAAGCAAGAAGGATAATTCCCAAAATTTGAGGAGGCAACATTTTCAGTCATTAAAATGTAATAAAATAACCACTCAGACTTCAATGATATTCTGGCAGAAATTAGCACTTCTTTTCACATATAAAACTACTCCGGCCCAAACTGATGTCTTTGGATTTGGAAGTGCTGTGCCAAATCCTTCTGAAAGCTGTCATTTACGTTCCTCATGCTCCCATTCTGCCCTTAGGCCATGTTTGCCGGAACTGGTGATTTTCACCTGAGTGAAGAGGAATGATGTCCTCAGGCATGATGAGATGTACAGCTGGACCACAGAGCATTGCCTACAGCAGAGGCGATGCAAGTCACTCAAATGACAGCTACTACTTGCTGCTTTGTAAGTGGTTTTGATGAATATACAGATATATATCTCTATATTACTTGAGATTTTGCTTTTTTTTTTTTTTTTTTTTTTTTTTGCTTTACAACTGTATATATCTGTATATATCTGAATATATTAGGTAGTTTTAAAAAGTTCTCCTCCTTGGTGGTTGCTTTTCAAATGCATGAGTATGTTGAGCCTATTGATCAAGTAGCAAGTGAAAGTGCTAGAGCTGCGTTTATTATTCCTGAATGTTATGATGTGCCAGAATTTCTGCATTGCCAAAGAAGAACATTGCATCATCTCAATACATATTCTTCCTTTTGCTCTTCCCTGCCCGCACAGTGGGGTGTTTGTAGAAAACTAATGAGTTCTCTACTGAAATAAGGACATTATCAACTTTTCTAGGTGAGGAAAACTTCCCAGAAGATAGTTTAAGAGACAGAAGCTGCTAGCAGAAGTCCTACCAGTGTGATTTCTTTGAAATCCTGTGTCTGGGGAGCTGAGACCTCGGAGGGCTGGCTGGAGGGGTAGCGCTGAACCTTTGCTGATCTGTGGTTTGGGGGCTGATGTTTCTGCCTGTTCTTTAGAGGGATGGAGAAGTGGCCATGAATGCTGTCAAAATAGTATAACAGGGGTCCCAGGACACATCTTCCTGGGTCATAGGCATAGGTTACTGCTGAAGATATATAGTGTAGTGGAATAGCTATGCTGCCCAGCCCTGTTACGGGATCACCAGACAAGTGTAAAATCCAGAGTTCAAGTGGCTCAGGAGGTTTTCAGATCAGAAGCTATTGTTGCTCAGCTAGCTCTCAGAATGTAAGCTATTTGTTGAAACTGTTCAAACTGTAGGGTTGGTAATTGCTACCTCAATATCAGTGCTGTCTCAAGCTGCCAGAGCTGAAATAATCCAACCCACTTCACTTTGTACTAAACTGGACTGCGGATGTGTGCAAAACCATTCACTCCATCTCAGATAATTTTGAGCTGAGCAGTAGTATTTTGGTAGCTCACAGTTGTATAATATAGCTGTAGTCTTCATAAGCTTCTAAGAGCAAAAAGTGTTACACTTGGCATTGTTATTTATACCAGGGATATGAATAAAGAAATGAGGTTAGCTAAAGTGATTTTCCAACAAAAATACTTCCATGTTGTCAGGTCTAAAAACATCATATGATCTTATTTTTCCTCTACCTCGTTTTGTCTCTGTTTCTCTTCCTCCCTTCCTCCCTTGCTGTATATACATGGGGAGATGACTATATTGGCAAATATTCCAAGAGTGAACCTTGCCCTAGATGAGGTGAGAATAAAACCCTGCTACAGGGAACAAAAACTCTTAATAGTTATTCTCCCTTAGCAGTTTAACTCAAATAGCCCTTCTCTTTCACTTTTGGCAATAAACCTGTTTGTCTGCCTGAACACTCTAACACTAATTTTGAATGTTCTTACATCTGATGAATGGTGCTCATCCGCCAACGCCATCCTCTGGCTTCACCATTCAATGGTTTCTTTCCCCTATAGCAAACAAACAAACAAACAAACAAAACAACAACAACAAAAAAACTTAGAAGATTTTAAAAAGCTATCTAATGATTGGTTATACAAATCCGTAAGTTAATTAAAAAAAAACTGTGCCTAGAAGCTGGTAGATCCTCTATGGCCATTTAGTAGTCCAAGCTTAAGAGGATGTGAGTTCTCAATGTCTTTTATCAGCAAAAAACTTTTGGATGTTCAGACAAATTGCTTTGCAGCACTCAAGCAAAAAGCCAACCACACTAAAGCGAAGTCTTACAATGCTTTAGAAACAAATTTTGGAAATAATAGTGGTAATAATAAATCTTCTCACAGGAAACAAAAACCTTGCTTGTAACTTTATATATCTTGCTGAGAAGTTGCTTTTTCAAGGCTTGCATGAGATCAGCTAATGGTGTTCTGTCAAGGCTGTGGTTTTACTTCAGTAATGGTTTGTATTAAGTTTTAAAAAATTACTACGAACTGGCTTAATCTAAAGTGAGATAAAAGGCTCTTAATTTAAATAACACTGTCTACAGATGATTATACTGTGGTGGAAGATTGGCTGTGAAGTTGATTTATTTTAATTGTTATGGCCAGCCCTTTCAGGGGCCTCATTTTAAGAGACAGTGATGTGCATTTCTTTTGAACTGCAGTGCGCCCTCAACTTCCATTCCCCAGGACCCATTTCCTACATTGATTTGGCAGGAGGAGCAACTTTCTCAGTTCAGCTTCTTCTGCTCTCCAGCCGCTAATCCTTCTGGATTTGTCTGTGATTTAGACTGCAAACCACTGCCATGGTACCCAGGCCAAATGAGCTGATTAGGCAAAGGAGACAGTTTTGTCCCAGCAGCATGCAGCTCCAAGTAGGATTGTTCACCCAGCTGAGAAGCAACTCGAGTGTGTTGGAAGGAGGTGTGTGCATCTGGGCATGGTATTTTGTGTTCAGCTGCGTTGCCAGAATACCCCTTTACAAGGAGGTGCAGGAACATATAACTTAACCTTAGCTGGTATTAAGAGTTTTTTACTGTCTAAAAAGCGTGATGAAAAGGATGTTGCTGTGCCTGTAGTGTGCAGCATAGTTTAATGTCCTAAGCTTCCTGTTAAATATTAATTTACCCCAGGTTCTGAATCTATACTCCAGGTACAAACTTCTCCATTTGAAACCACAGCTTTAATTGACACTTGTTGCAAGTCACTCAGAAGTGATGGATCCATCACTCTTTCCTCAGTTTACTTTCCTGCAAGAAAAACAGTGAAGCTCTGGCTAGTGTTAAAGATGGGGGATATCTTTCTGTGATGCTGAAAGTCCTCTCTGGGCTCTCCAAGGCAGCTCCTTGGGAGAGAGTCCTTGTTACCAGTGATGACAAGATTATGTTACATACTTGTTAATGTATGTAATACATACATGTATAATGTATGTCTGCTTCTCTTGCTGCAGAAAGGAAGGCTGAGGAGGAAGGGCAGAGAGCTAGGAGCAGTGGGTTTGGGTTCCAGGACATGGGACATATCCAAGGTGCACTGCTGGAGCTGAGGAAGAGGGATGTGTTGCTTGTTTGCAGAAGAGATGTCACTGCTCAGATCTTTCAGTCTTCATTCTTTTTACCTCTTCAGCCTTTTGCTGCCCTGGACTCTTTGTCCTGCTGGTAGCAATTTTCCTGCTAGCCTCCCATGGTCCTGTCTTTTCATACACACTCAGGGCCATCCTTCTCTAGCTCCTATGCTGAAGTCCTGCCAGCCCACTATTACTTGCACAACTTTGAAGTGGAAGTCTAGCAAAATATCAAAGTAGCAAATGTTAAGTTTCCTCCACAAAATCCTCATTCTTTTGTTTTGAATTATAATGCCAATGTAACTACTCAATGTTTTCAGGCTGAGTTGTTTCAGGTTTGCTGTTGTTCCAGGAAAGGATGGTGACATACAGTACTCAAACCTCATTTGAGGCTCAAGGTATAATTTAGGAATGCTGGTATCTCTCAGTTCACTGATATTAATGAGACATTTTCGAGAGCTTCTTGGCAGCACCCAATCTTTACCCAGCAGCAAGACTCATGGATGTATATTTAAGACATTCCCTTCTGGGACTTCTGTCACTGCCTTTTATTTTTGCTGCTTCTCCAACTTCTTTTCTATTTTCCTCTCCTGTTTCTCTTCTGCTTTTTTTTTTTTTTTTTTTTTTTTTTTTTTCCTCCTTAGAGAGGAAATCCTCTGACCACTCACACTCCTCTTCCCCACCATATTCAACCCTTAAACTGCTGGTGTTGGCACTACAATATTATAACTAAACCTGGTTGTGCTAAAACCAAATAAGCCAAATGAAATGCACTTAGTTCACCATTTCAGGCTGCTTGTAGATTTTATTTCAGGAGATCTTAGCCTCCACCATGAAGTTGCATGTGCTGTAAGCCCAGGAGCAGAAGAACTCCAAAGAGTCAAGTAATTTCTATGGTATCTGTGGCAGGTGGAGCCCTACAGTTTCTAGCTGAGCCTTGCAAGTCACAAAGCCAAAATTGAAGCTTTTGTGGACAGGCGATAGCCAAAACACAGTGTCAGGAAAATAATAATGTTGTTAAAGATTCAACTGAAAAAATACTAACAGAAAATACTGTATGTTTTTGGGAGCTATGCTAATGCAAAAATGGTAAGCAAGTCTTCAGTGTTCTTCATTTCTGTGGGGGTTTTATTTAGATCTACTTTGAAAACACAAAGTTTTCAATACATGGAAATGTGACACATGAGCAAGTTTTGAGATTTTTATGTTTTGCACTACAAGTTTTATGCAAGCATGTTTTGAAGAAGCATACCTGTGTACTTTGTGGAGTACTCTCCAAAAGAGATGCAAAGGGCCCGGTATAGAAAGTATGACATTTTCTATTGTGTGAATAATTCAAAAAGTTATGTGCTGAGCACTACATAAATGTTAATTTTAGTGATTTGCATCTGATTAGAAAAGGTTTAAGTGTCCTGCAGAGGAGCGGTGTTTTTTTCATTATCTTATCTTTTTTTTTTTTTTTTTCTTTCTGTCAGGAAAGACAAATTCAGTGGTAACTAACGAAAATACAATCGCTATAGGCATGATTCATCTTTGCAAAAAGGATATGAAGAAGGGAAGGAATGTTTGGATCCCCGGAGAACCGAGTAAATGTATGTACTTCGTATTACCTATCTACTTTGTGACTCTGCCTTTCGTATAATGTGTGTTGCATACTTTGCTGGAGCACCACCTTGTTCCTGGGAAACAAGGGTAAACTGGGAATATGGCTTTCCAGAGCTCCAAATTCTCTGCAGCTTTTGTGACTGCAGAGATTGCAGAAGAGAAAATGTTTCTTACAGTCATTTTTGCTTTTTTTTTTTTTGCTTCTTCTTCCTATTTTTTTTTTTTCCCTTTGGCATCTCTGAGGTTTTGTTTTACTTATTTAGGTACAAATGAAAGCACAACAAATTTTGTGGAAGCCCCTGGGAGCAACCTTCATCTCATCTTAGTTTGCTGTTCAAGATCTGATTAACCATGAAAAGTTACTGCAGGAGTCACCTCTAGTTTGTGAAAAAACAATCTCTCTTGGCATGTTTCTTTGCATCGGTTTTTAAATTAAAGATCTGAACAGGGGTGGAGAATATCTAGAGGCAGCACCTGCTTTAATTCACCTTTTAAATTCAGTCATGCCCCTGGTGCCCACAGCATGCTGTCAGACAGGGGTGGCACAGCCCTATTTATCCATTTCTAATGGTGAAGTTCAGCTCTAAAAGGGAACAGGGTAAAATCCTGTGTGAAAGCATAACACTCTCACTGAGTTTGAATAGCCTGTTTTTTATTCTTTCCTGGGCATCAAAATTTACAGAGAAGCAATTACTCCCACCCCCCCCCAAATTGTGCCTTGCAGAATCGTTTCCATATCCTGTAGCTGAGATGCAAATGCTGTGGGCTAGATACACAGAGTTGACCAATATGAGCACATTACACAGCCATAATGAAATCTGAAGTAGTTGGTCAGCTATACTTCGTCTATTTTTTTTTTAAATTTATTTATTACTTTTTTTTTTTTCTATAATCTTTGTGCTCCACTATTCTTATTCTCAATTAACTCTAGGGAGAGTTTTTTTTTTTTTTTTTTTTTTTTTTTTTTTCCCTTAAAATGGGCGCTCAGTCATTCATGTAATTGGATATGACCTGTGAAGGCTCTTGCTCATACCATAAACCAAAGAGAATAGGAGAAAACAATCTGCAAGACAGAAATATATAGAAGGTAGAAACAGAAAAGTTCACGTAGGTTAAGCTTATGTGAGGAAAATGTCTGTTCTCAGAAAAAAAAAGTGGTCAAGTTGCAGATGAAGCTGTGCTGTGTTATTTCGGACCTTTGTCAGAAGATGTACTAACAACTCATATTGAGGACTGGATTGCTGTCCTGGTCCAGTTTTTTTCTGTAAATGCTGGACAATCTGCAGGTTGTGTGGGGACAGAGGGATCCTGATACCTCAGTCTGGACCCAGAAATAGTTTTGAGTTTCTGTGAACACACAGAAATTCAGATTTACCCTGTGTAATATTTTTGCAATGGTCCAAAGCTGTGATACAGAAATCAATGGATTTGATGGTCCCAGTGAGAACAATGATAAAGATTATTGATTTTAATAAGTTCTTACAGGAAAGATTAAAGGCTTGGATTCCACTGTTTGTTCATATATTTTAGAGAACAGGGAAAACTCAGGAAAAAAGATCTCATTTTACTACCCCTGTGAAATGCAGCAGAGCAGTGAGGCACACGTCCTTACCAGCTCATGACCCTGCACAGCACCTTCAGGAGCACTCACCTGCCTTGCTTTTGGGGGTTGTTGATTTGTTTAAAAAAAGCAGAGAGGTCACTCTGGTGCTCCTGGTAATCACTATTTCTCCACAAGCTTTGCTGAGACTTGGGGATGTCCTCAGCTGGGCTCTGAGAGCAGCTTAGATATCTGAACCATCCCATGGGGTTTCACTTCTTCATGTGACTCTAAAGGCAGAACTCCAGCCCTGGGAGGGCATCAGGGCTCTTTCTGTTGGTGACAATGGGAGCTGAATCAGGGCTGGGAGATGTATTGATCTTTTTTTTTTTTCTTTTTTCTTCCTATTATATGCAAATTTTTCTAGCAGCTGAAAATGAAGTGTTGGCTTTTCTGAAACACACAGTTGATGTAATGATCCAGATGTAATGATCCATCTCCCTGGCAGGAGACCTGGGGTATGGTAATATTGATTATCAGCTGCTGTATTAGTTGTCAGGCCATTCTGTGGTTTGAGGGAGAAATGCATGGATTGCTTTTTCTCGGAAGCACCTCAGGTTTGAACACCCGTTTCTCCTTGACTGAAACAGGTTAATTGTTGCAACTCAGTCATGGGATGTGTCCCCATTTTTTAAGTTTGTGCTTTCAGCAAGCTCAGGTACAGCCGGCAAGGTGCATGCCAGCAAGGAGCTCATCACAGACTGCAAATCAGGGCAGGTATTTATGCAAGCTCTCAGAGTCCCAGCAACTCTCCTGTTAATGATTTCCAGGCTAAATGGCTTAAAACTGAGATGCCTGGATGTTTTGCTGCTCTGAAATCTTCCATTGCCATCAAAGGGGGGCAAGATCAGCCTGCCAAGTGGTGGTGGTGCCTATTAAGTGGTGGGATTTGGGTCTGCACCACTTACTGGAAGGGTATAAAAGGAGGTAATTTCTTTACATCTTTTTGAATTTAGCACTGGAACTACACCATCTTCTGGAGTGGTGACCTCCTCTACCTCTCATTTCCAGGGCCTAGCTTGGGCGAAAACATTTTGACCCAGATCATAAATTCTTCTGTTCAGCTGGGGCAAGTACAATGTGCTCTCCTTACTCTTTCTTTCAAAGGACTATCCAGAAAAAAAACAAAGCATTGTTGACCATGGTTTTCTTATTTGAAGAAGGATTTTTTTTTTTTTTTGTCCTAAAAGTCCTTGCTGCTGCTGAATCTGCTTGCCTGGACCCTTTCCTAGAGTCTTGTTGTCTATTCTGTTGTAACTAGCTGTCAGCACGCGCTGTTGACGTAGTATTTACAATAACAGTGCTTAATAGGTTTGACAGCTAACTGGAACAGCGACACGAACAACTCTTGCAGGTTAGATAAGCCTGCAAGACTAATTGTTATCCTGCATTCCATTAGCGGAGTTTAGCTTGGATGCTCTTTAGTCACCTTCTGGTACAAGACTCTGAAGCCAGTGTCAACAATTTAAAGTATATTCAATTCATGACTTGTCAGGTATAAGAATAGCCCCATTATGCTTGACCAAAGGGCCCGGCGAGCTCAGTATCCTGTCTCTGACAGTAGCTGGTAATTAGGGAAAGGGTGTAACGGCAAGGAAAATACTGAGTGACATTTCCCCAGTATGCTCTCCCACCCCACAGCAGTTTATGGCTTAAAGATTTCCTGATTTTTGTGTTTGATAACTCTTTGTGGACTTTTCTTCTGTTAATTTGTCAAATTCTACTTGGGCTTTCAGCATCTGCAGCTTTCCGTGGTAATGAGTTTGGCAATTTGATGATTCACGCTGTCAGGAAGTCCTCCCTTTCGTCTGTTTTAAAGCTCTGGCTGGAGATTTCATATGATGTCCCCTCATTCTTGTATTTTGAGGTACAAAACTCCTTATTCATCCCTTTCATGCCTCTCAGGACTTTACAGAACTCTAACGAGAGCCTAAGCTGAATGAGTTTCAGTGTATGATTTGAGGCACTGTATTATGGCTTGTGCTTTTATATAGGCTGTTTATATTCCACTTGCTTTTGCTTTATGTTTATTTCATCTTTATTTTGCTAATTTAATCAGTTTGAGAAGATTATTTGGTCTAATTAAGGTAGAATTAATCCAGGGACAGCAATAATTTGAGAGCCAGGATTTCAAGGTAGTTTATTTAATCTATGTGTCTTCAAATCCTTTGGATTCAATTTGCCCAGCTTTCATACTGATGGATGCTGTATTAAATTATTTAAATAGATGAATTAAATTTGGAGCAAACAGAGGCTAATGCATTTCACCCTCAAATAACATGCTACCGTAGCCAGAGAGCTTTTCTAGAAGAGCTGAGGAGACCTTTGGGAGCTGGAAGCTCTGCGTGCAAAACAGGGGGCAAGGGCCACACGAAAACCCCTTTGATTTCTCCTCTTGAACTAATTTGCTGGTTCCTTGTGGCCAGATTAGCAAAACAAAGCCAAGAAAGAAACCTCAGAGATATATCGACCACACAGGATGGAATAATAAGAGAGAGCTTGCATTAGACTTGCAGAAACCTTGCAATTAGCAGTGAGCTGGCTGAGAACTTGCCCAGTGATGGGCAGTGGAAAATTTCGGTCTCTCATAGAGGGAGCAGCAAAATTCACCAGCTTCCTTCTCGCCAAGAATCAGGGTGCCTGGAGGGACTAAAAGAGATGGGAAACTGCAGAATATGCTCTTTAGCACCCAGGGACGCTAGATGGGGGTATTTGCTCACTTTGCAACTCCTTGTACCCCGTGCAGCTGCGGTGTGGCGGCGACGTTACGAGGAGGTGGAGGAGAGGAGCAGACGGGGAGGTGGTGTGAGCTGCGGGCAGCCCTCCCGGGGAGGGACGGTGGTGTCCCAAGGAAGAGTTGATCAGAGAGGACTGGGGCTCACTGGGAGCAGGTGTCTCACAGGACTGCTTACGGCTTTTGTTGCTATTTCTTGCTCTCTGGTCTCTGTCTCAAGCAGGACAGGCTTGTGCAGCTCGGGACATGCCGAGGTCTCTCTTACGGCCGTGAGGCACAGCTCAGCATCATGGGGGAGAGGATGACCATTGCTCTCCTCTGCGGCTGGAGGAAGAAGGGATGAATCTTGCCTGTGGAAGAGGGGGAGCCAAGACCATGGCATATTCCCTTTGTGTACCTGGTGGCAGCCTTTCTGCTGCAGGTGTCATTGCTGTATTTTGTGGGCAGGGAAAGGACCCAAAGCAATTCTATGTACTCCTTTCCTCTCCACGTGTTTGACTTGCCAAGAGGATGTTGTTCAAAGGAGCAGACACCTTCCCTGCATCCAAGGTCTTGGCTGCCCATGACCCAGTGTGAAGCCAGGCTACTGAGAAGGCTGGCTTGCAGGGATGGCCCTTGCAGGGATGCTGGATTAGGGTAGGGCTTGGGATATCCCAGGGGAGGCACAGAGGACCCACATGTCAGTGGTACCCAGGTCAGGTTTCAAAGATGACCATGGGATGCACAATAGATCAGACAAGTTCTGGCTCTGGAGGCTACCAGCGACAGCATTAGTTAGTGCTGCCGTGCACGTGTTGGGCATGGTCAGGCGGTGAAAGGGCTTCTAGAGAGAATAAGAAAGCTGTGATTTCTCTTGTTAGCTTGATAAGTGGAAAAGGAGCAAATAAAGGTATGTTACTGGTAACCTTCACAATCCAGAGATGACAGGCCATGGGACAGGTGTAGTAGAAATAACATTTAATGAATTAGGAAAATTAGGAAGCTTTTTTTTTTTTTTTTTTTTTTTTTTTTTTTTTAATGCCTGCTCTATGTAATATAGTGGAAATCCCAGAGGAATAGGTCCAAATATCTAACCTTACTAGGTTAGATTAGAACGTTAAAACCTTATGACTTTCCACAGATTTCAGGAGGATTGTATGAGAAACTAAGAGCTAACTTAATTAGCGAAAAATTTATCTGCTAATATACAACACTGAGATCTTCAAGTTCATTTTGTATTCTAGAGGTTGTAGAAAATTTAAACTTTGGGGCTTTGGGGTAGTAAAATGTATAGCAGCTTTTAAAAAGCAATATATATATATATATATATATATATATTTTTTTTTTTTCCCTCCAGGTAGGAGTGCAAGCTTCGTTCTACTTCTCTTAAAGTTTGCTTTCTGTACCTTTTGTACACTGCCTAACAGCTCAGCATTTGAATCCCTTTTGTGTAAAATCAACAGCTGATGTGAAGCCCTTGGCTGAGCTACTGGAGATTTTGGCATTCCTCTTCTCTCAGGATGAGAAGGCTGCTTGAGCTAGATTATTTTCTTGGTTTAGTTTCTGACTCTGATTGTTTGCTTGTCTGTTTTGGCTTTGAGAGCAGATGTGTAGATGAAAAAAGGGCAATGGAGTGTCTCTTTTGATGAGGATTTGTGATGTGAGACATTAATTGAAATGAATGTGTGCAGAGTTAAGCAACTACTATTATTAAATTAGGATCTATATCCTTTTTCTGCAAGGGGTTATATTTCTGAAATGGATGGATTTCTGAAGCTTATTTGGTTTGGATTTTTTTTTTTTTTTTTTTTTTAAGTGGAAATAGAGTTTTCTCTTCAGCAAACTGCAGCCTCCAATCCCTGACTTTGGGCTTGCCTGCATTTGGAAATGTACCAAAATAGCTATTCCAGAATAAGCTCCCAGGAGGATATTTTAGAACTAGATTAAATTAAATTGGAAACAGGAACTCTTATTTTGGAGTAAGAGGTCCCGCTTTGGGATTTATATTGAAATAAACCATCTCGGAATAACTGTAGCTATTCTGGTAAATTTCCAAGTGCAGACAAGAGCTTAGCAATGTTCTGAAATAATTATATTAAAATCTCACTGATGTGATAGCTAATGGGGAAAATGTCAATACTGAGTTAGAACAAATTGGAATGAGTGTGTTTGATGGTGTCATACATTTGTTCTGTGGGTTTTTTTCTTGGTTAAAAAAAAGGTCCCACCCTTCAGGCTATACAAATAGTTTGTTACTGCTGTTGTAGGAGCAACCCCACTGGGCTAGGCACAGTCCTACAGACACAGGTCCACCTCTGAAGAACTTGGCAATTTAGGAAGAATCCAATTACTTTGTAATGATGTAGATGTCAGGAAGTCTGTTTTGGAGACAAAATATACTTTCTCGACTCCTTGTTTATTACATCCCTTACTCAGTCAAAACTGCTGACTTTTTGCTTGAAGGAGAGCAGAGCAGGATAGTTACAAGAATACAGAAATTATAAAAACCACACATTTGTTCTGTATTTGTAGCTATTGTGCCTCCCCTCTCTGCTTAGTTTAATATAGATAGGACATGAGTCATTATTTACAATAGAAAATGTAATGTGCTTCATCACAGCCCGTGGCAAGGAACTAGTATAGATGTGAAATGGATATGTCACCAATATTTACATATACATAATATGTATAGAGAGCTGGCTTAAAATAGCTATTTCTAATTTGATAAGGAATGCTCACAGCTGAGGAAGTTTTGCTATCTCTCTGAGTACGCTTTTTCCCTCCTCCCTCTAGGCACTTTCATTTGTGCCTTGACTCCCAATGAGCGGAGGTGGCAGGGGCTTTTTCTACCCAAAGAAAAGGTCACACTCTGTATTTACCAGCATTGTTTCTCAGTTTAATCTTCCACATACTTCCAACACTATTTTGGTCCCATCCCGGAGATCTAAAAAAAGATTTGGAATTCAGTGGCACAATTTCAAGGTTATCCCACAGGCCAGCAAACCCATAATGTATTTTTTTTTTCCTTTATGGTACATCACAATAAAATAAGTTGATAACATATGAAAGGGAAAAGCAAGTTCTGCTTATCAAATTATCATATCTAACATCCAGCTTGTGTTTGAAGGTAATGTTGGCTAATCCTTTGTAGCAATAAATATCTATTACCTTTATCACATTGAATTTGTTTCCTCTTCACTTAATCCAATTACATTTTCTACAACTGGGAAATATTTCAGAGTAGTGTCAACACATTTTTTTTTATGGATGTTACCTCACTATTCTCTTCCTGATCTTTTGTCATGATGTGTTTTAATTAAAGTGTTCATGTAATTTGTCCAGGTTTATTCTTCAGTACCAGATAATTGTTACATTTGCTCTTTAAAGTGGAATACAGCAGTCCCAAGAGCTGGGCTGGGATTGAAATTCTGTGGGCATGAAAACTTCTGCATGGGTTGCTATAATGGTACAGTTTAGGATGCTACAGTCAGCATTTCAATTATAGATGTCTTTATCTAGAAGTTTGCTGCTTGGCTATTAAAATTTGCATAGAAGAGACAGATATAAATAGCCCCAAGCAGATAACCTTTTTAAATTAATAAGAAATGTGTTTTCAGAGTATAAAAATGCACTTGGTGCTGTTCACCAGATAGGTAGCTACCACTCAGTAGCTCCGCATTTGTCAGTGATACCATATCAGCTTCCTGGAGAAAACAGATTTTCCCAATTTTCTTTTTTTTTTTTTAAATTTTTTATTTTCAGCGCTGGAGCTGTAGGTTCCCCACATGATGGAGTCTCAGGGGTTCCCCTTTACAAAGGGAGCACCTTTGTGTGTGGGGCTGGTCCTGCTTCTTATCAACTATATTTTATGTTTCTTGCCACTTGTTGTCCCCATGCAAGTGCAAACTACGACATTATAGTAAGACATGTTGGTTGTTTAAATATGTTGTTCTTATCCACTATGTGCATTTTCAGATGGGGTGATGTGGATCCAGAGGATGGATTAAGACAGAATGAACTGAATGGTTCAGAAATCTGTGATCAGTAGAGTTAAAAGGAGGATATTTTATTGGATTCTGCCACCTTGGCTGCCTTCCTCCAAATTATTCACCAAGCCTGGCAATAACAAATAAGGTAAAAATCTTTGTGATAGAACTTGTTGGTATTTTAAAGACTTCCTCATGTGAAATACTGACAAAGAGAGGGCTGCTGGGCAGAGCTATCTGAACTGCTTGGCTGTTCCTCAACCACATGTAGATGAAGGTCTAACAAAGCACATTAGAGTAAAGAAAAAAAGGACTGGAGGGGCTCTTTTAGCCAAGAAATCTTGAAAGAAATGTCAATAGGATCTTTCACAGGTGTTAAAAAAATAGCTGTTCCTCAGCAGAGTGTGAGGAGATGACAGATTGTCCAACAGTTGAATGGTTTTCAACCATCAATACAAAATTTCTCTCTTCCTTAGGACTAGTCTGAGAAAGCAAGAAAAGGTATAGGAAAAAGGGCTAATTTGTTTTCTGGCTCAATATGACAGGACACTTCTTTACTGTGAGGGTGACAGAGCACTGGGACAGGTTTCCCAGAGAGGTTGTGGAGTCTCCTTCTCTGGAGATATTCCAGACCTGCCTGGATGCCATCCTGTGCAATGTGCTCTAGGTGATCCTGCTCAGCAGGGGGGTGGGTGGATTAGATGATCTTCAGAGGTCCCTTCCAACCTCAGCCATTCAGTGATTCTGTTTGAAACTCCTTATTGACTCCTTCCTGTTGTATTTCCTTTGAAGGAGCTGATACAGTAGACTACTGAGGTTAATGTCCTGAAATGCTTCCTTGCTCAAGTCTGTTGTGTGTGATTGAGGAGACATTTAATATCTGCAATTGGTCAGCAATTCACAGGAGAAGATCAAGACCTGTTGAATGCTGTGGGGCTTTGGTCCCTAATTTTAGTAGAGTCAGGGTATGCCTTGAAGTCCTTGTTTTTTATCTTAGCCATCATGGAAATCTGTAAGTATGTCTCAGAGGGGTTGATCACAACAAAACATTTGCAATATGAATGCATGAGAACATAAGCCCTGAATAGAAAGGGATGCCTCTCCGCATTCACTCTGATGTTTGTTTAGAAATGATCTGTTTTGGGGCAGGTACTGGCAGCTCCCTTCAGTGGGGAGGGCTCCAGGTGGCTCCTGCTCCACACGGGGTTCATTGAGGGCCACAGGCCGTGGAGCAGCTCTGCTGGGGAAGGACAACCACTTCCAACACTCACAGCTCACCAGCAAGAGAAGAGGGAAGACCCGGCACATACCCAAATTGTCTATTCTCTTCTGCTCTCCCCATGCTCTGCTGATCATGTCTGTCATGATCCCCAGTGTGGGGAAAAATGCTCAGAGTGGTCCAATTTCCTCCCACCCTGGCTGAGCAGTTTGTTACTGGACAGAGAAGCCCTTCCAGAGATACCAGCTCCTTGGCTTGGCAGCACCCAGCTGGGACAGCACAGGCCTGCTATGGACAGTCTGAAACCGCATTTTGTGCTGATATACATGTATTACCCAGGAAGATAAGTATGGATATGTTAGTCTGCATTATTCTGGTTACTTCGGTTACAGAGAAGGGCAAAAAGCATCCACAATAATCTCATTTCAATATATGCAGGTACCCAGACCCACTCTGGCTGCTGGGTGGCTGTGTGCTTTGCAGCTGTGAAAACCAGGCTCCGTGAGAGCAGGTGGGACTCCTGCGGCTCCAGTCACACACGGCTGCCACGAGCTGTTTCTCGAACAAGAAACAAGACCTGCATTCTTTATACAAAAAGCCAGCAAAAAACAAAGAGCCTGGCCTCCCAGCTTTTGAGGTGTTCTTTTAAACAACAAGAAGCAGCAAGAAAAGGGCACAAACATCCTTTTCTTTTTAAAAAAAAAAAAATATATATATATATATATATTTTTTTTTCTCCTTCACAGGCCATGTTTAAACATTTTGAGGCATTTAGAGGCACCAGTAGAGGAAATGTGCCTAAAGCAGTCAAGAGCAAGCTAGGGCAATCCAACCTGCACCTTGTCTTCTTAAGCTTTCTTACCTCTAGAGCATCACACCACTGCAACCTGAAGTGTCTGAGCTGAATATGTGACTATTTCAGCTTCAGCATCCTTCACCTTAAAGCTACTGAACTGAGCATCTTCAAATGGAAAACTAATTTTCTTCCTTGGGGAGACCTATACCACAAACTTACTTTGATGTTAGGACACTCAACCATTTTTTCTTCTGTTACATAAATGGAAGATTTTACTTGGAATATATGGGAATTGCATTTTCATCTTTTCATATTTTTCATAAAAATAATATTAGATAAGCTACCGCTTGTCTGAGGCCAAATGTAGATCATTAATCATTTTGAAACATTTCAAATATCAGAAATGTGTAAAATGAAAATTGTGTTCAAAGCTTGTTTCCACCCTTTTACTCCCCAAAAGGCCTGAGCAAGGGAATAAGCATAGCTTCAAACAGGAACTCTAGAATTCAATTTGAAATTCAGCATTCAGTGATGTTATTATATCCTTTCTGTGGTAAACTCAAGTATCTGGTAGTCTCCCCATGACTCCCTGGCTGTAGGCAGAATCACCATGTGCTTTGCCAGAGATTAGAGACATGGGCTTCCATGATACTGACCTGGTACATCTTCCTTGAGGGCAAAAAACAGATGATCTTGTTCTGAGGACATCTGACAGTGACTACTCCGTGTCTGGCAGTCACTACAATCTAATTCTGCTGGACTTAATTACCATAATTTATTCCCTGTAGGTGGTTTCCAAAAATAGAAATAGGTATGATCCTTGGTCTACAAGGCTCACACAAAAGACAGAGAATTAAAAAGACTGGCAGATAGGGGAGAAAAAGTAAAAGGAGCAATAGCTATGGAAAGCACAGAGAGAGACACGTAAATTAAATCCAAATTACTCCTTTGGTGTGATAGCAAGACTTAATAAGCAAGTTTATTAAAGGGGAAAAAAATTATTCAACTAAAAGATAGAGATGCATGAACAGTCCTCAGACTAACAGGCAGAATGGCAGCATCCTAATAGTATAAACCCTTACCCAGAATTGAAAAGGCCTTCTTTGCTGTTCAAATCACTTTTCTCTCGTGTCATCCCATCTGTGTGATGCAGCAAGCCACTCTGTCCTTCCTTAGTCACCCTGCCTCTTTCCTAATGCTTCCCAGTGCATCATCTCATTCCCTGACCACAGTCTAGGTCATCTTGGACACTGTCCTGCCCTCCACAAACCATGATAAGCCCCGAGCGTGTGCCCTGGGGCCAGACCCCTCAGCAGTTCTTGTGGGACCTGCCCACAAGAGCCATGCTTCACCCACCAGGCTTGATGCCGGTGATGCTTGAGGTTTTCCCCATAGTAAGGTAGCCCGTGTGCAAGGCAGGGATGCAAACCCCAAACCCTCTGATTCTTTTAATATCATCTAGTACTTGCTGCTTCAGACTCATCTTTGTTCCTGTGTATTTGTCTTCATCTCACGTATGTGATGTGAGGCCCTGCTGCTGTCTTTCTCTGACAGGTGACTGAAAACCTTGTTTGAGGTTTTCAGAGGAAACCTGTAATGGAGCAGGCCACTATGGGGTCAGTGGCTCCATGAACCAGCCTTTAACTCAGCATGAATTGCCTGGAGAGGCTCTCTGGATGAAGACTCACCAGGCTGTACATGACCAGCCCTCTTCCACAACAGCCCCGTGTGTGAGGGGATGGCGAGACGGGGCTGGTTGCCTGCTGCTGCCATCCTGAGACCACCTCTGCCCCAAAGAGCTTTTCTTTCCGGGGGTGAACAGGCCCCGCTTGGAGAGGGTGCTGCTTTAGGAAGGAGGTGTTATCAAATTAGAGACTGTATCACGTCACGGTGACCAGGCTGGAGGGGAGATGGTGCCAGGCTGAAGCAGCCAGGTGGATGGAGGGGGGCAGCACAGGTGTGCATGTACTCCTATGACCTCCTGTCAGCTGTGGGGGCCATCCTCTGGGCTTTGCTGGTCACTCGTGTTGTGCATCTCTACATCCCAGGAGCTTTCTGCTGTTGAAGGGATTTCAAGTTTTACTCATCTTGCTGCTTTCCGTGGATGGTGGTGGTGGCCTGCCCATGTTACACACACAACTTTTTCACCTGCTGGGAAGCACAGGGAGTCTTGGGGCCTTCCTCAGCCTCTGGAACAGGCTGATTTTTGGGGAAAAGTCCAAAGTCTAAGCAAGTCACCATGGATGGGGAAAAGATACCAGTAAAAGAATTTATTGCTCCGGTTCTGAAATCCTCTGCATCCTTTGCCCTAATATACCACTCTGCTTGCAAGAGTGTCTCTGCTTTTCTCATCCCATAAAGCCCCGGACTCTGCACATGGGAATTTCTCAATAATTTGGGGACAGGAAAAGGGCCAGGACTGGTTTTGCTCTTGCATTGAATCACTTGATTTATTTAGTGCTGTATCTCGTGTACCAATTTCAGGAAGTCTCCAGGCCTCCATATTAAAATGCTGCTCCCAGTGTTTCTGTATTTTGTTGCTCAGTGTCTTCCAGGCCGGTGAAAGATACGGCCCAAAGGTATGAGCTGCTACTCAACAGCGAGCATACAAATGAGGGCCAGATGGAAATGTGCCACCTTGTAGTTTTCCCTGCGTCTCCCCTGTGTGCTGAGGGATGCCACGTGCATTGCAGCCGCAGCACCATTCCCGGCCCGGAGCAGGGGGACGCGAGGCCCTGTGCTCGTCTTCCCGTGGAAAAGGGAGCCGAGGGTGCGGCTGCCTCGCCAGCGCCAGGCAACAGAAAATCATGCATTCAGCAAATGCGTGCCTTCCCCGGCAGCTGACTTAGCATGTGTGTGGGTGTATATCCTGTAGGTGTCTTGGGCTTGTTAATGAAGCTGAGGATGTGAATAATACTGAGCTGCTATCGCATGGCGCTTCTGCCAGTGCGCTGCATTTGCGTGAGGAGTTAGGTGAGGGAGGGGATGCTGGGGATGCGCAAATCCTTCATCCTCCATCCTTACCTCCTGCTTCCCCCCCTTTGGGAGTCAAACAATTATAGCGTTTCAAGCAGAGGATATTTGTACTAATGTCTTCCTCAAGAAAGTAAGTGAAACTGTGTGATTAAGTAGACACAATTATGAAATTGAAAAATAAAATGGCTTTTTTGGGTAAGTTCCATTGATGACAGTGCTATTCATTACTCATTTCAATATTATGTCTTTCTTAATGTGACATATACTTTCTTACAGCTCTTATATGCAGGAAGAGTGTTCTTTTATTTATCTTTTAGATATATATTTATCTTCTAGATAAATAAAGGAAGACACTATTTACATTCGTAATTTCTCATTGTATGTTTGCCATGGTAGAAGACTATAAAATAGCATTCTGGAGATAGAAAGAAAGTGACCAAAAAATAGCTTTCGAGAAAAATTAAATAGCCAGGGAAAAGGATGCAGTGAGCTAAGACTGCACCAAAAAAAAAATCACCAGAGAGCCCGCCCTGGCTAGGAGTGGAAAGCACAGAGAGCAGCCTGATTAATCAACTAGTCTGCTCCTTAGGTTTATTAAACATGACAAGAAATTTAATAGAGAAGAAAATCAAGGTATTTGTAAAACAGTAACGGTGAAACCGTTTACCTGTTATAACGTGAAATTTGTATGCTGGATTTCATACGGGCTGCCTGTGCCCGCAGCAGAACCCAAAAAGCGCAGAATAAATACGAAATGGTGCATTGTGATCACAATCTGAGGCTGTTTATACGTATGCTTCAAATTAAGGGTTTGGTGTCATGGAAACAGCTTCTTCATTTGGAAAGCTCTGCAGAGTGGTGGGAAGTAAAAGAGTGGTGAGAGGGCTAGGGAGAGAGGCAGCGTGCGAGCGTGCCACGGTCCCTGCTAGCACCCTTGCTGCCCTCGCACCAGCAAGCCCAGAGCCACACCAGGGGCAGTGCTCCTCACCTGCTTGTCTTGCCTCCCTCTCTGCCCCTCCTCAGCTTCACCCGTGGAGGAGGCTTGTTTTGTAACTAACTTCAAGCACAGTTCTCAGTAATTTTTATGGGTGTTTGCTCCGCTGAAGGAATGTATACATGGGTACGTCATGTGTATTTTTATATGTTTTTTCTCTAAAAACCACAATGTTTATCCAGCATCTGTATCTTGTCTGTTCTGTTGTGCTTGTGTACATACCTACAGAGTATGCTCTGTACTATTTTAGTGCTAAAAAGACATTTCCTGGTGTTCTGCATCCAAGGAAAGCACCATTTGTGTAAAGAACTTTTAAAATTTACCAGGAGGGAAATCTCTCAGATGAATACTGGATTACAGTAGATGGCTGGGAATTAACAACACAGGTTGCATTGTCCTAACTTCGATGTCAATTTATGCTCATTTTGTGGGCAGAGTTTAGATTACTCAGTAATATATTACATTAAGCACTAACACAAGAGCTTTACAGAGACTAAATAAAGGGTGTGTACTATATTTCTGCTGTAGTGTTGTCACGCATGTCAGAAAGTAGCAGGAACAGACCAGTTTGCCATTCTCTACAACGGTAAGTTTTTAAAAGCACAGAAAAGTTGGATCTCAAATCCAGCAGCAAACAGAGGATCATTCAGCAGCTCACCACCAGAAAATATTGACCAAAGGCATTTTGGCTGCAAGCAGAGGATGTGGGGATCTTCAGGATGCTGAGGGCTGCAGGGTCCAGCACCCCCTAGGATGCAAAGCCCAGACTACAGTGAAAAGCTGTGGTGGGGGAAGCCTGAATGAAGAGGGGTGTCTGGGATCCTGCTGCCAGGAGCCAGCAGCACCAGTGAGAGACTAGAGCCAAAGGCTGAAGTTGTGACCGAATGACCTGGGAAAAAGCAGAAGTTTTGCTGTGCTTGTTCCCATCCATGCACTCACCCAGCAGCTGGCAGAAAGAGAGAAAGGAAAACAAATTTAGTTGTTTGAAACAGGATTGCTTTGATTGAAAGCTGTCATTTGCCTCCCCTGTTTCTGCAAGAAATGCTGCTATGAGCATTGGGATTGGGAAAAGTAGTCATTTATGTATTTGGCCATTTATTTAAAGATTCCCAGCTTCAGGAAGGTGCACAAGGATGAAACACCTGCTCTCACAAACCAACCCAGCGGACGCAGAGACTGCAGTTCTGCTGTGGCTCTTGCCCTAGGGCAGGGCTCCCTCCTGCTCCTGTCTGCACAGCTGCAGGAAGGATGCCTTGGGAGCATTAATTCTGTTGCAGCAAAATCAATGCATGACTTTGGTACTGAGGGTCTGAGAAGGAGAGTTTGGTATTGCTGTGAAAGGTGCTTACCTCTGCAGCTGCCGCAGCTACTAGAGGAATGCTGCTGAGCAAAAAGCAGCTCATTCTCTGCTGTGCAGAAATAGGTGGTAAGGAAACTAGAAGGGGAATGGCTATCTCCAGAAAACTGCTGAATTCTCAGAGACAAATAAAACGAAAAATATCTCATTAATGCAGGGGGAAGTTAAATAAACCTTTGAAATGATACAAAATTTTACAACTCAATAGGCAAAGTAGAAAACCTTGGAATTTCTTTCCTCACAACAAGGCAGCGGAGTGTGGTTTAGCTGAATAGCTCTGCCTCAGACTTTCCCTCTCTTTATTATCAAAGCAACATGAAAAGTGTACGAGCTTGGTCAAAAGAGAAATGACTGTGCAGCCTTTCTTCTCCTTGAGTTGTGCCTTTGTGCATGACTTATTTCAGTGTTCTCAGTGGTATTGAGGAACAGGATGCTAGACAGGATGAAAAAGTGTGCATTTCAGTAGTGGTTTTGTTCAGATCAGGAATGCATCTTGAAGCAGCTCCTTCCAGCTGTCTGCGCTGACATGGTCGGTTTGCATTGCAGAGTGGTCTCAGAGCTAATGAGCGCAGCTCTTGGAAGAAATGAGAGGAGCGTTCCCACTGCCAATGGGCATTCAGGCCGTCAGGCAAGGCTGGAGTAAATCTCCCCCAGTTTCTGAATAATGTGGGCATTAGGTCCTCAGCACCAACTGTTTCTCTCCATATGTATCTTCTAATTGCAGTGCAGATGCAGCCCTAGGCTATGGAAATGTCTTCAGTTGCCATCCCACAGCTCCCTGCCTGCCTCTTTGGAAGATCTGTAACCTTCCCTCATTGTGAGGATTGATAGTCGGTGCCTGTTAAGTTCTTTGCAGAAGAAAACAGCTGCTTAAAAAGCAATTATTATTGGTAAGTGCACATGGTACAACCTATTGCTGTCTTTCTCCTGAATAAGTGATGCACAGAAATCCCCTGAGAGGCAGAGTCATTAAGGAGCTATCTAGATACATATGCTTTTGCAAGTCTTTCATCTAGCTCAGAGGTGGGAATGCAAATTCTGAAACTTGGGGACATCCTGTGGCTCTGTAACACTCCCTGGGAGAGACGTGCGCACCAACAGATGAATAGATCCCACTCATTCATATTCCTCATTTACTCATGTAACATTTATTATATGGATCCTGTTCCCCCGTCAATAAGTAATTAATAATAGCTCAGCGTGAGGTGCAGCTAGAACTCACTATTATCCTTGCTTGTACTTAACCCTTTCAGTGCAGCTGGGCCCTGCAGATGGGGCAGGGGCAGAGTGAGGCAGCCCTGGGTGCTGGGTGTCCTTTGCCACGCACACTGTGGTCACCCCTTGTCCCTGCTCTCACCCTTTCCAGAAGTTCTGTCTTGCTCCGGGAGAGAAACTCTGTAAGGTCAGGAGCCCTCAAAGTCCATGCTTTCAAGGAAGGATCCAGATTCTGCCCTGTTTCTCTCTCAAAGGTCTGTGCCACCGTCCACCACCTCCCTGAAGACGTCAATACCAATAACGCAGGTCCTAGTTAATTTTATGCAGTTCTTGGAGCTTCTTCTTTGTTGGGATGTGAACTCTGCTTCCAGGTGGTGTTTTCCACATTATATTTTTTTTCTTCTCATTATTTCTTTTTATCAGGTTGATTTGTCTCAATGTGTTTTTTTCTCTGTCTGATCATCACATTTTGGGGGAAGATCATATCTGCTTCCTGGAATTGAAGCCTGTGTAAAGATTTCCTAGCAAGTCTTTTTTAGATATAACAATTTTAATAAGCACTTTTCAGATCCATTTTGAGACTCCTGCTTGCTTCAATAGCTCTGCTACAAAGACTCAGGGAAGATTTATCTGAATAGATGCAGTCATAAAAATAGTTTTTTAAACTGTAGAACGAGTTTTCTTAAATTACAGTGTGATGTCAGGAATGGAAATGGTTGCTGCTGGTGCCAGAGACAGGGAGGGAAGGGGGAGAGAAGAGAAAGAAAGCACCAGTGATGAAGGCCAGCGGGTTTGTTGCAGAAGTATCACACCTTGCAGCAGCTTCTGCCAGTCGTCTCTAGGAAAGCCCACACTGGGCAAGTAAAAAAGATTTGCAAAAAAAGTCTTGCCTTAGTCTTCTGAAAAAAAAAAAAAGAGAAAAAAGGGAAAAAAAAAAAAAAAAAAAGGAAAGGCCTGTATGGCTTCATTACCAGACCAGTAAATATGAGGAAAATGCATGGAAGTGTGGAGAGCACTTTGAGTGAGAGAGGAGCGAGGATCTTTGGACAGGAGCAGAGCAGTGCTGCGGCTTGGGGAAGGGGCTTTGCACACACCAGCACTCTGCATTACAAGGATGCACATGGGGCATGCTTCTGATGGATTGACTGCAGCACTGGGACCGCTGGCCCTGGCCTTTGCTGTAGCAGAAGTACAGGAGCCTCCTCTATTCTGACCCCAGCCCTTAGAGAAATGAGACCAGTATTTCTTTCCACATACTTGGAAAAGGGTTAGATTGGACCCTAAAAATGTTAAATGGCATTGTGCTGAAGTTGAGCACAAGCTTGGTCAAAATTAAAACATGTAACTCAGAAAGAGAAAAGGGAGCATGGGTATGGGTATATATGACAACTGGGAAAAATGCCTGTCAACAAGTTACTACGCTCATTTTCCCTAGCAGTCTTCATTTACACATCACCTAGTACCTAGCAGAGATCAGTTTGCTGTTGGGAGCTGCAGGCACCACCTCACACCAAAGACAAATAATTAGGAAATGCAAATGTCCTCTGGCATGTGAGTTTAAGATCTTGCTGTAGCCACAGTGTTCATAGTTCTGAAAGTGACTTGGATAATGGCACTGCTGTCAAGGTCTCAAGGTCTGTAGACTACAGTAAATAAAGAGGATGATGCAGGCAACTGTAGACATTTAGATGATCTACATTTTACCAACTTAGCTCAAAAAACAGTCAAGGAAAACATTTCAGCAAAACAACATGCAATGTAACAAAATACGTCTTTCAAAGAACACAACTCAGTATTTCAGAAGATGAGATGTTTTCTAGAATAAACAGGCAGTGATTAGCCTGCACTACAGTGAAATTGCCAGGCCCAGTCTCAGTTAGTAAAGATAACTCACATTGCTCCCCCCAGATTATAAGACTGTATTTGGAAAGTGTAAAGAACTGTTGATCTAATAAAATTAAATATTTTGCTCAATTCCAATTTCAGTTGCTCCAATTCAAATGCAAAAAGCAACTTAAGTCAATATATGCATATGAAAAGAGAAGGAAGTAGTTTAGAGTAATTATGTTGGAGAAACTCAGATTTGGCTTGATTATAGATGTTAAAAAAAAGTTGTTCCTTCTGTAAGTTGAATGCATAGGAAACTTATGGAAAGAAGGACATAACACGTCCATTTTTCAGATTAAATTGAAAAGAGGAGAAAGCAATGAAATAATGTTAGTCTACCATGGTAGATTTTTCTAAAAATTGACATTGCATGCTTTTTAAAAATTAAATCAATTGTTTTAATTTTCTGTGTGCTTTGTCGGACTAAGTCTGTGCATGCAATAACAGAAAGAAGGAACTTGTAGTGCTTAGAAAGTTTAAGTTCTGTTTCTTAAAATATGAGTGCTGATGGCAATGGTAGCAGCTCTCTTTCTGTGTACTCTTTCTGACATGATTCATTTGTTTGTGATTAAAAATTTAAAAAGCCACTCCAGGCATCCTGGGAGGATTTTCTGCAGGTCCTTGTGTTTGTGTCAATGGGCCCATATGCCCATTTAGCTCATAAAAGACCTTTGTAAATCTGGCTTCTGGCACAAAGGACATTAAAGAAAGAGAAGGTCATGTCCAAACTTTGCTTCCTCCACCATTGCTGCTGTAAATGTGAGACTAACTTGTACTTTCAAAGCAGAATTTGGCCTTTAATTAGTGTTGGCTCATCCTGTTTGATTATGAAACATTATAGTAACACATGGTCTTTCATTGTAATTCCTTTGCAATGCACATGCTTTCATACCTTTATTTTTTTTTCCTTACTTGTAGACTTCTGCTTACCAACTCTGTCCAAAGGAATATGCCACTTTTTCTATAATTATATCCCTTTCTCTAGCCTGATTAGCGGATGCATCAAGATATCTCACCTGAAGGTTATTTGCTGAAACAGGAGAAGTACTTTTGCTAAAACCAGCCCCCCTCTCCATGTTGTTTGTTGGCTCTCACTCCATAGGAATCTGAGATTTTTTATGAATTATAAAGGTTTTCATTAAATCTTTTCCTTATAACACTTCTAATCCAAAGCTGAATTGCACTTCTCAGCCGTTTATGTTTGTGGCATTGCTCCTATCTTTTGAAGGATGTGGAGATCTGAAAGTGTGGCTTTAGTCAGCTTCTTTTTCGTGGGACTCTGCAGAGGTTTTTTTTGGTTGGTATATCAGACTGCCGAGAGAGTTAAAAATGAGCCAGGGTATTTGCAGTATGAAGGAGAATTAATTGATCTTTTAGGGAGGTTGAAGGAAAGGCTGAGAAGTCAGAGGGGATAAGCAGATGGTTTGATAGAAAATTTTGTCTGCCTCTTGTCTGGGGTTATGTGGTCTCTCTTATATTTAATTACTCATCCAAGAATGGTTTTGGACTCTGAGATCAAAAGGCAGTTCTTGAGTGGAAGTGTTTAAGAATGGATTCCTCCCATTTTTTATTTTGTTCATTGCACTGGGATGGGGGTGTGTGTTAATTTAAGACAAAGATTGTGCTAGCATGACTATGCTGAATTTTCTCAAGGGTAAGCTGCTGCATATCCTCCACCTGAAGCAACACTAAAAATCAACGTGGAAATCAAAGTCAGGACAAGGCAATTTGCTTTATGAGCAGGGTGATTCACCAGGAGAAAATGAAAGATCTGGGGGAATCAGTCTGATGCCAGCAGAACATTAGTAACACATGAGGATTTCTCATAAAAATCCAGTTCTGACTAAATATTTTTGTTGTAAACAACTGCTGCTGAAATGATCCATGAGAAGAAATACCCTACTTCATAGCAATGTTTGGAGTCTTTCTCTTTTCACAGTATAAAGGCACCAATTTTTCTTTGGCTTTTATAGCTCTAGCAGATAAAACATAGAGGGTAGCTTGAAGGATCATCTAGTTTAACCTCTATTAGCACATGAATGCACAAAACAATATTAAAGAGAAAATAGAAACACCTCAGCATCATATCAAGTGCTCAGTTTGTATTTACAGGTTGGACTTTAATTTGTGAAGATGCTGAATGGCAGGTCTTTGTTTCCCTGACTGCTAAATAAAAGAGGCAGAGATTCTGGTGGTAATAAAGATGAAAAATCCTCGATTTCATTATTATGTTTTCTTTTTTATATATATATATATATATATTTCTTTTTAATAATTGTATGTAACTGTTTCTCTCTCTTCTTGGATAAAAATTTGTAAATTCTGAATGCGTCATCTGGATTTCATGATGTTTTCCTCAGTGGCAGAATTTGAAAATACTGATATGTTTTTACCCATCAACATGGTAAATATGAAGCTATGAAGTGTGAACTATTTTCTAGAGAACATATTGAATTTAAACCACTTTCTAGTTTTCCTTAAAATTGGAAGTTTAATTAGAAGCAAGATGAACAACATACAACAAACCTGCATATTGTTTCATTCATTCATTCTTATCTTGTGTATTTTCGGGCTTTCGAAATCAACCTGTTGGGTTGTGTACATGCCCTTTACAATGAGAATTTGGCTGGTGCAAATAGTTTCTATAGTGGGGCCGTTCACATAAACATAGTCCAGCCATTTTGTGAAATGTTGGGTTAAGCTCTGTCCCCCCCCCTCACAACCCTCGAAGGCAGACATACAAGGGTAGAAAATGCTCCCCTATCAGACAAAGATTACCGTCTGTAACTTATGCATAATGGAGAGATGCTGAACAGAAGATCCCTGCCTTAGACACCAGGAAGTCATTTTCCACGGGACATTAGGAGGCATTTTCCTTTTCAACCCGAATCCCATTTGCTGCAACAAATTTAGCCCTCAGCACTTCATAATTGTGCATCAAAAATGAAAGTAATGTCTATAAATAAACTTTACTGGAAGCTACAAGCAGGGTGGCCAAAGATAACTTTGCAGAGGCAATAGCTGTGGGTGAGTTCCCACACCAAACCAGGTTCAATCACTTTTAGTAACAGGTCACATAGTGGATCTGTATCCTTCCATAATTTAATATCCACATATCTTTCGTTCTATTGAAGTGGGTACATTCATCATCCCACTTTTTTTTCCTTGTGTTTGAGCTTCCCAGAAGGGTTGCATGTGGAAGGATGCATTTTGCTGAGTCTGCTTTCTGGAAGTGGGCACCAGGGTGAAGCAAAGGGGATGGTGGCAGCCAGCACTCAGGTAGATGTGGTGACCCATGGGACTTTGCCCTCCATAAGCTGAGCTCTCCGTCCTCTTGAGACTGCTTAGATGAAAAATGATTTAGTGGGAACTTGACCTTTTCTTTCCTGGTCATCAGGAATCAGAGAAAAACAATACTCCTTTATCAAAATAGTTATTTTCTCAGAAAAAGGTCACTATTGTTTAAAAAATTTTTTTTTTTTTTTTTTTTTTTTTTTTTCCAATGGCAAGTTTTATTTTTTAAAATTTCTTTCTTTCTTTATTTACTTTCCAGGATGGTAGTGCAGAGTATGTCACATTTTCAAGGCAGGGTTTGAGGAGCTATAAATCAAGGGGATATCCATGGGTGGGCTGGATACCCTGTGGGATGTGTGAGCTTTGATAAATGAACAAACTTCCTGGCTTCCATAAACCCAGTTGTTGTTAGTCAGTTCAGGGCTTCCGCCTTGAAAGAGGGGCTCCATCCGCAACAAACCAACAGTGAATGTCCAGAAAATATTTTATGATATCATAAAAAGGCTGAGCAAAGTTTATTTTTGTCTCCTTGGCTTTGGAGGCAGAGAGCCTCAGTGAGGGTCTTGTGAGCAGTTCTCATTGTATTTCTCTCTTGACCTGGTTTATTTGGTTTCTTGCATTGTGTTGAAGAATGAGTGAAACTGGGAAATTTTTATTTTCTGTTGGTTGACTACTGAACATCTGAATTTTGAAGGCTAACGCTAGTGAGTAAAATAAACACAGAGCCTCCCAGAAGCCACCAGACATTGACTATTTGCATGTTTTCTGTTCCTCTGTTTTGTTGTCAACATAGAAGGGCTTCAAAGAATCACAAAGCTCCAAACATGGGCTTTTTTTTTTGGAGTAATTTTTAATTACTTAGCGCTTTGAGCCTAAATTACTGTTTTTCTTGAAATGCTTCATAAATGTCAAGTTTTAAAAAGAGTATATGCTAAACATTTGAGGGTGAAACTACATTTGCATGTTAAACAACATCATAAAACACGATGCAGCTTAACTATGAAGTGGCAACAGGTCTTCTGTAATTAACTGTGCCAGTTACAAATGAATCTCACTGATTTATTTCAAAATAGGCTGGAGCTTGAATGTTTCTTAACCAAAGCCCAGAGAAGAGAAGAACCTTTAAATGAATTATAAATAGGCAGGAAAAAATATGGGATGATAGGAGTGATTTTTTAAACATTTTTAAACCTTTTTTTCACAATATATCTTCTCTCAAATTGTCTCTTAACAAACATGAGGATACTTATATGAACATTTGGTCCAATCAAAGGGATCTTTACCAACACAAATGCCAATTTGCAAGCAGTACCAAATAGCTCCAGAGCACTGCCATTATTCAAACATTTACAAAAATATTCTGGTTTTATTTGTGAATATAGTGAAGCCTGTAGATGAAGAATGAATTGGAGAATGACTAAGCAAGTTCAAAGTCAGATGTATCCTTTCAGTGCAGAGCCATCTGATATTACTCATGGCTCTTATTTAGATAAACTCTTCTCTGCTTATGGACTAATGCTCTGTGGCGGAAGGGCTGCAATAATAATAGTACTTCCATGGGGATGAGTAGCACCGTCAGACCAAAACCTTTAATGCCATCAGTGTCTCCTATAAGTTAAAATGTGGATTTTATTGACAGGAAATGGCTAATTTGTCTCAAGGCATCTGCTCTCAATTTTATTAACCTGCAGGATGCCTAAACAAATAATTCTATATATGCAGTTATGTCAAGAACATAATTATTTCCAGAAAGACATCATTTCCATATGAAACATTCTAGTGTTTCCTAATGTTTCATACATCAAGCAGTGTAATAATTGTACCTAATCAGAAAGTAACTATATTAGAAAGAGATAAAAGCAGTTGATTTTTCCTTGGCTTCCTGAGGAAAAATATTATATGTATATGTTTATGTAATACGTGTATGCACTTCAACTTCCCTTAAGTGATGTTGGTGCATTTGATGATAACATTCCCTGTTCTGTCAACTTTCACCCAAGCAGTTAACAGTCATTAATTGGGAACTGTGGACTCACACCCTCTGCTTGGATGAGGGTTGTGGAGTGGCAACGTGAGGCATGGATGACCCTGGTGGATAACATGCCACTGCTGCTGCTGCCAGCCCTTCTCAAAACTTTCCTTATGCTGCTGGACATTGCCTGAAGCTGCAGGTGCACGTGGTCCATCTTGAGAGCCACTTCCAGTGCTGGTGGGTGCTGCCGCAGCCATCTCCAGCCATTGGTTTGGCTGTTGCAGCTGAGGGGTAACCTCAGGAACCTTGCCAGGCTTGCTTCTGCTCTCAGACCTCAGGCTTGGGGTAAACAGTGATGTGGACTTGCTGCAGAAAGCTGGGTCTGCCTGTGTGGAGGGTGATACTGCAATCTGGTCAGCCTGGTGGGCTGGGACCGTGACCAGGCAGCGTGGCTACCCAGCATTTTGTACCCAGCTGCAGCAGTGAAGTCTCTTGGAATTGGTGTCAAATCTTTTCTTTGTTTGACAGATTTGACTAAAATTCTTCTAAAAATACATGGAGCACACCCACTCGATCCTCCTCCTCTCCCCACAGCTATCTGTGATCTCTGTAGCACCTGTGATATCAGTACCTACAGCAGAAGGTACCAGGTATCCTACAGTCGCCTTATACTTTTAAATACACTTAAATCTGTAGTTGGGCTAGCAGGTTCTTAATAAAAATTTTTTGCCTTTCGTCCTTTAGTGGCTTTTGGGTGTGGATAGCAGGTATGAGGTTTGCAGAGCAGGTGATGGCTGTGCTGATGGATGCAGTCCTTAAGTCCCTGTGCAGTGCAGATGGGCACCATGGTCTGATCCAGGTGGGGTGAGGGCAGTGTAATTCAGTGGTGTGGGAAGAGGGGAAGATTTTGAAGATGGCACTGCCTGCAAGGGGAAAGGGTAGATAGGAGGTGCTGGTGAAAAGCTTTTGGATACAGAGAAGGAAAGTAACCCCGCGGTCTCAGGGCCTGCCTGAGGACATGACAGCAAACACTGCATTCACCCAGCTACTGCCAGCTGAGGTTATCTGGTTATCCACAGCCCACATGCATGCTCTGTCTGTTTGTAAAAGCTTTGCTAAAGTAATGTAGCCTGGTAATCCATCCATTCTCCAGGACAGAGCAATATTCATATAAACGTTTTTCTGTTTTATAACTTTACTGAAATGTGTTTATATTTAAACTTTAAGTCAAATTGTGTACAGACATATATATATATATTTCTCTAAAACAACATGGCTGTTTGCAAGAAAGAGATGACTGCCTTGTTTGAGTGCAAATGCTCCAAACATTTTAGCACAGGAAGAGCTTTGGAGTCAGACTGGAAAGCTGGGTGAAGAGCTGAGCTGGTGTCAGGGTCTGTGTCCTGCTCTCCCTGTGAGATTACCTCTGTGAGACTGCAGTTTCTGCTTGCTTCATTCTGCATGCAGAGGTCTAGGGTAAAGGATGGATCAGAAGGAAAGCAGACAGCAGAAGGCAAACTTGCAAATGGTTCAGAAGATGACTGGTACATGGGCCAGGGGTATGTGTCAAGGCTATGGGGAAAAAGTGTCTGTTGCCTCTAGGACTTCCTTGTATTTCTTGCTGCAGGAACTGGGAAAGTATACAATGAATAAGATGCAGCAAGGTCAGACTCCTGGGATAGGCTGTTAAATACTATGCTGGAGAACTTGATTTTTTTTTCCCCTGACACTGTTTGAATCCCACAGGGGTTTAAATCACATCACTTTGCTGACATTTTTCACAGGTGATGCCTGTGTGCTCTTCAATTTCTGGGTTTCTTATCTGAGGCCATTGGTCTAACTTGAAATGAAATGAAAAACACATGGAGTTTCCAATGGAGACCAGGAGAGCTCTGCTTTGCTCCAGAGAAATATGGCATGATAAAATGCCATGTACCCTAAAAAAGTCCTACTCTAAATGTTTCAAATGAGCTGGTCTTGCTGACAGTAATATATTCATGTCTCAACCCTCTATTTGTAAAATGGTTGTAAGGAAGTCTCATCTCACAGGACATTCGGGAGAACAAAGTCATTGTTTTGGGGAAAATGATCATATGTCAAGGATCACAAAGTGAAGTAGGTAATTCTGTTGTACAGCAGAATTTGAATGGCATGTGATAAGGGAGGTAACTGGTGAAGCACTGAACAAAGATGGAAGCACTACAAGATGACCCCAACAGTGCTGGCTAGCCTCTTGCTACTCTGGCAGGAGGAATATCAGTGCCCAGGCATGTCCCGTCAGCTCTCTGAGCAGACAGCAGGGACAGGATTGAGGAGGAGATGACAGCACATGGCCAGGCATGCAGAGGGTAACGCAGCATGCACACGAGGGGGGCGAGCTACCTTTGCAAAGGCAGCCTTGCCTTGGGAGCATTGTGTTTGGTGCTGCTGGCTGCAGCTGAGGTATGGGGTGCTGCCGAGTTGCAGGCAAGGAAGGAGGCTGATGAAGTTGCGCCTGCAGAGCAGTGCCCTGCATCCTCACCCATGGGTGCTTGGTGCTGAAATGCACCTACCAAAGGTGCTGGCACATCGTGGAGAGCTTGGGGTACTGGGAAGTACGCACATATGCAGCAGGGCTGAGTCTGAGAGTTGATTTGCAATTCAAATGTAGTTACTGAGGTAGATAAATTTAATTATTTAGAGACATTCAAGCCAGGTTTCTGAGTGCAACACTCATGTGTATTTGTCAAAAACGATCATTTGCTTCATTTACTCTGCAATGATTTTCATATTTTGAATTGTCACCTCAGCTCTTAACGTTGTGATGTATGGCTGGCACCAAAATATCTGAGGAACTCCAGACAAAGAATGAATACTCAGGAACGCAGCCGGTGTGCTCCTGATCCAGCATGACGACAAGCAGACATTATTCCCTAGTGCTCATCCTCAGAGCTGACACACACCACTGTCTGGCAGGTGTGCACAAGGAGAAAGCATCAGAAAAACAGGTTATCACCACAGCTAGGGGTGTGACCATGTGGAGAAGGTCAGAAGCAGAAGCTGTATGTTTCAGAGAATGAAGCCCCAGCAGATTAATTCCTCATGAAGTAGTGGGGAAATCTGGCTCACCTTGTTGACCTCGGTAATTTCACTGAGGGGAGCTTGCATGAGAAAGGCAGGCAGAAACCATGCAAGTCTGGCAAATGATACAGGAGGGACATGCTCAAGACAGAGGTCAACATTACAAGGAGTCAGTAGGGCACAAACGGAAAGAAATTGAGAGTAGACAAGCAGCGATTCTTCCAAGAGTTCACTGTCATACAACTAACTTCACCCTTTTCAGATGCAACATGATGAATAGTACCTAATTTTCAGCCCAGGTAAATCTGGCACTAGTGTATTTTAGAGGTCTCTTATGTGGAGTGCCACCCTACAACTCCAGGCCCACTGTGTTTCCTCATGATTAACATGTTCTGCTTTCCATGGTGAGAGCAGGAATACCAGCAATCTGCACAGGCACATGTGGACACGTAAATGAGAAAAAATCAGAAAGGCTTTTCTCCCAGCCCCAGTGACTGAAAAATCCAGAGAATTTTCTTATTCATTTCACCTGACCTTGTAGCTTTGGTGAACTGTGTACCTTTCTAAATAAGAAACCTGCTCATTCTGCTTATTGATGGATGGCATCGCTTTACTGCCCAGCATTTTACAACTCATGCAGAATTTCTGGAAAGGCTCATATGCTGCAAATCAAATATATGATTTTGCATCTAACATAAAATATTGTGGGACGGTGTCCTTAAAAATAATCCTTATTCACTATTTTTATTCTATCAAATTTGTCTTCTTTCCCTTCCCACTGTACATCATTGTGGCACCTTCTTTTGCTAAAAGACTTCTAAAGAGAAATATTAAGTTCTCTTTCTTTCAGTATTTTGTGTTTGGAGACCATGATTTTGTAAAGGGAGACAAATCCTACTCCTGTGTTAGGGCCTAGATATAGATACGCTTTATTGTATAGGCAACTCAGGAATATATCTGAGTTTGTCCCCTTGCTTAACTGTGGTCAGAATTCAAAGCACACAGTACAGGAGACTGTAAGTCACTCTCTCTGGCTAATTAACATGATTGTATATTATCTGTCTTCCCATCCCCAATGAGACATATAGAGAAGCCTACAAGCCTGATGGTTCCCTGTGGATTTTCATGGCTCCAGTATCTGGACTATGTTAAAATGAAAAGTCATTAGGCTTTTGCACTGACAAAACAGGCTTGAAGACCCAGGCCTATTGCATTTTAACATGTGCTTTCAAATATCAGAGTATCCTACTCATGCTGATGCATGGGGTGTGATGAGCCGATCTCCTCGTGTGCCACCACACAGGCGAGGCACTTGGGCTGCCCACCTGTAGAAGTGCCTGTGGTGCCCCTGCCCATCCCTTGCTCAGCACGGGGAGCCTGAGATGATTTGATGGAAACCATACACGTGGGAGGAAGCCCCCCCTCACCAAAACCTCAGTTTCACTGCCATCTGAGGGGAGAGCTGCTTGCTTGTTTGCTCCTACGACAGTGACATTCAGTTTTTATCTAAACTGCCAGGAAATCTTTGATCCGGTGCCACTAGTGAAGCATCTCTCCAATTTGTGTGTGACACTATTGCTACCTCATCCAGCCCTTGTTTGCAGGTTGTCGTATCAGGCCCATCAGGCAGAAGGACTGGGAACTTCAGTGGTCCAAGGAACGTCTTGGTGTGATGATTCAGTAACTTGAACACGTGCTGTATGTGATGAGTTGTAAGTCTGAAGAGACTGAAATGATTGAGTAAGTTTTGGCTACTCATAAATTTTTCAGTTTGTGTTGCAGAAGGAGAAAAGGGGGGAGGCAAGCCAGGCCTGGGGAGCTGTTAAAAGAAAGAACAAAAGAAGAAGTATTGACGGGCAGCAAGGAGGTGTCAGTTTACTCATTTATTTGTTTTTCCTGTACCACTTCCCGGCTAGTTTGCATTAGGCCCAGTATGAATTCATGAAATTTGAATGAGTTTGCAATACTTTCAGATAAGAGTAGTCCTTGCACAGAAAAAAGAGGTAAGATGTAGTATTCAATTATGCAAGAATAGGGAGAAAGTACAGAGGAGCTGGCTCGAGGCAAATAGACTAAGTGCTGGAGAAAGCAGCGGTGCTATTGACGTGTCTTTTAATGATTATTTATTAAGAACAGATGATACGTGCACTCTCCCTTTCTGTCTTCTCTTCAGCTAGATGCCATCAATAGAGGAAGGCTAACAACAGTGGTTTTGGGATAGACATATATTAGGAGAATGTCAGAGGCTACAAAGAGACAGAAGTACAGATATGGAAAGAGTATTGTGTTTACATTTTCTGTGATGAAAAACACATAGATTTTAATGCTGCTGTTCCTATTGATTCTTGTTGACTTCAGTAAGAAATACTTTCAGTCAGAGACCTGGAGTTTGATTTTGTGTGGCTAAACGTTGAAGCAAAACCATCATTGGCTTTTCAAGGTGAAAAATTCAATTACTGGAGTTTTGACATCACTCACTATTTTCTCAGAGGTATTTTAAGATGTGGTATCATCATTACATTTTCCCAATATTTTTTTTTTCTTTCTTCACTGTTTTTTCTTTTCTACTGAGGGTGTCACAAAAGTATATCTTTCCCTCCTTTTGTGACCTTTTATTTTTTTTTTTCATTTTTTTTTCTCCCAACCCATTTATTTATTTACTTCTCTTTTTCCTCTGTCCTTTTAATCTCACTTCTCTTCTTGCATGCTTTCTCTTCTTTCTTTTTGCTCCTCCCTCTCTTTCCTCCCCCCTTTTTATCTCCACCATGCAAGCTCTCCCACTTTTATACTAACAGGTCAGCAACAAATAGTCAGAAGTTTTAGATGGCCTATCATTTGCAGTAAAGAAGACAAGCCTTTTCATTTGTGAATAAAATTGTTCTTGATAACTTTGAATGTCTTTTTCTAGGAGTTTGAAGCGGTGAGAAAGTCTGAGGGGTGCTTATAAGGAAGTTGATTCTGCGAAGACACACTACGCATATGACTTTCTCCACTGAAAAAGTTAAAGATGATGTGGTTAGAGAAGATATTTGATGGAGCGGGATACATTATATCTAATACAGCAAAATGTCTTGCTATCAAGTCAAATATTTCATAGCGTGCAGTTAATGTAGCCGTTAATTTTCTCCACTGCAAGCCACTGTAATAGAACTGCTTCCATGTAATGCAATCATCAAAAGATTTGGAAAAGCACATCTGGAAAAAAAGTGTAGTCCTGTTTAAGCTTTCCTTTCAATTCTAAACTTTGCCTGCTGAGGGACCTTTCTAATTCTCTGCCATTTTCTGGCATCCTTGGTGCATTACATGACACAAACAATGCCTGCTGTGGTAGCTGATCAGTCTGGCATCCCCAAATTTCATGACAGAGTTGAACTGAAAGTTATCCACACAAGCGTTTATTCTTTGTTCCTAGTAGCAGGAGAGCTCCCTCTGTTTGTCCATGTACTGTACCCTACCACCCTCTCTGACCCCAAATCAGGGTGACTCTCAGTATGGCGATAGTTTCCTTCAGGCAGGGACTGTTATGGTGAGACTTGAGACTAAAGTCATAATCCCTTCCCTACCACTCAGGTGCAAAGTGTAAGCATATATATGTACATAATGGTGAATTATATCAGGCCAGCCAAAAATACGGAAGATACAGAGGGACTAAATAGGAGAGAGAGAACACCTGGAAGAGTGATGCTTCTGTTTCCCTGGTAAATATTGCTTCCCTTCAGCCAGCTAATTCAGAAAGCAGGAGCCCAGGAGGGTCCCTAGGTTGGTGCCTGCAGCGATTCCCGCTGTCCATCTTAATACAGACACTGCATCCCGTTCAGATGTTCAGGTTTGGAAGTTAGAAAGAGAGAGATCCTGCAGAGGCTGATTGAAAGCAGGACCTAATGCAGCCTGAAGGAATCTCTGTGTGGAAAACAGAAGGTGGGGTACTTGCCTCAGGCTGGTGGTATCAACACGCAACAGTAGAGCAAAGTCACTGCGGTGGAAACACGCTCACAGAAAGATGTACTAACATATTTTGAGTAATGGGTATGTGAGAAGAAACCAATTTGCCTTTAGATGTCCCACAAACAGAAGAAAAAAAAATCAGATAAATTATTCATTATGAATTATTTGCATAGGCCGAAAGGAACTCATTAAACAGCCAAAGATTGATTTGCAGGAAAGAAATGGGGAATGTCTTTAGAATGGTATTTCTCTTCTCCTTAACTTCCAATAATTGTCTTTCCCATTAATGAATTTGCCTCTTTCTTCTGCTGTTTTTCTGTACTTCTGGGACTATTTTACAGAGTGTTTTACAGCAGAGTTTTTCTGTGATCCAAAGAGCCTGGATTTCGTAGCTACATATTAAAGTGCATCAGAAAACAGTAGAAGACATCACATTTTCTCCACTTACTCGTGGCTGAATTGCTACACATTTTTAAATTGCCATACTTAAAAGTATTAGATACAGATACATAAATCTCCCATTTTTTTAAGCACATCTCAGCCTCTACAGGCCAAGAATCCAGCTTTTACATTAAGTAATATGACAAGCCATTCTAGGTGCCTCTGTTTCTGAATACCCAAGCTGAGCCAATTTAAAGGGACAGAGCCTGGGGCAACCTAAATTGTTTTTATCGCACTCTGGTTTGAAAATACTGGATTATGTATTTACGCTTGTAGAAAAGGGACTGAATCAGTATCCAGGATTCTCAATCCATTTTTTTGTGTAACCTGTTCTTGAAACCCTGCTAAAGATGGTTCCACAGCCAGCCTAGGCAGCATATTCCCAGTGCATGCCTATTCTTGGAATCAGGATATGGAAGTTAAATTAAGTTTGCTGCAAATTAAGCTGATTTTGTCTTGTTCCACCTTCAGGGGACATGGGAAACATTTGATACCTGTCCTTCCTGTACATCCTATTCATAGAGCAGATTGTTACTGTGGTTCTCCTCAAATTCATCTCTGCAAGGCGAACTAGATTTTTCCACAGAAAGTATAGTTTCCTGACTCCATATTCTCATTCACCTCTGTACTCTTTCTAAGAGTTGTGCCCACAGTGTGCATCTGAAGACTCACTGACTCCAAGGAGAACAGAAACAAAAATTGCCTTCCATGTGTTATTCTTTCAATAAATACGGTAAAGATTAGGTTTGGCGGTTTTGTACCTAGTTTTTACTCAGTGAAGCAGTACTTGAATGCAGCCTCAGATCCTCTTCTGCAGAACTGATGTTTAGACAATTTTTTCCACATATTGAGTTTGTGTCACTCATTTCTCTGTGCCTATGGATTTGTCTTTTTTGAATTTCTTGTTGTTGATATCATAACTTTTTTTTTTTTTTTTTAAATGTATCAAGTGCGTTTTGACTTCTTTGCTCAACCTTTGAAATCCTGCAGTCTTCCCTAACTTAGCACTTTAGTAACATAGCACAGACAAGCCCTCTCCCTTCCACTATCCATGCTAGTAGCAGTGAAAATACTGAATGTAGTTGGGCTTGGACTGCCCATGTGGGATCTCCCTTTCATGTGACTGCTAAGTATACCATTGAGTGCACAACATGTATGTGTACACACACATACAGTGCAAATGCACAGCAAGGAAGTTCAGAGACGAGGTTCAAATTTCACACAATAAATTGTTCCTGTGCAATGATAACTCTGGGATGTGAACAAAATTAAATTTTATGCTTTTTTTTTTTTTTTTTTTCCCCAGATAGTGCCTTTTGACACTGTAATTGTTTTGTATTCAAAACACAGATCAAAAATTCTACCACAAAAAGACAAAAAGTAACCACTGAAAAAAATGATGTGGCCTCTCTACAAACGATGTACTTCTAGTACTTGTTGTACTTTTACTAGACTAACAGCACATTGTTTGTAAAAATTAATAGCTTGCTTGCCCCTTGCTCCCTCTGCAATATTTTGGACACCAGTCTTTAGATCACCTTTCTTTGTTTCTGAGGCTTAGTGAGGAAAGAAAGATGTTCATTCTGCCAGAATCATGGATTACTTTCCTTTGCCAATGGAAGTTGCATTGGCTTAAGTCAGAAGGGAATGGACTGAGATCACCTTTTTGCCTTGGAATATCTGATGTGCATGTGAGATAAATGAGAACGAGCATAAATGAGAAGGGGAGAGGGAGGGAGGATGGCAGAGCAGGAGGGCAAAGTGCCAGGAAAACCTTCTTCTAAAGAAGCACAGAACTCTCTGGAAATGTGTGCTGTTACTCCCAGAGGAGAGGGGGACAATCCTGCCCCAGGCCTGCGAGGCAGTGCCTTCACATCCCACAGAGGCTTTGTAGCTCAAGCCATGGATCCTTGGGCAAACTGTCAGGAGCTTGGCTTGCTGCAGAGTGGCAGGTCACCTGCCTGCTTTTTTGGGCGTGCTGGAGAATTGCCTGTCCTCTAGCTGTGTGTGGAAGAGTTAGCACAGGGGCTTTTGACCAGGAGAGGAGCACTGGTACAGCTCTGGAAGGGGCCATGCCACATGGGGTCTGGTTCTGGAAGCCAGGCAGCTCCCAGAAACCCCTGGCTCATCTGCCATTTGTGTGACTTCTCCATTTCACTCTATTAGTGATGCTGGGCTTTTTCCCTTGCTTTCCCTGTGAGCTTTGTGGCCAAGGAGGGAGCCCAAGCATCAGAAACTCTCCGGTGTTTCATTACCGGCACAATGGGCCGTAAACACGCTGCTTCTGAGCAGCGACCTAGTTACTGTCCCTGTCTCTGCAGAAATTTGGTTTTCCCAGCTAGGCACTTCCCAGCTAGCCCCTGTTTTCCCTCCCACTCCCTCTGGAAGCCCCCAGCTGTGTCACTGCAGGTATAACTTGGTCCAATAGTCACTGCACACTCCTGGCTGGTCATTGCCCAATCCCTCAGGCATTGGCCCAGCCATTGCCTGCCCATCGGCCTCTTCAGGGAGTTGCATAATGCTGCAGAGATGCAATGGAAAAAGGGATATTTTTAAATGTGTGCTTTATTTTTTTTTATTTATTTATTTTTTTTTTTAATTTTAAACCTGTAGAAATAAATACAAAATGACAAAGAGGTTCATGTTTACTAAACATTGCATTTGATTGTATGACATTACACAGTGTGTGTCACAATAGTTCACCTTGTCATTGTGTCCTTTTAGCTGTTGGTGCATAATTCTATAACGCACAGGATACAATTAGTCCTGAAGCTGCATCCAGCCACCCTTTTAGTGGAACCCCTGAGTGCTTACAATTGCAAGAGTGTGGTAGGGGAGCGCTTGAGCCAGTTGGCTGAAACTGGGGAATATCATCAGAGAGGTCTGACAGAGCAAAAGAAGAAGCTAATGGGAGGGGTGGGGTAGGTTCTTGAGAAAAGAAAAAGTATTAAAGCTTTGGAGCATTTTTATTTTGGATTTTCTTTCCCTTAGTGGTTAACAGAAATATATCTGAAGTAATCAAAGTCAGCAGAAATCACGGGTTAATTTAGGAACATGATGTTTTTCATGCTCACTGAGAGCAAGCAAATGGACAAACCTTGCTTGATCAGCTATTACCTGAAGAGCTGGTTCGTATTTTGATAGGGGTAAAAATATACTCAACCACTTGATGAAGTGCTGGTTCTCCAAACCACTTACCATCCTCACCCAGTGAAGGTCAACTGCCAAGGTTTTATAGGCATACTCTGGTCACAATTTGCTTGCTTGCTTCTTTAAATTGTAATCCACATTTGTTCTCCCTAATTCTCTTCAGAAGGCTTGAATGGAGATACTTTACTGTCACATTTAAAGCTTATAAAAGTTTTATCTGGAAATAATTTTTAACTTCTGTTTGGCCAATTTGATGTGAACTGTTTTCAGGTAGACTCGAATTTTGTACGTATTTTCCCATTGTTTTGTGAAATCTATATATTTCCCATATGTTTTAGTAATAAGTGTAGCTGTAAAGGATGACCACGTAATTCACTACTTGAGATCTCTGAATGTGTGCTTTTATTTATTTGTTGGCTGATTTAATGTATGGGAACTAAGTCTAGAGAAATGAAATAGAATGGTTGTGTGAGCACCAGGGAACTGCTGAGCAAGGCATAACAATGAGTTAAGATCTGTAGAGAGGGTTTGGGCTTCAGTGATCATTCTCTGACTTTTTTTTTTTTTTTTTTTTTTTTTTTTCTGGATCAGAGAATTTTTGGTAATATTTAGCAGATTCTGCATTCAAATCTGTTTCCTCATGCTTTCTGTTTGCTATTGTTTGCATTTGCTATTGCCTTCCTGATCAGCACTGCTTGCCTACAGCTCATCTGCCCCACTTTGCCCTGCTGGTGGAGTTGGACCTCGAGACCTTCCTTCCCTTCAGCAGCATTTTGAAATAAGCTTGGTGGATGCCCTCCTTACCAGGGAACTATTTACCACTTCACTGTTCCATAAATGATTGTATCAAAACACAGACACCCTCCTGCTCTGGTGCTGGGCACGCTGCTGTTGGCTGGGTCCATGACAAAGCTGAGCAAGTCACACAAGACAGATCTTTTCTCAGCTCACCTTCTACCACTCCCCTCCTGCACAGCAGCCTCTCATTCACTACAACTCCTGCAGGCTCATCAAAAACATTGCCTAATTCAGACAGAATTTTTGTAAATGACTTTATATACTTCAAATTTGTCACCCAGTAGGATTTTCCCATCAAAACAAAAGCAAAAATGTGAACCTTTTATTAAAGAAATGTCAATATTTTATGCTGAAAATCTCAGAAACTGCAATTCTGTCTTCCTCTCCTCCCCTTTCTGATTTATTTATTTATTTTTTTTTTCTACTGGACATGTTTTGAAGCCAGCTGTTGTACTCTGCCATATCAGTATACTGAAAATCCAGAGTCTTCCTGGCTTAGGAGCAGAATATTAAGTACTTTTTGAAAATTTGGTAGTGGAAATCAACCCTCACAAAATCACTGGCAATTGAGCTGTACAAAATCAGCTGCCACTTAGCAAAAACAACTGGACTTTTACTTGCTCTACAATCCTATTTTTCCTGCTGTCTCCACCTTCATTTAAAAACATGCTAACAGAGGACAGAGATGGCAGGTGCGAAAAACCTTCAGGGGCAAATAAAACAGCCCATATATATGAAGATGGGTTTGATCTAAACAAAATCTCTTTCACCGAGCAGTTATCTCTATAAAACCTGCAATGTGAACCTCATATGGGCTGCATGGCACAACGCCAAAGGCTGAGGGTTACCAAGCACAGGAGAAGTGCAAGCATAAGTATGCCTGGATGGCATCCATAGCACGTCTACGTCTTAGCGCATCTACAGAGCACCACAGAGGCCAATTTGTCTTATAAGCTTTTAAAGAACATTAGAAATATGAATGCAGGTCTCTCTGCTGAAGGAGTAATAAGGCTTTGCCCGGCAGTGGTTCAGGCATGGGCTGTTCCTTATTAAAGCTGTGCTGGTCCAGGCTTGGCTCTATGCCCCAGGTCCTTGGGCACTCAGGCAGTGTCAGTGGGACTGTCTGCCTTGGAAAGTGGACAGACAAAGTGAAACTCAGCCTTTGGCTGCTAGAGGAAGAGGAAAAAGGTCATCTGAAGCATGATGGGCCATGCTTTAACCAAGTATTATTAGATACAGCTCCTGTGAAGTCCTTAGAGAGATGCTGCTGTACACCAAAAGTTTGCTATTAAAGTCTTTTTCCCAACATTTTTTCCATTTCTCCCTTACCCAGGCTCCAGAGTTTAAAGTTCTATTGGTTGTAAGTGTCAATAATTTAAAACTCTTACCTTGTTTTTATCCTGATGCTGGAACAGACCACCTGAAGAGTTCTTCAGGCCTATGAGTACATCTGAGAGTTTTTCTGTGTAGGTTTTTACAGAGTTCTCTACAGTAAATTTAGGCATTTCTGATCTAAGTCGACTTTTTGTCTCCCTTGTCTATCCAATCTCTAATATGTAGTTGTCAGTTCTACCTGTGAAACATTCTCCATACATTTATTACTCACTTCTCACTTCAGATATTTTGTATTCTGAGAACTTGCCTTTTGAAACACACACTGGGAAAAGAAAAAGAACTCACTGATGTTAGCAAGCCTTTCCATAATTCTGAAGTCACGTACCTCAACTCCAAATTTCCCCTTCCTAAGTCCAATTCTTTTAACCTTTCCTTGTAAATTAGATTCTTCAGGCTTGGTGTCACTTCTGACTCTGAGGCAATAACCATTCCTTTGATGGAGAGATTTGGAGAGTGCCAAATGAGTCGTTTGAATGGTATTTTCTCTCTCTGCCTCTCTCTTTACTCTTCCCATTTCTGCAACATCCATATTATAAATCTGTTGTATAACGTCCACACAGATGGGGACATTAAATATAATACCGTGTTCTGACATTGGGCTTTGAATGTTTCTCCTTTCTAGACCTAATAATATATGTCACATCCCTCCTGTTTATCAGAACTATGTCAGTGCAGCAAAACATTTTTGGCTTTCCTGCCATAGTTGCTGTAGTGACCCTTCCAGTCAGATCTGAACCATGGGCAGAAATGGCTCCCGTCAGAGGGGCTAATAAACAGGAATATCCTGAAATCATACCGTGACCACAGCCTCTGGAGCCAACACCGGGAGAGACTCTGCAGAAGCCCACCTCCCCTGCTGCCAGGGATGTGGTGTAGTGATTTATACAACTGTGAATAGGCAAGTCCGGAACAGCTTGCAATTGCATGCTGAGAGGAAAGAAAAGAGAAAAATTCGATTGCAGATGTTCTTGACTCAGGAATCACCTTAAGAGAGCTGGTATTTCCCACTTCCCACTGCAGGTAATGTGCCTCAGGGCTCCTTTTGTCCAGAGAGAAAATTGATCACATCTTCAAAAGAAAAAAGAATCCCTCCAACAGATGAGTATTTTATCAGGAAGTTATGCCTGTTTCAGAAACATTAAAAGTCAGCTGCTTTTCTGTAAGAATTTTGTTCAAAGAGATGGAGAGGCCATTTGTTATTTTGCAGTAAGTTATGAGCCAGAGTGCATCTGACTGATCTCTTTCTCTGTATGATATTTTGTATATATCATGCTTAAGTCTCCAGCTCTGGGCTCCAGACTCAACTATGAATGTTATCCACCTTTTATTCCAAAGCAGTGAGGTAGTGAATCTATATTTGAATTAATGTAATTAGGCAGCTGTGAAATTACATTTTCTGCATGTGGACAGACCCTGTCTTTTGTTAGGCAGCCTTAGCATATGTTAGAAGTGCAAATCCTATATATGCTCACACATTTTGCTCTCTCCTTATTCTTGTTAGACCTTCCTTCCTTTTGCAACCCAGATTTTTTTATACCAGCTCTCCCATCCACCTGGTACAATAACACCCAAGGATTTTCCTTTCTCAACACTTCTGCATTTGTGCAGCTAGCTGCTTTGTTCCTAAACTCTTCAGTAGCTTCTCTGTTGCTCCACCCCCTTACATTACTAATTCCAGGACAGTTAAAACATTTTTACTGACAGCTTTCAACTACATTTCTGGGTTGGTTTTTCCTTCTTTTTGTAATGGAGCCATCTTTAACTGGGCATATATAAAATACATAATTATATACATAATTAAAATACATAATTAAAATACATAATTAAAATACATAATATAAAAAACATAATTGGTATGGGGTTGTCTGCACTATATGTATTTTAGTGGGGCATATAGTTTCCTAAATATAGCTGACAAATATAAAACCATTTTTACTTGTAGCATCAGTGAACAGATTGTTAATTATGAGATACAATCAGTATGTGAAGACATATTTTTTTTTGCACGTTGTGTTTTCTGGCATCGGTTTGTTTGCATACATTTTTGTTTCCAGCAAACTTCACCTGTGCAACTTGGTAATTTCTAGGAACACAAGCGTCAGTCTTGCTCAGAACTATGCCTGCTCACAGGGTAGATTTCAGGGGACTGAATGTGGCAGAAGAATCAGAATAGAATACTCTGCATGCTTTGGCTATCCAGCTGTCAAGGCCTTTAACACGATTCTTACATTTCCTATATCTATAACAAGATGAATGTAAATATGAGCACACTCTAGTGTTTTCAGTCCCTAACCCTGCCTGGTTTGTGTCTGTAAAGTAGTTGTACAAATAATGAAATGTGCCAATTTGGAATTACAGTATTCTGATTGACATGTAGCACTGTAAGAATTGCACATGTAACTTAGAGACTTGTGAGCATTTGCTGGGCTTAGCTGTATTCCTCATGACCTAAAGATCAGACTTTGCATGCTTGTGTCCTGAAGGTATACATACAGGTGAATTTTTAGAATAAAATGTACCCATTGCATGTTTGATTTTTGTAAGATATGTCTATGGAGAATTACACGAACAGCTCTTGCTAACGTAGACAAAAAAGGCACACTAGCCTTGGTTGGGAGTGCTGCTCTTGGAGGTCCTGTGTGGCATTTACATATAGCCTCTCTTGCATTAGATTATCGATTGGAAAATGAATATAATTTGATTTTCTCTTTTAGCCAGAATTTCTGCCATCAGTGCTTATGGATCATGAATTTAAGGTGACGTGAGGCTGGCAGGGACTAGGTCAGGAGCAGGTGACAGAAGCCACCCTTGAATAGCAGCCTCAAACTCCCCATCAAACTGAAGTGGCCAAAAGCCCTGGCAATGCTGCTGCAGCCAAACCCCACCCCCTGCTCTCAGTCCTGCTGCTGTTTGCAGTGACTCTTGGATCTGGCTCCCTTGCTCTTGAGAGGAAACTGATTTTTACCTCCTTTTTACCTCCAAACAGCTGCAACAGAGCAGCTGTGCCTGTCACCCTTGTCGCTTGGAGAAGCAGTCTGCACCAACATCACAGCAGTTTTGTCTGGGTGGGTCTATAGGGATGCTGCTCACCTTCCCAAAAACACAGGGAAAAGGTGTAACTGAGTGGTCTGTCCAGTGGGGGAAGGCTGATGGGCTGCAGGGATGGGGAGATTGCAGGGCTGCGACCACAGTGTGAGAGGTGTGGTGGTGATGGGATCTCCCAACTTTGTGGATGCTGAGGTGTTGGGGAGAGCATTTTTAATAGTAACAGATCTGCTCAAGAGTAGTGCTTCGCATCCACCTACCAGCTCTGGGTAAGTCTATTTCTTGTGTGAGCAGAGAGCAGGTGCCACAAACTGCTCCACTGTCCCTCTCTGGTGGCAGCTGGAGAGGACACACTGCCTGGTTGCTTGGGTGAGGACAGGTAAATCTGTTTGCTGGCCAGGTGATGGCACGGGACTTCTGCAGCAGTGTGGGAGCACAGGAAGCAAAGAGAGAGACAGCCGTTTTATTTTAGGCTTATGCTATACATTGAGATTCATTATACAATTTTTTTTTCCCTAAATTAATACAAAAATAGTAAAAATAGGTTAAAAAAAGCCCAAACAAAAACCCCTGACATCTTGCAAGCCATTTATGTGATGCACAGATTAAGACTTGGAGCTTAAATAACCTAGAATTATTTATACTGACTTTTTTTTCCCCCAGGCTGAGAAAGGTGATGACTTGCAGAACAGCAGCTACACCAGACCAACCGATGCTGGAGAAGCAGCTGCCCCAGGCAGCCGCAGGTGATGCTGAGGTGCGCTCCTCCAGGCAAGGAGCTGGATCCTGACTGCCACGGGGTGAGCGGTGGCACCTTTGCAGAGACCACATCCCTCCGCCCCAACCTGTGCACATTGAGCAGGAATACATCTTCAAATCCTCTCATGGGACCATGCCTTTGCCATGCCTTTCTCCAAAATAAAAACAACAACAAAAAAACCACAAACAGACGAGTTTTCCCTTGCACTATCCTGGCAGAGGATGGGTTTCACAAGGGCTCCCTGGGTGCCCATTTCTGACAAAATTTGGAGGTAAATCTCCCCCTTCACTAATGAGATTGGGGATGGGGAGAGGGGGAGTAAGGTTCCCCCTGTGCCTGCCCTGGGGTCCCTGGGGGTATCCCTATGACGGAGGTGTGGTGCCCTGCTGCAGGTGGAGGATGCTGCCTGCCTATGCTGCCTTCTCATCAGAGCTGCAGGAAGAAACACTTTGCCCCTACGTATGTGTCCCAAATCATACAATTTGTTTTATATGGATAAAATATTCATTATATTTATATGGGGTTTTAATATCCGCAAATGCAAGGGAGGAAAGGGCTCTTGGTAACAGTTTCTGTTCAGGGTTTTTCCAGAAAGTGGCTTCCCATGGGCTTGTGAGCTCTGATTCAGAAAGCAGTGAGGCACTGCTGTAACATTAGGCACACCAGAAGCTTGCTGTGTGTGCACAGGCCCTTGTCCATGCTTGGGGCTGCTTGCATCCTGCATGAGTTGTGGGGTCAGGCTGAGGCACAGACCTGGTGCCCTAGATGGTGCCCTGGGAGGTTCCCTTGCCCCTGGCTGTGGTGTGCCCAACGTGCATCCCGTTTCCTTCCTGTGCTCCCATCCTGCCTTCAGCTCCCATCCATGCAAGGGTAACTGCAGTAGCTCAGGGCACAGAGCAAACCAAAGGCCAGCTCCTACACCCTGCTCCCTTTTCCCAAATCTCCAGGACTGCTCTATTTCCAAAGTTGAGAAATAGGAAAAGCACCCATTTGCTAACTTCTGCAACAACCATTATTTCTCCCACAAAAACCACATGCTAAAGAGCTCTTTCTGATGTTCTCCCTGTTTAAAAGTGAAGTCACGTCTGACTCTTCTGAATTTTACCCAGGTGTTCAGCTACTCTGTTTTGTTTCCTCTTTTAATAAAAATAAGAGAGGTGTTGGCTGCGGTGGGATTTGGTGGCTCACCAGAGGACAGTTAGCTGCGAGAAAAGCCTTTAAAAGTACACCTTTCAATTTACAGTACACATGTTACCTGACTTCAGCACTGGCTCAGAAAGCTTCTGAGACCAGATGCAAATCCTCACATGGCTCAATGCAACCTCAAGCCACTTTGGTGTTGTTTTCCCTTCAGGTTCATGCAGTTGTCCATGCTAAATGTGTTTTCTTGTCTTTGGAAAAGAAGTTCCCCTTCTTTGCTACACAGGCTTTTCTAAGCCTTCACAGCTATAATTTTAATCTAGGTAGAACATTTTCACATAAAGCTTTGGGCAGAAAATTCTGGCTTCATCAATTAATTTTTATGCTTAAGTTATTCCAACTATACCAACTTTTCTCTCTTCATTTTTTTTCCCCTCCAATTAGAGCACTTGTAAATCGAAAACGGACTTGTGCTAAGCCAACATTTAGGAATTATGTTGTAAGAAAAATGGGCTGGTCATATGCACTCATATTGGTTATTTTTTCCCATGCTTACCCTGTAGTAAAAATATACTATACACCATACCTTACTGTATGGAAATTTCAATGTTTGTAGAAGATATATGCTCTCAGTGAGCCACCATCCTATATATTCTCGTTATCTATAATTAAAATTTTTGCTTCAATTTTAGTCAGTGCCTGACAGTGTATAATAGTTTGTTACTCACTAAATTTATACAAAAGTTGGGTTGTCTATATTGCAAACAAAACCACAGTGAAACCTGGGCTAGAAAGACAAGAGTGTGACAAAAACTGCTTAAGCCTAGGTAGTCTTCCAAAATAGAGGTTCACTGGTGAGGGTAAAATCTTATACAGAGTTGGCATTTTGGAGTACTTTGGGCTGAGAACAGAGCACAATATCTGCACCTGTTAATCAGCGGATGCAGCAAGTACCAACTGACTTTGGTGAAGACAATTGCTCCAGAGGAAAAAGTCAAAGGGAAGGAAGGCCAAAGTGGATTAGCATAGTCTGAGAAGCCTTGAGAAGGTGCCGTTTCTGGTTCATGCTGAGGTATTCAAGCTACCTGGAGAGAAAGAGCATGTGGTGTCTCTCTCAGACACATCAGGATTCAGGCGGGAATCTCTTGGACCTTGGCTGAGGACACCCTAAGCATTTTCATGGCTTTACGTCACCAAGCCTGCAAGTCAGGAACAGAGTGGCAACTTGAGGTGAAACACGGTGAGACACGTAGGGAAGTTGTTTTTGGCTCTCCTTTGGGTTTCTGAGGGGTGGGGAGGCTTCAGAAGCTGTCCCTTGCCAGGTCTGGCCTGGCCTAGCCTTCTCTGTGTGAAAAGGGACATGGCTCCTCTTCTCCCTTCTGGTTGTGGGAAGCCAGAATTAGTTATTTTTGGGGTAAGATAGCACAGGAGGAACCTGGTAGGGGAAGAATCTGCCTTTAAAAGACCTTTAAGAACGGACTGTTACAAATAGCCCTCAGAAATGACTTAAATATCATTGTCTCTTCGTTGGGGCAAAGATGTGGGCTTCATGACTTCTCACCCTATCTTCTGCGGATACCTAAACTTGTACTTTTGTGCTTTGCCATAGCAGGGCCTCCGTGTTCTTTTTGCATTGGTTTTGGAGACAGAAGAGTGATTTTATCACTGTTTTTCTCACCTTCCCTGAAGACCTCTGAAGGCTTCACATGCTGAGACTTAATGAGAGACCTATGAAACTAAAAGCTTGTCTTTGGACATCTCTTTAAAGACACTCCTATCTATGCATTTCAATTAGATGTGGGAGGTTTACGGTAGCCATCCTTGCATCCTGCATTTGCAAGTGATAGCATCAGGGACAGCAGAGGTGTCAAATCAGTGCTTGCTATGTATTTATTCCTCTCTGCCATGTACAAACCACCTCTTTCACACATCTGTTTCCAGGTGTCCCACAAGCCAGTAGATTGCTGCTGTCAAAAATGGTTTGCAATTTCTCTGTAGCTCTCAATTGATTTGTTAATGCCCTCTGAATTTTAAAAGTCACTGCAGCTGCCTCTTGAGCAGCCAGGATATGGGGAGATTGTTATTTAAATGACATAATGGCCATCACAGAAAATCTACACTGAAAGTACATTGGAGGAATGATTTCTGTCTGGAAAACATAGCCCCATGCCTGAGTCTAAAGAAAAGAGAGGAAACAGGTCTTTCCCCTCACCTCACATTCATTTGGCTGTCTTCAAGGTGTCTGCCTGACTTCTGCCAAGGCTGAAGTTGTTGTTACTGTTGCTACTACAGCAAATGGTGTTTGTTCAAGCAAAGAGCCTGTGCATTCCTGAACTCTGCTTCCTTCCCTTCTGGTCAGAGAAGAGAGTTATCCAGGGGAAAGCAAACGTTGCCAGCTGCTCTGCCAACTTCTTTTGCTAGTCAGTAACATTTTGCTCAGGGAAGGCAAAATATCTGGTTATCTTTTCTTCCAGGAAGGAAGCTCTAGAAGTATTTCTTTGCTTGAAAATTCATATTTACAAGGCGGCATTAGCAGCTGGGGGTCGCCGGGACTTGATGCTTTAGAGAATTTTTACACATTGAAGCATACCCCAGGGCTGTGGCCACAGATTAGATAATAGGTCTGTGTAACACAGGCATCCTCTGAGACACAGTGCTCTCAGCAGCCCAAGCCCCTGCAATACCCATCCCACCTCTAGATACCACGGCTCAAGCAAGCACTGTGCCAGCTGCTGAAAACTTTTACTGCACTCTTGGGTCCATACATTCATGAGATCACCCAACATACAGGCCAGATTCCTGCAGCCGGGTATTTGCAGTCCATTTATAGCTGGAGCACTCCCAGCAAAACCTACAGAACAGGCTTGCATAACCCCACGGGGGTCCAACCCCATAATAAACCCTTACAGTAATAAACTTGTAGTTCTGAAGGGTGGAGGGGTGGAGGAGGGAAGAGATGCTTCTTTATCTGCATTACTCCACATCACAGATGCTGACAGAATTATTGATTTAGAACTCACAGCTCCAAAAAGACTTGGTAATGTAATCTTTATAAGATCTTTCTTTCTTTCTTTCTTTCTTTCTTTCTTTCTTTCTTTCTTTCTTTCTTTCTTTCTTTCTTTCTTTCTTTCTTTCTTTCTTTCTTTCTTTCTTTCTTTCTTTCTTTCTTTCTTTCTTTTCTTTCTTTCTTTCTTTCTTTCTTTCTTTCTTTCTTTCTTTCTTTCTTTCTTTCTTTCTTTCTTTCTTTCTTTCTTTCTTTCTTTCTTTCTTTCTTTCTTTCTTTCTTTCTTTCTTTCTTTCTTTCTTTCTTTCTTTCTTTCTTTCTTTCTTTCTTTCCTCAGATGTGATGTTTCCAATAGGCCCCTTTGTTACGGGCTCTTTGGGGACATTATTAAACTTGCTACTGCTAAACTGTAGTCCCAGCCTTCAGTTTGTTATGTACAACTCTCTTGGTATGCATCTCTTGGAAGAGCCCATAGCTGTAAGGTCTATTGCTTTACCAGTACTCTAGGAAGATCGAAGGATTAAGTTATACATTACGTAAAACTACCCACTAATCCTCTTAGTATGCATTACCAGTGAATGGCCTGAAATAGGCTCTCACTAAAAGAGCCCTAACATTCACTTTCTTGATGATATATTAATACGTGAGGTCTGTGTCATGGAATTTGGTGCTGAAATATTCAGTACACCGTCTTCTGTCCGCTGCTAGATCCACTCGCACGTGTTAGTAGAGTGCTAACAAAATTACGGTTGGTAAAGCAGGTTACGTGTTTACCTAGTAGCGAGACATTTATAAAATATAATTATATATTTTCTAGAGTGACAGAGTCACTGGGATTTTTTTTCTTTTTTTTTTTTTCTTTTTTTTTTTTTTTCTTCATAAGAAACAGAAACAGCTATAAAACCATGATTAAAAATGTTACATGGGATGATTTACATTTTAAAATAAGGATATTTTTAGGAAAAAAAGAAGATTTATAACACAAAAGGGTTTGGAAATTGTTTGGTTGCTGTGTACTGCTTTTTTTTTCCAGTACAGTTTGCTATCTGTTATACAGTCTTGCATAAATGTTTAGATTAGGGAAGGAAAGAAAAATTAAATGTGATGGCTAAGACCTATAAGAGCTGACTCACTGACTTGAGTTATTGCTGTGCAGAAAGTTTGTAAAGCCTTTACATCCAGCGAACACTTAGTGCTACTTCAGCCTTGACAGTTGACCTTTCAATCTGATGGGGTTTAGCAACAATAATTGCAGTATCTGCAGTACAGGCAATGCAGAAGACTGCTTAGGAACCCAACCTCTCTCATTAGGTCTTACATCATGTTCTAAAACTCAATCCCTCATTGCATGGGTATGCAAATTCTCTAGTAATACCTGTTATAGGAGCTGATCAAGGTACAATCCCCCCGCTCTTTATTTATTTATTTATTTATTTTAAATTTCTCCCATTGTTTCGGATATTCCTGGATTTAGTTTAGAGAGGGGAGGAGAAACCTCCAAACCCCTTTCTCTCCCCAGATACTGAGTCAGCACTGGTTTCTTTCCTTTTTTTTTTTTTTTTTTTCTTTTTTTTTTTTTTTTTTTTCTAAGTAAGACCTAGTGTAAAAAAGCAACAAACAAACAAGTTAGACTGTTGTAATTTGGTCAACCACTCGGGTGCTATCCATATCCACCATTTCGACACACTCTATTTCCTCACGGTTTTCAGGATTCTTCTTCTCTTTCCTCTTCTTCTTGGACGGTGGCAGGAAAGTCAATATCACAGGTAAAATGGCAAAGCAGTGAAAGAAGGTGACTAATGCTATTAAAAACAAGCACCTGAACAGTGTACGGGTCAGATTTGAAGGCACAGCTGCAAGAGGAATCAGACCAACAATATAGCAGAGGTAGCTCTGCAAAATAGCTACCCCATGCACTTCCAGGGCATTTTTCACCCATTTAGTTCTTGTGAATTCTTTGCCCAGGACAAAGGTTGATAACAGTGGAGCACAGTTGTCAATTGTGTAATTAATTCCGTAAATTAAGCACAACACAGAAATACAATCTAGTTCCACTTTCCACAAGGTCATAAAACCTATAACTCCAAACTCAACCGAGGCAACAGTTAGAGTGAGCCAGACATTGATCAGAGAGTCTGCCACCAGGAATGCAGAGAAGAAGAGCAGAAATAAAGCACTAATGCAGGAGTTTTGTAAAGGGGCTCCCACTGAAGAGGCATAACGATCCATGTACACAAATGATGGATTGAAAACGATGAATTTCACCTTGGAGGTGAGAGAGAGCTTCCTCAGGGTCTCCAGGAGGTCATAAAGTTCTTCCCTCTTGGTTTCCATTGTCTTGGCCACCAAGAACATCCTGGAGGCCACAACATCGACTTCATTGTTGTATTTCTTGGAAAAGATGATATCCTCTGAAAAATGGGCAAACTGAGGGGCCTTCAAGAAGGAGTTCCTCAACATATCAGTGAAATTTTTCTTGGGCAATCCGGTAGATATGTTGAGTTTCCTAAGGTAATTTAAGTAGCTCTCAAACCAAGATATCCTCACAAAGCCCTTGGTATACTCCAGCACGTCCTCCTGGACACTGGTGTTCCAGTACTCTATTGACTCGTAGATGTAGAACCCAATCACTGGGCTGTAGTTACTGAAATACTTCTGCTGGGCAGTAGTATACTCAATGGTCCGTGTGGCGGTCGCTACGATGTTGCTCAGGTCTGACCCTTCACTGACCTGCAGGTAGCCCATTAAGGCAAAGGAAATATAAACAAGGTAAAAGAGAACTACAAAAGGCTTGACATAAGTGTTTGTTATCCAGTCACAATAATAACGTTTAAGGAACCACACCAAAAGATGACTCTCATAGGTGTTCGTTTCCTCTGAATCTGTCGTGTCCTCGCTGAATCTGGCTGTCAGAAGAAACCTATACCATGCAGGCTTCTCTTGCAATACCTCTGGCTTTGGTACCTTTCTACAGAAGATACTATGCTGGTAGTTGTTTTCTATGTAGCCAGTAAACACCAGGCTGGAACCATAAAAGGAGAGTACATAGAGGTAGTTGAAGAAAATTGCAATACAGGAATTGCAGCAGAAAATCCTGGCTGCTTCAATGTTAGTGAAGGGACTGGCACCTATTCCAAAAGTGACCAGGTACATGGCAGTGGTGAGAGAAAACGAGAGCATGGAGTCTGCAAATACGGCTGCAGTCCTCTCTTTAACATGTTGGTCTTCTCTAGTTTTTCTCCAGGAGGACAACATTTCAAATGTCCCATATAACCCATGACCTACAATAGAGAACAAAGCAAGTGTTTAAAGTACTCAAATCAACATGTGGAATAACGTAACGTGGACATGCTAAAAGGCTCAAAGGAGACGTATCTGTCTTTTAACTGTTCTTGAAGTAAACGTCCTGCAGGAGAGAGAAAATATTACGGAGGTCTAAGCCACCGAAGCGCATTTGCTACCTGACTAGCAAACCTTATTGCCAGAGCTGGAGGAGAGTTCTGCTTCACTGACGCAGGGTTGATGGGTTAAAGAAAAAGTATTTTCTCTGGCTGGGTGTTTCATTTCAATATCTTGGAGTGCCTGTGATGGAAGATGCTTTGAAATTAGTTTTTCCTGGTGATGGGATCTGACCTGTGGTGGAAACAAAGAAATATGACCTTGAAGTGCCTACATTGGAAGCAGAGTTTTAGTTGGCTGCTTTGTAGAAAGACTGCAAAAAAATGAAACCTTCATGTAAGCTGAACACTGTCAAGTAAATCAGTCACTGACTTCTGCACTTCCTATGCATTTTTTTTTTTTTTTCAGGAAAAAGAAATCCTAGAAATGAAACAAACAAAAAAGCACAAATAGATTTTAGAGACACAGAATGGTAGAACTGAGACACAGAATAGTATGAAATTGCTTAAGGCATTGATTTTCTTACTTTAGCATGTCTAAGGGTATGTAAAACCAAATGCAGCTCTATTTCTCCTGGCGGTTCCTATATTTTGTAATTTAATTAACCCTTAAGATTAACATAACATTCATGAAAGGAAATAATGACCAACAGACCTGAAATCCTGTGTGTAACCCAAAAGTGCAGGTAAACTGGGAAAAGTGCATGATTTTAATCTCTGGTTTGCCATCCTCCTCTTCTGGTTTCTATTTTATGATCACTAACAGAGACACATTCTGGGGATACAGACCTCTGCTCACTCTTAGTGGACCTGATCTGGGAATACAGTCATCAGGCAAGATATCAGATGAGAGTGGATGAGATGAAAGTAGGTTGAACTTCTACACTGAGGTGAAAGGAAAAATACAGTCTTTGTATCACAACCAGAATGTAAGGCTTTGATATTTTTCTCATGATACTTCACATCATGTTCATCTTTACTTAATAGATCCTTTCTATCTAATCCCATCCTCTTCTCTGCCTTCTAATTTCTCTTCCTCCTCATTCTTTTGCTGTTTCTCCTGTCCTCCCCTCCTTACCTCTCCTGTCTGCTCTTGCATTATCTTCAGAAATTCTCAAAAGCCAGTCCACGGTGTTTTGCTCTTACTCACTCCCTGATAACATTAGATGAAATGATCAGAGTGGAATTACTTGACGATGACACTGAAGTGCAGTCACTGGGCTGCTGAAGTTGGTGCTCCAGTCAGCCAGGGCAAGGTAATTCACAGATCTCCATTAGGATTTCAGGCTGTCTGCAGACTACCAAAATTGTTCTATCAGCTATGTTCTCTTCACGATAGATGATTATCACTTTTGCCACAAGGGCTACAAATACCAGTCAGGAACCCCACAAATAAATGAAGTATTCTCAAGAACATACCTTGTTTACTCTTAAGTTCCTCACATGGGCTAGATGTTTAATTCACTTGAGAAAGTAACCCTCTTGTGGTCAGTACCTTTTGTTTCCAATTCATTCTACCCTTCTTGCAAGGAATATCCTACCTACATTTTAATAGACGGCAGGCATGGTAACTCTGTTAATGCTGAAAAGAACAGGAATTGGGTATTTTATAGGGAATCCAAAATATAGAGCTCATAAGATGGGATAATAGGACAGCTGATGTTCTTCCTTATCATGGTCACCTAGTATTTAGAATAAGCAAGTCTGTGCTCTCATGCCTGGCAGATGTCATACCTGCACTGTCATTTGGAGTCATGGCACCGAACATGAGTGTCCAATTTGTAGCAGTGTCATGGTTCTGGTCTTGGTATGGCATTTGGCATTCATCTGAATTGTCCCAAACAATGTTTTACAGGGCCAGGTCAAGACTATCAATTTGATAACTAGCACTGTGACCCCTCTTAAAACTAATGGGGAATACTGGATCTCCCCAGACATAAAACGAAGCAAAAAGCATAATCAGTGACTGGCACCCCGTTGTTAATTATACTTCAAATAGTTATGTTCTAGGCTCAGAAGGGAAAGCTATTAAGCTTGCTTCCAGTGTGTTCTTTGTAAAGACAGGCTGACCTTTATTTAAATGTAACTGATCACTTGCCAAAGCAGGGAGTGAGAGATTTAATCCATTTATGGCTCCCATAAGTCCTGCAGACAGGCTTGTCTGAGGGTTTCACATGGCATCATATGCATTAGCTTCTCGTGAGCAAAACAGTATAAAATGAGGTCATTGAATATTACAAATTACTTCCATCATGAGCTTTAGTTATAACATGTTTTTGCAAAACAACATTTCAGCATTAACAGGCTCCTGCCCAAAAATATTCAGATAGCTGCATTAATTTGGAAAGCCTTTGACTTTGCAATGAAAAAAAATATTAGAGCTAATTAAATCAGATGCTGAGCAGGACTTTTTAAGTCATAAGATTTTGCATAATGTCTGATAAGACTGACCCCTGATACAACATGTTTTCTTTAAGGACGAAACAAAGAACACTCTGGGACACCACTTCATCTTATATCTTCTTCGGGACTAACCTAAAATGGAATCTGATTTGGAGAACGTTTCAAGCAAAGGCACAAAGAGGCGTCCCCGCATGTGCTCCACAAAGCCAATGGAAAAACAGTGAGATACCATTCTATTTTAGGATCGGTCCCTTTTGTTGCTCCCTACGCGGTCTGTGTGCTGGGAATTGGTATTTTCCTTCGATTGTACAATCTCTGACTTGCCTGCCCGTGTGTATAACAGCTACAGAACTGTAATTTACCTTTAGGAAGGCATACCTGCATGACAAGCAAACTTGCATGCTTTTTGCATCAGCGGCACTACTGACCCAATCCAGTATGATAGGAGAAAAAAAAGAAACCTGAACTTGTACATGAATTAGATACGGCAGTCCAAAGATTAGTCTTGTTTAGCTAGAAGGGGATTTAACTAACTTAATTTACTCCTCTAGCTACTGATTACAAGCACAGCTTGGCGTGCCCATCTCCAGCGTTGTCTAACTTGCTGGTGCTTGTACAGATCTCAGTCCCAGAGATTAGGGCAGATAGGTCTATTGAGGAATTTTGCAAGAATTTCTTTCACTCTCCTGTCATTTCCTTTTCTATTTTTTGGTGTGTCCTCAACTGATTTGCACCAATTACTTTTATTCCTCTTGCTAGTGCTGTGTCTAACCTATATAATATTAACGAGAACGAGGCAATTTTTTCCTTGCAAATAAATTATGTAATTACTTTAACTGATTTTCCCTTTTTACTAGCGACTTAAGCCACAAATCTGTAATGATTTACAGCAATTTGTTCATTATTCACCATCACTCAGTAAATAACAAATATGAACTCAAACAGCTAATGGGCTATTGGAGATCTTTTGTTGTTGACATTTGCTATTATGATTCACTTGTTGTCCCCTACAGTCAGGCTGTACAACTATGCACTGAGAACAAGGAGTACAAAGAAAGACTTTTATTTCTATTATTTTTATTATTTTTATTATTTTTATTATTTTTATTTTTATTTATATTTATTTTTAAATTAAAAGAGGTTCTTAGTGGGCAAATGAAAATGTTAGGGCTATATGAGAAGGGTACTGGAGAAGAGGGGGACCAAATTCTTTCCCCTCCCTCCCCCCGCCACATGTCTTGAATGACTGAGGACAGAAATTCTGGCTTTTTCAAAGAAAACACAGAGCACAGCTATTGCTATCTGTTATTTTGGAGGAGCTTAATTATTGCACATGCTGAGGTAGGCTATCTTTAATTTTAGAAACTAATAACAATAACAGTAATAAAAACAACAAATGATTCCTAGCTTAAATACTGTGCTTTTATGACTAACCTGAAAGTGCTATAAAAAGTTTCATTAGCCTCCTTCAGGATCAAGTCTTGCAATTACACACGCTCTACAAAATCAATGGAGAGCATGCATAAGAGAAAAAAAAAAAACAACTTATAGAGAGTTGTGAAAGCTAAGGCAAAAATTTCTGTTGCTTAGTATTGTCATTGGTTATCTAATTTTAAACAGTACTTATGTGCAGGCACTATGACCATTCCTTTTAGTACCATTTTAAAATATCGAAAAAAGAGATGCATCCTTTCACCTGCTAAGTGGCTGTTCAAGCAAGTGGCATCAGCAGCTGGGGTTTGAAGCTGGCTCGGTTGCTGCCTGCTGAATGGCAATACCAAAGCACTGAGGGGAGATGGGATTTATAGCATCCCAGAGCCTGTGGCAGAGCAGTGAAGCCACTTCCCCACCACTGCAGCCACAGCCCAGCTCTGTTCGCTTGCCTTAATTGCTTCCCTGAAACCCAGGCTGTTGCTAGCTTTCCTTCTGTTTCAAGGACATGTTCAGTTCTGCACTAAAAGTGAGGTTTTGGGGTTTTGATTTTATCACAGGCAGAGGAAGGCTGTGTATTCAAATAGACTTTTTCAGTAAGAGAAAGTAAGGAGAATGACTGAGAATGAAGTTTTGGTTCATTTTCTTGCAGTTTTAAGCATCCACAAAGCAACAGAATGTGGGACTCATCAGTTGTTCTTGCTCTTTGGAAGGTTGTGTGCCTGTGTGTGCGTGCGTGTTTGATACCTGAGCAAAACCTTCCCATCAAAATTTCCCTTAAAGGCTCTGAAGTTGCATTCTTCCACACTTCCTTTGGAAGGTGGCGTTTCATGGGCAATTAATTTCATTCATCTCATTTTAAGGCACTTGCACACAAAGCACGAATACTGATCGATCTCTGCCTTGCTTGGGCTGAATGCTGCACCAGTACGGATGGTGCCCACCACCTGCCGAATTCAGACTGACACAGCACTGGTGCAGGCAAACTGTCCTCCTGATGCTGCAGCCTGCTCCTTCCCCCTGCCTAGGCTCTGCTGCTCCTCACCACCCCAAGTCACTGCTATCAAGTCTCCTGCTTCTGCAATGTCCCTACTAAAGGGACGATCAGGATTAGAAACATCCACAACTTTTTTTTTTTTAATTAATTAATTTATTTAATTATTATTATTATTATTTTTAATTTTAAATCTGTTTTCCTGACACTGATGGCATGAAAGGCAGGCTGAAAATGGGAAGGAGTCATGGTAGGATGCATGGCTGTGTCCTCGTGATCTGGATCAGCAAAGCCTGACATGGAAGCAGGGGTGTTGCTGGGGTTAAGTCTGGATTTTGATTTAAGGTTTTTGCACGTATTGTAATGGCTCCATCCTTGCAACACAATCGGTTCAGCTGGACGAATGAGGTCACACTTAGGTTGATTTAAGTCTGAAATCACCCCAGTGAATGGAAGCACTTGTCTGCAAGAGGAATTTAGTGTGAAGTGAGGAAGTGTGTGAATTTACAGAGCACGAGCTATTTTACACCAGCTTTCTTTGTGGAAAGAAAGCACAAGAAAACCCGTGAAGGACAACTTGATTCACATTCAAAGTGGAGTGAAATATCACCCACGGAGACAAACACTGGGTGAATTAACATGGAATAGCTAGGATGCTATAAATTCATATCCTGGCTTACTGAGGGCATAGCCAAGCTCTCAGAAACTACACTTGTGCAAAATTAGTAAGACAGGAGATCAGCATCATACTGCAGGAATTGCCCTTTCCAAAATGATATCTGTAATAACATATGATATAATGACGGTGCAATGAATTTTCCTAGCCTACAGTATTAAAAATAACAATGCATATCACTCAGCTATGTGATTGCTTTCCACAGTAATGTCAACAAAGAGGCTGAGACAATTTCCCTCTGCTGACTTATTTTTTTCCAGCTAGACCAGCAAGCTCACCAGCTCCCATTTTACAAAAAGCCAGGTGAAACTGCTAATCCGGACTCCCTGTGTCACAGGAGCTGTAACCAACCAGTTGCTGAGTAGATGGGTGACCTGCCTCATGCAGCCTCTCCTGGCAGGCAGAACGTTACCTGGGAACACGCAGCAGCTTCCAAGTGCCGCTGAATTTGCAGGCAGACCAAGAGCATTTGCATCCAGCTGAAGCAAACATCTGGCTTCATACCACTGAAATAACCACCAAATCCAGACCCTTCAGCATGCAAACAGAATCAGAAGCAAGACTAGTTCACACTGCAGGTCTCACCAAGTTTATCACAATTTGGTGCCATGGGTTGAGCTGACCAGCTGAATTGTCAGCATGCTGCTGCAACAAACAGGAGTTATTCCAACCAAGGCCTAACTTAGTGCCCCCTGAATGGCACATTGCACATCTGGGAATCCTGAAGCACGCAGGCATGGCTGTCCCTAGCAGTCCTGCTGAGCAAAGAAAACACCCTGCATGTCTCACTTGCTTGTCCTTCGCTTGCCTGCATGTTTCTTGGGGCCCACTTCAGTGTAGAGTTACATCCTATAGGCTGCTAATATCCTATAGGATACTAACGCGCTATATGGGAGTCCTGTGATAACCATGTCCCCTGGCAGCACACAGTGTGTGTCTCAGGACACTTGTATCTGCAATTATTTTCTTAATGACTACTGCTTTTTACATGTACATTAATAAGGTGTGCTACACCTGCAGATGTTAACATCTGATTTGGGGTCTTCCTCAAAAGAGAAGCATACTTTCTGAGATTAGATATATCAGTCTGCTGGGCATTTAGGCGTGATACCAGCAGACTGATTTCTGGGATCACTTCACATCTGCATATTAGCCATTCCCCCTCAATTTCTGGGGCTGATCTCCCCAGCCACGCTTACAGCAGTAGCAGCCATCACGACCAGAAAGCCCCAAGCATGTCCTTGGCTTACTACCGGGACCACAAACGTGAGCATCTTGGTGTATTCACAGCAGACAAAAACCTGCCTCGGACCCCTGAGAGATTGCCTATCCGTTCTGCTTTGTGCTGTATCTGCTTGGCAGGGAACAAAGAGAAATGTTTAATACTAAGCTGGAAGTAACTGCTGTGTTTCACAGCCGTGGGTGGCTGCGCCCACGGGAGCACAGCAATGCAGAGATGTCCCCGAACACCATGCAGCACGGGCTGCTGCACGCAGAGATGAAATCTTCAGCTGGTGCTCAGCACTTTATGCTAGGAGACCACAGCGTTATTTTTAGTTTTAGATCCTGCAGAAAGACTCTCTGGGCTGCTAAGCCTGCGCTCATCTTGCTCGATGCGTAGGCAGCAGAGCAGTGTGCGTCTTGCAGCCCAGCACAAGGTTTCTGCCTTGTTCGGGTCTCATGCAGTGCCTCCCAGCACAGTGTAAAAGGGGCTAGCTTGCTCGTGACACCCACACAGATCTGCGGCCCCACCTTCGTTCTGATCCCTGCTTGCTGGCAGCGAATGCCTGACATAATATCCCACCTTCTCTCTGCTTCTAAACATAACTCTTGGAAATGCAGCACAGGATTAGCTCTCTGCTCTTTTGTGAAACAGCCTGTTTTGGTCAGGCTTCGCCCTTTCTGAATCACACTTTCTCACTGTGTGCACAAAGGACGCCCTGACGGAAAGAAAGCACCCTCATGCTCTCTGTCTCGCTGTAAATACTCAGGACCAGTGATCCCTGGGGTACGTGACGTGTCCCACTTCTAAACTCCCCACCATCATCTTTCATCGCAGCAAACAAGCAACGCTGGGCACATGTTTTAGAAACCAGTGCAATTCACACGCTAATTTTAAGAGCATGCTCTATATAATACAATTGAAACTAAAATCATTCTAGATAGAAGCCCTTAACTCTGAAGAAACACACATACACACAAGACAGATGTAGTTATTCCCATCATTTTTCTACCTATTAAGGGGAAAATAAACAAAGAGCAAAAGAATTTTTAATGACTAGAACTATGCCTCAGTATTCATAGTCCTCTTCTTGCCATGATCCCTAATCAGCAATGGCAGTAAGACCATTAGCCACTTTTTATTTTTGGAGTGTGTGCATTTTAAAGCTATTCATTATAAAAAGCAATCTTCTCACTTAATATTGCATTTTCAAATTATTTTTTTTTAAACCCCACCAAATCCAGCTCCAATCAATGATCTCTTAGTATAATGATTATGTGGGTAATTCAGAAAGTACATGGTTAATCTTGAATCATACCATTGGTTTCAATAGAGTTAAAAATACTGATTCAGACTTTTGGAAAGTGATTTTTTTTTTTTTCTTGGATCATCCTTTTTTAGCATTGAAAGAGTGTTATATTTGAGTTTTTGTTTTTACAGTTGTAGCAAGAATGTCAGATAAGCACTTTTTAGAAACAGAAATACATTTGAGAGAAAACTTGAGTGGCTTTTTTATTTTGAGAAGGATAAGCAAAGCAAGTTATGGTTCAAAATCTACTTTTAGATATAAAGTGAATATTTAATTCCACTTAAGAAAGGGTAAAGGCTTGTTTTGGCGTTTAAATAACAGGCTGTCAAGTCTGTTTAGATGTGTGACTTGCTTTCCTGCGTTTTCGTAAAAGACATGGCAAAAGTTAAAAGTCATATTTCACTCAGCGCAATGGAAGGAGCTGAGTGTCAGTGAAATCTGATGTTAGTTGTTGGAATATTTACATCTGTGAGGCATGCTCGTCTACGAATTGCTTTGTTTGGCTGGGTGGAGTATGGCACAGGGAGGAGGGCACAGGGAGGAGGGCACAGGGCCCCAGGGCATGCATGGGATGCCAGGACCACCCTCTGCACTGGGGCGGCCACTTGGAAGGGGGAAATCTGGCACTGGGGTAGCAAAGTAAGGACAGATGTAGCCAGTGAGATGGGCTTCAACCAAGATGAACAAACCTTGAGCCTTGCTGGCCAAGGGGGTTGTCAGATGTGGAGTTAGGTGTTACGTGTTACTGGGCTTGTCTCACGTCTGACATGCTTAGAGTCATCATATCAGCAGGCAAAACTGCAACCCGATTTTCCCCATGAAGTGAGTTTTTGACAGATTTCACATGCACTGTGTTAAAAAAAAAAAAAAAAAAAAAAAAAGCACAAAACAATTACTTAAAGGTAAATGAAAGCTACCTGCAACATATGAAAGGTTTACACTTACTGCGTTACAGAATAGCCAAGTGACACGCCATACCTAGCAGCCACAGAAGGCAGAGTAAGATACAGTCAGTATATGTGGGGCAAAATCAGATTTTATAACTGTTTTACATTTCTAAGCCCACAAACCAGAATATCATTTGCTTCTAGGAGATTTTTCCTAGTGGAACTTAGCCCAGTGGAATTTGGATTAGTTGACTGCAATTCAAATTACCCTTTCCTGGTGAGAAAGCTGAAACCAAAACTCAGGCATAGTCTGAAATTCTCCTCTTTAGGCAATGTTTGCCATTGCTCTTACTCATAAGACACAGTTCAACCACATGTGAAACGCAATGCTCAAAATCTTGCAAAACTTCATTTAGAGCACATATGAAGTATTATTTTTACTGATAAAAAGAAAAAAAAAAGGGTGGGGGCAGAAAGAAAAACAATTACAAGTTCAGAACTCTGCCTGGGCCTTCCACCAAGCACCCAGATATAACTTATTCCAATTTAATTTAACCTAATCCATTTCCACCAGTGTCCTGCTCCAGCACGCAGAGGTCTCACCACCCAAAAATGGCAGCCCCCTGCCACATCTGCCTCTTGGCTATCGCCTGCCTGGGAGTGTTGTTAATGAGAGACACTAAATGGGCACCACCTCTCTCACAACAAAGACCTACAATGAAAAATCACATCAGCTTCTACTGACCTTCCCCAGGTCTCCATGGACCAGCCGAGTCTGGTATGAAAAACACACTGCAAATTTTTATAGTAAAAGGTTTATTATTTTTTCTTTAACTGGGGAGCTTCAAATATGTTTTCATGTATGAGGAAGGTGCTCTTGAGGGACTTCACTACTTGAAGCAGTGAAGGTCTCAGGATGTCAAAGCCAGGCAAATTCACAGTCTCTCTGACTAACAGGCCCTTCCATTAAACAAACACTGACTTCTCTCTAGTTAAAAGAATACGGACAGCAAAAGTATAACATCTTTCTGCTACTTTCTGCCTAAATAAATGCTCATTAAATGCACTGCATCCCCTGTAACACACTTCTCATATGAAAGAAATGCATGTTGGAGCACCACCAGTCCATAGGAAACACCCGACCTCATTCCATGCTTGCACAGAACGTGGTTTCAGCATTAAACTGTTCTCTGGACTGACTTCTAAATACAGTGCCTCTTTTCCTGAGTCACTGATACTCTCCTGAAGCCAAGGAGCACGTACATATATGAGGACGTCACTGAGGTTTGAGGTGGTGAGGGGGGAACATAGATGCAGGGGGCTGTGCCACCTTCACACTTGGCTGGCCTCACGTGCAGATCTTCCACTGCAGGGGGAAGTATTGGTGTGACGGTGTTTTAGACACCCCAACACCAGGTGTATCTTAAACCTATTTCCCTCCCATGCCTGAGTGGCTTCTTTGTGATTGGGTTCCTTGGTGGATTTGGGGTGACAGATTCGTCAGGAGGAGAACTGGAGCGAGGGAGACCGGCAGGTGGAGGAGGTGGTTGATCAGCTCGCCTCAGGTGGAAACTGGGGACTTTGGTGAGAGGACTGTGGTAGGCTGAGGAGCAGGGTGACCTGATGGCCTACTTCTGCTCTTCCTCTCCAGGGACAGAAACGGCAGGTGGTGTCTGAGGGTCTGCAGGAGATGTGTGACTGCTTAGAGAAGTGAGGCGGGGACCGAGGAGAGGAGAGCAAAAGGAGAGGAGAAAGGAACAGCTAGGAAAACTGCATGCCTGGGAATCTACTCAGAGTAGATAAAACCAGGTAATTTTGTTGGTTTATTTATACAAGGGGAATAAAAGGAAGAAAACACAAATTGATTAGTTGTAAAATCGAGCTGTGCAGGATTGAATTGGGAAAGCTGAGCAGATGTAGTGACAAAAAAAAACAAAACACAACAGTACACTTCCAGGGCATTCCTGGGGAACTGTTTGAGAGCCAAGGATGCCATTGAAGAATATCAGGGAAAGGGTCGGGGCAAAGGGCACAGCTGTGGCTGAGGAGAAAAAGATGAAGCTTGGAGGGACCAAAACACCCTGAGAGCTGTGCAGGGATGAGGGAGGAAATGCTACGCCTGCAACAGGAAGATGGGCGAGATTTACTGCAGAGGGCTGCCCCAAAATGCAATGGGACACAGAGCAGGAGAAAGGTTTGGGGGGCAGTGCAGGGTGATGTCCCTAGCTGAGGACCACATCTCTTCTCGGCAGGCAGGGACAGGAAAGGCAGGAGCGAGAGAGCTCAGCGTGGGGAATAAAGACAAGAGAGGCTCGGTAAGCTTCACATTTTTATTAGCTGACAACAGAAAAATGGGTGGAAAAGTGCTATATAAAGTCAAACATCTGTGTGTCTGTTACCTTTACGTGTGGACTGAAGGGCACCTGGGAGACCTGTGCAGGAGCTGTTTCTTTCTCTTTGTAACCTTCTGTATGTAACCGATGTTGACACTTTGGTTTTATTGAATATAGCAAACACTTGGGTGCTTGATAGGGGAGATAATGAATGCTTTTAGGGCTTCCAATCTTGCACACATCTCAATTCCCTACTAGCACGTTCTTCCCGAAATCTGAAGGAGTGGGGCTGGCACTTTACAAGTTGCACAGGGGGCTTGAGCCCTGCTGTCCTGAGCACCCTCATCCCTCTGGGGTCTCCAAGCTGGCTGTCGGCTGCTTGCTTCAGCGGCTTGCTGCCTTCATGATTCTAACCCTGCAGCCCTCGCACCTTCCTAGCACTCCGTGTTGCTCCTATCCTCAAGCACGGGGAACTATCGGGTATCTCCCAAAGCACCAGGCACTGCTGGCCTCTTCCTCCTGCCCCTGGGCACCCTCCCACCGAATATCGGGGTGCTGCTGCCATGCTGCAAGAGCTGCCGTGGGTGCCGCGATGCGGCAGCGTGGGACGAGGGCCGCGGTAAGCATCCGTTCCTATTTTGTCGGGTTTCGCACCAGGCTTGCTACTTTTCTTTCAGTTTACAGCAAGCTGCAAGCTCAAGCTGCTCCCCTAGCTGCTAACTGCGCTTCCCGTGCCAGCGTAACCAGCAGTGTGCTTTCGGACCCCGGGCTAAATATAAGCGTATGGAGCTGGCCCCGCGTCTCTGCCTGTATCTGGCAGCACCTCGCAGCCACCGTCACTCTACAGAGCCCGTCCCTGCCACCGACTTGGCAGCCGGCAAGAGCCGCATCTCCCCCAGCGAGCTGCAGGAGCGTCTGAAGGGACAGGGAACAGATTGTGAGCTCTCTCCTAAGCACAGAGGGCAGCGCTGGGATTTGCTGCTCAACACCTATGTCGAATGCTGTGCCCCGCCTGCATTCACCCCAAAACCTTGTTTGGGCAGAACTGCTGGTTGTCCAGTGGCTTATTTTGTTACACTTTTTTGTTTTTTTTTTTGAGGAAACAGATATTTTTAAAGGATTGGCAGTTAAACAGCATTTAATGCATAAGGGAAACTTATGATGAATACATTAGCATCTGTGCCAGACCAAACATCTGTAGATTTCAGCGGAGCAGGCAATAGGAAATCAGGTTTTTGATTCTGCTTTTCAGCTGACATGATAACTCAGCTATTTTAAATTCAGCTGAATTACGAAAAATTTATATATTTTTTGGTATATAATTCTTAGGGTCAAAAATGGATAGACTTATTGCAGCAAAGAATTTGACATTAACTTGGTGTGTGAGTACCTCTGCCCTGAAATGACTCGTTTACACGCTGCTAAATGCAGATGCTGGTAGCTTTAAGGAACCGCCAAGGCATATGCTAATGCTAAATATGCCCACATGAACGGCGGGAGCCTGCCAAGTTTCACAGGCTGCGGGCTTCGCTCTCACACTAGAAGCACCTGTAAAAACCCAGGGCTTGTGATGAGAGGTTTCCTGCTGGACTTCAGGAGATTTCCCCGGAGAAGAGGGAGGCGGCAGGCAGCGTGCCCTCTGCCCGCTGGCCTCTGTGGAGCAGGAAACCTGCGGCAGCACAAACATCACCCCTGCAGAGGCACCTGCTGGGCACATGCAGGCAGGCACCAGTGACTGAGCCACCGCGACTTAATGAGTTACCTTTCATCGGCTGAGCTACAGCAACCCGCCTTAATTAAAGAGGAAAAGAAATTAGGAGAAACTTGCCATGAAGGTGATTAAACCCAAAGCACGAGAGGTTTAAGCTAGTATGTCATATTTAACAGGTGGGGTAGGCAAAAGATGTTCCTGTCTGCACTTACTCTGAGCTTGGGAGCACAGCTTGGTAAGCCGTGCTAATTGAATTGCTTGTAATTGTCCCAGTGGTGCAAAAGCTAAGGAGGCCACACGTATGGAGGCTGGCACCCTTCACTACGGATTGCTTATTTTTGGAAATGGCTGGTGCTGAAGGGCTGTACAAGATGGATAAAATTGAGTAGTACAGAGCATGCTGAACTGAGTATTTTGCAGAGTATATTGCCTAACTGAGTATATGAACTGAGTATATTGCCTAAATTATTAGTACAGGCTTGTGACCGGATAAACTACCAGCTATTCAGAAAATAATTCCTGAAAATGCGAAAAAATAGGCAATTGCAAAACATTGCTGACCGGCTTCAGTTAATGTATTTTGGAAAGGCGGTGATGGTATCAGGAGGAACTTAATGAACAGGAGAAATGGTGTGACATAAAAGTGCTCTTGATTCAGCAAGGACAAGGGTAAACTTCAAAGCGTTGGAATAATCGGTCGTGCAAACAGGGTAGAAAGTGACATGAATGGTCTGTGAATTGCCACATGCCACAAACCAGTCGTCAACCATTTCATACTGCCGAGAGAAACGAATGTCATATGGGGATAGATGAACAGGAGTGCCATATGCGAGATGTGTGAAATAATCCTCCTACTCTACTCAGTGCTTGAAGCCTAAGCCCGAATCCCGCGCCCAGTTTTAGGCACTGTGCTCCGCGGAGGATGCTGAGCAGCTGAGAGCAGGAAGACTGCTGCAAGGCCAGCAAGCACCGCCAGGAAACCTGGGATGAAATGGAGGAGGACTGCACGAGTGAAAGTGGTCCCAAATACGCAAAGAAAATAAATTGCTTTCCAGATGCAGGGAATGAATAATGGCAGCTGAGCTGCAAAAGGGGAATTCGGGTTAGACGTGATGTATGCTGTAGTGGTAGCACAGTGAACCACAGCGGGAAGCGGCCCAAGGAGGAGGCAAAGTGCAGGGCGAGAAGGATCTGCTGGGGAAGACGTAATCTTTGTCCTGTGGCAGAGGTCAGACGATGTCTGGAGAGCCCCCCCCTGCTCCGTGGTGCTGACGAGGAGCTGAAAATCCTCAGCTGCTATAAACCAGGGAAACTTCATCAATGATTTATACCAGCATAGGGGCCTTGCCTGAAATGTGTCCAGCGTAAGCATTTTTTTCTGTGTAATTTTTGCTGTTAGGCATGAGATTATGAGTAATAGCTATTGGGCTACCCTGTTAGCCAGAAATCCTTTAGCTTTCTAAAGGTCAGTTAATCTATGATCTAATCTGATGGTCACTGAAATTAAGTGGAAGCATTTCAGCTGGCTGTAAGGGAACGTGGTTTGTGTCTCCAGCCTTCAGCTACCTTGAGCTAAACTGTCCTTTACAAGCGAAGCAATGTATAGGAATGAAACACATTTTGAAATGCATGATGAATCTTTCTGTTGCACTGCAGGATAAAAAAAGAAAAGCCCTGCCGTTACAGCCATTTGCTGGTTTAAAGTAGCTCTCCTAAAAAAACTCCTGAACATCTTTAGTGCCTTCTGTTCACCTCTAGATGCCCCCACCCCCTGGGAGACAATGCAGCTGGGGATGTTCCCTTATATCTGGGAGACTCCCGTGAACATGGCTGCTCTGTCCTGGCTTGCTCGCCGTGAGAGCTGAGCTGCGTACCTGAAAATCGCTTATTTAAGAGTGGAATACTTCAAGTAAGCATGACCAAAACCAACAGGAAAAAAAAAAAAAAAAAAATGCAGAGTGAGCTATACAGTTCAGTAGTTAAAGGAACACTAAAATAGAAGTGTGAAATTCTTCATAGTTATCCGTAAGTCTTTAAGGATTTCAAGTCTCAGCATAGCCATTACTAGTGAATTCACAATTTGGAAGGTTGTCCCAGGAAGCAGATGCTTTGATCCCTAAAAAGAGATAATCTTTCATATTTCTGAGTCACTTTCCCCAGGTACTATCCTGTCTGCAGCTGGACTTCAGACTGTTTTTCTACTGTGACTACTCTTCTGTAACACATCTGGAAATCTCCCCCGCGTGCTTATATAAACTACTTAGTTTGAGGAAGAGATTTTTTTTAACACAGACATAAGCATAAAAACCCACAAAAGAAAACAAAGAGTTGGGTCAGAATGCTAGCCTTCCTCTGACTCGGACTTCTTGTGCTGTTTCTTCTCTGGATTACGAGGCAGCTTAATTTTCATGGATGTCACCGGAAAACAAGAGTGACACGGTGCAGCCGATGCAGTGTAGCTGAACTCTCTTTGTCACTGAATATATTCTGCACGTTAGCTGGTAGTGTGATGCACTGAAGCATAGTCTTTAATTAAAGTGCAACAATACCACAGACATAGTACGGGCACGGAATGGGAACCTGGCACTCGATATAAAAATAGCTGTGCCAAAACGTGTCGTATCACTACACAATGTGACTAAGTCAGTGGAGACACTCTTACACTTGAAATCTGAAGTATTACTGAGCACTGATTTTCAGCTGGGAAAGCTGTGATCGAATCAATGCATGCATTATTCTCCGCAAATGAATAACGCTGAGAACGAGGGCGCATTAAACACCTACAGTGCGCAGAGCTTTTCAAGCTGTTTATGAACCAAACACAAACAGAGAGGCTGGGAGCTCCCCAGAGCTCCCTCTGCCCCCCGCGACGCCCTCATGCCTATCTGGCTATGACACCAGGGTTCCCCGCAGAGGCCCCAAACCACCTCCACCGGTGCCTGCCCTCCTCTCCTCCTCCTCACCGCCCTCAAGACAAACATCCCACAGCACAGTTGGGCCACAGCATGAGACTCTCACACTGGGGCTGGAAGTGCTCCCTGCCCCAACTCAGCTACTTTCATGAGCAACACAACCCAGAACCCAGTGCCGCATGCATCCTGTGGGCAGGCGCCGGCCAAGCAGGGAGCAAAGCACCGTCCTGCTCTGCAGAGGAGCCAGCTCTCCAAAGGCCCTTTTGCTTGCCAGGGCAGCTGATACAACCCGTCCAGCAAGAGACCTGTGCAGAGATCTCCTTCTAATGCTGGCCACCAAACCAAGGATCAAGGAACAGCAGCAGCAGGGCTCCTCCCTTGCACTACGTGTGGCACCCGCGGGTACTTGGTGCTCAGCACCACGTGGGCATTGTATCACACAGCAGGGCACCGCGCACCACCAGGAACCCAGAAATAATCGTAACGTCCAGGCACGGTACAAGCTGCTTAGGAAATGAGCTGGCACAGTGCAGTGTTACAGGGAGCAGACACTGGGAGTCATGCAGTGATGCTTCTCCGCCGGCTGGGAAAGGCGTCAGGGAGGCACAAACACACAAAAGAGAGAGTAGGAGATAGTTACCTAACATGACGAAGGGGATCCCCAGGAAGGTGGAATTGTATTTCCCACCAGTGAGATTGATGATCCCAGCTGCAGTCAGGGTGGCAAGGGTCACAGTCAGCAATCCCAGCAGGCCAAGCCAGGGTTTGCTGCGGACACAATCCTGCATGGAGCAGCAGAGAATGGCCAAGGTGACCACAAGGACCAAGCTTGTGATCAGGTAGCGTTCTGACACCCTGCTCGTCTTCTGGAAATCCTCCTTCAGCGAAGAAGAAGTGAAAGGGTACATTTTGACTTTCCTGTTGGATTTCTGGAAAAGTTCAACAGTGTCACAAAAAATGGATTCCCACTTTTCTGCCACCATGTCATTCAAGGAGTTGATTGCCTGCAAGTAGTAGGTGAGCTGAATGGCTTCTGCAGACTTCACCCGGTCTTTGCTGTGCACAGTAACCCCACCAAGCTGATGCCCATTATACACTTCCCTGCCATCCTTTAAGTGAGTAATCGGATAAGTGATTGCAAAATTAGTTCGATTAGAAGAACGAGCAGCCTTTAATTCCTCCAGCACATGCACTATGTCGTCCACTATGCATGTCTTGTCATTGTTCAGGATACATATATGGGCAAACGTGTAATTGAAACCAGGTCTTTGAACTTGGATCCTGGTCACAGCAGAGTGCAACTACAAGGGAAAGAGAAATCACAGACGTTATTCATCAGTCCATCCCGCCCAGCAGCAGCCAGAACAACAGCGGCTCGCGGCCTCCGTCCCTCTCCTATTCCATCTAGGCAATGGCAGTGAAAGTTCTGGTGCCTGCGGTATTAATGGCACGCTCAGCGCGAATAAAAAAAAAAAAGAAAGCATGCATTAAGATAGCAGCCCAGCCATTCTTCCACGTCCCTTGCAGGTAGGTGAGATGACAGGGGTGGCGGCAGCCCGGCCAGGTTAGGGGACGCCGTCGCGCTGGTGCCCCCCAGGCTGCCTCTCTTGCTCTGATGACCAGGACCGTTGGCACAGCTGGAGCATAGGTGCCAGTGTTGCTTAATTTGCTTGCTTTTTGCCTCCCTCCTTCCCCCATCAAACCCCCACCCACTGGAGAGCGAGGAGTCACGGAGGAGACACCAATTTTCTCCTCTCTCTGTTGATCAGAGGCCCTCCTTTCAGGGCCTGCAGGGTATCCCCGCTTATTGTTTGCTGTAGCAGCTTTTAGTGCAGACTCCTTTTTAAGTTGCTTTGTATCCTGATGAAATTTTCTATGAGCTCTGACCCACAGCACACTCAGTTATTTCTGAGCATCAGAAGGGCAGAAAAATTACACTCTCTTTTCAAAAAAAGTACAGAAAAATCTTGCAACCCCTTCTCAATCCATTTTAGTTAATGCAGAAGAAACAAGACATCTAAAAGACAGTAAAGCAATAACCCTAACAGGCAGGGTTACAGTATTTTTCAGAAGTAGAGTACTGAATTTGCTAATGTCTTAGCAAAGTACCAACTAATTTTGGGGTATCTCCTTGTGAAACATACAGTCCTCATCCACCACTGCCACTGTTTAACTCCTGCTGTGCCACGCTCGCTGTGCAAAGAGCACCACGACCTCCTGTACAGGTGCTCTGCAGGCCAAGACCACATCACCCACCACAAGTCTGACCCTCAGCAGCTGTATGTCCTCCTCTATGCCCCTCTAGCAGGCATGGGAACACCCAAAAACCCCAGCGTGTGTGCCCCTGCATGCCACTGCTTCTGCTGCCTGGTGCGCGAGGCTGGCAGCCCACACTCAGCACCACGTGTCCCCTGGGCTGGCTGAGGGGACTGGGAGCAGAGGTACAGGACCAGTCCATCCTCACACCTGGACGGCAGGAACCACAGGAGGAACAGCTCTGACTGCTCTTCCTTAGAGGGGGAATAGTAGTTTTCTGCCTTCATATTTCGAGCAAGACAAAGCAGATGGGCTACAGGGACATGATTCCCTTTTTTGTATTTGCATGTGCTGTTTCCCAGGGAGGACAGGAGGTTGTTGTACCAAGTAGAGAGGCTGGGATTAGGTGACATTTACTGGAATTAGCTCCTTCTGAAGAGAAACACTGGTTATAAAGCAGGAGATGGTGCACACCACAGCAGCACAGCTCATATACTCGTCTGGTGACAACGGATGACATGTCTAATACTCATGGCTCAGATCCTGCATCTGTTGAAGTTAAACAGTCGTGGTGACGCTTGTGTGCTATTTCAGACCTATCTGCAGAAAAAAAAAGAACCACCATTTAGATGATACTATGAATCTGGTTATTTTGTGATTACATTGCCTAATCTGTGATGGGTATAAATTTAATTAAGCCGCCTCCACTCCTCAGGATGATATGATGTCATATATGCAAAAAAATGCAAACTTGCTCCTATATTCTCAACATGTTTTTCTAGCAGCTTGGAGGTGTGTTTTTCCACATTTGAGCAGTTTTCATTTTCTACAGAAGAACAGTTCAGTATTAACAGTAGAAAGGTTTGAGAAATTAAATGAACTAATAAACCTTTTCCCAGCACTGGGAGAACACAATACCTTGCCATGGTGAGAAGGAAATTCTCCATCTTGCTGGGAGAACAAATAACTTCCTGTGCAACAGATTAGAGGCTCTTGCACAACTTTCTTCTTAAACAGAACATTAAAAGGTTTGCAAGAACATGCCAGAGAACTGAGCCTGTATGGGGAATTCTTCCCATCTTTCCAGTTTGTTCCTGCCAAGCTCTGCAAGAGCTGTTTTGTGGTATGAATACAAAGGTATGTTGCTACAGGTTGGGGAAAATGCCCTGGCTTACTGAATCAAAGACAGATATCTGATTTTAAGCTTTTTTATTTTATTTTATTTTACAATGGCAGCTGCTGTATGTATTTCAGTGACAATGGTTGTAAAACCAGATGTCATATAAAGTACAGCTGAGGACAACTAGGAGCAAAAGAAGGAATTTACTGCCTGTGTTGTATTAACAATACAACAACGTCTGAAAGGATCCACCCGGTGACACAAAGCAGAAGAAGGGAAACTGTTGCATGAGTTTCATCAAACAGTGCGTGTTGCTATTTACCTGCTCTGCCTCGCCACTGCATTCGCTTCGTTCTACATCTGAAGCACTTTCTGTTAATATTTAGGTTACAAAATAACCTTGTCTGTCACAGCTGCTGCTTCATCTTCAGCAGAAGGCTAGAAGCTAAATGCCATCCCTAAAGTACTAATCACTTCTTGGAAATGATAATTTCGAGCTCAGAGTCCCGAGGTGCCGTGGTGGCCCTACAGCCTGCTGCACGCCTGTGCCTCTCTCTCCCCACTCAGTCCCTGCACCCCATTGCCTCACTGCTGCCTTCCCCCTGCCAAAACTGCATCCCCACGGCCCCTGGCTCTCCTATGTCCTGGCCTGGAACCTGGGAAGCCCCAGGAACCTGGGTTTGCTAGCAGGATGTGGCACAGCCTGCTGTCTGAGGGTGAAAATGTCAGCATGGTAGGTTTTGAGTAGCAGGTGACTCTATTCTAAATGAATCCAGCAGATTCTCATTCACCCAACGGTTTTCTTCTCCTTACTGATGCTATTAGTAGAGAAGGGGAACTAAAAGAACACCAAAAGCTGCCTGAATAGTTTTTCTCGAAGGGAGACATGTACTGCCTGCTCCTTGCTTGCAGCCTTTTGGGTTAGCCAGCAGTGCAAGTAACCACGAGGCAGCTCACGGCTCAAGTGCCAGAGCACTGCAGCATGAGAGCTGCACGGCATGCCTAAGCTCACAGTGGCAGGCACTGTTTTTGGCTGAAAGGGCTCAGTCACGAAACAACAACGTATACCTCTGCCTCTCCACTTTTGTTTCAACAGCACCCATCCCTTGTGATTCCCATTTCCCTTCCAAAAATGGTGTTTCAGTGTGCCGCACAGCACGGCAGAGATTTCTGGAACAGTGTTTTCTCTTCAGCTGTTTGCACTCTTTAACACCTTAGCCCTGCTCGTTAAGTCCCATGCTTGCTTATCTGTTTACTTCAGACAGTGACGGTGGCTTCAACAGGGGGACGAATCCCCTCCTGCTGCCTGTGGGTGTGGGAAGCCCGGCGTGAAGGCCTTCCATTTGCACTGGGAGAAACCATTTGCTTCGCGGCCTCAGCGTCCTGTGGCCACAAAGGTTTCCTCAAGCTGTTTTTGGCTGCTGGTCCTGCTGGCTCTGCTGTACGGGCAGGAAGGCAGGCGCCGAGGCACAGAGCTGCCCGCTGGGCTCGGCTTTGCTCTCCTGGGATGGCTTGGCCCAGCATGGGGCCTGGCACGTCCCGCAGCAGGGACAGCAGAGCTGAGCCTGGAGGCGAGGAGCTGTACAGGGAGATGGACACTCAGTCTGACAAAGACAGCTTGCTTTTACTCCTAAGTCCGTGTAGGAGGATACAGGGAGCCACAGGAGGGGGAGAGGAATGCCTCTAGCTCCGTCGCCTTGCTCAGAAGTCCGTCCTTTAACACCAATGTGAGCACCCGCTGTCAGAGTTTGGTCAGCTCCATCAGGTGACGAGGAAGCCTGTAGCCTTCCTGCGAGGCAAACAGATCCCATCCCAGCAGGGAGAGGGCAGAAACTGCTGATTCATTTGCAAAACACTCAAATCCCAGAAATCCTCTAAGGCCACGTTATGCAACCTGCTGCCCTGATCAGAGCCTGCCAGGGTCCCACTCCTCTCCTGGCAGGACAACAACTGAGGGAATGGCAGTGGCCAGCGGTGTCCCACACAGCCCCTGGCCAGGGAAGGTGGACACGTCGTCATTTGTGAAAAGACAGACAGCTTGACCTCCCAGGAGCTGGGTCAGCCATGGGTTTTGATGTTTAGGGTGTGCACAGCTAGCTTGTGCTTATCATACAGGCTGCGGAAACGTGTTCGGTTTTGCTGCGGAGCAGTGATGTGCGGTGTTTTATAGGTGACATTACTCATCATAAGGACCCAACTACACTTTGTTGCTTGACATATAGTCGATGAATGGCCAACTAGATAAAACTAGCTAGGCATACGTATGTCTTCCCCTATCGCAAATGAGCTGGCACATAGAGACGTGTTTCACTCATGGCAATAAGATCTTTACCACGCCATACTACATTGCCTTTGCTAATATTTGACTCAATTCAGTTGATGTCTGATGGTTCAAATTAAAGATGAGATTCCCTTTAGTCAGTGTTGCCACTCTTATTATTTTTTTTTATTGTAATTTTCACAAAGTCTGGTGTTTCTCTGAGCCCTGAAGCAGTGTGATTTTTTTTTGAGAATCTCAGCTTTCATTACATGAAGAAAAGTCTGATCTCACGGTTATGGAGGAGAACCCGAAAAGGCTCAAAAATAAAGCAAGGAGTGAACTCATTATGTATCACTGCTTCAAGTCTCAACACTGCTTTAGGCTCTGTATTGCTTTCTAGTTTTTCAGTTATAAGACAATGATTTTGAATGCGGGCTTCACTTTCACGTGAAGCTGGTTTATTCTTTGGGTAATTTTTACAGGTAATTTGTGCCAAAGAAAATGAAGAGAAGAAAAATCCTTTATTGGATTGCTGTAAATTTCTCCACTTTTTCTGTGATCTCAGTAATGTTTGTCATGTTCTATCTTTGCGGAGTGCTTTTTTATTCACTTTGAGAGGCTGCTTCAGTGAAAAAAGTAAAAGGGTTATAGGAGAGAAAAAGACTTACAGAGCTCCCAGCCTAATTCACAAAAGAAAACACTGTGGGCTCAACAGACATGGGCAGAATTAAACCAGTAGAAATTTATTTTAACCAAAAGGTGTGGAGAAGGACAAGAAGGGAGCCTCTGAGCAGGACCAGGCCCTGAGGCCAGCCTAGGTACCTGGGTTCAGGACAGTGCTGGTGGGAAGCTGCCTCCTGCCCAAGCAGTTCTGGCTGAGGGATGGCAACTGCGTGCACTAACAAGTCAGGAAGCCAGCAGATCCTAACAGCTCGGAAAATATTATAGCTGGACTCTTTTACTAGCAGTCCTACAACCAGACTTCCCGAAAAGATGCTAAAATACTAGTTATGGAAGCTCTGTATTTTTACAACTATTTTTTCAGCTGTCCAAAACATGATGAATAGTACTTTCTCTAAACAATTTTCATGTAATTAAAATCTAAAAATTGTTTAAAACACAAGTCATCAACTGAGGGACAACAACTACTGCTCAAACATATATGCTGGCAGCTATGTGTGCATTTACTTTTCCATCTACCTTACTGGTAGCTACAGATAATTGCTAGCTAAGATTTTTCTTCTCTAATCTGATGTGGAGAACCTTTCCTAACCAATGTGGTTTTAATTTTGACCAGCACCCTGGCAAATCTATCTGGATTTGTTTCACCGAGAGAACACTGGTTCAGAGTGTGACTTTTCAGGCTGACTGCTCCTAGAGGAGACTTGATGCGTGGGCTGCACAAGTCCAGTACGTGAAGCACGGCCAAGGACTCTGAGATCCATTTCTGATGATAGGTATGGAGATGAAGACTTCACTCTTGCTGCTGATGTCACATTAGATCCACCGGTGTCCTTCTCCACAGAGCTACTCTTCTCCATGAAGACCCTTCGGTCCTCACAGCGCCTCTCAGGGGGGACCGGGGACGTGGTGTGAGCTCATATGAAGGGCACCTCCAGCAGCTGTGCGATGGGTGGCGCCTACCTCACTGCAGAAAACCTCAAGAGCTACAAGTTCACAGCCTATCAAGTTCATCAGTGACTTAGCTCCTTGTCTTCTCTCCCAGCAGGAATGAGGGGGTTCTCCGATACACCCCAACTTCAGGGCTTTTTTTCAACTCACAGCTTTTGGGAAGCCTCAGCGTGGTTGTGCTAGCCGACCGCACCCCTGCAGCACTGCCTGGACCCTGGTGGCCATGATGCATGGTGTCCCCTGAGCTCTGGTCCCTCCTCTGGAGGGGTGACAACCCCTCAAGGGAACCTGTCCCTCCCATGCTGTGCTGTGGGAGGCAGGGCCTGAAGCGACAGCCAGGCGTCTGGGGGCTGCCGCACGCGCCTCCCCGCGGCACGCCGCTGGCCATCCCTCTTCCCTGGCTGTGCCCGGCTCTCACCTGCGTATCTTAATTCTCATCTGTTTTCGCATAAGATACGTTTTAGCCCTGCAGCATTGTGCTGCTATGACAACAGGCTTGCACTTCTGCTGCTTTCACACCCTTGTTTTCCTTGTATTAGGACTCTTCCCCTCGTCTTACAGCCTTGCTCTGAAGACATGACTTCATCTTTTTTTTTTTTTTTTTTTTTTTTAGCAAAATGCACTATTTGTTTTGCTGACAATTTCTCTAGAAGCACTGCTAGTGCTGAAGCTATGCAGAGAAAGTGAAGACTACTACATACATTGCTAGATCCACAGCTGGCTGGCTGCCTCCAGGCCTTCTGAACTACCCGAAGTTTTAAAATGCATGGCTGGGTGCCTTACGCCAGTCAGAGCTGCACCAGCCCCAGCCTTCAGCTCTGCTACAGCCAGCACTGACTTCTACCAGCTTCGAAAACAATGGCTTCGGCGTGCCATGTTGCCACAGCAAAGCAATTAGAAAGACCACAAACACAGGAACATAAACATAGCTGGTTCCTCCACGAGTTTCCTCACACGTAGAAAATAAATGAGGAAATCTGGAAGGGCTGCGGACAGAGCATGCAGGCACACACATGGGCAGACATAGTAATTAGGGAGCAGAGAGAGGAAAAGAAACCCAAACAAGTATGAGGTCTGCAAAAATTTGAAGTTTGACTGTCTTGCTTTGCAATAATCAGAAGTTATGCACTGCTTAAACAAATGCACGTTTATACATGAATATTTTAGTATTTGCTTGCATGTGCAAATAGGCATTTAATCAGTGAACTAGATACATTGATAGCCAGTTCATATGAGAGAGGCAATGTATAAGCACTGTCTGAAAACATGTAGTTAGGACAGTTTCTTTTAAAGAAATAAGCCTTCATCTACAGATTTTTGTCTAGGCAAACTGTGAATAAAACCCCTTTTAGTAAGGCATGTCACATTTCATTCCCTTTTCATCTCTGCATCATAAGTAGAGTTATTGCTAAAAAATATTAGCACTGTGTTAATGTTATAAACACAATAATATAAGAGAGTCTACCCTGCAAAAAAAAAAAAAAAGCTTTCATTAAGAAAAAAAAAAAGTCTATTGTAGTACAATTCAGTTAAATCACTCTAATTACAGAGGAACTAACAGGCTCAAAATGTCTCAAATCCTGGCTAACTCAGGATATGTTTTCAGGGCTTCAAAACATCTGGCTAGGTCCATGTTTCCAGCAAGTCTGTGTGCCTTCAGCCTCCCAAGTTTCTAGCTGCAAGTGGAAATATCGCAATGAACTGGCAGGGGGCTGCTCTTACGCTATTTTTAGGCTGGATTCGAGGCTTAGATGAGCTGTACAGAATTTACACTAGCATTTGAACTTTTGCGCAATGGTCCACAACAAATATCCAAAATTATTTTTGTTTCTCCAAGCACTTCTTGGAAATACAAGGCTAAGAGCACACTTTCTTCAGCTGAGTGTTCATACTTCCTCTCTCTCTTTCTCTTGGCAGAGTGAAATCTTGGGCAAGAAAGAGGTCCTGCACTTGGACAGCCCTGGGCTCAGCAAGCACAAAGTCACCACTGCCCTCCAGCACATCCCAGCCCCAGGATGCATCTCTTGCATATCCGAGACTCTCTAGAGGCTTCTGTTGGACCATCCATTCCAGGACATGTTTAGGTTTCTCCCCTTCCTCTCTTCTGCAGATGGCTAGGACAGTTGGAAACGCAATGGATGGCAGGCACAGAAACACTATAAGCATAGTGTTTCTATGCTTATAGTTTCTATTTACAGGGACTTATGAGAACTATGGATGGAGATTTACTTTTATACAAACAAAAACGGGTACGCGGCATCGCCTCCAAGCCAGAACTGTGCTAGCAGGCAGCCACATGCCTCCCTGCTAATTAGCAGGAGAGACCTTCCGTGGAGCAGCTTGCGTGTCCAGCAAGAAGCGCTGCTACTGTGTGGGCAGCCAACGCCATGCTGGCACAGGCATGCTGTGCCCCATGGCTGCTCTTGCTTGGGGAGTCCTGCCCGGGATCTGGGCCCTTCCCTAAATCTCTACCTGGCCAGCCAGCAGGGTGCTGCACAGCTGTGGCAGCTGACAGCTTCTCAGGCTGATGGCCTGCCCATTAGGAACTGCACTGAGCCAACCAGAGTATTTTGGAGAAGCCACCACAGAAGTTATTGTAATAACCAATTCATTAATTAGGATACTAGAGTGATTAACTTCTGACAGTGCCACTAAGCTCCAACTGCTCAGACCCCAAAACTGCGTAACTCTTTTCCAGGGGGACAATAATGGAAGCTCACTTCTTCCTCTGCCGTAGCCAGAGAAAATCTCCTTCTCTTTCCTTACCATGCGACCAGGGTAGCAGTAACAGTGAAGGCTCGTTCTCCCCTCTCCGTGGCTGGTGATGTAGGATATGGCCAGCAAGGGAACCTAGAGACGGTGCTGCAAGAGCAGCCGGTGCCCGCGTGGGGCTACCTTAGGTCTCCCATCCACCTGCGAGCAGGTGGAGATGCAGCAAGAGTCCTACGGGAGGAGCTGAGGCCTCTTCTACAGCAAAAGCTCTTCTGCTGGGGAGGTCATCCTTCCCCTGAAGGGGAAAGGTAGGTAAATGCTGCCAGGGGGGTTCTCTGCCCTGACTGCACCCCCACGGCAGCATTCAGAGGCGTGCAGGTGGGATTACCCCTGGTCCATCCGAGGAGCAGCACTGGCTGGCTTTGGGCTGGGGGTAGGGGGCACGCTGCAGATGCCTTTGCTCCTCTCTGCCCTCCGTGCAGCCGGATACGCATAGGAAAACCTTGATGGACACCTTTTCCCTTCCTCCTTCTCTCGGTGAGTCCTGCTGACAAAGAATGATGTAGCCCTGCATCACCACCAGCATAACAATACTGGGAGCTGGGGGCTCTCCCTCCTGTTTCGCCGGGTTTCGACCCCGCTGGGCCATCCACGAGGTTGGACGGGCAGCTGCCTCAGCCTGGCTCTGCCCGCACACAGAAAAACATTCAGGACAAAGGCCATAATCTGTTCTGCACAAGGCAAGCTGGAATTAATTAGATAAGTAAAGAGTTGGAAATAATGCATCAAATACGCCTGACAATGTCAGATTAACGGTATGAGTAAACAGTCAAATGGCAATGCTGTTCATTATCTCACTAAATGAAAAATAATCATCTTGTTGGCAAATTCTGTCTGTTAAAAATGAGGCAGCGTTAAACACTGACAGAACTTTCTAAGTTATAGCTCTTCCGCCGATATGATAAATCTTATGCAGAAGTTTGCTTGTGGAGGGATTCAGGGCAATGTTTATTTGTGTGTGGCTGCGCTATCGATAAAACTACAGATCTCTGGAGAAAGCAGTACAGAGAAAAAAATCCATTATCATTATTGTCCTGTGACTGAGTAAACGTGCATACACTGGATGCGAATGCAGTCCACGGTACAGGAAAATGAAGGAATGAAAACCGTCTATCTCTCTGGAGTTTTCTCGTTCGCCGGTACCGTTTCTGTGCCTGTGCTCAGCCAGCCTGTGCTCGTTAGATCTGTCTGCTGATTACTGCTGGGTAACACGTTAACGGCAAGGAAAGAGAAGCGGAAAACAGCGAGTGGCTCTGTGCTACAGTCCTGCATGTGGCTACGGTGGAAATAGAAGAGAAATAAATCCACTCTAACAGTTATTTCCTTGTTTAGTAAAGAGCGACATCTCCCCAAAGTCTCTCACAACCAGTATATACACCTTTTTTTTTTTTTTTTTTTTTTTGTCATTTGAGAGGAGACACTCCCTGCACTCCCTGAAGCTATTAAGAAGAATTAGCGTTGGCTTTTGCAGGGTCTGACAGCCTGACATTCAAGGAAAAAGGGGGGGGGCAAAAAAAAAAAAAAAAAGCCATGCCGAGCCTCTGGGGTTTCCGTAAAGCAACAGGGAAAACGTGCCGGGCTGAGCCAGCCACACCTCTGGCTCCCTGTGCGTGTTCGGTGCCCTTTCCCTCCGTGCACCCGACCCTCTTACCACCCGGTTTTAGCATCTGTCCTCCTCGCTTCTCCTTCCCAACCCCTTCCAAAACTACTCCGGCGCAAGCTGGCGTGCCAGCTCGGGCACACGCAGGTTGCCGACATGTTATGGCACACGGTGCGCAGAGCCGTCCTGCCAGGTACTCGCACGCCCAGAGCCCTCCAAGTGACACGGGGGGACACTGCTGGGGGACCTGGGGGGGCTGCGGTGCTCCTCACCTCCCCGAGCCACCCGCAGAGCCACGGGGGGTCGGGAGCGAGGTAGTGGGGTGTCTGCTGTGGGCGCTTTGCTCCGGGGCACGGTGTGATGGGGAGGGATGGGAAGGGGATGAGGAGGGCTGGGAAGGGCTGGGAAGGGATGAGAAGGGAACGGGGAGGGATAGGAAGGGAAGGGAAGGGGCTGCCCGCATGCAGCACCCCCAGAGCATCCCCTGCGCCCAAGTGCTCGGCAAGTTGGAGCGGGGCAGCGGTGCTGGTGGGCAGCATCAGCCGGGGCGAGGCGAGGCGAGGCAGGAGCAGGCAAGAGGCGGCGGCCCCCGCTCCGCCGGGCTCCGCTGGGCTCGGAGCCGGGCCGGGCGTCCCAACTGTTGCGGGGGGCGGCGGGGAGGTGCGGGCACGGCGGGGGCCGGGGCGCGGTTACCTTGAGGATGAGATCGGTGTGGTGCTGGTCCAGCATGTTGGCCTTGCGGAAGGAGGTGATGATCACCCTGCCGTACCTCCCCGGCGTCTGCAGGTCGGAGTAGAGCCGGTGCTTGGAGCGGTTCACCGGGAAGAGGCTGTCCACCAGGTTCCTCTCGATCTTGGCCAGGCTGTGCGTGGGGGCCAGGAGGTGCTCCACGCTCTCCTCCACCTGGTAGCGGCTGAAGCTGGCGCCCAGCAGGATGGAGATGAGCACGGGCGCCGAGGCGAAGAACACCGGGTGGCTGGCGACGAAGTGGCCGAGCCGGGAGAAGGACGTCCCCAGCCCCCTGTGCAAGACCTGCCGCAACATCCTAGTGCGGAGGGCGCGCAGGAGGGCGAGCGCCGCGCCGGGGCCCCCGCGGCTCCCCCACGGCCCCCGCAAGACCATGGGGCAGCCCCGCCGGGCGCCGCCTCCCCGCCGGCCGCGGCTGCGGGGGGCCGGGGGCCGCCGCCGCCGCCGCCGCGGGTGCGTGCGAGCGGGGCGCGGGGGCGTGCGCGGGGCGCGGGGGCGCGCCCGCCTGCCTCCTGCGCGCGCGCGCGCGCGGGCCCCCGCCCCGCCCCGCCCCGCCCTGCCCCGCCCCGCCCCGCCCCGCACGGCGCTGCCGGAGCCCCGCGGCCCCGCGGACCGCCGGGGGCACCCGCCCCGCCGCCGCCGCCGCCCTCCGGGGGGAAGGCGACGGCGACGAAGGGGCCGGCGCCGCTCCGCCGCTCCCCACCCCCGCCGCGGAGGTTGCGCGGGGCCGCCCGCAGACTGCTGACTAATCCCCCCGCCGCCGCCACCGCCGCCGCCGCCGCCGCTGCAGGCGGGCCGGGCGCCCGCAGCCCTCCGCCCGAGGGGCCGCGCTCCGGACGCCCCGCCCCGCCCCGCCCGCACCGGCACCGGCACCGCCACCGGCAGCGGCAGCGGCAGCGGCACATCGCCCCGGGGGGGAACCGGGCTCGGGGTGTGCGGGAGGGCTCCGCGGGGGGCGCCGCACACGCCCATAAGAGAGGCCGGGGGGTGCCGCTGCACCATCCCGCGGACCCCCGGCGGCGTCGGGCACGGCTGCTGCCGCCGGTGCTCGGGTTTGTGCGGAGCCCAGGCGGGGGTTTCACAAGCGCCGGGAAGTTTTTCAGCCCGGCAGCCCGTTCACCTGTTGCTGCCCGGAGCGGCAGCGGCTCCCCGCCTGGGCTGCGCAGACCGGCAGCCCCTTGCGCTTCGGGGGCGTCTGGCCCCAGCTGATGTTTGGGCACGGGCGCTGCTTCGCCTCCTTGACATCGTTCCCGGCTCCTCGCTCGCAGCTGGGTCACGCGGGCTGAATGCTAAACTCTGCCCGTGTTTCACTGCCGCTAACGCGGATCGCTCGGTGGAGCAGTGCCGAGTTATGGCCAGCCGTGTCCCCGCTTCCCCCGATGCTGCTGGCTCGCCGTGCCCAAGGCCGGCACGCACTCGGGAGGCTGCCCGCAGTGCCAGCCTGGCTTCCTCTTCCCCGCCGAGTCCGGGGATGCGGGTGTTTGTCATGCCCAGATCAACCTAAGGAACACATTTAATTTGAATAAAATCAGAAGGAAGCATCAGAGATGGAAACGGCAGCCGAAACACTGACAGCGGAGACGATTTGTCTCAAGTCTCCGCAAAGTTCAGCAGCAGATCAGGACACGGAGCCCAGGTCTCTCGTCTCCCTGCAGAGCTGTAGGCAGATCGAGCAGAGGCTGGCTTGTGTTGCTGTTAGGGTGAAGCGTCGGGATGTGCCTGGTGCCTTTTGTCATCAGCCACGAGCAAAGAGCTTTTGTCATTGCTACTGGCAGTGTCATTTGTGCTGGTATTTTTTTTTTCCATTAAGCGATTTTTATTTTATCATTATTAAAAATGAAGGGGGCTATTAATTATTTCAGCAACCAGCCAGTGGCTGATTCACGAGTCTTGCAGAGTACCTCAGTGAAACGGGTATGAGGACCTGACGTTAGGCCCAGTTCTCAGCACGTTATGGTGGGGGAGCTGCAAGGAGAGGAGCAGCTGGGCCTCAGGTGCTACTCCATGACGAGCAAAGCATGGCCGAGCAAAGTGCCACCCTCACTTGTAGGGGAAATCCCCAGCAACTGGAGCTCCCAGCAGCAGCCTGCAGGGCAGCACGCGTTCGCCTGCTGAGCGACACCCAGCTCTGCGTGTCTCGTGGAGGAAATGGAAGGGAGGGCAGGATTTCTATCATGTTTGTGTGCTACTCTGCTACAGCCTTGAATGGTGCTTGGCAAAATAGATAATGATGTCTCATTGCTCCAGAGTGTTTCCAAAGTGAATTAAGGCGAGAATGATGGGAAGAGATGGCCGTACGATGAGGTGCAGATACTGGGAAGAGGGATAATGAGGGGGAGGACAATATGATTATGTCCTTTCAAAGTGAACGCCTCAGGGCAGCTACTTTGGGGGACAGAGTGTAAAAGGGAGATGGGGAAGACATGACTCAGAGAGACGGCATCTGTGCAGGGTTCGTCTGCTCTCAAGAGCAGACCTGTCCCCTGTGAAGCACTGTTATCGCTCAGACCTGTGTAGAGACAGCCTCGACCCATGCCTGGGAGCTGTCAGGAAAGGAGAAGGCCAGACGGGTCCCGTTGGCTTAGCATGAGGCCAAGATCTCACTGCTGGGGCTGAAAGGCTTGGGTAGGCTCCCTACAGCCTAGGCCACAGGGCTTTAGGTCTTTGCAAGCACCAGGAGGATGCTTTGAACAGCCAGGAACGAGCATCTGCTCCAATCTTGTCACAATAGCAAATTTTTAAAATGAACACAAGAGGAAGAAGTTGGCAAGGCTTTCTTTAAAATAACCCCTTCCTCCTACCTCCCCAAAAGGGGTCCTGTAAAAGCAAAAGCTGAGAAGCGAGGGAGGGGGAGGGTTTCTGGTGAGTGACTTCAGACGAGTGAAGAGGGCCTAGGGGAAAGGAAAGGTGGCAGGAGCATCTGGGATGGCTGTGGGAGGTATGCAGAAAATCAGGATTTTGCGTTGTTTAGTTAGGCATGAGGAACCGGAGAAGATATTTTAGGAACGTCTGCATGGGATTTAGTGCTGTGAACGGGGAATGATTTTTGCAAGAGAGCACTGAGCAACGTGTGATGCAGGTTCCAGCTGGAGTTTGGAGAGAATGAGGTTACCCACAGTGAGGAGATGGGTAGCAAAGACTTTTTTTGTTTTTGGAAAGGAACTATAAAAAGACTTCCAAGGAGAATTTAATAATTATGGCCAGATTCTTAAGGAATGAAAACATTTTTACTGAAGTTCTTTGTGTTAAGTTCATTTGTACCTGCTGAAAGCCTGGCTCGTGATGTGTAAAGCCGGTCTGCTTTGTGCCGAGGGATCAACATAACATGTGGCTGGGGAAAGCAGTAGTTGTCATTGCATCACCCAACCGTGCTTGGCTCTGTATTGCCTGGCCTTAGGCCTGGGACCTGGGCCAATGCCAATTGAGTTGGTGAGGGCACAGACAAGGTTAATGATAAAGTTAATCTCCCGGTGCTGATTGGTGAGAGAACCTCAGAACTGGTAGCTTGAGTTTGCAGTGAACAGAAGAGCGGAGCAGAAGCTCTCCTCGTTTCCAAGCTGGGTCCCATTGCAATTAGAAGGATTATCCAAAGGAATCGATCTTTGCACTGATAAATGCTGCACTTCTACCGCAAAGATAGTGATTTGCTTATACCAAACAGGGCATTACAGAAGCAGCCATGGGAAATCATAAATTGGTGTTAGTGCAATTAATAGTTTACATTTAATCACATCAACCTGTACCATGACTTGCCTACAGCTGCAAGCAGGCAGCAAGGGAGAGCCCTGGACTGGGAGACAAGAGACCTGTGCTCTATTCCTGAACTGCTACTGAACTTCACAGTCTGAGAACCTCAACACCAAGGTGATTTTTAAACCCTGCAACCAGAGAAAGACAAAATGATCACATCAGAATTTTTGGCATGCGTGTTCCCCCTCAGAACAAGTTCAAGGGGGCTATCCAGACAATGGCTGCCTTGTTAACCCAATGTACAAACAACAAAACCAAGGGGTGGCCACGCATTGTGCCCCCTGAACCCGTGGATTTCATTGCCAGGATTCAAGATGGCTGATCTCTTGCCTTCTGAAACAGGCTACTGCCAAAATCAGCCCTGCTGAAATTCTTCCTTTCGCGTTCGTGAGCCCCTAGTGTTCGCCAAACGGAAGGGAAAAAGGTGAAGATGAAGTACAGCTATGGCTGTACATGCCCTTTGCATTGCACTCCCCAGTGCCCTGATGTTCTGCCACCCATGACAGGGCGTACCTGTGCTAACTGGGCTTGCTAATGCAGATCCTGGGGGAGAAGTCACAGGAACTGGGGGATCTTTTTGCATCAGCTAAAAGGAAAGAGATCCACCCTCCTGGTGCTGCATGACAACATCTCCTTTTTGCAGCCTGTCCTGTAGAATGCAAATAGGTAAATGCTCTTTGCTGGCCTGTTCCTCCTACTAGACACGGAGACATATAAAAAGAATGTAAATCACCAAGAAATACTTTGACAGCTGGCACCTGATTCTTTCCCGAGTGCCCTGATGGTCACTCTTCGGCAGCTCTTTGCTGATTCATGAAGACTGCTAAGAGAAAGCGCGTGTGACTTATCTTTTATAGACAGCAATAAAAGAGGGAAGTGCCCTGTGTGGCTGGAACTGCAGTTCTGTGGTCTGTCTCTGAGATGCTCCATTAGCCTGCTGCTGGCAGCGATGACGCAAAAATTGGAGATTCCCGGTTGTACCATTAGCATGAACGGACTGAAAAGCACAAACGGGAATGTCACAGGGAGCCTGTGCTTTTTCTTTGCTTGTATGAAAACTCAGTAGAGGGGAAGGATGATTCTGTTCCCTCGCATGTTGGCGCAGGCTGCACAAAAACACAGCTCTGCTTTTGTTAGGATTCTCCCATATTCTGTTAGATCTAGACTCACTTCTTAAGCTGAAGCCTTTGGATTGTCATTCTCTGGCTATATTTTCAGCCAGGCTCTCTGATTTTTGTGAATGACCAGATTGTTAATCGTGGCCTCTCATCTGTTTATTTTAAAACAGTGACTGCTGACGCCTCTTTCAGCATTGCCTTTGGCCTTAAGGAAGGGTCTTTGCTTCTCTGTAAACAATAATGACCTGGAAAAAAAGTCCTTCGTTGCAGTAAGGTGGATTAAGTTCTTATTTTGAAATGCAGTCTAAATGGTCCTGATGTACTGCAATGTAACAGCTAATATAAGCAGACGAGTCAATTTACAGCTTTCATACTACATTTTAAGAAACAAAAGAAGCAGACAAGACAGCACAATAAATCTGCCTAGTGTCCTAGCCTGGTTGATGTTAATTGAACGCAGTTGTATCAGATAACTGGATGACGCAGTTTCCTAAAAATAGGGAATGCACCTATTTTGTCAAGAGCATAAATTTGTCCAAGGAAGTACAGGACAGACTTAAACAAGATATTAGTTAGGATAAAAGTCTGTGAACCAATGAAAGAGCATAGATGTTTATGTACTATCCTGCATATGAAATACAAAGTTCATATTAGAATAACCCTGATGATATCAGAAAACCAATTATATTATGCAGGATTCAAGGGACTGACAAAAAAAAAAAAAAAAAAAAGAAAAAAAAAAAAAGAAGTATCATTTATGGATACAATTTCCAGGAAAGTAGGAATTTAAAAATTAATCATCACAGTTAAGTGTGTAAAATTATGGCTTCTTTGCTTTAACAGTAAAAGCACTGCTTTAAGAGACAAGTTTTAGTGTAAAACAAAACATTAGCTAGGAGTTTAGTAAATATGTCTGGAGACACTGCAGTTTTGGCAGAGTGTATCTCCTAGAGTAGTGTGAATGTTTCTTTTCTGTTTATGTGTCTTCACATAAAACTGGGCAAAACAAGTAGGTTGCAAGTGAAAGCAAAAGAAAACACATGGAGCTATTGAAATAGGATAGTATTTGATTTCAAATTCAGGAATAAATGTATACATATACACACATGTATACACACATATACATGTATGCAAACATGCATATACACCATATATATATGGCATATATGTAGGTGCTTGTTTACTTGTATATATGTATATTTAAATACATATGTATATATATTTACACACTGGCTGAAGTGAAAGCAAGGGACATTTAAGTCATACGCTAGCCAAGCTTTTTAACAGCAGTGTCTTTCTAATAGCAATGCAGAGTACTAGGGTCACCTAAGAAGGGTGTAGACTTTTCCATTGCAGGATTTTAAAGGCAAGCTGGATAAAGTTGTAAGGTGGAACATAAGCATTGCTAATCCCACCTTGGGGTAGAAGAATGGAATAGGTGTGCTTGTGATGTGTCTGTCAGCCAGCACTATTTTCTGTGACTCCGGGATATAGCTGAAGAGTGGGTTGGATGTCTCACACACCTTTGATGAAGTATAATGTAAGAAAAATAGTCTGTGATTTGTGGATGCAGAAACACTTATTACCAAGATGGAGGACAGCTCTGTAGCTCACCTACAGCAACAGAAAACATGGGCTTGTTGGTAGTCCCTGGCACAGCAGCCAAGCTTTAAAGGCAGGGCTGGTCACTCTATTTCTTCTCCTCCTTACTGCTTCACATTCTGACTTCTATCCCCTTTATAGCCTTTGGCTAGGCTTTGTGTCTCTAAAGCTGTTAGTAAAGAGAATTATCTAAATATAAATTACAGATGTACAGCTTTGGGACAGCACGCTCTGACTCAGAATTTTCTTCATACTGCTCTGTCACATTCTTCCACCTGCATTTAGATTGCATATTGAGTCATATTGACAGTGTAGCTGGCTCTAAAGTAAGAGACCTTCGGTAAAGGACATTTAAAAAAATCTCTTATATTTTTCCCCAGCCTTTCAGAGTGTGTGTATGAACTGGTATCAGGTTGACTAGGTTTTAGACTATCACAGAGTTTTTGCATCATTTACAGGAGCAGCAGCAACTGTTGGTGGAAGTATGGACCAAGGACTAAAAGCTCCAGGAATCAGGTTCTACCACTTTTCACTGTCAATCTCCCCATGCCTTGGTTTCTTTCAAATCGGGATGAGAAAAGCTGCCTCTCACAGGAAGTGGAGTGAGCATAATCAGTGATTTAAGAGCATCTAGGAAATACAACGTGATACAGCAATGTTGAGTTGTATTCATTCAGACCAGAGAAGCCTTATTCATAAAATCATTCTTAATGTTCCCTTTGTTATGCTTTAACAATTGTTATTAAGTGCTAAAATGAGCCAAGTAATACAATGAAAATAAAGAAGTGAGTTTTAATTACTCTGTCCTCAGTCCATTTCCAGCTTCCCATGAAAATATGGGTCCCTTATGACCGCTGTCACAGCCCTGCCCCAGCTCTTCTTTCTCAACATACGCCAGGCAATTGTAACAGGTACATGGTTATAAGAGTTTGGATGTGCCTCCATGCTGTTTCTCTGATGTGCCTTGAGCTGCTACTGTCCTTTCTGTCTGTCACAAAGATGTCGTTCCCTTGCACTGCTCTAAGTGCTTGTGAATGAAGTCAGGGACTGCCTACAGCCAGGAGGACATAGAGGAAAAGCAATTAGGGTTTTTAAGGAGCAAAGCAAACAAGCAAAACAAAATAGCCTCATTGTTTTAAAGCAGAGGAGTGCCATTTACGCAGCTCTTATATTAAATGTGATCACTAAAAATGTATCACAGCCCTTAAACAGTGCTTAAAAATGTCATTACTTGCTTACTCCGTGTTGCCGTGTGGACAGCATGCAGGGCAGTAGCTGAAGATTTCTGGGCACTGCATTAGGGTAAGACAACAGTCTGTCTGGCTTTCTTTTTAAGCAATAAAGAGCTCCCTTGACAAAAAAAGGAATGCACAGTACTGAAAGAAACCCATTGCAGTAAGTCACAGGTGTACATCTCATGAACAGGTGAAATGCATGGAGCATTTGACAGAGAGCACTTACTGTTATGGAGCACATTTTCAGTGCAGAAGCCCTAGACATTTAAGCAGGCAGGTATGCAAAGTAAAGGAAACAGCTTCCTATTTCTCTTACATGATCTCAGAGGAGTGGCTTGATTTTCTGATTGTTCCTGATGTTCCTGAGATAAAAACAGAAGCAGGGAGTTCTCCGACTGTAAGACATACATTTGATGTTTACTGGGGTTTTGGTTGTGCTTTCTATGAAAGCTGCATTCCAAACAGCACTTTCCATCCATGAATACGAAATTATATTATTACTGTGAATGTAACGTGCTATTTCACATTTTAATCAAGGAGTTGGTGGTCTACCCGGTTAAGTGCCCATCAGCATTAGATGACATGATTAAAACACAGTGTCAAAACGTCTTTTTCTAAGGCATATGTTTAAAATGGCCCATGTGCCTATTTTTAGATCAAAAAACCCTTATCAATCCGTACACTGGCTTTCCTAGCAAATACGAACGTGCAGACCATGGCAGTATGAATCATCAGCTTGCCTCTGATCAGAATTCAGGGTATGTTCTGGTTTGTGTATAATACTAATTGAGTTTGGCTTTGCACCTGAAAGCACACACTTTATTTTGACTGCATGGGAATATCATATGAGGAAAGACTGCTTTATATTTCAATGAAATTTACTGTAAGTTTTGAGGAAATTATTAAGATTATTATTATTATTATTATTTCTTTCAAGGCTGCTGCAAGCATGCATTTTGGTTCATGGGAGATGAATGTTATTCCTAATACTAAAACCAGTATTTCATTATTCTGTAATATTTGTGTCATCGTAGTACTTAGAGCCTCCTCTGGCTGTTCCTGTAAAGTTCTTCCAAATTCACTAAATCATAATAATCTCAAAAGTCACTATTTGCACATGCTTAGCAGATGGTTCCTAGGAGATGGCTGCTAAAACCATGCTGCATTTAGCATGCTCAGTTTGGGGCTTTGCAGTTGCTTTTTTTGGAAGCCAGGGGCTGCTCTGGTCCCTGGCAATTCTGCTAAGTTCAGGGAGATTGTTTTCCCACATATATTTTTATGCATCCTCTGATGATATCATGGAAGGTGAATTTGGCTGGAATGGAGAGGAACAGGGGTGCATGGAAATATAGAAATCTTAGGGAGCTGATGGGGAATAATGGTGCAGAGGGGAACTGGGACCAGCAGGTGGGATATTTCAGTAAGAGAGTGAATCCCAGGCTTGGGGAGCACATTGCTAACAGGAAAATGAACAGAGAGATGTGTCTGTAACCACCAACAAGCCTCCCCCCCCACCCACCCCTCCCCCTGTCTTGTATTCCTGGGTCTCCTCTGCTGCCAGAGAAGAGTAGCAACAATCACAGCAAAGGGAGTATTTCATCCTCCCTTGGAGTTTCCCTCTTAGCTAGCAAAGTCCATATATTAGGAGTTCAGATCTGCCAATGGTCCCTCTGAGACAATACTGTACATGGGAATTCACATGGGGGATGGGAAGTCATCTGCTTTAACACCACTCCCTTCCAGTATTTATATACAGATGTATGTTTAAAAACATTCAGGTTGCAGAGTCAAGCACTGAAGCGTTCAGAAACACCTAATTGGAGATGTCGATACGACCTTAATTTGGCCTCAGTGTGCACACACATTGTACTTGCATGGTTACACATTTGCTTCTTTTTAGGATTGACCCCTTCCATAACAGGTGTCCAGGATCAATGGAAGTCACAGAAAGAGCTGCATGTGGAATGAGTCTGTTCCCTGGAGGCTAGACCCTGTGTCATTTGCTGTAGATGATGGAAGGAAGCTGTGACTGAGCAAAGCAGAAGCTATCAGGAAAAGAAGAGGAGGGATTCGTGAGTTACGTAGCTGTCTATCCTCTCGCAAATTAGATTTTGTCCTTGCCTTTTCCTGCGATGTCTGACTGCCTGGGGACTCTGACACTTGAGAGCTGCGAAGCACAGTTTTGTCTGGGTGAAAATACAGGAGGAAAGTGCTTGACTGGGGAAGAGCTGAAGTAGAGTGGGTGAACTCAGCCTTGGCTCTTGAAATTTGTTAGCTGTCATCTTGTCAGGACAGGGAGAGCCTCTAAGTGAAAGAGAAAATGAAGATAAGTAATGCTAATCCCTGGGTCGCTGATCTGTAGTCAGAGGTCCAGGAGGCTCAGAATGGCCTGGACAAAGGTGAAACCAGCTGAAGCGTGAGGGGGGAAGAATGGGGGCAGGATGTGAAGAGTAGCCAGGGTTTGGCACAATCAAGCTTACAGATGTGAGGAAAAAGGTAATTAGAAAGGGAAACCTTCAGCAAGGTGGAATCTGGGGTCAAGAGAGATTGCTAAGCTTCACTGTCTCATGGTAAAGCTTCATCATTTCTTCTCATTTACCACTGCTGAAGCTCTGCTGCTTTTAGCAGTCATTGGGGATGCCACCAGCCCGTCAATGCATCAGCAGCCGAAGGCTGTAAACACAGAGGATTACCTGGAAAAAAAAGTCGATTAATTCTTGTAAAGAAAACAGGGCCTGCCATTTACACTGCCAGCAATGTTGTGGATTTCCCTCACCTGAAGTTCCTGGAAAAAAACCCGCAGAGAAAATCACTGGCGCAGGAACCATGACTGCAACCACTCCTGAGTGGCATCCCCACTTACACATGGCTCTTGCCAGCCGTCGAAGTCCGACACCGACACACAAAACGTTACTGCATCCCGATTTTGTCGTAAAGCTCTTATCAAATCCCACATTTCCTCCCCTTCCTCCTTCTCCTTTATTCCGGCCTCAGTTTGCCTCTGCTCCCTCTCCCTGCAGCCCTCCCTGTGGCTCACACCACCACCCAGAGCCACGCAGGGCGGGGAGATACAGGCGACAAGCCCCGAATAAAACAAAATACAAAGGTCTCGGGGAAGGAAGGAAGGAAAGGAGCCCGGGGGCACTCCCGGGCCCTCGGGGGCGGCCGGGCAGAGGCGGCCACGGGGCGGCGGTGTTGTGCAGCGCTCCGGGGCCGGGGCCATGAGGGGCCGGGGCCGGGCCCCGCGGAGGGGCAGCGCCGCCATTTCGCGGCCGAGGGGCTGGGTGGCGACCCCGGCCGGGCCCGTCCCAGCCCGGGGTCCCCCCGTGTGGCCGCCGAGGGGGGCAGACAGCACGGTGCCTCGGGTGTCCGTGTGGGAGCAGGGGTGGAAAGCCGTGTGGGTCGGCCGCTTCAGCTCCCGAGTTGGAAAAGCGGCTGGTGGTGCTGAGTTCGGCTGCCTCAAGCGCGTAGGAGTTACCCAGCCAGCGTATCGAAGTGTTTTTGCCCGAGAGAAATGGCCAGGCTGGGTTTATTTATTTATGTACTTCCCCCACACACACATCGCAGGTGTAGAGGCGGGTGCAGTTGCAGAGCAGGAAGGCAAATCCCGAGCCACGGAAAAGCAGGGCAGAAGGCTGAAGCAGCATGGGGATGGCTCTGGTGCAGCACCGAAGTGTAGGAAGTGGAAGCATTTCTGAACAGCAGCAGCAGCAGCAGACGAGTGTCTCTGAGCAAGTGTCAGAGTGTCTTGGCAACAGTACAAGATGTCTGCAACTTTCCTCCACTTCTGCAGAAAACACGTCATGTAGGCAGTGCGGTGGTGCGTGAACGCAGCAGTGGAGGCTTGGTTTCGAGATTTTTGCATCAAGAGCAAAGGCTTGTTTGGTCGGTGTAGGGAGACTGAAAATTTTGTGACAGAGGCTATGGCATTTCTCGCTCTGACCATTAATTGGTTGTTACAAATCTGCAGTGCAGGCATGGTGTTTTTTTTTAATTTTTTTTTTTTTTTAGCTCCTCTCCTTCAAATTATTTATTCTAATAGCAATATTAGTTTTAACTGGTGTAGAAAATGAACTAGTTTCTTTGGTAACCAAGTCAGTTAAACACCCACACAAAGTTAAAATGTGTTAGGTGCAGACATTTTCCCTTTTGGAAAAAGATGTGGGTTTTGAAAACCTCAGCAGTAGGGCAGCAGTATATGTTCTCAGGGAGTCGTTCCAGAAAAAGTTCCGTGTACCATATGCAGATTTATATCTAAGTCCTGATCTTTTGTTTATACACACATATGGAACTTGAATATATTACCTATAAATTGATTTCTCCACTGACTTCACGATTATATACTTCTTTCTCTTCACAATATTTCATCCATTCCACTTTCCCCCTTACTCTTCCCCATTTGTAGGGAATAGGTGGCTGTGAAACAGCATACAGTGGGAATACAGCACAGGCGAATAAGCTTGCAAATACATGCTGCATTACTTCCCGTTTTATGTGGTGCAGGTAAAAATGTGAACTGTTGCTTTGCCCCCCTGAAATTGTAGAGGTGAACCACAATGGCTTTTGTAGATAGCTTCCTTTTAGGGATTTAAATATAAATGTGGCCTTTGTGTTCTTGGTAGTTTTTTGAAAGCAGATAGGTACATCCAGGATTAAAATTAATTTGTGAATATGAATTGTAAGAATATGTCTAATAATCCCTGTCATATTGTCTTGATCACAATGAGTAGTTTAGTCTATAGCAGAAGCAGAAGCTTGGAGACTTTTATTGCACTTTCTCTAGAGAGACAATAAATCTCCCCAAATTAAAATGTACATTTTTAAACATACTTGTTCCCGTGTATGAGGCAGGATTGTACTAGTACCTGAGAACTGACAGGTAGTCATAAACAGAGGCTGCGCCTGACAAGGCCATTTCATTGTTCTTGTCTGAATGAGGTATCAAAATGGAAACAAACAATGAAGAGTGAATTGGAAGGTTTTATATTCTTTGTTTTCCTGTTCTGAATCATCTGTCATAAAACAGAAAACTAGGTATGTTTTTAGGTAAATATGTTTTTATGCTAATGCTATGACTTCTAATTGCAGTTCTTCTAGAGTGGGAAAAGCCTGACACAAATACAGAGAGCACCTGAAAGTACTCTTATGCAGTACTTGTTATTTCATAACACCCCTTCCTGCACTACAACAAAGTACATAACACACTGTGCAATTCTGCACTAGAGAGCTTGAAAGGATGCATTTCCTACTTTACTGGAGACTGATGAAGATAAAACTGAGTGATAATGTAATAAACACTTTTTATAGTACTGCATAGTTAAAAATTAATCCATTATGAATAAAAGGTAATGAAAACATTAGTTGGAAGAAAAGCTTGACTTGAAGAAAACAGAAACATATTGCTTACTCTCCTCTGGGTCACTTATGTCATCCTATGGCCACACCACTTTCTTAAGCCTGCAGGGAACATTTCCCTCCAGGCTTCTGCACATTCTGCTGTCTCCTCCTGGTGCCAGACACAGTGTTTTCTGCAGCATCTTTCTCAGGCGCTTCCCATCTCTCATTGCCATAGAGACAGTGTGTGCCTATTAGAGACAACCGCAGAGATGTGCTCACTCGAAACCAGGGATGGCTGGAGAAGGCAGACCACGAGCAGACCCATAGGCTTCAGGTGCTGGGGAGAGGATTTTGTGGCAAAGTCCTGAACTGCATAGTTGTTTCAGTACAGAAGGGCAACAGGCTTCAGGAATCCTCAGCAGGCAAAGCGACCTCGTGAAGTGCAACTGAAAAGCTTAGGAAACCCATTCCAATGCTCTGGGAACTATATCTGAACCATGTCCTATTAAGAGACTATTAAGAGCATAAAGAACTATTTGTATTAAAGATGACGCACAGCATGATTTCATATTTTTAGTAATAACCAAAGTGCTGTATATAGCAGGAAGCTAGGGCTTTTTAGGGACGAGCTAAGCAAGGACTCAGGACAGCCTTAATTCCTCCATCTGACCCATGGCTTCTTTGTGGTCCTGACCAAATTGTCTCCCTCAGTTTCTTCTCCTCATCTTATTGGTATTACTTTCTTTTTCCCCTTTGTAGGCCAAGTAGGATCCTATGGCCACCGTCCTGGCTGATCTCCATGTGCATACGCACCGTGCAGTCACTTTCATGTTTGCTTCAGAAAAGGCCTATGAGCCTTGAAGCAAGCTTGAGCAGCCGTGGTGAGCAGCTGTGTGCGGAGAAACAGGCTCCATGCAAGGTGCCTCAAAGCATAGCCCATCACGAAGTATCTTAAATCCTCATACGCAGTGACAGACAGTGTGTAAGCCTCTGCTTAGACCCAAACTTGAGCTAGCACAGCTACTGTAGTTGGGGTTTATATGGTTCGTCACATGGTGAGTAGCAGCTATAGGGTAGAACATCGCTGAGCTGGTCGCTGCCTTCTGTGCTTGCAGGTAGGGAGCAGCAGGGAAGAAGTGGGTAGCAGAGTAAATCATGCCCCCACTTTCCCCACCTGGCCACTGTACTGGGGGAACTGGGGTGGCACACTGCATCAGGAGCAGACCCAGGGCACGCAGCACCCCTATGTGCAGGTGCCTGGTGCCAGGACCTGCGGCCCTGTGCTGGCCAAGCTGGTGTCAAGATGAAGCCTGAGTCTCAGTGGGGCCAATTAGCTTCGGTACAGCAACACGTGGCCAAATGAGCCGCAGCTCTGCAGCCACCTTACTGGGTAGTCTGCCTGGGTCAATCTGTTGTGGTAAAGCCACGAGGACAAGGGATGCAGCTGCCAGGAAGGAGTTGAGGTACAAAGGTGGTATCCATCATTGCTGTTGTTTCTGTAATGATAGCTAAAAATAGCAAAGGCCAGCATTTACAGATACAGTTTCTTATAGATATTGCAGCTCTTTTAGCTGCAGTTTTTAACTCTCTTTTTAACTTCAGTTAACTCCATTTTCCCACTCATTCTTTTTTTTCTCTCTTTGTATGACACACATCTTAGTCCACAGCAGTCCTCAAAAATGCATGTAAGAATATGTTAGCATGTTGGGCTGCAGTAAACACTACTTTTATTGACTGTGAAGAGAAACCGGCTTGCAAGAAAACTTAGTGTAAACTCTATAGAGAAGCACAACCAAACCTATGCCTATAAGGTGAATGAGCACATAAAATGTGCTCATGACCGGAGAGGGAAGAACACGCTCAAAGAAGGAGGTGATGGGGCATTATTCCCCAACTTTTCTGCTGCAAGCCCACTGTTGTGAATTAACAACTGAAATCCTTTAAACTTCCCTCATTTAGGGAGGCCCCAATGTGAGCATTTATTACTTCAGGGTTTGTGTTTGTGTGCTTACATTTGTGTATTTACTAAAGACACAGCTGACGTTCCCACCTGGCATGAAGGTGAGGGAGGATGTGGTCACCTGCAGCATGTGTAAGCCCTTCTGCACATTTAGTGCCTGGGTCAGGCTTGGGCTTCCTCTTATTTGGAGTCTTGCAGCGTTTAGCTTGCCAAACAACACCAGCTCCAAAGTAAAAGCGTCTAATGTAGCAAAGACTGTGTAAGAGCTTTACGGTGCTTTCATCAAAACTTGGGTTAAGCTCATAATAATGGCCGTCATGTGCTGCAAATACATTAACACACTTCTTGGAGATGGAGCCTGCTTCCATTATGCTGGTTCCTGTGGCACACAGAAATTATTGCCTACCAGAGAAGTGTTAAGTGAAATGTCGCCAGGGGATTATCACCTCCCTTTCCCGCACGGCTTCGCTGAACTGAGCAGGAGAAGAGGAGCTCCCGCCACCCTGCTAGGAAGCCTTGAGGATGATTCCTGCCTTGTTCTTTGCTTTAAATGTATTTTATTTTATTATATTTTCAGTAAGGAAGGAAGAACCATTGTTTTGCTCCATGTTTATTTCTGCTGTTCTCGTTCTCAACACTTCTAGCTGCCTTTGGAAAGCCTTGGGAGCTTTCACGCTGCCATGGCCCTCCATCTCCCCCTTCCCCTGCATGCTCCAAACACATTTCCAGCAGAGGCTCACTGTATGTACATTGCTTGCAACAACCAACTATGGTGTTATTGCTCAAATTTTTTGAGTTAATCATATTCCTCATGTGGCTTTTTGCTGCCAGCACCAGCCAAGGTTTCTTGACCCTTCTGCCTGGTCACTCTCACCTCCCCTGAGACTAATGTGCTGTGCTGCGAACTCTGCTCATTATTCACTGTGATCGTTGCCTAATGGTGACTTATGCAAACCGGTGTCACCTCAGAAGAGGCGTGCACACTCCTCAGCTTGTGTACACACACAGCTGATGGCAAGATGAACATGGCTTGACAAGCTGCTGTTTTATGGTGTTAGGCAGTTGCGTCCTGGAGTGTGTTTCGGCTGTGTAATGCTGTAGTAGCAGGGGATCATAAGACATTTTCTATAGCAAATATAACACCTGGGAGAAAGATGCACAGATTTATGCAGAGATAGATTAAAACCTAATTGTGGTGCAGTGCTGATGCCAGTTTAAAAGGTTAAACATTTAAAATAACATTTGAGGCTTGTAAGCTTCTGTCATAGCAATACTGTCTTGGCCAAGCTGAAGGTCTCGCCTCCTCTTTATTTTGCATTTTCCCACATGCTCCTAAGCAAAGAGGGCACCTGATGTACAGGAGCAAAGGGGCAGCCCCTGCACAGGAGATCAGGGAATGAGCAGACACTGCCTGGGGCTGGGAAGAGGCTGCCAAAGGGCACAGCGGCAGGGAGCTTCTGAGGGCTGCAGGGCACTGTGCCATGCACGCCTGCCAGGTAGGGTCCCTCTTCTGGCCCTGGTAAAGTGTTGTTTAATCTCTGTGAGGGAAATAAAGATCATAAGCAGGCAAATAGATGTGAGGGAGCAGAGAAAGGGAGGTGGGGAAAGCTGGGATGACACCATTTCCCCCCGTAGCATGTACGTATCACAGGGTCCATTTAATTGCAGCTGTCCTCCTCCCTGTCTTTACCCTGCCATCCCCTCTCCAGACAGCTTGTGTGGGAACTGGAGTGAGGCAAGGGAGATGCTCTGGGAGCAGAACACGAGAGCTTGGGAAGAGGCACCAGATGCAGGGACACAAACAAGCAGATGTCCTGAGGTGGGTCAGTGGCTGAAGGTGACTTTTGAGTAAGCACCATTAATCCTCAGTCAAGAACCTTTTCAAAAGTGTAGCCAGGCTTCCCCTATTGAGAGAAATTAGGGTTGTTAAGTTGTTGGTGGGGGCTGCAGAAAAAGTCCTTGTCACAGAAATGACAAGGAGATGTATGGGACCCACGTTACTGAAGGCACAGTTGAGGAGTTTGAATTGGGCATCCTAAACACGGAGGAGATGCCTGCTCGGCCAGTTGCACAGCCAACACCTAGACAGCTTTGGCCTCCTGTAAGGCCTTCTGTGAGAGACTTCATTTTCTGTGACTCAGCTTCCATACCTGCTCACAAACAGCAGCGTGTGCATCAGTGTCATGGGAGTTGGTGCATCAGCGCTGCTAAATTGCTGCGAGCTCTTTGGAGGGACAGTGCTATGAAAAACACTTTAGTCAAAATATCTTTGTAAAAAAAACCCTAGCTTGGTGCCTTACCAAGAATAGTTTGTCCTTTTCTTTTTTTTTTTTTTTTTTTTTTTTTTGATTTCAGGCTTGGGACACATAAAATTAGAGTTTGATGAAAATTCTTTATTTCCCCCCCCAACTTTAATTTTTGTCCAGCCAAGAAAAAACATTAAATTATCATTTATTTTTTTTTTAAATAAATTATGATAGGGAAATGATAAAATGGTAGATATTATCTGCTGGAAGATCTTTCCAGTGTATAGTTTCTGGTCCAATTCCACAAAGTATTAACCCAAAATATAGTGGGTGTCATCATTGCCTCTTAACTCCTCCTGTACCCTAGAGTATTTTTTATTTGCTACAGAAATGAAGCATGTTCTAAAGTGTTAGCTCTCTGATAAAAGGGAAGGATAATGCTGTGAACAGCATTTTGGTAAGTGAGAAGTATTTTAGTACATGTATGTTACCTTACTCTTTCTATAGTTTGTTCAAGTTAAGTTGGGTTTAACACAAATCTGCATGATACAACTACCCAGTTAGGCATGTACGACAACACATGAGAGCTCATATTCACATACATATGTGATATATTTCTATTTTTAAGAGAATTCTGTTAAATTTATGAGGGTGGTGAGTCCCTGGCACATGTTGCCCGGAGCAGCTTTGGATGCCCCATCCCTGGAGCTGCTCAAGGCCAGGCTGGATGGGGCTTTGGGCAGCCTGGTCTGGTGGGAGGTGTCCCTGCCCATGGCAGGGGGGTTGGAACTGGATGGGCTTTAAGATCCCTCCCAACCCATGTGATTCTATGAAATTTAAAAGCTAGAATTTAGCCACCAGATGTGACTAAAAAAATGGATTTCTAACTCTACCTACATGCCATTGCTGAGAAAGCAGAAGAAAAAAGTGTACACATAGGGTACAAGTCTAATGATTTTATTTGTTGCAGTCATCCATCAGCAAAATGATAACTAACCAACCTTTTTGTCAACAGAGCACTATTAAATTTATCATTTAAGTTGCTAGGTAAACAAGAGAGTTAATGAACCAGAGACAAGCTGGTCATGATGGACAAGAAATAAAGGGATTCTGCATTGCCTTCTCCCTTGTTCATCCTTTCATACCTGTGCTGTTTTGATTTGGCACTGATTTCACTCCCATTTTACACTTGTCTTGCACTGCAGTAAATAATTACACAAAGATGAAGACAATTGCAAATCAGGCTTGACATATTTCAGAGAGCAAATTGCAGGAAGTGTAGTTAGGACTCCTTAGGTGCTTGCCCTGGTTCTGCAAATCGCTTGCTAAGTGACCTTGGACAATTAACCTTTCTGTGTTTCTGTTTATCTAACTGTACTACCTCCCAGGGGTGTTATTAGGCTTAATTTATCAATCACTCAATACACTCTTATAAAGTATTTTGAACTGCCTGCTGAAAGAGACCATCTAGGTGCAGAACGGTATTTAGAAGGATAATTCACCTGTTAAAGTTGGTTTGTAGCTAGTTCAATTTTCTTGGTTTTATCAACAGAATTTGATCCAAAACATTTAGCAAGTAGAGACTGGAGAAAACTAGGAGAAGGTTATCAAGATCATGGATATTTAAAAAGAAGAAAAATTTCAAGGAGTGGCTAATGGGTGGGTCTCTTAGGCACAATGAATGGCACTGAGTCTTTCAAACAAGGTTAAATAAATCAATAGTTGCATTAGTATGCGTTACTCAGCAAAGCATCCTCAACATTTTTAGCTTGCAAGCCAACCCTGAAAAAGCAGGAAGATTAAAAAAAACAAAAAACTGTAAATAAGGCTGGTCAGAAAAGACAATTTCCAGGTTTTGTTCTTATCTTTTAAATGAAAGTTTCTTTCACCTCAGAGAGAAACACAATTTACAAGGTACTTTTCCAAGCTCCTGCATTTCTGTGACTGCAAGGTTTAAAGTTGTAATTCCACCCGTGAAGTAGGCAAAAAACCAACAACAACAAAAAAACAGAAATTCCTTCTTGGTTATGGGAAATTGTCTTCATTGACTCAAATTTCCTAAGGACATGGTTATTTTTGGTGAGAAAATATTCCTGTGTAGACTACCCCATAGACTCTGTGTGAAGCACTGGAGACAACCCTTTACTTGCCCTAACCCCTGTGCAAGCCAGGAGTGTTTTGCAGTGGCTGCTTCAAGACTCACACCAGAGGCCCTAAGAGCATCCCAAAAACTGAAGTCAACCATCTGGGTGCCAAGGGGAAGCTCAGCAGAAACTGGAGCCACAATGAATGCATGAAGCAAGGTGCTGGTGTAAAAGGCAATTCTGCTGACAGCTAGAGTACTTCAGCTTCACTGGGGAGGAGAACAGCAGAGCACTTTGTGGATAGCCTGTTGGACATGTTACGTTGTGAACAGATAAAAAGGAAGGAAAAATGAACATGCAGTCACCAGGGAAGGTTGCAGTAGAGCTTGAAGGAACTGCTATTTTATAATGAAGAAAGGTTTGGAGATGTATGCATTGTACAAAATGACTTGAGATACGATGTTAAGCCTGTGTATCATTTCATTTAGAAATCAATCCTGCATGCTAAATAGCTGTGGTAACATCATTTCTTTCCTGATTAACAGGGCATTTTTCCCTCTTCTGAAGACACAGCACTGGAAAAAAAAAAAAAAATAAAAACCTCCCTTATTCTGCTTATTGCTGAATGTGTTTTCTAGGATTTGGAGAACTCATTTCTCTGCCCAGGGAGAATAGCCAGGAGCCCAGCTCGGTGCCAGGCTCAGGCTGCTGACTTAGCTTTTCTTCAGTGAGCACTGCAGCCCTTTTGCCTCCTACTCCCATCCCAAGCTGCAAACTAATCAGGCTTTTTCTCCTGCTGGCTGTGAAGAAAGAAAGCAATTGAAAGAGTGTCGTATCTATGCTGAAATACTTGGGAACAGTTGACATATTATGGGATGGGAGGGCCATAAGAGTGCAGAGATATAAGAGGATAATTAAATCGATGTGAGAGTGATTTCTGCAGTTTGCTTGTTCTGAAGCTGAAAGCACACCTTTATTTTTACATCTATTGGAAGCTCCATGGATTGTCTTTGGTGTGAGTTAAATTCTGCCTGGTTTCAAGTGAATGCTCTCAAGCCCAGCAGATGAAGTGACATGACAGCTGCCAGATCAGACCCTGCTATTCACATTAGCAGCAGCATTTCTGGCTGGAGTTTGGCACCACCTTGTTTTTCATTCTGCAGGGGAAAGGACGCTCAGACACAGGAGTCACAGCTGGGCTGCTGCTCCATCCTCACTCAGCATGGCAACCATCAGCACACCTGGCTTAGGGGGTATGAGTTAGAGTCCCTCCTACTTTCTTCGGGGGGTGCAAGCTCTGTAGACAGGCGCTGATAAAGAGTTGTGACTCTCCTTAAAAGTTAGCAACTTCTGAGGCTTCCTGCTACCGAGCTGTTGTGCTCACCTTCTTACAGCATCTGGCATTGTCATAGCTCAGCGATCGATTGCTGTATCTTGAGTGGTTGAACATAGTTTATTTTATTGTATGATCACCTGACCTAGGAGACAGTGAAGGCCTGAATTTCCATAAATGCCCTTTTGTCTCATTCTGAGTCTGCTGATAGAGGTAGCTTTGCAGTACTCAGCTCAGCATTATGCCCGTTTTCATCAGCCAAGAAGGTGTAGGGAGCAAAACCCTTTGAAAAACAAAATTTGTTCATCAATAGTTTATACATTGCTGGTGAGTAAATTATTTGGGAGCACCACTGCACTGCTCCCTGAAGAAGTGTTATAAACCCCAGGCTTTACTTACCAAGCCCTGGCCAAGCCTCCCCTGCTTGTATCCACTCTGTCTGGTGTTTCCTTTTTCCATTGCTTTATTCATAAGGTGGTGATTTTTATCGCTCTCTGCTCAGTAATAATGTAGTTCCTATCCTTCCTGCAAGAAGAAATTTCTTATTCTTTTTATTACGTATAATCATTCTTTCCTTAATTTATAGCGTGTCATGTATTATTCAGTGACATCTCTTGGCTCTGATTACAGGTTCTATATAATCTTACACACTTCAAAAATGATTGTTTAAATTACAATAAAATAATATCCAGCTCATTTATCTGGTGAATTTGTCTTTCATTTGCAGTTATCGGGACCAACGTTTCACAGAAAAAAACTTTCTTCAAGAGCCTTGAAGAGAGGTGGAGCTGATGTGCTGGGATTCCTTGGGAAGGAGACCGGAGCAGCCCTGGGGAGCCCTACCTGCCTTGGGGAGAGATGTTGAGGTTGGGTGACCTGTACCAGGGACAGCCATGTGTGGTGTGGTTTGTTTTCAGGTGGGAGGAAGGCTCCTACAGGAGGTAGGGCCAATGGAAGTGAAGAAATGAGGAGAGGCTCAAAAAGATGTTCTTCCTTGACCCCGATGAAATTAATTTTCACACCATTTAACAAGATCAGTGAAATCCTCTGTGGTGGGGTATTTTTCCATCAATCCAGATACAAATTGCTTCTATTAATAGTTAAGTTTTGTGGTGTTGTTATGCAAGGCCTGTTGGAAATGGAGCTTCTGTTGTTTTTAGCAGTGGACACACACAGAACAGTGTACTTTCTCCTTTTGATTCTAAACAACCTTCTGTAAGTTTCAGCCAAAACTTTTTGGTCCTTATATTTACCCTTTTTCCATGCATTTAGAATGCCTCTGGTTCTCTCCACAATCCCAGTTACCCACTTTCTGTCTGAGAGAGAGAATTTCCTGCTGTACTGTTGTATAAACAGCAAGTGTTCATGCCTGAGCTAAACCCTGGAGTAAAGCTACTAGAAATATGCAGGGTTTTCCCTTGCTTTGAGAAGACCCCCCGACTCAAGGGAGAAGACCTTTGAATGTTTTTTCAGAGTGCTGTAGGACTGAGTACAGCTGATGGATGCTATGGGTCTAACCTGTCTACCCCTTCAGCTCCCTGGTCCATATGGAGTAATGCAAGAAGTTCATATAAACTCACCTTATTTGCCCCAAAAGGTCTATATTTTTTTTTCTTACTCCTTCAGTTTACCTCCTGTTCAGAAGAGTCTGTTGGTTGCTCCTGTAGCTGGTGCAGCTCCTCTGCCCACCTTTGTGTTTAGCAGGAGCCATTTCATAGGGAAGTCACTCCTTCATGCCTCAATTCTTCCCATCAGCTGCAGGATTTATTTTGTTTTCTCATTCTAATGGTGCATCTAGGTCCTGACCCACTGGACAGGACAAACAGATCAAAATCTTGTATCTTGGGCCTGTTTTTAACCCCTTGCTGTAAAAGTCTGTAAAAACAGAATGGTACTTAGCATTCTTTTCCAGGGTTACTTCAACCTGTTACAGCTGCTGTGCAATTTCTGTCTGGATGTCCAGATTTCAGCTTCAGCTGTCTCACTTTCTGAGGGATTGGGAAGGTGCTGGGTATCCACATATAATCCAGACCCCTTGGCTCATCCTTTTTGCACTCATTTGGGTTAGGTGTGGGGTCAGCTGCAGTGAACAGCTCTTCCCCAGCTGTCAATCCCCGCATGGACCAGGAACAACAGGAAATCAGTCCCTACCCCTATCACACAGATGGCTTTACACAAGTTCTTTTATCAAATAAAGGTGAAGGAGTTCTTTGTTGTTGTTTTTTTGAGGGTTCTTGATTGAAAACCTGCAGTACCTCCTTTTCTCTGGTTAGGATCCAGCACTGCAGAAACTCATTTTCACTATAGTTCAGCTGAAAACTTTAAAGACTGCAGACAGGATTTGGAGCAGTCTCTGGGTGCTGATTCCTGTCAGGTTTATAGATGTATTCCTAAGCAAGTCGTTTCTGTTCTCTGCAGGATGTTGCTTCTATCTCTAAGGGCTAGGTTATGTAAAAATAATGGCAGAAGCCTGCCTGCCTTAACCTGGCAAAAGCTAGGAACCCTGATTGTTCAATGAAATGCTGCCTTTTCAATCAATCCTCCTCCCTAATTAGTGCTGCACGGTGGAGCTATCTTTTAATAATAGTAATAAAAAGAGTAATTTAGTTGATGATTGATTGGAGAAAACCTGAATATGTTATTAAAAGCACCAATCAGCTGTGTCAGAGGGGTGGGGGAGTGGGTAATAAAAATGGTATTTGTCAAAAATCATGAGATAGATTTGTCGATATCAATCACTGGAGTGGCTCCACCATGTAAGCATCGTACGTGATGTGGTCTGGTGTGAGAGAGGCTGCCTTCAGACATCATACGTGAGGAAAAGTTACCATGGGCCTTAGCAGACCTCGCTGAAAAAAAATAAATGCATTTCAGTGGGATACTCTGAGTGTGCACAAGAATAGAGTTGGCCAAGTAAGCCCTGAGGAGTAGAATGAATGCAAAGCTGAGTTGGTCGGGATATCATGGATATGCATTAATGCAAAGATTGGTTGTGACTAATTATCACTTTTTGGCCTGACACAATACTTTTTTTTTTTTTTTTTTTTTTTTTTTTTTTTCACAAATTCCAGTTTGAGGATTGGTACTAACGAGTCTCAAATTGTAGCCCTGAAATGTCATACTGTCTTGTTGTGGGAAGTACTTCCTGGGTTAAAATTCTCTTACTTTACTGCAATATTAACTTGAACAAATCGTGTGAAGGAATATGGTCTTTTGCTGTTAACCTGCATTTGAGGAAACAGCTAATAAGGCTCCTGCACTTATATCCCACAGGCCTCAGTACAGACATACACAAGAAGCCAGAGAAATAAATTCCTTTCATCCAGAAGAAAAAGGTAAGAAGAATCAGAGAACCTCGTCTTTGATGGTTAGATTGCCTCAGTCATGTAATGTCTCAGAAAACACAATATTGTTAAAAATACCCTACAAAAATGTATGCTTACACTCTCTTGTAGCTCCTCCTAGCATAACCTATAAGGAAGTATTAGGGGTTCCCTGAAACCCCCCAAATCAAGCCTGTGAAGTCTCATACCCTGCTCTATTGCTGTGCTATGGCCTGGCTGGTTTGTGGTGTGAACTGCTTTAAATCACTGAGATGATGAGTGAGGATTAACAGGAAACGTATCTGAATGGTGCTGTGGGGAATAGGATTTTGTTAAAGGCAGGAATTTCTGTATGCTCTTTCTCAGACACAAAGGGCTGGGGCCTGCTGGTTGTTGTCCTTCGGTACTGCTGTGGGAGCAGATGGAGGTACTGGCTCCATCCAGCTGTAAAATCCTAACACAAGAGGCTCAACGAGGAGCTCCTTCTCCCTGCTGAGGATAGACTCCTTCAGTCGGCTATCCAGCATGCTGAAATTAAACCCCGAGTTACCCTCTGGGGAGGCTTACGTCTTTCCACGGATGATATAAAGAGGCAAGTCTCCCACTTTGGGTAGCTAATTCGGTTGTTGCAAATACCCCATAGTGCCGGATAAATAATCTGACATCACAGCCTTGGTTCCTATCAGTGTGAGCCAGGGCAGAGACTAACTGATTGCAACAGGGCTTTAAAAGGAAATGCAATTAGATGTAAGTCACCATTTCAGAGTGGTTGTGCTGACAGCTAGGGGATTAATTCTGCTCTCACTTATTAAGCATATGCTCCAGATTTTTGATATAATTTAAGTTGAAGAGAATATTACATGACAGGCATCCCTTTAAACTTTTACAACTTCTTGCATCTCCTTCCAATGCTAATTGTAATCCCATGTGACGAGGCTACCCATTTCATACCAACTCATTCGTGTGCTCTGCCTCTGGTGCAGCGTGGCGGAGCTCTGCTGCTTCTCTCCAGGCCTGTGATAGGGTGGGTTAAGGGACTCCCGCTTGCACTGGCTGCCCTAAGTAATTCAGTCACAAGGAAAACAAAACTCCCATCTTGTAAATTGGCACTCCCCTTAGTTCTGCTCTGCTCTCCCTGCCTCTTCTCCTCTGCTTATTGCAGAAAAAATGTTTGTATAGACGGCCATAGTTATGGGCTTTCAAAGGCCTGGACAAGACAGGAAGACCCAGAAAACTCATGTAGGCAGCTACAAAGAATGCCCCATTGGGCTGGTGGGACCAGAACAAGCCAGGCCAGAGAGAGGTCATCAACACGGTGACCTCACTGGGCGTTTTTGGAGCTGGAGCCCTTGTTTTTCTCGAAGGTAGAACAACATAGGTGCTAGTGGCTCCCAGGCTGTGGCCTTCAGTGGACTAGACTGTGAGTGAGAGTGATACTGGTGGTGTTGGTGTGAGGCTGGGTGAGCAGTCAGCTCTCTGCAGGCAGGGTGGCTGCTCCCAGGAGAGAGTCACGCTGCTGGTGAGATGTGAGTACCAAGGAGCTTGTAGCAGGCAGGAGAGTGGGCATTAGGAAAGAAAGCCTTGGCTGTTTCCCTCAGCAAAATGCTCAGCTACCTAATGCTGGTGTAGCCATGTCACCCACCTCAGTATTGTGTTATTAATGCTGTAACACCCGTGCTGCTATTCTGTACCGTGGGCAGGGGTTTTAACTGTTTCACTAGCCTGGTGTGAATGGTGTATGGGAAAGGTTTGATGCTGTAGGATTATACTGAGGCACAGTACTCAGAGGAGCACATTCCAGGATAGCGGAACCAGTTTGGACACCAGCAGCCTCCTCACAGCACAGACTCCAGCAAAGATTTCTGACTAAAATATGCAGCTAAGACAGAGCTGAACGTGACTCATAGGCAATAGCATGCTGACCTGAATACACTCGCTGAGTACGTGCTGTGGGTGGGCAGCTTAAACGCTTCATAAAGCCATTTGTCTTAGCCCTGTTCTTCCCCTGTCCTGGTCAATGGTGAAAACCAGGCTTGAAGAATCTGAGTTTCCCCTTTGCCCTGCAAAAGAAAGAAATGTGTGGTTCCCACCTTGCTGACATCAGGGGCTCCTCTGTCAGGCGTGTGTTCCCGAGCTGCTGCGAGGTGTGGGAGGTGAGGGTGAGATGGAGAGAGGCGGTGGGTTTGTGTGAACTGGTGGGTTGTTGGAGGGGTCTGCAGGCACCGCTACAGCTGGAGGAGGTGCGGGCACATGCATGCTGTGTTTGCTGGATGGTGGTGTTTGGCGTGTTGTCATATGTCTATGTACAGGCCACTCAAGGAAGGCATGAGCCAGCACAAAAATACAAACGTTGATAGGATTATTATGCATGTTGGCTTACAATGGAAAATAGTTCACAATCCCTAATCCCTACCTTGAGCAAACAGGGATGAAACTTCTTTTCTTCATCCCCTCTGCCTTTAGGCAGCGGCTGTGGTTAGGCAGCCGGGTTGCTGATAGCCCTGATGCAGCAATTCCCATTGACTGGGTTCAGGCACACACTCTGTTACAGGCAAAACCTGTCTCTGTAAGGCAAATTCAGGAGAAAAACAGGGGCTTATACTTTCTTGACATTAATGAGAAGGATCTGGCATTAACTGAAAGTAATTGACAACATTAGGGTAATGATTAAGGGCTGGCCTTGTTGCCAGAAGGACAGATTAGAGAGAGATTTTTTGAGTCCCTGAATTATTCCAGAGCAAAGGAAGTGCATCCTCTCTAAATCCATAGGGATATATAATGGATCTACTTAAATTTTCATGTTGCAGCACAAAAACTTTCAGTCTCTGAAACAGGGAAACCATTTTTTTCTCTACTGTGGAATAATACAGATCAGTATAATATGTCGGTGGAAATGGTGTAGCTCATCTAAAGGCATCTTGTTCATAACTTCTCTTCCTTACAAATAAGAGTGAGACAATTCAGCACCTTTAAAATATAACATGTTTTTTACTTAGCTAAACTTCTAACTTTTGAGTCACAAAAAGTGCTTGAGGGATTTTGACAAAGTGGAGTAGAACAAACTAAGGGAAAAGTGCAACATTCTGTAACACAAAATATTTGATCTAGCCCTAGTCTTTTTGGCATCAGCACTAAAATCCACACCATCTTCAGTGCAAGTTGAATTTGGATGAGTGCTGTTGAGTTTTGTAGCAAGAAGGTATGCCACTGACTGGTCTCTGCACATAACTGCAGGAACTCTGGTCGATATGATCTACATAAACTTCCAAGTCTTTTGACAATGTTCTCCCAACAAAGGCCGCTTTAGGATCCTAGACAGACATGCGATAAGAGGGAGGGCCTTGTAAATGTAAATAGTTGTGCAAAAGATAGGGAAGAGAGGGTAAAAACAGGCAGCTCTCCCAATGGAGAGAGGTTACTAATAAATGTCAAGAATGCATTGTGCTGAGACATGTGCAATTCAGCACACGAATTGATGAACTCTTGAATACCAATATGAATTTATGGGAATTTATATGATTTATGAATTCATTTACAAATACTGCTCTGTAAAAGTGGGTGAATATGGACTACTGACAGACTTGGACTGATGATATTACATTCCTCAGAGGAGTGAGGGTAAGAGCTGGTTGTGCAGAACTGCGCAAAGAAATTGCATTGGCTGAGGGACAATAAAATAAGAAAAATAGAAACTTTATTTAAAGTGGTGCATATCAGGAATCAACAATCCTGACTTCACACAACAGAATGATGGACTGAGCTGGCCACTAGCACACAGTAGAGGGGCCATGGCATTATGCTGAAGGTTGGTATGGACCCTTGGGAAGGCTGGAGAGAGTCATGGAAGTAAAATCTGTGGAGATTACTGTCTGTGCAGAAAGCACTTCCACTTCAGAAGGTACCTGAGCTGCAAATTGGTGGGGGCTGGAGGGTAAGTAACTTAAATGCCTCCCTGTTGCATTCTGCTTTGTATGTCTGCTTCTGGCTGCTGTTGAAGGCAGGATGCTAGCACAGCTGGACTGTCACCCCGAGACAGGACTGCTTTTCTTACTGTCTTATGCTTTCAAACGATCTCTCTTTAAGCCAGAAATACTTCTCACTTTGGACAGAGAGTGCATAGGAAACAGAATAAAATATATCTCCAAATGTATTGGCTAAATCCAAAATGTGTAATGTGTGTGTTTGAAGTAAAAGAGAAATGAGATATACTGAACCTGTGATGCTCAGAAACATACCACTGTGCTCAGCAGGTTAATGCATCCTTGGGTCAAGATATGTGAAACTTAGTTATATTACAGTCTGACAGTAGAAACAAAAGGATTTGTTTTTAATTACATTTTTGAATCATCCAGTGTAATGCTTGCTTGTATTTGTCTCATCTTTAATTGCAGAGAGATATTCATGTACAAACATATATTCAGACTCAGTGGTTTTGGAGGAAAACATATTCTTATTTTAAGAGAAAATATCATTCTGTGCCTCGGCATCAATAAAAGGAAATGTTTTGTTTTTTTTTTTTTTTTTTTTTTTTTTTTTTTTTCCTGCTATTATTTCTCATTTTGATGATAGAAAACACAGTTAAAACAGAAAAAGGATATTTTAGAACCCACTTACTGCTTAAGACCTTGGGATTTCTGTATATGCAAATGAGAACATCCATAGGCAAATGTCACCAGAAAATGCTTTGATAAAGTCTGCTAAAAATTTATGTGCATGTAAATCCTCTCTGTACAGAGAGAATCCTTCAATCAAGGAATTATATACCTGACTTTTGGAAATTGGTGTCACCACCCTGCTCGAAAAGGGCCAAACTCAAAGTAAGACCAGGTTGTTCATGGCCTTGCCCAGATGAGTTCTGGATATTTCCAAGGCTGGAGATCCCACAACCTTCCTGGACACTGGTTCCAGTGCCTGGCCACCCCCTCCTCAAACGTCCTATGCTGTGACCCCTGACCATCATGGTGGCCCTCCGCTGGACATGACCCAGTGTGTATCAGGGAGCCCCAGAATGCATCTCTCCCCACCTGCAAACCCACTGGTATGAAAAGCTCTGCATTAGCCAAAATAGGTGTTTAATGTCAATTTAAAGAATAACAATCTACAGTGGCCATCCCTGAAGCATTTGACCTGTCTACCTGGCCATGTGCAATTTTTAGCTCTTATGTACCAGTTGGAAAGTGGACACATCATATTTTTGAATATAGTTTAAACATAAGAACATATGAATATTATGAGAAAAATATTTGGTTACCTAAAGCTATTAGCCAAACCTTGTGCACCGATACTGCATGTTTTCAAACCAGTTTGGCTTCCATATGGCCACGTTGTCAGAAATGTCTGTGATAATACTTTAAGCATTGCAGTAAAGAGCTGGTTTCTAAGTCCTTTTGAAAAATGAGTCCTCTTTCAAACCCTGAGCTGGGAGACAATCAGCCTTTAGCCCCCAAATCTAGAAACTCCAGGGATTTCTTTGAACTTTTATTTCCCAAATCCTTTTCATATCCATTTGCTTGTGTGATGAAGTCGTTTGAAAAATCAGCCTTGTGCTTACCGAGGTGATTAAACATATTCCTAACCTAGAAGGAACCCTACTGAAGGCATCTACTTAAAGTTAGGAATGTGGTCTTTGTCCTTCATATTTAATGAGACAAGGGATATGTACAAGGAAGACAGCCCCTTACTTTAAAAATATTTGGGCTTTTTGTCCCTTGGTATTACCACTTTCTCAGCCTTAGCAAGACATTCCTTTCCAGAAGTAAATTGTGGCATATTTTTGCACAAATATTCAGGCAAGATTTCTTGTTTTAAATGTCATTTAATTTGTCAACTTTATTGCAGATTGGGGAAATGGTGCTGAATGCAGCTGTCACCCTCACTGCTTGGCCTTGGCAGGTTTTCTAGCAAGAATGAATCTTACAGCTTGTCTACCCTCCAGCCTTTAGTTAGCTGGAACTGTTTTTTGCCATTATAGCTGCTCAGCTGCAATTAAGAGGGCATCTGAGTATTTGGGAATTCCTTGGACCATTAGTTTGAGCAACTCTAATTATACTAGGAAAGTTTTTTTTTTTTATATATACATTTTTTTAAAATTCCATCCTTTTAATTACCTAGCAGCAGTTTATTTGAGAGGAAACAATCTAGATTGGTGAGCAATTTGCTATTTTGTAAACCCTGTATTTCAGTGACACAACTGTAGCCTTTAGCTAGGGCTATGCGAAACCCATCAGTTTAATTTCAGTGGACCATTAGTGCGAATTTTCACTGTTTCACTCAGCTGAATGTTTCTCAGATTTGTTTCATTTACAGTTAGCACAAAACACCTATATTTACAGCAGGAGAGTCCTGCCGTGGGCCTCCCCAGCTTCTGGCTTTTGCTCATCTGCATCCAGCCCAGGGACGCATTGCTGGACACGGCCTCCACCTCTCCTCATCTGTCTAAGGCTGCACAAGTTAGAAGAAAATTCCTGCTGTTCAGGAAAGGCCACCTTGCTTTTGATTTTACTCCACAGCTTTTGTGTTCTGCCAAGCTGCTTCTGTCCAAAGGCAAGACTTTCCCTTTGATTCTGGTGATTGCAAAGGGCTTCTGAGCCTCCAAAAGACTACTTAGAGGAGTCTTCCCATTGACATCAAATAGCTTTAAACCCAGGGAGGCTCCTTCTGAAGACATTGAAAACAATTCTGATTTTTTTTTTAAAGCTCTACATTGTAATATAGATATTTGCAACTTACCTGCTCCTTCCAGACTGTTTTTCCCCAGTTGAATTTAAAACTACTAGATTCTTCAGCTATAATAAACACACACATATATATGTAACCATAGAATTATAAAATCACTTACAGGAACATTTTATTTCAATATGCTTATAGAGGTAAATATTGTCAATAAAAATTATTGTAGATAAACATACTGAGACCATTTAGTTTGCGTTTATCTTGATTACTGTTTATTATCAGTCCTGGATCTTAAAATCATAGTTTTTTTCTTAGAAGTCATCAACCACCTTTTTGTAGAATGTCTTTTTTTGGATGTCAGAATTTCCTGCAAGTCTTGAGTATTTTGTCACCATTTTGGTGATAGTGAAATTTACAAGAACAGTGTTGTTTTTTCTTTTTGTTTTGTTTTGTTTTGTTTTGTTTTGTTTTGGTGTATAGGTGTCAGCCAGATGCCGTCCAGAAAAAGTGCTAAATAATCAGTATTACAAAAAAACAAAACAAAACAAAGCAAAAACCAAAACAAAACTAAACTTTGACAGCAAGGCAAGCAGCCTGTGCTTATCAGTTTGGTTGAAGCAGGGCAATCTGCATCCACAGCTGCTGTCTGTTGCTGAATAACCACACCAGAGGAAAATGCTGGGAATGGGAAAAAGAAGGCGAGACATGCTTTTCTCACCATACCCAGAGCAGCTTTTCATCAGTCCTGTTCTTGGTCTGTCTTCCTCGACTAGCGTAACCTCTGTGGCAGTGCATGAGTGGAGATGAGGGTTTCTAGCTTGCCTGGTGTGTGGTGATTTATGAGGGATGGTTGCTTGTTGTTCTTGGGTGACTGCAGCGTCAACAGAAATATCTCACAAAAAGATAGTTCTGCTCTCCCTACTCCAGAATGAATGTATGAAATATTGCTGTAAATTATTGGGATATATGTGCCTGGATAGTCAGCTGTGGCTGACAACGTGGATTGTGCAGCAGCAGGAACAACAGAGAATACAGAGGAGGATCTGCAGCTTTGCTATAAAGACATCCCTAGCACTTAGTAGTGATGGAAGACGTGAGGAGCACACAGCTGTTTATCAGTGTAAGTATCAGTATATTCACACCTTCAGCGCTGGCATAGGTGTAATGGAAACTCATGTCATGGACACGTCTCAGGGAGAAGAGAAGGGAATTGGCCCCCCTTTCTACCTCATGGCCAAGTCAGAAGATATACAGAAATTTGGCATATTTAGTGTCACTGACAGCTTGGTTGGATTTGTTCCCCAAAGGAGTAAATTACTGACTGGTGATACTGCAACTGGCCTTTTTATTAGACTGTCATGCACTGCTGTTTGTGACCTGGCACTAATTTTTAACAGAAAACAGTTCTTGGATCTTAATGACTTTGCTAGCACTTGCATGAAGTAGCAAAACTTCTTTGTCTTGGAAGATCTTAAAGCCTCATCTCTTAGCTTTCGAAGGGTAAAGAAGTCCTGAGCCATAGTTTTGTTGGCAAACTTGAGATGCACCTTCTTTCCTAGAAAAGGGAGCTCATGTCTACTTGGTCATCACTGAAACTGTGCCATAACCAGAAGGTGATCTAGATATATCCATGATCCAAGCAGTGTCATCTCATGGACTACATCATTATGTGAACACTCGACTTCCCTGGTAATAGGATCACCCTAATGTGTGGTGCATACTGCTGCTCAAAGCATTGTCAGACTTCAAATAAAAAGAGGTCTTTGCCTGGAAAATAATGTATATACATGTATATATAATATAAATATATATATTGTCACAGAAAATTCTTATTGCTAAATCTAAACCACTGCAAAGCTAGAAGTGTATTGTAAAACAGGCATATGGGGAGTTGTTTCATGTATTTCCATCATCTGTTTCAGGACAGAAAGTGATGCCCTCTGGAGTGTGCCCATCTATCTCAGCTGACTACACAGGGACAAAACCTGCTGAGTTTAGACTAGACTCGTAGACAGCTTTGTGTGATGAATCTTACCCTTAGTGTACTAGCTCTTGGTTTGAAGAAAATGTTGATACGGGAGGCAGGGGCAGGAAAATGTCTAATATCTTCTGAGCTCACACACAGCCTAACACATCATAATAATTGTCCTTATGACCTTATCTTCTGCAGAAGGACTCAGGCATGCAGAGAGCTAACTTCTCTCATGCTGAAAGCTTTTAGCAGCAGTGGGGGTTTCTGTGCAGCTCATGGGAAGTATGCAGCACTTCCCAGGATTAGGACTTTGGTGCTCCCATGCTGCTTCTGACAACTCAAAGCATCCCTTTTAATGAGAGGACAGAAAAGCCTGGAATTGATTTATGAGCAGGTAGAGCATGTAGGCACACTTCTGAGAGCAAGGCCTGTTGTTGTAGCTGTAAACTACCCGATTAAACATTAATCCTAACCATGTGGGACTTAGCTCACCAGAGGTGTAATTATTTAATCTGTAAATGTAACGGCTTTGGATATATAAAGAACTGTTGTGCACTTTGTTACAGACAGATGATGCAAACTGCAGTCACAGATTTGTGCTTTGAACGTAGCCCATGAGTCCCATCACAATGAACAGTTCATTTGTACGTCTTGTGCTGTCCCAACTAGATGGCATGTGTGCTCTTAAAATTAAGCAAAGGAACAGTAACACACATCTATACGGAGAGTAACATAGCCTCTAAATACCATCTGCAAGTTTGGACTACTAAAGACTATTCAGTTAAGTACAATCAAAGTGTGGGAAAACATTTTGTGGAGACAATGAGGCACTTTTTTGTGTCTGTACATGTACAGGTAATTTTGCATTTATCAGCTAGCTCATTCAATTTCTGCTCACAAAGGTACCCTCTTCTGGCCTTCTGTAACTATGTTATGTAACACATAACTTAATTCATTTGCAGAAAGAAGAAATCAAGTAATGTTTTCTTCCTTACATTGTAGCTTAATTTCCCTCTCCTGGACTTAAAATTGGTATAGAATGAAATGGTCTGTTAATAGCAATGGCTACTTTTATTCTGTTGTGGTCAAGGCAATTTTTAAAAAAGCTTTCTTTCTTTTTCTTTCTCTCTTCCTTCTAGTTTTAACTTTTAAGTTAATTACCTGTCTTAACCAACTTCACGACAAGAGTATAAATCTACAAGACAGTCTTGTTCTATCTGATTTTCTTTTTTCCTGCATAGGGAAGAGAAACACAGCTAAAAATATCACACAGTTTGAATCGTGAGCATAGAAGAGAAACTGGATGGGGAAGAGGGGGGCATCAGACTTCAAACACACAAAAGGCTATAGCAGAAAGCAAAGGAGCAGTCTCTTTTCCAAGCATATGGTAACCACAACAAGAAGTAATGAGCTTAATTTGTAGGAAGAGAGTAAGAGAAAAATTCTAAACATAGATGAAGTTGCCTGAAGGATGATCTTATTGGAGATCTGTAAGAAGAAATCAGGCAGGCACCTGTAAGTAACAAGATAGGTGTGATTAATTGGACACTGCGGGGCTGAGGACCCTTCCAGCTCAATTCATTGGCTCTGTGATGTAGAGCTTTCTCCTTGCCATGAGATCATGACTAGGGAGATGGGGCCAAGTGAAGGAAACCTATTGATAGGAGTCACCTTTGTGCTATAGTGGTCTGTTTGGGAACAGACAATATAAATGAGAATGAAGAAAATATGTTAGACAGCCTGTTGGTGATGGAGGACTTTGCTGAGCGTGTTCTCCCAGGCTGCAGCTGATCTCAGTCCCTACAGCATCTTCTCAGCCCAGTGTCCAAGTGCTGGAGGATGAGGAATTACTTGTTACTGTGCAGGTAAGTCCCCATTTATCAAGCAGAGCATTTACTGGCTATCAGTGAGCAGATCTTGACAATGTTTATTTTTCTGAGTTGGCCTGCTCCTGAATTTTATGCAGCTTAGATCTTATATTGCTCAATCAGCAGATCTGATAGAGGAAATCTGCACAATTAAGATGATTAATTTTCTATGCCACCTGTCTTAAAGTATATAAAGTATACCTGTTCTGCCATGAATGATTACTACAGATGATGAATCAGCAAGGATGGGCCCATGTTTAACACTTTGGTTCGTGATTTTGTTATAATCTCTGACATGACTGATTATGCTGTGGCCTGGAGCAATTTATCGAATTAATGAATTACTTACTAATACATGAGTGTGATTAATTGAGATGCCTGTTTGGATCCTATTCTGTGTAATGAGGCTTGAGCACTGACAGGTGCAGCCTGTGGGCCTGATTCTGCCTTCCAGGAAATGATGGGAAGTCACTGAGATAACCCATGCCAACAAAGGCCGCAAGACTGTGTCAAGTGAACTCCCATGTTGAAGGTAACTGGTACCCCTTAGCTCATCTACCTGGTAGACTTGCAACTGTGCATTTCTCATGAGTGAAAATGTTGTCCTCCTCCTGCCACCTTCTCTTCCTTTTCCTCCTTCAGCTCTTACTTTTCTGTCTACTTACTCTAATTTACTGCCACCACCTGCAACGACAAGTGAAGAGTAGCAGAAGCTGGGGCCTGCTCCTGGAAGGCTGGTGTGGAATTAGGACCTGTATTCTTGAAATGCAGATGGTGAAAGGAAAGCCCTTGTAGAGCCTGGATCCTTAAATGTGTGTTTTCAGGTTTGATACATTAGCATTCTGACTATGGCAGCACCTGGTCTTCTTTTGGATGATGACTCTTTCTGAGAGAAGTTTCTGCACTGACCAGCAGAAACCAAACACTTGTATATTCCGTGCTATCCTTACCTTTGACAGCAGGTAGGAGGTGGAAAAAAAAGAAAATCCAGTTGTGTCAGATAAGTGTTTTTGCCCCCAGCATTGCCTGCTCTGCACATGCAGCTGGACAGGCAGAGGGGACAACAAAGCGATATGTCCTGGGACAGTCCCCACTGTGCTCCTCCTCCTCAGCCTGCCCAATCTCCACACTGGTGGTGGGTGGCTGTGAATGAGAAACCCAGCTAAACTGCTTCCTCCTCGTTCAGATGAACCATGAAGGAGCTAACCTGAGGAAAGTCAACAAGCCTTGCTGTATGACAGGAAAGTTGTAGGCTTGATACTTTCCCTCTCAGAGGGGTGATTTAGGCCTGCCTTGGTAGAAAAAAATGGTGTAAAGCTGCTTGAAGCAGGAATTGGGTCTCTGTGTGCTTTGGTTTTGTGCCTTCTGGGAACTGAGGAGTAAGAAAGGTGGACACAAGGCTCTGTGGCCTAATTTTTGTGTTGCTGTGCAGGATGTGTCTATATAGGATCGTTGTTATTTTGCTGAGGAGCTGAGTTGTTGATAATGGCTAGAAAGCCACAGAGCTTATTGCTCCACAGAGCAATACACCCTTTTCTACAAAATGGGCTATTAGCACTTGTGGCACAATGGAATGACTGTCTTTTCCAGTCCCTCGTTACAATAGCTTAACTGTAGTTTACTTTTGCTAACTCTTACGGAACTGAAGGAAAAGATGTTAGTAGGATTACTGGAGAATGACTTCTGGTGGTAAAGCAGAAGTATTTGGGCGTAAGTAGTTTTGGTCTCCAGGTTAATGGGTTTCAATTTAAATTGAGGAAGCTTCTCTTCTACTGAGCACCTTTCCTTAGGGTGGTTCTGGTGATTCACTTCCATGGCAGAGCTGTTTTAAGTCTTCCAGATTCTCTGGCACTTGTACTCCAGTTGTAGCTCCTGGGTGCCTGCACTTGCAACACATAAACTACACCTGGAGTTTCTGCTCAGCACCCCTTCCTACTACTCTGGTGAATCTGAAGGCACAGCTCTGTAAGACTGAATGGTCTTGCAGTTCATCTGGCCTTGGAAGGAGAAGCAAGGTGAAATGGGACGGGCTGTGTCAGAGGCAATGTGTGGAGCAGCTTAGTGAGGAGCCTTCCAAATAGCCCACTTGGGCAGTTGGGATTCACTGAGGGTAAGAAAAGTCTGAGAAGTCCATGTGACTCACTGCTGGCTGTTTGGGTTCCTGTCTGGAAATCAGGACCAAGGAATTCAGACTGTGCAGCTGTTAATGACATGATCTCTTGAGAGCAGCTTTGCATGTGAGGGATGTTTATTTTTTGTGTATAATTTGTAAGGCCATCATTAGCTTTTTTCTTGACCCCTATTCCCAGGATGGTGGAAAACAATTTCATCTGCAAATAGTGTATTTCAAGGTCTATTATTTGAAAAATCTTCTTGAAATGGCAATGCAAATACTGAGCACTGTCTCTGTGGCCCAGAGCTTGCATGGTAGCTTCCTTACTGTATTAGTGCCTTAGAGTATTTTCCTCTTATACAGGCTCTCTGCAGTAGAGATATGGACAGAAAGATCCCTATGATTCTAAGTATAACTCTCTGTGAGAGAGTAGAGAAAGTTATTTGGAGGAGAGTGGGAATAATTGTTTTTTCCCAATTGATGTGCTGTATTGAACAATGGATTTTTTTCCCGCTCTTCTCCATGTGAAATAGACATTCTATGAATTTTGGGGCTGAACAAAAGATTCAGCTAGTCAGAGAAAAGCAAATGCAAAAGGAATAATCTGGGGAGAAAGAACCAGAGAAGGATAACCAGAGGTATAAAATGGACTTAGCAGCTAACTGCTTGAAGCACCTGGCTGCCTGTGTTTGCAGGGGATTAAATGCCCTTCGGAAGGGATATGAGGCTAAGTGTAGTCACTCAGTCAGCGTGGGTGACCCAAAAGGGCTGGACAAAAAAGTTCAAAGTTCTAACAGTACTAAGCTCAAATGAAATGTTCTGGTTCATTATTAAGACTTCTAAAGACTTGCAGTAAAAGAGAGCATCACTTTACTAAAAGTGTTTGGGCTCTGGGGCTCCTGTCTCCATGGCAGAGAGCCTGAAGTGCTGACCTGGATCATTACTCCAGAGCTGGAGAGCTTGGAAAGAAACACATCTCTTCTGGGGCTTGTCTCAGAGCCCTTTGGTGGGAACCCTGACTTTGGATTTGCCAAAAATTCACCCTCTGAAGATGTAGCTACAAGACGTTGGTGCAGTGGGGTGGTGTGTACATTTTGAAGCCTCTCTAGAGTGTGGTCTGTGTAAGTGCCATGATACAGATTTCTGAAGGGCAGACACTCTCCTGGTTTTGGCTGAGATAGTTTTATTTGTAGAGGATGGTATGATGCTGTGTTTTGGATTTAGGAGAAAAATAATGTTGATAATGCATGGATGTTGCAGAGAAGTGCTTACATGGAAGCAAGGAGTTTTCTGCTTGTGCTGGCCTGCCAGCAAGGAGGCCGGGTGTGCACCAGGAGTTGAGGGGGGGACACAGCCAGGACAGCTGGCCCAGGCTGGCCAGAGGGATAGCCCATACTCTTTGGTGTTGTGTTGAACTAAAAAAACTAGGGGCTGTTGGCTGGAGAGGCAGCTGCTGCTTAGGGGTGGGCTGGGTATTGGTTGGTTTGTTGTGAGCAGTTGTGTTGTACATCATTTGTTCTGTGTATTCTTTTATCATTATTATTATTTTCCCTTCCTTTTCTGTCCTATCTCAAACTATGAGTTTACTTTTTCCCAAATCCTCTCTCCCATTCCCACTGAGGGGGGAGTGAGCAAACAGCTGTGTGGGGCTGAGTCCCAACACAGTGCTAGGTACCAGTGCGAATGAAGCCTGAGTGCCACACAAGAGGTGCGTGAGGACAAGTCTTTCAATTTCCACTATATGGCCATGGATAAAGACTTAAGTGCATAAACAAGAAGGTACAAGTCATGATCTCTGAAGAAATAATTTTCCTTCTGCTGCGTTTCTTGTGTGTTAGGCATAGACTTGAGGCATGCATAGTGTTACAGTTTGCACTAGTACCCTCTGGATTCTTATCCCACTGAACAGCTGATTAAATTGAGAAAAGCCACTGAAACATGTGACTTGACCTGCCTTAGCAAACCTCAGCAAAAATAGCATGAAAGGGAGGGGGTGCTGGGTCCTCCCTGAAGGTGATGCCTTGGTTCTGCTCCCTCTGCTCTCCTGGGGCTTTCCCTGGCATCGTGCTTTCTCCAGGTGCTGCAGTACAGCTATTCCTTAAAAGCCCTGCAGTGCCGGAGGCATTCTTTTCCTTGCTTCTATTCATTTTACTTGATGTGCTGACGTTGCTTTGTGGAAAGAAGCCCTTTGCTGAAGCCTGTATGGGAAGGGAAGCGACAGCCAGTGCAAGCTGTGGCACCTGGACCAAGTGCTCAAAAATCAAATTCACTTTTTCTTTCTCAAGCTATCCTGCTGTGCAGGCAAGCGGGATACATTACTCCTGATGGTTGTGGGTTACACACACTGGAGTAATGGCACTGAGAAACTGTGAAATAGCTTTCTGTATGATCAAATACTGTTAAAGATCAGAAAAAGCAACGAAAACCAGGGTGTTCAGGCTTACAGTCAGATTTCTCCTTTTCAACTGTGCCTGCCCCCTGTGGTGTTCAGAAGTTGGACCTCTGAGCAGCAAAGCACCTCCTCCTCTCTTTCCCTTTTACTCTGGTTTTGTTATCTGCAGAAGAGTGGGTTATGGGTGTCTCGCTCTGGAGGCTCCCTACACTGCCTTGAGGTCAATCATGAACTGCCTCCCATGTGAGAGGAACCTTCTGGGTCCAGGGGAGGACACCTGGCTGATGGAGTGACCCATGTGTCTTCTTCACAGGGACATTTAATCACAGAGCTCATGATGCCTGACAGAGAAAACCAAGCCCAGGTGGGCAGATCTGCCTGCCCTATTGGTTTTGCAGAGGGCTCTGAGACTTAGTGTCCTCTCAACAAGTCACAGGAGCCCTGTCTGGTGAGAAAAGAGCCTTTCATCACAGTGCCTGATTGTGCTGGATAATTACAGTATCCTGTGCTTCAGGGAACTCCGTTCTTCCTAAATCTCTGCAAAAATGACTCAAGGAGCTAAAAGGGTTGCACTGTAATCAGCTGGGGATCACTGCCATCTGATAGGTCTGTAGTGTCTGCTCTGATTTTCTGTAGCACCCTTGATCTCTGCAAGTAAGCATGGAAAGGAAGTAACAGGCCTGGAGAAGAAGCAAGCTGAACAGAAGTACCTTTTTGTAATGACAGGTACAACCCAAATGTGAAGAGTTAGAAGGAGGTGGGAACTGAGACCTTCTTTTCCCCTCTTAAGCATGATGTTTTTCCAGGGGTGGGGTGAGATCCCTGAGCCAAGTGAAGGTGCAAACCTGGCTGCATTGGCTGAAAATATGCTGCTTAATAACACACAGCTGAGAAGCATCCTTGTATGCTGGCTCACTGATTGTCGGTGCTGCTTAAACAGCAGGCATGATCCCTGACTGCTTTAGCTCGTGCCTCTTAGCGCTGTCTGAGGTGCTGTCTAGCTGGTTTGAGGCAGCTTGTAGCAGTGACCACGTACAAAAAGCATGAAGCTTTTCTCCTTGTGCTTTAAGCAGCCCTCTTCTGCTATTCACAGAGGTGTTGCACCTTCAGATGCCCTGCTGTGCCCTATTGCCATCCCCCAGGCAAGCAGTGAGTGCTTTCCTCTTCACCATACAGGAGAGACTGTGATTTCACCCCAAAGTTATGTACTGTTCCCTCTGACTTTCCCTTTCATTCCCTCTCTGTTCCCTCTCATTCCAGTAAACCTGAATCTCCTCAGTTTCCAGTCACAGTGGTACAATTCAATTGTGTTTGTACTCTTATAGATATGTAATTGGGGACTGGAAAAAGTGGAGCAGTTTTGAGCTGATGGATGGGAGTCCTCCTATACTTCAGTCCTTTCGCCCCAGAGATCTGTCACTCTGCCTTTACAGAGGCAAACTAAACATTTATTGCCCTTGCCTGCCCCAGCCAGTGCCAAGCAAGCACAGTACCCCTTAGTGAATCTACAGTCCATGCAAACAAAGGGATTTTTATTTATTTTTTTTTATTTTTTTTAGCTTTTCTATGATTACTGGTATCCTTGCAGTGCTGTTTCTTCTGACTCAGTCTGTAATCCTTTACTTGCATTTACACTGAAGAATTTTCCTGGGGTCGTCTTTTCAGTGCTATTACGGGTAGCAGGTAAGTAAATTACCACTGCAGAGCATAAGCCATGAGCACAGCACCAAATGAGTGATGAGTAGCTTCATCTTTCAGAGGTACACACACAGAGCAACTCAGGAACACAAAGTATCCCCTGAAGTGTGGCTTAGTTTCATCTTTAAAATCTTCATTTCCTATTGTCATAATTCCTGGCTCACAGGACAAGGCAAGAAAAGGGGGACCTTTCTCAATGGCCAGTTTACCTGTGAGAAGTTTTGTTCTCTGTAGCTGTCAGTGCTGTAGAGAAGCATGTGGTACCCCAGGACCATGCCTGAGAGCTACTGCTGTGTCCTACTGGTTCCATTGGTGGAAGGGACCAGTCCTTTGGGGCTCTGTGTGGTTCCATCCCTAATGGATCTGAGTCATTTCATAGTGTGTTATCATTGGATTGTGCTGTTCCTTTATACCTGCAAGTATAACTAATCGAGAAGGGACAGATGAGCTTTAGCAGGCAATATATTTTACTTATGGTCTGTAAATGACAGTTTTGTTGTTTAATTCCCATTCTTTAAGAAGACCTCACAGGAGAGCTTCTGTGTGGCAGTGTACCATATGTCATTTTTCTTCTTCCAGAGAAGAGCTTGTTTGTGGAAAGGTGTATCCACAAGGACTAATAAAACAGTCCAAAAGGCACCTGCTGCTTCAGTGATTAGCAGCAGCACCAGGACATCCTACGGCATCTCCAGCCAAAGTGTGCAGCCCAAGGTGGCTCAGCTTGTTACCGGCTCCTCCTTCCCTTGGAGTTATCAGTCTGCTTTGACCTTTCTGTCACCTTTACCAGCAGACACTTGGCTGCTTGCTGCTGACTCAGAAGCTGCTGTCTCAGCTGAGAATACCCTGCTTTGTGAGTCATGCACTGTCTCTACAGGCAAATGGCTTAAAGGGCATGGTTGAAAGTTGGCTCTTTCTGTGCTCCTTGAGCCTCATGCCGCCAAGTGGATTGGAAAGTGTAAGCAAGTGTTGAATCATGTATAATTATCATTCTGGGCTTCCTTCTAAGGCCACTCTCTATATCTACTAGTAAAAATCTGTGATTGTAGTTCATATATGTGGCTGACGAAGAGGTGGGCAAGTCCTCCTTCCTGGCTGATCTTGTGATGGGTACCGCTGATGTGTCAGACAGTGAGTCATCACAAATTTTTTGATTTCATGGGGTTAGGCTGTGTTTTTCCAAGTCCTCCAAGTGGCCATAGCTGCTTCCTTGAGTGGTTGACTTGGGAGAAATATCAAGATCTGTAAGTAGGCATTGCAGATGACTACATGCCTGCTTATTCTGTGTGTTAACATCTCAGTTCTACTGCTCATTAGTAGTCAAAAACGTAATAGTGTTCTGTAATGGGAAAGTCAACATATGTCAAACTGGTAGTGGAAACACCTTTACCTAGAAATATATGCCTATGTATAAAATACATGTGTAAGTATTCACACGTACACATTTTTGTGTGTGTGCATTTCTGTTACGATAAACTGATGTCCTGGGTGCATCAATCCTAAACATTCATGGCAAAGATGGGTGTAGCTGCTACCAAGCTGGAATCAGAAATATTTTGGAAAGTCCTGTGAAACAAACAGCTTAAAACCTAGTCAGGCAATTTTCCAGAACTATGGAGAGAGAACAGTGAAGGTCCGTATCGTCAAAGAGCATGTGTGCTTCTTGGAGTTAGCTCTGGTAGAATGAGGTGCATATTTTTCTTGTAATTCTTGTAATTGCCAGGCACCTAATTTTTCAACACTTCATGTGTAATTATAAAAATTACTCTGCTATAACCTTTATGTACAAGCAAGATGATTAGCCTGCTGCCAATCACAGTGGTCTTTGTTGTACAACTGCGCATGGCAGATTTGATACCTAAAATGTTCTGTGTTTCTGCTAAAAAAAAAAAAACACTGGCTCTTCAGGATGTGTTTGCTAAGTAAGATTTCAGTGATCTGCTCATGAACCTGGCTATGAATTCATTTCTGGTTCATAAAAACTTTTGTCTGTTAGGTTTTCTTTGGAGGGGATTTTTGGTTTTGTATTTTGCAAATGAGTCCAAAATTATGATTGTTCCTTACATTTCAAACAGAAATTGGCAACATCTGTTGGCAACAGCAAGTGTTAACAGCACAGAAGAAGGAAAATATTTGTAAAGATCTGCAAAGAATTACCGTTTCTCGGAAAAAAAAAAAAGTTACTTACCACTGAAGACCTTTGAGGTTACTTTCCCCAGTGACACCTGGCAGAAGGAGGGAGAGATAACTAAGTTTATCTGGGATCTAGTTGGTCCTTGCTGTTTCACCAAATATTCCTTGCAAGGTCTGCCATGGCGTGAAATGAAGTTCTCCCTTCTGCAGCAGAAGCACCAAGGAAGTGGTAAGTTTTGTGTAAATATACAACAGGCCACTAAAATGGATGCTCTTCTCTCTCAGCGAGGGGAACCTGTCCCAAAGCTGGATGAGGAACAGAGCTTGGGTTTGTTGGGACTCACCTGGTGATGCCCCAGCAAGTTGTGATCAGGCGTGAGCTCAGAGGGAGAGCAAGCAGAGGGGTGATGCTGCCATAGGGGCTCTCTGCCTCCCTCCCAGGAGGGCAGAAAGGGGAAGACTGTGATTGTGGTGCTGCCCTGGGTGGTGCAGTTTCTGAGGTGTGTGTTCCTGCAAATGGGATGTGGGGGTGGCTTGCCATTTTGGTAGTCATGAGCTGGTCTTCAGTTTGCTGGTGTCTGAATGTGCTTGGTTACAAATGGCTTTAGGAAAAGCTGTGCAAAGTGGTAATTCAGAGCACATTAATTTGGCCCCTGCTGTAAATTACCTTTTGGAGAAGCCTTGCTGCCTTCTTTCTCTGTAAAGAGAGCTAGACACTACTAAGGTCAGACAGTGTGAATATCCTCCAGGGATATTTAAACCCTGATAATGCACTATGGCTATTTAGCCTGCGTCATGCAGCAGGGGCAGAGCAAAAGGGCTTGGCCATAATCCTGCGCTGGGCCTCTGACTCTTGTTTGGGACCTGGCAGGTCTTCTTTTAAAAAGAAATTCAGTATCTATTTAAAGACTCCAAGTGATGAAGAATACTCCATATCCCTGAGTAAGCTGTTTCAATGATTAATTATCCGCACTGTTAAAAATTCACACCTCATTTCTAATCTGATTCTGTCTAGCTTCAGCTTCCCAGTGTTGGCTCTTTAATAGCTGGGAGAAAAAAAGACAGGAGATCTATCTGTGTCTCAGTGCAGCCCCTTGTAAATTGTGATCAAGTCACCTTTTAACCTTCTCTTAGATGAACTGCACATATAAAGATGACTTTCACTGCAAGGAAAGCTTTTCATTTTTTTTTTCATAGCTCCAGTCATTTTTGAGGTTCTCTCCTGGGTTATTATCTTAAGCAAGGTGACTTTTGGGTGCATGCAGTAGCTCTGCATGCTCAGGAGTGGGAGAGACTCACAGAAGCCTGGCTTAGGTCTGGGATATCCCATGGGGATGGAAGCAAACCCATTTTCTCCTCTGCCATGCATGGGAGGGGGGAGGGGGGAGGGAATAAAAAACGTCCATTACTCCCCCCCCCACGCCATTAGCTTTCAATGGGGCGTTTAAGATAATTGTTGTGCCATTTCAGAACAGAAGATATTTTTTTGTAGAACTGGCTTTGATGGGTTTGCACAGATGTTTTCTCCACTCTACTCTTTGCTCACAGATGGGGGGAAACCTCCCTAAAGCTTTTTTTGGACAGTGGAAAAATACCCTTAATGTGTTCTCCAAAACTGCGCATGATGTGGAGGGACAGCTAGATTTATGAATAACTGGGGAAAATGGGAACATCAATCCTTTTCACATCCAGGCTTGTCAAGTAATTTAATGTCCTCAAGCAGCAGACAACACCAATACAAAGATGCAAATTACCTTTGTTTTGGTCTGACTGATATTTAGGTGGGGATGATTATCTTCCCTGGTTTTTGGTGACCATGACATTGGTTGAAAAGGACTGGGTGACCATTTTGTCTAATACGTCTTGACTGAAACATGCTAGCAGCTTGTAGGCAATCCCGGGGGCTGCCCCACGTTATGGGATTACGTGGATCTGGATGTTGGCACTGTGACTGGGTTTGCACTGCTCTTTACTTGGGCTTTGCCAGCATTGGCCTGGAAGAAGGAAGATGCTGTGCAGGCTTCAGCCATTGGATGCTTATCCTGGGCTCTGTGTGGCCATGCCAGGCTAAATTTTTGAAGGCTGTTGCTACTTGAGCTCTGCAGCTCCAAGGTCTCCTCAGCAGGCAGGGTGTGCAGTGGTGTTAGTGGTTCTTTGAGTCCTGAGAGTAACTGGAGAAAAAGCTACCATGTTACCCTCAGCTTTGTGAAACTGGTTATGCAAATTATACCTGAGTTAGCTCACATTTGGCAAGTAATTCTCACAGGTCAATGAATTTCAGGTGAGAAACCCTTTAAATCCCATTGGGATTTAAATCACTGATTTGTAATTGTTATGCTGGCTGACTTACTGGCAGGGTTCTGATGTAAAAGGTGTTTAGTTCTGCTTGCAAACACTTTTTTTTTTTTTTTTTTTTTTACATTTATTTTTAAGCTGAGGTATCCAGCCTTCCATTAACTTCCACTTAAAACTGGATCATTTGCACAGCTCAATTTGGGGCCCAGGAATAAGTAGCCGATGGGCAGAAGCAGCCACTGCTGACTGACCTGTTATTTGCTGTATCAGGGAGCTCCATAGGACTTTTGAAACCATGTTAGATATTGGTCTGATTTCTCTTGATTTGTTGAGCAGGCTGTGGGTGAAGCATTACTTTTATATAGCAGAGGCTGGGTGCTTTTGCTCTGAAAGTCATTGTGACAGAGGGCATTAGATTTGACCTGCCACAGTGAAGCCTCGACTTCTCTTCCCAGGCACGTGTGAAAAGCCCTGTGGTAAAGCTTGCAAATAGCAGAATATCAAGAGCTGCCTGGGCCAGAGGTGAGTACTACAGCTGTGTTCTTCTGACTAGCAATTTGGTACCAAAGCCAAATGGCTTTCATTCCCTTGTCAGTGGCTGTGATCGTACCTCAGCCTCGTGGAGAGGTGATGTGCCTGTCATATGCACAAATCAGAGAGATGTGAAGCCTGACAGCGCTGCAAGACCTCTGTTGTTTGAGAACCTGGAGCTGATCACACAGTCACTGAATTCACCCTGGACTGAGGGAGGAGGAACTGCTGGGGACACCTGGCCAGAGCCCCTCTGTAGATCGTTAACGTTTTGTCTTAGTATCAGTGCACAGCATGTGGCTGTTTTCTGTAAATGTCCTTGGATTTCCTTTGTGTGGGGTAAGTGTGAGCCAAATGAACAGGCTGGTCTTTTTGTAAGTTTGGCTCGACTGATTTTTTTTTTTTTCTTTTGTGTTGACTACAAAATGGGTGATGCAAACAGCACATTTTGTGTGCTGTGATGAAATGTCTTTACTTATCTATGTTCAGATGTATGTAGAAAGATGCTAAACTAAATTTTGGAATGCTTATCTAGAAACTAGTGTTTGTGCCTGGAGAAACAGGTTCATAAATGGCAGTGGGAAGTCCATGATGGATGAATAGCAAGATTTTAGGATATCCCTCTATGGACTCTTCCAGAACTTGCCTTTTCACTCTCTCCCTACTCTTTTTCTCTTTGGTGAGCTATCTGCTCACCAAATGCACCCTCTTCTTAGCTCCTCACAGTGGGTGAATCCCTGCTGTAGGTCTTGGGCTTGAAGCTTGCTGTTCTGCTTTAGGCACTCCTATCAGCTTATCTCCAGTGTCTCCACTTGGTTCAATGAGGTGCGGTGGCATGATGTGTGGTGGTATTTCAGTATGTGAGAAGATACTATTGCCACCATCCCAAAGGCCTGGATGCCAGGAGGGTGTATCTATTAACAGAGACAAAATGTTGAGTTGTGGAAGAAGCTGTTCTTGTATGTATCTTCTGCTTTCTGTTGCCAGTGTTTTTGGACATCTCTTTTGTCTTGGAGCTGATCTCTAGATGTAACATGTAGGAAAAAAAAAACAAACAACAGACTTCTGTTTTTAATCCTTTCTGTTCTTCATGTGAAAGAAGGCAGGTGGTGTTGACAACAACTAGTAATTTGCTGACTTGGCAAGAGGGAAGAGACTGACGATGACTGAGGAGGAAATGTTAGCCATACCTGTTTCAAACCCTTCATTTCATATCCATTTTATCTTCAAGACCAGTGCCTGCTTCTGGCAGAAAACAAATAGGTTAAAGGCTCAGTGCTGTGACCTTCTTCCTTCTGGTGTGAAGTGTCTGCAATAGCTCTCACCCTGAACTGCTCCAGCAGAACGAGGACAGGACATATTCCTCATCCCTTCTTCTTCCCCTATTGCTCCTAAAATGCTTTCATGCCTTCATTGGTTATCATGAAGAAGGGCACACGCTCTTCTTGTTGTGAGGCAAGAGGGGAAAGAAAGTAAGGGAACACCTTTTCAGGCTGCCTGTAACAGGAGCTGACAGTAGCAGCCAGCAACACAGAGGAGAGGATGTGTATTTTGGTCAACTAAGACACTTTTCTGTGAATCACCTTCCCTTTTTCATTCAAACCCATTCTGCTCCAAGAAGCCATCAACAAACTCAATAACTCAACAAAAACAAACCATATATCTGCTCAAGAACAGACCATTAAGTCTGTAGCATCCTGCTTGTGAGCTGTATAGGTGTGGATCAGTTCCATGTAGTTAGGGATCCTGCCAAAGACTTCTCAGAAGTGACTAATGATTCTGTGTGCATCAGTTTTTTGGCACCTGAACACCCACCCCCTGAAAGTCTCATCCATTATACATGCTGTTATATAACAAGCAGCCTAGTCCTTCCTCATCAGGGCAGCGCTCTGGTTTCCAGGGGGAACAGATTAAGCCTTCAGGTTTCTCCCTCCTTGCATTCACCAAGAGTGTTCCATAAATAGTGTCACCCCTACGTACAAACCCTCAAAACCCATCTGGATAGCTGTGTACTGCTTAGGGTAACTTCAGTGCTAGGATCATGCAGAATTAGAGCATTTTTTTTTTTTTTTTCTCAGCAGAACTGGCAAAATATTATCTAAATGCCACTTCATTTTAAATATATCTCTTCATCTGAGTTGTTTGGTACATATTTCTCTGGGTTGTTTGCATAAATTTAGCTATTAAGAAAAAAGCAGAGTGGGTTGGAGGAAACCAAAACAGTGTTCCTTACGCATCTCTCTTTCACCAGCAAGCCAATGCAGTTTTGTACAGCCCTTCTAGGCGCTTGATGCGTGTTTTTCTAGCAGAAGGAGCAAAACACCAGCAATTGCTGAAATGACTGGGAAATCCACCGCTGCGATCAGCAGAGCCAGGAACATACCTCAGGTGCTATGAAAGCACCCTGCAGATGCAGATATTCTGGCATGAGAGCAATGAAGAAGAGTCTGAACCATCTTCCTCGGTTGCAGCTTTACTACAAAATCCAGATGTAGGTCTAGAAAGTGGGTTATTTCAGTAGACCACTCTGCATGTCAGGAAGCTCATGGGTTTGGGTTTCTTGCTGGATATTTTGGCTGCTGTTGCTGCTATGGGCAGGGCCGATGGGTGTGCAAGGGAAGCTGTTACCTTCCAAAAATCACCTGGATCAACATCAAACGCTGTTGTTGTGTTGTGTACCATCAGGCACAAACCCCAGGGCCCTCTGGCTGGCTTACAGCCGTGCTATACCTCCCAGAGTTTTCTTGGCAGGAGTAAATTTGTGTCATGTCCCTCTTCCAAGGGTAGGTGTAATGCAGTTCTGCCCACATGGATGAGGTGTTGTGAGCCTGCTCTGCCTGGTGTGAAGCTGTGGAGCTTGGAAGTCATGGTCTGTTTTGAGACAAAGCCAATCTTGTGCTGCAAGAGTGTTGTTACATTAAGCAAAAGATCATCAAACATTTCAGAATGGACCTCACTAGTTATATCACTTACCTACATGTAAATGTAATGAGGAATGGCCATTGTTTTTGCAAAGCTACTTGATAATTGTCAGCTGAGCTTGACATTTCAGCTAATGGATTAATACAGCTGATTGTACTGTGGAAGGAACCTTCTGTGTAGAAGAAGCCAATTTCACTTTCAGTTCCAGGTGGGAGATAATGCCCAGTATTATTACTAGAGACATCTGGATTTAAAATCAAAGATAATTTCAAATATAATTCAACTTCTTGCAAATCCCAGGTCTTTTTGGCCTGGCCAAAAATATAGTTATTTACTTTACTTAGTGATTAAGCTGAAAGCATCTCTTTTTTTCCCCTTTAGAATAGCTGTTACCCTTTAGGGAGATAAGATTTGAGTTCTGACTATCATTAATTCTTTCTATAAACACCCTCTGATGAAATACATTTGAAAAGCACACACAATGCACTTCTTTTCCTTAGCCACAAATCCTGCACACTCTGGTCTGCAACTCCTGTCTGGTCTCTCATCTCCCTCATGGACCTGTGGTGTTTGGCTGGTGGCTTAATTTTGATCCTCCTTTCAACCTCCAGTATTAGGAAGAAAAGGAAACCCTTCTAATAGGATAGATTATTGCCACAATATACTCTTGTATTTTATATTTTTGTTATTGTTAACAACAGTCAGGAAGACCACAAACCTAACGTCTAGAAAGAAATTTTACAGATCAGCTTAAGCAAAATAAATGTTTCAGTAGGAGGAAAGTTTTAATTGGATGTAGATGGAAAAAATAATTAATTAGGCTGTATTATGCTCTTGACAAACTATCTGTTTAATATCAATTGCTGAATTGCCCCTGCTGGAATTTTAAGGCTATTGAAAAGCAAAGTCCAAGGAGTTGTAGCAATCAATAGGAATGTGGTTATTATTATATTTGCAATGAAAGTCTTAATATTTTTTTAAAAACTCTATTGACTTTTTATACTCAAATATTTTAACTAGACAGTTAACAGTAAAAATATTTTTTCTTTGGGTAGTTATTTTTGCATGAGTTTTTGTTGCTGCCGTGTTCAAACATTATGGCTTTATTTATTTATTTTTTTAAATGCAATTACATGTATTTCCTTGAAATTCCTGCTGGCCCAAACTCTTATAAGCTTTGTTGCATGACATCTCTGTGTAAGGACAGATTTGATTTATGATCTTTAAAGCAAAATAAGCAGTCCTTTTATCTACATATACTGGTTGTTATTGCCTCAATATGTCTACTAAATGGGCAGATTTACTTGATGTTCCATGAAACAAGGCAAGTGGGCAGAAAATGGCATTATCAGCTCTATGTGGAAAAAAAAAATCCATTCTTCTTATGAGAAGCCAACAAAGGCAAAACTTAAACCAAATCTTTTGCCTGTTTGAGTGTGAAGGCACATCTTTGCTGTCTGTCTGTCCAGGCTCCACCTGTGAAGTTCTGTGAGGAAGCAGACTACACCATCTCTCTTTGAATGTGACCGTGAGGTACAGAATATGGTTGCACAATATTGGTGGAAGAGTTGGCCCAAAAGAATGTGTCCATATCATTCAAATAAATGTTCTCATCCAGATGTGGCAGTTGGTTAGATCTCAGAATACTTGCTGCTTGACCACGAGAATTTCTCTCTTTTTATTTATTTTTTTGCAAGACCTTTTGTCACAGAGCTGTACTGAATGTCTAGCTTCCAGGAGTACAATTTGATATTTCTGAGGTGACAGATTTTTATTTTTTTATTTTTTTTAGCAAAGAGGATTAGCTAGGGGAATCAATGACCAAGGGGGGAATGATGGATTCTTGATGTCTTGATATCTTCATAGCCTGTCTGAGTGCCTTTCTGAACGGTAATCAAAGAGGTCTTGTCTGGCTCTGTGCAGGGGCAAACGGGTGATGCTCTTTGGCTTGTGCAATGAGCAGGATGAGCTTAGCTGCTCCATTGGCCTCTTCTGGCCAATCTTTCTTGAGATCTAGGAGCCGAGGACAAGGCTCCCTAGGGAGGTATACCCTGGTCTGCTGCTTCACTTTCCTGGCATAATGACATTGATGCCTGGTGGTGCATGGAGGGGGCAGTGCCAGTGAAGTATGTTGTGTGAGGAGGCAGTGCCCAGCTGTTGAGGATGGCACTGGAAGCTCTTGGGCTGAGGCAGTGAAACAAGTCAAAGGACTTGGTTCAGTTGTAACTGAGATGCTTCTGCCCTATGCAGATCTGCTGGCTCCCTCCAAATTTGAGAAACTGTCATCTCATCTTCATTCTAATCCTGCCCTTCTTACTGCCTGTGCTTCATGCTGTCCCTGTCAGCACCCTCATTTTTTTTTTTTTTTCTTCTTTCCCTTCTCTCTCTTCAGTGTCTTATAGGTCTCTCCTAAATTGTCCCACTCTCCAATATGATATGCCTTTCCCTGCGTATCTCACCCTGGTTGTGTGTCTCGCCTCCCCTCTCCTTTTTCTTTCTTACCTACCTAGACTGTAAATTCCCATGGGTCCTGCTACTTTGTGCATATTTGGTAGAGCTGGCTTTTTAGGTTAGTGCTGTAGGAAGACACAGAAATATGCCTTATTTGACCTGTTTGTTCCAGAGTGGGTCATGAGGAGGTAAGCACTCAATGCAGAGGAAGGTAGATCCCCATTTATCTACATTAATGCCTGGCTACATCCTCATTAATCCTTGGTGCTTCAGTTCTACTGTAGAAAATGTGATTAATAATAACAATAATAATTTGCAAAGATTTTTGTTTAAGGGGGAAGGAGGAGAGAGAATTGAAAACTTATAAAAGTCATCCTTCAGATCATAAGGCTGAAAGTTGCACAGAAATTAAAAGTTGTGATTTCTTTTCTTTTAGTTTTGTACTATCTAGTTTTGTATTCTGTCTTTGCCTTAGAACAAAGGTTTGTTCTTAAGGTTGTGGTTTGCACCTGAAGCCACCACCAACCGAGGACCATTTTTCTCATCAGCTGGCCTATTCACCTAGAAATGAGGAAAGGAACAACTTTGAATATAGTGTTGCATCTTGCAGAATTTCCTTGCTGAAGCAGAAAGAGAGACGAAGTACTACGGTATTGCAAGCAGGGGTCCAACACTCATTTTCTCTTTAGTGGCCTGACCGTGATCCCTCCATCCAGTGGAAGAAGAAAGCAAAACAGCGTCACCAGAGCTCAGCAATCTAGTCTCACCCCTGAAAGTCCTGGGACTGAGAGATCCTGAAGTGTTTTCTGAAATATGTTGGTGTTTACCAACCTTGGACTTCAACAAGAGAAGCAGCAAGGGGGATTCTGGTGTGCATGTACATCTGAGTACGTACATGAACTCTCGTTAGAAGGGAGGGAGGAGAGAGAGAGAGAGAAAACAACATGTGCCAGCAACATTGCTTACATCTCCTTTACCTGTTAATGTCCCTGAATAATTACAGTGTTTAAATATTAGCCATTCCTTCGGATTATTTTTTTCTCTTTCAAAATTAATATATATATTTTTTTCAAGCTAATTTGGGTCAGAAGGTTGCTCTCATTTTGGAGCTGTGCCCCTCTGAAGCAACCAGGGTGTGTATTTCTGCTGGCTGGGGTGGCACTATCCCCTTCCACCCCACTTACCTTGGTGCATACTGACTTCATGTGTTGTCTCACAGTGTGGACAAAGGACCTGTGCCAATCAGTTTGGAAAGATAATTGACTTTGGACTGGTGACTGGTACTGTGGTGATTCTGTTTGAGCAAAATATTGACTTCCCCTGGTAGGAAATGAACATTGTAGAAATGACTTGAAAGTGTCTTTTTTTTCCTTATTCCTTTTTTTTTTTTTTTTTTTTTTAAGATTTTTAAAATGAACTAGAGAAAAAGAGAAAAAAAGCGAATGCAACAGGAGAAAAAAAAAGAATGACTACCCTAAAAATATGTTTTCACTTGTAATATTTGCAATGTACTTTGGAAACTGGGAGATTAAATTTCTTTTCCTATTGCTGTTTGCCAGAATGACACAAACTGTGCCTGTCTTTTCTGTTGTGATTCAGTGGCACAGGAGCCAATGTGGACTAGTTTTTCAGCATTCACTGTGCACGCAGCATCTTTGATAATATTAACAGTGATGTGTACAACTCTGGGAATACTATTTAACTGCAGCAGGTAGGCGAGCATGTCTTCTTCTGGGAGAGCTAGGCTGCTGTTTTCTTTCTATTTTTTTTGGAAACGTTCTTATCTTAGTGTAGTGGTGTGTATGTATATATTTTTTTTTAATGGTAAAATTTTACTGGTGGGTTTGGTTCAGATTCCCAGACAAATACAGTTCTGACTCGGCAGATGCTTAACCACATGTGTATACTTTATGTATATAGTACATATGACATTAAGAAACATTTTAATATCTTGAAAAATGTTTTCAGACTGTGCTCCTGAAGTCAGTGGAACTCTCTATGCACATGCAATTGCACACAAATAAATCGGTTTTGATCCTCAGAAGATTTTTGTTGCATCCTATTTTTAAGCTTAAATGAGAGAAGCTAAATAAACTGTACAGGAAATAAGGTGTACACACCAGCTAGCTATAATCACCTATATTCAGAGACTTGTATCCCTAGGGTCTCTCTGTAGTCAGTGGAGATAGAGATATTACTCCAGAGATGATTCAAAGCTCTTAATTTAGACACCTCAGGAGACTAGTCTTCTAATTTAGGTACAAAAATTAGGTGGTGTGAATAGCCCTCCCTGTTTTAATTCCTGGATGCAAGTCATCCAGAAAATGGTTGTTGTCATGCAAATAAATAACGGGAACACAAACAGCACTGGTGGCTCTGACAAGGGCTTCCCGCGCCCCCTGGCAGGCTAATTAACCTCCCCGTACAGCTCTGCGCCTCGAAGATGGGTGTGCAGCTCTGCGCGGCTTTCTTGAGCGACGCTCATTAATATTGGCAGCATACCCTCTGACCCTGGGAGGGAATCGGGGAGTGAAGAGGAAACATTTTTATAGTATGCAGCCGCTTGATGTCTTCCCTATTAAGGGAGGTGATGAACGTGATGCAGGAGTGCTCGCTGGGAGGAGGGATGTGTGAAAAGGGCTTCCCTCCTTGGGGAGTGGGTGGGGAGGAAGGGCAGATGCAGGTGTGGGTACAGATGTGTTCTGGTATCTTCCATGCAGGGTTAGGGAACAGGTGGGCACACTGCTGGGGTGGAGGACAAGGAGATCTTTCCTTAGTCTGGTGGAGCACATGGCAGCGCTGCTGCTAACAGCTCTGTGTAAAGAGCTGTGAGGCATAGGATGAATGGAGGAGACAGGCTCTAAAAAGGTCCAAATTCCTTCAATACACAGGTGTTCCTGTAAATAAAGGAGGAAAACACAACTTAAGTGCGTCACCTTGCCCTGGGAAGCTAGGCAACACCTACCCATGAATCCTATGCAACCCTGCCTGACCTGAGTCCCAGGGGTGTTCCTGAGTGCCAGGTGCCCAGCCGGGAGATGACAGCTCCCCAGCTGTGTCTGTCATCAGTACAGGGGCAATGAGAATGAGTTTGGTGTCTCTGCTGCAGACTCCAGCCTGAGTTTCCGTTACAGAAAATGATGGTGGCTGCCTTTAAACTGCAGGGGCAGCAGCACTAGAAAACAAAATGCACCAGGTGGGGAGCGCACTGAAATTCATCTCTAAGTGCTGCGGACTTGTGAATTAAGTCTTTTACTATTGGAAGTCCCTCAAGCAAAGCAAACTGGACTCTGTGCCCAGCAATCCTTGCTGCAGAGCAGAAGGTGAATTTTATGTGTTTTTTTTTTTTTTTTTCCCTTCCTGTTTTGAGCCTCCCCAGCTTTCCTTTTTGTCAACTGACTGTGAAAGGTGTTGGTTGTCTCTGAAGCAGCATAGGCAGACTCATGCTGAAAGACTTAGCTCTCCCATGAAAGGCTGAGTGGGAGGACTGGCACAGAGCTGGGCTTGATTAGTATTGAGCATAAGTTTTTCCTTGACAAGGCTTTGGCACATCTCTGGTTACTTACCTTTCCTCTGTGCCAAGTCCTTGCAAGACATGTACCAAATGTCCGGTGCCAAACAATCCTTTTTAAATATTAATCACTAAGGAAGCACATAAATTCTATGGCTCAAAAGCTGTGTGTGTGTCATTTGATCTAAAACAAAACAACACTGGGCCACGTTTGGTTTCAGTTTCTTGTTTTCTGTGTTTTTGAGATTTTTTTTTTTTTTTTTCCCCTTCCTATTAGCCACTTGTCCATGCAGACCAGATTAGGTGTATCCCTCGCTTGTGTGCAAAGAGGTGCTATTCTGCTATTAACACTGGGCTAAGGCCAGCTTAACTTCTGGTCTTGCTGCCACTGTGGGTGGCAAGAATGACCATAGCTGGAAAACCCTTCTGGGCCAGGGCTGTCACAGGTTACAACCTCAACCATGGTGTTTTCACCACGGGTAACTTTTCGCTTCTGCCCTACTCTATGAAAAGATGACCTCAGGTTTATAAGGCTATATGTTAGCAGTTGTCTCGGAGCACAATCCAGATTGGTAGGAATGTCAGTAGTCTTTATATTGCTCTTCTTACGTGTGAGGTCTGGCCAGATACTGAAGGCTAAAAAAAGGTTTGTGGGTGGCAACACAGAAAAGACCTCTTTTGTATTTTGTTTTCTCAGACATGTAGCCTTCCTACTTTACCTGCCCTGGCTCTGACTCCTGTCTGAACTGCTGGTGAATCGGTCTATATTTGCTCATCAAAAAAAAGAAAATGATGCTTTCTGCTGGTTTTATGTGCAAACGAAGAGCCATCTTGTGAAATCTCACCTTAAACTTTGCAGCCAAATAAGGTTTATTCTGGTCAGGTTGCACCATATGTTCCTCAAGTCAAGTCTAGGGAAACAATCCAGAGAGGATTTCAGCTCTGTGAGGACTGTATAGACATTGTTTTCTTTAAGGAAAAGATAGGTACAAATAGATAAAAACCCTTTGAGATAAAAGGCTGAAATAGGTAAGATGGTGTTTCCTTCACTGGAAGGGAATGCTTCACAGGACATAGCTGGTAAGTAGGAGACACCAACGTTTTTACTTTCTCCTTTTTATTTTACTCATATCAGTAGGCTTTGGATTTGTAATACTCCTCAGTGGTGAGCTCTGGAGGCAGAAGATCCACCTGACTTGCTCTCAATCGCATTTCAGTTCATGCTGGCAATGTAGGAGAAACTACTGCTTTCATGGAAAACACCTTGTTATCAACCTTCAAAATGTGTGCATTTTGAAATTCATTTTTGTTTGGCTTCAGAACAAAATCCAGAATTTTTAAGATGTCACCTTTCCAAAAGTTGTTGGGTGAGGTAAAGTTTCTAAAATTTTAATTCAAAGCCCAGAAACGTGTTTTTCTGTTTCACACTTTCACTTGCATTTTGACTGTCTGTGGCCTGCTGATAATGGTAGTGGTGTAATATGTCCTTATCCTGTTCATTTATTTTACTGTAAAGTAAAAATATTCTATTCTTTTCATGTTTTTGCCTAGGGATAACTTATCAGAGGGGTAGTCATATGAGACTGAAGACGTACCATAAACTTTTCAATTAAAATTTGAAATCAGTGTTCCATTTTAAATTATTACATATGAATACAGATCAAAGTGAACTTATTTTATGTAATATCAATTCTTAAACAATGTATTTTTGACCAGCGAATGTAAAAATTTAAAACTTTGTTGAAGTTTTTACACCTTGGCTTCCCTTTAGAAGTTACAGTTCAAAGCCATAGGGAAGCCCCATGATATTTTTAAAATTTTATATGTATATATATATATATATATATATATATATATATATGTCTAACACTTGTCAGTTTTTCTTAAAAATTGCTGATGCAGCCAAAGAAGGGGCAAGTAAGTGGAGATAATGCACATCTATTTTGTGCAAGGATTTGTTGGTCTCTTTCCAGCTCAGCCCCTCAAAATAAGTGACTGCATACATTTTATTTAGCTCTGCGCCATTAGTAAAGCTGTCATAACAGTAAGGTAGTTCTTTTGAAATGCAGAAGTTACAGTGATGTGATGAGAGTCCCCAAACCATTTGTTGTGGAAAAGCAGCCATCCCATTTATTTACAAGAAATTTGTCCCAACTTCTGTGTCCAAGTGAAGTGAGGTTAGCTCACTTTCAGGTTGTAAAGTAAACTCAGGCTGTTGAGGGTGATTGAGATAGCTAACCCTGTGGTCCAGCTGTGGGACAGAGCTTTTCACTTTAAGTGTAACCCAAGGAGCATATCACGTCACATCATGTTTAAGTCTGCAGACTTATGGTTTCACTGGGAATAGCTCCAACATAGTGTGTGAATGGAAAATCATTAAAAAAAAACCACACACCTTCAGAGAGCATTGCTGAGAATAAGGAGCATGCCTTCCTTGCCCAAATTAGCCATGTTTGAGGAGATGAAGCAGTGGTGGGGGAGAAAGGAGTGGAATTAGTCATGGTAATGCCGGCTCTGGGTTTGATCCAAATGAAATCAAGCGAAGCATTTCTGTAGCTTTGTGTTTTCCAAGGCCTGTACGTTGCTATTTGGACAAATGATATACTGCGATTCTTTCACATCCACAAGACCCCCAGTTATGTTTAAAGGATCCACCATCCACTCCTCTCTGCTGTCCACTTGAGGACACTTCCATCTCAGGCACTTCCAGCTGCTTGACCCTACACCTCTGAAACAGATCAAGTCACTTACCAAAGGAGAAGAGGTGGCATTTCAAGCCCCTGGCAGGAGGAGAGGAGCTGGAAGACTTGGGAGTGATTCTCAGTCTCTTCATTAATGCCAGGTGTTGGGGCTGGCCATGGCTTTCAGAGAGCTGAGTGCACACTGGCTGGTGCTCAGCCAGAGCCCTTTGTAGGGCATCCTGGTGTTAAACACCCCAAAGCTATAGGGAAAGCTTCAGAAGGATGTCTTATCATTCCCTTCCCCCAACTTCTCACTTCACCAAGGAACATGATGCTATGGAAAAAATTTAAAAAATGATCCACTCTCCGCCCCCTCCAAGTAGGCTAAGTGCTGATCTCCTTCATGTCTCTGATGTCTTATCACATTTCAGATGCTGTCACTACACCCAGCTGGGATATTTGCAGTGGAAATACCTCAGGAGAAATTAGAACAGTTTTGGTAAAAGTAAATATCCAGATCTCAGCCTCCTCTGCATTGCGATGTGATGGGATTTGGAAAGAGTAAAGAGATATGTGAAGGAAAGAACTTGTTTATGCGGGAAGCTGCTGTGAAGCAGGACAAACTAGGCTTCACATCTCTGTGCTGCCGTGCCCAAGCTGTTTTCAGCATGGGAGTCAGGCATTTGAAAACCACCTGCGGTGTAAACAGCCATCCGTCCTCCTGGGTCTTTCTCTGCAAGCCTCTCACTGGTGCTGTCATGAGGCAGTGCCCTGGCCCCTCCATGTCCCTGTATGTTGGGGTGCAGGCATTCTCACCCCTTTAGCCAGTTTCTACTTCACTCAATTAAAAATGTTGTGCCTTGCTGTATTACATGGTTGGCGTGCATGTACTTCATGTACTTTGCAAGTCATTTGCAGCTGATAATACCTCACAAGTTGAGGATGCTGCTGTATAGCCTCAAAACAGGAATATAACCTCAGATAAACAAGGGAGAGGAAGCTGCTGTGGCTGGGACAGAGGAAGCTATTTTTTTTTTTTTTTCTTCTGTCTTTCAGACCCAGGATATTGAGTTATTGCTTTCACATGTGTTAGCTTGGAGATTGCTAGACCAGAGAGCTTGCACACATTGATGGGATCAAGGGTGTTCTTGCTGGAAAGATTGTGCTGCTGAAGACATAATATATGGTTTTCTTAGAAAACTGCTTTCCTTCTCCAGGTGGTTGAGTGTTTGTCTTTCAGAGTCCAAATTGGTGTGTCTTTGGCCTTTGACTAAACTCTGGAAGCCTGGTAAAAAAACATAACAAAGTACTGAAACAAGTACTCCAGAAACAAAGCAGCAGCAGCAACAATATCCTCTCCTACTGCAGTGTTTTCATTATAAAGCTAAATAATATTTACAAGATTTGTACATATGTCTCTAAGGAATTCAGAAAACACTTTTAGAAATACCTGTCCCTCTTTCAATTATCTCTTTTCAGCAAGTAGCACTATTGCTGCTCAGTGGGGTCTGAAACATTAATGACATTTCCCAGCAGGGGTCCAGATGGATGAGGCAAAGTAGAAAAAATTGTTTTAGGCATGGAAAAAAGCATTGAAATCAGAAATCTCAAAGTTACGCTAAGTTTTGTAATTTTATTAGTTAATTTAACAGTTCGTTTAACAACTGTTAATCAGTTTTTTTTTTTTTTTAATAATTCAATCTAATTAGAAGCACTTAATATTATATTGGTATTCTTATTTAAACCTCACAGTTATCTTTCACTTGTGAAAACTATAAATTTAACCCTTTATATTGAAAACAGATCCTCATTATTTTGAATATAACTTTACAACATGGATATTAGATGTTCTGTGTAATTAATATTTTTAAATTATCATGACCTTTTATCTACGAACCGATAGAAGAAAAATAAATTAAACTTTCTATAAATCATTTTTTTGTGAAGATCTTTCAGATATGTTTACTTGAGACAAATTACTCATCCTTTATTTTTTTGAACTTGAGTGAACTCTCGAATAAACTTTCCCAAGCTTCAGATAATGTTAATCATCTAAAACTTCAGAAGGGAAGAAAACTATTTGTTTTCTCAAAAGGAAATTATCCTGTTTCATCCTATCCTATCCCGTCCCTTTTCCTGGTTTCAGGTAGTGATAATGGAGTGCTTTCCAGAATTATCTCAAATATATTCTGTTTATTAATGCTGAACTAACACTTGTTATTAGAATTTTATTCTTGCTCTTCTCCTCTCTCCCCAAGGGCAGGATTGTTTGAGCAGTTCAGTTTTTAAATTACAGTAGACTTTTCCCTCTTTTATTCTAAATGTACCTGTCACTTGGTGTTACGTAGGGAAAGAAAAAATGATGGTAAGGCTTGCAGTAGGAGCCTAATCTGGTGAGGTCCGCAAGGGCCTAAGGTCTTTGCGTTCCTCCTTGCACATCAAGCCAACAAAGAGAAACCTTTGTTTCCTGCATAGATAGTCTTTGTCTTTGTGCAGTAAACCTCTGCTTCATCTTGGACTTGAATTCACCATCCTAACAGGAAACAAGCATGTCTTGAAGAACCTGAGTGTTCAAAATGCTGATTGACCCAAGCTTCTGGAGAAGGGGAGAACCATAGATGCTCAGTGTTTAACAGGGTGAATTTTTACTGCCTTTAACACACCGGCCCATGAAATGTTTTTGTTTTGCTTTGATTTTCTTTGATTTTGGCAGTTTTAAAGACTTCCTATTTCAGTGTTTTTCAGGTCAGATGCAGTCTCTTCACTGAATTCTCCTGAATTGTTGTGGAGTATGGAATCTGCAGCTTTGCTGCTGCAGCACAGAGCTGAGGGCCTGGAGCCATTTGATCCTATTAGGTTGTAAACCTTGCTAGGGTTGCTTATAAAGAGATAAGAAAGGACTGGTAGGAATAGAGGTTCTTGAAACTCTATCCAAAGCCAGGGAGACTGAAGGTAAGGAGTATCTGGGAGCACTAACCTGGAGGGGGCAGAGCAATTGCTTTGCTGGACATATTTTTATCTGCAGAATCAAGCAGCCCTGAAATTATTTAGGCTTGGCACTGAATTGTTAATGAGCTTGTTGACATGAAGTTAAAAAGATTTGAAAAAACAACATATGGGCTAAGATATGATAAGGACAGAATGCGTCTCAGTCACAGAAATACTGGGAAAGAGTTATAACACTCAGCGGTTATATGGGATTTCTTGAAAGCATGTCTTGTCTTCTTACCACCTGCCTTTTTGCAAGGGGGACTCAGGATAATACCCTCAAGGGAGATCTCTCCTCTCCTGCTGTTTCACATTATCAGCTTGCAAAAGGAAGGTGGTTGGAAACAGCCCAGCTCCTGGAAGTCCCCAAGTTATCTTGGCTCCAAGCTATCTGAAAGACTGCTTTGCTTAGGTGTGTTATCTCTATGGAAGTATAAACAATTTTTATTTTATTTTATTTTATTTTATTTTATTTTATTTTATTTTATTTTATTTTATTTTATTTTATTTTATTTTATTTTATTTTATTTTATTTTATTTTATTTTATTTTATTTTTATTTTTTTAGAATAATCACTTTAAGTCACTTTAAGGAATGCTTTCAGATAAAAAAAAAAATAGCAAAGCAAAGGACTAAGTTTTTGAATATTTACTGGCAACCAAGTTCTAATGCAGAAATATGAAAAAATCAATGATGACTTCAAACATACCTCGCATCTACAGCTTTCTCTGTCTGTCACATAAGGTTTCTTTGTGGAAGTCTTTTCCCTTTCTAATCCACCTTTTAGCTTATTCTGCTTTAATACCCATTGAGAATCTTTGCAGTGCCTTTTTTTTTTTTTTTTTTTTTTCCCCCTCATACCTTATTCTCCCACAATTGTAAATGCAACTATCCATCTGTAATTTTGCCTAAGGCATAATTAAGCCTTAGGCATTTGCCTAAGGCTTTTCATAAAGTTTCTTTTAGAAAAACTTTAGATTGTTATTTAGTTTGCTAATCTTTTTTGAATATTAGCTACAGATGGAAGGGGAATGGGACATGGAAAAAATATCCCTCTTCAATTATGTTAATTTTAGGGTATATATTTTACTGAAACCTGAAGTAGTCCTATTATATATGTGTGTGCTTTCATGTCATTTAGAGCTTGCAGGTAAGTCTTATGCTTCATGACAATGCACGATCCTGGTACCTTTAAAGTCTTACCGTAGTATTACTGAAATTTATGGCCAAAAATGCATCTTAAGGATTTAACTGTGACCTCTTAGGAAGGAAAAATATGGGCCTGAACTTAAATCAGAAATCCTAATCATAAGTCAAGGATTTATCTAGTTTTCTTGCCTATGTCTATATGATTTCCCGCAGTACTGTATGACTGCTATATCCTTAGTTCTGTAAATAGAAATTTACCAATGATGCCACCATAATTTTTCCAAATAATATATGTTCACACTACGTTTAAGAGCTGCTAGTAAATTTTGATTATTCCAGCACATAAATCTGCAACATGTTAGCAGTTCCTTTCCAAAATGGGAGAGGCTTATCACTTACAACTCACTTACAATCACCCTTCCAGGCTAGTTAGGGTAAGAAGTTTCAATGTATGATTCATCATGATATAGATGAGATTATGCTTTCAAATTCATCCTTGGCTCTGTCTCTTAACATTTCCACTAAATGCTGAGCTGACAGCTCACGTCAATGCACAGGCTTTGCATTTTGCCTTACTGTTATGAGATTTTGCAAGCTTTCTGCAATTTCCATAATAAATAACTAGTTTAAAAAATTGATGATGTATGAAGAAAGTTGCTGGAAAATTAGTAAGCTCCTGAGAGGTCAAAAATAAGTTCTGTGGATAGAAACAACGTCTAGTGTGCCATGCAGACCTCCCTGTGCAAATTAGCTGTTATTTATCTGTCAGAAATAATCCTAGACATTGGCTCATAGAACCAAAATTTGGGAAAACGTGACGAGGGTTTGTCTAATTAGGTGGCTAAGGATATAATTCCTTACCACAGGTAATGATAAACAAATTTTAGTACACATTTGCTCCCAGAGCATTGACCCTGATAATTACATGTTAAAGAAACAGAAAGAGAGAGAGAAACTCTTTTTCAATAGCACTTCTAGTCTTATTAATAAGTGATTACATCTTGGCAAGGGACAAATATATAGAAAAATCAATAGTAATTCATTTGGATCGCTCAGCAACATATGATATGATGGACCACAAATCCATGCTGGGTTCCTGGTGACTCTGCTAGGGGTAGATATTTCTGTACTTCAGTTACTCCATGTCTTTCTTGAAAACTCTCAAAAACTGACATGAAGGAGATTATTATTATTTTTTTTTTTTTTTACTTGAAAATGATATTTGATGTTCTGATGTATTTGAAGGCTGTTAGACAAGACAAAATTCCCTAGGATCCTGCCAATAGGTGTATTTCTCACCTTCTCTGACCTCAGGATGGTTCTGTATGACACCTGGCAATAGGCTGAAGGTCATCAAATCATTAGTGGTGCTGGTAGATTCCTAGAAGCCCTAACAGGCATAAGAAAGACAGAGAATCTCTGGTCTTTCTGTTGGTGTTGGTTGGAGGCCTCCTTTCTCTGTGGGATTGTTTGCTGTTTCCAGACACAGCCAGAGGTAGTCGCAAATCTCCCCATCGATACATGGACTTAATTTTTTTTTTCCCTAAGTTCTCTTTTCTATATTTAGCTTCTGTAAACTTCCAAATAAATGTATATCACCATTGTTAGCACTGAAGAAAGCTTAAAAGACTAAGCAGGATGTGTGTGGTAGGCTCATGTGAGTACTGCTCATACCGGTTCAGAACAGTTTTGGCATCTCCTCATGGATTTTGGTATTTCCTCATTTGGTATTTCCTCATGGATTAGTTGGTATGAATAACTTTGACTTGTGGTGTTGTTTATAAACTGTTCATTTAAAACAAAAAGGCACTGGTTGCTTAGGTCATATGACATTTCTTTCCCTCATGGGACCACTGAGATCTTTCTGGTTTAAAACTCACGAAGTAAAAGCTCCATGAATACTGTTAACAGCACATTGAGTTCAATAAATTGTTATTTAAGAGATCTATACACAATGTAAGTTTCAATCAAAGCTCTTTGCTTAGTATCGTCATAATTCTACTGACACCAAAGTAGTTATCCTAGCCTATGTAATTTGAAGATATGTCCTTCATAATAAGACTTGCATGGTATGTTTGCTCTTTTTCCTAGGCATGTTTTTTCTGTTGTCAGTGTGTCTGAATTGTCTGTATGAATTTTTTAGTTTTGTTAGTTATCAATTTGTAACAAAGATTGTGGAAACCCTAGAGTTTTATTTGCTCATGCTGCTACTGATACTTAGTCATAGGCCAAGACCCACTCTACTAAGTACCGCACAAACTTGTAAGAGTGAGTTTACAGTCTAAGGCTAAGACAAGAGACAACTGATGTCAACAGCATATAGAGGAGCACATGGGAACAAGGAGGTTTTCTTCAGGCAGCTCAGCATGACTGTGCAGTGATCTCAGCACACTAAGAGCTCAGCTGCTGACAAATTTTGTAGACATCAGGCAAGAGAGTGTTTCGAGGAGTCAAGGAGACATGATAGGGATGTCTTCTGTTCACTTTTTTTTTTTTTTTTTCCCTAGCAGCAATAGAAAAACATAGAAGGTGCTTGCTTCCTTAGAGAGATGTGTTACATATAACTTTAGGATGTAAGTCAATGTACTGATTTGTTCCTGACATGATTAGACTATTGGTTCTTTTGGAAGAGGCCACCTTCCCTTTTGTGCAATTTAACATATGAAATAAGGGACATTGAGCTCACATCTGAAGGTTAGAATTCAGAGTTTGAAGTGTCATTGGTATATAGTTCTTACAGTAGAAAGCTCTTCTTGTACTCTGACAGAGCTCAGATCCCACTTTTAAGGCATAACATAGTCTGATCCCTTGAGGTTTTTCATGTTCCAAGTGTAGGCTGACTGAACTCTCTTAAATGCTTCCCATATTTTGGTGTATGTCAAGTTGTTCTGCAAATGCACTGAGTACATACTTATCTCAAACAAAACAGCAACGAGAATTTTTAAAATAAATGACTGAATCAGTACTTTATGAGGGCCATTTACATTAGACAAGTACTGATGGATCTTATGCCAAAGCTCTCTCTTTTGGACTATTAGCAAAATAAAAGGCTCATATGTTTCGATATCTAAGGTCTAGTTAAAGACATCAGGCTGAAATATGCTGGAGTTAGATATAGCCATAATATTTTTATATGGGATCCATCAGCCAGAAAGTGCATGGGCCTCAGGAAATGAAATAACAAGCTTAGTAATGGTGGGAGCTTAGAGGGACAATATAGTTAATGTAATTAGAAAGAGTTTCAATCAAGGAACAAGTTCATCTTACAAGTATTCTTCCACAGAGAAAGCACTTTCCATGAATGACTTTTGCTGCCCTGGCTTCTTGATCTTCATGCAAAATTAACTAAGACTTATCAAAATTTCATGGCCTATAAACTAAGCCACTTCAGTTTAGTGTCACCCAGATGAAATATTGAAGTGTGACCATGGCACTTGGTAATAAACTATCATTTAAAAAGAATGGGTGGGGAAACCTCTGGTGCTGAAGAAATAAAAAACAATTAAAATATATCAAAGAGGAATCACAAGAAGGAATTAAGATTCCAGGGAATGACAGTGAAACTCAGGGAAATAATTCAAGGAAGAAATGTCATACTAACCTTTCAAAATATTAAAAAATTAATGTATCTAAAATATCATCAAAACCCCAATCCTGTAAACAAATCTATATTCATGGGCCTTCATGTCTGTCTTTACAGTGCTCTTTAAAAGTGCAAAGCATTGATCTGCTGGCCTAAGGAGAACCCTAGAGAAGATGTAAGATCAAGTTACAACTACAAGGAGAACGATGTTGAAATTTATAGATCCTCTTTTTCTTCTGGATTAAATTTTGGATTACATAGTAATTTATAACATAGGATAACACCCAGGAAATCTTTCAAGAAATTGTACTCTTGAAAGCCTGTTTATAGCCGACACAAATCTATTTAGCAGGCTTGTTTATCAGATTTACTTACGTTCCTGGACAACTGAAAGGTGTTGATAGATGTAATGCGTCTGCTAAGCTCCAAACAGCTGCTTGTTGCTCTTGTAGCATGCATGAATGCTAGCTTGTAAAATGTAAATGATTGACTGATTTAATATCGGTGTTTATTTATTTATTTTTGATGTGGATTTGTATGAATATGTCAGCACCTATGGGATTATTTTTGAACAATGGTCACAAGCCATTAAGTACTGCTGGTATTTCACCTCTGTCATCTGGCAACTTACAGACAAATTTTGTTGAAAACCCATTGAAAAGCAGGTTATAAATCACTAGCTGATGCTGTTAAGTGTCATGTGGCATTTACAGTAGTTAGGGATGTAAATCATTCATAATCCAGTATAAAACCAAAAAGAGCAAATGAGTTTGTCTCTAGTTAGAAAGAATAAGGTATCGATTACCATAACAAATTAACAACTTGAAACCTGATATATGTCCTTTGAGTGCTGAGAGCTGTGAACTGGAACAGTCATGTATTACACATTAGCCTCCCGAGATTTAAAAGCAATTGCAGTATAAGAATAGCTAGTTATTAGAAGGGTTCTGTAAAAATGATTTTAATGGCATTTACTACAGGGCTAGAACAATTACCAACCTGCAATCAAACTAATAGCTTTTCATTAATTAAGATAGTTGAGCAAGACCCTGTCTTCCAAGTTTTGTTGTGGGAAATTATGCTGAGTATACTTTTTATGTCAGATAGGTGTGTGACAATGTGAGCTATTGCAGGATGGTAGAGGGAGCTAAAAAACACTTGTCATTTCCAGAGGCATTGAGATGGTTAGATGTCAGCTCTTGATAGGACTGGATTTTCATAGGGAATGGAAACTTACAGGGAAAATGAACCTAGAAAATCTGTGGGAGAGTGTGTGTGTGAGGGGAAATAGGTTAAACCTCTACTGATAAGCACTTTAAGGATGCTTATATCTGCTTTGGATTTTCTCTCCTTTCTTCTTTTGTTATGAAGAGTGATTTCACCAGCTAACAGAATAAGATGTTAATATAGAAGAGCACTAGTTTGAATCAATATCCACCGCTACCCAGCAAGCAGCTTTCAGAATAGTACTTCCAATTTTGCTAATTCTGTAGGAGCCTGGAAACTGCAAAGGAACAGGACAAACATTCATTCATATTTTTAAGAAACTTCTCTTTGACGGTACTCACACTTACACACTGTCTTGTTTATGCAAATGTTTTTCTAAAGTGGTTTGTTGGCAACAGCATTCATGGAAGTTGAAAAACATAGCAAGTACCACAAATGATGATAGATTTCATTTTTCAGATCCATTGTAGGGTGTGTGGGGAAAGCCATGAATTACATTCATAGTCACAGAACAAAAGCACATCATTTGATTATTTTGTAAACCAAAATGCTTTCAGTTGAAGATGCTCAAAACTTTCAAGTTATATTTTTCTGATCAACTACAGGTAACTATTCTTCTGGGGCTACTCAACACTGCAGATACTGTGGTATGTTGCTAGATATTTTGAAAATTTCTGTGTTTTAATGAGTTGTTTAGCTGGTCTTATAGGCATTATAAATGATCCTTTTTGCTTGACTGAGTATTGAAGAAACAGCTAGTAGACCTATGAAGCTAGGGAGTCTCCAGGATGCCAAAGGAGAGATTCTTTAAGTTTACACCTGAAATGAAAGCCTTCTTGTCCCTCCTTTAAGCTTCCAGCAGTGAGCTTTCATATGGAGGAAAGTGGTTCAAGATGTATGATGGTAAAAATTGAGTTTAGTAATTATTTAATGAGGGACAACATAATATACCATTGTGATTGGCAAAATGGAAAGTTCTGGCAGAAAGCAGGACATGATGGGGCTGTAAAATCTTAGTGAGTACTCAGGGAGCTTTGTCTGCATGGAAAGTCTCTTTTTCCCCTTGGCAAATCTCCCAAGCTCCTTATCTAGTCTGATCTGGCTTGGGAGGAATGTCTAATACTAGAGTAAGTTGCTGTAGTGAAGTTGATGATGTGTGTTGATAATATTTCACGTTACATGAATATAAGAATTACATAAAAACTCACTGGAACTCTTGAACTAGTTGAAGGTTACTTTAATAATGTGCAGAGAGCTAGGAACAACTGTGAAAACTGCTGCTGCGGTTTTGAGAAACTGAAATGCCCTAAAGAGTTATTTATTTGGTGACATATGACAAATTGTTCTATGAGGGCTGGGCAATTGCAACTTAAAAATAAATTAAAGCCTCTCTCTGGGTGTCATGCCCAATTTTGGTATACAACACTCTAAACAGGAATCTTGGCTGCAGCGCTTGAAGAACCAATTAAACCAGAACCAGAATGTGCAGCGCTTGAAGAACCAATTAAAATTATAAAACTTTTGTGAAATTTCCCATCAACATTATTGCTTCTTCACTTTGTTGCCTTGTATATTGTATCACTATCTGTTGTGGATATGTTTCTCACACTAATAGAAGTGGGGTTAGTTCTTAATGCATGGAAGTATTCACTAGTGCTTGAGGATTTATGTTCCAAAGACTGCTCCATCCTTCTCGTCTTGGCCATAACACCACTCCAAGGGAATGAGTGGTGGATAAGAAATGGCTTCTGCCCTTCTAACTTGTATCCATAGATGATACAGTCCCACTTCAGACTGCAGGAACTTTTTCATCTGACTTGGCATCTGAATTGGCATCTGGCTGCATCGGTAGCTACATGTGCCACTCTTGTTCATGGACAGTTGTCTCACTTTCCTGTGCCTAATCATCAATCAAAAAAGTTGCTAAACGTGGATGAAATGTTCATTATCACTATGGTTGCCATAGAAAATTGGGTTTTGAGCAGAGCAGTTCAGTGGAAGCACTTTTGAGCTTGGAATTGATTTGGAATGGCAATTTAAGTGGTAGAGATTTTGGCACAGTAATATTCACATTCATGCCCATCTCATAAGCTTTGAGGGGAAAAGTTTTTTTATATATTATTTATTTATTTTAAAGGGTGTTCACCTTTCTTTATTTTTCCATTATAACCTGGGGCTGCTGTAGAGTGGATGAGGCTTTGTCTGGAAAAAGAAATATCCCCACAGTGTAATGATCTGGTTGTGCACAGTGAATTCCCTCGTTTGGTGCTGCAGCCTTTGTAGATTATGCTGCTGGTTGGTGGAGTTACCTCTTCTGTGGAATCAAAGCACCCACTCATTTCCATTTCTGGTAAGGAAATTAATATCTTACTGATGTAACTGCATATTGCTTTTAATTGGTATAATATTAAACTATCAACTACTTGAATGAAATGCTGTTGGGTAGTTTGTTTCTAGAAGGCAGTTTGTCTCTGGACAATTACAGGGTGTTTATTTCTGTGTTATTGATTCACAGGAGGGAATATGTCATGTAGAAAATGCTATTTCCAGAGAAAATAATGACCCTTTCATAAAACAATGAGCATTTTTTCTTAAATAAGATGGCTGACAAAAATGATACCACCAATTTGGTTGGTAACTAATGTGTCCAATAAACGAAATGGGTAAATATTTATGAACTGCACATCAGGAGCAATCAGGGAGAACTGTCAGCTTAAAACATGCAAATAATCATTTTTGACTTTATCAGACCCATTATTAACTTCCTAGAACAGCATTTCTTTGGGTTGGAAAGCCCTGCAGGAGAACCTTCCCTCACTGTAACCAGCTCAGAGTTGTCAGCCAGCTCTCTTCCCATGAATATCAGGATGGTTACCTCCATGTCACCTTGTACCATGACTCTGTCAAGATCTCATGAAGTAGACACAAGCCTGGTGTAACCAGCTATTGCTGGAGCAAACTATTCCATGAACTTCTCTGGGTGCTGCAGCAGATGACATTAGGAATTCAGTTGATGATATTCTGGTCAGAGACAGCATAATACTTGTCCCTCAGCATGATGTCAGGATACAGTGATGCTGAACAAGGTGTAAAGCTGCTGCTAAGACCATCTGTAGGTATTAAAGATCTCATGGCTTGTTTTGTAAAACCTGGAATATCTTGTAATCCTTGCTACATTTCCACATACGTAGGTATATGCCTCAGGAAACAATCTCTCTGCAGTGCTTTTAATTCTGATGAGGAAGAAATACATGGATTTTATGTATTTAGAAGAGACTTTGACATAATCTGCTAAGACTACTGGGACTCACAACTGGGACTCACAGGTCTATGTATCTCACCTCAGTACTCCTCTCGTGATCCCAGTAGTGTGTGTTTGGATAAAACATGTCTTCAGAAAAGCATCCAGGTTTGATTTAGAGACCTCTGGAAATACAGAATCTGGCACATCTCCAGACTTTCTCACTGGTCAATATCTTCCCTACTAAAACTATGTGTCTAATTCCTGACCAGCTTCAGCTCCCAGTAATTCTTCCTTGACATACTTTTCTCTGGTAAAGAGTCCTCTTCCACCTGGCAAAGCTTGCCCAGGAAGATCCTTAGATACGTTAACCAGGTGACATCTGAGTCTTCTTTCTGTGGAGCTTTTAAAATGCCTTGTGGTGCAGAGTTATCTCCAGCCCCTGAATCGTTTTTGCAATTCTTTTCTGAGCCTTCTATATTTTCAAAATTCATTTTAAAGATTTTGCAGTCTTGGTGTGATATACAGTGGGGGAAGATTCATACATAAACACATGCATAAATACAAGTGATGTATTTTGGACTGATTTCATCTTAAGTATCATATGAAATAAAATGTAGGTGCAGCCTTTTACATATTAGATAATATTTAAAAATAAGATCTCTACCATGTATTTGAAATAAATGTTACACCTACTGGACTTGAAAAGGTGCACTTCATCAGAATAATGTGGTTAATGGGTATTTTGCTTTCATGGCCATCCCCCAAATTATTGAGAAGTTCTTGTGGTCTGATCTGAAGTACATTTAGATTTTTTGTTGGCAACATGTATTAAAGGCAACTCTTTCAGGTTGACCATGAAATTTTCTGAAGCAAATAGTATTGTTTAAAAAATGCTAATGTAATTTTACACTTCTTAAGTTTTTCTCCATTTTCTCCTGCAACTAATTGCAGGGTTGGACTAAGTAATTTGTAAGTGAGCATGCATATCAATTGATAAGATTTTGTACAGTAACAAAAGGAAGTTTGTACAACTGAATACATCAGTCTTGTGTGTAAAGCTGTTTTGAAGCCATGGCTCCCAGAACAAAGGTGTAGACTGGCTCCTGGCCTGATAAAGGGGGGGGCCCATATCCCCATGTCTCCTCTGGGGTAAGCAGAAGGAGTTCTGTCTGGCAAAAAGAAAAGGAAAAAAAAAACACCCATAGATGGGAGGCCTTGGCTCAACCTGGGGCAGGTGCAGGGATAGTCTGCTGTGGGAGAGAGGGGGCAGAGACCCACCAGGCTAGGACAGGGTCTTAGGGCCCAGGAGGTGAACTGGAGACATGGGTCTTTGGTGGGGTTGAGGAGGGGACAGAGCCAGGGAAGGGAGCCAGGGAGGGCCCCCAGCAGGGCCTAGGTATAGACTAGGACAGGCAATGAGGCAATCTGGCCTGTAGGGAGGGAGGTAGAGGGGGAGTCAGTTCCAGGCTGCTAGAAAGAAATCACAGATCTCCACAAATTCAGTACAGCAAATAGATGACTGCCATGAGCACCTAGCTGTCAGTGCCTACAAAATAGATGGGTGCTACTGGCTTTGATTGTGACAGTCTTGTGTGTCAGGCCGGGGCTGCTGTGTCACACCAGCAAGGGGTGAAAAACTCACCATTAGGGACAATGTGGTCCAACTGGTACTGTGTCCAAACTCTGACACAGTAGCAGACAGCAAAAGATCCAGCTTCTCGCTAGTCAGGCCTGTATGCCCTCAGTTGGGCTGGGGTCTGCGAGGTCCAGAGTGAGGGGAGAGATTTTCATACCACTGCAGACCATGGCGGATGGTACTGACGCAAAGCTGTGAAGCCCTGGTTTTATGCTGGGGTGCTTCTTGAGCATTTTGTTTGTAAGGTGACTGCCACTGCTACAGCGTTTTGTGTTGTTCTCTTGCTTGTGCTCCCCTTCTCCCACTGATTTAGTAGGTCCACTCTTTAGTCTCCTATTTTCTTGGCAGGGTGTAGCACTGCATAGCAAACACTGCTTCTTCAGTTACACTTTGCACTGAGTATTACAGGCTGACACTGACTCCTGATGTGAAGAGGGGGAGTGATTTATGGAATTATGATCAAGAAAGAAACCACTGATTGCAATATTCCCCTTCAAACCTCACTCCACACCCCCCAGCCAGCCACTGTTGCCTAACTAGGTCCAGATGGCTTCAGCTCAGCTCTACTCTTTTTCCTTGCATGCATTTATAATGCCACCAACCCATGCAGCAGCCAACTGTTGTGACTGGGCAATATTACTGTCATTACATTCTTCTGCTTGGCATGCACGGTGGTTGTGTTTTCTCTAAAGTTAAATTGTACATTTCTTATTTTTTTTCTTCCCTATTTGCTTGTAATGAAGCACTGAGATTGTGCTCCACTTCTGCCTGCAGCCTGTTTGACTACAAAACCGAGCCAAGGGACAAAAACCATGGTGGGAGAGACAGGGTAGGGAGCAAGTTAGCACCATGTTTGTGATACTGTCCTCCCCCTGGAGAGCAGGGGCTCCTGGTTCAAGCCAGCACAATCTGTAGGTGACTGGGAGAGGGCGGATGACCTGCAAATTGAGATGGAGAAGGGGCTATTTAAATTCAATTTTGAAGAAAAGTGTGTGGTGCTTTGTGGCTTTAATTTAATGATCTAACTCCTCTGGCTTCTTCCCATTAAAGAGGTCTCTTGCTGAAACCCATGATTGTACATGGGTGAACCGAATCTTTCACACTCTTAAACTGGGTCAGAAAACCTCCTTTTCCTCCCCCCCCCACCCCCCAGCCCCCTTCTCCCTTTGGGGGGGGGCTCAGTAAGAAGTCAGATTTCTTCTATAGTGACACAGATTTGAAAACCTGAGTGTGCCTACCTACTTACAAGGAATCAGTGAAAGAATGTGCAAGAACATGGAAAAAGTTGTGAATATAGTACCCTGTTTATCTGGTTCTAAGCCTTCCTGCTGCAGTGATCCCAAATCATGGAATACATTCTCTTGATTATTATCTTACTAATTCTTTATTTGGCATTTATTAAAATGCTAGAATTTACCTTTGTTATAGAAAATATCCAATGATTGAGCATGAGTGAGCAAGGAAGTTGTGGGATGGTTCAATTACTGTTTGCAGAAGTAGCTGAGGTTTACTCTTTCACCTGTGTCCCAGGGAGAATGCCAAGACTATTTTGGACCATGTGGAGTAATCTCATTTAACTTGTACAGAGACAATGTAATCATATCGTCAAGGGTTGCCTGAGCAATCCAGATTACTTTAGAAAGTCACTGCAGCTACTGTCGTGGTTTCCTTTGGCCTTGTACTGCTCAGGTATAGAGCTTATGCCATGCAATCAGCATTGTAATACTTGTTATTCAAGCTGTGGTCCTTTAGTGTGCACAGATGGGAGAGATCCCTGCTGGATAGTACTTATAAGGTGCTTTGCCACAGGAACCTACTTCTGCTTTTCAGAGCATGAAGTAGGCTGCTCATTTTGTTTGCGTTACCCTGCTGAGCTGCTGTGCAGGACAGCTGTTGTGCCACCCCTTGTTCCCTTCACCCTTGTACTCTTCCTGAGGAAGGCCACAGATGAGCTTGTTTTGAATCCAGATGTATGTAGAAACATTGCCAAGGAAAACAGTTTTCAAAGTTATCCAGGGAAATTGTAATTGACACAGAATAGCTATACTGGCATACCTTGATTACACTAAAATGTGTGATGAAGACATCAGTATCTAGGAAAACTGCAATATTAGACTTTGTTTCCAAATAAAGGTATGATGTATATACATTTATTTGCTGTATGCATTTTGGAAGCACAGTAGCACATGTTATTTTTTGATAACAATTGATATTTCTCTACAATATATTGAACTGTAATATTTTCCCCTTCCATAGAGCACATTGCATGGAGGAGCAGGCATTTCTTGAAGAATCTCATAGGAAGAAAAATCTTTAAAAGAAAATACATGGAAAAGGAAAAAAATCACTCTGCCTCATAGGCAGCCAATAAACCAGCCATCAAAGAGACTTCTGAGACTGGCTGACAAGAGGTTGCCTATAGGCACAGTAGCTGAACAAAGCTGGCTCCTCTTTGTAGCAGATATGTGTTGGGAACAGGTACTTTGCTTTCTATGCAGGCAGGAGAGAGGTGTTGAAAACAGCAGGCTGATCCTTGGGAGAGCTCAGCTACACAAGTTTTAGGAAGACGGAGAAGGCTAGAGACAAGTTTGGTGTCTGGCATATTTTGTGTAGCTCTCAGAATCACACCCTGAAACAGCTTCAGAGCGCTGTTTGCCTCCCAGGGTAATTCTGGGTAGGTAGAGGGTATCTACCTACATTTAGGTAGACATGTACAGCATGTCTACCATCATTCATGTTAACTTCCAACACTATTTCTCACAAGTCCATGGCTGCTGAAACTACATTCAGTCTAACCAGCTAAGACGGACACAACTGAACTGATACTACAGGATACAAACATGACATCTGTATACTTCAGCACTGACATCCCCTGCTTAATAGATGCCACATTGATTGAAGTTTTGAGATTGATCCTAATCAATAATGAGGATGAACATTTTCTTACTGTTGTCGTATTTCTGAATGTTGAGAGCCAGGCAGAGCTGGGGCCTAAGCCCACGTTTGCAACATGCATAAGGAAATGGTGTTAGCTCTTTGAATTTGTAAGACTAGTATGTTTGTTATGACTTGTGCTAGACATGTAGAGTTCTTGGCATATTTGCTTGTCTACTGGAGGGTCTGCAATTCTGTGAGGCACAGCTGAGAGAGCTTGCTCACTAGAAAAACTTCCAGTATGCCTTGTCTTACAGATACTGCATTTGCTTGCTCACTCCTTGTTGCTTACAGTACTTTAAGGTAGGGTAAACACTCTTGAAAGTAACAGGTGAACCATTGTAGGACAGCACCGATGTAAGCTATGAAAGTGCAAGAGACACTAATTCCTGGTGTTTGACTCCTCCAGGGGTCCAAATTCATCAGGAGTGATGGATCCTGGCTCTCTCCAAAGCAATGTACCATCAATCTGTTGCCATCAATCAGTTAGCAGTAGCATCTTCCCTCTTTGAGGAAAAGGCTCTGTTAGCTCCCATTGCATACACACCGAGGCTGTGCCACATCTAAATGCTGTAAACCACTGGACTACTGGATTAAAGCAGACAGAACCACCACTTTGAATCAAAATCATTAAAGCTGCAACAGACCTCCAAAATCATTTTGTCCAACTGTCCTCCTACCACCAATATTACCCCTAAATCACATCCCTAAGTACCACATCCAACTTAAACACCCCCTGAGATGGTGATTCCACCACCTTCCTGGGCACTTCACTTTCTTTCAAGGCTGGTCTGGCTAGTGTGCTCTGAGGCAAGACATGACTAACTATGACTGAGTGTAGTGCTTCAGATAATGTACGCAACAACCTGTCAAGACGTGTGTGCCTGTACATGGACAGACAAATCCTGACAGCATTTCACTGCTAGACTCTCCTGAGTACGGGATTTGACCCCTGGGATTGGAAATTTGGTGGACTTGATGTTTGGTCTCAGATGCTCATCTCCTCATGAGCACTTGTCCTCACATTGATAGCAGTCCATGGAGGAGCCATTCTTCACAGGGTGTCATGACTGTGGGACCTTTTCAGGTTGTGAAGGTGGCAGTAATTGTCCTGGAGGCACCAGTTACTTTGCTCAGCTAAGGATTTAGACTTGTGTTTGTGTTGCCGGCAACTTAGTAAGGTATAATGAAGTTGGAACTGCCTTTTAATTTTCTTCAGAGGTCGGTCGAGTTATGATTGTAATTTGGACTTGATTCTGAAAAGAATCTCAGATCTTTGTGATAGGACACATGATTTAATTCAGTTTAATTTAATTTTGATGCTGGCAACATTCTCATTTACAGTGCACATTTCCAAGTGTATAAATCTATAGGAATGACACTGGCTCAGAACCTTTACTAGGCAGCCTGTCATAACTAACACCTATTAGTTAAATTAATGTAACGACGTGCACTTTTAGTGCTTAAGAAAGAATCTGCACCTTAAATATAAACCACAAAGACCCGCAAATGGTTATTTAATTAAATTCATTTTTTCTTTTCAGATACTTTCTCTAAAATTTCCCTTTTTCCTCAGGTAGAGCATTCTTACAAGAAAATGTGAATTTAAGACAGTAAAATCAAGGAAAGGGCAAGTTACAGTGTAATGAGTACATTAAAGCTTACTTGATGCTCCTCTTCTAAGTGAATTTTTATTTCTAATATAAAACACTGAGGAAATTGAACTCTGAAAATATTTCTGTGGTGAAAGGTGAACACAGAGATCTTCAGTGGGAGCTGATGTATGTAAATAGAACATCAAAATGTGTTCTTGTAATGGCTTTCTGAATTAACTAGAAGCTTTATGAATTATGGTGTTATGTCATAGCATCTTAACTTTAATTTAATTTCTTGAAATCTGTCCATTTTGCTTCACAGTGGTTTTCGATTGTGCTTTGTTTCCAGATGGTGAAGAGAGGCCTAGAAAATGCAGGAAACCTAGGATGTATCTTGAGCTCTTGTGACTTATTTTAGGTACCTTCAATCAGTGGAGCAGAGTAAACTTCTGGTCTGCCATTTAGATCCTGATATATAAGAATAAGAGCACTATACTTCCATGCTGGGATCTTGTATGAAGAGTGGTGTCTAGAGCTAACCACAGCAGTTTTATGATTAATAAAAAAATTATTTTGCCAGAGAGATCAGAGTGGATACATCTACTGTAGGTCTTAATGCTTTGTGTTATTAATACACAATTAGAAGAAAGTATTTAACACATTTAATAAAGGTCACTATGGATGTTTTCCATTTAATCAAAACTATATATAAAAAAGTTATTTACATGAAAGATTAGAAGATTATCTTTGGGTTAGAAACATAAATTTGTAACCAGAAATAAATATGTAGCATGTCCACTGTAGGCTTTACAAATGTACTAAGTACATTGAGTTAATTGGTAATTAACTCAGGGTAAAGCCTACAGATAGTCTAAACATATTGATTGCCAACTCTTCCTTTTCCTGGAACAGAATCACTGTGCAATGCTGAGTTGAATTAAAATAAAAGAGCACTACAGAATATAATTTCTGCAGCAGACTGAAGACATTTCTATGGTGTGGCATACCACTGGTATAGGACAGTAGCCACGAACAACTGTTTAGGGGCATGCAGCACATTTTATGTTCTAGAAATCAGAAAGATCTGTAGGAAGCACACATAAATAAATAAGATAGGATCAGAGTAAAACTGTGATTTTACTGTAATTATAAATGGACATGGCTAGAATAGACCCTCCACATCTGTTGTAGGACTAGCTTTCAGAAAGAAAAAGAAATAAACTGGCTGCAAAACACATATTCTTTGAACATTAGCACTCCAAGCTGGAGCATGAGAAACTGGATAGAGGGAAAAAATGCATGCTTCAGGAAACCACAAATGCCAACAGATGCATGTTCTGGGAAACCACAAATTCCAGAAGATGCATAAAGGGCTGCTCCATTAAGTTATACATTATCCTGTGATTTGTTCAAGAAGAGTGGCTATCTGGCTTTTTTTTTTTTTTTTTTTTTGTAAATGAATTTAAAACTCTGTGGCATATCAATAAAAAGTAGACTGATGAAAGTTATAGTTTATTTTCTTCATTTTACATGAAGGTGATTGTATCCTTCACTGCATTCACATTGAATCATATACAAGTCTAATGCAATTCAGTCACAAAAGGTGAGACTTGTCTCACTTAATTTTATATGTCCACAAAGCAGAAGTCTACATCTGAACTGGTTGTCTGGCCTCCTTTATGACTGTGGAGACAATGGAGAGTCTGGAGATGTTTCTAGAGAATGATTCATCTGCTCTCTTTCAGACATCTGTCCAAGGAGGAGATGAATTACGCACTGGGAGCAACTATTTCTCCTTGGCTATAAAGAGAGTTAGACAACTAGCTCAGATGAAGATGTCTGTGCTATAATTGTCTAAGATCAAGCAAAATGAATCCCGTGTGAGGTGACACAAATTAACACCGTGTGCACCCTTGCCATGGCACACTTCCAAAAACCTCTCAGTCTGTAGCTCTAGCACATTTGCTTACATAGTCAACTGGGACTCCCTTTTCCCTAGCACTGGTGGCAAGGTTTCCTCATTTACCATCGCAAGTTTGAAATACAAAACCCTGTGGGCACCCATGACCATCAGCATTTTTGGCTTGAGGTGGTCCAACCCACTCCTGAGGTGTTCCCAGGACCCCTTCTGACCTACAATAAAAGATGAAGAGGCTTCCACACTTCTTCAGGTTTTAGCTAAACTACTGATACTGCACGGTGCTTTTGGGTTGCTATAATGCTAAGAGCTATCTACTGGCTCAAGTGTTCCCATTTTGAGTAGCTGTCACCTTCCTCAAACAGCATCTGTAGGGTATCTTGACTGAGCAGGCTTTCAGGAAGGTCTGTGGGCAACATCAAATAAAATAACAAGCAAAGCAGAACTCAGCTGCCTGACTTTTCAAAACATGCTACTAAGACATCTGAAATATTGTCTCGCACAGCTCTGCTCCTCTGAGAGATCCGAAAAGGAGTTCATTTTCGTACTCAGTATGTACTTTTGCTGCTTGAGATATTTCTTTCTGCCTCTCATTAATGCTCTTTCCATTCCCACAGGGAGAGTGCTAGGTAAAGTGACCAAGAAAAGCTTTCTTGATGCTCCAAACTTCATGAAATATTAATGCTTATTGTATTTGAACCTTTTGTTTATTTAATATTTGCCCAGGGACAGTATAAGCTGTCCATACTGCTTTCCATCTGAGTTACCAATGCGGGAAAAGGGAACAACTTAATATCTCCCTCATTAATATTTTTAGTACAACAAGACAAACACAAATAGTCCAGTCCTGTTATATATCATTCTTGTTTATATATGCAATGTAGATGGAAAGGGTGAACATTCAATGAGAGTTTTCTTTTTCTGGTTACCGGGACCTATGGATAGCATTTTTTTTAAAGATAAATTCCTGAAGTGAGATGCCTACAGTAAAAGGGTTGAAATATCTTTCTGACTGCATGGTCCTTTGTCCATGTGGAAGAGCAAGTGGGAGAATACTCCACACTCTCCTGGATCCTCAGCTATCTTCTGTGTGTGTGCTATGAGAAACCACGTAGAATCATAGAATCGTAGAATCATCTAGGTTGAAAAAGACCTTTAAGTTCACCAAGTCCAGCCATCAACAGGACCTGCTGAGTCCCATCACTAACCTACGTCCCTTTGTGCCATGTCCACAAGTCTCTTAAATACCTCCTCAGATGGGGATTCCACCAATTCCCTGGGCAGCCTGTTCCAATACTTGAGTGATGTGGTGCTTGGGGAACAGGTTTGGCATTGGGTTCTGTAAAAAGCCCAGAAGCACTAGGATTTCAGCTTCAGCTCTGCTTTCCATTTTCTGACGAAGGTGGGAGATGTCAATGAAAGCAGACTCCTGGAAATGTTGCTGACCTCCTGGAAGAGCTGAAGACTCATTTATTCTCCTTCCTGTCATTTTCCTTTTCCTGTCATTAATAATAAGTGTTCCTCAAATATATGTTTGACTGGCCTATTCAATTGAACTAAATTGAGTTCAACTTATCTGGAAGCCACCATTACAGTTAGAAGCCCACTTTAAGTGGATAAACTGTCTCCTACTTTCTTTAAAGACAGTGCTATGCACATACTGATCTTCTGCAATTGGATAAAGTTTTGGAATAAATTTTGAATGAATGTAATAGCTAGAATTTCCATCCCTGGATCATTTTTAACCCTAGTCATGCCTCTAGGCAATAACTATTTTATATATAGATATATATACATAACTTTGAAGCCTGGCATATTTGTAATACTGGTGTTATTATTAGTGATAACAACAACAATAATAAAGTAATAGTGTCTGAGCTAAGTATGTCACCAAGATTCAGATTTTTTATTATTTCTATGATGTAAATTTGTACTTAGTCCCCAGCTGTTTTCCCCAAATAAATGCTGAGCTTGAACATGAGGGCCAGTAAACTTGCAGTTTTCTCCAGCTGCCTTGGCAAAAATATTACCTGTGGGAACCAATGAAACATTTATTGCATGTTACTCCTACTGTGCCACTATGACATTTCTCCAAACATGTCTGTGTAGAGAATAAAGATATACTTATTAATTTACTTTGTCACACACATTATGATAATAAATTAAATTCTCTTGTTCTAAGTGTTGTATGATAAATTTTGGTAAGTGTTTAATACTCAAAAGGGTCCTGCAAACTGTATACTTGCATTTTCATTCCTGGCATTGAATTGGCTAGAAGTCAACAAAACTGAACCATTTATTGCTTTCAAAGTATTACATTTTCTAGCTGGTATGGAAAAAGAGTGGTGATCAGAGCTAGGATAAATATTTGCCCATATTTCCCACACTGTTAAAGACCTCTGTTATATTCTTCACTAGCTTCTCACTTTGAAAAGGAAAGACCCCAGTCCACCCAGCTGCTCCTGCCATTCCTTGTTTTATGGTATGCCTTTGCTTTTCTGCCCCTTCCTCAGAAGGCAGATCACAAGTCTCCTGTCCCTCGTGGCATGGGGCAGGGCAGCAGTGTGTCTGGTGGCCACCTACATCATCTCTCCCATCTCTCCTATGTCACCTCCTGCTCTGCTGGCACCATAGGGACCTCTAGGGCAGGGAGTGATGCTTCATCTCCCTTTTTCATGCAGGTTGCCTCTGCTGGGGAGCACCTACAGGCTGGAGGAGATTGTAAGTTTTCTGAGGCCACAACTGTCTTTCTCATCTGTGCTTCTCCAGAAATACTTGAATGGATGGGGAGTGGAAGACATAGCTTTTACCTTGAGAGAGGCAACAGTGGTTTCCAGTATGTGAACCCACTGGAATAGCTTTTTTTTTTTTTTTTTTTTTTTTTTAATCCTGCTGTAAAGGTGTGCTAAAACATTTGAAAGGTGCTAGCTTGCATGTTCTTTAAAAAAAGCAATTTGCATTCTTAAGCAAGCAGCAGAAGAAAAAAGGAAATGATATAATTGTGAGATGTCATGTATTGCATGGAGGGGTATAATTAGGACAGAGGGGAAAGAAAGACAAAAACTTCCTAAAAACTTCAAAATTGTGGATCTTTCAAGGGGGCAGCAGTTTAAACAGGCAAGCAGTAGGAACTGACCGGAAAAAGTGAAAAAAACTTCTATGGGGAAAAATTAAAGTATTTATTCAGTAGTACTCTTTGCTGCTTGCAGAGCAAAGTGAAAAATATCTGGCCAACCACAGAGCTGGTTAGAAAAGTCCAAAGAATTATTAATTGCATAAATTATGCAATGAGAGAAGCAAATGCTTTCCATCAAATGTGCCTGTCAAAGGATATTGTCTCTTTTGAAAAGGAACAGTGGGGGATAATAAGGAAATTGCAGTGAAATTAAACAAATTCCTTGCATTTATCTTCATCACAAAAGGTAAGTGGGAAATACCTGCTCTAGAGCTTTTTTTTTTTTTTTCTGGTAGGTAATAAAGATGAGGAAAAATTAAAAAATGCAATTAATCACTAGGGCCAGATGCTATTCATCCAGGAGTTTTGAAAGAGTTTAAGAGTGGTTCATCTGTCAGTATAAGTATGTGAACTACCATTAAAACCAGCTACCATAAAGGAGGACTGGAGTGATGCCAAAATTACAGTTCCCTTATTAAAAAAAAAGCAACTTCACTTACTTCATTACTAGTTAAATTAGTAATGAAAATAACTAAGAATGTGTACACTGCTTAAATGATCGCCACAGGCAAAATCTGTCTTTTTCCAAATTAATTAGGGGAACTGACTACCTGGTAGGTAAGGGCAACATGTCATGTGTGAACTTCGAAATAGCCACTTATAAAATGCTGCACCGGAAGGCGAGAGGCCAGGTCTGTCGTGGTGTAGAAACCAATTATGGAAAAGTAAATAGGCAGAGCAGGAACAAACTCTCAGCTCTGCAACCAGAGGGCATCAGGCCGAGCAGATCCAAGCTGTTAGTAGCCTGCCTCGATTGAAAGTTGTGGAGGTCAAACAATGAGCCCATCCTCCATGTCCTTGTCAGCAGAAAGTTGCCTACATGCCTTCAGGGACTTTAAATTATTTTTATTTTCCATCTGAAAGTTTACTTCTGGGGAGTAAAAAGCAGGGGAAAATATATGTCTCTGAAAGTTGTTGAGCTTGGATCTTGGGTTGAAGGTTAGGTTTTTGATTGGAAATCTTTGTGCAGCCTCTGGTCTCCTAAACAGGAAGGGCCGTTTGACAAAATTTGCCTCCTCCTCTCCCCTTGTTCTAGCCTCCCTGCAAATTTACTGATGCTGAATGCATGGTGAAAATCATGGACTCCCTCTCTTGAATGCTGCCTTCAGGTAAGTTGCAAATTCTCCTGGACAGATGCCAGTAGGGCGCTAGTTGGAGTTCCCAGGTAGAGTCTGGACAGGCCATCTCAGCATGGTCTGTGGCATGTGTCCCCCAGGTTCTTGGCCCTCCAAATGATCTTCCAGCCCAGCTTGTCCTGTGCCTCTGGTCTTTCATGCACCCATCCCTCTGCCTTTGCTGGCCAAGGAGAAAGCACATGGGCCTGGAGTGTCAAAGGATGGCAGTCAGAGATGTGGCATTGCCATATGGGCTTTCCTCCAGTTATGTTCCTAGGCTCTTTATGACCTCCTCTGCTGTGCCTCTGCAGTCCACTTCCCCAGGCAGTGGCAGCAGCAGCAGAAAACTGCATCCAGCACACCTCCATCTTCACAGAAACACCCTGGGCCCGAGCCCCTTGTTCTTGGCCTGTGCCACACCCCTGGCAGCAGTTGCTTACTTGGGTGGTCACTGACCTTTGTCATTGTCATTCTGTGCATGGGGCAGGCCTAGGTGGCATACCTCTCTGCACAGGTCCTTGTCAATAAGAGGGACCACATGTGAGCTGTCCCAACAGGGTATGAATGTGGACTGTCACCTAGGAGCAAGGAACAATAAAGGAGCCAGCATTATTCAGCTGGTCATTACATGTGCTTCTTCAACAGGCTATGAAAATTAGTGCCTGCAAGGTGAGATTATTGGTGTTTGATTTGTCTGCGAAATTCTGCAGCTGCAGGGATAGGCCTCTGTATGTATTTGAGCCTGACTGTTTGTCTATGTCCTAATTACAACTCCTAATTATAAGTAATTCCAGGAACAGGCATAAGCTGTTTTCCTGCCATAGATGTTCCAACAAGATTCAGACATACTGTCAACATGTTTTAGCAGTTTAATTGGAGAGCCAGAAAGCAAAGAGTTGCGAGCTTTGTTCTTTGGTTGGCATGTCCCCCGCCTGATGGTGGCTGCATAGATGCTGGTGTCCAACCGTGCTCATTGCTCAGGCTCCCTTCATAGCTGAGGAGCAGAGGCAGGTACCCAAGTGAGATGGGAAGATGGACCCATCTGCCTTGAGAGGGGCCTATCCCCTTGCACAGAGGGTTGGGGGTGTCTGGATACCTGGCGCAGGCTGGGCACTGAGCTTTTGGGTAGGCAGATTGGCTGGGATTAGTCGTACCCTTGTATCTTTGGGTCTTGAGGAATACTGCTGTGTCCTCCTTGTGTGTCATGGCTACTTACCTTCTTGTGCATCATGGTTGAGCTTCCTAATATCTCTCAGCTGAGGTCTGCTCTTATGCAGTGGATTTAAAGTCTCATTAACACTCATGGCCTCTCAAGCAGCCCCTGTGAACCCCCCCACAGCACTCTACTTTCTCCTGATGGTGTTTTTTCAAACAAGAAAGGAGTATTTCCAAGGAGGGGAAGAGCTTTTAAATTATTCTCACTCTGCTGATGCATTTCAGTAATGTAAAAATGGCATGCCAGAATATTTATTCCAAGCAAGAAAAATGAAAAAAAATCCTACCCCATTTTGTCAGTGGCTGTTGGCAACAGAGCTGTCTGTGCTCTTGCACTCGGTATTGATGGTGACTGATGCACAGCACTGCATTCCCAAAAGGACCTGCTTTCTTTGTGTGTTCAAATGAAAACCATTTTAAAGTTCATTTTCATACACTTTCAAAATACACTTGTGCCATAGTACAGCTGGCATCTTGCATTAACAGCAAGTTTTTTTTTTTTTTTTTTTTTTTTTTTTTTTTTTTTAATTTCACTTTGTTTTCTGCAGAGCTTAGTTTTGCTCTTCTACTGCTTTGTCACAAGTCATCTTAGCAAATCTGCCACTCCCAAAATCATGGATGGCACAAGCACAGCGGAACCAATTTTGTTATGTTTACCAACCCCCACAAATCCTTGCTAATCTTTACAAGATCCCAGATCCTGTGGCACTTAGGAGCTTTCCTACCAATGTGCCCTACAAAAGGCTCTTGCGTATATAAATTATGCAGAGTGCTGTGATCATGTAGCTGAAATAAAAGGCAACAGTTTCTGAAAACAAGCTGCATAAAATTGCAATGTGCCAGTTTCACAACAGTATAGTGAGACTTAGCAGTAATTAATTAATATTTCATACACAGCTTTCTAAACCTTGATGAAATGCTTCATACTAAAGTGACTGACATAAGTTCACTGCGTGCTGCTCTTCTGCTGTCCAGAAACACATCAGACAAACCGCAGCATGAATTCCTCCATTAAAGTTCAGTTTTCTACTGTCTGTGGTACTTTTTCTTTCTGTCTTGTTAAGATCACTAATTTTTTTGCTGCAGGAGAGAGGGCAACACAGCTGTATGGAGGTTATGCACTGAATCCAAAGGGAAAGGCATATATAAATATATATATATATATAATGCATTATGTACACAGAAAGTAATCAAGTGCGCAGTTATTGCAGGCAAAGAAACAATTCCAGCTCTTAGTGGGCAGGCATTAAGTGCAGACACCTGCCTATTACATCTATAAATAAAACCTCTGCGGTTCTTCCTTTCAGCCTGAGCATGTGTTTTCTGGAGCAGCTGTCTGCTCAGGGAGAAGAGCTGAGAGTCACCCTGCGGTGGTAACTGTTTAATTTACATTGGCACTGACAGCCCTCACACAGGCTATCCTCAGTGCCAGTTCCTGGTGCAGTGGCGGGGGAATTCAGCTGCTAGGGATGAAAGGAGGAGATTCCTTCCTTACTTCACATGGTCTCCCACCATGACGAGGAGAGGGAACTGCTCCTTGTTATGTGCTCCTGTTCCCCAAGCAGATCATCGCAGCTGAGAAGAGACATTTGCTGGGGAAAAGGAGTCCCCCATGGCCATGCCTTCAGAGTCCCTAGGCCTCCACCCTGACAAGTGAGGGAAACCTGAAACATGGGTTTTCCTTACTCATTTTGCTTTTCAGATCTGCATCTCCAGATCCAGCATTAAGCTCTTTCTTCCTCCCACATTGCAATGCTGGAGAACTGCTGTGGCTGGCACAGGGGAGCCTTTTTCTCCCTTGTCTTGCTTTTCATCAGACACCACTGGGAGAGCACCAAGGAAATCTTGACTTCTAAATTAGCTTTGTTTTTTTTCAAGAGAGCATACCTAAGTCTGTCTATATCTATGGTTTCTTTCTATAGTATAAGCACTTGTCAGGGTTCAGTTTCCAGCCTGTAGTACAGTGCCTAAACATGGGAGCTCATGGGATGACAGTAATATTCTGTCATGCCTGTGTGTAGAGCCAACAAATCCAGCTGTGACTGTGAGGTCACATTATCAGATCTGTTCACATACCAGAATGGCTGAAGGGAGTTATTGAAATTGCCTGTGATAAACAAAACAAAACAACAAAAAATGCATTTGATGTTTTTAATTCTCCATCATTTGTTACCTGTTCCTCCTCTCATTCAAATTGGATGTCATCCAACCAGGTAATAAAATCAGTCTTGTCTGTCTCAGATGGCCATTTACAATCACCTAGCATGATCAATAACTAGGGCAAATGAGCAAATTAAGAGAAGCTACGAATATTGTTGTTTACTTTTGGACAGCAAGTTATCAATAACACAATATTTAATGATAATTGAGATTCATGAGTGTATAATTATTAGACAAAGAACAGGTCTGGAATTTGTAAGGAACATGAAGTTTAAAATAATCTGTTTTACCACGGGTATTAAAAATGTTTTTCTTCCCATATGTCTAAATTGGAAAAGATGTGAATTAAATTGAATTAATGCCTTAGAAGCAAGAAGTACAATGGAACTGGTTCCAAAGTTTGATATTCATACTGTTTGTTTTACCTAAAAAACTATCTTAATTATATAAGTACATAAATATATACCAATTCTAAAAATTACATGACATGTCATATAAAATGGAATAAGCCATTGGTGTTATGTGAATATATAGGCTTATTAAGTTCAGACCATGCTACTCTGTCTTTGAGTGTTACAAGTAAGCTCATGATAAAACTCTGTCATTTCAGAGGAAGAATTAGCTACCAAATTAATTCAAGTATTATTTTGGGTTTTCTTCATAGGGAAAAATCTAACTTCAGTGGTATAGATCTTTGTTCACTCTTTCTTCAGATCTGTTTTCTGAGGGATGGTTAAAAGCCCATAGAAAAATCACATAAAATGTTTTTCTATCAGAAGCTGTGGCTTCATCAAAATAGAAATTTGCCACAAGAAAAAGACTGCAATGAAGCTGTGCCTATGAAGAATGAAAAACAATGTCTGTTTCTTCTTGTGACTGAACCAGTGAGATACAACACAGGGTGTTCCTAGGCCTCCGCTGTGCATAGAGACCAAGCAAAAGCCTGACCAGGGAACAGTGCCGTCTGAGAGAACAAGAGGATGAGGGGACACAATTTTCAAAAGCTTTTTGGCAGCTGTAATGAACACAGAGATTAATGTTGACTCAGAACAAAACAAAATTTTCATTTCAGGCCAGTAAATCAAAGAGAAAAACTTTGTTCTTGGAATGCCAAGAGAGGATTTATTTTAATTCAAAAGTTTCAAAATTTCTGAATCATAGTCAAGCAAAACTTTTGTTCCTTCCATTCATACATTCCCTTTTTCTTTGTAATTTCTGTAGAAAACAAATACAGAATGATCAGCATCTCCCGTACTATGGAAATCCCATGTATTTGTTCTAGTTCCTCAGTTAAATGAGTTTAATGACAGCACTTGAAGTACTCTTCTTAAAATGGAAGGTATGACAAATGTGAAAAGTTAACAGCTCAGATTATTTTCTGTCTTAAGTCAGAGGATGTTCTATTACAATGGTATGCACAAAATTCACATTCCCAAGGCTGATAATGCAAATTTGCTGTTGCCTCGCATCATAGTCAAGCTATGAAGCAGTTCAAAACTTACAAGTAAGTTGAAAACAGGCTTTTTTCCCCCCATTTGCCTGCTCATATCTAAAAGTACAGGCTTCCAGAACCTGCACACAAAGTTTTATACAATCCACTGAAAATAACACATTGTCCTCTCAGGCAATTCATGTATAAGAGAGTGAAGGTAACTGGTTTTCTTGAATCTGTTTGAGTAGATAGAGAGGTCTCTGATGGGTTGGTTCTAAGAGACATGATGAGGTCTGCCAGATGCTCTTCATGCAGCTATGCTGGATGGTTATGCTCAACCAAGTGAGTAGCCACGCACTACAAATGGAGTGTGTCCTAGAGGTAAGGCATGCTTGCCAGCAGCTGACCCCCTTCTAGCTCCAGCATGGGTATTTTAGTTTCCTTTATCTAGCTAGGGTGAGTATTATCAAGGTACTAAGCAGTTTTCAAACTACATCACTTTTAAAATGTCTGTGGGAGACTTTGGTACCACTTTCACACATATTGCTTTCATGCATCTAGGAGGCCAGAAGGACTTTCACTGTCTGTACAGTAAAAGATGCTATTTCATCCACTGTGTCTTGCCTTGCACTGAGAAGAAAACCAAACCAAATCAAACCAAACCAAACCAGAGAAAGATTCTTTATGTCAGAAGAAAGACCAACTAATATAATCACAAATATATTACGGGAAATACAGATTCATCAGCCAATGATGAAGGTGCTACTTTTTCCTACACTCTAAATCTTTAAAAATCCTTCAGCTACCATGGTGAACACCCTTAAATTTTCTATTTCAGAGTTTCGAGGGGTGACACCATGTCATCCTTTATTTATTTTATTTTATTTTATTTTATTTTATTTTATTTTATTTTATTTTATTTTATTTTATTTTATTTTATTTTATTTTATTTTATTTTATTTTATTTTATTTTTTTATTTTTTTTTAGATGAAGAGTACTGTCCAGAGAAAATTCTAGCTCCATAGATCCTGTTCTGTGCCATTCACTAGGTGTATCAGACTGGTGGAATGATTTACAGGTTATGCCTATGCTACTAACATGGCAGGGAATCAAACTCTGGCCTCAAGATTAAGGGGCACAAACTAACTCGCATCCATGCTATTTAAGGCAAATTCACTCCAGAGCAGGCTGGCTCCTTCTCTCGGGCCTTCAGGTGAGCCTGTAGCCCTGACATGTTGGCATTATCCCATGTGCTTCATTTCAGAATGTCTGAGATCTCTCTCCTCTATGAGGTTTATGCTGCAGGTCAGCAGAGCAATGGCTTTTGAATGAAATGTAGTTGTATGTGGCCATTGGCCTGCACAAAGCATGAAAGCATGTGGTAGTCCCTGTAGGTGCAAAGCCTGCTCAGAGTACATCAAACCAATGCTTCTGTAGTCTTCTCCACACTTTAGCCCTTGCATACATATACCCAGAACCTTTCCCAGGCGTGTTGGTAGGAGGTAGCTAAAAGGAGCCACATCCATGGAGCAAGGAGGATTTCTGGCCCTCTCCTGTGCAGGGTGAAGATGTGTAGTATAGATGTCAGTGGTGTTTTAGACACTCCTAACCATCTACTTTCATTTCTCCTCCTGGAGGATTATTTTTGTGAGTGCTGGGGAGCCATTATCAGAGTGGGAATGACATATGAAAAAAATGCCATCCTGGACCCCATGTGCACAGCTGGGGAAGCTGGTACTTTGGAGCCTCTGTCTGAAGAGATATTTTTGAAATACCTTTTGTGATAAGGACATAAGCATTATGTTCTTTGCTTCTTATGCTGAATACAAAGGTTGAGGGTTTTTTTGGGGTCGGGGTAGTGTTTTTAAAGACTGGGGTATACCCTGTGCCTGCCCAAACCCTGTACTGAACAACAGCTTGTGTAGGCTCCCTTGAAATCCTCATTGTGGAAAATTAGATTATTCTCATATCAGTGAGTTTCAGCTGCAGATTTCTATTTAGTTCATTAATTTGCCTTGAAGTTGGATGGGATCAGGAATATATTTTTCACTTTGATTGAGTGGTTAGGGTTTATACTTTCTTGCTTTCTTGTTACTCCTTTTAAAAATCTTTCAGCTGTGTTTTTGAAAATAAAGTGAGTGAATTTATCATATTTAGACATCAGCAAGCACCACATGGCAAAGACAGCTCCTCTGGAATCCTAACGGGCTCTCAAGAATTATCCTCTGTGATTATCTCTACGTCTGAAGGCCCATATGTCACAGGCTCTGGAAATGGCATCTGGTTATATCACACAAAGAGGTTTCTTCTATCTATTTTGCAAGCAGCTCAACCCAAACTAGTGAACAAATCCTTGAATATATTGAAAGGAGTTGGATTCCTTTGAAGTGTGTTATTGAAACTGATGTATTCTGCGAGCTGAATGCCTGTTTTCCCTAAAGACAATCTAACTCTCTTATTGTTTCGTGTTGTGTCAAAAAGGACACATGATAAATCAGATGAGTAGCTAAGCCAGTACACCAGGAAAATAATTATGAATGTCCTTTTCTCTTCTAGTTACAAATGTTATCCAGAAAGGGTACAACCCTTTCAGGTCCAGGATAGACTGGAGTACATCTAATCTAACAAGGCAGAAAGCTTTTAATGGGCACTGAATGCTACCTCAACAAACAATATCATAATTACATAAACAGTTACTATATTGATCTGAAATTTCACAGGTCAAGAGGATGGCCTGTCTTGGGAGACTGGGAATGACAATGCTTTTTTTTTGCAAGCTCCTTCTTGACTCAGTTCAGGTGACTCCACAGATCTTACCTTAGAGGTCTTGTGGCACTGGTGGCTGCATGTGTGTTGTCTGCCAGGTCTGTGCTCTGATCTGTGGTCTTGCCTAAGTTTATCATCATAGGAAACTGGGGTGATCTAATCACAAAACTCAAGGAACATAAAAATTCCCTCTAACTTTCATTATGAAATACTTCATTTCCTTAGAGAGGAAAGCAGCACATGCTTCCTTCTTCTCCTCCTATATGTAAATTTTTTTTTTTTTTTTTTTTTTTTTTTTTTTAACGTTTCCAGTGGCTGTGGCAGTTAGTTACATCACTGAGACCCAAAATGTTGGCCTCTGTAGAAGCATGTTCACTATTTGGTAGATGAAAGTGATCAGAAGGGTGGGTCTGACCTCTTATGCTCAGGTAATTTAGGAGAAACTCTGACAAGTTTTATGGACCTCTTCCTGTGTAGAAACAGTGCAAGAATGCAAATGTCCTATGTGTGTATTTAAACTTGGACAGAATACAATGTCACAAAGCTCAGTCAAAAATAAATGGTGCTTTGTAAAAACATGCCAGAGGGGCACTGGAAAGAAAACTGTCACAGTATTTACAGCACAGCTCCTTTCTTTGGTGGCTCTCTGCAGTTGAGGCTAAAGACCACACTCATCAGACCTGTATTGCCATATTTTCTATTTTTTGTTGTCGAGGTAAGTTTGGTGATCTCAGGACTTCTAGAAGGAAACATTAGGTACCTGTGCCTGCCCATCTCCGATGCTGATCCTACGCTTGCTTCCCTGTTGTGAATCCAGAGCTGTCCTGTCCCTGTGGCCATCCCCAGCCTGGCCGTGCTGATCACCTCCGGGTGAGGTGGGACAAGACCACCAGAGGAGGTCCCTGCCCCAGGCTGCCCCGCTGTCCTGCGGCTGCCTGCCTTAGCTTTGAGCCCCAGTATTTAGGGGTAATTGAAGCCAAGTGAAACTGTGTTGAAACATTAAGCACAAGAGAACTGAACTGGGTAAATACAAAGTCTGCACACTGGTCTTAAGACATATAGTATCTCCATCAGGCAACAGCTAAGGGGTTTTACAATGAATGTACAGTCCCAGTAGAGATATTGTGAAATGAAGATCACTTTAGCATTTAAAATGGTGTGTTCACAGGGATTGATATTTTTTCCACCACTCTTTCCTACTAGCAATATATTAATGTATTTATATATAAATATATATATATACATACTTCCAAGGTGGAAATTTTTATTTTGCTCATCATTGTGAACATCTCACTGGCCTTTTAATCTGTAACCATATCTACCAAAATGCTGGACTTAACAGTAATTTTCATTTTAATTAACATTAATCTGTATGATGTCTCTTGCATTTTGTGTTAGGCTTCTGTGACTCACTGGTACTGGTATGTGATCTACAGTTGCATAAATAGCCCATGCAATATATGGCTTGTCATCTCTAATACATTTTGATGCATTTTTCTGTGTTTTGCTATTTTGGGGATTATATCTAGTTTTACAGACAAATGGCCTAATTCTCAGTGCTTTGTCATTTATTTGTATTTCACGCTTTTTTTTTTTTTTCTTTCTTCACAGATCTAAATTAAAGAAAGGAGAAAAACACCCTGCAGAAGCTCAGTGTCTCATAATAAAAGGCTGAACCAAGACCTCATAACTCACATTTCAATCAGTCACAAAGGGAAAGATTTAGAACATTCATTTAAAAATATTTGTCTTTTTTCTCTCTTGGTAATTTCCTAGCAATTTCTTACAGTCATGAGGAAATGCCTAATATATATATATTTGCTTCAGTGTACACAGATTTTTGTACAAAATTCTGAAGTCTGTCAATGTTTACTGACTGTACAGTACTGTCATAACTGGCCCAGCTCAGCATGTGTCCATCCTCTGAAAGGATCTGGCAAACTTCTAGCTTTGCACTGTGCTCACCTTTCAACATAAGGAGCTTACAGAATCTACTCACAAGTTATCTCAGAGAGGCCAGAAAAGAAGATTAAACAGCTTTCAAGCTTCAGGAAAGTGTCTGGTGTGGTGGGCTCAGGCTCAGGCCTGATATTTATGGATAATTTTTGAACTGAAGTATTCAAAACAGCTATGTGGAATACGAGTATTCGATATTAGTAATAGTTTTATCTTGAGAGTTTAAACTGGGAATAATTTATTTATTTATTTATTTATTTTTTCCTTACTAGCAATTTAATATGGATCTTGAGATTACTTATATATGTGTGTCTGGGTGCACTTTCAAGTATATATGGTATTTATACATGAGCATGTATGTTTGTATGAGAACTGTGATGTCCTCCTGTACAGCATGAAGGGCTGGCCCTTACATTTAATTTGCCCCTGAGAATAATGTGGTAGCTGTGTTTGATACTCTTAACATGCAAACTCTGTTCAATCATGTATTCTCCCTCTCTCCCAATTCCCAGTCCTGCTGTGCGGAAACAGCTAGTGTGCTGGGCTCCTGCACTGGCCATCCTCAGCCCTTAATAACTCCCAGCTAACTGTTACTGGAATATAGTGTCCCTTCTATTAACTCTGGAGCCTGAATAAAAGTTGCTTAGATCTTGACTGGGATAAAAAGTAGGATGTGCAGAGGAACGGCAGCCTCTAGATGTGAAGTTTTGACAGGTATTGTGCTGGCTTCACCGGATGTTAGTTTGAAAATCCAGTACACTTTAAAATATCCATCTTCCATTTTCAAACTGCTTCTCAACAAAACTAATGAAAGTCTGCAAGTAAATTTCATGTTCATGTTGTAGCATGACAATAAGAGGTGAACACAGTGTTGTAATAATTGCTAATTCTGGTCTTGCCAAACTGACAATATTGCTTTGAGGGAAAAAAAAAAAAAAAGAAAAAAAAAAAAGCCAGTTCAATGTAGAAATGAAGAATTGAAGGCCTTTCAAATACTGCATTGCCCATCTCCTCAAGCCTGCATTCATCCAGTAGACAGCCAAAAAGTTCAGCTAGACGAAGGCTTAAAGAAATGCTAGTTGATGAAGGTGATCTGCAAGGGTCAAAAGCCCAGATAACATACCCTGAGCCATTCAAGCACTCCTGTATGTACAGCCTTTAAAAATGAATTCAAGAGCTTGGCCACCTTAGGGCCAAAGTCAACAAGCAGGAGAGCTTCTGTTCGCATTTTCAGCAGCAACACGGAGATTATCAGTAGCGTGTTCTGCAGGATCATCACTACTCAATCTGTCAAGGGTCAAAACATGATATTCTACATTTTTAGGGACTCAATATTAAATCCAGAGAATGCGAGCAGAAAGCTGCAGTTTCACCCTCTTTATCACCAGGTTATTGCCATCGACTTTGAATACCTGCAGCTTGTTAGGAAGCTAAAATCCTGTAATGTGTTGGGTGGGGCTTAGCCTATTTAATGTCAGTCCTTTCTGCCTTCAGCTGAGATCACCTCTGCTGAAGGCTTCCCTTTCTGCTGTTTACTTTTTTCCTTCAGAAAGGCATATCAGTGCCAGAGGGTCTCTAAAGCAGAATAGGTAGTGATTTATTCATTGATTCCATGAAATTTGTCTTAATTCATAACATATCAGCATTTTGATTAAGTCCAAAAATATATTTTAAAATATATATAAAATATAAAGACTCAAAACAACAGCATCAGAGCTATGAGTAGTTCTAGTTATGACTAGAAATGGCTTGCTTTTGCAAATTCAGTAACACTGGGAAGGATGATTTAGTCTTATCTGTGTTCTCTTTCTTTTAAGCCGATTATGCATCATCTCTGGAGACGACTCATGAAAAATTTCAACTGGGATTCTGTAACGTCAATAAAACCATACTTGAAAAATTGTTTCAGGGTAAGCTCCCCAGTTTCTAGAAAGCTTTCCACTTAAATATGGGTAGAAAAATAACTTTTTCAGAAGCATTATGGATTGGGCAAAACATTGAAATGTCCATTCAAGACTTCCAATATGGCACGACTAGGCAATCCAGATATCAAAATAAAATAATCATAACTACCATCAGTCATTCAAAACCTTTTGGTGGGTTATGGTGGGTTACTATTATTATTTTTTCCCCAACACACTGTTAATCTTTAGATTTCTATGCTGTTTTTATCTAAACCTTTCTCTGTAAGAACTTCTCACTGAATGACTCCTCAGGGAAACCGACAGCTCAGCAGTTGCGTTTCCTTACTCTTCCACCAAAATAAATCTGGACTAATGCCACAGAATTTGCTGAAATTGTTATATTTTTAGGAAGGAAAGGGGATTCAAAATCCAGGTAGTCACTGTAGTATATGCTATACTGCTCTGTGATACACATTCCTTTGGCATGGATATATACGCGTCACTGCATGGTGCTCATGATATGTTTTGAATATTGCAGCTGAAATGGAATGAATTATAATCGACACACTTGGGCTGGAGGTGCTGGCTTGCTTGCTTGCTTGCTATTTTTATTAACCAGTTTTTCACTGTTTTTTCTCTTTCTAAGGAGGAGATTGATGCTTCTTTGGAAAAAAAAAAAACAAACAACATTACAAACCTGGCCCAGTTTTTTTGTCCTGAATTATGCATGGAATCACCATAATTGCAAGTATCAGTCAATGCCTACAGAAAAATGCAAGGCTAGGGAAGTAATGGCTTTAGGTAAATACACATTTAGTCATATGATGGTTATGATAACTGTGTGTGCATTTTGTATGCACAGTTGGTTGAATGTTGTTATATTGGCTTTTACAGCTGAATTCAGTGCAGTGCTGTATAGCACAATAATTTTGTTTTTCTTCTAGGATTGTCCTAAAAGGAAAGTGTCTATTCTATTTTGGCCTGATGTTTTTAGACACATTTAATCTCAGAGAATCATAGATAACCAGAACCTTAAGAAACTTCCCTTTAGTCTCCCCCTACCCCTCCACCCCTCCCTCCTAAATAGACTTACATGATTCCTGACAGATATTTACCCAGTTCTTCAAAATCTTAAGCAAGAGAATCATAGAATCACAGAATATCCCGAGTTGGAAGTGATTGGTAAGAATCATTGAGTCCAACTCCTGGCACCACACAGGTCTACGCAAAAATTCAGACCAAGTTCCACAACCTGCTAATATACCAATTGCCTCAAAGCCTTATTGGAGGCTTCCTGAGTGCTGACTTATTTTTATTCTGAAAACAAACAAACAAACAAAAACATTTCACATATGTTTCTTATATTTATGTCAAGGAGCTGAAGGAAAAGATAATTGTTTCTTCACTGTAATAGTTTCTAGGGATTTCAGTTTAGCAACTCCCTTTTTGGATACCACATTTAGAAGCCTGATGTGAGGTATTCCTCACTATGTTTAGCCTACTAATTGAGATGGAGGATGGAATTGATTGATAGAGGAATGTTCAGCACAAACATCTCTCCATTGAGGGGTGCTACGGGTGCTTACTGCCTCTGATTTTTGAATTCAAAGCCTTCTGATATATGCTCATTAGAAGATTGCTAAAATGAAAGGAGTGCCTCTGCAGTGCTCCCTTTGTGCTGATTTTGCCAGCTGATTACAGATGGCTCTACCAGCAGATGAAATTTTAGTTTAGAGCAATGTGCTGGTGAGGGGGAACATGTTGGAGTTTGTCTGATCTCAGGGTGCATTGTGGGAGCTCAGTGGGAGTGGAAAGGGCAGTGACAGGGTGGGAAGGTGGGCTTGGACAATAGCACTCTCGGGTGAGATGTGCTCTCGCTGGCTGCACTACAGCAACCTGGCAGAGCAGAGTCAAAACCAGTGCTAGGAAGTAGCTCTAGAACTGCAATAAAGGACCATTGAATACTTGTATAGGATGGGTAAAGGTGTACCCAGAATGGGAGGAACAGATGTCAGCCACAGGGCAAAGAGCCAAGAAGGACAAAATGTAAGACATCAGTCCACAGGGTTCTGCCATTCATGGAATGGGATGTACAGCCATGCATGAAGCCTGTTCTCAGGAGAAATATATATTTAATGTATACTGTATACCACTTTGAGGCACTACTTGGTGTTTTTCATAGCTCCTGTGAATACAAATCAGACGAAGGACATTTATGGTCATACTTATTACTGAATATATGTGAGGATGGAGGTGGCATAATTTCAAACTTGATCTCTCCAGTCATTCAGACGACTTCTGCAAATCCCCCCTCAAGTGATTTGTTGCATGCTGTATGTCAAGTCATTCACAGAGGTGGGAACAGCAACCTTGCCCTCAGATGTGTTTCTTTAATCATTGGAGTGTATATCTTCCCAGAGCAATGAGTTACCACTTCATATATTTGTTGCTACATGGAATATTAATACTGTAACATGTCTGTCTCCTTAGGGAACTTGTATTTTATAGCAGCAGTTCAATACTGTTCACTATTTGGGGTTAAAGGAAATACAAGACTTGAAGACTTCAAAGACCTCTTCCAAAAAAACACACCAGAAGTCATCTCAGTTTAGATAAAAACAGAAAGAAAAATATTGTGCATGATCACCAAATACTATACACACACACACACACATATATATATATTTTTCTGAAACACCCAGGATAAAGAACCTTTTAAAATAAATAAAAAAATCAGGTTTTCTGTTTGGGTCCTGAAGAAAGACCGCACCCCGTAGGAGATGTAGGACATTTCCCCAGGACCTGCTCTGTGGGATGCAGCAGGGTTACCCTGCTCTGGCTGCTGGGACAGATCCGTGTGAGACAGAGCAGCAGCTTCACCACAGAGCCTCATTATCCCCATGGCTATACATTGTCCTGGGGCCATGGCAAACTCCGGTCATGGCTGCCTCTGCTTGTCACCTCTGAGGGAAATGGGATGGTGACAGGGTGGGGGAGACTGCCATGCTGACTGCCCTGGCAGCACTGTGCCCTGACCCTTTCTGCCTTTAAAGCTAAGGCTGCAAGCGTGAAGGGGCAGTTGCAGCAACTGCGTAAAAGTTTGCCATTCCTTTTCATCTCTTTCTCAGTGTAAAAATAATTCTCATTCAGATAGCAAGAGAAAAAAAATACATTTGTATCTATTAGATTAATCACTGGCATGGCAGCAGCTCTATAACTCCATGGTATATTTAAGGCTTGATTCACTAAATACTGACACATCTGCACATGGTAAAAGTGATTCAACTGAATGGACATAAAAATATCTGTATATCTATATATGTGCCTATCTTTGCAGGTAATGGACCTTGTCCTATAAAGAATATATTACCTAAGTGGTCCAAGGCTAATTTATGCAGATATTTTAAGCTCATTTTGCATGATGGCAGATGGAGACAAACAGCTTATAACATTAATTTTCTTATTGGATCTCATCTGACAAAATCCCTAGTTACTTTAGTCTCTCATGAACCATTATTCTTTTGTAAATACATGCCTAATAAGCCTAAATTCTGAAAATGAATATTTGCACTTCCTAATATCAAGGGAAAGTTAAAATCAAACACGCTGCACAGTCTGCTGGGAGAGTCAGCAGTAAAGAACTGTTTTCAATAATCAATAAGTCAACCAAGCAAATCTCCAGACCATTGTTACAAGGGGAGCTGTCATCAGGTGAAGTGAAGGTTTGCCTGAGAAACCTCTAAGTAAATGCTTCTGCTGCTTAGTAGTGTTTTGTTTTGCAGTGTCAGCTGCAGATGAAAGGGTGTGTATGCAGAGACCTGTTTTGCATCCCAGAGAAAGCACTTGGACCAAAGCACTTGTACACAGTCCTCACCAGCTTGGGTTGGTTCAAGGACAGGAAGATACCCTCTCTATTCCGTTCTCAATCTCTTCTCATACTGCTCCCTCTCCCTTTTCCTTGTGTCTGCTGCATTTTGTATCTCTCAGCATTTGAATACTAGGAAAAATTTACTTGACCGTTTTAAAGGCTATCAAACAATATATGGTCTTATACCTCACTGATCTGTATCCAGCTGTGACAATTAATGCCCCCCCAAAGGTAATTCAGTCCCCAATAAATGTCCAATGAATAGCAAGGTTGTGAGCTATCTACTTGCAACAGTTCCACCATTTTCTTGTAAAACACTTACAAGAAAATATAAAATCTTACTAAAATATGAAACTGAGCTTCATCACCATAAACAAAATGCATTGTGTTGCACTGTTTTTTTTTTTTTTTTTTTTTTTTTTTTGTTTGTTTGTTTGTTTGTTTTTATACAGAAGGGCTTGCTCATTTCCTAAATTTTGTTTGAAACCTAGCTTAAAGGTTGAGACCTAAAATCCTAGGCAGCCAGGAACTTCCCCAAAGGGTCACACAGGGAGGCTCAAACGTGCATGTTACAGTTTCACCTAGTCCCTGTCTGCTGGCATTTCTGTTCCTCTCTGCTGTTGCTGAGCTTTGCCTCTGTCTCAGATGAAATATGAATGACTCATTGTTTATCAATAAAAATTCCTTTTCTGTTCCGTAAATCATCTCTCTTTTCGGACTCCCTCCCAGCAAATGTGGCAGGCGCTGTGGCTAGAGACTGTGGAAGCAGACAGGCTACTGACATTGAGGGTGCCCTTCTGAGGGCTGCTTCCCCTTCTCAGGCAGATCTGCAAAGTAACTAGATGGACAGTGTGGCCCCCAGTGGTGAATATGAACTCCAAGATGAAAACTGTACACTTTAAGCAGCTGGGTTAGGCCTGCAAGTAGTTGAAATAAAGAAGGTGCTTGCAGCTGTGACAAATACTGTGTATGGGGCAATAGTATAGGTGCATAGGAACCTTGGATATCGTGGCACAAAAGCAAGACTCAAAGCTGGAGGCAGTCTTTCCCCTCCCAGGAGATAGAGCAGATTCATAGGACACAGGGCATCTGGAAGGAGCACCCCCATTACTTTGCAGATGATGCCACCAGAGACTATATGTAGAAATGTAATGTCACTGGTGATGCTGGTGGCCTGAAATGTTCTTGCTTGATCTTGAAGCTTGTCTTTTTGTGACTCATCACCTTCCCTTACCTGATGGTTTTATAATGTTGGCATTTATCAGTGTCTACTTGTTCTGCCTTTCCATTCTGCTTTATCTAATCTTGGTATGGGAGAAAGAAGTCCTCTCTTCCATGACCTTTGCCTTTTCCTCGTCTTACAGCCATTAACATCTAACTACCCTCATCACAAAAGGCTAATTCCATTATATTGGCAAGACCAGGGCCTCATGAAATCAAAGGTGAAACTCCCATTGACTTCAGCTGGAGCAAAAGTGAATCAGCTTAATCAAAGGACTTGAGGAGAAAAACAAAACAGAAAGCAGAGACAGTAAATTCAACCTATGGCAAATTCCAAAATGATCTTCCAAAGAGCTCAAATCTACCTAGATATTCATGCAACATCCAGGATGACATAGCTGCTCTCAGGACTGAAGCTGTTATAGCTACCGCCCCCTCAATAAATACTGATTATCTAATTATAACTCTTCCTTTGAATCTGGAGTGTGTGGGCACGGGGCTAGTTAGCCATTGGTTGCAATACAATTTTATTTTCAGTGACTGGTATTCATTGGTCGCTGCATGAATTTCCTTCCAAAGTCATAATTTCTGAAATGTGGCACATTTCATTAAGATGACAAATGCTGGCATTTGGCGGGACGTGGTATTGATTGCATCAAGCTCTGAAATAACGGCCGGCAGCAGAAGAACAATACAGAAGCCAGCAGCTCTGGGCTGGATCGGGCTGCTTTCCTAGGGCTTGTTTCCATCCTGCAGTATATTTCTGACTTAGTGTGAATAAAATCACTTAAGAGCTAACATGCTGATTTGCTGAACTATCTATCAAGTGAACTGTTCAAAGCAGATATAGGGCCAACTGATACAAATAAAAAAAATGTACCGTTTTGAATGACAGAGGTAATTCTCCACCTGTGAGAATTTTATTACCTACTGCTGCAACAGTGGGTTCAAGCATTGAACAGTTTCCACTGCATGAAAGAAAGGGTTGAGGACCTTTTTGCAAGCATGCACTATAGGGAATCAGCACATTTCACAGTCCTGACTTTTTCTTGCTAGTTAATCTGAACGTTATTTTTTAATTCCTCATAGCTCTCTTTAACAAACCAAAATGTCAGGCTCTTATGAAGAATCCAAGTAGCCAGTGATTCTCTGATAAACTTGTCCCTGCAAAACTCTATGAGAGTACACTTTTTTTTTTTATGGAGGAAATGAGAGATCATCTTCCAGGCTTGAAGATATTTAATATTAAGGAAGACATGAGCAATTAGGTTGCCTTCCGCTCAGGACTACTAGAACAGTCAAAGAAGAGAAATAGTTGTGCCTCTCATGAGTCCAGTAGCCAATTTGTTTCCTTGCCTAAATATTTTTTATCCAACTTTTTCTTGCTGCTTCCTAATAAATAACTGTAAGGTACATATATATATATGGACATATCTGTGCTCAAAAGGCAGCAAATGTGGCTAGAAAAATTCTGTTACTCTTCTTAATTAACAAAAATGTCATTTTTAATAAAAGCTTTCCACAATGCTGTAAAGAAGATTTCAAAAAATAAGCTTTATTTTTATTTTTATTTTTATTTTTATTTTTATTTTTATTTTTATTTTTATTTTTATTTTTATTTTTATTTTTATTTTTATTTTTATTTTTATTTTTATTTTTATTTTTATTTTAAGAAAACATACATCACTTTCTGGATTAAGTTTCCAAATGGTGTTTTTCATACTATTGAAAGTAACTGGTCTTTGTCCTCATCTGATGAGAGTGACCTCTTATAGAAAGTTCTTTGAGATCTATTTATGAAGAGTGCCACGTAAGAAACTTGTATTGATTTTTATTTATTAACTTTCTTTATGTATTTCTGACTGTTATATCTCTTTTACTACTTCTAGACTGAATGGCTATGCCTCTTGACATATTGCTATAGGTCTTGTTTTCCAAATATTTCTTACTTCTGTTGCTCTCTTCTGAATTCTTGTTTTTATTTTTTCTCTCTCTTTTTTTTTTTCCTTTTTCCCCCTTCTTTCACAGAATGCAGTACTCTGAAACTTAAAAAGGTATTCTGTAGAATAAGGTAATTATCTTGCCTAGAAGGAGATAAACACAAAATTTAAGAATGAAAACTATAGGAAAATAAAATATGAAGGCCACAGAAAATAATTAGAACTCTGAAACTGCAGAATGCCTCTTACCTTACACTAATTCTTATTGACTGATGATTTACCTCTCTGAAATTTCCACTTGTGTTGTTACTGGTGAACGTAATAAACTGCAGAGGCAAATGTTGAAATTTTAAACATCATGAACCCCATCACTATATCTAAGAAAGGATGGAGAAAGCAATGTGCCTCTGTAGCAGCCCCTATGCACTGTTGGGTGCCCTCCCAGAATAGCCAATCTTTTTCCCAGGAGAATTTGTTTGGCTCTTTTTCTCTTCTCTAGGTTTTGATGGTGGTGCCACTTGACCATGAAGGCACCTGGTACCCCTGGGTGCCCTGGCACTGTTCCTAGCAGGAAAGGTAGCTGCAGCAGGAGGTGGAGTGGAAGCAGCTCTGTGCAACCCAGCTCTTTTGGCATCTAGAAACACTTGGGAGTTGGGAGAGGATGAGTAAAGTGAGCAAATTACAGGGAAAACAAACAAACAAACAAAAAATCAAAAGACTCCAAACCACAAACACTAAACTGTGTTAACACTTAGTCACTCTATGTCACTCATGATCAAAAAAAAAAAAAAAAGAAAAAAAAAAAAAAAGAGAGAGAGTGGAGTTTGCTTTTGAGATGTGTATTCAGTAAAATCTTTCAAACCAGCAAGATTTCTTTTCAAACTCTGAAATCGAAAAAGTTTCTAAATACTTAATGGTTCTGAATCTCTGTTTACCTAATTGCTTGTTTAGAAAATAAATCCATGAATTCGGAGACTGGGAATATCTCTATGAAAACATGGCCAAATTGACTTTTATGTGGCATTGCAATCAGAGGAGAGGTACTGTACAGCTGCTTTTGCTCCTTTCCCCTCCCCAGGAATAAAAGCCAATAGTAAGGAGGCACAGATCTTCTTAGTCGATGTAGACTGGCTTCCCAAGACTACACACAATGGGCCAGTGCCTGTACCCCAGTCTTGACCTGGACATGCTCTCCATACACATGTGGATCCCAACCCTGTGCATTACATTGTTGATGTGCATTACATTGCTTTTACATGGGCTGGCTGGTTTCAAGACTTCAAATGTGGGCTTTTTGCCATCTTAAATGTATGCAAAATATTAAATCCAAAGTTCTTTCTGTCTCTGCTTCAAAACTACACCTCACTGACAGGCCCTGTGCAGGCTCTACGTAGCACATCCCCCAGGTATGAGCTGTTAGAGCTCTCCAAGAACCAGTCACTGTTCTTGCTTAAAGCAGTGATGGGCCCACACTTAATTTCAGGTTGATATTAGAGACTTGGGTACTGAGTCTTGGCGAGACTGCTATGCAAAGACAGTTGTTTTCTGTTGAAATAGGTCAGTTCTCTGAGATGATCAGTGGCCTGCTTAATCCCTGGACATCAAGCTAATTGGATTGCCCAGATTCAAGATACAATGATCTTTTGTATTCTTTGAAATAATTGTGGAATTACAACTTTTGCATAGATTTAGCAGTATTCTCCTCCCTCTCTCTCCATTAAAAGAATTCAGTCCTATTTCAGAAGATAACCTTGAGAGAATGAGGGAGGTATATGCTTTGCCTCTATCTTAATAGAAGTCTGATATGAAGGTTTAATTAAGAGAGAGAAAATAGCCATGAATGATCACAGGATTTAAAGCAAGATAGACCTGGCATAAAGGAACTGAGACTCACAACTGTAATTCAAAATGTGCCCTTGCAGAGACGGAGCAGAGCGTCACACTGAAGCTTGAGACAAGATATGCCATCGCTGCTTTCCACTTTCCATCTGTTATGGCAATTTCTACCCACACATTTCACTTTTTATTGTGTCTTGGCTTACAAGGCTAAGATTTTTATTTTATTATTGTTTTTGCCACCTTTATTGTTGTTTTTGCCACGGAGAGAACTTAAGTTGCCTGATCTGATAACATCTGCATTCTGCAATGACATCAGGGTGTGCTGGTCTCTTAATGTATACATGCATTAAATGTCTCCCACCCCAATAAGTTTAACTGTACAAATCTCTGAAAAAGTTTTCATAAGGCTGCTATATTCAAGGGATTTCAGAATGTGGAAAGAGAAATCCAGCTATCTTGTTTATTCATAGATACATCTTTGCCATGAGTTTCTCAGGTTTTGGCAGTAAAGTTTACTGAAAGAGTTCCAGGAAACAATTCTGTGTCACTTCATGTCATAGGTGTGACACTCAAAAAAAATGCTGCTCTTCAAGGAGATGGTCTTGAGGCATCCTTGTATAATTGCATATTTACTCAACCATTAGCTCTGCTTTTCCAGAGTTTTAGATTCAGACTTATAAAATCTCCTGTTGCTAGGATATGTTTATATTTTGATTCTAACAGTGCTACGGTCACATCTTTGTACAACACTGAGCATAATGAGAAGGTATTACTGGGATCCCTACATGCTGCTACAATAATGCAAATCTATTGTTGAGGGTCCTAGATGTTGCTACAATGCGAATAAATAGTAAAAAAAAAAAAAAAAGTTTTAAATTTATTTTCATCTGACTGAGTAATTTGAAAATGTGGTTGTCTACTGAAAAGCATGTTTTTTGCAAGCTAGATTTTTTTTCTGTTTTAAGGGAAAAGTTTTAAAAGCAAAAAATATTCCCAGGATAATTCACACAGCTGACTAAATAATTCATCATGAAAAATATATTTAGATTTTGCCTCTCTTTTCGTAAGGAGATTAGGATATTCTCAGATACATTCATTATTCAAACTAATCCTGAGCTTTCCCATCCCCCTATGGGTTCAATTCTGTCACCTTTACTCAAGCTGAGTAGTGTTTTCTGTGGGGAGTCATGCTGATTTTAGTGGCAATTCCTGCACAGCATGTTACGGGAGACAGCATCTGGACTTAAGTGAATAGGTTACAAGCACTTGTGAATATTTGATGGTTGTACTTTGAAGCTCCTCCTGCACAGGATTGCTATGCAAATCCTAGGAGGTACTTTTGTTAGCTCTTGTAATTAACCATCGCAACCCCAATTTATTAAACATACAATTCAAATTCTGATTGCAGCTGAGAGGCAAGCTAACATCTTGCTTTCCATGAGCAGTGGAGCTTAGCTTTGAACACTTTGCTGTTTACAGAAAGTGAACACAAAAGATCAAGAGTGAAGGCTAAAAGAAATGTGCTCGCATGTGCAGTCATTCAGAATTTCTCTTGTTACTGGCGTTGTGTCTGGAGATTGCCCATAGGCATTTTTTCAACATTGAGAATACACATTAACAACTTCTGTGCCTTCTTGTTCCCTGTGACTGCAACTCTTTCTGGCAAATATTTTTAATATAACCCTGGCTTTTGACTGGGCAGATGAAGCTTGCCTGTCAGCTTCCAGCAGCAGAGCCTGAAGGCAGACCTGCAAGCATAGATTGGGGTATACCTATGTTGCCGTATGCCCTCCCAGACGCTTTGTGGCCACCAGTACCACCCTGCTTTGCAGAAAAGGCTTCTGCCTGGTGGATCTGTATGCTGGTGTTCCTGCTCCCTGGCTAGCTGTGCTCCTGGATCACCACCTGTTCTTCCACTCAGGTTAAGGCTGCAGGTTGGCTCAGTTCTACTTTATGGCCCCCAGAAGAGCCAGTGTAGGAAGGGGCAATGGCACCCATTTCCTCCACAGGACCCACTGCAGCCTCTTCAGGTCTTGGATGAGGAACAGGAGTTATGCAGGACTTTGCTTTGCTGGCAGACAGAGGTGAGGGGGGAGAAGTGACCCTTGAAAACTCTTCTCAGAAACCATGTTTTGGTTGACAGCATTGTGTTTTACAGATAGCAGTTTTGGGCTGAACAGAATATTTTGTCTTTCTGAAAGAAAAGGATGATATCCAATGACTGTGCCAGAAAATCTCTCCTTTAACAAGCTGACAAGATTTCTCATCCTTCTTGTGTTAAAAACAAGAGCTTACCTGGGAGAGGAAGATTTTGGACTAAATATATTCAGTGTTTTTACATAAAGTGTAAGACATTTTATGTAAGAAGATTATGCAATATTTTACACACCTACATTTTTTTTTTTTTCTATGTGGAGGGAAAAGAGCTATCTGAAATATTCTGCCAGTGTGAAATACAAAACTTGCAATGAGCCCTTTGGAGAAAGGTGTCATGTCTCCAACATGAAGACTGTAGTCTTCTGTAGGATGGAGAAAGTACACCTTATCAATACACCTATTTGCAGCAGATATGCTTGCAGTGTCTGCACTAGAAAGAGGTTGTATGGTTCTATTAAAGCACAAGCCAGCCCGGAGTTGGCAGGTTTAGAGCACTTTGAACCCAGTCCAACACTTAATTTGATGGACAGGGTTGGAATAAGGCAGTTTAGTCAGTGACAGTAAAACAAATACAAATAGTCTCCTGGCTCTCTAATGGTGTTTACAAGAGCATTAAAATGATTTCCCACTAATGATACACAGTTGTAAGGATTGCAGCACTACATCATCAGGGTAATGCTGCTGCCACTGTTGTGTGGATCTAGAGACATCCAAAGCAAAATGCCAGCAGAGAAACTGGACGGTGTACAATACCAGGAATGGCAATCCAACAAAACAGAGTCAAAGTGTTGCTGGTGTGCTTTCAGAAAAAGAGAAGATAAATGCCGGCAGTGTGCCTTCACATTGGCTTTGCCTGTTGTTTTTGTGATGTAATTGTTGTTGTTCACCTGACAGAGATGGACCTGCTTTCAAGTGTATTTCCTCTTTGGTTGGCCTAAGAAACTTACTCCAAATCAGGTTCCTCACTTCTTGTTTTAATCTGTATTGTGTTTTCTGTATAAAATAGCTCACATAATGCACATTTAGGTTCAGGAGGATATTACAGAATACTTGCTAATTTAGATTTACTAATTTAGGTTTGATACTATAATTAGTAATAAAGTTTGAAGCTTGCTTTTCTGTAACACAGCAAAGCAATCCTCAGGAAGTACTGCTACCTGCATACATTTTGCATAAATACTGCCTCAGAAAGCAGAGAATTTGGGTGAACCCTCTGCGCCTTTGTGGTGCTATAATTCAGGCTTTTGTGTGATAGCAGTGCCCTTTCTCTCTTCAGATACCAGCACTCGTCTGGCTCAGTGGGAACACAGAAGCCCCCATTTACATTTGCTCAGGACAAAAACTGTATTAACCTTGCAAATGCAGAGAATGTCAAATTGGTAAAATGCTGACTTGCTTAGCATCTGTCTTTTCAGTCTATTTATGCCATGGCTGTATGTTAAAGAGCACAGTAAACCACTTATGATTTGACCCATTCTGTGCAAACGAAGCAAAATCTGCAGATAACACAAACTATAATTCCAAATGTCAATAGGTTGCAGATTGCTCCCAGAGTATTTTTAATGAAAGATGAAAACCAGACTCTTTTATCTCATAAATAATCTACTTATTAATTATATTAATAGAACTAGGCCCTGCAAACTCATAAATACCAGTAGATGTTATGATACTGTCCTTGCTGTGAGTGGTTTATGGGTTATAAATTACTTTAAATTATTGTTAGACATAAGTCGCAATGAAGCTGCACTGAAAAGCCCTCTCTCACTCCCCCCCCACCCCCCAGTTGTTGAAGGCATCACAAGGCTATGGTTATGCTGAAAACTTTGTGAGCTGTAAAACTGGAACTGATGTGTCCTTTGAAAGTTCATTCAAACCAGCAAGGCAAGGAGTAAACTATCACATCATAAAGAGCTGTTGTGAAGCTAAAGAACTCACAGGGCTTAGAAGAAGACAAAAGTGAGACTGGCCAGGAATAGGAGATTTCATAATTTAGGATTCCCTTTAACTTCCCTGCTTTTGGGTTTGTAATGAGTGAACTGGACATAACCTTACTAATGTTCATGATAAGGAGGAAAAATACTAAAAAGGATAATTTGTCATACAGCCAGTGGAACTGAATGAAATTTGGCAACAAAGCAAATAGAGAAAAAGTAACATTTTAACAGATGAATTTCTCTTTGTGTTCATCTAAAGCTTATTTACATCAATATCACCCATGAAGAGACTACGTCTCCCACTACTTTTCTCTTGGGCAGATTGTCACATGCCAGAAACTTGGTGGCCTCGCTGGGCTTGTCATACTGTTCTTGTCATTGTCCCCATGCACATGAGGAGGCAGCCTGCTGCCCATGGTGACCCCTGCTTGTTGGGGCCAGCAGCAGAAATGACTGTTAATCCTGCCACTCCCTGGATTCTGCTGTTTTTGAAATCCCAAATTTTGGTGTATTAAATAAATCTCCACTGAGAGGGAAGAAAAAAAAAAAAAAAGTCTGTTATAACCTAGGGGTGTAATTTTGGGTTCTGTGCTTTCCCATTGTTGGTAGTGGCCAGGACTACATGTAAGCACAGTTCCTGGATTCCAGCTTCTCTGCCCCAATTTGTTCCCAGGATTTACATGGTACTAGGCTGCTGCAGCTTGTGTTCCCCTTGCTCTTTCCCTTCCCATACTTTAATTTATCACCAGGATTAATGCACTCCTGAAAGGTAAGGGGCAGAACCCTGTCTCCTTGATAGCAGGGGACAAACTTGTAATAAATATATAAAAATAAATATAAATAGTTAGACCCAGCAGCAGATTGTGATAGCAGTAAAGAAGGGTTTGCTTGGTGTTTTATGGAAATGAAAGCTCTATCTTCCACCTTCATTGCCATCATTAGAGAGCCTTGTTAATCTGCTCTCTGAACATGATTATCATTTCTATAAACATCAAATATGCTGCTTTAACTATAAGCCCCCTCCCTCAGCTTAGTGCCATTGAAAGTAATTGCAATTAAAGTGAGAGGCTGCTCAGGCAGCCACTGAAAGTGGAGATTTGGATGACAACAGAGCATAAGTTCAGCAGCTGGTGTGACAGAGGGAGGAATACGGTTTCCAACCGCCTTTCTCAAGACCAGTTGCTCTTCATCTGGCTCCTGGTGATCCACATCATGTGTGACCATTAAGGGTGGAAAATGATTTTGTATAGTTCTTCCTGGGCCTTCTATCCTAAGGGACTCAACAGAGGTTACTGATGTGAAACTGACAAAGGTGCAAGAGTATAAAATGGTACATAGGTTATTGTAAAATGGATTAAATGCTATACATGTATACTGGTATAAAATGACAGACCAACTATAGTTTTTGTCTAGCACCCCCCCCATCTTAAACTGTTCATCCATATAACACAGCAGCAGACCCATCATAACAGTAATGTAGTCCAAGGGGCTAGCCGTCTCTGTGAATTTGATGAACCTGATCATGATAATAGCCAGCTGTCTTCTGTGCTAGATGAACTTATTTTCTGGTCCCAGATGAGTTCCTGAGGGACAACTGGATGCTTCAGACTTCTGTGAGGAATGTTTAGAAACTGTGTATGAATGTCTGTTTGACCTCAGTGCCAGGGAAGCTCATGGAGCAGGTTATCTTGAGTGTCATCACGCTGCACTTGCAGGGCAAGCAGGCAGTCAGGCCCAGTCAGCATGGGTTTATGAAAGGCAGGTCCCGTTTGACGAACCTGATCTCCTGCTATGACAAAGTGACGCGCTTGGTGGATGAGGGAAAGGCTGTGGATGTGGTCTACCTTGACTTCAGTAAAGCTTTTGACACCATTTCCCACAGCATTCTCCTCCAGAAACTGGCTGCTCATGGCTTGGACTGGCGTACGCTTCGTTGGATTAAAAACTGGCTGGATAGCTGGGCCCAAAGAGTTGTGAATGGAGTCAAATCCAGTTGGAGGCCAGTCACTAGTGGCATTCCCCAGGGCTCAGTACTGGGGCCAGTCCTCTTTAACATCTTCATCGATGATCTGGATGAGGGGATCGAGTGCACCCTCAGTAAGTTTGCAGATGACACCAAGTTAGGTGCGTGTGTCGATCTGCTCGAGGGTAGGAAGGCTCTGCAGGAAGATCTGAATAGGCTGGACCGATAGGCTGAGGCCAACTGTATGAAGTTCAACAAGGCCAAGTGCTGGGTTCTGCACCTGGGGCGCAATAACCCCAAGCAGAGCTACAGGCTGGGAGATGAGTGGTTGGAAAGCTGCCAGCTGGAGAAGAACCTGGGAGTATTGGTTGATAGTTGGGTGAATATGAGACAGCAGTGTGTTCAGGTGGCCAAGAAGGCCAACAGCATCCTGGCTTGTATAAGAAGCAGTGTGGCCAGCAAGGCTAAGGAAGTGATTGTCCCCCTGTACTCAGCTCTGGTGAGGCCGCACCTTGAGTACTGTGTTCAGTTTTGGGCCCCTCACTACAAGAAGGACATCAAGGTGCTCGAGCGAATTCAGAGAAGGGTGATGAAGCTGGTGAGGGGCCTGGAGAACAAGTCCTACGAGGAGCGGCTGAGGGAGCTGGATTTGTTCAGCCTGGAGAAAAGGATGCTCAGGGGTGACCTTATTGCTCTCTATAAGTACATTAAAGGAGGTTGTAGCGAGGTGGGGGTTGGTCTATTCTCCCATGTGCCTGGTGACAGGACAAGGGGGAATGGGCTAAAGTTGCACCAGGGGTGTTTTCGGTTGGATCCTAGGAAGAATTTCTTTACCGAGAGGGTTGTTAGGCATTGGAATGGGCTGCCCAGGGAAGTGGTGGAGTCACCATCCCTGGAAGTCTTTAGAAGACATTTAGATGTTGAACTTAGTGATGTGGTTTAGTAGAGGACTTGTTAGTGTTAGGTCAGAGATTGGACTCGATTATTTTGAGGTCTCTTCCAACCTAGACAATTCTGTGATTCTGTAATGTATTATGGCTATTATGTAGACTTTGCAGCTAGCCTAGTTTGTAAGCATTAGATCTGATGTTCAACTTCCCTATGAGCAATTCATGCTTCTCTGACAGCAGGAAATGAGAATAAAGCTGGTATAATTAGCTGCCCCTGAGTTTTTCTCCACAGCAAAGTGTAATCCTGTTCAGGTGGCATTGCAGTACTAACTCTCTGTACCCATGAGAGCATTCCAGTGTGAGAAATATGATGGATAGGAGGGGGTTTCACTGGAATAATTTAGCTGTCTATGCCTGCTGGACCAGCTTCTTAACACGGTAAATAACTGGATAACCTGTGAGATCTGATCACTTCTTGGATAAAACCAGCTCACAGCCTGAAGGACACAAAGTGAGGAATGAAATCACCCTTTCTTAACTTTCCCTACCCCTTCAACCACCCTGGTAAAAACTGACAGTTAACATCAGTTTTAGATATAGATTTAGCCTTTTATCTGTTTACAAACTGTTTAGCTCCTCTATGGATTTTTTCAAACCACATACTCTGCTATTTAACTCCTGTAGCCTGGGTTAGACCTTACGGTAGAGATTGCACTGGGTAGCTGAACAACCTTTCCTTCAGCATCTTCTAGGTTCAGTCCCTGAACTGCTCTTTGTAGATAGTTTGTTCAGTTCAGAGAAGAGGCTGCATGACTTTACACGTCTGATGAACATGTCTGATGGAGCTCTGTTGAATGGCCACAATTCCCACTAATTTAAACAGAAGTCTTTGTTTATACAAGGACAAGCTATTCAGACTATTATTAGAATTCAGATTTTTTTTTTTTTTTGAAAAGTGATGGTGGGGATAGGAGGGGGAGGGGGTTGCAATCTGCACCGAAATAAAGAAGTTTTGAGGCAGGGACCCAAGCAGAAATTTGCCTGCATCTCTTCAAAAGCTACTGACAACATGAATAAGCCAGTGGAGGAGCAAACCTCCTGAGGTGGGTTGTAATAATTTTCTGTGGAGAGCAGAGCAAGGAAGACTTAATAACTACTTGGTCCTTTCTTTGCTCCAGGAATAGTGCAACTACGTGCTGTCCCTTACCTTTCACAGATGGTGATTTGGATGATAATCTTGCAGAGAGTCCCTCCTGCTTAGCTTGTTCACACTGTATCTGGAAAGTACTTTCCATGTGCTTGTGCTTCACTGATTTCAATAACTATGGAAAGCAGGGATGTGTTGAGGTGAGCCATTCAAATTTCATCTAAAAGCTTAAAAATAGCACTGTGAAGATAAACCTGGAACAGGTGTATCTGTCTACCGTGTACTTTGCTTAGCATTTCCTTTCACCCTGCAGCCCAGCCTATTACTCCCATGTGGTGTGATGGTCACCATAGCATATGTTAGATACTGGACAACTGCCACTGGTTTCCAGGGAAGTAGCACATAGTCACAGTATATAGCCCTACTGATAAAATCCTGTGTTTTTTTTTTTTTGTGCTTTGACTCAGTAAACTAAATCCTTCTTGTAGGGGAAAGGTGAAAGAGTGTATGAGATAAATGATTAAAATATCTAAATCTTGTGGCGGTCTGCAAGTACCTTGATTAAAAATATGTCAGACTTGATGCTTTTGTTGTATGTTAGCCAAAATGGCAGATACAAATCTTTGCCATTGGGTAGATTTTATAAGGTCACCTGTCATACAAATACCAGCCACAAAAAAAATAGCATCTTAAAAAATTACCATTAATTCTTTTCATAACCCTTTTAATCTTCATTTTACACCTGGTCTTTCACTGTGAGTTCATGGAAGGTGACAAACTGGGACCTTAAAAAGTTGCCATCCCTCTGGCATTTCATGAACACCTCAACTTTAATGAACTTTATAAGAGTCATGGTCAAAAATGTAAAAGAAATTTCCAAGGTTCCTTGTGTCTTTTGCATTCTTCAGAATTAAAGTGTCAGGTATTTTCTGCAAACAGACAGTACCTGTTGTAATTTCAGTGAACTACCAAGAGACAGTTTTGAATTACTTTTTTTTTTTTTTTTTCCCTGTTGCATTTTTTAACCCTTGTGAAGCAGTAATGATCAGTAGTAAATTGTGAGAAGGAAGACAGACAGTCTTAAGTTCTGGAAATATAATAGTCTTTAACCTCCATGAAGATATTCTAATCAGCATGAAGATATTCTAATCAGCAGGTACCTGAAGACAAGGTTGTAATCTGTTGACCTCACCCAGAACTGTTTAGATAACTGCTAACATGTTAAGAAGACTTAAGGTTTTATATCAGAAAGTCATATTATACTGAACCTGGGATAACAATACTAAATTCTATTACCTCTGCAAGATCAAAAAGGCCAAAGCTGCAAATAATTTTCCAAAACAATTTATTAAAGTAGCAGCAATTGTGACAATGGTTTAAAACCATTCTTTTTGACACTGTAACTTGAATTCTCAGAGAAGATGGGTTGTAACTGCCCCTAAACTCGGTGAAAGCCACTTCAGTTTCTCAGGAGTGTGTATTAAACTATAAATTCATCTTTCATGCTGTATATAAAAGACATGAAATAATTATGGAAAAAGTGAAGGAAAAGGAATTACTGATATTTTATCAGCGCGCACACAGCACATAGCATATGTCTTTCTCGTTTATAAGAAAGCTTCTAGCCTTGCTGAAACAAGGGAAAAATATATGGAAATGCTTTGCAGGTCAGTATGCTGGGGGGATAGAAGATAGACTCTGAAGAATAATACCTGTGGTATATCTTGACACAGGAACCCTGGAGCAAGCACTCAGCACATGCACTGAGTTTCCTATTTTTCAGCTGATGGCTTTGATGTTTTATTATAGTTTTTAATGCTGATGAGGCAAAACAACCTCAGAATGTATAAAACCATAGCAACTGCTGCAGGAAGATATATCTGGAGAAAAATTGTCCTCATCTCTGCTAATTTTACTCAATTTCTTCCCCTCCAAGCTAATGATGGTTGTCCCTCTACCTGCCAGGTTTCAAGTTGGGTTAGGAATGGGTGGAAGTTTCAAAAGGGAATCAAGCCCAGTGATATCCAAGAATGGGCAGCTATGCTGAAACTTGAAGTGATTTTGTTGGGATAAGGTAGTGCCACCCAGCATCTACTGATTATTTGTTGGATTAAGAGGTCTGTGGGGCAGAAAATGCCCGAACTCTACTGGGTGCTCCTGTTGTCAGAAGTGCACAAAGCACCAAGGCTGCCTTCTGGACCCCAGGGCTGGGCTGGTGGCATATGTGGGGCTATGGTTTTTTGTCCTTTCAACAAAAGTTGCAGCCAGATCTAAGAAGACTTTCTGGTGAAATTTATGTTGGAAACTGGTGTGTTTCCTTGGAAACTTTCCATTTAGCAGAGTCCGACTTTTTGAGAGAGACAGATATCTTTGAAGTTTCCAAACTTCTTTAGCTGTAAGTGAATGGTGGTCTGCGAGTAATTAGTGTCAGCAGGTCGTAGATTCAATAAAATCATACACATTTATTCCTTTGCCAACACCTTCAAAATATATTCAGTCATGCCTCTCTCTTGCTTTTTGTAACAAGAAATCTACAAAACGGCTTCAAACAGCTCCTTAGTTAGAAGTTGTTAATTTCCAGTGTTTAAAGAAAACTCAGTGTAACTAATAAGTGGTCTGAAATTGCCAAATTAATTTTTACTTTTATTATAAAATGCTAGTTTAGTTTACGGCCTGAGTACTAAAGGTTTGGAAATAAAACAGCCCCATAAGGAACCTGACTACAAGGCACATCCTTACTGTTGCAAATGAGCTACAAAAGAGAGGACTATGGTCAAAAGAGAGGACAAAAGTCCTGCACAAAGGAATCGGTGTGGAGGTGAGTGCACAGGCAAGCATGGCAGCTCACTGTTTCTTGAGGGATGGCTGTCTCCGGAGCCAGACGGAGCTGCCTGCAGTCCCGCTTTCTCATTTCACAGTATGATTACTTTAATACAGAGCCTCTGACAAATTCTTAGAATTGATTAGTTATTACTTCGAAGGAAAACAGTTTCATAGATGAAGGGAATGGTGACAGTTTTTGAGCAACACTGCAATTTCACTTGCCATCTTTCTGGGACACCTGTGTGCTCTTGTGCTAAGGACAGGGGAATTGCATCTGTGTACCTCCATATATATTCATCACAGCCCTCCATAGACTAAAAGTCTTTATTGCCAAAGAAAATCCCCACAGAAAACAAGACTGTGCTATCAATTTGGTCCAGCTAAAATCTGCGTATGATTTTTATTTTTTTTCACCTCACAGATACATGGCTAGGGAAGTTAGACAAGATGCAAGGGTCTCTTTTGTCTGTCTATACAATGCAGGCTGCAGAAGCTGGCTGCTCCTACCCGAGCAGCAATTCCCCTTTTTGAAACAGATCTGTAAATGAGTGGGGTTTATTGTGTCTGGAAGAGAGAGAACTCTACAATGAAACCAACCAAACCAAACCACATTTCCCCCTAAGCCAACGGGCCATGGCCTAGGGAAGGAGCTGCCCGCAGCCCGCAGTGGGAAGGTCAGGGGAGCCTGCTGGTGGTGGGGTTGGGGGAGATAGTGGACATGAATTTGCCTTCACAAGGCTCCATGACATCTGGATCAGGACTGGCTCCTGCAGGTCAGTTAGCTTATGTCCATTTGCCCATGTGCTCCTAGGCTGACAGGCCTATGGTCCAGGGCTCTGCTGCCTGGTGGGATGCGGGTCCCCTGCCAGAAAGGGATTCCTTGGTCATGCCCAGGACGCAGGGGTGTAATTAGCCTCCTGACAGCAGGCATCACCTCCGATGTTGGCTGCTGGGTGAGGCCAGAGGGAGTTGAGCAATACTGCAAGGCTTGGTGTTTTGTGGCAGCATAACTCCTTTCCTACTGCTTTTTGCAACTCTTTCACTGAATCTCGAACAAAAATCACAAGGAAGGGCAAAAGAGAACAATGACAGCTATTATTGAAATGAATAATCTTTATGAATCTAAAGAAAAAATCTTAAATGTTCTTTAAAAAGAAATTATCCTCACTTAAATTTTGCCCATTTGATACAGTAATACTTCACTGGTGTTTCCTGCTGGAGTTAAATGTCAAATTGTCTTTCTGTAAAACTTCTCAGGAAAATGGGACCGATTGGTGACCTCAGGCACTAAAATAACAATAGCAAATAGGCCACAGCCTTACAGACAAAGATCCAAATTGACCTTGAATATCAATTAACAGAAGGCTTTATCCACATATTTTTTTTTCTTGCAGGCAAGATTTCTAGACTTGGCTGTGTCCCTGTGTTTCCCTTGTGTTGTGTGTGCAGAAAAAGAAAAGGGGCACAAAACTCCCTTGATTTTATTAAAACCAGAACCTGTTTATAATTGTGTGCCTACAGTGATATTTCCTGATAGTGTAAAAACTCAATTCAAAAAGGAAATAATGTGTTGCCTTGCATTGTTCCCCCAAATAACTTAGAGGGAGATAACTTGATAAAAACATTTTTATCACACCCTCTGGTTAGTTAAGTGTAGTTGTTATGTTTCCAAAAATAGATTGTTCCCAAGTGTGTCTGAAATCTGCAACATGGAGGCCAGTTCTGTGTTGTATGTAGCCTTTTCTGTCAGACATTTTGCCTTAAAATTGTCACAGACTTTTCATCTGCCTTTCTCATTAACTCCCTTATAATTTTGCATCATTCTACAAAACAGATGCATGCTTGTAATCAGAGAGAGAAAAGCTTGTAATCAGAGAGTAGCCAGCAATAGTTGTTTGATGCCAGAAAAATAAAAAACGTTCTGAGGTTTGAAATAAGGGAAATTATCACTTTTATGCCTGCTGGCAAAACTCCACGACTAACTTCCTAGAGGCATGTATCTACTAAATAATGAACCAATATCTCTTTAATCCTTCCACAGAATCACTTCTTTGTTTTATTTTTCAATGACTTGCAATATTTTGGCATTACCAGCATTACTGATAAGAATTCAGTTTTCTGACTGAGGGGATGTCTTTGCAGATAGAGCAGCCAGGAGCTGGATGAAGCCTGGGAGAAGCATGCTGGGGTGGGAGCTGGGAGACTGGGGCCATTCCAAAAGGAGCAGGATGCTTCTCCTTGCACTTAGCCTCAGGCATGGAAATGGCTTACTCCTTCCCTCAGTCAAATAAGAAGCTTCAGAGGCTTAAACATGAACTCAGATGGGTGCTAGTAAGGCTCTTCTGACTTTTTACACATTTCAAAACATGCATGCCATATTTCAGTCTTGGGCCTTCTGGGTGTTCATGTCTAATTAGGCTGGAGGGCCTCCAGCTTGAGATTACCTGTGTTGCTTGGTGCTCAATTTCTTTATATGACTTTGGCAATAAAGAATATTACCATGGTTTTATATGCAAGAAAATTCGGACAGCTGTAAGCATTCTTGTAAGCATTATTCTTGCTTTCTTAGCACTGATTGAATTCTGCTATCATCTGGTTCTCTCTGCATAAAATGACAAGTGTGCCAACTGTGACATGTATGTAACTAGGGGTACTCTGTAAGAAGCAAAGCTTTTAAATGCTTCATATTTTCTTGCATTTTTCTTTTTTTTCCCAGTGGAGAAACAATACTGCTTCAAAAAAAAGCTTTGCATTTCCAGATTCAAGTAATGTAAGGAAAGAACTCTGAGCGGAACTATGTGTAGCACAGCAACAAATGTTTTTGGTTTGTTAAGTTCTCCTAACAGCTTAGAGTAGAATGAAGAAAACATAATACATAGCACGTGAATTGGCATTTAGCATTCTGTACTATTATTCCATTGGTTAGGACTGCTGTTTGCTACTACTATAAAAAAAAAATAGGTCCCTGCGTATGAAAGGACAGCCATGATTGTCTCCTCAGTCACAACTAAATAAATAAAACAGCTTAATTATCCAGTTTGCTGTTCCTGTGCCCACTTTATGAACACTAGATACATTATTGTGATGTTATGTCTTGTACTGCCAAGCCAAAACTTAAAGTGAAGTCCAAAATCCAGTCATTGGGATGATGAAATTTAATAAACAACAGTTTCATCTTGGATGTCAGGAGAACTGGAAACATATTCAAAGGTAGATAACACCTTAAATGAGCCTTAAAAAAAATAAAAATAGGTGTTAGAATATAATGTTAGATGGCAGGGATGAAACCAAAATGTTAAAGAACTCTTCTAAATGAATAAAATAATTTTTCAGAATGATAGCAAATATCTACAAATATTCCAGTACTTGGCATCCTGTACTCTTACATAACTGAATGTAGATTTTAAGTGCCTAACTTCAGACACTAGTGGATGAATATTTTTGATTAATAACTACAAAGATACTATGCTCCAGAAAACATTCGATCTCACAGTTATAATTTCAGAATATTAGAGCTACAATTCAGAAATACTACATTTGAAAACAAAATTATTTACTACCTTATTAGGAGGACCTAAGAATAACCCTCTTTTGACATCCCATCTCCTTTTTCTATGTATATCTTAGGAACTCATACCTCAGGTCCTTCTGTGACAGGTCTGCTGAAATGTCCTAACACTGAAAGGGTGAGGAACAGAGTATCATGAAAGGTAAGTGTCTTCTACCTGATCTTTCAGATTTTTGCTTTTGATTATGCAGTTGGTAGAGTCAGTTTTATTTCTTTGAAGAAAAAAGATTACAGGTGAAACACTGATACCTGATTCTTAGATTTAGATTATATGACAAATGTAATTGAATGATTCCATATTTTAGAATGCTCTGAAAAAATCAGCACCTCATGTTTCTAGGACTTTGAGCCATGGCAAACCCATTATTCTTGTCACTGAACATGCTTTGAAAATGGAAAAAAAAAGAAAATGAAAAAAAGTCCACTAGAATGTCAAAGAGTGTCAAGTGTGTAGACCTAACTGAAATTCCATGTAGCCACCCTTTGTATTAAAGGGAAATCTTTATATTAACAGAGTTTCCTTCTTTTATGAAATGTTGACATATCTGAGACAGGCAATCACATCTGAAATGTGTCTGCTTTTATCTCTAGAGTAGGAGGAGTAAGAAGCTAGGGGCAATGCCTGGTTGCAAGAGCAGATGGTGAGGTTTGTTCCTGAATGCTCTGAAGTGGGCACCCATGTCCTGGTGAGGGTCTCATGCCCTGTCCCTTCTCAGTTTACCTACATGGTGAGGGATAACCTTGCAGTGTCCTTGAAGTCTGTATCTATGCAGCAGTACAATAGCATACTTTTATGTGTCATATGCTCATTTGTTTTCATAGAAAGCAAAGTGACTGCTCAAAACCAGAATAAGTCTTCAGAAAGAGCTGAAATACTTTTCATGGGAAAACTAACACTTTAAAACTCCTTTTTCATCCAGTACTTTTAGAGAGGTCAACATATATCTGCAAGTGTTAGCCTTGAAAAGGGACCTGTATTATGCTTGGCGCTGAAGGAAGAAATGCAGGTGTTCTTATATCAGAGAACAAACTTTGGAGACCTCAGAAACAACAAACCTGAGTCCACCTCGTCTTCTCCAAAATAGTTTTCCATTATAGTGAAGAGCTTCAGAAATATTTTTAGGTAAATCAGATATGTGTTTCCCCATGTTTCAAATGTAAAGGAGAATGAATGCCTTAATAAGTTAGGAAGGCAGTAGCCTCATTTGTCACAAAGATAAGAGGAACTCGACAGAATTATCGATATTTTGCAGGGGAAAAGCTTATGGTAGGATGAAGCAATGTACTACAGTGGGTTAGTGGCTTTGTCTTTTGGTCTCAGAACACCAACCTGAACTCTGGCAAGGCATTTGGGGAAGAAATAATCTTAGAGAACCAGGACTTAGTGGTTGGACTTAGTGTGTTGTTACAAATGAAATGCAGATGGCGTTTTTGGTTGTTTATGTGTATAAAGTAGGAGTAGGGCTCTGTGGCTTGGATAGTTATACAATTTTTCTCCTCCTTTTGAAGTCATTGTAGCTGTAGCTTGGCTGTCATGTTCTTCCTTTAACTGGAAGCTGGCCAGGGGTATGGTTGGTGAGCCTGTTTTATGGAAGTCTGGACATTATTTTGCTGCTTTGGGACCTCTTCAGTATTAATAAACCACGGATAAACTTCCTGGCATTTCTTTAATGACATTATGATTAAATAACAATCATTTTGAATCTTCATAGAATAGCTTTTGCAGAAGAACAGAAAACACAAATGTCTTTGTGAAAGCAAAAAGGGTTGTTGGATCTGTCCATGGCAGAAAGTATAGTCATGGGACAAGGTACAGACAACAAACTACCATTAATATATATAGGTCTTCCACTGCAGTGTCTGAGACACACTGGTTAAGAATCTTCTTTTCTTACTTGATTGACATATGATAATCATCAAATTTTGTGATCTGATTTTAATATTGGGATATTACCTTGAAAAAGGCATTCAAGTTGCTACAGATAGTGTGCATCTCAGTTGGGCTAAGAGGAATCATACTATGTTTTAGCTGGGGTCTAGTTAACTCCCCTTGGAGGGTAGGCTGTAGGCAGAACTGTTACGCTGTTTTTGCAGAGGACTGTGAACACGAAGCAGGTTGTGTAGAAGCCAGCAGTGAGGGAACCCTACATGATGAGTCAGGAGCCGCCCTGGTCTGTGCCACCCTCTTTGTGGGGTTGAGTGGCATGGACAAGGGAGAGGGACGACTGCTGTGAGCCTTTGGTCAGCAGCAGGCTGCAGGTGAATTTTTCAACAGCAAAGAAGGGAAGTTGGGTGGGGTGGAGGTAAGGCTTTTCCTTTACAGTGTAGTTCTGTATTGAGTGTTGTCATAGCTGTAGCCAGAAGCACCATGTCTTTTCCTTTCCTACAGCGTATCTCTGTGTGATATGCAGATCACTAATAAGGAGCTAATCAGGCATAAGTGATCATGTTTTTATTGTGTTTGCCTGTAACAAATATATTCAAGTTTTTGTTCTCACTGGTTTATGAAATCACCCAATTTCATAGTGCTGAAGACAAGTTTCAAGATTAAAAAAAAAAAGTTATACATTGTTTCTCGTGTCTAAGAATGCTAAACATGGTGATCAAAAGCACAAAGAAAACATGACAAATAAAAATGATCACCATGGAAATCCCAAAGTAAGGAGGCAGAGTTGTGGTTTTAGAAAATAAAATTTAACGACACCAGATAATTGACAAAGACACAAAAAATCTCAGAGCTAACAGAATTATGGAAAATATAATTTTTTCTTACTTTTTTTTTTTTTTTTTTAAATTAAAAAAAGCATAGGAATGCAAGTAGTCTGAAGAAAACAATTGCTGGGTGAGAACTGTCCATTAGAATTAGAATGAATTAAATTACTTCTCTTCTTCATGTATCGGTAAATGACAGGTTGGCGCACCTCTGCTGCTGGTGGTCACGAAACATATAACACTCTCCTGCACTTCTGCTGTGCTAGAACTGTTATTATTGGGATTATTTAAACATTTACACCTCACAACCTGACAACTAATACCCAAAAGTTTTTAAAGAGTTCACTGAAGTGTTCTGTGTGTTATGAAGTTTGAATTTTTAGATTTGAAACAAAGAAATTACAGAGAACTAGGAAATTTGTCACTGGTGGTTAAAAAAGGAATCTTCTGGATAATTGCAAGCATATCAATTGGGCTATGGTTCTGCAAAAATGTAACTGAAATTCTCATAATGGACTACATCTAAAATTCCACTCATTCTTTAAGACTAGTCACCCGTGATTTTGGGAAAATAGATTTTATCACACTGACTCTTTATTCCTTTCTTTATTCTTTTATTTGAGAGAAAACAAAGTTTGATCAATGCCATCAGGCTGAAATAATATATAATAGGCTTCTGTGAGGCATGATTTTTTGATCAACTATCTAGACTGAAATGAAATCAATGCGGTGCTTCTTAAATGGACTAAAAGCTGACTGATGGGCTGTGAAACATGACTGTAAATGGGGAATCTTCACTGAATATGTGTGTTTCTCTTGGATCCCATAAGAACTGTTTATTATAAGTAACTATTTAGCACTTTTATCAATGATCTGGAACTAAACATCAGTTTTCCATAAGAGTAAGGGAAATTTAAGAAAGAGGATAGCTGTCTGATGCAATAAGACTTATCAGTGCTAGTAAAGTGGGTGCAAGCTGTAGTGAACCATGAATAAGGTTTTAGTGAGCTAATGTGGCTTGTGGATGCATGCTTGTCAGTACTGAGTAAGGGTAAAGAAATATTTTCCTTATGCAAATTGTATTCCTGTAAATAAGCATGACTTTAGGAAGGAGAAAGGGGGGCAGTAGTGTCATTACAGAAAAATATTAAGAAAATTTGGACTCCAATATCACTGTCTTTTATCTGGTTTACCAAAGAGGTGTGGCTCAGTATCACTTTCTCAGTTTATTGGTCTGCTTAGAATTTATGCTAAATTGTCTTTATGTTAAAGTTTTTATTGTCAGGAATGAAAGCAGGGAAAGTCCCATAGATATTTTAGAACCTGACTGACAGTCTGATTGTCACACTTTTCATTCTTGTTGCCCTCTTATCCTATCATGTGAGACTTCCCAAACTACCAGGACAAAGAGAATGGGAATTTAACTTATGTATTCCTTCTGTATTCTGATACAGCTTGTTTTGACTCATACAGATGAATCTAGTGCTCAGCTCAGGAACTTTTCTGAACTGACTAAATGCAAAGAAGCAAAGGTAATATTTTTACTTTGAGCTGGATGAGGTTCTGGACTGCTCATGATAGAGGATTCACTAAAAACCCTTTTACAGAGTTTGTTAGTTTGTATTATTGCCTCTCAAGGAAATTTCATGGCTCTCTGCGGGGTTGTGATAGCTTGAGAATATACTGAAATTTCTTAATGGTGAAGTGGTGTGTGACAGAAAGCAAGAACAACTTCAGCATTAGAGCTTAGATATCTTAGTTAGCCCAAGGGATCTCAGGCATACAGAGACAGGTTCTACTCCATGTTCTCAAGAACCAGTAAAATTTAGAAGTTTGATGTTTAGAGGGTCCATTGCATTTAAATACAACCCTGAGTATCTGTCCATTTTCTGCTTATTCTATTCACTACAGACAGGACTCTGGAAATAATGCAGGAGAAAGTCTTGCACCTAGAATAGCTAATGTACACCTGCCTGTTCTAAATGCTTTCTGGTAGTTAAAATACAACAATGAAAAGTGCTATTCAGTTCAGCTCCATTCTTTTTGTCTACTCGAAAGATTTATCCCTCCATCCTACTAAAATTGAAAATAATGAAGCTGGCCTGTTTTGCAAAGCAGATCAGCTACAAGAAGAGCCAGGTCTAGCATCTCAGAATCCCAAACAGCTTTTGTATCCACTGGACCATGCTGATGACACCATTAAATACAGAAGTTGGGAAGTACCCAAGTGAAAATGCTTAAAAAATTCAGGTCTTGTTTTAGGAGCATACTAAGAATGCTTTTCAAAACTGTAATTATAAATTCTTACTCAAATAGAATTTCTTTGAATTTATAAAACTGTAAACACAAAATCTCACCCTCCATGCTTATTCTTAAATTATTAGTTTTTTCCTATGACTGTAAAAATTCTTGCAGTTTTTTTCCTATTCCAGTTCCTTAATTGAAAGCCTACCCTTTGTTCATTAATTGCATGTTGAATTCCTATCTCCAGCTTATCTGTGGTAGCAGCCAACAGCACACACAGGTTATATTCTACAGTATTTGAAGTAACATTTATACTTTAGTAACATCAGCAGAAGTACCCCTTATTCCTCTCCAAGTTTTGCCTTAAAATGATCCTTTCTCTGCAATATTTGGCACCAATTACATTTCTTGTAAAAGTCAATCATTTCCCAGTAGACTTAGAAAGACCATCCATTTGCTTTCTTTTTCCCACTCCCCATCTGCGCTGCATTTTTCTTTCCTGTTTTGCAGCTGGATTGTAGGTGCATCTACTATATATCAATATATCTATTATATATCTATAAATGTATTATACATCTATATATCTAAACGGCTGTCATTCAAATGGGACTTAGTGTGATGAGGTCTTAGTCTCGTGTCCAGGTCTTTAAGTGTTATAGTCTGCAAGTTACCATCCTTATCTCTTCTTGTCTTGCTCTGTCTTGCTAAAGGAATGAACACAGCTGTCCCAGCTGTAGCCAGGGATATCTGTCTCCTCACTGAGAAGACGAGGGTTTTTGCTTTACATGACTATATGCCGGTGACCTGCCCAGTGGTAGACAATGAAAGTTCATCTGAGGGGACTTCTCTTCACCTGTCTGATGCCTCTGGTCTGATGATTCTGGTTATTAAAGCAGCTGCATTGAAGATACTGGCTTGGGTGAGCCTTATGTTTGTTTACCGAGGTTTGCAAATGTAACTGTTGCATCAGGTCGATCTCCACAGTCACTGGTATCTTTCCAAAGACATTGGTCGGAAGTGGAATTCAATGAATATTGACCATTAAATGTTCTCCTAAATATTATCCAATTTCATTAACACCAAGCTTAATTAGAATCCCGGAAAGGACAGTCTAATCTCTGTTTGAATAACTGCACCAATGTACTGTAATGTAAATCAAGATTTTAGCAGGGTAATTCAGCAATCTTGCTTTGTTAGTTAAACGTTTAATCATCTGCTGTGTTGAAAAGAGGGTGATATTTCCTCTTAAACTTGCAGCTCATCCAGTAGCTAGAAATTGAAGATGTTGACTATCAATGACTAATAGCTTAAAATCCTATTTCCGTGGCACATTGCAGTTGGCAAGAATGTGTCTCCTTCAAGCTTCCAGGGAAAGGTGTGAAACTTTCTGGGAAAAAAAAAAAAAGAAAAAAGAAAAAAGAAAAATAATTCTTTCACTTATTCCTCTGAACTGTATGCACGTGGAAATACACCCAATATAGGCTTTAAAATGTTGTTTAATGCTTAAACTTAAAAATTAAAAATAAGACCTGATTTATTTTAAAGCTTACAATTAGTACTGTGAAAGACATAAAACAGGTCAGAGTTAACATTTGGTTTGTTAAATATTGATCAAACTCAAGCAAGGCTTATATACATGTATATATATATTTTAAATGTAGGAAAAGAGTGAGCAGTACACTGTGTATCTTCAGCAGATAGATTGTACCAGTGGTGTACGTTATCCCCATGCAGTGGTGTAAGCCCTGCTGGCTTCTCCTGCTGGTGCACCTCCTCTTCCCCTGCCCTAGATGCTGCACAGGGGCAGGAATTTTGTAGGAGCTGGCTGGCAGTCCCTGGCTGGCAGCCCTATCTGCTTGCAGTGTGCCTACTGCAGATTTGACTGTGGAATGACTGATCTCAATGGAACACAAATATATGCCAATGGCACAGGCATACATGCCAAGAGAGAAATGCTCATCAGGAGTTTTATGCTAGCAACCTAGAACGCAGCCACAGGCACATCAGTGTTTAGCATGACCAGAAGCTATTATGGATGACTGCTAAACACAAGCACCGAAACGATTAGCAACACGTACAATATGTGATACTTTGCCCTTTCCACAAACATCAGGGTCACAGCAGTAAAGAACTGCAACGAGGTCATAAAAATATTCTTATTTTCCAAGCTTTAAAGATCAGAACTATTTGTCAAGGAGCAAAATGGCTTGACAATTGAGCTTGTGTTCCCACAATTGTGTTTAGGAAGTGCTCATGAATCTTGACAGACTTATGAGTGATTGTAAGCAGCTGAATGGAAACAATAGGCCTGCGATAACCATAGGACATGGGTGGGCCCCACCTCCAGCATATCTGTGCTGATGAAGGCTTGCGTGGCAGGTAGGCTGTGGCAGGGCAGAGCTGCAGGAGCTCAGACACTCACACTGTGGCACATCTGAGCTTCGGTTCCAGCTCTATGCCTCAAGTGTTCAAACACTCCTCAATGCCTTTTGTGTGCTTTTTTTTTTTTTTTTTATAAAAAAAAAAAAAAGGCTGAAATGTGTCTTCCCATAAAGCAAATTCATGTCTAAGAACATGCTGGCTGTCATAGCTTTAACCCCAACCCACTCTCTTAGTTCAGGAAGGCATATGTTGTCAGCTCAAGCCTGGCTGAGAGAGTGGTAAATACAGATGGGTACATGTGTATGCGTGTTCCTGTATATGTTTATACCTAAATGTTGCATTAACATAAGTATAATTAACGGAGGAAAAGATAACTCGTGGAGAAGTTGTCTAGGAGTGAAGGTCTTATCTGGCCAAGGGCAGACAAATTTACAACGAGATTAATTTTCTTGATGTCAAGACCTTACTTAGAAGATGAAGGGAAAATGCAGAAAGTGGGAGGCAGGATAGAAAAAAAAAAAACACAAAAACAACAACAACAACAAAAAAAACCAACAAAGTGGTGAGATTGTTGATTGTGGTATTTGAGGACAGACTGATAAGGGGGAAAAGTTGCTTATAATTTACTGCCTACTTACAAATTACAGGGGGAAAGAAATAGCTATTCAGCATAACCTGATATGATAAAGGCCCTTTTCCTTCTGTAACTAACTAAAAATCTACTGCTGTTTTGTAATTTCATGTAATTGAATCAGAATCAGTAATACATTTTACTTCTTTCTTTTAAATTCAATTGCCTTTGGGTAGAAAATATTTCCTCTTTTCTCCTAAACTCTGAAGTAGTGTTTCTATGAGTGCATGAAAGCCTATTCTGCACAATGGAAAACTGCAATCTGAAATCTATATTTTGGAATTATGTTGTCAGATAAATTTCATTATAAGGCATGACAAGCTAAATAGCTAATTGCATTGAAAAGACTTTAAGTTTAAAGATTATTATAATACTAAATTGAACGCTTATAATTTTAAAGGAAATAGTGTGTTGATCTGTACAATACTGAGAAAATTTTACTTCTCTAAAATTGTTTCTGAAAATATATTACTTATGGCTAAAAAGCTGTTTATGAACAAAATCTTTCATATCTCATGTGTATTAAATGCAGTACACTCTGTAAAGATCTTTTGCAGCTTAATGTCTGAACACCATGTAATAAAGAGTTCTACGTGCAATGAAATTTTGTGTAATTGAAAGAGCAAATGAAGAAGATGCCTAATAGGGAAGGAATAAATTGCACAAGCTATAAATAAATGGATGCTCTGAAGCTAGTATATAAGGTACTTTTTATTTCTACAACCCAGATTGCTAATTTCAAAGAAGAAACTAAAAAAGATGGAAAGAAATTGCAATGACTGTCACTCTGAAAAGGTTTGTGTGACAAAAGGAAAGTGAAAGAAAAGGTAAAAAGTGAGCTCACAAAGGAGATATTTCTGCAAGAAAAAAAAAAGAGGTTTTAACCAGACTACAAGTGAAAACAAAACAGAATGAGGAATTACTGGTCTTCAAAAACTAGGTACTTTAAATGGCTGAGGGAATCCCATAGTCTTAACAAGACCACAAAGGTGGGAAGAGACTGTATTATATATATTGTATTTTAATTTCTGTGTCAGTCAAGGTATGTCATTTTCAGAAAAAGAGATGAGATCGATCTGATTATCTGTTAATGCAGACAACACATTACAATGTTTAATTTGGAACTGTTCATGACCTAGCACATTTCACTAAGTAGCTGATAGTGTGAGGAAGAGTAAAAGCTGTCAGCTCAGCCTCCTGCCGTGCTGTGCATGTGTTGGTAGGACAGGCTGCAAATGGATAAGCAAGAAATGCGAATCAGGCTCCTGCCACACTGGCTCAGAATGAAATCGATAAGTGGATGGGACTGGATTTCCCTGGTCTGTGTTCATCAAGGAGACACACATATGGCAAGGATTTGATGACTGGAATTGGTAGACTGCATCTGAGCAGTGCTGCAGAGGGACATAATACTTTGTATCCTCAAGTCTCCAAGGAGAACTACAAGACAACAGGATTAACTATCAGAGTGGATTCACTTTGTAGACACAGAAATTCTTGTCTACATGATGGGAATAGATAATTGATAGAAGAACAGATATAGCAGAATTCAGGAGCAGATTAGTTTTGCACTTTTTTTTTTTCATTACAGCCTTTGTCATGAAAATAGATATACTTTATGCCATTTTCTGTTCTCCTCACAGTCATTACAGTGGAGGTGTTATCACTTTTGATTCCCCCCTCTTTTTTTTTTTTTTTTTTTTGCATTTTTAAATCCAATAGAATTATTTTCTTATAATATATTCTCTCTTGTACTGTTTTTATAAAACAAAACAAAACAAAGCAAAAAAAGCCATTGGTTGAGCTTGGTAGGAAATTACATTATTCCCTGATAAGTTAAACATGGTATTGTTTAAGGAAATAATTAGTTATCGTAGGAAGCCATTTCCATAAAGACCTAATTTTAATAGCCATTTAAACACAGAACAAATGGTGATGGGGAATCGTCATAGATACTAAGATGTTAACCAAGAAGGTGCTGTATTGCTGCAGTGTGACTTCCCTACAAGAGAACAGTTCAGGGATTCTCTACATCTCTAGAAAGTCATCTGTCTTTCATCTGTCAGTGGCAAATGATGGAGAGTCTAATACATGCCTTTGGAGGGAATCTGTTGAATATTTACTCTGGTCAAAACCACTGAAATTGAAAATAACTGGAATAATTTTCTGTTTGTGGGATGAATTGTCAGTTGCAGGCATGCAACCTTAAAAATCACTGAAAAAGTTCAAAATTTTAGAAGGAGATGTTAGTTTCAAAGAAGAAATAATTGACAGATATTCTGTGGCTTCTGTTGTACAGAACTTCTCATGTTATAAGCTCTTATGCCATATGCCTTATTTCCAGACTGAAATCGTCTAGTTTTACTTTCTAGCTGCTGCAGTTTTTACAATCTTTATGTTTTTTATTTAATTTAACATAAAAATCCTGAGCAGGAATGCTTATTTTTGGTGTCTGCATGATGGAAGCACAGATCTGACACAGGTCACCAGGTCACTCAGCACTTTCAGTTCCCATCTCAGCCAAGGTCGGAGGGATTAACACCCCCCCCCCCCCCCCCCCCCCAAATTCTTAATTGTTTGTAATTGCTAAAGAATATTAATAGGGTAAAAATGGAAACCAAAGATCAGTGACACTTGTTTCTCTTCTGTACCATAATTCCATGATGATAACAAATTCTAAAGACCGTGTCCTTACTGTCCTTGAAATGAAGCTAGTGTGAGAAATGCAGCAACAGATATATGGCTGATAGGCATCTGAATGTTATTTTTTTAGAATTGTATGTTGTTACTTGTATGTTCCTGGAGTTCACTGTTATCCTATAGATCAGATGTCAATGCGTTATTTAATATCTACATACAATATATCTTCCATTCTAATCATCACATTTCCTTCACAAGATGCATTTTCACCTACTGTCATATTACTTTCCTGCATCAGTCTTCTAACAAACTGGCTTGTACTTTCATTTTCGTGCCCATTTAAGCCAAACCTTAAAATGGCTTAAAATGGGCTGCCCCCTTTTGGAGACAATCAGACTTTGTTTCATTGGTTTTTAAAAGAAACCCTGAGGAGAAATACCACTAATCTAAATACAATATCCTGAGCAGAGCAAGCCACTGCAGTGCAGAACATAATTCATAGAAAGCATTTGACAATAGCATTTCTGATGATTCATTCTCCTGACTCAGATGGCAGAGAGAACCCGGCATGGGTATTTTTGCAATAAAAGAATGAGAGATGCTAAGGCACACTTGTTGTGATGACCCTGGAAATGATAGCAGATTATTCTGATGTCCATTCTGGGCAAAATCGTGATGGGTGGGAGAAAGGGATGGAGAACACAATCAGTATTTAAGCAGTAAATATAGGAACATGTAGGAACAAATATATGTAGGAACAAATATAAATTAGTGAAGGATATGGAACAAATTTCTAATCAAGTATAGCTGTGACTTTTTTTTTTTATAAGCTTGGCTGGTGAAGATAATTTCAATTGCTGTAGGCCATGCAGCATTTTGTGACATCCTAATTTATTTTAATAAATTATTCTGTGGGGTTGGGGCAGTTCTGCGTAACGTTGCTTTCACAGTGCTGTGTCTTGCATTTGTATGACTCTGTGCCTGATTAGCAGTGAGGTCTGTCTGATGCTTTACACACTGCTTCAAAAAATTCTCTCTGCCCTGTGAACATTCCAGTATCTGATACTGTGGTTGGTTTCATGGGATTATTTTTATTTTTACAGGGGTGCTGATTTAGGCCTCCCTTTTCTGCCTGGTCACTTCTTCTGAGGAGCATACTGGAGTTCAGTAGCTTTGTGACATCTGTCCCTTTGCCAACTTCAGCTGAAACAAGGTTGCATGCTTAAAAACACAGGAATGTTCAGGCAATCCTGTTAATGAAAGCATATAACCTAAAAATGAAGAATACAGAGTCAGTGTAGCTCTTGGTAAATGGGTTATCATTTACTACCTTCACAAATCTGCTGTGCAGTGCAGTCTTCACAGGAAGGCTCCTACATGGGAGTTTTTTGACTTGACTCGAGGTGGAAGGGATAAACCACATGTGCTGGGCCTGTGGCTGTGGTGCAGGCCCCAGCACACAACAGGTCCATGTCTGGTGGCACTCAGTCCAAGAATGTAAGTGCCCCAGGAGCAGCAGGATCCCTTCTGCAGGACACTTTGCCCATGTTTATAATCTGGGCAGAAGCCTTTTCCCAATCTGCTGCCTAGGAGACCTTCAGTAACAGGGTGGCCAGGTGCGGGACGTCCAAGTTTCTGTGGTAGAGGTGCTCAAGACATGGTCAAAGACTGGTCAGAGGAGCTATGCAAGCCATTTCTAGCCAAGCCTCAGCTTCCTCACCCCCATGGGTCTGCTGCCAGCATCTGGCCATTTTCTGGAGCATGTAACCTCCTGCAGTGTGCCCTTTGACCATGCTGTGGGTATGCACAAACTGGCTGAGCGATGTGGGGACATGACCACAAATGTCCTGCTGCTGCGGCAGGCCGGCAGCTTGCTTGGCCAGGCAGGGTCGGCACCAGTGTTATGGAGAGACACTCCAGATGAAGTGGGAAGTCCTGACATTTTTGCTGGCTATGGTTCCTCTACACAAGCCTTCACAGGATGCTTTGGGGTTATTTTTGTCCAGCAAAGCAAAAGAAGATCCTTGAAGCCCAGGGAGAAAGAAGGGAGTTGGGGTGATACAGGTTCTTCTGCCTCTTTAATTTTGTACTTTCACTGCTGCCCCTGCATTTGTGCACACTGTCTTCATAAATGCATGGTGGTCCATAAACTTTACATCGTCTTTTCTTCAAAGTTGGCTTATTCTGGCTGGGGAGTCTTCCGCAAGACTAGATGACTCAGAAAAAGTAGCAATATGCTAAGTTAAATACAGTAAATGATTTATCTCCTCTCCCTCTGGTTTGTGTTTTGAAATGTACGCTGCGCGGTTTGATAGCTTCCTACCACTGCTGCCAGGCCACCTGTCCCGCACCGCGTCCAAGTCTTTGTCTCCAAAAATACCACTGCAGCTCAGACAAACAGCTTGGCAGCCATGCCTAGGGAAGACCTTTAAAATGACGATCTCGTAATGCCGCAATGGGAGAGAAAGATACATTACACATCTGACCCGACGCTTGCGAGCTGCAGAGCTGGAAATACCACTCCACATCTAAAATTCAAATAGGGAATTGATCAGCCTCTTGAAATAGGCATTGTGTGGCTTAAGGACAGTTAACATTGTACAGCTGTTTTCCGTGATACAGACTGATTTTTTGTTTGGTTGTTTTTTAAAAATCAGTGACTCTAGCTATTAGCTATGGTGAATTAAGCTTTTATCCCTTGCCACAGACCCATTGCTTTTTATCTTTTTACTCTTTCTTTCTTGCCTTTTAGCAAAGCTGTTGTAAGTCTGTAAGCCATGTGGTGGCTGTGGACAGAGACTTGACGTTTTCAGAGAGGTATGATTAAGTGTATACAGATGAGTAAGCAGGTGACAGACTGAGATGGAGGTCTCCAGAAGCAGTGGGGTTGCCTCCATGCTGATGTTGCTTTTGGTTCAGTGTACACAGACTGTTCCCATATGTTTCCATACCCAAGCTAGTTCATGGCAGTCCAGAAGACATCAGAGACACCAGCACTGGCTGCACCTGCACTGATAGCAGTGCTATACTCAGTGTGGCAGTTCAGTGAGGAGCCCTTGGCTGCCATGGCTGGACACCAGAGCTGGTGGTGGCCCAGAGGCTGGCCCATGTGAGCTGGCATCGCAGTCGCTGGGACTGTGGACACTCACCTTCCTCTGGGCAACAAAAAAAGGGTAAGAGGATGGAGTTACAGTTGCTTGGGATTTATTTGATGTATGGACTGATGTAACTGAACTCTTGTCTGCACAGTTGCAGGGTGAAAAACACAAGTAGGGTGAACATCATTCTCATCCCTGGAGAGCAGCATCATCTGGTGTGTAGCAGTGCGGCTCCGGGGATGACACATCCTCTCTGCTGTGCTGTGCAGAAGGAGCTACTTTGCAAGCCATCATAATGGGCTGCCTGGTAGACTCTGGGTCAAGGCCAACATCGCTTGTGAGAGAGAGGCAAAGCCACTTTGGAAGAGCACAGTATTCAAGGGAACAGCATCGATTCCTTCAGGCTTAGATGTGGGAGGCAAAACTTCTCAAGTTTCTGCCTACGTGCAGATAGAATAAGCAAGTACGTCTGTTAAAACAAAAGGTCTGTGTTGCTTGTTTGGTTTTAAGAAACTTTCCATCCTCCCATTGAAAGAAGTCCTTGGGGTAAAAGGAGTGCAGTTGTGACTGTTTAATATTGTTGGCTTCTGTTTCTACTAAGGTTACATAATTGCCGTTTTCCTGGGAAATGAAATCATGGAAATGAAAAACTAAATCCACCAGAGCATAAGCAGACACAAGTTCGATTTCAGGCACCTGTCTGTGCCAGTATTTAATTTGGCACAGGAAAAGTAGCATCAAAATGAATATAAACAAGTAGCACAGGAATAATGGAACAACTGGCATTCAGACACTGAGATGTTAGAGCAGGCACATTACTCCCCAACATGTAAAACTTCACAGCTTGTAGCTTGTATCAGGACAAGGCCAATGCAGAAGCAAGTAAGGAGAGTACTGTGCAGCAGGAAAGGCAGGAAGTTTGGGAAATACTCTTGCAGAAACCCAACAACCCACACCTGAAATGAATTGCAAAGAGTGAAGGGCAAGCCACAACCAAAGAAGAGAAGCTGGAAGGCTGTTAGGCCTTTCCTCTGTCTCGCCTTAGTAATTATCTCTTGTTTGCAGAGCTTCCATTAATTGGAATGCATTTCCTAATGAAATTAGGCTGGCAGCCAGTATTCAAGTCTTTTTACTGCTAGGGAAAATTTGTTCTTTCAGCAACTCAGCCATTGATTTTTGTTTGTGTTTTCATTCATCATGAGACTGTTACGTGCCAAAAATTCCACGCTCCGTCATATTAGCTTGGACAGTATGAACTATTTGATTTATGCCCTTGCTCCCTGCTCTTGAAAACTGAATTCTATAGACCTGCCCCGTTTGTAGTTACTGTGTTGTGTGGTTCTTCCCTGTTTGTTTAAAACAGTTGTCTTTCCTTTAACTACCTTATCTGCTAGGCATAGCAGTGCAAAGACACTAAGAATCCCAAGATACAAGAAAGATACAAGGTTTCAAAAAATTGCATGAAATGACATTCATGTTGTGGGATTTCTAAATTTCAAAGGATTTTCAAACTTGCCTAGTTTATTGGAAACACAGGAACTGGGCTATATTGGTACACAGGAGCACAAGTCTTTATTTTTATTTTGAAGGGAGACCTTTAACAAAGTGAAACTGGTGTCAGTGTTGCATATTGGGCTGAAAGGGGCCAAAACCCGTTCAGACTTCAGTCACTGAACCATGCTCATGTCTTTAAAGAAAGGTTGAGACTGGAAAAAGCAGATTATGATGTTATTTGGTTGTGGTGTCTTTGCTGCTTCAGCCAAGTTGGGACTAGGTGTTACTCAAGAGTGTGAAAACAGCCTTGTCTATCTTACTCAGTTTGATATATTGTCAGTGTCTACATATATACCAAATCCATCAGGCTGAATTACTTTCAAGAATTAATCTTTCTGCTACATCTCCAGTACACATGATATATACCTGTACTGATCATCCTCCATAACAAATGTGAATCTTATAAAAGGCATGCAGCCATTTTACAACAGACCTTAAATAACCAGTCTGCTGGTCTTTCTCATTCAACATATTGGAAGGATACTGAGGAAGGCCGAAGGTTAGATGAAGAAATAATAGTTACAGTTATTTCCAGCTTAGAATGATCAAAAATATGAGACTGGGTTTTAAAATTAGTTTTTGAAAAGCAATATGCTAAAACTTCATCTCAGTTTCTTTGATGTTCGAGACTTATGAATGCACTCAATTTACCTGTACCGGTTTGTCTCAGCACATGCTAGCATAAATGACTGTGAATTAAATCTTAGTCACCCACCAACTCCAGCAGTTGGAAGTATGGGGATAAAAACAGTATTGTAGGACTGGTGACTGAAATCATTAGAGAAAAAAGCAGTGTACTTTTTAGGACTTTATCACAGTTTCTGGGACACGGACATTCTTCAGCACTCTTAAACTTCCCCCAGATTGTGTATATTAGACCATAGATACACATAGAAACACAAAAAAATCATGCTACTTATTCAAACAAAATTAGTTTTCTTAGGTGTATTTAGGTTTATTTCCTATGTAGAGAGCAATAACGCAGTAGTAGTCATCTTTAAGAAACAGACACTTACTGTGAGAAGTCACAATAAGAAATTATGCTGAGAATCCCCATATACCATGTATATTATGGATGGTGTGAAGAATTAAGTGTTGCCAGAACATGTTCATGGAGAGAAAGAAAGACAGGCAGTTTCCCTTAGCTGCTGGACTGAGGCTGGGGCATCTTTGTGCAGCACCAAGTAAATTTTGTGTACAGAAGGTATGTGCATCAAGAAGGACTAATGGACTAGTTTAATGGGATGTTCAGCTGGAACATTTCACGAAGAGGGGCAGCCCTCAGATGAAGATAAAGGTGCTTCTGAGATTATTGGAACAAATATAAAAGGCTTTAGGGATGTCTTTCAGTGGAAAATGATAGAAGGAGAAAAAACAACATCACAGAATCATAGAGTGGTTTGGGTTAGAAGGGACCTTAAAGGGCAGTCATAGAATCATAGAATATCCCAAGTTAGAAGGGACCCACAAGGATCATCAAGTCCAACTCCTTGCTTTATACAGGACCACCCAAAAATCAGACCATGTGTCTGAGAGTGTGGTCCAAATGCTTGAACTCTAGAAGGCTCAGTGCTGTGACCATTTCCCTGGGGAGACAGTCCTGGAAAGGGAAGGAAAGAAGGGCAGGCATATTTGCATCAGGTTGTTGTAAGTGTCCTCTCAAAACACATAATAAAAGCTTTCCCTCTCTAGCTGTACAGATAAATTCCTGAAATGCTCTTTTGAAGCAATGTAATTATCAATTACTTACTGTACAGTATCCAAACTGCACCAGATTTTACAGCAACATGAACGGGCTTTTGGTCATATGTTTACAAACAGTGTGTGGCATTTTCTTCTAATGCTAGAGTTTATGAAACTCTCTTTTGCAGTACTCTCTAACAAGCCCAGGCACTATTATGGATTTGCACATAAATGTCTTAGTCAAACACTTTTTCAGGCTATTGATTACTAACCAGCAAATAGCCCTTATCACACCTCCCATCTATAATGAAGATGCTATTCTAAACTTTTTTTTTTTTTTATTATTATTTTAAGTTTTTTCCCATTATTCACTCCCCTCTGGTGTTGGGAATCTGCAGAAAATCTAGCAGGCTGTAGCTCATATTTGTAGTTGTCTCCTTTATGTTATAAAACAAACAAACTGGCCATTTCCTTTTCCTAGAATGGTTTTCATGCATTGTTTCCCTCTCACTGTACAGCTGGTACTTGACTGTCTTTCCATTAACAATGAAGTGGCTATAGCAAACAAGGTGTACAGATGCAGAAGAAAAGAACTGTGGGAAGAACATGTATCTTAGTGACGCTAGAAATACATTACCACTGGGGAATGTGCTGGTGTATGGTATTGGAACAAGCACCTCTGTCTTTAGGGTCTGAAATTCCATAACTAGTGGTGTGTTTACAGAGCTATTTCTGCTTTTTCCTATGACTGCATTGTCCCCGTCTTGGATATGTTGTGCATAAATATAGAAGAGGAGAAAAATACAGATTCACATCAAATGCAGATGTCTGATACTGCATTGTGAGACTCAACTAGTGTACAAACACAGTACCAGAATAAGATCGTGTTTGACTGCTGGAACATTTACTTTTCCCAGCAAAGCATTTATTTGCTTTTCATTATTCTTAATAAATGGAGAAAGGACACAGATTTGTGTTTTGCCTGCCTGTCTTTCCCATGAGGTATTTATCTTTTATACATAAACCCGCAAAATAAACCAAAAGTCAATGTTTCAAGAGAATGCCTGATGGATAGAACACAAAGTTACAGCTGAGAAGATTTCTGTAGGATTTTCAACACCAGGCAGCCCTGCAGAGGAGCAGCAGCCACTTCCCTTTGCACAGCATGGTAAAAGAAAGTCCCAAGGCATCACAGAGAATGGCAGGGGTGCTCCTGCATCATCTGCAGTGAAGGATTGATCATACTGTGCTTGGTGTTAAACACCAATTTTCCTTCTGGGGGCTGTGTCATGATGGTGTTATAGACAGTGCCTTGTCTTCTGGTTCTCCCAACCTGAGGGGCAGATAGTTCATTTTTAAAAAGCTGATAGTTCTCACACCTCTTTCTTCATTTTTGTCTTAAATTGGATGTGTCTACTTAAAGGTCTTTCCCATTTACAATAATTAAGGGGCATGTGACATTGGTGCAGTGTGTGGACCTGGTGACCTCCTTTCCAACCTAAATTAGTCTATATATTGGAAAAGAATACGCTCATACACTCATCAGGGGAAAAGCAGACTCATCTGTGCTGAGGGAGAAAGTGTGAATAAGATGGTTTGGAGTTGTCAAGTAGAAAACAGAGACTTGAGACCTGTCCCAGGATACCTACAGAATGGTAGCAGCAGTTAGGCTGTTGGTATTGAACAATGCCACAGAAAGCAGTCCCAGCATATCATTCACGTAGTCTCTCTATGCTGACCAACAAAAGGGGAAAAGTGGGGTAAGTGAACTTCACCATGATCATATATATTACTAAGTATTTACCATTTTACCCTGCACAGCTGTGACTTGTGTCAAGTACTGCTTTCCCAAACAGCTTGAGCTACTTCTAGGCACCCGCAGAAAATACATGATAAATGAATTTGTCAGTTGATAGGCCTGGTCTCACATATGTTATAAACCTAAAATATTTCTTGCTATGGGAATTCTGTCCAAATCCTTCAGGCTAATGATGATATAATGATGTTTTCACTGGAGACAGGAGATGTTATGCAGGAAAAATTTTTCCTTGAAGACAGTGATTAGCTGCAGACTTTTCCAAGTGACACTCACTAGAGGAAACAGCAGCTTTTCTTGTGTTAGAGAGATCTGCAAGATCACTGTGGTAGCAATGTCTGAGATAACCACCGTGGCTCACACACAAAATGTGGTTTTGAAACTGCTGAACAAGAAGCAGTGGAGATTTTGAATAAGCTGAAAGATGTGAGGACTGAGTTTCATTTACCACTGAGTCTCCCCTTCCCTGTCTCTGACCATTGCATGCTTATAGTTTAGGCCGTTCAGACAGTTGCATCTTTTTTTATTTTTTTTTTTTTCTTTCTTTTTTCCAGTAAACTGCTCCAATGTTTTCAGTTGTAATAGTTTCAGAGGTTTTAAGCAATTTTTTTTAAACTGTTTTCTTTGAAAGAAGGCTTCTTGCTTGCTCTGAGAGGGCAAAATGCTTTGAAGGCCTCCAGAGTATTAGTTTGTGAAGGCCTCCATAGAATTGACTTGCAGACCTGGGGTAGACTCCAGGAGAATGCTGAAGGGCATAGAAATGTGGGAAGTCAGGAGTATGTTCAGACACACTTACACGGTTTGTCTGAGTTTCCCTTGAGGGACGGGATCTGAGACCTTTTAAGACCTAGACAGCCATTGTTTTGATTCCACAGCACAGAAGGACTGGGCCTGGTGTGTGTGTTTGTGCGTGGGTGCCTCTATTGGCTGTGCAAGGACCTATGGGCACTGTGTTTTAAACTTTACCATGAATAATTAAATATTCCTTGTTTGCTCATTTATTTATTTATTTATTTTCAGTCCTGCAGCAGGGAATTGCTGCTTCATAACTTCAGTTTTCTTCCTGGAAGGAACTGTGTGCAGCATCCGATGTAGTGCTCTGTCATCATTACATGATAATACCAGCTTGGTACTTGATAACCTTTCTGTCTCTCTCTTTTCACATATGAAAGCTACAGCTTTTAACTTGTAGCTGTTCATCTTGCCCACTGATCTTCAGCCTTCCCTCTATCCTCCCCATCACCAACCAGTTTCTGCAATGTGGAAAGGCCAAAAGAGTCATAATAAAAATTCCAGACCAAAAGAGTCATAATAAAAACTGTAGTAAGGCAGCAGGTCATAACTGGTATCTAGATGCTTTCTGTTGGTGTTTTTGGAGGTGTTTCCCATGGTCTTTGGGGAAGGCTGGAGGCTCTCACTGGCAGGATTTTCCTAACCAAGAAGTGAGCAAAGGTGTGAAGAGCCCAGAGGAGTGAGCAGGCACAGAGGAGCAATGCATGGCAGCTATCTTACAAAGCCAGGCAGCAAGGCTTTAGTACCTATGGAGTGCTGAACAAAGCTGAGTAGTGTCTAATTTTTCCTGTAATTCATTCAAATGCAGACTTGGAAAGGCAAGGTTGTGTCTCTCAGGGATATGCTCTGAACATGCCATAGTAGGAGCTGTGCAGTGTCATTGGCAATGAAGCTGATGTCCTGTCTTTCCCTGGGCTCAGATAAGTCATGGAGTAATAAAATGGATTCTTGTCAGTCCTTCTCCCCAGACAGCACACAACAGTGATTGCTTTATGTCCCACACCTCTCCCGAATACTTGTCATTTCATTTGTTGGGTTGCACCCAAGCCTTTTCCCTTTTTGTCACCAATCCTTCACAAAGTTAAAAGGTCTTGCCAAGGAAGAGGTGTATTTTTCTGTGGCAGGAGGCAAAGACCTGCTGTTCTGCAGATCCATTTGCTCATCACTTTGATAGGCTGTGTGCAGAATGAGTTGGAAGAAGATTCTCTCATTCCACCATCATCATCCTGCTGGTGGGGAGAAGCTGCTTACTCCTACCTGGGAGAATTAGACAGGTGCTTGAGCAAGCTTCGCAATCCCTACAACAGATCAGGTCCTGGCATGACATTTGTTGCTGCCAAGAGACCTTCGCTCTCAGTTGGGTAAAATAGAAATACATAAATCTGTCTTCAGAGATGTGCAACTAGACTTCATGACAGCACAGTCACTAGGTAAAATGCTTATTGTTTCCCAGTATGAGGCTTGATTACAGTTACTTGCTGTTTTGCAGATTTTTTAGGGTGCAGGCTTTAAAATTTCCAGTGCTGTTTGGTCTTTGCTTCATGCATGTTGACATTCTTGTTTTAGGGTATTCTGGGGGTAGGTGCTTCAGCTCAGATCATTCAGTCATTGCCTGCATGAGACTGGGGAAAGTTCTACAAGGAGGGTTATAGGTTTCTTTTGAATGTTTGTTTATTTGTGAATAATTACATCAAGGAATGGGAGGGAGGTCTTGACACCACAGTGTGTCTTTTCTGGGATCTGGCTAGTCTGAATGGTACAGGGGAGGATGGGTTATTTCCTTCCAGGGAGCGATGAGCACCTTTCAGGGAGCTGAGCAGTCTGTGCTGGTGTTTCTGAGTTCTTACATAATGCCAGGACAGCCGATAACCAAGCTTTCATCAGCTCAATCTGGTCATTCATTTTTTGTTAGCCTAACTTAATGTTCTTGGGATCCAATTTTAAAAAATACAGAGTACTTACAGCTGCAAATATAATGTAATAAGTTTTTGCTGTAGACACAATAGTAGAAAGAATGCCAAGCCTGAAAAAATGAGGTTGGTGGTATTTCAATGGGGGTAACCAAAATCAGTGGAAACTTTTGGCCTTACATGTCCTGTTCTTGTATATAGGCTATGATAATCCTATTTTGCCTCAGGTGTTCTTACTGCAGCAGTGAGCTCCCTTGGAATGGATAAGGGCACTATTAATTTTGCATTCACTGTAAGGGCATGTGGCAAATGGGAAACTGATCTATACACAAGGCAGAGAGCACTAGGTACTAACTTCTGCAATCAATCAGGAAAGAAACTAGAAAATGCAACATATACTTACAAAATAAAAATGAATTTTCACAGATGACCCTAATGTAATGACATAGTGACCCAATGTAATGTCTTTTACCATTACATGCTTATAAGACATGCATGTGGAAGAATGTCTGAGAAAGAAATTTTAAGGGAGAAAAAAGGAAGTATTGGAAGTTAGTTTGCATTACTTCTGTACCTCGACAGCCTTCAGCCTTCACCTCCCTATTGATTAGGGCAGAGAAAAACCACGAGTTTTAGTTGGAGGATTGTGTTCCCACTTGCCTTGAGGTCTTCTAAGTTTGGCCTCATTGTGAAAGGCTGAACAGCAAAACATCATTCACCTACAAACGCTGCAAGAAACAAATTTGTAACTGTAAAACTCGGTGTGTCTTGGTTTCCTGTGTAAATGGGGCAAATAGGGGCCTGAGAGCCGTCCCAGGGCACCTACAGAGTGGTGGCAGTAGTTGGGCAGCGCTCAGAGGAGGTCTCCAGGGGCTGCAGCAGCTCCTTCTGCCTCTCGTGGATGCGATGCGGGGACCCTTGCCTGTATCTATCTCCTTGGTAGCAGCAAGCAGATAGCTGAGCCGGATGATTTCCTATTGCTGTGTGTCAGGCCCCCTCCCTGGAGCAGGTCTGGTTGCTTCCTGGGCTTGAAAAGTGACCAGCTGTCACAGACTTCTGCAAAAGATTACAACTCCCTGGCCTTTGGTCAAAACTCAGTCTCAAACAATAGCTGAGAGTCTTTGAAAATTCTTGAAACTGAGGGCAATGTGCATCAGCTCTCCTCATGGCACTTGTTTTCTAACAAACTTTCCCCTTGTTATTTAAGTCTGAGGGGAGGAAATAGAAAACTAAAGTTCGATTTAACTTTATCAATACACTAATACATGTAAGTACACATTTTCAGCTTATGGTTCTGGCTGTAGTTGTCACAATGACCAAGGTGAAAGCAAAATCATCATCATATTTGATTTCTGTGGATTTTTGATTTGGATTTACAAAAAGACATCCTATTGCCTGAAATTAGTCTTGCTTGCACATTGGGTTTACCTTACGGTTAATAATAATATAGAATTATGCATAATTTTGGTTACAATTTGGCAAAGAATGGACTGGTTAGTCTTTTCTGTTCTCTTCAGTACACCTCCAGTTTGGAATTGGAGGAGTAAAGATTGTTATCTTCACTGAAATGAGTTTTTTATTCATTTGTCTGTGGGAAAAGTATTTTTTTTTCCTGTGAATTCAGACTTTTTACTTTACTAGTAACAGCAATGTAGTTTTCCCTTGCTTCTGCTGTATATGCAGTATATTTTCACAGTACTGCCCCCATCCTGTTCTGAATGCGGGAGGGAAATTGTGACATAGTTGCTCAGAAGCCTATAAGACTTTCAAATCTGTTTTCTGTTTGTTATGTTTTGTTTGTGTATTTGCTCTTTATAAATTTATGCTGAAGGTGGGTTGCAAACCAAACTCTGTATCCAAACAAATTGCAAAGCAGAAAATTCTCTTTCTAGCCAAAACCCCTTCATTCAGTCAGAATCTGAGACTTTTGGTCAGCTTTAATCCATACATTTTTGAACAGTACATCAGAAATATGCATGTAGCATTACTATGCCTTTTAGCACATTAAAACAGCATTTTCAAGGTAGCCTACATGTATATAATTTCTTATTTCTCACCACCCCCTTTGCAATGCAGATCAGCCTTTTCTCTGCTTCTGCTTAAAAACCAGAACATGTCATTTATTTGTATTTTCTGTTCCAGTTATGCAGGCAAATATCTATCTTTTAATTTGCATCCAAGTTGTTTGCTTCCTGCAACGTTTTCTCTTTGCTGTCCTCCCAGGGGTTCGTAGCTGCATTTCCTACATAAGCATAAAACTGAAGCATCAGATCAGAAAGCTCTCTAATCCAGAAAAGCTGTCTTCTTTGTTTATGGCCTAACCAGGATCTTAATGAAAGGCACAATGAGTGAAGAAACAAACTTACAATTGTCATTGCTTTTGGGCCACCCTCCAACAAAGTCAATACAATTTCCTACTTTCGTCTTTCATTTAGTGTCCTCTTTACCCTCTGACTACCTTTCTGCCCCTTCTCCCCTGCAAAGCAGATTTGAATTGTGCGCTAATACTTCTGCAAGAATTTTCAAGTCACAGAAGTATGCATATTTGCTGAAAGAATATATTTTTTTAATTTTAAATCCTTGGCTTGGCATTGTCATATTACCATATGGAACAAGTTCTAATAACTAGCCAAGATACAAATAAATTCAACAGGAACATTAAGACCAAAAAACAAAGAAATCCCTGATCTTCCGAACAGCCTGTCAGGCACCATTCTCATTCCAATTGGGAAAAGAAAAGTAGCTAGGATGAACAAATGTGTGCAATTAAATTGACAGCTTTCAAAGTTATGTATGCAAGATGGAGACTGACAGAAGATGCATCCCCCTACCATGTCCCTGAAATTGTATCCTATGATCTCTTACCCTGACTGTTCTGCTGTTCGTAGGACCTCATGTGCAAGAGTTGAAAATCCAGCCTTCTTGTTGGCTGGTATTACTTGCGTTTTCTGTGCACTGGACTGTGGTTTCCCATTTCAGACACCACTAACAAACTGCAGTAGCTCCAGAAAGCCACATTGTATCATGTCTAAGCATGCATGCATATCATGACAAATTTTCCACTGATCTTCAAATCTTTGGGAACATGGAGTTTATATGGTGATATACAAAAATGTCTGTTTATTTTTGACTACCTCTCCAGAACTGCTGCATACTACAGTCTAGTGAGTAGTATGTGTTATCTTTGTGTAATATGCAAGGATTTTGCTCAGAAAAAGCAAAATTTAAGCTGATAAACCATCCTTGATTTAAAAGCAAAACTCTTCACTTCTGCTACATTTTGACCCAATTTTAGCTCTTGTTTGAAGGTCTGTGTAAGCTGGCTCTATCTGTACTGCAGTGGTAACGTAGGGAATGGCTTTCTTCATGCTGTTTTGAGCTGAAAGTGAGGATTATCCCCAATCTTCAAAGAATCTGTATCTGTGAGATTTCATGGTAGAGTTACAACACCCTAAAAAACCTTCCAGTAATCACCATGATGAAGTGGTTAAAAAACAATTTGTGATTAATAGTGCTAGATAAGTTGCAGGTTCTGGCTTACCTGCTCTCTAGTGAGGCTGCTGCCAGTGATTCTGTGGAAATGGTGAATGCTGCCAAAAAATAACACATGAATGAACAGCTCAGAGTGCCAGTAAATCCATGGAGTTCACAGCAAAGCATCACTTTCTCTCCAGATAGTAGCAAGTTCAAAGTAGCTGGGTCCTATTTCCACTCACTGTGACACACGTCCCAAGGCTGTCAGGACTCTGATGCTTCCAACAGGGGTTTTGTTAGAGTAAGTGTTTGTAATTTTCATAATTCCAGGAAAAAGTACCTGTATTGCTGGAAAGAAATCTAGCTGAAAGCAAGACTCTGATTTTTTATTTTTTTATTTTTTTTTTCCCTCCACTAGAGTAATGCAAAGCCGCTGCTGCTGCATCTTCTGAATGGCCTCGGCACACCACCTTCAGAAACAGGAATGACTGACTCATCTTGATGGGGGTCTTCCTGTTGGGTTACTGGAAATAAGCACAGTTCCTGCAGGGGACTTAAAGTACAGTAATTCAGATGATGAAACTTGAGGCATTGCTGCATGAGGAGAGGCTGCAATCAGAAAACTGTCAGATGCAGCAAAGAAGCCCTGGGGGAAGAGACAAGAAGACTAATAAGATATGTCCAGAATGTTTTGCTGTTAACTTAAAATATTGTGGAAATAGAATATTGGCTCTCAGTTAAATCATGCAGAGACTTGGAAAAAGACTTGGAGAAACAGAAGCATTGTGCAGAATTGCTGCAACAACCACAGAAAATGCTGCAGTTTAGTAAAGGGCTCTGACAGTTCTACAGAAGTAAGCATCCCATGTATCTCCCTTTACAACAGGCTTCAGGTGTGTTTTAGAGCAAAGTAAATAGAAGAACTGCTCTGAACAGTTGGTCTTGGATTAAAAGATCAACTCTTTCCTTCCTTTTCCCTGGTCCTGTTAAGGTAGAAGTGAGTCCTTAGAGATTTCCTTATGGAAATAAGTTCATATACACTGGCTACCACATCTGGCAGATCAATGCACATACCATAATCATCTGTTAATTATTTCAGGGTTGTTAATCAATCCATTTAGAGCCTCTGCTCATATATGTTCCTGAATATTCATCATCACTGACAAATGGCTGATACCAGATTTCTCCTTTTCGATCCAAAAATTTTGCCTCCCCCACCTCTTTCTTTTAACAAAGTGATATTGGTAGTTTGGAGAAAATTACATTACAAAGAAATGTTTCTGATGACTAGCAGAGTCCATCATGTGAAGCCCTCCTCTGCTCAGCTTGATACCCCATCCTGCTGGTTTGTCCCTTCTGGTTTTGTAGCAGCTTCTGTTTCCACTTCTCTGCCTAACCCCTCTGTGGGCTCAGAAGCTTCAGAAAATATGTCCAGGGATGGAAAAAAAGCATGTAAGACACTTAGTAGGCTGTTCTGAGTCATAAGAACAAACTCTCAAACTTGATCTGGTGGCAAAAATCTTCACAGAAGAGGCAAATATTCAACTGTTCTTTCCAGGATGGGAACATAAAATTCTGGAATGCTTTCTTGCCTTCTGGGGACTGATTTCTGGATGCCGAACCATAAAACAAGTTCCCTGATTTGCACCCTGGGAAAATGTTTTCCATGTACTTCATAAAACCACACTCCTAAATCATGGCACTAGGCCCACTGAATGCATATAATAGCTGGAAGACGGTTGTTGAACACTTGAGTGCTCAAATCTGCCACTGATTTTTATAACAATATGGTTCTGGTACTACTGGTCTACTTCCACGATGACATGCTGGAAGAAACTTGCAGCAGATGTATTTCCTGGGGGATGCTGCTGTTTCCCAGAAGGATGCCTTGGTCCTACTTTGAGGAATCAACCATTGTCAGGGAAGAAAGACCTGGACTTGGAAATGAAATGTTTAAACTTCATAATTTACAGAACCAATGTACAAAGTATTGTCAATTCTTAAGCAAACTTGTGCTGTGACAGTAGGGCCTCATCTGTCTAGGGGAAAGAGGAGTATTGTGATGCAGTAAAACAAGAAATCAAGCTGAATTCCCATTGTGCTGTAAGCCTGGAAGCAAGTAAGCAAGTGCTGTTGGTGCTGTTAATATATGCATAACATAATGAGTATTATTGCTATCATTAATCATTTTCATTATAATTAATGTAGGTACAGTAAAAGCCTATTGAAAAATAAGAGTTGAGTAAAGAAAAGATTAGGCATTACACAGTCATTTTATCTCAGCAAAGCCCAGTGTCATGGAATTTTACCCATCCCACAACAAAAATAACCATAAAATCAGCCAGCAAGTGCAGCTATATGATTGTGAAGTTAAATATTGCTTTATGCCTATATACGAATAACAGAATAACAGAATGACTAAGTAAACACAGACATAGCTCAGAAAAGAAGTTTGACAACTTGACAAATAAAATATATAAGTGGGGCATAGTCCCCCAATAGTTTCTGTAGATCAGATTTTACTTTTTTAACTCATGTAGATGTATCTCACTCAAAGATCTATTTGGTTTGAGTCTAAAAATGGAACTCTTGCTCTTTCTCTCTAAGCAACCCTGCATCTCCCTATTATTAAATAAAAATGCACTAAAAAAAACAAACAGGTATTAAGGTTGGATGCTTATAATATGGCATTATTTATGGAGTCAAGTTTCATAAATACTTCATAGGTGCTTCTGTTTGAATTCTGCCAAACCACAGTTAATATTTTGGGCATTCAGCATTATCTTAAAAGTGTGGCATTCAAATTTACATTCATTAGAAATTCTGAGGAGAAAACCTCTGTACAATGCTACTTCACATCACTTCTTCTATTGATTGTGGGGATTTTATTTATTATTTTTTTTTCATGGAGAAATCTTTGAGAGCTTGTATAACACAAATTTTCTTTCTCTCTGGCGTAATTAATTTTATGGAAAGATGTGAAGGCATACTCAAGCAATTTTAAGCTTTTGCATACTAACCTTTTTCCACTGCTGAAACTCAAAAAAGCTCATGAGAAAGAACAAAAACAACAAAAAATAAGAAAAGAACTTTGGATTCATTATGCTCCAAAGTAAGATCAGTAGTATATCAGATAATTGATTTTGGCAAGTGAATGGCATTTCTGTGCCTACATCTTCCTGATTCTCTGAAATGTCCCAGGAGGGCTAGGAGGACACAATGGGAGGGGGTTAAAATAACCATTTTTTAAAGTAAAATATTTATCTTAACTATCTGAAAGGATGAAAAAATACAAATAGGGGCTTAATTTCATCTATTTTTATTAAAATGACATGTATCACAAAATGTGATTTGAGATCTCTTGAACAAAATCTTGAAACACCTGACCTCCAGGCACCGTATACTCTATGTGCCTGCTTCATTGGGTTTCACAATATGAAATTCTCACTGAAGTGAAGGAGGTGCATGTACCTTTGGGATCTCAGGCTCCAATTACATTTCTTCAGAATGACAGTGGACTGACTGTAAATAGAAGTGCTTTGTTACTTGAATTTGTGTGTTCTTAAGTCCTTAAGTTATTCTTATTTTTTCTTCCAAATCCCAATGACTGTATGTATTATAATTACTAATGTCTTCAGGAAAATGAAGATCAACTGTGATAATAGTTATTGAGTTCACCCAGTATGTAGTATGTAGTTTCTAAGCAGGAAGTTGAGCATGAGCATTACTGTTTGCTAAAATCAAATAAGGAACAGGATAATCTCCCAAATAACCTAAGTGAAATTGTACTACTGTTCTTATTGAAATTGATCACAAAACTCTTAATCTCTCTCTGATAGAAAAGAAATTGTCCTTTTGCTTGGTTTAGCTAGTGAACATAACAGTGGATATGATGAAGTCTGTTGTGCAAGTGTTGCTACAATGGGAGATAGTAAGTTACTATGCATACCTTGGGCCTTATACATGTATATACAAATAAAAAAGGAATTTACATCAAGATTTTAGTTTAAGACTTTCATGGTAACAACTGCAAGAATCCAAAAAATAAGTTTTCTTTCCAACAACTTTCATACTGTATCACTGTGCAGTACCCCTGACTAGCATTAGTGTCATCACTTAAACATGCTTACACACATTTTTCCATTTTTCCAGTTTGCCCACATTTTCCAGTACCATCTGTAACTTATGTGAAAAGAAGGGGAGAAGGTACTAAAATGTTGAAAGACCTGCTAGTTTTAAACATTAAGGAAAGTTTGAGAAAAAAATATGTAACTTTCCACTAGAGATTTTTAAAATAAATTCACCTGAAGTTCTAAATACGAAGATTTGAAAGCATAAAGCTTTGAAGTGAAGCAGTACCAGTATTCTCACACAACATTTAGATATGTTCATTTTGAGTGAAAAATTTTGACAAAAGCTTCTTTTCAGTTTCCCTTCAAACTCTCCATCATCCTATGCCATGCCTGATGGAAAGGGGAAGAAGGAAAAGGTAAAAACAGGACTTCTGAAAATTTCTGCCTTGGTTTTCAAGTCTCTCATCTCTCTTCAGTGTGGGTGGGATTCATTTTGGCAAACTTACTACAGCCGGGAGGTGTCTACCTCTCAGCTATTCTAGGTTCCTTGTGTGATCAGTTGAGAAAAGTAGGCTCTTCTAAGGCGTGACTCATGTAATCTATTTCAGACGCCTACTCCCGGATAAGATGTCCATATAGGAGCCAGGGGTGTCTGGCTCGGATGTATATGTCTACACTTGGCCAGATGAATCTTACCCAGTATGTCTATGCTGCAGACTGCCAAGACACAAGATAAATTTAGCCGCATAGAGCTCTGTGCTCTCACAGCAGAGTTTTCAAAACTAGCTCAGGTATTTCTAACTCTGCAGTGTAGTTTACCATAAGATCTTGTCCATCTGAGGTGCCAGAGTGCTCCACAGTACTTATACTTCAGGTGTCTCAGGCCCTTCTTTTCCATGGTTGCCACCCCTGAATGGATGTACCCATGCAACATGGTACATAGCCATGATGCAGTTGGGAAACACTGGAAAAGACTCAATGTACAATATGGAGCTAAGGAAGCCAAAATGTATCTGTACTTGTATGATGGAGAAAGATGCAGTAGGAGTTAGGAGATGATATGGCTTCTGTACTGGTGAAACTGCTTTTGGGATCTAAGCCCAGCTGTGGTGCTGACATCTGAAATTGTCGGAGTCAAAGTCAGAGGCTGACATGCCTCTGAAATTGTTCCAGAATAGGCAGAGGTCTGGAGATGCTTCCCATCCATAGAGGTGAGGAAGCTTATTCTTTTCATTTTGCCAAAGAGAAGGTTAGCATATTACTTCATCATGGTTTAAGAGTCAGTGCAAAGAGACATTTATGACATAGGATGACAATTTAGTGTAGTGAATGAATGCATGATGCCAATCTTTAAAGTAAAACCAGATTAACTCAGGCTACAAAAAGGAGCACATTTTTAACAGAAAGGCTAAATAACTACTGGAATAACTTTATCTAGAAGTTTTATAGAATATTCTTTTCCTTTAAACTCTTCTAAATCTAAATATGATACAGCACAATGAACTCTTATTGCTTTAATGAAGGAATTAAACAATGAAGTGTGATGATGGCTTGTGAAGTGAATCTAGGCTCTGAAGAAATCCCCTCTGGCCTAAATATCTGTTTAATGGGCCAAACACTGTACCAGATCCAAACATCTCATAGTTCTGGGTAATCTGCATTTCAGAAAGGGTTATGCAGCCTTTCCCATTTCCAGTACAATCACTATCAATCACCTGGTCCTATCTTCCTCACACTGTGATCCTTTAATAGGTTTTTTGATCTGAGCATATGCTCAGTGAACTAGCTTTCTGCGAGCTGGACTTGTTATATAGAAATACAGATAAGAGAGCTGTGGAAGCAGAGTGTACTGGAGCTGAAAGGCATGACTGTGGAGTATGTGACAAGGAGGTTCTATGTCCTAGACTTAGATTTGTGGTGTTTTACTCCTAATTCGCTGCTGTTTTTTTTTTTTCCACCTTTATGTACCAGAATACCTCTGGTAGGCCAAATATAAGCCTTCCATTTCATTTTGACAGAAGAAGGTGAATATCCCTTTTTAACTTCAGGAGGCAGATGTAAGTCCCTATGTTAGGAATGCAGTCTATTTTGGCTTCTTGTAGTAAAAAGAATTAGAATTCATGCCTTGCACCACTCTCTGAAAGATGCTATGGAGATGGTTAAAATTATGGGACATGAGTATTTGCCACAACTGTGTTATTAAATGATAGGTCTATCTATCTGTCTGTCTGTCTGTCTGTCTATCTATTCCTTCCCCCACCCCCTCTCTCCATCCCCCCACTTTCTTCCTAAAGTATACCTCTATATCTTCAGTGCCAATGTTAATGTGAATTTGCCTCTTTCCCTCCCCTTCTTGCTCAGACTTCCTCTAGGTTGAGAAAGACCTTGGCCACACCTGAATTTCTCATCTCATGAGCTAAATATTTTTATCCTTTGAATATTTTTGGTATAGGTAGAACTACAGTGTTTCTGTTGAAAAGGCATAGTCTTAAAATTCCACATGGTCCTCTTAGTTTTGTTTTGTTGATGTTCTCCTCCTTCCTCTGGTCTAAGAATGCAGGGCATACATTTGAGAGGAATTGTGAAAGATTCCTCTAATGTGTTCCCCTACCTTTACTGAGATGCTAAAAAGAGGAATACATCTTGGAAGATGTATTGCAGCCAGAACGCACAGCCCCTAAAATGTGGAAGCATCGATTGTATGAACTAGTTTCTGAAACTGAAATTTATTTTAGAGTGGGAGGGAGCTTCTTTTGGTTCTTGTGCAATTGGATTTTCTACTGTGTAATTAAATAAAAGCAGTTTCACAGAAAGCCAAAGCAGTTTGAACAAATGATGCAATTTATAGAAGAAAAAGTAAACTTTGTCATCGTTAAGATTTAAATTTTTTCATTAGTTCAATTCATTTCTCTTTGTCAGAGTAGAAATATCAGTCATGCACTGCAATAGCAGCACTCTGCTCTGCACAACAGAGGTTTTGAAAAACATTTCATCTAGACCTTTTGCATTAAGGCTTTCAGATGACATTGCATCTTGCAGCTGTGCCCCTGGGTCTGCAGGAAGGACTGCTTCCACGCTGAAGTAAAGGCACTGCTCTTCCTCTTCCCTTCTAGACTCCTTCTTTCTGTGTGTTCCTGGTTGTCTTGCTCTGGTCCAGTCTATTGCACTTTAGAGCTGCTTGAGGGTAAGTCAAGGTTCCAGCTCACTTCATGCCTGCTTCTTTTCAGGAGCAAGGAGGAGGATACATTCTTAATGAAGGTCCTTTTTTTCTAGTTTCTGTTCCTAGGGGTCCTCTTTTTCTTTGCCAAAATGCCTTTTGATCTACCTCTCCCAGCCAAAACATTCATGAAATGTGCATGACCCCTCACAACGTTCTTCCTCCTTGCTGTCAGCTTTGAAAAAGACCATGACGCTGGTAACTAAAATCTGTGATGTTGCTGTGATATAAATAACAGCAGAGCTTGGGTGTTGGAGTGGTTTTCTATTAGAGTGGGGCTCACACTTCTATACTCCATGAGTGGAATATTGACAAGAAATGCCACAAGAAATAGTGACATGCAATTAAGAATAAAATTAGGACATGTCATTGTATTCCTTTTATAGTCATATATGGGGATCCTGTAGGGGATGTGCATAAAGTGAGAGGATAGAGTTAAGGTTTCCACTGTAGTAAGAAAGCAGTTCAACTTCACAGATTCTGTAGTTTTCAACTCTTGAATTAAACATATACTGTACATTTTACTGCACTAAAAGAAGTGTTATGGCTACACATTACATTTGGAGGGTGATGTGAATTGCACCATTAAATGCCATCTTTGCATTTAGATTTGTAACGATTTGTCATTTTATCAAAACATAACTGCATTTTCACTCCTGCTTGCTTTACAGAATCAGTTCAAAATTAGGAAAGGAACTTAGCTCATCTGTTTAGCTTCCATATTATCAGCAAACATTGCTAGTAACTTGGGAGTCATCTATCCTAAGTTTGATGTAGAAGCCTGAGCCAGTCCCCCTAGGCTCCATTTGTAGGCAATGAAGTGAACAAACAACTCCAGAAGGTGATGCCTCTCATGCTAAGTCAGCTCAGATAAGGGAGATTAATTGCTCTTTACAGGTGCTTTTTAAAACTGTCAGCTAGAAAAAGGGACTAGAGTAGAATTAGATTTTTTGTTTGTTTGTTTGTTTGTTTGTTTGTCTTTGTTAGACATCTCGAGTAAAGAGGATAAGCCCATATTTTGTCATGGATCAATGGAAGAGCTTTCAGGTTACATTAATTTCTATAAGATAAGGTTAATTTGTTATCATTGCAACTCTTTGTAGTAATATGCTTATTTTGCAAAAGAAGAGGTTCAGGGAAGGGAAAGAGAAGGAGCAAAACCTTGAAATGACTTAATGTATGGTTTCCCAGAGTTTGCTCAGATATCCCTCTCAGTAGCAGCAACAGCCCTTTAGGTACAGAAGAGGGTCCAGCAGTGGGTCACCAAGATGATCAGGGGCCTAAAGCACCAAGAACTATGGGGAGAGGCTGAGGGAGTCAGTGAAGAAAATGAAGGGCAGGGAGGTGACTGATAACAGTCTTAAAGAACAGTTAGAGAGATAAGAGAGACAAAATCTTCCTACGAGGAGCGGCTGAGGGAGCTGGGCTTGTTCAGCCTGGAGAAGAGGAGGCTCAGGGGTGACCTTATCGCTCTTTATAAGTACATTAAAGGAGGTCGTAGCGAGGTGGGGGTTGGTCTATTCTCCCACGTGCCTGGTGACAGGACGAGGGGGAATGGGCTTAAGTTGCACCAGGGGAGTTTTAGGCTAGATGTTAGGAAGAACTTCTTTACCGAAAGGGTTGTTAGACATTGGAACAGGCTGCCCAGGGAAGTGGTGGAGTCACCATCCCTGGAAGTCTTTAAAAGATGTTTAGATGTAGAGCTTAGAGATATGGTTTAGTGGGGACTGTTAGCGTTAGGTCAGAGGTTGGACTCGATGATCTTGAGGTCTCTTCCAACCTAGAAATTCTGTGATTCTGTGATTCCTGGCAGAGGCAAAAACTACATGTATGGCAAGGGAAAATGGCCTCAACCTGGTGGTCGGAGGGCTCAGGCTGTCCAGTAGAAGAAGATTTCTCATGGGAAGAGCGGTTTGGCACCAGGACAGGTTTCTAAGAGAGATGGTGCAATCTGTGCCCTTTGGGGTGTTCAAGACAAAGCCATGGCAGAGCGGATCCACTGCCAGTGGATCTCTGTTTTGAGCACTAGGCTGGTCTGGATTACTACCTCAGTGTTTACAAACCAGCATCCCTGTTCTTTTCTTTAACCTAGAAAACCAGTCTCTTCCTGGGTAGCTCTGTTTCTCATACTCTAGAGCCTAACCTTGGGCTCCTGTTCCTGACACTGCTGCAAATTTAACTCCATGCAGCAGGCCCTGCTGGAGCATCTGTGCAATATGAGTCAGCTGTTCCCAGATCACAGTCAATTTACAAATTTCTCCTTATACCACTATATCACTACGCTTATGGCACATCCCTGTGGCACCTGGGTTCAAATCCTTAGTATGCTCAATATCAGTGAGGAGCCTGAAATTAGATTTCCTTTATATAATGTGAATGCGCTTTAATGGTTGGTCTATTGTCTTTATTTGAGGAAAAACCAGAAATGAACAGTCCTTAAAGACCTTCTGAAGGTCTCAGTTGGTTTATAGGATGGGGAAATCTAATACTTTCTTAGCTTTAGATGCAAGCTGTGATTGCAGAATCTTAATATTCTGTTAGGATACTGGAACTAGATGGCGCCCCTTTTAAAAATAAGCTGTTTTTCAAGTCTGGTCATTTCAAAATGATAGCTACTCATAAACTTGGAAGATTTGAGGGGAAAATTAGTGAAAGGTGAGAAATGTGGAACTGAAGAGCACTATTTTATCATTGATCTTCAGCATGAAAGAGCACCTTAATATCTTTCATAGCTTCCATTAAATCATCTTGAAATTTTCTTCTGTATCATTAATCCTAACTTATTTCAGATGATATAAACAAATGTTACTTCTTTTGAATGTTATCACTCTTCATTTACTCTAGGAAACGATATTTTTCCAATTGAAAGATGGGAAAATGATCCCAGCTTTTTGATAGTACAGCGAAATTATTTAATTATTTTGTTACATTAGTTGTATCATCCCTCTTGAGTTGCAGGCTAAGCATACTACAATGTATATTTGTAAATACCACTTTATTACATCTTGGAGTCTTGGAGAACTTTGTTGAAAGAACTCTTAAACCCTTTTCTTTCCATCAACCTTATATACACTGTTCTGATTCTTTGTCCTCAGAGAAGTTATTTTATATTTGGTCAATTTTTAAATGCATTTTATTTTATTGATCTAGCCAGTGACTATACAATTTGCAGATCCCTAGTATTGCTTCGTGGTACTAAAATTATACTTTGTTTCCAGAAAACTAAAACAGTAAAAAATTATGTATCTTAAAGGCAAATAGGAATCTTGCATTGTCTGTGTGCTCTTAAAACAAAAGCATACTGAAAGTGTCTTCCTTTTCAGTGCCTTTTTCTGAGCTTCATCAGTTTATTCTCACAGTAGTCTGTCTCCGTCACACATACTTTCTTCTTTCACTTTGTAATGATCTCCCTTGCATAGTATCATTCAGGCTTCAGAAAAAGACAAAACAAAGTAGAGATGGGACTATTTTTCTTTTGAAATGTACAGAAGGGTGTATTTGAGGACAGCAAGGGGAGCCAGAACCTTCCTGGATAACACCAGGCTGGGGGAGCAGTTGGTAGGTTGGAGGGCTGGCCTGCTCTTCAGAGGCACCTGGCAGGCTGTCTAAAATGGGCTAATGGATCCTCTTGAAATCGAATAATGGCAAAGTCCTGGAATAGAATAACCCCATATGGCAGTACAGGCTGGGAGCTGATGGACTAGAAAGCAGATTTTCAAAAGAGGATTCCTCATGGACTGCACATCAGTGTTCCCTGGTGGCCACGGAGGCCCCTGAAAATGGGGTAGTATTAGTACAAGTCTCATGAGGCTTACTTAGGAGTCCTGTGCTCATGGGTGCTCAAAAATGGATGTTTTGAGTTATAGTACAGAAGGCTCTAAAAGACTCCTTGCTTTGACTGATCAGCATGGATATGAGCAATGCCTGTTGTAGGGGCAGAACAGCCCCAGCTAGGGCATGCTCATAAACCACAGAAATCCTCATCAGTCATTATAGAAGAATAACAGAGCAGGCAAGATGGCACCTATGAAACTAAAGAAGAGAGGGTAAAGTTCTAGTTGTTTTGGTGTCTAAAGCAGATCTTCATGAGTGTTCTTCTGGCAGCTTGACTTCTACAGCTCACTGATATAAAGCGTGGTGCAGTCAGGAGAATTCTTTCAAAAGGGAAGGGAATGCTGAAGATATGAAAACCAGTTGAGATGTGGAGTTCAGATAAGGCTGATTTCCCCCAGAGGCCTTGATTCTTCTCCATGAACTACAGACGGTGTGTAGGACAAAGCTTCTAAATGGGGTATCCAAGTTTAAAAAGCTAGGCAGGATGAATCTGGGTCTGTTCTGGGCTGAACTTTGTCAGTAATATTGCAATCAAGATTAAAAGTCTAGAGAGTTTACTTTTGCATTTCACTCTCTTTTCAACTGCACCCTTTTGGCACAGCCTGTATTTCAATCTGACTCATTACTACACTTTTAAATGTCAGTCCACAACTTGTTAAATCACATCCCTATCTCTTAAGCAAGAAAACTAATTTATTTTAAATAATTAAGCTTTAAATTTACACTTTCCCTTCTCTTAAACCCGGAATGCTGCAGTCCAAGAAAATACGATTTTTTTACCACTTGATTGTGGCAAGTGCATGGTCCCCATGTGCTGATGAGGACACCAGTAACAGTAGCAACAGTTATTCACCAACCATGAACGGTGAGACCACATTTGCATACGAAAATATGCTGAAGAGGTAAGAACAGCTACCTCAGTTATCAGCTAAACCAGAGGTTCATGAATACTGTTTCAGAGATGGATCTAATGTGTTTGGTGTGCTGTAATAGAGGTTTTGTCTTTTTTGTCACTTACTGCTTCTTTCTAGTTCGTTTTAGGGTCATCTGTCCTGTCTCCCATGATGTTGATAGTTAGCTACTGACAGAGCCACAAGAATGGTGCAAGGTTTTCTTCCCTAAGTGCTCATGTCTGCCAACACAGAGCTGCTACTCTGCCAGCAGATTGGAGGAGATTTGGTGCCCCAGGCTCGTCTAAGTGCATTTGTGCTGTGGCTGAGCTGCCTGCTGTCCTGGGTACTCTCTGGGAGAGTGTTTAGACTAGCAGATCTTAACAGAGATTGACAGGTGAACTTTCAGTGCGTAAGAGCATAAAGAAACCACATTTTGGGTGTATTAGGAGTTGCAACCACTGCTGCAGACAGAATGCAGCCATGGGCAGAGCTAAACAACTGCAGGCTGGCACCCCAGGTGTGTCCTGACTCATCTTTTCCATTCCTACAAACCTGAGTAACAGAGCTATCCTTTGCTCTCCCACTTCTTTCTAGTGTCAGTAGGGTTCAGATCTGAGAGAAATGGAGCAGCATTCCAGGATGCTTGTTTTCGGCTGTATCCACATGTGGGCTGGCACTGGCTGGGCTGTAAGTTCTCATGGTCTTCATTGAAGTCTTTCAAAATAAGAATATATACATGCATATATACATGTATGTTACGTATACATATTTTTTGCAGCTCTACTTCCTGGTGTGCTGTAAGCATCTAAGAATCTTAGCTTTCATTTTAAAATGATTAACTACTACTGTACTGGGATGAAACTTTTGAAACCATGGCCCAAGTACATGCATATTCTGCCAGACTGTAAGATAAAGACAGATCATTCAAAAAATGTACTCTATTTCTCTCAATATTTAAAAATTAAGCATATCATTCTGTATTGCACATCTGAGGTAAGAAGCAACTTTTCAAATGCTGAGATGTTATTCTCAAAGTAACAAGGCTATCCAATTCTTCTTGTACTCTCTTCATTAGAGTACAAAGGGTCGTACTAGGCTTATATACTGGATGAAGGCTAGGCTTTTTAGATCTGTTACACTGGTTAGAATTGATCACATGGGAAACACCTCACAGAGTCTTTGTTGTCCCCTGCTCCTCTGTGCTGAGGGCTGTGGCACAACTGGTAGAAGTGTTTTGACCTGAATGCTGGCATAACACGTGTGTGCCAGAGGGACTTGCAGCAGAGCCCCTCCCCCCCCCCCCCCTTCCCATGGAAATGGGCCCTTTTCAGGGAGTCCAGCCTATAGAGGGCTATAAGTTACATGTCTTGTCCTTGGTGGCATACCAACAAGCATGTTTTCTGAGCAGCATAGCAAGCATGGCTAGTTCTCAGCATGGATTGGCTTTTCTCCCTCTTTTCCTGGTTTTGACACAAGGATGTTGACTTGATGAAGAAAGATGGGGAACTCTAACAGCCACTTGGGTTGGAGGGGTGCCGTCTGGTCCCACTCCCACATCAAGACAAGCATTGTCTGGCCAACATTCTCGGGTTGTACATGGAATATGTGGAAAATTTAGGTGGTGTCTAAATGAGGGTCACAGTTGGTGCTGCAGCTGGCTGCATGGTGTCCAGCCCTGACTCAGTGTCAGCAGGTGTGCAGTGCAGACTTGCAGAAGGTGCTCCTGCCTACAGCCCTTTGCACAGGAGCCTTTGGGTCATGCATTCATGGGCAGGGAGTAGCACTGACTGATGTGAGGTTTGTGTGACACAGCATTGGGTTTAGGTTGCTTTCACAAGAGCCAGTTGAGAGTATAGTTTTCAGCTTTCTTCAGGACCACTACCTGGAGAACAACACCTGTCAAACTCCATTTTGTATTACATATTCATAACTTGTTAGAGCAGGTCCTTCTCTGTCACTGCAATGACCTCTGTGTGTTCTACATTTATTGTTCTTTGTTGCACAAAGTCAGCACTGCCAGCTGCTATAATTCCTCATGCTGTTGTAGCTGTTTTAGCCCCAAAAGTAAGGAAAGGCCAGAACATTTAGTGAAAAAGGATGTGTGTTTATTGCCAGCCTTGCTGTATAGCCTGAGTAGCCAGAGAATAGTATGACAAGATCTATTCTGCCAGGAGGTGTTGCCACAAAGGCTGTGTTTTTCCAAGAAGTGGAAATCAGATAAACACACTTCTGTTGAATGAAGGAAGCCTTGTGCAAATGTCTGCCACATTTTAGCAAAATTTACAACCTCTAAAATAGCTAGCTTTCTGGAGTCTCAGAGGCTTAGCACGGTAAAGTCATTGGAACAACTGCTAATGAGTTAATTACAGTGGATTCATTAGTTAAAATTGCTGCCAGAGACTTGAATGTTGCAGATAACTCTCTCTGCTGGCAAGTGGCTTATGCTGCTGGGCAGACCTTCATCTGTTTTATGACTCTCCCCAAAACCAAATGGAGTTCTTGCCTGATTATCCCACTGGTTTTATCATATTTATAAAAGTTAACTTTTGGTTCTGAAGAGACTTCCTATGTGCTGCAAGTGCACTGTGAACCATTGTCACAAACTGAGATATTTCTGTGATTCTTGTCTGAAAGGGGCCTGCCTGTATGACAGCTTTTCCTCTCAAAAAGAGACAGTTATCAATCACCTATGAAATCTGAGGCATTAAGAGGCTTCCAAAGAAAAGTGCATCTAATCCATATCCTCTGAGGACCATGTTGTGTGAGATAACAAGGATTTTGCCAATAGAGCCAACGTTTCTTGTGCAACTCAATAGTTGAGCTCTTTCCAATTCAATAGTTGAGCTTTTTCTTTGTGGGCACCTACTAAACAGCACTTGGTAGTTAAAATGGATATTTAGAAGTGATCTTTCATGGCTTCTTATAGAAAATTACAGTGATTGACCAGAAAATGTAAGCAGATACATTGGTCCCTTTCTTATAAATAGTAAGCATACAATAAGACTTCCTAAAACCATCAGAAGCAATTCAGATGCCTGGTCTCAACCTTGCCTCAAACACTTTCCCCAACAGAAATTATAGCTGCAGGAGCTGAGATATTTGGAGGCTTCAGGTTTCCCAGATTCCTCCAGTAAAGCCTCTAGCTCTTGTGCCAGGTTTTGTTTAAATACTTTCTATTAACTTTTCGATTAAGCTCAATGAATATCTTCTTTCCACCTTGGCTCAGCAAGAATAACGTTTCAATTTCTCTCCCATCGAGCTAGGTGTACCCTTGACCTGAGGGTTTAATCATTATTCAGGGTCTGACAAGCTCTTTCATTAGGAGAAGGAATTGATATAGAGTCTGTTTTTTTCCTTCACTACAAATCTGCTATTTCAAACACCTACAAAATCTCTTTTCTCTGAACAGAGTAGGAGTCTAGTTTTGCTCACAGTTCCACACCTCTTTGCAGCCTGCACTACATCTGTAAAAGTTTCTCTCATCTTATACTTAAGATCACACTAATTATGATCCCACTACTGACATTTTGATGGGCTTTTGTTGTCTTTTTCCAATATACGCACAGGCAAGTCTGCAGCAAGCAGTACTAGAGTTACTTATAGCATTCAAACCCAGGAAAACCTCTCTGTCCCATGTTCTTTCCAGCAGCTTGTTAGCTGAAGCTCAGAGTAAGTATATAATTCACATGCTGAGCTATTAAAATTCTTCTTCTTGGCTCTGACAGTTTACTGCTTCTTAGAGAAATACTTCAGGTAATGGTGAATTAGGGAGAAGAACATACTTGTCTTCAGAGGCATTGAATTGTCCCTATCCCAATGAATCATGATTTTCTTATGTGTTTAGCTATGCTTCTTCTACGGTAGGCATTTTATTCTGATTTCTGTAGCAGGCTTCAGAAAGCCATGTGATACTTGCTTGAAGTGCTTGAAGTGTTTTAATCCTAAAGCTAAACAGACTTTAAATTTTTTCTATAAATTGCTTGTCTCTTAAACATGGAAGGAAAGAGGGTCAACATTTAAGAGCAATAGTCTGCATGGTAAGAATGGCTGTAGAATGACATTCACATGTGGCTTCTATCTAACTAATTTGCTTATGTCAAAGTTTGCTAATCTTATTTGAGAATGACTAAAGATTAGGTACAGGAATAAAAGAAAAACTTTAGCATAGTGCCCCAGAATATTTGAAAACGCCCTCCTCTCTCAAGCATCCTTCTGATGCTGCCTTCACATGCCTAGCTTGATGGCTGAGTAGTTTTCAACTTCTAGAAATGCTGGTCTTTAAGGAAGAAAAACTTTCTCCATCTCTTACATGTTATGTTTTTGTACATGGATATTGCTGTGGTGAGTAATGATCACAAATGATGAAATGAATCTCATCCTGAAGATCAGGCAAATATGTGCAGCTCAGTACCAAATTTTTCCTCCAGACTGGGTTTTCATGTGTTGTTTCTCATTTAAGTACAGTCTTTTCTACTAGATGCTTTCCTGATATTAATCAAATTTTCATGAAAGAACTACAAGTTTTGCATTATTTTTCAGCACATGGGACCTGGTGGGATGCACCCATGAGTGCTAAGGTAGCAGGATCATGTTATTGTAGGGCTGCTCTCAATTATCTTTGAAAGGTCATGGGGAGAAGGGGAAGTTACTGAGGACTGTAGGAAAGCAAATGTCGCCCGTCTTCAAGAAAGTCAAAAGAAAAGATCCAAGAAAACTCAGCATTGTCAGCCTCATCTTGACAATGGTGGAGCAAATAAACTTGGAAACCATTTTCAAATGTGTTAAGGATGGGAAGGGAGTAGTCAGCAGAGAAAGAGCTTAGGGGAATCTTATCCATTTGCATAAATATCTGATTGGGCTGGGGTGGAAGAGTAAAGAACACAGAACCAGACTCTTCTCCATGGTGCCCAGTGACAAGCCAAGAGGCAATGGACACAAACTGAAGCACAGGGAATTCCACTTAAACATTTCCTCTAAGGCTGATCAAACACAGACACAGGTTGCCCAGAGAGGTTTTGGAGTCTCCATCCTTGGAGATATTCAACATGTGGCTGGACATGGTGCTGAGTAACCAGCTCTAGGTGGCTGTGCTTGAGCAGGGTGTTGGACTAGGAAATCTCCAGTGGTGTCTTTCTGCCTCAAACAGCCTGTGATTCTGTGATAAAACAGTAAGCTTGCTTTTGTTTTGTTTTGGTTCTTTGTAAAAATGATGCTGCAATCCAAGCATATATACCAGTGAAGGTTCATCTGCTGTTGATGTTTTTGACATTTCATAGTTCAGTCCAGAAGCTGCAATATCCACTCTCATGTTGAGCTGACAAGAGTGAAAGGTATGTGCTGACTGAAAAGGTCATTTCTGGTACCTTTTCACTTGTGCCATAAAAATGAAGGCAATTCCTAAATAGGATGTCTTAGCTTCAACTTTCTGTATGTTTTTTTTGTTTTTGTTTTTTTTTTTTTTCCTCTTTCCTACCGATGCATTTTTCTGTCAAAAGCAAGTTCACAAACTACTCAAAGGAAATGCCTACTGTAGGTTTGGCTGAGCTACTCTGATTTATCATTTTGGAAAAACAGCAGGGCTGTCTGCCGCTGTCACATTAGCAGTGCATTAGGATGTTTTGGCAATAATAAAGCAAACTCCATTTGCACATTTGCTAATAGTTCTTCCACAGCCACTGTTGTTATTTTCTTGATAAAACCCAATAAATTAGCAGGATGACAACTATTATGCCATTTCCTTGCAATTAATCAGTAGTGCTCTTACGTAAAGCTTTGGTGGAAGCTGCAAGGAAGTTGCATGTTATTGAACACAAGAACTACTGTTCCCAATGCTACATTGCCACAGTTAGGGCTGCATTGCTGCCGTGATGCAGTGCTTGTTGGTTCAGTCCCAGAGGTACATTCACTGCTGATTCAAGTTCTGTGGAAGAAGTGGAGGCCTGGCAGGCACCTGTCTGCATCAGTTTTTAAATGTAAGCTCAAACATGGGTGCTTGCTGCCCTGGACGGGGTGCTGGTGGAGCACAGCCATGGCCTGTGGGCTTCAAGCCTCTGGTCTTCCTTCCCCAGAAGCTGCCTACCTGGAAAGGAAGATGGTGTGGAAGATCATGGCTGCCCAATGTGTCACAATCTTCTCCAGGGCATGTTCCACACTTTCCAGCTGATGGATAGCCAATGCCTGGTTGGTGACTACATGCACCTGACACAGACAGTAAATATGCTGCAGCTGGGGCCAGCATACATGACTTTCATTGCAGGGGTAGCTCTATACTTTGCACCCTATATTGCTTTTGCATGATAAAACTCCTGTGCAAAGATTTTTAGTCCTAACTGATAATTTTCAAACATTTCAAGCCTTGCCCTGGGAAATGTTGCATGCCTCCTGCTGCCCATAGAAATTATAGGGCCTGAGGGAGCATAGTGCTTTTGGAGGTTGGACTGCATGGGAATGGTAGGCCCTTATCTTCCATCAGTCCACTTTGGTAGCTCCTGAAGGAATAATAAAGGCTGCTCAAACCTGTATGAGAAGATATTCAAAGGTAAAAATGCTGTCAGTGGAAATAAATGAAACAAACTTCAGCTATGGTGAACTGCATCTCTGGCATGGGATTTTTCACAAGGAGAGTTTTTTTTTTCCCCTCAGTCTGGAAGTCTGAAATGTTCCAAATTTCATTGCAAGGAACTATTAATTAAACAGTCACAGTCAGATATCTGTTAGGTGGTTGGTGAAACAAAGTTTATGAACTGATCCATATCCAGAAATGTTATTAAAATCCAAGAATTTTATGTAATACTGTATTGCACAGATACCAGTTATTGCTACTCCCAAGCATTTTAATACAGGCTAGGCCTCCAAAAATCTTGGTTATTCTTTCAAGTCGAAATTGCCATAAGCATGTTAAGCAGCAGCTATGAAAACACTGTAGAAATATGTGATAAAAAAAAAAAAAAGTTGAGCCAGCCTCTGTCATCCCAGGAATTAGATAATTCTTTTTTTTTTTTTTTTTCTTCATTTTGAAACTTCTTATGCTAGCTTCCCATTATATGCTGAATTATTAGCTTGAGGATATAAGAAGAAATGTGTAGTATCACCTGTGCTGCTGCTGGAAATTAAATGTTCAAGAGCAACAGACAATAACCCCACTGAAGAGCAGGAGGACAAGGAAATTTGCTGAAATATTACTTTGCACCTTTTGTGACCAACAGCTCCTGTACTGAAGCTGAGCACTGAATATGAGTAGACTGTCCTTTGTGAAAGTCACTTAAAAGAAATTGCAGGAAGTGCAGAATCGAGCATCAATATTTACAATTTAAAAGCCTGCTACTAAAGTGAATAGGAATGTATATCTCCTCTGGATTGCAGAGCCTTGACTTGCAAATGGGTCCACTCAGCTGCTCACATGAACCCAGCAGTGGATCTAGGTTTAAGATTTTCTTATGAAGTTTTCACTAGACCTAAGAAGGGTTTTGAAAACTTATTTATAGACAGTAAAGGACAGAAGGGATCAGCAGAATGGTGGAGTCTGACCTCCTGCATAATCCTGCACCTCCTCCACAGCAGGACATGAGCTGCTTTTTGTAATGAGATGAAGTGAAGCTAAAATTTGGAACACTGGTTGCTGTGTCTGTTTGAGTTGCCGTGTTGTGCATATGCCTCCCTGGACTTGGCAAATGACCCTGCAAAACTCAGGAGTAGCTGGACACATTAAATTTATCTCCTAGGAGAGTATAATAAACATTTCTAAGCCGAACATTTGCCATGGCACAAGAGAAAACCCATGTTTAGATTTACTGCAAAAGTAGCCACTGGGTCTCAGAACCCCTGTGGTGGGTGAGGATTTTGGCTAGGGACTGTAGAAATGCAACATGCACTGAGAAGCATATAATGTAAAGGCAAGCAGCAGCACAGTGTTGAGATACACAAATTAACTTTAAAATAGCTGGGTCAGATACTGGAAGTAGCAGAAATACTGCTGGAACACTGAACACTGAGCAGCTGCTATTTTATATTACTGCTAAATGTGAAAGAGCACTAAAACATTTTAGGAGTTGGTACAGAGACAAAAATCTATATATATAGTATGTTGTTAAGTAAAGGGTGAAAGTAAAATGATTTCCCCCTTTGCCATAGATTAGTCACAAACCTACACTTAAGGAAGTGTCCTTATTGAGACAGCAGCTTCCAGAAGGCCCTGGATTTCAGCCAGTTGTGAGAGAGAGCTCATTGGAATATTTGAAGATAATTCTAGAGAAAGTTATTAGAATTTGTCATGGAAAGAAAATAAATCCAGACTGGCACTTACGGAAAGATGAACAGAGCTCCTGTACAGGAACATCTTTCAGGATCCAAAATGCAGAGTGACAGATAACTCACCACATCTAGATAGGAAGTCAGTTCATAAAAATTGTAGACATATATATCCATGTGTTGCAAAACAACAGCAACAGTTTCTTAAGTGCCTTACTGTAAGAGGAAACCCCACAATTGAAGCTATCAACATATGTGGGCATGCCTTAAGGGGGAATTTGTGGTGTTTCCTCCAGCTTTCTGGGTGATGGAGGTTGGGCTAGCCACTGGCAGCAACATGTTTGAGATGCTCAGTCCTAGGACTGATAGACATACATACATTCAAAAGCAGAAAGAGAGTTACTGCTATTCCCTGATACAGACACGGATTACAGGACTGGATACACCTGCAGCAGCAGAGGCAGAATCATGCTCTGCAGCTTTTCTCCCCTGAGGTGTCATGGAACAGCTTGTGCCTCTAGAGATGCTGAGAAAAGGACAGAATCTACAGGAAATTGGTTAAATGCTTCTGTAGTCTATTCTGCAGCAAATTAAAAAAATTGACTTTTTGCCTCTATAGATTTTACAAGTTCATTTATTTTGTAGCTTGTTCATATTAACTGTATGTATTATTGTTGTGGAGTGAGCAGATCTAAAGGGAACAGTGGCCTTACTGTAATACATTGCACAGCTGTAGAAAGGAACAAAAAGAAACAGCTTTATGGAAGACTTATAATGAACCAACTCATATGAACTTTGTCTTTGCAGTAAAACTAGAGAAATTTCTTTGTCTTAGTCTGCTCAATTAAAACCATTCTCAAAGTCTCACACATGAACCTAAGCTCAGAATCAGCATTTGAATTCAGGTTTCTTGAGAGGATGGTTTCCTTCAAAACCATTTACATAGTCCTTTTTGAATCCCTTATTGCTTTCACCTGTGTTACTTTGGTTCTCCTCTTAACTCTGTGGTTGATTGTGTCTTCGGTATGTCCTTCAGAAGAATCCTTCCACCTTCCCTCTCCCCTCCCATTCCCTGCTAAATTTCCACAAGATGCCCTGAACTTTCTCCACTACCCTTTTGCTTTTCCACTTGAAATGAATTAAGACAATAGTTCAACAAAGATCCCTACGGTGACAATTTGTAAATTTACATACTCTCCACTGCAGTCTAGTCTCCTTCTTTCCAATCTAGTATTTTGCTCTATCTCCAATTCTCATGGATGGCTGTCAAGTTCAAGATGGTTCACTTATCTCTCTACAAGCTTTTCTACTGTTTTCTTAAAAAGATCGCTTTGAACACGACACTCATACCACCTGCATTAATCAAAGTGAAAAACTGACCCAGAGCCTTTTTCCATTGCTTTTAAATTTATGTGCAATACTGCCAACGAAAAACCACCATGAAAGCTGACCTCCCTGAATTAGATCAAGGGTCTGTTAAGTCTCTATCCATTTCCACAGCTTGCTTCTTAAATTCTTTCAAAGCAACAGATGAATTTGGAATGATCATTACGTTTATAGTCAGTGTTTTTCCAAGATCAGTTTACATGGAGAATGAATTTATAGTACTGGAGGAAAACCTAGTAAATAAATAGTCCGTAGCAATTCCCCCTCCCCCCCCCCCCCCCCCCCCCCCCCCCAAGATTAATGATGTCTACACAGTTTTACACCTTTGCAATTGAAGTTGTGCTAGTAATCAAGGAATAGTGATTGCTTGTGAAAATTAAGGTTTAAGAAACTAAGAGAATGGAGGTTACTGAGGTTAAAATTGGTGGCTCCCCGTTTTAGTGTTTAATCCTATGAAAAATCATTTTGAGTTCACTAATGCCTTTATCAGTCCCTTAAGGTTACCTTGATGCACATATTTTGTCCTGAAATTGCACACCTTAACTCATGATGATACTACTCTAAGTGATGAGAAATGTTGAGATATTGTGTAACTTTTGGTTTGGTTTTGAATTATGGCAATACATGAACAGTAAAGTTTTTCATTGGTTAAACTATTGTTGAAAACACACTTTTACCATCAATGTGATGCTTAAGAAGATGTTATACTGTTGACCTGATGCCAGCTCTTGTGGGCTGAGGCATTTTTTTTGAAGGGAGTTTTGAGAGCATGGAATAGAAATCCATTTTAAAGACAAAATTGCTAGTTCAGCTTCAGCTTTCAACAGTGCCTTCCTGTACTTGGACTGCTTTGAAAATCTTCTTGTTATTCCAAATAATCTAAATTGGAATTCGCTCAATAGCTTTTTTAAAGAGCAAATGGAGGGCCAAATCAGAGAAGAGAGCCTTAAAAGAGGAAGTCACATCAGTCATCCAGACTGTAAAGCATTTTCTGTAGAAGCATTTGCAATGTATGGAGTAGCACAGACAGCAGGGAAAGCCTCTGCTCCCTTTGGGACTGCAGTGACAGTGCCTTGAGTATGATCCCACACCCCTCCTGGGATTGTGGCCCTCTATGCTCAAGGCTGTCTTTCTTTGAGAAGCCTTGGAGCTCTTTGAGAAAAAGCTGGAAGAAGGCTCTGCAGAGGCTTCTCACTTCTGCTTGGGAATGGCTTTTAAATTCAGGCCCTTGAACTTGTTGCCCAGCTGGGCTACACCGCATTAGTGTTTCTGCTGTGCTTGTGCCAGGCCACATACCAGACCCTGACCTTGACTTTGGGACTGATTTCTTGACCTCAGCCTCTGTGGACTTGTCTGGTTGTCTGGATTCTTACATCACTCAGCATGGTGGGAATGGGCTTTTGCTGGTGATACCATTGCCTTTACTGGTCTTGGGTCCCTGCTACTAGCACCCTTTTCACAGAGCAGCCCACTCCTGCTGATTCCTAACATGCAGGACCAGTGAGCACCAAATCACATCCAGATAGGACAAAATTACAGAAACACTTCCCTCACCATGTGGGTGAAGCTGACAGATACCAGAATTCTCAAAGAACATCTTGTTGGTAGTGCCATTTTCAAGGCTGAAAAGCTGAAGAAAATCAGAGACACCGTCCTTTGAAAGTGTTACAGACTAAACAAAAATGTTACTTTACTCTTGACTTGCTCAGGCACTCCTTGATTTCTGCTTGCTGACTTCCATTACAGGCTAGTCTTTTTCTGATTGCTTTTCAAAATTGCATTTAGAATTCTTTGACAAAGGATGGTGTGGAAGTCAAGAACATAAATAGCGTCACAAAGGTTACAACAATGAGAGGTAGGTCCATAGGCTCCACCTCAAAAAATCATGGAGCCCCCATTGTGAAAGGTGGGAAAGTGTACAAGAAGAAGGGTAATCCTGCACTTGTGTGGCCCATCCACTGTTGGAAACAAGCTGTTAAGATTTGATCTGTCCGATTTCATCTGTTCTTGTGCTGGTATGCTACAATATTGCATGATGTGGATAATATTCTGGGATGATGGAGTAACAATCTTCTACTTACAAATTCTGGTGACACTGACACGCAGGCTACAGGAGCTGTTGCCTTTGCAAGACTGCTGTTTGTTTCTGTCTTAAATTATCTGATGACATGTACATACCTAGCTGCTGCAACCAGTGTAGAGATACTGTTGGCTTCTTCCTCACTGAACATTTGCAAGCATTCAGGAGAACCTGACAAATTCTCCTGGGAAAAAATAGGGCATTAGGTATGTACCTACCAGAACTTACTTGCTTCTTCAGGAATAGAAGCATTATGTGAAAGGTTGCTACCTACCTATCAATATGATGTTTAGAAGATAGTGTAGCCCACTTCTGTTACTCACACTTCCAGGAAACCCTAAGCTTCTGGTCACAGGAGCTCTAAGTATGTATTCATTTCCTCCATACAGTGTGGTGGGGGAGGCTGAAACCCAGGGGGAGATCAGGCAAAAAAGATGGCTCTCTTTCACCATTTCATTTATTTTTATAACAGTATGTTAAGATGATATACTGGCAAGTGACAGCTAATTTTCAAGCATGTCACTAAGTACCATTAATGTCAAAAGAAAACTAAGAGTCAATCACAAGTAGTATTGTTGTAAGGTTCAGCCACCATAGATGTCATGGGTCATGTTGTGCTCCCCTCAGCCATACTCCCCAGTTACTGCAAAAGCCACTGATACCTCCTCTTGTATTTTTAACTATATCTCATGGTCTAGAAAACACATTGAGGTTACTGTGAGAGATTGCCATGGCTCGGTGCCTTAAATAGTAGCCATAAAAAAGGACATGCAAGGACTGAATCCTTGCTGGGAGGTAAAAGTCACGATCCATCAAATTAGAAATGTGCTGGCAAAACACCTTGTCTTCTTGGTGTGTGTGACAGGGCCATAGTCGATTGCTTAGTAATAACAGAAGAGCATGAAAATAGTGCTGAAGATGTATTCTAGTGTTATTTTGGCTGAGAAATATGGCTCCTGTTTCAAGTGTATCTTTTTCTATAACAATGTGTACACCATCTTTGCTGTAGAGTTACCAGACCTGCTTTGTGACAGTGTGCATCACTTCTTGCAGCATATCCTTTTCTGAGTTGATTTTTCACTGACTACTCTCAGGGTTTTGTGAAATGGTACATCAAATGGAAGCCATGTCACCTGTGTACTCTGTCTCTGTGCAAGCTAATTAAAGCAGGCTGGAAGGAATCAAAAGCCTTAAACAATCAAAATGCAAATAGCTGGGGTTGCCCAAAACAGTTGTTGCAGAACATGTTAGGCACTAGGAACAGGTATTGCTATTTGAATATCTAAATTGCAGTAGTAGACTTTATGAGACCATTAAAGGCACTCTATTAACCCTCTGAATGATTGTGTTTTTCTTCTTTTAAATTACTGACCATGTAATAGAATTAAAGCCAACACATATATAAGATCTGAAATCTACACAGCTTACAAACACAGGGTAGATTTTAAATTGGTATAATTTAGTGAGTTTTACTGAAGTGAATGTAACTATGCTCATTTACCAGAGGCAGAAGGTGGGAGGGAGATGCTTGTACTTGTTTTCAAATTTTTCCCATGTAAAAATATGAGGATCAGAAAATTTCAGGAGATTACATTTTTTCCACTTTTCTTAAATGACTGTGCAAGAATTAATCTATTGCATGGTAGGTTTAAAAGAAATAATGAGATATACACGAAGCTGGTTATATAAGTCAATACTACCTTTCTCTTCTTCTCCCTACAAACATTAGTTTTCCTGTGGTTTGCTCAATTCTCTTAATAGATTTATAAAGATCTAAGAAGATCATCTCTTCACAGATGTGAGGTTATTTATAAGTGCAGACAGTCTTATTCTTGAAATCACAAAGGGCAAGACTAGCACTGCAGTACCATTCTTCTGTTCTTAATCTTAAATCACAAATGGCAGGGTTGTGCTGTTTGATACATGCTTGGTCAAGGAATTTTGTTGCTATTAAAAGCAGTTTACTTCAGAGTCTGTATCTGGAAACACAAGAAGAAGCTTTTTTACTGTGAGGATGGTTAAACACTCATAGAGGTTTCCCAGAGAGGCTGTGCAGTGTCCATCCTTGGAGATGCCAAGAAAAAAACCCTACTGTACACAGTCCTGGGCAACTTGCTGTAGGTGGTGACCCTGCTTGAGCAAAGGGTTGAAGCAGAAGATTTCCAGAGGACCCTTGCAAAAAAAAACCAAAAACAACAAACAAACAAACAAACAAAACAACAACAACAACAACAAAACATACTGTATTTTTTTCCACTTCAGACTGAAATTTGGAAATCTGTGGGTGTGCGCAGTGTGGAAATTCAATGTCAGCAATACTGTCTGCCAGGTTTTAGATAGGAAGCCAGAGTTTGCTCAGCTATTTGTAGTGAGATTTAGTTCCAGAGTAAGAAGATTACATGTGTATGTGTACATGTAGTCAACATGCGGTCAGTTGGTAGCAGTTGGTGGGATTTTAGTGTCTGTTGAGTAGAAGACCACAGATGAAGGAGCTGAGTCCCTCTGTAGTCTCCATTAAGTCTACAGCAGTGCTGTAGGCACCTACCACACCTATATTCATCTGTTTTAACCTGTAGCTGAAACCCACACGAAGCATCTCACTAAAACTTGTGAGAATATGTAGGCTGGAAAATGTATCTACTCAAAGTAGAATTTGCCTAAAACAAGAATAGTGGTAGGAAGGGTCTTCTTGTATGACATACATAATGATTTAGGGAGTTGGATTAGTTAAAGGACTGTGTATTTACCTGATCAGAGGCACTAAAACTTTAGCAGCAAATTGTACTTTGTGCTTTCCTTGGACATAGATTTAACAGTGAGAAGTTTGGCCTGGCCTTTCACCCATGAAACAGATGGCTCCAACTTGCTCCAGCTATTGATGTGAGTAACAATATAAAATCTTTCTGCTATTAGAGTCCAGTCCTGAAAGCTTGGTTATGAAAGAATTTCTGCTAATCTCTGGATGTTAGCTGTTATTTGGTTCAAATGAAAAAGCCTTTATTCAGGCTTCCATCATCTTCTGACCCATGGCAAAACAGGAAAAATAGGAGAAACTCCAAACTCTACCACTGCAGACCTAGTGAGACTACTCAGCCCATCTGTACTTTTAACACCTGACTAGATATCAGTGTCACTAAGTTGGTGTGCTTGTTTCAGTGATTTTTAAAATACTTTTCCCTTCATTCTATTGGATACAATTCTTGCTGCCCATATTTTTCAAGGAGAAGACTGCTATTGTTTAGTAGTCTTTTTTTTTTTTTTTTTTTTCCCATAGCAGGATTAATATAAGAAGTACACTATTTTATGCCAATAGAAATATAAGTTCTTGACCTAAGTCTTTTACACGAGGGGAAAGGCTCTTTTTGTGTGTATGTTTGTACTCCAAAAAGCACTGCTTTGACAAAACTATCAGAAATCTCAAGGGAGAAAGGGGGATCATCATCAAAGGCTGCAGACCCTGCTGCCTCCAGGAGCTCTACACAATTAGGGCATGATTAGGGCATGTAATATATATTTTTTTCTTTCCTTTTCAGAAATAGGCGTATTAAAAGTGCAATTCATGCTTTTATTCAGCTTCACTGCCAAGCTGATATCATGCTCCAACACCAGTTTGAAAACGACAGGCTAAATCAACCAGATTTAGAGCTGCAGTAAGTCATTTTTAAACCTCATAGAAAAGCGTAGTGCTAATGTATCTACATACCCAGTTTGTTATGTGCAGCCATTAAAAACTGGTCTCCCAAACATGGAAAAAACCTCCTCCATACCTTAAAACTCCAAAGAATTCTTCTTAGTTTTCAGTACTTAAAATCTGACTCACCACTGAATCATGGATTTTAGAAATACATATCATGACCTGCTAGAAAAATTGACTCCAAGGCTCAGGGACAAAATTTCCATACATAGGTGCTGGAAAGTCTGCAAGTGTAGATTCAGTGTCACACGCTATGTATCAGACATATTGTGGAGACTTCTCAATATATTTGTTTTATTGTTTGTTTGTTCAGACTGAGAGGATTGTGGGTTGCATTGCCATTTTCCCAGTATAACAGGAGATAGCAAGATACAAATGTGTACTTCATTATCCATCATCTAATGAGCTACCAATCTGACAGTTTGTTTTTGCTGAAGAAAACAGGTCTTATTTCTGTATCTCTTGGCTGGGTGATATCAACTTGTGTATAAAGAGATCTGCTCTGTTGAATGAAGAATAAAATTTGGTTCTTTAATATTCCAGAAGAATAGAAAAATACAATGCTTTCCTCCACCAAAGAAGGTGATTTCTGCATTAAAACTCTTATTAAGCTGTGCTAATTATATTTCAAGATCTTGAATGGGTTTTCTTACATTTTTGTCTTCTGTTGATAAGTAATCTTTGTACTAAAAAGCCCTATCATAATAGTGTGTTCCTTCACTGACAGCATGCTGACATCCAGTGCTAGCAATGCAAACAATTAAGATTACACTGGAATACTGAGCTTTATGATATGTAAAGAAGAACTTTGTGAGGAAGTACCTGGAGTTTTTCACAGACTGAATATAATTACCATATGGAATAATCTGTGTATGAAGGGAACACATCCTGGAAGTCTGATTTTATACCACACTGTTATTTTCAGTTAATGTTAGATCAGGCCCTTATTACCTAAATGCAGTGTATGGAATGGTAAATCTCACTGTTAGTGTCTTTGAAGAAGTTAAGTGTATTTACATGTGAAGATGATGAAACAGGGAGAGTTGTGTCAAGAACCCAATTATGAAAAAAATTCTTCTACAGAAGAGGAATCACAACTGTCTACTGAGCAATCCCAGAAAAGTATAAAACAACCTGAATGTGAAGTAACCTGGTCACCTGCAGTAAGATGGTTCCAGGTTGTAAAGATGTCAGTCCGGATGAAAGCACCCTGGGTTGCCCTGACTGCTTTAAGTGAGGAAAGCAAGATATGCAGCCTCGGTAGATAAGGTGCAGCCTCAGGTGTGGTGGTTTCACCCTGTTGGGCAGCTGAACTCCACTACAACTGCATTCTCACTCCCCCTCCTCAAAGGAAAAGGGGGTGAAAATATGTTGAAAAGGGTTTAAGAGTTGAGACAAGGACAGGGGAATCACTTGCCATTTATTGTCATGGGCAAAACAGACTCCACATAGGGAGATTAATGTAATTTATTACCTATAACTAATGAGCTAGAGAAGTGAGAAACTAAAAGCAAACTAAAAACACCTTCCCTCCACCCACCTTCTACTTCCTCCCCCTGAGTGGTGCAGGGGAATGGGGAATGGGGGCTGCAGTCAGTCCCTGACACTTCAGCTCCACCGCTCCTTCATGGTCACTCCCTGCCCCTGCTTCCTGTGGGGTCCCTCCCTTGGGATGCCGTCCTTCCCTTACTGAGCCTGCAGCGGCTGCCCACAGGCAGCAGCTCTTCAAGCACTGCTTCCACATGGCTCCGTCCCACGGGGTCCATCATTCCCCAGGAGCAAACTGCTCTAGCATAGGTCCCCCACGGGTGGGCGGCAGCTGCCCCCAGACCCCCTGCTCCTGTGTGGGCTCCTCTCCACGGGCTGCAGCTCCAGCCCGGGGCCTGCTCCTGCGGGGGCTCTCCGTGGGCCGCAGCCTCCTCCAGGCCACATCCACCTGCTCCACTGGGGGCTCCTCCACGAGCTGCAGCGTGGAGATCTGCTCCATGTGGGACCCATGGGCTGCAGGGGGACAGCCTGCTTCACCAAGGGCCTCTCAACAAGCTGCAGGAGAACTGCTGCTCCTTGCCTGGAGCACCTCCTGCCCTCCTGCTGCACTGACCTTGGGGGCTGCAGAGCTGTTTCTTTCACATGTTCTCACTCATCAACCCCAGTTGCTGTTGCATGGTGTTTTTTTCGTTCCTTAAATCTGCTCTCCCAGGGGCCCACCCTGCGTTGCTCCCTGGCTCGGCTCTGGCCAGCAGCAGGTCCGTTTTGGAGCCTTCTGGAGCTGGCTCTGAACTGACATGGGGCAGCTTCTGGACTCTGCTCATGGAGATCACTCCTGCAGTCCCTCTGCTACCAAAACCTTGCCATGTAAACCCAATAGATCAAACCCAATACATAATAATATGAGCAGAAAATGATCTGAGAAGGCACTGAGGAGAACTCAAGACCAGATTTTAACAACTATCTTAAGTCTACCTCTAGCACCAGAAGGAATATACTCTGTTGGGCTGGTCACTAGGTCACAACTGGTTTGTTGTTGCATGCTCCAAGCTTCTCAGAGAGGCAGCTGTCCTCATCTGGGCTGCTAGAAACTCAGAAGAGATTTCTATGTGAGGGCTTTGAAAAGCAAACAGAAGAGGTATGTTCCAGACAAGATTCTCGGTGACAAAATCATGTGCTTATCAGTGGTCAGGCTTGGTGAAAATGGATTGTTTACCTTAGCTTTTCATTCATGAAGTGTCTTGCATTCTTGCATTTATTTATTTATTTTTACAAGACTGGAAGGTAGTGAATGGGTTGGGGTCAGAAAGGAAGGAAGAAAAGGTGGCTTGAAAGTGCTTGAAGATTCCAGAAAATTGGTAGGCTGGACTTCGTAATACTTATGGAATGATTTCTGACACAGTCTTTCAAATGGAAAAATGAGATATTAGAAAGAGGATAGTCTTTTATCTGCTGAGGAAGATGGATGGGTATGACTTAAGATGTCATGTATATGAATGGGTGCTATAAAGGGATCGTTCTAATGACATGCTGTAAAAGACAACTGTCAGGAATAAATAATTCTTCTCTTCTGATGATACTGATGATAACCTACTCAAATTCCCATGACAGATTTCCTCAGTCAAAGTTAAAAGCTTTTCCTAAAATGTTTAATGGCCACAAAGGTCTTTGTTTTGCATTTCCAACTCCATGAAAAACATCGGTAGTGGCTTACATAAGAGCAATTTTGCCTGCAATTAGTGTGTTTGCATACAAGTACACGGGCTTTGATTAAGCAAAGGAAAGTACTTAAGTGCATGTCTAAGTACTTTCCAGCGCTGGAGTAATGAAGCTGAAAGAAAGAAGAAAGCATGACTTGAAAAGTAACAGCTGATAGAACAGTCCAGAGCAGATCAGGCCAAGGCTCTGGTAGGGATGGAAAAGAAGTGCATGTAGCTATCTTCAGAGATAGCTGTGCTAAAGTCACACCCCACATGCACATCCCACAATCAGTGCTGCACAGTGTTTGTTCCAAAAGAGCAGCACCATGAAAAGAGGGAAAGAAATGTGAAGAGGCCAAAAATAGAATGGCGGCGGGCAGTGACCTGTCCACAGATATTAGACAGCAGCTGCAGAATGGCTGACTGAAGAGCCCCGATGGTGAAGGCCTTCGGACTGAAGGGAGGCTGGCCGTGTTGCGTTGCACTATTGCCAGTGGTTTCTCTCCATATCACCCATGACTCTCACATTTGAAATGTGGGACTGGCTGTTTGCTTGCAGCTCAGTCTGCAAGGCCTCAAGGGGAATGTTGTGTCAGCATGTGAACACCAGCGCTTGGGAGAGTGGTTCCTCAGGACAGGGGGACACTGAGGACCACAGATGAGGTCTGGAGCCTGGAAATCTTGACCTCCCTCAGGAAGACAGTTTGAAGAAATGGATTTGCTTCAAGAAGTCAGTAAACCAGAATATCACTGGGGGTGACCCACAGCAGGGCAGGGACACCCCTCAGGTGGACTGCAGGAAGCCATTAATAGTAGAGCAGTAGAAAGAAACCATAATTCACACTGTGACAGCCTTCTGTGATGCCCATTGCCTTGCTGGAGGAATCTTGGTGTACCAAGATTAAAAATGGCTAAAGTAAGGGTATTTCAGGGCAGGAAAGGGGAGGACAGCTCTTTAAGTGAGTATTTGCACAGTGGTTTGTTTCTTTTCTTTCCTCACTAACTGAATTGGTGATTGGAGTTTTGTGTTGGTTGACAGCAAATTAAGTCAAGGAAAATTCCCTGATTCAATGTTGCTTTACCTTTGACAGACTGGTACAAGAAGTGATGGGCTAAATTGCAGTGAGGGAGATGTAGGCTGAGCATTTGGAGAAGTTTTTTAATGGTAAAGGAGGCTGATCACAGACTGGATTGCTGAGGGAGGCTGAGGAACCGCTGAAGGATTTAAGAGTAGATTAAATGAACTTCTGTCAAGAACAATTTAGAAGAAGTTGATCCTGCCTTTGGGACAAAAAGGTGAATTAAGATGACCCTCTTGAGGTGCTGCTGAGCCCTGTTGCCTTTGATTTCTGTGACACTGACATGGTCTCGTGTACCCCTGGGAGAAAAGAGGATACTGAGCTTAATTATTGGAAAGTGGTTTCAGTCAGCAGGGGGTGTTTTCTTAGGAGAGATGGCTTGAGACAGAAGGCCAAGGATGGTAAATAGGTGAAGGGTACAATTAAGTGAGATTACATAATTTAGTAATTGTAATTAAGTTGAAACAAAAGTGAATCTTTTTTCATTGACCTAGCACTGACCACACATCTCAGAGGAGTATTCCTTAATTCAATGTATATTAAAAAATTGAAGCCTGAAGTGCTGTCTAGGTTACTCTGTGGGCAGGAAGATGCTGGCCTGATTGGTGCTTAAGAATTAGGTGGCCATTGTAGATGTGGGTCCTCAGGCTGCAGCTGCTTTATCTACAATGATTACCAATTCCAGGTTCGGTTTGACTGTACATTCTCAGTCCCAAGCACCTTGCAGCACTCCTGTCAAGAACAAACACAATTTCATCCTTCTGCCTACTGTTTTAACACAGATAGCTGTTCTGAGGTTAAGACCATGTTGGCTTTGAACTGCTGCTGCTGAAGAACACCTGGATGGAGTTCTGCTTTATCTGCAGGTGCTTGAGGCATTATTATTAATTATTAAACCTTTTCTTGTGACGTTTAATTATTTTTTTCCCATTTTTTTTTGATGAGCAAGCATTGCTGTTATTGCCTGTAACCAAAAAACTATCCTCATTTATCATTCTAATTGTCACTTAATGAGGAAGGACCTGGGTCTGAAGGAGTTGTCTACCCTGAACAATTTTGGCATGTAACTTCTTATAGTAATGAATACAGGCTATAATGACTAGGTTTGCTAGGTGCTGTATTTATCATGATGCCTTAAATGCAATAAAAATTCATCATATGGAGGCAGGCTTACAGAACACAATGAATTGCCATAGTAAATATGGAAATATAAAGTAGAGTATGAACAAGATTACTTCCTCTCTCGCAGTTTTGCCAGACAAGAGGTTAACTCATTCTCACTCCATTTTACACAAAATTGGAAATGAATCATGGTAAAAATGGTGCTTTGCGATTCTGTTGAATTGTACATGACTTTGGGAGGAGGGCTGGGGTTTTGCTTGATTATGTGTCCCTCCTGGTCCCCTTGCTCCTCCAGGAACGTTTCTACAGAGACCTGTGCTGCATCCTTGACACCAGCTGTGTTTGTGAGAAGGCAGCAGAATAGTGGAGCTAAGCTAGTGGCTGAAAAGGAAAAATGTATTCTCCTTCAAGCTACTGGCCTGTCTGCAGATAATGACCTTTCAGATAAATAAATGATAACTTTTTCTCCTATTTTTATGTTTTATCACAAAATTACTTTGCAAAGATTTTAACGCAGTGTCTGTACAACAGAGAAAACACAACTGAATGTTCTGGAGACAATAACCACTTCAGTTTAGCACAGTGGATAAACCACTCGAGGTTTTATCTGAGTATTCAGTAAATACAGATATGAACAAAGGTTGTTTTTGAAGTCTTACTCATGAGAGAATAGCAACCAAACCTCTGCAATCAGGAATACTAGAAGCTGAAGTCTTTTTATTCCTCTATGCTGAGTAATTCTACAATAGCTCTTACAACGATGTCATACTAACTATTCAGTATTAACCAATATTCACAGAAGTATTTCTTAGAAGAATAATATGAAGTCTATTTTTTCAAAGCTTATTTTATAGCATTTGAGTGCATCTTTGCTTTCTTACCTTTTTTTTTTTTTTTTTTTTGGGGGGGGGGGATGAGGGAAGGAAGGGGACATTTGGTGAGCAAAGCACCCACACTACTCAAAAGTAGCAGTAATGTTGATAATTTTGGGATCCAATCTGGATTAATAATATAGGCACTAGTCTGTACATTGCTACAGAATTCAGTCCAGTGTTCTGGAGCTGGGAATAAAGGGAAAGAAATATCACTTGCGTTCCCTTCCCTTGCCTTGCCTTCTCTTCCCTTTATCCCAAAACATGATTTTTACCTTTTTTTTCCCCCCCCAATTGTCTCCCTGTTCCCTCTCATGAGAGGTAGAATTAGTAAGTGTCTGTGTAGTACGTAGCTGCCTTCCAGGTTAAACCACAACACCAACAATGGAAAGTTTTGAAATACAAGGTTGTAATTGTGAAGACATGAAGAAGGCTGTCTTCTTCTTGTGTGGTCATAGCAGTCATGATGTGTCAGGAACTGGGACTGACATCTCAGCTGCCATACGATTGTGAAAGTTATTCAAAGCTCTGGGGGCATGAGGAATTTATTTCTGTTCTTAGACCTTGGAAAAATGCCGGTGATCGGTAATAATGCTTAGCTGACTGAGAGATAGGCCATCTGCATGCAAACATTTTGGATATGGCTTGCCTTTTTTGTTGCTCTTGTGAGGTTTGGCAAACATAATACTCTAATCTTGCTACATAAGGGTCTGAGAATATTCTGGATACTGAAGTGGTGCAGTTCTATTATTTTTTTTTTCCAGATTTTTCTTTCTATTTTTACAGATGAAAGTATGTGATACCTGTGCTGCATGTGCTGCTATTTTCTGCATCTTTAGAGCCAAATTCTTCTGATAAAATGCTTTCTGTTTTCATGCTGGAAGCTATTCTTAGTTCTCTCTGTGTATGCATGTCTTACTTTGACATGAATTTTAGAAGATACACATATAGATCACAGTGATGGGTACTTTGTATTACCTGTCTACAGTAATTCAGTTTTAGACTTCAGATTTGGAGCATTATCTCTAAATATTTAGCTTCAAATACCTTGGAGCCTTCTTCTAAAATGATGTTACTGTTCTCAGATGTTACTATTCACTCTCAATCTGGAGAGATGGTAATCAATCAAGGTCCTTAAAACACTAAAGTATAACAACATGCTATAATTCTAAGTTACTATTGATTCATTAGAGATGTTCAGGCCATTTGTTTGCTTGTCTCTCACTGGATTTTTGGTTTCCTTGACCTTTGCTGGTGAATATAATGATTTATTTGGCACCCCCACACGTCATGTCTTGCTCATGCTGTAAAATGTGCATCTTTCATCTGTGCTAACAGGAACTCCACTTCTTGGCTGAGATCTGTAATCCCAAGATCAGAGGAGGCATATTTACTGCATTTACTCTTCAGTGTGGTGGCTTTTTATTTTATTTTATTTATCTATTTGCTCAGAGGAGTGTGCACATGCGTGTCGTCATTCTTGGAAAGCTTTTAGACAAGAAGTGTCACACTCCTCCACGAGGGTGAAAAATGGAGCTGTATAAAGCTGCAGTAGAGGACTAAGAGAGTGATCAGAAAGGTTTCAGGCTGGCAGCAAAGCAAAGTCTTCTGTTTCCCAGAGGAAACACTGACTTGGTGTGTGCTTCAGCCCTGACTGGGAGGTAAATAGCTGTGCCAACTCAATCAGGGCTATTTCTCAGGGGGCTGCACAGCTGCTGTTTTTTACCTTCCCATCTCCATCTCGTCCTGTGCTACTTTCTCTCTCCTGTTGTTTGCTGTGGTACTTTTTTATTTTTTTATTTATTATTTTTTTTTTTCCAGAAGTACTTACTGATCTTTAAGAATGGAAAGAAAACATTTATTGATTTGAATTTTGGTAGTTTAGTTACACTGGAAAATTTTGAAATACATCATGTATTGTTTTTGCAATAAAGACAAAAGTATTGCATTGTTTCTTCACCAAGTCAGCAAATGCACAAATTCAAATGTCAACACCCAGAAGGAAGATCAAGTGCCTGGAAATGTGGCAGTATATGTGAGCAGCATTGTCAGCGAGCAGCATTTTTAGCAAGCAGCCGCCGCTCATGTTGAACGTGGCAATTTTGCAAGGCAGACAGGAGGGCTGAAAGAATTGGCTGAGGAGTTCTCTAGACCACTCAAGTTCAGCAACCCTGAGAGTGTTACAGAAGATCTGTGGGACACAATAAAAGCTGTGTTCTGCCTCTAAATATTTATAAATTAACACGGTGCACTAGGTAACTTTAAGTTAGTTAGACTGTTATCAGCTCTCAACAAATCATGAAGACTGATAACGATCCATGTAAGCTATAATCCCTTAATTCTAATGAATGCCATTCAACATGGTTTTATAATACACAGTTCATTTATTTCTTTGATATCAGTTTTAATTAAATTACAAATCCGTTTGATAAAGGCAACACTGTTGTCATGGACTCCAGTAAAACATCTAACTTTCTGGAAGAACAACATTCTGATTAGAAAAATAATTACTGCAATGTGAAAACCATATAGTATGTGTTAAATGAACTAAAATGTAATAATTAAGACATTTCAGTGCGCAAGTTCTGATGCTCAGTTTACAATGTCTATGTTTGTTCTTAGCAAGGGTGGGAGATGAGGAAGGTAGTGTAAGGAAGCCCACATTCTTATCCACAATTTTAAAATTAATTTTTAGCAGAATTTAACAAAATAATTTCTAAAGAAGTTTCAGAGAATAAGAAGTTAATGAAGAACAAAAAAAAGAGATCAGTTACTTAGAAGTACCAGGGTCAAGTACTAGCTCAAATTGAGCACCTATTACAGGGTGGTGCCAGAAATGACAAATGAGGTCCTAACAAACTTCAGTGGGCTAAATGTTGAATGAAAATATAGCAGTGTTATTACTGCTTTGGTATTAATGAAAGTACTGCCAGAGTACTGTGTTCATTTGTGTTGTCCACATACTTTAACAAGGATGTTGGCTAGCTGGTTCAGAAGAAAACCACAAGGATCTTCTCTGCTAGTTAATCAAAGTCTGTCTTGCAAGGACAGAGAAAAAAGAAATCCAGTTCACTGCAGAGGAAATATAAAAGTAGACATAGTGCCTATTGGCAAGAAGATGTCTCACAGAAAAAATGTGATAAACTTAGTATATACATTGTGAACGGAGGACTGGAAGCTGAAGCTTGGGAATTGCAGACTGAAGTGCACATTTCTAGCAGTGAGGACATCAGCTGGAGTAAAAACTTATTAATCCTTAAAAAAAAAAATGTACACTTGCCTATAAGGACTTTGGGAATTCACCTTTAATTATAAAATCATCCAACGATTCTGATCCTGTCCTTAAGTCAGTTTTTTTCCAAGGCGCTAATGGTGAAGCCTAAAGTTCTTATTTTCCTGAGCAATACCTTGAAATAATGTAAAAAAGCCATACCCTCTTCTTGATTTGTGATAATTTCACATGCTTTTTTAGTAATTGTGCAAATGTTTTATTCAGGTATCTTGTACTAGTATATAACTAGTCTGTCCAACAACAGGAGTAATTTAAAGCTAATACAGTTATATCCCTTCTTTTCTGTTGGTGGCAAATCTAAAGGATTCTCATTTGTTTTCAATGTAGGTACGGTGCAGAAAATTATAATTAATTGGCATTCACCAAAGTGTATTAATTGCAATGGTTTCCATTGTAAGTGTAACAGCCATGGCATTTCTATTTTCAAGCTGCTCTGCACTGTAACCTTCATTTTGTTTTCTTGCCTCTTTGTATGCTGCTGTGGTTTTCCAACAATGTAGTGGGGATGCTCTTGTAAAAGCAGACTACAGGAGAAAGCTCACATACGCACAACAGCTGCTTCTTTTTACTGATTAAGGGCATATGTAGGTTCAGCATGTTGCCACCTTTTGCAGTGAGAAAAGGACAGGAAGCAATTCCACGAAGGACTTGTTGGCAGCTGTTGCTTGTGGTTGGATCCATGTGCTTCATCTGAGTGTTACCGGACTTGTGCAATTTACAGCCTGGGAGAAGGGGGTCTCACATTCAAATATGCAGTGATTCATGCCCAAATGAGAACAGATTTCTCACAGAAGAAAGTGATGCCCTCTTCCATTATTTCATGGCAGCTTTGCAACATTTTTTCACCATCTTTAAAACATTTTTGGCACAAGGCTTATCTGCCAACAATTTGCAGTCCCTGACCCTGTTGTTTATCTCTCAGATCTCTCAGAACTGCAAATTTTCTGTGATTAGTATTCCCAGCCTCTCTGCTAATGCAGTGTCCAGAGTTCCACAAGCTCCATCATTAGCATTTTTTATAAAACTGTGGGACTCTGCAATAAACTTGTCCCTTCTGTATTATCGCAAATATTTATCCCAATTGTCTCCATAAAAATTCTGAGTCATCTCAGTTCTCTGCTCATAAAAATTCCACTGGAACAACACGCACACTAAACCAACTAAACAACAACAAAAAACCTTCCAAAAATCAGAGATGTTTATGTCTAACAAAAAATCAATTCCTTTATGCATAACACATTTAATTAAATTATCAATGATGGCAGTTGTGTACTTGAGGGGAAAAAGCAGCTGCATGATCTAACACTTTTTAAAGGTTTGTTGCTTTTATAATTCTTCACCACTGTTACTGGGCTTTGCTAGTATCCCTGTGATGCACTGGAAGGAAGCAACATACTTATACAAACTCTGGCATATGCTAATTAACCCCCCACCCCCATTCTATTTTTTTTTTCAGGAACACTGACCCAGCTTCTTGTTACTTAGACTATGTCTAAGTCAGAGACATGGGTTTTTCTCTTGCCTTTCTTGACTTGCAGAGCTTGGAAATCTGCAGGGAGAAGTTGTACAGATCCTGCTGATTCACTCCAGCAGATGCTAATAGTTAACTGCATCCTGCCTGCGAGGGTGTGGGATGGTTTCAGCAGGACACAAACAAAATTAAATTAAGTCTGGCCAAGCTTGGATAAGGGGACCCTTTTTTGCTGCTATATTAAACACCAGAAGCACAACTGATATAGAGCCATTTTAAATAGAAAACATTAAGGGCAAGTTTGGTAGGACGTTTTTGCAGGACTTATAATAGGTAAATATAAAAAAATGACTTAAGGATATTCTGATCCCATTGAAGACAAAATAAAATTTACTACTGCATCCATTAGAGCCAGCATTTTACCCTCACACTCAGTAGGAGTACCCATGCAGTGTTATGCATCTTCTGGTAATGATCAGAAAGGACATTATCTGCTAATTCAACGACTGGTAATATCAGTGCAGTTGGCAGCGAGTTCCATGGCGTTATACAAGATTGGCTCTATAAGAAGCCAAATGAGAACATCAGATCTCTGTGTTCCTTCCCATTGGAGCTGGTGGTGGAGCTTTTAAATATTTATTATCCTTAACAGACACAAAAGTCTGCAGATGAAGTAGTTATTTGCTCAGATACCAGATCACTGCATAGCAGTCCCTGCCCAGCTTCTCTGCATCATGTTTCTGTGCTGCACAGGCAGGAATTTTTAAATGTGATGTTTGGAGTTCAACATTGAGACTCCATCATTCTGCCAACCTACTAAAAACATAATGGCAAGGAAGCAAAATTTCCTGTAACTTCTTGTGAATTCTGGGGATTAAATCACTTTACATTTATGATCATGAACTCTAATGGTGGATTGCTTCTCTTGTTGATCAGGAAGAAAGAAAAGAAAAAAATGTGCCCTTCAAAACATCCTTACCACACACTTCAGCTAAAATTTCAGTGTGCTGTTGCCCAGCAATGATTTAAACTTTATTGCTGGGAAACTAAATTAAGTCTTCTTTTCCAGTTTAGCTATGGCATTTTTCCCAGGTGGGTCACTTGGAAAATATTATTTCCTTTTCCCATCTCAAAATGTTACAGAAGATTAACTGGGTAGTTTTATTTACTTCAGCAAGTACCTGCTACACTTAAGTCATAAGACACTGAAGAAATACTGCAATAGAGACCTTTTCTAAAAATTTATTATTATTTTTAAATATAGATATATCACCAACAATGTAACTGAAGTGCCAGTTACTCCTGAAACAGTGCCTGGGAGTTTGAGAGGGTTGTGAATTGTTCTGGAATCACTGTTTCGGGATTGATTTCTCTTTTAAATCCCAACAGGGAAGGATTTTCCTAGACTAAAAAGAGATTAAAATACATTGTGTTCTTCTGTGGTACAAAGAGGAAAGAATTAATTTCCAAGGGGTTACTGCTGATTTTCTAGAGAGCGTTCATGCAACTGTTGCGAATACATGATGTGATGCTACACAGCCAACAGTGGATTTGGGGAGAGCTTTGATCCTTTTCATGCATCTCTGGGACTGGAGAGTAGGTTTTGCTAGATGATAGCACTCCTGTTCTTTGAAATAGCCTGAATTTTTAAAATAGTTCAGAACGCATTTTCTTCCCAGCATGGATCAGAAGAGAGCTGCATGTAACTCAGTGGTTAGTACACTTGGGAGTGCTTGGAGACATCTCTGTTCCAGTCCCTATTCTGAATCCTGTTACTTTTGGACTGGCTACTGTGAAATCTTTCGCTTTCTTTTGTTAGGTTTACAAGAACAAATAGTATTATTTAGGGAAAGAACACTTCACTGATCCTGATGTTTCACTGTTAAAGGTGGGGCGTTTTAAGCAGTTGGCATTCTTCATGGATGAAATTGCAGCCCACACTACCTAGAACAAATTTAAGGCTGTGCAAGTTGTTTTCATAGAGACTGATTATTTGTTCCATCCCTTGAAACCCTGTCTCCAAAATTCTTGTGAATTTATACATAAGGGCAACCACATTCTGAAGAGAAATCCCAGAACAAAGGCATGTGTGGGAGGAGGCGGATCATTTTCACTGATCTTTTTGTCTCTTTTTATTTTGTTGTCACCCTCTCTTCTGCTATAGCAACGGTGGTGAGTGTTGATGACATAGCATGTTGCGGCAATATTCTGGGCATTAACTTTGGCTCAATTCATCTTTATTTCCTGTAGAAAATGTATTGTTACCTGCGAATACTTTTGTAACCTACTCCCGAAGTTACATTTTATTTATATAGCTTACCTATATGTGGCATATTTATAATATTTTCATTCATGTGCAGCCAGCTCTCATTTTTTGTTTTCAGATGCCTCTCAGGTGCAAAAGGTCCTTTGGGATTGGAATAAGTCACACTTTGCTGAGGAAAACTGGTGTTCCATCTTTCATGAAAGTCCATCAGACCTTTGTTTCTGGGATAGTCATCCTAGTCAGAAGCGGCAGACCCTGCTGTTTCAATCTATCTTTTCTTTTGTTTCCTTATTAAACAGCCTGTCTTTACCTAATAAATTGCAACATATCCACATTTCCATCATGGATAATGGCCCTGATGTGGTCTATGTCACTGAAACCTGGCAGAGTGAAATATTGCCCTCCCCCCTGTTTGGACTGTATCATCAAGTTTGCATTATATCAGGTCATCCAGGAGCTACTGCAGTAATCCTTCATTCTTATTCTAGCTGTCCACTAGTGGCCTCTTATGTTTCATCAAGTGAAACATTGAAATAACAAGGTGTGCGTATTTATAGCCTCATTGTTGATTAAGCATAGTAGCTAGCTTCTGAAGTAGCTGTTGGGAAATAGGATCTTAAATCTGAGCTCATTTTCCCTCCTCAAGTAGGATGACAAAGGAAATGAGATATTCCTAGAAGCATTGTCCACAACTGTATATAATAAGGTACAGAAGGTACAGATACTTGGCTGTATTAATTAGCTCTTCTTCAGAGCTACACATCTGTCAGCTGGGAACTGCAGCAGCTTCTCAACTTCATTACTTTAAGAAGATATCTTTAAGTGGTATATTTCCTTTTTTTTTTTTTTAATATATATATATATTTTTTATTGGTTTCATTTTAGTACTGACCCTTCACATGGAATGATATGCAACGAAATGACTTTTATTGAACAAACAAACAAGCAACAAAATAAAACAACAGAAAAACCCTGAGAGCCATTGCTACAAATAAAGACATAGTGCGCTGCAAAAGGAAATTTTAGGTAGCAGTCATCAGGCTGTGCAAGACATCTGTCTTCTTCATTTGGAGGTGTATCTGTGTTGTTCACAAACTGTCCTTTGGCCTCGTTTTCTCAGTTCTGTAGCCAAAAGTCCAGCTAAGATCAATGGATGGTGCAGATGCTAAAATGCCTCTGCAGTTCCTCTGACAGGATTTGTCATCCTGCAGCTACAGAACAGCACAGGCATTCCTTGTGGCCCAGAGCCAGTACTGATACTGTGCCCCTTCCACTGTTAGGGTACTGTGGGAAGGATTACCACACTGCTATCTCCCAGTGTGGGGACTTGGGGTGAAGCACCCAGCATATCCCTTTCTCTCTGTGAACCTGGGGTAGTGAAGGCCCCAGAGTGCTACTCTGAGGTCTCCCTGGCCTGTCACTCTGCTCCAACTCAAGTCAAGGAGAACGTACTTATTGCTTGCCAATATAAATATTACAACTCCTGCTTCTGTAAAGAACACTCAGGCTTTTTTTTTTTTTTTTTTTTTTTTTTTTTTTTTTTTTTTTTTTTTTTCCCATCTCCCTCCATTCTGAAGGCTATTTACACCTTGCTGAGAAAAGTGCCTGATGATGGAAGGCCATTTCTCAACAGGGGCTGCAACAGTGATCTCTCTGACCACATTGCAATTTCTGGCCTTGACAGGGCATGAGCTGTCCTTGTTTATTCATTTCCCAGTTAGCATTTTCTGTCATTGTTTTTGATGATCATGATGCTTGTGGTAAATGTGGGCTTGAGGTAGGAGTGGGTGGCTTTTTGTTTTTCATCTCTGAAGGAATTTTCAGCATAGTTGGTGGATGACTATATGCCCCTCCTCAGGTGTCTCTCTTAGTTCAGGTCTTATTTGCATCAGATGACGGTTTTCTCTCCATATATCTCCTCAATTTTGACTCTGAGGGAAGGTATCTGATTTGCTTTCACCTCTTTGTATTTTCTTTCTGTTTGAACTGAGATAAGAAATGATCACCTCATTATAAGGAAGCAGGAGATCCTTATTTAACTTATCACATGCTGTTTGTTTAATTATTACATGATGGTTGTGAAATGGCACTGTAGTAGTGCTATGACCGCATATTACTGCTTTAGGCTCCCTTTTTAATGGTATTATATTCTCTCAGAAACAGATCCCCAGACTCCTTCCCCAGCCTCATTCTTGTTAGCAGGTTCAAAACCTGTCCACTGCAGAGGTAGGAGTGCTTGCTTTAGGTCCCAGAGTTCTAGTAATAAATAGGCAGCTCTTGGTTTATTTCTAAAGTTCTGAAACTTTTTGTTTACTCCCCAAGAAACTTTATTCAGTACTCTTGTTAAATATAAACTAAGTCTGATGGGTGCTTGAAGCACTTTCTGATTATTGTTTTGAGTATTGGTAACCTTGGCCTGCCTAACAGTTCACTGCAATTGAAGCATTTCTACCTCCTTATTGCTCTAGCAACTCGGAGGTGTGTTTATTTTTAATACAGAGGATGTGACATGTCTTGGCTTAACATGAATAGTTTTCAAGGCTAAACTTCACTTTTGTAGGGTATCCTTTTTCTGCTCAATAAATGCCATGCATTTTAGGTTGGAATGCATCAACGTGAAGGTCCAAAAGACTGGGATGAAGCGAGTATTACAGAGAAATGATTAAGTAGTATAATAAATACAAATTAAGTTTCTGCTATAAAACATTGCCTAAATTACTGTAAATCCCCATTTGATTACTGTTGTGCTACAGGTACATACTTTTCTGTCAGTGAACCAGAATATATTAGAATGTTTGCCTTCTGAAATTGGCTACTTACAGGCAATGTCTGTTTTTTAATGGAAATAAAATTAGACCATTATCCCGCATACAGAGCAGGAGACACTGTGGAAAGTGTTGCCATGAATGTTCTCATTTTCAGTCAGGTTGTAGAGATATTGCCTAGGAAAAGGGTTGTCTAGAAGGTAGTAGGAGAAACATGAACCATAGTCACTTAAGGATGTGGTATGGGATGACCACAAGGAGATGAGTGCTGTCTGAAGGGAAGTGGGAGATTTCTATCAACCCTACAAGCTTCAGTGAATGCAAAAGGCCTATGTGAATGCGTACATCACCTCAAAGTGACAAAACATGAACTGAGGCAAAAATGAGGCAAAATCAACGTGGTTTGGGGACACATCTTTAATGATGGCCCTGAGCACAGAGCCTTTTTTCCTTATATTTATGACATGAAAGATGGTGTTCCTTTTCTGGTCTTCCAAAATAGTGATGTTCTGATAGTCAGTTCCTCATAGGAGAGATTTTTGCATGGCTTCTCTTTCAGAAAGAACTATTACTCTCCCTCTTAGATTTTAGTATATACTCCTATCCTGGGTTGTGTCAGCCTATGTGGGTTTTGACTTCTCTTACCTTCAATAAAATAGTTCTCTTCAACCAAGATCTGACAAATACTATTTAGGGAAGAGAAGAGGAAGCACATAGAAAGAAGAAATATTTCTGTGTAAACAGAGAATACTTCATATTCCGGAATACTCTGGGAAGCTGCTGACATAGGAATGCAGACTGTGGTCTCAGTACAGAGAACAAAATTGCAGTGTGGTAGTGAGTTTTCTCATGTTTGTGGTTTCACTTAAACCAGTAGTAAGCTGATTCACTGTATCTAGGCGAAAAGTGAGGTAAAGCTCTATGAACAGCCCAAAATGTGACACTCACTTGAGAGAAATGCATCTGGTTTTGGAACAACTCCTCTAATTTTCTTTTGTCTAACAGTGGAAAAGAGCCCAAAGGCTTTTGTTCTCAATTCAGTTCATGGATTAAGAAATACATTCTACTAAGGAGAAAAAAAAATATTTTTTTTTTTTCTAGTAGAATAAATATATATAAGTTTTCTATTAAAATTCATTATATGCAGGATTGCCTTTCTTATTATCTTCTCAGCCAGGTTAATAAGATTCTGTGCATATTTCAGAACAACACTACTTTTCTCTAGTCAAAAGCACGTTTTATACCTTCTGTGGGGAAGCAATGCTTATGTAAAAATGCTAGTTGCACTGTTCTGACATTGGGAGTTCACTGGTGCACTGAAGAAGTGAGGTTCCCAGCTGATTGTTGAGAAGTAATTAATGCTTCCAGACTTACTTTGTCATGAATACACTGGTGTAAGAATGCTAATATAATATAGCTGCAATGCTCCCAGTTCAGATTCAGTGGCAAAACTGTTCAGTAAATTAGTATGAAAATACCCTTCTCTCCAAACAAAATAATTTATGTTGGTAAATATGCTTTACATGTATGTAACTAAATCCCAGGTACTTCTAATGTATTGGCCAGGTAGGCCATAAAGGTCTTGCTAACAAGTGGATTAATTATGTAGAAAATCTCAGGCTTCAAGTTTGAGAATGATACTGAAATGGATGATGCAGAAAAAAATAGAGAACATGGAATTCCACTTTTAAGGGTTTGTGTCATTGATGTGACTGAACAGCAGTTGGCCAGCCCATATTTCTTCATAGCCCATAAGGACTGGACTGCTGCATACTGCTCAGTGTTCTTTGGTGTCACTATTGCTCTGAGTGGGTAAGTAGTGGAGGGCAAACACAAGGTAAATACATTGCTCAGCTACTGCTCTCCAGTCTTCTTAAAGTGAGGAGAGACGTCTGAAATCTGTGGTAGTACCTATCTCTCAGGCCTTGCTTCCACTATAGTCCTCACTTGCTTCTAGGTGAGGCTGAAGAATCATGGAGTCAGTGGGACAGAGCCTGAGTGCATAGCCCTCATCTCTCCTACCCTTATAGCCCTGTGCACAGTTCAGCACCACAACCAAAAAACAGCATATGTCCAGAGTGTAAGGAAGGGAGCTTTTCCACTACCATTAGTATAAACTCCAGTGAGTACAGAATAACTTGTGAGACCTTTTGAATGGGAAAACAACCATGTTATTGCTTGAGGTTTTTACTATGCTAGTGCTCTGGGGAGGTGAGGGAGACTAATGGAGTCAGCTGCTGCAGGATTTGTGTACAATACATTGACATAGAGTTTAAACCAGTAACTTTGGTTGTACAGCTATTCTACTGTCAGCTAAGATTCTGCAGATTGATTTCTGGTCTGGTTCATTTGATTCTCACCAGCTGGATATGGGTTGTTTGTACTTACTGACACTAACCTCAACTTTGGGTTAAAGGGTGGAAATTTGAAACAATGTCCTGATGATGAGAAGGCATAAATTTAACTTCAGAGGAAACAGGAATACAAATTTTGTCGTCTTCCATGAGAATTTATATTTCTATCTGAATACTAAAAGCCCCTTCTCCTCTCATCACTGCAAGGCTAGCTCTGAATTTTTCTTTGAAGAAACTACCTACCTAGGTGTTCAAAATCCATCTAAAACCAGGCAAAGAAACATCTGTTGTGTTGTAGTAGTACTGGAAGGAAAAAAATTCTCCCACTTCATTTAACACTGTGAACCAGAAAAGAGGAAATTAAAATAATTCGGATTGCTCAATTACTTGGATACTACACATCATGGCTGTAGAAAGCCAGCAGTGGTGAATAACATTAGCGTAAGGGAGCAAGATTTATTTCAAAATCTATATTAGTAGAAAATTTTACATCTGCAGATAAAGAGTAAGTGTTCCTATCTGTGCAGACAGAACTGATTTTCTTCTTCCATATAAATGTCCACGGTTCCTTGGGAAACTGTCTTTTATTCATGTATCTGAAAATAACTTCCCTAAAACTCTCAGTCAGAGTAGTGTGATGTCAGATCTACAAAAGTTATGGTGCCCAAATTATAAGCTTGATTTACTTTTTGGATGTATGAATTCAAATATGTTCTTTGCAAATCCTAGCAATTTTGCTGTAATCAGAAGACATTACGTGCAATTTCATTGTCACTTAAACTAACACCCGCAAACCTAAGCATAGACAAGACAGCTTTCTATGCTGTAGGAATAATAGCCGACCATTTCAAGTATGTGCAAATTTTCTGGGATATGTTGGGTTGTTCAGTGGTGCCTCAGATAAAATCAGTTTTATGCACACAACCCCAGTTCAAAATCTTCCTCAGTCTTTTACTTGCCAGTTCTAATTTCTCTCCATGATCCAATCTCTTCCTAATTATGCTTTCATCTTTGTTGGAAGTCCAACTAAAGAATCAATTAAGATCCTATTCTTCTGGTGCTTTTTTTTTTTTTTTTTTTTTTTTTCTAAATAAAAGAGTAACTTAAGTATAAGATAGAATAAAAATAAAAATGATAAAGATAATTTGTTATAATGATGTGTTTTTATTAGCTTGTTTTGTTGTTACTGCATTTTGCAGAAATTCCTATTTATTTATTTATTTTTCAAATATCAGTGTAACAGGCTCCAAAGTGCCAAAGGAGGATGGCAGTAGATTTGTTTCCCTCAAAATATTTATGTGAAATATGGTTTTGGATCTTTTGATTTGTTTTGGAATTCTGGATTATTTTCTTGCACATAATCTTTGACAGGTAATTGTGCACAATTTTTATTTATTTATTCATTTATTTATTTTATATAGGTACATTTTATTTATTTCTATAGGTATGTGCAAAAATGGCTGAAAGTGATGAAAGTGATGCTGGAAATAGGCATTAGAAGAGTATGGCGCTGGAGTTGTGTTTTTTTTTTTTTTTTTTTTTTTTTTTTTTTTTTTTTTTTTGTCACCTGAGTAAAGGCACCAGTTTGGTGAGATAAGGATGGGAGGATCTGGTTTTGGTGTTCTAATAAGATCCAATTGTTCAATTAGATTGCTTCTCTTTTTGTTTTAATGTACTTTTGAGGGGATCTGCTTAAGTTAGGCCTGAATAACTGCTTGTAAATAAAAAGTAAATACTTCATTTTGATTTCAGGGCTCATAGCTCTGGAGGAAACTAATGCATTTCCTGGCCAATAACTGTATATTGCATGTAGTCTGCTGACAGGAAAAGGGGCTTTTGCTAAAAAAGATTTTTAAAATATGGATATATGGCCAGGATGAATTCCATAAGCCTATCATGACAGATGATAAGAAGGGATATGCAATCCTTATTTGCAGTAGGTGTATTACGTGAAATGTTTTTCAGATAAAGACACAGGGTCTGGCTACTGTAGGTCTTCTGCTGATAGTTAATGACTTGCCCAGATTATGTGGATGCATCCCAGTGGAGAAATTATTGGAGGACTGGTTCTAGACCCAAAAAAAAGGGTATGCCACTGCTTGGGGCAGCCTATTATTCTGAATATCTGCAGAACAAAGAAAGAAGCATCTTTTCTGTGCATAGTCTTTTCAAATGCTTCCTTTGGAGCACTTGTGGTCAGCAGATTTGTTTGTTTAGAAAGTGATATCATATATTCTGTAAAAATTAAAGTGCATAAAGCAGGTACAGTGCTTAAGGATTTGTGGCTTATGTCTTGATTCATCTAGTCAACATTGCTGCAGTGAGTGAAGGATGCTGTGCTAACCAACTCCAGCACAGGCATAGGTTGTTCTGATCATTAAGTCATGAGTTCACAAGATAATTAAAAAAAATTGGTGGTGAAGCAGTGAGCACAGTATAATTGCATTACAAGGTTGACTATTTTTTATCAAACTATTAACATGGAGGGTTGGGGAGGTATATCATGGAGTTGTGTTTGCCCTTGTGATGCTTCCCACAGTGGTCTTCTGAGCAAAAGCCTAATACCACCCCAAAACTAAGTCTTTATTAGGAGATTTGGGAAAGTGTAGAGTTCTTGCAGCTGTAAAGTTTTACCCCATTTAACAAGCATGACCCAGAATTCATAAAAAGTTACTTATTCATTACAGGTGGAAGCTGGGATTCCTTGACCCTGAATGCACTTAATGCTCAGAAAAATATACAGAAAAAGGTGCAGCCTGCTATTTAGTTTGAGTACTTCAGTGTCTGTCACCTTTTGTGTGTTGTCAGAGTCAATGTGCGGATGGCACATTTGGAATTAAATGGAAGAAATATCTGCAACATGTCCCTTCACCTCCTAGGGAAAAGCATCTGTTCAAATTATTGCAAAAGTATTAGGAAAATTCCAGCTGGCAGGGGTTTATCTTGTATGGGCATAGGCACTCTAAGACCTTCCATGAACTGAACAGCTGTAGAGCTGGGATATGGTGAATTACAGCTGACCCCATGTTTCCCCTTAGAGGAGGAAATGTTTTAATATAAAGGTGCACTATGTGTTGCATGTACCATAAATGCCAGTTTAAGTTCTAAACTGAGCTCTGTAGGGAAGATAGTTTGCATACAAGGTGGAAAAAATGCATGGGACAAACAAAATTACCTAGAAAATATTTGAAATAAAAATTATAATTATTGATCCAGTCCTATATGTTTCTAGCCCAGATGGTCATAGATATGTGATTCTCCACAAATGTGAGATTGGAGAATGCAAGATAAAATGACTTCACCTTACCCACAGCTCAGACTTCCCAGTTTCTAGGAATCTTCCAAGACCAGTCTGTTAGAGCAGGTTTTTCTTTTAATGACTTCAGAGGGAGTGGTATTGGATTCCTTTAGAAAAGTCAGCCCGTGGGGCTGGAATTCTGCCTCACTGCATCACCTCAAAGTTATCAGTACCAGTTCAGTGCTTTCTTTGCTGTCTATTAAGGCTGATTGCTGCCTATTTGGATGCAAATTGTAACTTTCAGTGCTGTTTAATCTCCACAAACAGCAAAAAAAAAAAAAAAAAAAGGAACTTTTCCAGGTCTGTCCTTCCAAGTATATGCTTGTCTGAAAACTTCAGTAGTTTTATCATTGTGTGGGAAACTGACATTTTTGGTCCAGCAAATATATGAATCCATTCTCTAAAAGTTTCATGCTGGCATGGAATGTGTGTATGTTTTGCAAGACTTTTTAATGCAAATGCCCAAATGTATGCCACAAAGACTCAAGTCCACGTGAAAAGTTGGTGCTGCTTACTGAAGGAATTGTCATTCGTAATAATTTAAAGCCTCTTATTTTCCTTTAAATTGTTCAAAAGTTACTATCAGCTGAACTCTTATAGTTTTATCTTTTATGAAATTCCATAAGAATATGAAAAAGGAGTCATTCAGACTGTTTCCAATGAGTCTGTGGTTTATGATAGAACCTATAATCATGTAATTTGAGCTTCACCCGGCTTCTAAATGCTGTGAGCAATTCCTTTCCCATATTGCAAAACCTGCTGTCAAGATTGAAGAGGCTGCAGCAAAGAACTGTGTAAGTGCTTAGGACTGTGAGGATATGAGTTATGAAGACAGATTAGACAGACCTAGCTACAGGCTGTAGTATATTAGACAGCATAGATAAATTGAGGCTAAGAGGGCATCTCACAGTGGGATGAAATATACTGAAGGAATGCTATAGATTGATACCTCTCTGCGGTTTAAGACTAGCTGCTTCAAAAACGAGAGGTCATATACCATGAAGCTGACAAGCAGACTTGGGGACTACTAGACAGGCCACTGAAGTGGAGCTTTTGTGTTCAAAAAAGGGGAGACTATGTAGCAAACTGGATGCATCGGAAATAAATAAAGACTGTTTTGAGAGGAAATTGGATTATACAACCTGAAAAAGTAAAATAAATATACAGTTTCCGATGAAAAATGGTGAAAGGACTTGGATAAAGTAACCTAGATATCAGTTGAAACTCTCTTTAAGAAGATATATTTTAGGTTTGCTTCCCAACAATTAGGAGAGATCTCCCTTCATCTTGCCTTGCTGACCTTGTACAGTTTCTGCTCATGCTCCAGTGAATGTTGCTGTGCTTTCTGCTGTTGAAGCTTAGGGTTTTTCCAAGGTATGCAAAATAATTCCAAAACATTGTAGGCTAGAAAAGTTTTTGATTTTTTTTTAATTTATTACTATGTAGTAGTAGTATATGCATACATCTTAAACACAAATTAAAATGAACCCTTTTGCCTGTTTACTAAGGTTAGCTTATGTATCTTTAAGTAAAAAACTTACTCTTCTCTATTTTATGTTTTATAGAATTTGAAATTATAGTTATTAGTCAAGTTGCTTCTATTGCAGTAAAATAGTTTTTCCTTATCCCACTAACTTTGTTAAAATAAGCATTGAATCTTACCCTCTTGTTGTACATGATCTCTGTATGGTTTCAAAAAGTTCATCTCATCACTACTATTCATTGTGAAGAAGTAAAAAGCATGTGCTTTTTGATAATAAAGTGCAATTGCTGTCCCCAGAGGTGTGCAGCTGTAGAAATGGCCTCTTCCACTTGCTGTGTCTTCCTCTTGCATCTGCAGGGCAAGACATCCCTGTGGTGTGGTAGGTTGGAAGCTGAGAGGTGGCAGCAACAGATGTTCTTTGGCTCCCCCACTCTGAGTGTGGTGGGCTGTGATGTCTTGGCTATCAGTAAGATGCCACCCAGCTACTCACTCACTCCCTGTCCTCAAAAGGATAGGGGGTGAAAATAAGGTAAAAAAGCTCATGGGTTGACATAAAGACAGAGATATCCCTTATCAATTATTGTCACAGGCAAAACGGATTTGACTTCAGGAAAATTCCTTCCTGCTCACCTTGCTCTAGCCTGTCATTCCATGGGCTGCAGTCCTTCAGGATAATGATGTTCCAGCACGGGCTCTCCAGAGTCTGCAGCGTGGATATCAATTCCACCACGGTGTCCTCCATGGGCTGCAAGGGAATCTCCGCTCCAGCTCCTGGAGCACATCCTCCCACTCCTTCTTCTGTGTCCTTGGTGTCTACAGAGCTGGTTCTCACATTGTTTTTCTCAGTCCTCACACTGCCATATGGTACTTTGCCCTTAAATATGTTTCCCAAAGGTGCCACATACATGGCAGAGGGGATCAGCTGTACCCTGCAGTGGCTCTGCTGGAGCTGGCTGGAGGCAGCTGTGTTCTGCATGGGGCAAACCCAACTTCACAAAGGCCACCTCTGCAGCCCTCCACTGCCCATACCTTGACACTGACACCCAGTAACCTGAAATATATCAGACTTATTAATCTTTTAACAGTTTCACTGGACATGTATGTTCCAGGCTATTAAAGATTTAATAGCATCTTCAGCTTCTGGATATGCTATGTGCTAATGTACACATGGCTGTACTCCCATTGCCATTGTTTTTGTAAAGAAAGCTTCAAGAGCGTTTTTGACAATTTCAACTTTTCCTTTTATTTGGTTTATTTTCTGAGACATCATTTATTTGCTTTAGGATTCAAACATAGTTGAAATTTCGATATAAATTAATTGAAAAAGAAAGCTTTTTCCCTTCAAAACACTCTTTTAAAAATTAAATGGTTCTTAAAGACTTCAGTTTTGAATATTCATTAAGGAAAACATGCTACTACTCTTCTCATTTCATTGGAGAGGTGACCCTAGTCAATCTGGATTTTTTTTTAAATTAGTTGCTTAAGCACTGCCAGATATCTAATTAAGTCACCAATTATTATAAATATTCTATTCTCAGATGGCTTCTTATATTAGTAAATAGTTCTCACAAGGTCATTGGTTCCACCTGGCGTATAAAAACTTCTCCCTGTTTTTTGAAGCAGTAAGAGTAGGAAATTATTACACTATGTTCTTACACTTATCTTACAAAAAATAATCCAGTTAAGTATCTTGAATCAAAGCATAGTGCTCATACTGCCCATGTGATCATTTGAACAATAAGATCACACTGAAGAACAATCCTGCCACCTATTTACCTCTGAACAATTTTGTAGCTGACCCAAAATCATGCCCAGAAAGGAAACTATATAACTCCCTCCTTTAAGAATACAATCCTGAGAATACAGTAAAAACAAAGTGGATGTTTTCATATTGAAACTGCAAAGCCAAAATATGCCACCAGTCTTGTAATGCAACCTTCTTATCCTATCTTGTCCCATTAAGTTTGTGTACCTGTCCTTTTCCCAGAAAAAAAATAAAAATAAAAATAATTGCATTGTTTTTGTTTTGGTTAAGTCTGGAATGCAAAACACAGCAGCTGTGGTCCAAAGATAGTAGAATTATGGGTGTGTATTTTGCAAATGTGGAAAAAGAAATTTAGCCAAAGGTGTTTCTATTGCTTTAGAAATTACAGAATCACAGAATTTTCTAGGTTGGAAGAGACCTCAAGATCATCGAGTCCAACCTCTGACCTAACGCTAACAGTCCCCACTAAACCATTTCCCTAAGCTCTACATCTAAACGTCTTTTAAAGACTTCCAGGGATGGTGACTCCACCACTTCCCTGGGCAGCCTGTTCCAGTGCCTCACAACCCTTTCAGTAAAGAAGTTCTTCCTAACATCTAACCTAAAACTCCCCTGGCTCAACTTAAGCCCATTCCCCCTCGTCCTGTCACCAGGCACGTGGGAGAACAGGCCAACCCCCACCTCGCTACAGCCTCCCTTGAGGTACCCATAGAGAGCAATAAGGTCGCCCCTGAGCCTCCTCTTCTCCAGGCTGAACAAGCCCAGCTCCCTCAGCCGCTCCTCGTAGGACTTGTTCTCCAGGCCCCTCACCAGCTTCATTGCCCTTCTCTGTACCCGCTCAAGCACCTCGATGTCCTTCTTGTAGCGAGGGGCCCAAAACTGAACACAGTACTCGAGGTGCGGCCTCACCAGAGCTGAGTACAGGGGGACGATCACCTCCCTAGCCCTGCTGGTCACACTGTTCCTGATACAAGCCAGGATGCCGTTGGCCTTCTTGGCCACCTGAGCACACTGCTGCCTCATATTCAGCCGACTATCCACCATCACTCCCAGGTCCTTCTCTGCCTGGCAGCTCTCCAACCATTCCTCTCCCAGCCTGTAGCTCTGCTTGGGGTTATTGCGCCCCAGGTGCAGGACCCGGCACTTGGCCTTGTTAAACTTCATGCAGTTGACCTCAGCCCATCGGTGCAGCCTATCCAGATCCTCCTGCAGAGCCTTCCTACCCTCAAGCAGATCGACACACGCACCTAACTTGGTGTCATCTGCGAACTTACTGAGGGTGCACTTGATCCCCTCATCCAGATCATCGATGAAGATATTAAAGAGGACCGGCCCCAGCACCGAGCCCTGGGGGACGCCACTAGTGACTGGCCTCCAGCTGGACTTGGCTCCATTCACCACGACTCTTTGGGCCCGGCTATCCAGCCAGTTTCTAACCCAACGAAGCGTGCGCCAGTCCAAGCCAAGAGCAGCCAGTTTCTTGAGGAGAATGCTGTGGGAGACGGTGTCAAAAGCCTTGCTGAAGTCAAGGTAGACCACATCCACAGCCTTTCCCTCATCCACCCAGCGCGTCACTTTGTCATAGAAGGAGATCAGGTTCGTCAAGCAGGATCTGCCTTTCATAAACCCATGCTGACTGGGCCTGATCGCCTGCTTGCCCTGCAAGTGCTGCGTGATGACTCTCAGGAGGATCTGCTCCATGAGCTTCCCTGGCACTGAGGTCAAACTGACAGGCCTGTAGTTTCCCGGGTCTGCCCTCCGGCCCTTCTTGTAGATGGGCGTCACGTTTGCTAGCCGCCAGTCGATTGGGACCTCCCCCGATAGCCGGGACTGCTGATAAATGATGGATAGTGGCTTGGCCAGCTCCTCTGCCAGTTCCCTCAGTACCCTTGGGTGGATCCCAACCAGCCCCATCGACTTGTGCACATCTAAGTGCCGTAGCAGGTCACCAACCAGTTCTTCATGGATAATGAGGGCCACATCCTGCTCCCCATCCCCTTCCACCAGCTCAGGGTACTGAGTATCCAGAGAACATCCGGTATTGCCGCTACTCTAAATTGCTACTCTACTAATGGGCAGAGCCTCCCAGTTTCTCTTGTATTATTTTTCTAGGGTGTATAAATATACAGCCAAATACAGAGGCTCTCTCCATATGTCCAGCATTCTCCTCATATCCTCTAATATAAATACCAGTTCCTTTTCCCATGTCTTGGTAGAATATTAACTTTAACACTTGCATTGTCACTTGCATTTGCAACATGTTCATCTTCATGGCTCATCATATCTGCAGTAGACTTTTTCCTCTCTTCAATTGGAGAATTTCTGCTCCAGAAGAGTGTTTTTCCCCTACTAGTGTATTCTCTTTTTGCTTATGTAGAGGATGGGATTGGAAAAAACAAAACAAAACAAAACAAAGCAAGACAAGAATATATAAAGAACACAGGGATGGAAACAAATCATTAAAGCATTGAGCAAATAAGGAAAATAAAGATCGGGGTAATTCTTTTGAACTATCATCACCCTTCTTAACAGGAGAGGTTTGGGAATTACTAAAAGTTAGTTTAGGAAAAATACTGAAAAGACAGCTTTCACAATTCTTTTTTTTTTTTTTTTGCTACTGTGAGAAATGTATTTTTTCTCTCTCTCTATTTTTTTTTCTTCTCTGCTGTAATATATTATGGAAATTTGCAATTGTATCAAGACAGTATCTATAAAAAATTACATATCCCTTTACCCATAAATGTTCACTAACAGTTCCTCAGTCTGCTTGGTATTTAGAGTTTTAGGTTTTCTAAGAAAGTGTGATGCAAGCACATAGGTTGTTTATGAAGTAAAATTCTCAAACTGTAAATTTTCAAAGCTGCACATTTAGTGTAATAATCTGAGGCCAAAATTTTCAACTTGACTTCCTAAGAACTGAGAGCTTCCTAAGAGCTTTTCAAAACTGTCTAATTTCAGACCAGCTTCGTATGTTCCCTTTGGCTGTGAAGCACTGGAATTTCTCTTCACCCTTGCCTTTTCACCACAGTTTTCTCAACTTGCATATATTTTGTGTCAGGTGTGTATAACAGAAGGGGAACTGTTATGCCAGGAGGGCTGTAGCCTACCCCCTCCTTGGACAATGCTAATGTGGTGGAGAGTGAGGAGCATCTGTGTGAGTGCTCCAGTTCAGATAAGCTCCTTCTGTATGAATTGTGAAGGCTCTTTCTGCTTGTTAAAACACCAGTCTTCCCTATACCAGGTATTAATTTATACTCAGGCAAATCTTACCGTCTCTGGGCTCTTTACAAGACTGTCAGGACAGAAAAGTCATCATGGACTTCCCCAGTAGCTGAAGTTCTGTCTATGCCTCGACTAGCATTTGGAGCTGTTTATTGACCAGGAAGAGAGCTTGTGATGATGGAGCTCAAGCTAGGGGTACATTTATTTTATTTTATTTTATTTTATTTTATTTTATTTTATTTTATTTTATTTTATTTTATTTTATTTTATTTTATTTTATTTTATTTTATTTTATTTTATTTTATTTTTAAGCTGAGTAAAGCCTGTGGGATGAAATCAAGCCTCTGTGTGAAAGCTGACATTTTTCCCCCAAAGTGAGAAGCCTAGGCAGAATACATCTGAGCAATGATGAGAGCTGTGACTGATAATGTCGCTCCGCACCTTAAAGTATAGGTCTTCTGTACAACAGCCTACACGTGGCATGTGTTATTTCTTCTGCCATGAATTATTCAGTTACATGCACATCAAAACACTTGTTTCCCCGTCTATAATTCAGATCATTTTTTATTTTATTTATTTATTTATTTTTTACTTCCCAGTCAGGAGCCCAAGTCTCCTTTGAATCAGAATAATTTGTTTAAATGGAAAAAAAGACTCCATTCATTTTGAATATGAGAATGATTTTGATTGTTCCCTGGTAAAATACTGTGGTAAAAACAGAACAAAACAAAACAAAACCACAAACAGCAAAGCACCTTCATTATTTTACATTTGTTTCTTTGCAAAGTCTAAACAGCCCCTGCCTGGAGGGCAGAATTTAAGGTCCTGGCTCATAAATTGCTACAGCTAAGACAATAATACTTCATTGTCTGCTGTCACATAGAAGAGACAAAACAGATAATGCAGCTAAAATATCCTTTCTGCAGATTAAAGTGAGTGAAAAGCAGAAATAAACTGGAATTCCAAATCATTCTTATTGACAATACAAACCAGACAGGAACCTCCTACAAAGACTAATGTAATAGTGTTTTGATTTCAAAGGCTCCTAGGCTTGTAATTCCTAGAAGAAGGAAAAAAAAACCAAACAAACAAACAAAAAAAAAAAAAACGAGCTTCACTTAAAGATATTTTTAGCATCTACAGGTGTATTTTGCTGATGGTAGTAACTGTTGATACGTCAAAGGTGTTTTTTTGATGGCTAGATATTGAAGCACCAAACTGTATATATTATCACATTTGATGATGAGCAGCTGTAAGCACAAACTAACATAAATTAAATGTGTATCACATTTTTTCTGCACCCTGGGGAAGTGCAGAGCAAAGTCATGCAGTGATTACACTTCCACCAGCATGCCATTAACAACTCCAGATGGCAGCACTTTAACTGCAAACATTTCCAGGTGTAATGAGAAGGCTAAAAATAACTGAACAGCAAGCCATGACCTACTGACAGTCTAATTTGCAAAAGGAATGAAAAGACAACAGGACTGTTTAGCTGAAAGTGTTTGAGAGAAATGGCTCGAGCCATGAACAAATTCATGTAAATACAATCTTTTCTTAAGGAAGGACATATGTGCAATCTATCTTTTCTTTCCATGCAATGCATAATGAAGATGAAGTTTATGTTCATTCATGTGCTAGCTTATATGTTTTACCTGCTTGGAAAGGACTAAGTCAATTCCTCTCAAAACAAGATGAACCTTCTTCATGTAAGACTTGCTGTCAATTTGATGGGAAAGCAAAGGAATTTGTGTGTGCCTTTCAGCAGACTTATTCTCTGGTTGGTTGGTTAGTTTGCTTGTTTTAAGGCAAGATATTTAAATTTCTACACATGCATTAAGAAGCAAGGATTTTTTGCGTGCAAAGTGCCTTGGGACTTCTTGAATAATTACCATCCATTTAAGTCTGAATTTTACATGATAATTTTATTTACGCTGTCACTTATGTGCTAACAATCCTTCTATATATGGGCATGAAGTGGATAGAGTGCTATCAGTTTTAAATACAAGTAGTGCTTTCTACCAAATATATTCTGCAGCGTGCTCAGAAAAGTTACCAAGCCTAGAATATAGGCAAGAATGCAGGGTGTTGCCAGTACAGAAATAAATGACAGATGTGAAGCTCTTTCAGGGAGAAACTGTTATCATTTATATAAAGTTCAGGTAAAGCAATCAGAGGTAACTGCTTCCCAGGTGTCCACCAGTGGATGTGGCTATTTGGTGAAGGGCTCCTTCTGAGGAAGAAGTAGTATCTTAAAAACAATTTTATTGTCTCTAATGGTCTGTAAGTTTTCAATCCATTTTAGCACTAACAAAACCCTCTACAGACTTACCTGGGCAGATTTCTTTTTACTGCAGCTGATAAAACTTGGGTGTCTTTAAATTGTCAGTAGTGACTTTATTAGTGTATTTCAGTCCAGAACTGTTCTTGTACATTATAATGGAAGCAATCTTGAAAGTCTCCGGGAGCAAACACAGAGAAAACTTATCGTTATTATTTCAGGAACACTGTGGGTGGTTCAGATGAGTCTCGTTAAACCACAGCCTGAAACCACAGCCAGTTCCTGAATGTGCATTGTAAATTGCCCACAGCATGCCGTAGCTGTGCTGCTGTCCTGTCTCCCGTTAATTCAGCCTTCATCATTTTGCCTACACTGCTTCCTGCTGTTGCTGTCATCCCTTCCTCTAGCACGTGTCCCACAGAAACAGGGTCTCCTTCTCTCCCTCAGGACCAGATCTAAAAGTCATCACTCCCCTCCCCAGGCTGCAGGGCTCAGTTCCTGCTGTGCCCTATCCACTCATCCTCTGACCCCTGTACGAGATGACAGCCTGGACAACATGCTCCTGATATAATCACCAGAATGTTTCATGGTCAGCATCCCTATATTGCCTGAGACAAAGAAGAGAAACCTGTCTATCAATAACCTGAAGTGTGTGAGATCAGCTTTGTGAGACAATGGGGAACAGTGATACTAAATAATTCAAATGATGAGGTTAGCAGTTCATCTTCCTTGTGCATCTCTAGATTTCCATCTGTAGAAATGGGCAGGCAAAGAGACATCATTCATGATACTATTCTTTCAAAAATAATAATGAAAAGAAAAAGATTAAAAATATGATTTTCTGGCCTGAACACTTACATGATAGAAGAGTGACTTCTGCTGCTCGTGAAAACATCTAAGCAAAAAAATCCTGTCTTGCAAGACCTGGACATTCCTTGCCTTGGGCATAAGGAAATCATGAACATTCATTCACTTCTGTGTGATCTCAGAACTCAGGAAAACCTTGCTAAATTAAGCAAGGTTTCATTCTTATGCCTGAGTCCTACATATTGGACTTACGAGGTAAGTCAGACAAACACCAACACTTAGGCTGCTACTCAAATTAACCCTCGTATCTTCTGAAATTTACTCATGGTTCATTTTCCCAATGCAGGAAGAGAAGTTAATGAGAGACTCCTTTATGTTAATCCTACTGTAAGCTTGATCTATGTGGATAGCTAATACAATTTTAAAGATGCAATACCTCAAGCACAATGTTGTGATAGGCAAATATTTATACATTATCATTTCATTATATTGAAGAATATATTATTCAAGTATGTTCTGCTTTTTGGATATAATAACTTTTTAGACATCCAAAAGCAAAATTGAAAGTGATGACTTTTCAAGTTTTTTTGTTTTGTTTTGTTTTGTTTTGTTTTGTTTAATTAATGTCCTGGTACCAGAAAATGTAGTTGTTTGGGATTTATTTGTTATAAGGAACTGGTGTCTTCAATGTATATTGAATATCTCTGTCACTGTAGAAGCATTTCTATTTGGAGTTCCAGCCATGCCTGCCTTTCCTTTCACAGCTACAAGCCTAAATATAGGAAGATGTTTATCATTTTCCATTTAGAAATTAGTATTCCACTCCCTCTGCAGTGCATATAAAATGCTTGTTATGCTGGAGTTTCACTAAAGTGGAAATGATTGTACCAAGGGAAAAATTTCTCTCAATCAGGTTTGAAGTGTGTGCCTCAGGGACAGGGGCATCATCTTCCTTTCTTGCATACAGTCACTCTTCTTCTTATATCAACACCAATTATGAGGTAAGGTTCAAAGCTTGCCTGTGAGTTTGTTCATATTCAAGCCTGCTGAGAACAAGCTGTCCCTTCCTCTCAGCAGACTCTTATCTTACACTAGAACTCCCTTTCATTTTCATATCTATGTAAAATATAAGGAAACTCTTTTGGCCAAGGAGTTTGAAAAGACACAATTTTTAGTTAGTTCTGAATAATCTTTGGAGCTTTTCCTCTTAAAATAACCTTTTGTATAGTTTCTGTTAGGCTGTAGACTCTTTGGAGTTTGTGTACTGCCTTGCAAAATTTTGTATGAGGAACAATGGGTTATCACTTTGCATTTTTAAGAATCAGGGGAAAAGCTCTTACATGTGATAACCGATCTCTTTCCAGGTACAGTGGGAGTGGATTAGAAATTCAATTTGAGTATCTTAGTGAGAACTAATAGTGCTGGAGCTATCTTAACCTCTAATCTCCTGTCTTCTCTAATAAAAGTGTTTAGGAGGATGCCTACATTTAGGGCCTCTTCAGTTCAGGTCATTTTAGTTTACAAATGATAATCTGAAGTATGTTCCACTGAAGAGAATTAAGTCAGATTGTCAACATGGGTTTGTGTTTGGTTGTGTCATTATAATCTTCTGTTTCTGCGGGAAACAAGTTTTTGTCTCTGTTACAGCACAAGCAGTCTCAATCAGCAGATTTGTTTCTTGCATTGATGCCCTCAGGCAATCTCAGTTTGTCTTCTGTGCTACTTCACCTTGACTTCATAGAATCAGCATAGAATGGCTTGGGTTGGAAGGGACCTTAAAGATCACCTGGTTCCAACCCCCCTGACAAGGGCAGGGATGCCACCCACTGGATTGGGTTGGACAAGGCTCCATTCAACGTGGCCTTGAACACCTCCAAGAATGAGGCATCCACAGCTTCTCTGGGCATCCTGTTCCAGTGCGCCACCACCCTCATGCTAAAGAATTTCCTCCTAACATCTAAACTAAATCTCCTCTCTTTTAGTTTAAAACCATTCCCAATGTCCTATCATTATCTGTCCAAGCAAAAAGTTGCTCTCCATGTTTTTATAAGCCCCCTTTAAGTATTGAAAAGTATTGATAAGGTCACCTTGGAGCCTTCTCTTCTTTAGGTTGAATGTTGCCAGATCTCTCAGCCTGTCTTCATAGGAGAGGTGCTCCAGTCCTCTGATCTTCTCTGTGGCCCTCCTCTGGACCCACTATAATAGGTCCATATCTTTCTTGTGCTGGGGGCGGTCCGTATCTTTCTTGTGCGGGGGGCCCCAGACTTGGATGCAGCACTCCAGGTGGGGCCTGATGAGGACAGAGCAGAGGGGAACAATCACGTCCCTCATCCTGCTGGCCACTCCTCTGTTGATGCAGCCCAGGATGCAGTTGGCCTTCTGGGCTGCAAACGAACACTGCCAGCTCATATCAAGCTTTTTGTCCACCAGAACCCCCATGTCTTGCAATCTGGCAAATGTATTAAAAAAGTTGGGTACTTATCTGATGAATATTTCTTCTGTTTTTACAAAATTCACCCAGATCTTTAGCAATCAGAAGAGGTTCCTAAAATAGCCACTTGCTATATTAGACTTCTAGGCATTGTTTCTAACTTGGTGGTTTTAATATAAAAAGGGTGTAACAAAACTAACAGAAAAAGTGGTGTCTTCCTCCTCCACTTCTGATTTCTGTAGGTGTATTGATCTACATTATTATACAACCCTTGTATTTAACAGAATCACAATGTGACAAAACCATCTGACAAAATGTGCTCAGTTTCATTTATTTTAGGGAAAAAAAAAATCAAATGAAAACCAAAGAAAACCAAACCAAACAAAGCAAAACAAAACACACCTGAATGCTCTGAGATTCCATTGGACTTAAAAGAGAAACATGTTAGTTACTAGAGAATTGACATTGAGAATTAAATGGATGGAGTTCAGATGATCTTGAGAGCTGACTAGACTCTTGAACTTTAAACAGCAGAATAAAAATGTCACTGGGTGTTTCCTCTTTGAGTCACATGTAAACTATCTTATTGCACATGAGGAGATACTACCTCCCTTGCTTGACACCATTACTGTATTAGATTTCATGCTTGAAAACACAATTTCAAAGAATTTGATAGATAAGTCCAAGACCCAGTAGAAGTCTTGTTGAAAAAATATGCAAAATTAGCATTAAAGTTCTTTAAGACCTTAGTGTTTCTTCTATTTGCCCATGTATTTTCTGCTTACTCCCTCTTTGAGAGTACAGACTCAGTAGTGTCCTCAGAATCTACCCAATTGGTTACTTTTTCTGTCTTGTGGTGAAGCCAACATGTTCCATATTTGAACTTCTTAATAATGGATTGCAGACTAGGGAATACTTAAAATATTCAAGCTGCATACACTGTAAAAATCTCACATGACATGAGAATTCAATATCATATTCAAATGATTCAGATATTGCATGGGAAAAAAGAGAGGAAAATATATTAGTAAATAGACACTACAAACAGTACATAGGGAAAATTCAATGCGATAAATAGCAAAACTGTTCACTGAAAACACATTTTAACTGTAACATACTACAGGACATTCTTTTTGTGGGAAAGCTACAGATGTCTTCTGTTTTGGATAACAATAGCATTTTTAAATGTCTATGAAGTATTTGACATACCATTACTTTCTAATGCTCTTCACTGTATGAATTTATGACTGAGCTTTTTGGTATAATTTTTCTTCTTACCACAGTGAGTATATAAATATACTAGTGAATGTACAAATTCAAAACATTAAAATACTTTAAGATTCTTTAAACATACTCTTCCAACTCTATTTTTGACACCTTTTTATTTTACCTGCTAAGATGCAGAACGATTTATGAGATTGTCTAGTCCCACTTGGCATAGCAAATCATTTTCATTTCTCATTATGGTTAAGGCACTTTAAGAATTCTCATTGTATTCTGCTTCATAGTTCACTATTAATTCATTTTACAAGGGGCATGAGAAGGTAATGGAAGGGTAATATCAGATTGGAATTCAGGCAAAAAGTATTGCTAAGTTTACACTGCCACTGAACAACAAGTAATCTCAACATGTTTCACATATTAAAAAAGAAGATAAAAATAAATACAGAATATTGATTTTTACTTTTGCCATGTACACAGTAAAATAGAGCCATTTATCTGAAAAAGTGGATTTTCACAGTTTTGATATAATGCCTTATTCATATAAACAAGAAAAATACTATTTTGCTTTTGTACTATACAACAAAATCCTTCAAGGTAAAAACTCTCAGAGCTTTAGAGCCACCTCTTGTAGCAATGCTTGGATTTCAAGCTAAGAGAGAGCTTTTACAAACTACTGATGAAGTAAAGAGTGACATTACCCTACTGCTGGGAGAAGTGAGGCTAGCAGAATGCAATTGCTCAGCATGGGTTTTCAGAAAGTGATTTAAATTTTCCTTTATTTTCCAGATGAAAGCCAAATTACAAGAAATGACTTCACATTGACCTTCTGTCTTAGAGAGTATTTCCTTTGCAAGATTAAGTTGGATGACCAAAGTTGAGTTGTCCTTGTTTGTGGAGAACAGTACCTTGCAAATTACTACTCTGGGTGTAAATAATCCTCAGGATTTAGTCCATCCCCTAGCCAAGTGCACTCTGTTTAATGCAGTGCAATATCAAACTTAAGACAGGCAGATGTTGGCTAGAACTGAGAAAGAACAGCAGAAAGGATTGGTTTAATAATTTACTGTTTCTATTTATTTATTTATTTATTTTCTCCTATGGAAATGCTAAATGGGCAATGCTAATGGATTAGCTTTAGGGGTATACCTCTATTACAATTTTCCTTTGGATCTAGAGTGACCTTTTGAAACATATGGCCCAGTTGTCCCCACTTACTGCTCACTGATTCATATTATTGCACTATCTCACAGCACAAATATTGGGTTCCTTTCAAACAACAACAAAAAATTACTAAAATGCATACTCCTGGAGTGTATTTAATGTGTGCCATCCACAAATGAGCCATTGGGTTCCTGGAACCAGACTATAGTTAGTCTCAGATAAAAACCTCAAACAGAAATAAGACAGGCAGTGGGTCCTCAGCAACATCTCTGTTCACACTGCTTACTAATGTGGACATTGTGATAATCTCTAGGAGAATTTATATCTGCAGCAGTTCTGACACCCTTACACCTCACTGGGAAACTGAGTTAAAAAGAAAACTTTGCAGTTCTGAAGATATGAGAACAAGCCAGAGCCTATCTGTGCCAGGCAGCACCTATTGCCCACATAGATAGGGCCAGAGGTAGACCTTAGCTGAGAAGCAAAGAGGGAAAGCCTTGGAAAGATAGGCTTGCTGCCAGGCTGCCAGGGGAAGGATACTCTTGGAGGTCTTTGGAGTGCTGCTCTTTGGAGAGTCTTTTCTGCCTGCCCACCCAGCACATCCCAGCAATAGCTGCTTTCCTGCTTCCTCAGAAGCAGCAGCCAACCTACAAGTCCATGTGTTTTGCTGGCTGTAGCATCTGCTGCCTCACATACATTAGACCCAAGAAACACTAAAGCTGGCCCTGTCATCAGCACAGCAGTTACACAGGAAGCCTGTGCAAAAGCTAAAACATGAAATCAGCCTCACTCAGTACCAGTACTCTTCAAAACAGCCCAAATGTACACTAATAAATCTCATTTGAGGGTACTGCTTCACAACGGTTAGCATCAAATCAGCAAACAATTAACAGAGAAAGCCAGATTATGTTTACTATCTAATACATGATCTGAAGCTACAAAAATAATCACAGAATCACAGAACTGTCTAGGTTGGAAGAGACCTCAAGGTCATTGAGTCCAACCTGTGACCTAACACTAACAAGTCCTCCACTAAACCATATTGCTAAGTTCAACATCTAAACGTCTTTTAAAGACCTCCAGGGATGGTGACTCCACCACTTTCCTGGGCAGCTCATTCCAATGCCTCACAACCCTCTCAGTAAAGAAGTTCTTCCTAAGATCCAACCTAAAACACCCCTGGTGCAACTTTATCCCATTCCCTCTCGTCCTGTCACCAGGCACATGAGAGAATAGACCAACCCCCACCTCTCTATAGACTCCTTTAATGTACTTATAAAGAGCGTTAAGGTTGCCCCTGAGCCTCCTTTTCTCCAGGCTGAACAAACCCAACTCCCTCAGCCGCTCCTTGGAAGACTTGTTCTCCAGACCCCTCACCAGCTTTGTTGCCCTTCTCTGAATTCGCTCGAGCACCTTGATGTCCTTTTTGTAGCGAGGGGCCCAAAACTGAATGCAGTACTCGAGATTCGGCCTCACCAGAGCCGAGTACAGGGGGACGATCACTTCCCTAGCCCTGCTGGCCACACTGCTTTTTATTCAAACCAGGATGCTGTTGGCCTGAGCACACTGCTGGCTCATATTCAGCCGACTATCAACCAATACTCCCAGGTCCTTCTCTGCCAGGCAGCTCTCCAACCACTCATCTCCCAGCCTGTAGCTCTGCTTAGGGTTATTGCGCCCCAGGTGCAGGACCCGGCACTTGGCCTTGTTGAACTTCATGCAGTTGACCTCAGCCCATTGGTCCAGCCTGTCCAGATCCTCCTGCAGAGCCTTCCTACCCTCGAGCAGATTGACACACACACCTAACTTGGTGTCATCTGTGAACTTACTGAGGGTGCACTTGATCCCCTCATCCAGATCATCGATGAAGATATTAAAGAGGACCGGCCCCAGCACCGAGCCCTGGGGGACGCCACTAGTGACTGGCCTCCAACTGGATTTGACTCCATTCACCACGACTCTTTGGGCCCGGCTATCCAGCCAGTTTCTAACCCAACGAAGCGTGCGCCAGTCCAAGCCAAGGGCAGCCAGTTTCTTGAGGAGAATGCTGTGGGAAACGGTGTCAAAAGCCTTGCTGAAGTCAAGGTAGACCACATCCACAGCCTTTCCCTCATCCACCAAGCGAGTCACTTTGTCATAGAAGGAGATCAGGTTCATCAAGCAGGATCTGCCTTTCATAAACCCATGCTGACTGGGCCTGATCGCCTGCTTGCCCTGCAAGTGCCGCGTGATGACTCTCAAGACAATCTGCTCCATGAGCTTCCCTGGCACTGAGGTCAAAGTGACAGGCCTATAGTTCCCCGGGTCTGCCCTACGGCCCTTCTTGTAGATGGGCGTCATGTTTGCTAGCTGCCAGTTCAAAGTCGGCCCTCCAGAAGTTCAATACAGCGGTTTTACTGGCCCCCTTCCTGGCTTTTCCAAGAATGGAGAACTCTACCATTGGTCACTCTGCCCAAGACAGTTTCCAATCATCACATCTCCCACCACTCCTTCTCTGTTTGTGAAGAGAAGGTTTAGCAGGGCACCTCCCCTGGTAGGCTCACTAACCAGCTGCATCTGGAAACTATCTTCCACGCTCTCCAGAAACCTCCTAGACTGCTTTCTCTGGGCTGTGTTGTGCCTCCAGGATATATCTGGGAAGTTGAAGTCACCCACAAGAACAAGCGCTGACGATTTCGCAACTTTTGTTAGCTGCCTGTCGAACTTCTCATCACTCTCCTCACACTGGTTCAGCGGTCTATAACAGACCCCCACCAGGATGCTTCTCCTGTTGGCCTTCCCGCTGATCCTAACCCATAGGGACTCAACCTTATCATTCCCAGCCTCAAGTTCCACGACATCAAAACTCTCTGTGATATAGAGAGCCACACCACCACCCCCTCCATGCTGCCTGTCCCTTCTGAAGAGCCTATAGCCAGACATCGCAGCACTCCAGTCATGAGAGTGGTCCCACCACGTTTCCGTGATGGCAACCAAGTCGTAGCCTGCCTGCCGCATGATGGCTTCCAGCTCCTCCTGCTTATTACCCATGTTGTGTGCATTAGTGTAGATGCACTTCAGTTGGGCCATTGCCTTCTCTCCCAGCCTTGCCATTGTTCCCCCGGCACAGCTCTAACAAGCTTTGTTCCAGCCCCATCCCCCTTCTTGCCTAGTTTAAAGCCCTCTCAATGAGCCCCACCAGCTCCTGGCCTAGGATCTGTTTTCCCCTTAGAGATAGGGACTCGTCTGCAGCCATCAGGCTGGGTGCTGAGTAAAGCGCTGCAAAGTCAAAAAAAACCACAAAATTTCTGTGTTGGCAGCAGCCTCAGAGCCACGTGCTTATCAGGTGGGCTTTCCGTGTCCTCTGTACCCCTCGCTGCCACTGTAGGGATGGACAAAAACACCACCTGTACTCCTGCTCCATCCACTAACCGTCCCGGTCCCCTAAAGTCCCGTTTGATAGTCTTCAGGCTTCTCTCTTCAATGTCATCACTGCCAGCCTGGACTATGAAAAGAGGATAATAGTCAGAGAAGCAAACCAGGTTCGGAAACTTTCTGGCAGTGTCCCTGACCCTGGCCCCAGGGAGGCACCAGACTTCCCTACAGGTAGGGTCAGGCCGACAAATAGGTCCCTCTGTTCCCCTGAGAAGGGAGTCACCCACAACAATCACCCTTCTTTCTGTCCTGGTGGATGCAGTCCTGAGGCGTGGAGTCAACTTCCTCGCCCTAGGCATCCTTCTGGGTAGACTTACTACCTCTTCCTCAGCTACTGGTCTCTCAAGCTCCAGGGCCTCAAACCTGTTGCATAAGGGCACCTGGGAAGGTGGGGCTGGTGGGGGAGGGCATTGCCTGCGATGTCGAGCAGGGATCTGTCTCCATTCCTCCTCAACTCCTTGGTCCCCTGCCTCTGCCCAACAGCAACAGGGCAGGGGGTCCAGCCCCATTTGGGGCGTCTCACTCCGGTACCTGTCCTTCAGGCCCTGCAGGGAGTTGCTCCACCAGTCTATCTCCCACTCACACTCCCTGATATCCCTCAACCTCTCCACCTCCTCCTTGAATTCTGCCACGAGGCAGACCAGGTCATCCACCTGCTCGCCCCTCACACACACAGTCTCTTTGCCCCCTGCAGGTGGTAACAACAGGCTTAGGCACTCCCTGCACCCAGAGACCTGAACTGCTGCAGTTTTGAGTGGGCAGTTGGTCTGGGTGTGTACAGACTTCCTAGAGAGCGCTGTGCCTGGTGTACACCATTGCAGCTGAGCTAGCAGTAGACCGCGGTTAGAGGAGATGTTCATATGGGCAGGGGGGAACGCTCTGCCCTTCCTGCTTGCCCTTCCTGTGCGAACTGCCGCACCTCACCCTTCTGATGCGCCACGCCCTGTTTGCCTGCCCTGTTCACCACGCTTCTGGTCGCCGCGCTCCCTAGGGGCAGCTTATGAATGGCCATGGAGGGGGCACTGCTGGCTCCGCCTACGCCTCCTTCTCGCCTTGTTCACCTCCCTCACGAGGGCTGCTGGGTCCTGGCGGCTCCCTCGAGTGGTCTCGGTGCTGGAAAAATTAGCCCTGCCTGTCTGATCCCCCACTCCGCTGCAGAACGATTCTGTCCCTGAGCTGATCTCCTCAGCAAGTGGCCATCTCATGTTGTCAAATCTCTCATGTTGTCAGGGCCCTCAGGGCACCTCCAGCCTTGCCTATTCCTGCCCACTCCCCAGGGATCCCCCACTTGCCCAGGCCCCAGGCCTCACATCAACCCTGGAGAACAAAGCCTCAGCAGGCCAGGGCTCTATCTCCCTACAGCCAAGCAGTGCTCTGCCATGGGCCCTGCACAGCTCTGCCCACCAATGGCCCAAGGTCCCAGTCTGTCCTTGGCTTGTCCCCAGGAAAGTGTTTGGGGCTGAGACTGCCCTGGTTCCCCCAGCAGCCCTGATGCTGGCCAGGATGGCGGCATGGGCCCTGGCTGCCAGGCCCTGCCTTGAGCCCCCAAACATGGGGAGCCGCTGGCTCCTCTGTACTCTGACATATGCAATTGGTAGAACTCTTCCACAAGTACATGTTCAGATACCATTAAATTACCACTATGTTTCTTAAAGAAACAAATGTAAATGCCTTTGTCCCAGTTGTGGTACAGGGAAGGATCTTATGTTCTTCCTAGTGATATGAATCCAGGCTTTCGCCAAAGGCTTTTTTAGGAAACCAAACTAACCAAACAAAAAAGGCAAAACCCCTCTACCCACAACCAAAAGAGCCCAAGTCCTTCTGCCCTTTAAGAAGGGGAGTGTCAAGGTTCAGTCTTCTCCCAGCTCAGAGAGAAGGCCTTTGGCAAATTTCCATCCTCAGGAGCTGCCTGCTCTTCCCACCCCACAGACCTGATGTGCTTTGGAGGTACATGATTTCTAGGTGTCAGGGAAGAGGTGTTGACTGAGCTGTATGCTTGGGAAGAGGTAAATGCCACGCATTTTACATCAGTGGGAAGACAGATAAACTCAGAAAGTTTTGTCCACGATGTGAAATCCTGTGTAGGGTATGCTATATACCATTGTTTGTTTCTTGGTGGATAATATGTTATGACAAGGTATGCCAGCAATTGATGTATGTTAAATTTGTAGGAAATGCATACTTTGAAACTAAAACTGGCCATAGTCCTTATTCAGGATAGCCTGTCTGATTAATTTTGGCATTTTACTTTAATACATTACCTCCAAATTGTTATTATTATTATTATTATTAGTCATATTCAGCCAGGACCGTCTTTATATCTGATGCACAAAAAAATTTCTGATTCTAAACAATAGATTTCTGAGTCAATGTTCATTTGGTTTTAAAAAGAGCTAGTTGATTAAATGTGCACAGAAAAGTTCACATTTGCTCTGAAACATCATTTCACTGATTTGTTTAAGCTCCTTGTTTCCTCACTTGTCATATTTTCTCCATTGTGTGTGAGAATATGTGTGTGCACATGCTTTGAAATCACCTTGAATAATTCAAATTCAGGTAGAGAAGAGTCACTGCTTAAATGATAATTCACAGCTTTTCCAGGCTCTTAAGAACGGCAGGGCTATAGATAAGTAAATTCAATGAAATGAAACTCTCAGTCTTGCCTCCTTCAAGTAATGGAATCACCACTCAACATCCCAAATTTGACACTTCTAGTTTTTCAAGACTTTGGTGGATTATATTTCCATGTTATGCAACAAGAATCTCGTAGGAGGGAACTTCTCTTTCCTGACCACTTCCTGACCCCAAGGGAATGTGCATCAGGCCTGACTAGTGCCAGGCAGCAGGAAGATGTTAAGGAATATTTCAGGAAGAATAGCAACTGAGGAACAGTAAAAACACCAAAAGCGCAGAAGATCCTGTAAAATGCAGGCTTGAATGCATATGTAGTTGGGCTTATCTTTGTCTGCCTCGCCTCATTCCTTTATGATAAAAAACAGGCCTAGATTCCACAATAATTTTAATATCAGAATCATGAATGGAAAGGGGAAGAAGGGGAAGAGATGAAGTCTGTGAGGAAGAAAGAAAGGTGTGGTGTCTAGTAGGTAGCTTGAAATGTACATACTAAACGTTATAAAATGTTCTTTAAAGGAGTCAAATAAATAAATAAATAATGTTTTCACTGCCTTTTTTTTTTTTTTTTTTTAGGTCCTGAGACTTCTTGGTTTTTCTCTGTGATCAATCCCCTGCTGCTTATGCAAACAGCCTGCGGGTTTGCTTTTGGTATTTTACCTCACGGTCGTGTTTAGAAGTCGTTCCATCAAAACAAGATCTGACTATTTTCAGAAGTTTATGAAGCAAAGGATTGGAATAGCTTGAAACACAAAATATTCTAATATCATTCAGTAGTTCAGTTATAAACCTGAAATATGTAAAGTAATAATAGGACATTGACATTTACCACTTGAAAGGGTATCTACTATGCAAATCAGATTTTCTACAGGACAGAAAAGATTAAAACCAAATCAAACTTTCTTCTGGAACCTCCCCAGGCAAAATTCAAATATAATCTAAGAACATCATTGTAGGTGAAGCTACTGAACAGCAATCAATAGAAGATAACCACTGGCAATCTTCAAAATGCGTCATTTATGGAAAATGATTGAGGAAATATCAACATATAACTTTGCTATTTCGTTCTCATAATTGTTTTGCTAGTGTTTATTTGCTATTGCTGCATGAAAGAATTCCTGAGGCCAAATATCAATTTATTTTGCTGTTGGATTTTAAGAGGATCCCAAATGGGAGTGATTTACGTCCAGCTAAAGTCAATTTTTTATTTTCACAAGGGTATAAAGATTGGCCAACTAGAAATGAATGTAAATGTTTCTTAAAATGTTTACTGATCTGAAGGCACCTTACTCAGAGAGAAGCTTCAAATGCATGTTCACGTAATTTTATGGATATGTATATCTAAACATTTGTATAAAGTATTTTAAGTATTTAAAATTCATACTTAGTGTTTTATCCTAATTTGGTGAGATGTGACCCTAACTCTAGTTTTGATAGCATTGCAATATAATGGCAGTAGTACGTGACTGGATGTAGCAGAATGGGTACATCTGCGTAGCTTTGAATGTTGATCAGGTTAGGACAGGAAGCTCAAGCCTATTTTAAGGGACTGGTCCCTCAGAACAGCTGAATTATAACTCATGACATGGTGCCAATTGGCTAAGGAGATTATAGGGGAGATACTCAGTTTCCACGCTGTGCAGTGTGCAGCTGTTTTGCTCTTTGCATTCCTGCAGCACATCAGAGTCTAAGGGCACGTCCCTTGAACTCTTCTACACAACTGTTGATGGTTTGTCATATGTGTTGAGTTTGCTGGGAGCTAAACTGAGACTGACTTCCAGATTGAACAGTTGTGAATGTCTCACTTTTTCATATAAGCAGCTGCAGGGTATGCAGGAGTACACTGAAGTGACTAGCCAATGACAAACATCATGGTGGTGACAGCAGTTGCTAAGTACGTGCTGCACTTTATAGGTGAATAGAGGTGGCGAGCCCATAACATTAAGATACTGGAGCATTTTCCTGCAACTCTTGGTATTCCTAGATTTGGTATCAATGTAATATCTGTAATATCTGTAAAATACACAGAGTGTATTTACATTATGTATGTAAAGAGTGTATGTAAAGAGTGCCCAAATTTTCCAATATGATTGAAATGCTTTTGTGATTTGAAGCCCTGTGAGACAGTGATTTCATCTTCAATCTTATCTTCCCTCTTTTCCTTTTTCCTGTAAATGTTCCTCACTGTTTTAGAGCAAGGGGATACCCAGTGAAAGCTATTTAAAATTAAACCCCACAAAGCATTCATCCATAAACTAACCAAAGCCTGATTTTTTCAGTGCCCCAAATATAAGCAGGTTAAAATACAGTTCAAGAGATTTATGGGAAAGGGTGGATGACAGCCTATTGAACATGATGATATGGTTGTAACCTCCTACTTTGGTGGCCCATAGATTGCCAGAAGTGAGCAGAGTGTTCAAGAGGGAAGCATTATTGTCTGCCTTCCCCATCCTTCACTCCCACTCAATATCTGTTAAGGGCTGTTATCAGAAGGAACATACTGGTTTGGAAAATCATATTGATGTGGAAAATCATATTGAATATGTATGTTTTTTGGTAGGTGTAAGCAAAGGGCTAAGGAATGCAAGCAGCAGTGAAAGTTAATGGTCTTTTCTCCCTTAGAAACTATCTTTGTCTTTGATGCTTGTGGAAAAATGTTGGCTTTCCTTTGCTGTATTACTTCTTTTATGTAGATAGTATCCTACCTCACAGGTTCCAGTCCAAACCCTTCAAACCCCTTACTAGACACAAATAGATTTTGTCTTTGATGTAGTGCGCTCTGCATGGCATAAAGGACTGCAGTTAATCTAAAGCAGGTAGCAAGAACATCTATTAAAGATTCCTATATGTCAGGACTTGGTATCTAAGACAGAGTAATAACAGCATGTGGATTGAGACATACTAGTAAAGAGAGAATAATATGGTGTAAGCCTGTTTGGAAAGAAAGAATTATAGTGATATTTTCATCAAATATGAACATAAACCACTATGTGCTATTAAACTATGTGCCTAAATATTTCTAAGCTTTCTAAGACAGAACCTTGTACAGACTATATGAATTTTTGTTACTGTAACTGGGTTGAATCTCCTGGTTTTAACTGCTTTCCTTGCTCAGTTCTTATTGCACAGAATCATCTGTTAAAATGGTGGATAAAACAAAAGGCAGACTTTAAAGCAAGGAGGGCTTTTCCCCCCACCCACATTAATATCTAAAAATATTCCTAAAATTATTCAGGAGAGAAGCTTTTTATGGCAAGTTCCTTGGATAGATTGTGTTTTGCTTTTATAGGAGTGAGTCAGTTTTTCATACGCTGTAACACATTCACTTTGCAAATACTGCTTTCATTTTTACATTTGTGGAGCATTGCAAAAAGCTGCCTGTTTATGAGTTGATCGATATAACTCGGCTACAATGCTATACTTTGGGGAGGGAGCATGTTTGATCATAAAAGCTGAAAGGCATACCCTATGCAATACCTGAAAAGTCAAGAAATATAAAAGTTAGCTTCTTGGTAACTAAGTAGGTCATGACTGACCAAGAATCAGCCACGGTAATCTGCGATGGTACCATGAAAAATGCATTGTAATTAGGTATCACAGCTTGAATATGAATCATCAATATTCAACAGATGTATGCCTCTTTGTTAGTTCCAAGTATCAGACAGATTTTTGCTGAAATTGAAAAACAGCTAATAACAAAAAAAGGGGGAAAAGCAATTCAAACACTGCTCTGATATTTCGTTATTTATGAAGTAAATATTTTTATTATTCACTTTCTTTCAATGATGACTAAAATACTTCTCAAAAAATATAACTAATTTTAGGAAAAAATGTTTAACACTTGAAAGATTTTTCCATCAAACTTGCCTGTCTTTTGTCTCTTCTGTACAGGAGAATCTATGGAAGTATCTGGATGAATGTGAAAGTAATTGACCTCCACCTCATGCCCCTTCTGAAACTGTCATCTCTGTCAGGATGCTACAGAAAACATGGCAATAATTACATAGCTAGTGTGCAGGGATTAGTGCTTACAATAATGTTTGGGAGCATTTTATGGGAACAATATGCTCATATTGTCTGTCTGTTATGTCCCATAGTTCCTTTTATGTTCTTTGTCCCTGTTACATTGCTGCAAAATTGTGCAAAGGGGCAATATTGGAAATTCTGCAAAGACCCATTTGTTCAAATGCTCATTGCAGTTAAAGCAGCTCCTGTCTCAAAAGTTTATTTTCCTATCTAACTGGTTGTGAAGTGCCAGTTGGCACGGATTAGCAGGTGGGAATGTTCCTGCAGAGGTAAGCAGAGGCTGCAGAAGATCCAACATCCACACTGACACCTTTCTATGAGATGCATTTCCCTCCCATTGAATGACAGCCCATGAGCTGGAGCTGTCATGAGATGGAGCACACTCGGTGCACCCCAGTTTAATTCCATCTCAAATTAATGCAGTCTGTGTGCTCTGAGAGTGCCCTGCAGTGAGAAGCACAATGAAGCAAAAGTGGAATGACTGAGAAAGTTTCTTCAAAACACACCGCTGGTCCAAGCTAAAATACTGGCTGAGATGCATCTGTTAAAGCTGGGATTTTCAAACTGAGGTAAAGAGAATTATTTTCCCATTCAGGCACACAGAAAACATTATTTCTCAATGGTGCTAGACTGCTGCATCTTTCATTTGCTTGAGCATGAAGAGCAGCTCTGTATTTCAAAACCTACAGTATGGTCCAAGGTTTTGGTTAAAATGGTTTTAGCTCTTCACATACCACTGCAGTGGAAGGTCCAGTGAAGTTTCATGAAACAAAATCTCTTCAGCTTCATCTTTCAACCCTATCCTGACATTTTTAAAAGGTAAGCTAACTATTCTGCCCTGCACTAGAGGTGTAAAGCCCTAGAGATCATACTGCCCAAAGATGAAATAAGTAAGTACGTTTTCCGTACATTGTTCCTCCAGGCACGGTGCTGGGAGAGGGCTTGCACCTCTCTTACTGTGAGCTTGTATAGTGTCAAGTGGGTTATATGATTTGCCTGCTGGTTTTCACTGGAATATAGACCCCTGGCTCTCTCATGTCCCTAAAGGTATAAATCTCATTTTTACTTCTTTAACATACCTCTCTAGCCTCATGCTGACTCAAACCTTTCTTCCTGTGGCAAGAAGTGTTTTCTAGATACAGTAATTTTACACATATCCTTGTTCAGGCTTCATTGCAATTAGTTACTTATTGCATTAAGTCCTTCATACATTAAGTCCTGAGCAGCTTGCCAATCAGTACAGTGTCAAACCCAGAAAAGTCTGTCAATAATTTCTTCTCATTTTATTAATATAAAAAAAATAAAATTATTACGATTTATTCATGGCACTCACGTTTTTACATCAGTAACATACCTTTCACACCTCTTTCCTTGGTGAATATTCTTGCTACCTACTTTAATCAGATAAATTAGTAGCTAATCACTTATCTCTGCATTGTAGTAGAAATGAGTAAAATGATTGGAGTTTGGGAACTGCTGTTACACATGCAAGTAATGCATATAATTATAATTATATGCATATATAATGCATTATAATTATTATGCATATAATTATAATTATGCTGACAGAAATAAGACATTTCCAGTCAAAACAACAGCAACAACAAAAAATCATTTGTAGTTACTTCAAATAAACTGAAGGACAGTTATTGTGCCGCAACTGTGTCATAAACTTACTTTTTATTATATGAGCATTTTACTTCTTAAAGCCTTAAAACTTATGTAAGTGGCATTATTTTAAACATATACTTGCTTTTAAAAAGAACTTTAGATTTTCATTCTTTTTTAATATAATGAGATTTTTGTGTATGTATTTTTATTTTAAAATAGATTATTGCTCCAAGGGGATCCCAGGTTCACAGCACTGCAGGTTGAAATCTTCTACATGGAATACTTAATTGGGTCAGTATTGAACTCCAAGTTCAGCAATCATAAAAGCTCATAGAAGGCCAATCTGAAAAATAGTGCAATTTTGACTTTAGCAGAACATAGTTGCACATCTTTTTATCTTGAGCATTATTTTGAGGTTGTTAGGTCTTGAGAACAAGTTTTCATTTTGTCCCTATACAATACCTGCATGTACAATATATTAAGAAAAAAAAAAAAAAAGGTAGTCTACAGGGCCTTCCTGTTTCTCAGCAAGGCTCTCTCAGCAAGTTACAAAGAAAAATCTTCAGACTCTTGCAAGTGTCCCACCTCTTAGGTGAAGTATCACTTCTTTCACCTCTTTGTAGCATCTGGGGAGGGAGCCTCTCCTGCACTGGGGCAATGGGTTGAAGTCTTAAAGTTTGCACACATCTGATACACTGATGGAAAGCAGCTCTTGGAGGAAACTTGCCTCCTGGCAGTGTAATCAGACCTCATCATGATTCAAGATAGCCTTTTTCAGAACCTGATATATTTTGCATCTCTCCTCAAAGTACATAAGTAAAAGAGAAAGCAACAGAAACAATGAAAGCCTATACTTCTAAGTCTTTTTTTAACCTTTCCTTGCAAGTCTTGCTAGTTCCAATATTGCTTTTGGTTAGTGAGGTAAAAGGAAAGGTCCAAAGAGTCTTGCTGTAGATTTTCTTGTCCTGAATCATGTTTTTTTTTTTTTTTTAATTTAATTTAATTTAATTTTATTTTAAACATTTTCTCCTTCCTCTCGGAATCAGTGATCACTTTCCCCTGAATGCAACCATTGTAAATGGTGGAATTAATTGAAATTCCATAGATACAAAATACAAGAAGATAGCATGTCTGGAACTTGGGAAACAGATGTTTCCAAAGGGATTCTCCACAAGAACGCCCTTTTTTTTCAGGTCATTCCTTAATTTCCTTTTTGGTTTTCAGAAGATCCTAAATAAAATAAGATTACCTTCAGCATCCATCACATCTGTTTCTCAGCTGTCTTGGCAGATAGGCTGCATGAAAATGAGTGCATTATTGGTACATCCCACATAATTTGTTTGGTGGAAATATGGAATACATTATGGAAGTTCACCCAAAGGGATCTAAATACATTTAGATGTTGTTCACAACAAAGGGGAAAATTGTAAGTACAGGATAGTAACATAGCCACTTGTAACCCTTGTAATTTTCTTCTCTATATTGTTCCATGTGTAGACATGAATGACAAGAGTGAAGATATTTGTCTTGTCTTTCTTCTATATAGTTTTTAAAACACAGCCTGGAAAGCACACACCCAACTTGGCTTCGGAGAGTTTTGCAGAGGAACCTTCTTTGGACTCTGAATAAAAATATCCATTTGAAACCAATGGAGAAACAATCAGTGGGCCTTTGGAAGATGAACATCCAGCTCCCATCATAATGATACAGGAGCTGGGCATCTCACTGAAGTCCTTTTGAGAGATTTAACCGTGGAATAAGATCAGAAAAAAAAACTGTATTTGATGCTATAAGTCACTTCCCTGCCATGCAGGAGAGAACATGCAGTGGTATTGTATCTCAATATGCTTTATCTGTGATGCAGAAGGATCAGAGTCCTAGGCAAGAGCTAGGCAATAGCATCCCAGAGTGTTCAGTTATACAGGCATAAAACAAGAAGCTGATGGCTTTTCCACAGCTCATGACTTGGTGATGGACCTATTTTCTGCTTCACTTTATTTTTATTTTTATTTTTATTTTTATTTTTATTTTTATTTTTATTTTTATTTTTATTTTTATTTTTATTTTTATTTTTTTTCAGGAAAAAAATACATTGTGTATTATGGAAACATCAAGGGTACTGTCTTGCCTGTGTTGTTAGTAACTAGCATAATGTGTCTTGATAGATTATAGATGTCAACATGGATATTGAAAATATCCAAGGGTGTCACATGTCCTTGCATGTAGGGGGGAGATGTCATGCTATCAGTGATCTTTTCTTCCATGAGCAAATTCCAGTCATGTTATAAAAAGCTGGGAGAGAAATAAAAAAACCCTTTTATTGAAAACAGCCTTGTCTGCAGTACCTATGTTATATTAGAGTTATTTAAATAACATTGTGAATTATCTGGGAGAAAAGAACCCAGAGTCTATTATTTCCACAAGGGCTTTGCTGCTGTGAATAATAACAGCCATGTTGATGGGTAGATGTAAATTAAAAGTGAAAGAGGTTATTCATTCATTTCAAAAAATCCATCTTAATGTGAAGATGAGGGAGTTTGGGAAAGTTTTTTATTTCTATTTTTGCTTTTAGGCCTGCTTTATATTATTCAGGACCTTTTTAAAGTTGGAAAACTTTTGTGGATCAGCAAAGTTTTGAGTGATTTCTTTGAGTTGCTCTTCTTCGAATAGGCAATTGCAACCTCAGTGGGAGATTTTCCTTGATACAAAGTGCCATATCTGAAGCCTAAAAGAAACCCACTTTTTTTTTTTTTTTTTTTTTTTTCATATATAGATCAACATTCATCAAAACATTCCGTAGCTGTAATATCTGAGAGCCTTTCATATTTGAAATTATGAAATATCCATAGTGTTTAATATACCAGACAGCTAACCAGTGGCAAACACCAACTGCTACAGGGACTTAGTAGAATGTGGGTGGCATATGTGAATGGGGAGGACTTGGTAGTGAGTGTGGGTCAGTGGAACAGCCACAGGGGTGTCCTGAGTTATTCTGTGTGCCTTGGGTGATTTAATGATGTCAGGGACTACCTTGGGACTGATGCTCAGTGCACTCTTTGTGGCCAGGAGATGGTTCAGTGAAGTGCTACTGCTTTGGAGTCCCACATCCAAGTCCACAGCCTCAGGAATTGGGCATACTTAAAATGTATTCCTCAGTTTGCTACAGCCAGGAGGTGTAAAAGCCTCCTTCTGCTGTGTAGCCCCCTCCTGTGAGGATGAACCGGTGCAGCTGTGCCCACACAGCATTTGCAGCCCAAAGATATGTTCAATGAGGAGTATAGCTGACAGGTAGATATATTTATTAAACTCAGATTTTCTCTTCCCACCTTTTTAATGAAGATTGCATTCCCATGGCAGATCAAGAGAAAGATGTCTGGGATGTCAAAGCTTATGATTTGAGTGGCTTGGGCTTCATCCTGGCACAAGGAGCTTCCTAGGTGGCAAATGGCTTAATGGCACACGTACGTGAACAAGCTCTGGTCCAAGGGTCCTGTAGCCACAGCAACATATACTGTGCTTGAGATGGCTGTCGACCCTAGTACTTTGTTTAAATAAAAAAGCCCAGTGCATGAAGAAGTTTGGAAGAAGTTTTCCAGTCTCCTTACCAAAATATGACTGACTGCAGGAGTCAAGAGGGAGTGAATGATTTGCATCTGTTATTAAGTATGAGCAGGAAGAAAGGAATTTCCTTGCATCTTGAATTATGTAGAAAGCAATTAAATGAAGCCAGCTTGCAGAAGTGGCTGATTTGCTTACCTGAAAATATTACTCCAAACACAAATAATAGAGAATAGACCCTGTAATAGCCTTGAGATCAGCCTTTATAAAGTGACAGGACTTTATTTTGTTTTATCCTTTGACACAAAGTAGTTTTGTTCTCTTTTCTATACATATATGAATGTGTATGTTGAACAGTCCTGATAGATTTACTTTGCTTTCATTGGTGTCATTTGCTGAGGAGGGGAATGTGAATTCTGAAACAATTTTGAACTTTGTGTGTTAGTAATTTACTCAAGAAGCTTAGCCATTAAAAAGCTTTCATCTTCCATCAGTGTGGGTCCTTGAAGCCAGGAGTCTTCACAGCAGCATGCTGAGAATGTCAGAAGGAATCTGCTCTTTAGTCCTTCTCCTGGATGAATTGCTGTGGTGTTCAGAAAAATGCAATCTGATATCTGGCTAAGGAAATGAAAAAGCAAACAAGTAGGAGTATTTTTAGGGAGGAATGTTACCTTGAACACTTAAGGACCTGTAACATAAAAGAGAAAAGACTAAAGTAATAAGTCTTAGGTGGTAAGACTTTGCATCAGCGTTCAAATAAAAAAAAAAAAAAAAAAAAAAAAAGCAACCCTGAAATTCAATCATTATAATCCTAATTCATGGAGAAGAACAAGTGCTCTAGTCTTAGTTGTTTCTGGCTTCAGGAGTTGCATCTAAACATTTAAGTAGAAGGCAGATTATCAATATGAAGCACCTGTAAATAACATCATGTTTTTCTCTTAAGAAAAATTACCCGGTACCTTATGGCTATGAGGTACATATACTGTCATCCTACCTGCCTCTTTTAAGTAGAACCAGGCCGGTATTTCTAAAGAGCAGTAACACTGATAGACAGTCTTGGAGTTTTATCATCACATTTATATTAATTAGAAAATAAAGTAATTGGAACATACAGTTTCCCCATACTAGGCAGTGATTTTGAAGGAGAGAAGTGAGGAAACATTGCAGGAAGCTTCAGGTGATTGATACACAGGAAGAGCAGATAACCTTTTCTATAAATTCAGGTTAAAAAGTTGGTGCATAATGATATGAACAGGTTGGGACAGAATAGAGTGCATGGGAGGTTTAATGTCAGGGATGCAGTGAAGGCACAGTCAAGTTATGTTAATCAAGTTGAACATATTTTATTGAACGTATTTTATCCTCCCTCTTCCTCATCCAAGTCCAATGTTTGTTACAGGGCTTTGGTGCCTGAAAGTCAGTCTATGTGCAAAACCACAAAGTGAAGGAAGAAATAGACTTAAATCTCTCTGGAAGTAAAAAGTTACTGGACCATGATCAGAAATGCCAGATGATGTGATGGTTTGGGGAGTTCATAACTTAGTGCATGGGCCTTGCAACATCTTCAGGTTGAAATTCAATGAAACGGAAGAAAAACAGAATCCCAGTGCATCAGGGGAAATCTGTAGGCAAGACAAGTGGGTGCTGCTGTGTTAAGGATACATGGCTGAAGAAGGCTCTCCCGTTGAGTCATGAGGTTCAGAAAGGACTCCTTTGGTTTCTGAGCTCCTTCTCAAAGAGAAGCCTAGGTGCAGCTGGATCCAACCTTAGTTTCAGACTTGGTCTATGGTCTATTTCTAAAGGATTATGTGTATAGCCACTTATTAGAGTCAATGTTTGCTTGTTTCAGAGCCCTGTCAAGGACTTTCAGTGAGACAGTTCCTCAAAGTTGAAAAGATAGCTAATTTTTTAAGGTGACAAATATAATAAATTCAGAATTGTTGTTGATAAATTCACTTACAACAATAATAGGCCTCAAGTTAATAGTTCAGCACTGTAGTTATCAATATTTTCCTGGGTAACATCAGACAGATTTAGAGGTGAGAGCCTTACTAAAGAGGTGTCCCTGCTTGGGAAGTCCATGGCCATCAACCAATCTGATAATTGGTTCTTGTCCTCAAAAATAGAGCTTTCTGAATACCAGATTTATCCTTTTGGTCAGGTGGGACTAAGTCATTTATCTTGTGCCAATTGGGTCTCAACAAGGCTTTTTGCATTGTTTGGTCAAGAAGGAAAGAAGAGGTGTTGAGGTCAACATTTCGTACAGAGACAGGTTGTTTTCCTGGTATTACCTGAAACAACCTCAGGCTGTGAAGTTTCCACTTCATCCCAGAAATCACCTAATTGCTGCGGTTGCTGGGCCTACTGTTCAACCGCAAACCTCAAACATCTGTCCTGTACTTTGGCCAGATGAGCAAGATATGCATGTTAATCAACTCACATTCCTGCATGTTAATTAACACACGTTCTTGCTCAAGCCTGGTCTCAGCAATTCTCTGCTGATTTAGGTATTTTGACACCAAGAAGCCTGGCAATATTCCACAGGTGCATGTTGTGAAGACGCAATTACAAGTAAAAAGTGCATCTCTTTGTAATTTCACTGTGTGTTGTGGATGTCTCTTACATATCCCCCTTCTCTGTAAGCTTGTCCAAGAGTCCAGGACCAGTTAGATGCCCAAACCAACCAGGTGTTTCTTTTGTCAAGTCACAGCCATGGTAACAGCAGATCTGAGATCTGAGGACAAACTTAGGCTGCTGTCTGGTAATACTAACAGAAGGTAAAAAAATTATTTGAGTCAAATTGATTTCCAAGTTGATATGAACCCAATTGCATGTACCTGATATGCATTTCACCATTATTTTTTTTTGAAATAATGACAGTGAATTTTAGCTAGTGAATGATCTGTGAATGTACTTTGACATTCCACAAATGTGTCATAACTATTATTCAGTAAGAGGCTTGTATTTAAGCCTGGTAATTGCTCAAGCTCTAAAGACCACAATTATTTCTTTGGTAATTCAGGACTGATTGACTAGATAACTCACGTGGTACTGTTTCTGCTCCAGGATTTAGATGCCTTCCTTATCCACAGAGAGATTCCTCAATTGGCGCATAAACATTTCTGCCATAAATAGTCATAAAACTGATGGCAGCGATATGCAAAATTATTTTTTTTTTCTTCACATAACCTTTCCTGGAAGAAAATATTGTTTGTAAATAATCTGTAGAGATGATTGAGAGTTTTAACTTACAGGTAAGCAGTTCTAGTAACTTTAAAAAGGCCAAAAGGGATAAAACACTGAGTTACTGTTTCACCTTTAAGTAATTACATAGAAACCTGTGTTTCTATAGCTAATGGTTATGATTTCTGTGCTGCAAGAACTTCAGGTGACAAATGGGGTGCATGCATGTGAATACCTACACAGATGTGCATTGTGAAATCATTGCAGAGAAAAAATAATCAAGTGAAAGTTAGTTATCTGGAAACAAGTGTCTCAGAGATGAGGCTTTGATACCAATGACAGGAGGATGTCAATGGATTCTAAGTAGTCCCACAAGACTTGTCAGACATGCCACATTAAAATTAAAACTTAGTGAATGAGTATAAAACTTTAATGTAGCTTCAGTGCCCTGACCTACATAAAGCTGTTAATTTTTGATTTATAACAGGGTACAGAATTATAATCTGCATTAAAAAGAGAAATTTTCCATTTCATTGGAAATAATGGTTTTCTTTAAACACAGGGAATCTTGTACCAAACTCTTGTAATGTGACATGCTACCACCAACTACCCATCTTACCTCAGCATGAGTTCAAGTTTTATCATATCCTCTGGCCTATGTCCATGGAAAACTCAGTTGCTTGCTATCTCTGAAAAAAACTGAATGTGAATATATGTGTTTTCAGATGTTTAGCAAGAACTGCAAATTTTGGTCTTGAAATGTGATTCTTGTCTACTTGTTTCTATTCTGTCATTGGCAACTCTCTTACCAAATATTACCTACAGTAAACTACAGTATTACCTTGCCAGGAAGTCCCAGTATATACATGTCCCCTGACCCAGCTGAAAGCCTTCCAATTACACACAGAACATTAAATGTGTATTGCGAAATCCTACATCTCTCTGTTTAATTAAGCTGGCACTTGGTTTTGAGGTTTTCAGGGTTTAGATTGAAGTTGTCCCCAGCAGTTGGATGTACAGCTGAAGCCTCGGCAAAAGCCCTGATTTTGTTTTCTATATTGTTGTGAGAAAATAAATAAATAAATAAACTGGCTAAAAAATATGTCGTGAGGTGCATTAGAGTTCTTACCAAGTGCTGCAAAGTTTGAAAGTCTGTGGTTCTCATCTCACTTCAGCTCATCCTTGATAAGTTTTTATCCCAGCCAGACTTTTCTAGCTGTATCTTGGATGCAGATAGGGCTCGTTAGCCAATCTCTGGAGAGTGGTGATGTCCCTCTCTCTCTCACAGGTGTGTTGGTTCCTGCCTTGGGCTGTTTAGTGATGCCACAGCTTTGCTGCACATTTTACTTCCATTCAGCACAGCTTGTGCTTCTCTTTTTTATTCCCTCTCTAGGCTTCTCCAGATACATCCCTCTGGGCCCAGCTCAGAGAGATGCCATGGAAAAAGGAGAGTGAAAGGACACGAATAACAACAGCCCTCTCCTGCTGTGGTACTGGCATTTGGAGGGACTCAAAGCCTTGTGGGGAAAGAAATGGGATAGGGGGAGAAGAAGGGTGGTGAGGGCCATAATGAGGCAGAGACTGGCCAATACCATTGGTTTGTACATCATGGGATGGTAGCCTGAACAGAAAGCACTGCAGCAGATGCCAAGCTGCACAGGAAAGCTCAGGTTGAGCAACTGGTTGTAGGATGGGACTGGTAGAGTCCCCAGGTGCCACATTGCTTGGCAGATGCCTCATGTCAAACCCTGGCCATTCATAGCAGGGACAAATCATGGGGAAACCCATATATATGTGTGCATGTGGGGAAATACATGTGTTTGTATTATGAGTGCATGTTTGTACAATGCACAAAACCACAGGCACTATCTCTAAAGGCTGGCTTTAGCAGCTCGTTTTGGATGCTGCTCCCTGGGGCGAGGTCCTGCCCAGTGCAGCTGGAGCACTCCTCAGAGCTCGAGGTTCGTGGAGAAAAAAGGCCAAAGAGCCATCAAGAGGAAAGAGGAGGCATGTATGGGACAGCTACAGTGTCACATTGCCCTCTAGTGACAGGCTGCCTCATTAGGTTGGTTCTCGCACCTCATACTGTGCCCAGAGTTGCCTTAACTGGGTTTCTAGACATCCAGGCAGAGGTGGCATGGCGTTATGGAGTAATAACATGCCACTGAAAATGGACTTCGGGAGTCCCAAAGCCGAGGTTTGGTTCCATAAAGCCACTGAAAAACAAAAACAAAAACAAAACAGCCCCATCATAAGATTCTTACCATTAGCATGTATTTTTGAGAGCAAAAATGAGTCTTCACTTAAAAGCTGTGCAACAGCAAATGCATCTTTATTTTCACTACTGAATAGTAGTTAATGAAAACACCAGGTTTTGGTGGCATGGCCAATTGAAACCTATTTTGTTGTTGTTGTTGTTGTTTTTGCTAGTTAAAAATGAGGAAGTTGGATTGGATATCATCAATAAGTTACAAAAACTTAGTAGCAAGAAGGGATTTATATTTCCACATACAGATGAAAAGGGGAATTTAAAATGGCCATCAACCCAAGGTTTGAACATCAGCCTTGTTGTATTAAAAATTACCCTTTTTTTTGGTTTATTTTTAAGTCTTTGAACTGCAGACATTTCTTGACATCTTCTTAAGCTATTTAAAATTATTTCAGACAATTAGAAAGCTGGTCAGAAGATAAAGATTGATTTTATGATGATTTTTTGAAGGTTATACATCTATTTTTGTTTCACACTGGGACAAAGTCACAACCTTATAATTCTCTAATTCTCTTACTTGAAAATATTTGAATCAAAATGTCAGTTTTCAACTAGAGAAAGGAAGTGTTTTGATTCCTTTTTCTCTTCCTTGTTTTTCTTCTGAAATTTTCATGAACCATAAGGAAACAAACATAGAAATAAATAAAAAACCAACAACCCTGTCTCTTCAAAATGTCATTGAAATGAATGCTTCTTTGCAAAATATTTTAGACCTAGGAAAACATATTAAAACCTACTTTAGTCTACATGGCTATCTCTATGTTCAAAATTGTTGCTAAAGTAAAACTCACTTTGTAATCACTGTTTTCATTTTATGATTCAGGACTTTTTTTTTTTTTTTTTTTTTTTCTCTTTCAGTCTTTCCAGATTTGTGCCTGAAATTTCAAAAGCTGAGTCCTCTGCACTTTGCAGATAATAGAAACACGACGAAATCATAGTCCCATCGAAATCAGTGGTAAAACCATACTTTGGATCACAAATTTCAGCAGTAATGTTGTCACAAAGGGAATTTAATTTTCGGTGTATTATCTGTTTTTGACTAATATTGTCCTGAACTCATCCTGCAGATTATTTTATCTTGCCTTCTCTTATAACATAGCAGCTGAATAAGACCTTGTTTCTTCTTTAATAATGAACTACCTCCCACTGAACCAAAGGGAAACTTTTTGCTTTCAGGCAACCTACCTGGGGGAAGAACTTCTAAAAGTTAAAATTTTAATTCTCCACCCATGCAGTATCATTACTAGAAGAGGGACTTTTTCTGTTACCCTGCTTATTACTTAATTATTGAATCATAGAATCATTAAGGTTGGAAAAGACGTCCAAGATCACCTGGTCTAACCATCCCCCTACCACCAATGTCATCCACTAAACCATTTCCATAAGCACCACATCCAACCTTTCCTTGAATACCCCCAGGGACAGGGACCTCAGTACCTCCCTTGGCAACCCATTCCAATGCCTAGCTAAAGAGATGGAAAGGAGTGAGCATGACAGAAGCCTTAAGCAACAAGCAAGCTGACTCAAAGCCTTGAGTAAACAGTTGCACAAAAGAAAAAAAAAAAAAAAAGGAAAAAAAAGAAAAAGAAAAGAATAATATCCATCTGATAGTTCTTCCCTTTACTTCTGGCTGTGTCTGTCTTTCCTAGTTCCAGTGGCTGCAGAAAGCACTCATCTGTGCATGCAGAAGTGATACTCGATTGTTTCAAATTGAAGTTATGTGAAAACATTTGATTTTATGTTTTAATTATAAAGACACATATAATTTCAAAGCTGTTTCTATTGTTTATGCATTTTTGCTTGGTTGTTATCCACCTAACTTCGCTATAATACATTTAATTGGATGGAGTCATCATCCTGTCCAGATGTACATGTGACAATTTTTATTCATGTGTGGTACTCTAAAGATGAATAGAAAAGATTGGGAAATTCTCCTGAATAGGGTATTTTCAGCAGGCTTCAGTTTTTCCCTAGAAATCCATTGGGACACTGAGAGCATTTTGCATATATTCACATTACCTAGCTCCATCTGAAATACTGTTTTTAAAGTACTGCCATTGTCTTTCCAGTAATTTCTTCACTCTGATGCTCTTTACCTGTATGCTATGACCCTCCATTAGCACTACTGAAAAACAGTGAACCTCTTTTCCTAATATTTAGCTCAGAAAACTCAAAGAAACTACTGCTTAAAACTTTTTGTGTGGTTAAATTAATCTTTTAACACTGATGATTAAGGTCTGTAATGTCAAAATCAGAAAGGGGAGCAGGTTGCTCTGTGTATGGTGACTGTGGTTATTGTAATGTCCGTGATGGGGACGTGTCATGCATTTGAATCAGAACATCCCATTTGCAGAAAAGATGCCAATGTCTAAAAACCAGTGATGTCCACCCAGCAACACCATGGTTCATAAACGGTACTCACTCACTGTGAAGGGGGTGGGGAGGGAGGGAACATACTATGCTGGGGTCACATAACCCATTTTTCACCATAAGCAGCAACAGATAGTTAAAAGCTGCCTCAGATTTTTTTTGAAATGCAACCAAAAACCTAGTGACTGAAAAGTAGCCATACCCCTAAGCAGGAACCCGAGACAAAAAAGTGGATAAAATATGTGAGGAACCCCTGTGCTAACGTTTATACAATACATGTTAATAAACTACAGGTTTTTACCTATTCTATAGAAGTGGTTAGTGCCTGTACCCATGCTAACTATTCTGTGGGGAGTAAATTACCAACCCCTTACCATGTTTTCATTTGGTCCTTACAGGAGCCTTTAAAGCTTTGCTTGACTCTAAGGGTGGGGTAAGAGGACTCTCAGCTCTCCCTTTTTCCAACCAAGCACTTCATTTTTTACCTATCAGTGCAGAACCTCCGCTTATTAGGAAGGTCTGTCTTGCAGTAGAGTGTCTGAACGTAGAGATTTGCTCACAATCACAGCTGGAGTGGCTTGTAGTGGAGACAGGTCATGCTGGGATCTTTCACTTTGGCACCAATTAAATTCTATGAAAGCAGAGGAGGAAATATGAGTTTGCGGTTTAAAGTCAATAGAAGCTGCAGAGCAGAGAGCAACTTGTCTTTTCATATGCTGTTCTTTGTAGATACAATATTGTTAAGAAGTCAAACTCATGCCTAGCCCCAGGGCTTAGTTGCCTATCTGTACTGTCAAATCTGTCCAACTAAGAGAAAATAATCTGAAAATAAGGCCCAAGAATATTTTGAAGAAAATGCTGTTAGGGTAAGCCATGTCAAGACTTTACTATGATCAGACTGGAACCTCTAGGTATGTGATGTTTTAAAAACAATAATATGAAATGTACTTCATCAGCTTTTTAAACCTTATTGCTTAAGGTAATTCAAGGAACGTACTGGACCTCAATGAACCTTGACATATTCACCCTTGTAACTTCCAAAAAGCGTTAGAAATGCAATAATGCTGAAATACTAATGAGCTGATGGTGAACTAGATCAAGAATTTGGCTATTCAGGACAGATGTTTTCTTAGGGCTTTAATAGCACGTCCTGAAACTTTAACTATAAAATATGACATTGGACTCAGAACAGGCAGTCTGTCAATTTTTATTTATTTATTTTTTAAACTAAGATTTACATGATGCTGAAGCCTGGTTTAATAATTTCACTTCCTTTTGCCCACAAGCACAGGTAGAATTTGACTGCTTTGACTCTGATTTTGCTTTCAATTATTAGGCTCAATCTAAACCTTGAGAAAACCTTAAGCTTTAGTTATGTTCAGGAAAAGAATCCCATCATAGAAGATCTAAAATTAAAGCTTAATGTTTTTCTGCATATTCAAAAATTTATGATGTTGTACTAGATCATTCTTGTTACCACTTAAATGTCTGCAGTGACATGTGAAACTATTTTTTTTAAAGAGCTTTGTTACCAAATTAGTGATTAGTTTCAGATAAGAAGTAGACTGATTATTCATCTGAATCTTTCAAAGAATTTGGCCTTGTTTTCTTTTTACTGTAAGCAAATGTTGCTTCAAGAGAAAGTACAAGCTGTGCCATGCATAGTCGAGTAGCATTTTGGCTGGATCAGATTTTGGTGAGTTCAGTCTTTTTCTGCCACTGAGTATGAATGTGAAGCGTGAGCTCACACGTGTTGATATTTACACCACCAGAAGTCACAATCAGTGCGTATTTGCACTAGAAGTAGTTCCCACTGGAGAATCGACAGTACAATGTATGACTCATTTGATCAGTCACAGCTAGCCAATACAACTAAAACAATAAATATTGAACACTTCATAGAAAAGCTCGTGATGCATCTGGAGATAATCTCCCTCCTAGATAATTGTTTGGATAATTGTGTTGTATAATGGTTTCAGATAATTATCTGAGTAATGAACATATTTAGAGAAACTGTGGTCTTCCCTTACAATATAATGAATATAGAAGTTACCAATTAATATGATAATCTATTGGCTTTGGTCAGTCAGTCATTTATTTCAAATTGCAGTGGAGGAAAAGAGTGCTAATTTCCATTTTGGATTAAACTGCTGTACCAAATTCAGTGTGTAAGCACTCACATTTGAAACCCTGCTGCCCTGTTTTCTGTTTTCTTTACCTTTAATTTTCCATCCAGGGGCTTAAGGTAAATGGGCAGTTGTGCTCTATGGTTAAGCAGCAGTGTGATCTCTGCAGTAATATCAGCTTTATAGAGGCATGTGCTCAGCAGAGGTCCAGACTTTGTGCTTTGTCTCTCTTTTGTGTGAGGATTTTGCTTTTGCTGTAATTGTTTTGGAATTAGATTGTGCTGTGGAATGAGTCATCTGCACAGATCATAGACCATGAGCATCTTTGCAATTTCTTTTCTCAAATGATAGCCTCGCTGTTTGCCTTTTTTTAGCAAGTACTGAGTGCTGCTGTGGGGTGATGAGGTAGAGTGAGGTGACTGTGTGGTGTTGCTGCCAGCTACCCTGGAAGAACAGAGGAGGAAGAAAGATCAGAAGATCCTCTTCTGAGACATGTACCAAAGCACCCCTGAAGCTCATCTCAGCCCAGTTTTCTGGGATAAAGTCAAAGTGATTGGGAGCTCTGCTGAATTAAAAACAAAACAACAACAACAACATCAACAAGAAAAAAAGACATAAGCTTGACCTTGAAAAAGCTTTCAGAGTTCAGTCTAAAACCTCTCTCTGTCAGGAATAAAAATATATGTATAAAAAAACATGAAGGAAAGTATCTGGGTAAATATCCTGCTTTTGAACAATTTAGAAACTTTGGTGTCTATCGAACTCTCCCATTTACCAAGGATGAGGAAGCTTCTCTGTGGTAGTTCAAATGAAGTGGATTCATTTTCTGGCATTACAAACTTTCTGATGCATGGCTTGTGCAGTCCATGCTAATCAACACTGCTTGCTTCATTTAAAATAAAAAACTGCTCTTCATAGGCCACCAAGAATATAATTGGAATCACTTGTTCACCTAAATCTTTTCTGTGGCTCCTGAAGTTAATTGCTCATGCAAGGGACAGCAATGAAGTGCATCTGCTGCCCTCTGTCTTGCTGTGTGCCGAGGGTGGTACCTGCCTGGCCCAAAAGTAGCTGGCACTGAAAGACATTAACACCTTGTGTCTGGTACCTCCTGCACGAAACAGTCTCACAGTGCTGCTGTTTCACACTGTGCCATGCCCCTGTGAAACTCACACCACTGGGCATTGACACTGAATGCTGTTGCTGAGCTCCCCTGGGGATGGGTAGCACAGCAGCATGCTGCCATGTGTTGCAAAATCACAGTGGTAGTTTGTGGCGTGTACACATAGCCAGAGATTTGACATGGTTGGGTAGGAACTTTTTCCTGGCATAGTTTGAAGGCTAAGAAAAGGCAACCTTATGGCACCATGTATGCTGAAGCGTTAAATACAACCATTCTCCAGTAATATGAAGAACTAAATTACTATTGCCACATATTTATTTACTGTTCTTTATTCTCTCTGAACAGCTCAGTTTTTCCAGAAGAAAGGGTTTTAACAGAGAAGGTAATCTAAGCACTGTTAGAAATAATTATATTCTTCCGTGTTGCTGCTAAGCTAAGTAGGCTTCAATTGTGTTTGGTTCTTTTACATTTGTAATGTATTTAGAATATTGATTCCCTCCTTTGGTAGGTATATATTTGTATGTGGCTATTGTTATACCCACCTAGTAGAGGTTTAGTTACTAAACAAGCTAAAATCAACCCATGAATTCACGTCAGTTTAATACATTTCAATTTAATTCAGTTAATATGCACTCATGGTCCCTCATGTTTTCATCCCTGCTGGCATTACGCATTTCTAATAGCAGGGCAGTTGACTGAGCTACTGATGAGTGTTGGGCACAGTGTTGGGCACAGTGGGACATCTGCAGATTTTTATATAAAAAACCTTACTCCAGTTGCTGGCTCAGATCTTAACATGGCTGTTACACATCTCAGAAACTAAATAAAATTTTGAACCAATGGAGAAGGCCTGTTAATGCTTGAGCGTTAGTGAAGAGTTGAGGAAACACTTACACCAGATTGGAAATCAAGAGAGTAAAGTAATAAAAACCTTTTTAGTGTGGATTTTATAGTGGAGAATGTATCAAGAAATGCAAATGAGGAATTCTGAGAGAAGAGAGATGCCCATTTAATGCCTATTTAGAAATATGTAGCAGTTATCCATGCATCTGTGGAACTACAAATGAAGTACAATATCCTCTGCAGTACCGCTCGGACATTGCTCCAAGGCACTGGGGAAAACATGGAAAATTATTGGACTGAAGGACCCTTGACTAGCAGTCTGGCCCCTCTTCTGGAAGTGGAGCTAACGCACCTCCACACCCAGGTATATCACTTCTGCGAAGGCTTCAAAATCCACCTGAGCATGGAAGCCAGGTGGGCTTTTCCAGATCTTCTTCCAAGGAGACCTTGGAGAACACTCTCTTATTATGGGAGGCTGAGGTTAAAATAACTTGTTGGAGTGCCAGCTCCATGCAATATCTGTTTCAGGGCGAGCCAGCTCCTCTTGAAATGTTACAGGGACTGCCAAAAGTTAGCAGTTACTGAAAGGTCTGAGATATTTTGACAAAAGTATCTTTCTTCAAGTGAACTGGCCATGAATTCCTAAAGAAGACAGTTCCCTTCTTCTTCACATGTGGAAGAAAAATCATGTGCTTGACCCTTCCCCTCCTTGCAAAAACTGCACAGAAAAGTAATTGGGTTGACAATGTGGTATTCCTTCCTTCCTGTGTTGATAGGATAATATGAAACACTCAGAAACCTTCTGATAACATTCAGTAAAACTAATTTAGTAGTGATTGAATTCTTGAAAGTTCTCATTAGGATGCTAAGAGCAAATATCTATGTAATTTGAGTATGGTCAGCTTGAGCAGTGGGAACTGATGTTGAAGGTGCCTATTCTTCATACAAACAAGACTATATTTATTTTACTTCATACTGACTTAATGCAAATATATTTGGAAGGGTTGCACTGAGGGAGAGAGAAAAAATATTCACATTGTTTTCTTTGCCAGAAATGTAATGGTTTATGTGCAGCTGTATATATTCTCAGTCATATACTGGGCCTGATCAAAAGGTATTGTACTCCCTCTAGCTTAAATTCAGCTGCTTCATGTTGTGCTGTTGGTAGTGTTCCAGTTCATCATATGCTTAGATGACTCATAGTGGATGCATTGTGCTATTTAACATAATATGTTTTCCTCTTTTTAAATTAGTCTGCAGTGTATGATGTGAAGTACAATTCACAATTAGCATTTCAGCACTATTAAATCCAGCTTGAAGTGTTTTGATGGAAACAGCAATCTGTTTTATTCTTCAGATGTCCCTAAACAAAGCAAGTTTTATCAATAGCTAATAGTGTATATTATACGGTATTAACTGGTGTCTTTCAAATTCAATCATATTTAAGAATTGATGTTTCATAAGCCACTAGCAGTCAAAGAACCCGGTCTCACCTCTTTTAACAGTACTGAATAGTAGTGGACTTGATTTGCTCTTGATTTATCCCCATCACTTCTGTCAAGCAGCAAGAAGTGGAGCTACATCTCTGGAGGTGCTTGGTCATAGCCTACCATAATTGGGCAACAGAAAACATAGTGGCCTAGCTGAGATGTTTTTGTAAGTGAGATAGCCAAATTTGTTGGCATGCCCATGTTGATTGTGCAGCCCTCCAGGCTTGGCATTTAAAGTGAAGAACTTTGATAAGGCTTCAGGGGAAAAAAAAAATCCAGCTGCAAGAGCTGAAGAGAGAACAAATAACACATGCACACACTTTAAATGGATACAAACTGTGTTGAAAAATAAAGAGGCATGGGTCTGAAAAATGTTACAAATAGAAGGAATAGAGCATATGGAATAGAAAAACAAAAGAAAAATAAAGTAGGGGGAGAGCTAGGTGAATCAGTGAGGAAGAGGCAAAGAGCAATGACCTGACTGACCATACCTTGGAAGCAACAGAAAAGGGGGATGAAGGGGACGCTGGGGGGTCATCAAATGCAGAATGGGGGTTAGCATGACATTGCTCTCATTAGCACCACCATGTGCAGTGACATTGGTGCAGCAATGTGTCTGAGCAGTAGTGCTGACAGAACTGTCTGAAGAACAGATGTCCCAGATGGAAACTCTGCGTCCCACCCAAGATAGATTGCATATACAGTAGGCACCATGCCTTGTGGAAATTTTGGACTAAACAGGGCTATGTGGATCTTCTGGTAGAATTTGCAAAGTAGTACACCCTAGCATATCTTTTTATCTGTTGGACACAAATATGGGACCTAACAGGCAGAATGAAGGCTATTCAGTTGAGCTGTCTCTGCCATCTGTACTGGGGGTTCTTTGCTCCAAGCCAAGGTCCCTATACATTTGACATTTCTGATGTTTTCAATCAATCAGTTTAGTCAAACACTGCTTAAAGCTCTGCTGATGGAGATTTCCTCACTTCCCATATTTTTTTTTTCTGCTGGCTTAGATACCACTGAAGACTTCTTAAAGACCTTTTGCTGCAATATAAACTCTTAGTATTTCATCCGGTTCATAGAGATCATATTTTCTTTTGTGCCTTGCAAGAAGTCTTCTTCAGATAAAATAATTTCAATCCTTTTGGCTTTTCTTCTTAGATCAAATCTCTTTGACTTTACTCACCACTCTCCTCTGGATTCTTTACTTCTGGTCCACATCTTTCTTGAAAGGTGATGACTGACACCTGAGGCATCAGATCTGCTGAGACTCTTGCTGGTGGAAAAAAAAAATATATATATATATATATATATATTATTTCACATGTTTTACAGATGATATTACTGTATGAAAATCTCAGTACAAGGACCACTAATTTCTACAGAGGTAGACCATTAATGGGTCATTTTGTGTTTTCAGCTCCTAGATCTTTTCTAACATGGCTACTGCCATGGTTGTTTGTTTCCCATGTTGTATTTGTGCATACCTACCTAGAGCTAGAATTTACACTTACTTAATTGCATTTTTCCTGATCATATCTTAGGTTTGTCATAAACATTTTGCTTTTTAATACCCTAGTTTTTGCAGTCCTGCACATCCTGCTGCCATCTAACCAAGCATGACCTCTGATAAAACACTTGGGTTGTCAAGAAAATGGTGAACGTACAAGGCCTCAGTAGTTCTGACCAGTGAAAACCTCTACTTGGAATCTCATTCATGTACTCTGAGATCTCTATATGAAGTGAACCACGGCAAACCAAAGCGGACACTGAGAAGATTGACTTTTGATTCTGACCAGGATCAAAATTGAATGCAAAGAAAATTGTGAGAAAGGGAATAAGATACGAGAAAAATAGAATTTTTTGCCCAAGTGATTGAATGTAGTTTTGCTTTCCATTAGTTTTAGCAGCAAAGAGAACTTATGACTCTATCTATGTCTTCTCTTCACTTGATTTTAACTTTGTCCTTATAGTTCCTTTTGATTATAATGTTCCATGTTTCTTATCAAGAAGCTCAGTCATAAGGAACTGGCAGCAGATTTAGAGATTCCATAACAAAATCTGTTTCCTAGCTCTAACTTTCAATTAATAATTAATGAGCCCTGAATAGGGCTTCAGATCTTCAAACTGTCATGAGGGCCTTTACATATTAGGGACTTGAATTCCTACAAAATATTTTTAATTGTTCTGAAACCAGGTAAATGCAATGATAAGCTTGTTTAATCCATTTATGAAATTGACTTGGAGCCAGAATTCAGTAAAAAGCCAACACGAGACACGAATTACCACATTTAGTACGACAATTAAAACCTTATGATGACTCAAACATAAACTATCAAAAGCAGCTACAACAACCCTAGAGCAGAGAAAAGACCAGTTTGTGCAGAGAGCAGATAATAAAATGGATGTCATTGCTTGGAAGAGCCAGGTATACTAGGTGGTATACAAAGAGTGAATGCTCTTTATCTGCACTGTGTAAATCGCAGATCAAAATACGCAGTGGTTCAGAACATCTTTAAAATATATAGGCTCCCTCATCTTCTCTTGCTTGATTTTGCTTTAGATCTAACCCCTTCAGAAGCTTCTTGTGATTTGTTTAATGTATTATGGATGTTTTCTTCCTAATGGCTAAAGCCCGTGTCTGGCTCCCTGTGGACTAGACTCCAAGGATTTGGCCAAAGAAAGAATTTGCCCATTTTCTTAATTGTTTTTACAGACTGATACAATTTAAAAACTCCCAGTTGAAAAATAATTGTTTCTTATTAGTAGTAAATAATTGACAGTTTGCCAAGTAGCACGAGGCAGTTCTGTATGTCTCAAAAATTGAAGTGTGTCACAGAGTCATAGAATGGTTTAGGTTGGAAGGGACCTTAAAGGTCACCAGGTCCCAACACCTCTGCCGTAGGCAGGGACACCTCCCAGCAGACCAGGTTGCCCAAAGCCCCATCCAATCTGGTCTTAAACAGTTCTAGGGATGGGGCACCCACAACTTCTCTGGGCAGTCTGTTCCAGTGCCTCACCACCCTCCAAGTATAGCTTTTCCTCCTTATATCTAATGACAACAAGTTGAAAAGATGACAACCAACAAAGTTGTGTTATTCTTCCAGTCACCTTTGCCATTCACCTCTATTACTCTTCCGGTAATGTCCTGTGAAACTTTTATTCTATGTGCTTCATATGTATCAGATAGTCTTTTGGGTAGGACCCATCTAGTGTGCCCTGAGCCTTCCAAAAATCATGTGCTTCATCTATGCTAATGATTTGACCTTCATCTATCATTGTGGAGAGAGTGAAAGCTCTGCTGGGCAATTTGATGAATGATTTGCTGCCTGGAGGTGTGTGTGGCTTTCCTACCCCTTTTTCCAAAGAGAAGCAGAATGACAACAGGCCAGGCCTGTCTTTGGATAGCTCAGGTTATAAGTGACTGACTCTGTCCTTGATGCATGTTTCTGATTTGCACCTCACCCTGTGAGCTGAGCTCCAGGGCTCTTGCTGGCTGATTCTGAGATCCAAAGCATGAGACCCAAAGCTTTTGCTCTTTTAAAGGCTGCAGAAGGACTGCACTACCCTCGTGCTGAAAAACAAGGGGAGACAGAAATAACAGTGAAATTATACCCCTAATACTGCAAATGTCTTGCACATCTGACAATATATATATATAGAAACAATATAGTAAACAATATATATGAAGTAAGAATAAAAAAGCTAAAGTATAAAATGTATTCCCTCAGCTCTGAGGCTGCATTTTATTTGGGGCATTAATTTTCTGGAATTATTTGAGCTGATACTTACACTGTCATTTGCAAAATGGGTTTGCTATTACAGTAATTTTGGTAGAGAGAGGCATTAGTCTGTCTTGTAATCCGCATACTCTCTGTGTGTGTGAGCAGTATGGAGCATGTAGGTGAATAGGGGAGCTATTAAATATTCTTTCTGCTATAACTCAAATAAAAATTAAAGCCTGAGGCAAGAGTGGTTTTTTTCCTAGCTACTCTGGGTTTCAAGGGCTGAGTGCCTCCAGTTATAGTGTCCTGTGCTGGAACTTGGCTTTGGAAAACTTTGTCACCTGATTTAACATTTCTTTGCCTTCTGAAGGAGACATCCTACTGATGAGTAGGCATCACACAGGTTTCGTATCCATCTTTCAAAATAGCAAGGTAGTCAGGGTTTGTCCTACAACTGGTAAAGAGAAACTTGCCGGTAGTGAATTGTTTGGGGCTAACTTCTCTGCCCTCTCATCCTTGCAAAAACCCCCACTCCAGCTTCCTTGTTCATGACCTTATTCGTAGTGTTTGGACTTTATTCATGAAAGACTAAAGGTTAAGTGGTTGGCCCTTACTTTTTGAGCTTTGGCTTTTACTGTGTTAAAAGTGAAGTTTTTTTTGAATTCTGCAGACCTCCAGTTCCATCATTTTGGGGACAAAAGGATTCCCAAGTTAGAGAATTATCTGTAAGATATATTGACTGTTTTTTTCTTCCTATTTAGCCTGTGTTGTAAGCATAGCATAGCATAGCATAGCATAGCATAGCATAGCATAGCATAGAATAGAATAGAATAAAATAGAATAGAACAGAACAGAACAGAACAGGACAGAACAGAATAGTTCAGTTGGAAGGGACACTCAAAGAGCATTGAATCCAACTGCCTGAGCACTTCAGGGCTAAACAGAAGTTAAGGCACTTTGCTGAGGTCGTTGTCCAAATGCCTCTTGAGCACTGACAGGCACCAACCACCTCCCTTGGAAGCCTATTCCAGTGTGTGACCACTTGGCAAAGAAATTTTTCCTACTGTACAGCCATAATGTACTGCTGCAATAGCCTCTGACTTAAAAGCATCTTTTTTGTTCAGTTTGTAGCATTTGTGAGCATGCAGTTTGTTCCTACATTGCTCCAACTTCTTGAAGACACTTCTTGAGTGCATTTTTTGCATTCCTCTTTCTGCATCTGTTATCCTTGACATTTAATGCTCTTCATTCTGTAATATTATATTATCTGCTTACTGTGCTCAACGTATTTAGTGAATATGGCTCACGGTTTGAACTTAGTTTCTGGCTTGCCTCTAGCAGCTACACTTCTAACAAACTGTCAGCTCCAGCAAGTTATTTTTTTTTTGCCCAAGAGGATTTTAGTTTGATTTAGTTCTGATGAAATTCTGTACCTTTTAAAAGTCACACTATGGACCGATTTTAACACAGTCACTATTTTCTCAGTTATGGAAGAAAGAACCAGAGAATTTTATGAACTACAAATTTCACTTGAAGATGCATTTCTATTTTTAAAAAATAAAACTTTCTGAAATATCATTTTCAATATAATTTCCCAATTAGGGAAAAATGATGAAAATGTCTTTTTCATTTTAAACATAATGAAATTTTGTAGTTTCTCATTTAAAAATACTTATCATTTTCAAGCTCAATACTTTAATTTATATTATATTAATTAATATAATGTTAAATCAAAATCTGAAGAAAAATATATTATTAAGTGGAACATTTCAATATATCCAGTTATTTTTGTTTTATTAAATTTCCTTAGAAAATAAAATTCAGCCTTTTCTTTTGTCTCTATTTGGAATGAAAACAAATCTGGTATTTTCTAGTAGAACAGAAAGTCTGTGTTCAAACCAGCACACACTGACTTTATTTGCTTAGTATTGTAGGTTAATTTTATCTGTCAAGCTGTGTGGAGTGGAATCTACATGAAAAAGGTCACTGTTTTTAGGTATATACGATCTTTGTCATCATCTGGAGAAGGCGGTAGTAATTTTGTACATAGCTGTAGTCTTCTGGGTTAGTGCTTCTTGACTTCACAGTTAGCTGAGTGCCTCAAGCATATGGAAAGTTACTTTGATGGTTTTCTGTTGTTCATTATGTTTAATCTAATGCATCTTTTATTTATATTTCCATATTTCTTATAGTTGCATGAGCAACAGTTTGTATTCAACTATTATTTTTCTGTAACTGCTTTGGAAAACAATTTATAAGTGACAGGAACAAATTATCATTTGAATTAAATATTAGTGATCCCCTTGGTGAAGAAGAAATTAATCACAGAAGAAGATATGTGACAGGGCCAGAGAAGGTAATGCACACTTGTAGTGGGTTTACATGGCAAGATTCTGGTAGCAGGGGCTGCAGGGGTGGCCGCTGAGAAGAATCCAGAAGCTGCCCTGTGTTAAGGGCCAGTTTCAGCCAGCTCCAAAGGGACCTGCCGCCGTCCAGAGGTAAGCTAATAAGCAGTGTTATTTGTGCCTCTGTGAGAGCGGATTTAAGAAAGGGAAAAAAATGACAAAAATGCTGATTTTTGGAGATGTAAGAAAAAATTACAGAATTTGGAAAGTCTGAAAATGGAAGGAAAGCGTAATTGGTGCAGTAAGTGAATGATGTTTCAATCCCTAGTAATTAAAACCCTGGCCCATTTTTTTTTTTTTTTAAACCTACATATAGCAGTTGTGGGGCAGTCAGCCATGTCATTATGTTATGACATGCCAGAAAGGAACTGGGTATCTTAGTGATGTATTGCCTCATGTTTGTCTTCACAGTTTCCTAGTTTTCAATTTCACATTGCCACTTGAAATTTACTTCTACACTTTCATATAAGTCTTGCTTGTAATAAAGGATCCAAGACTTTCAGTGGGAAGTAAGAATCTAGTTCTGGCCAAAATAAAGATGACATCAAAAACACTATCTATCGCTCTACTCTGTTTTTGGAGGTTACACGACATACTAGAAAGTCAAATATCAGACAAATGTGATGAACACAAATGAGCACGAATCTATTGAAGGAAAATATATATGTCCTTCATTGGAGTGATGTAAACCTAGCTTTTAGAAAGGTTTGAGAAAACTGTCCTTGAAAGAACAGTCTTGTGTTGTAAACCCTGAACTGAAAGACTTATAATGGTTTTTATTTTAATTGCTATTTTCCAAAACGATTATTCTTTTACACATTGGGAATCTAATGCTGCCATTGAAATCACAAGCTGCAATCTCCCCTTGGGGAGCTTCACGGGTGCTTTACCACACTAGAGCCCATGCTTTCCATACTTCTGGACTCCTGTTACAATTATGAACCCCCATTTTACTAGTTTGTATTAAAAATATCTTGCATATTTCCACCAGAAGCTACAGTTCACTGAAATGCAAGGGTACTTGGCTTGGAATTTGTCTTTAGCTAGGCAAATTGAAAACCCTCATTATACATGTAAGGCATAGTGGTAGCAAAAATTTTGCTAAAGTTTATCCTTACAAAACACCATACGTCAAGAAGAAGTCATTTAATCTACCCAGGCTATTTCCCACTGCTTTAAGCATGAATCTTCTTAGGCTGACGCCTGGAAAATGAGTGTGCAAACTGAAACAAGAATATCTGTCTTCAGCTTCTGCTTTGCCTTTGTGGTATGTCCCTGTGGAAGTGCCCTTCCTAAAGCTATCCGAAAAGACATTCTTTCCCCCCTCATTTTTTTCTCATTAAAATCTTTGGTTATGAACACTGCAAATTCCCAGAGCACATGATTTTTTAAACACAAAGTGGCACTGGGATAACTGGAAGCATCTGGTAATGAAGCATCCAGAGAACACTGCTCACACTGCAATTGCTTGGCTGAGCAAACTGTTGATAGACAGGAAAATAATGCTTGCTAAAGGATAGTCTGGTCTTCAAAGAGAATTATGTTTACCCAGATAAACATGATTTTCAGAAGCAAGAGCAATCAAAAGCCTTTCATTTTGAACATTTATAGTGAGAGAGATTCTTTATGGTTATTATTCCATTGTATATTTTGTTAAACAGTTGGTATCTTTAACAAATGGCATTTTTTTGTCTTGCTTTCTTGTTTTCATGCCTTGACATTTAATATAGACCCTGTATTATAGATTTCAAAAAATATGCCATTGTTCTGACACAAATCATATTTTATGGGATAAAATAGCTATGATTTGACTGCAAAGAGCAAGGAATGAGGCAGTCTTTTGAAAATATGACATTGCCTTCTTTGTAACCTGCACAATTAAAACTGGTTCTCAGAAAGACATTTCATGACTTTTTCCTTTGATTCTTTTAACAGTGAAGATATGTATCAGATTCTGTTCAAAGATTTAGCCACTCCACTACTTGTTGAATCAGTGGTACCATTTGCATATGTTGCCATACAGGATCACAGGATAGCATTTTTCTTCTGATGTAGTATAGGTCTTCCCCATTTATTCCCCCATTTATTCCTTAGCCTAATACTCATCAGGCATCTTCATTGTGAGGTTCTCCAAATCATGTGTTTGCATATTGAAGCTTTAGCAACCCACAGTTTCTTTGAGCCCACTGTTCCAAGCCAATATGAGATCTCACATATCAGTTACTTTTCTGCCTCATTGTTTGCATTTATAGCTGGATTAGTTCAAGCCCAGTGTGAAAAAAAATGCACACTTTAAAGAGACTGTTAAGATATATTTCTTAAAGTGCATATATTTTTCTTTATTTTCTGAAACTCAGAAGACAAAAATTGCTGCAGAACTTCCTAGAAAAGGTGTTGAGATCTGACAAGGAAGGAATCAGCATCCTGGAAAAGGGTATTGGAAAACTATTGCATTTATATCTACATTGACTACTTTACCTAGGGGTTAAAAAAAAAAAAAAATTCTTAGAAAAATCTGAAAATCCTGTTTCTAAACTTCAGCTATTAAAGGTGGTGTTTGGTTTCCTCTCTGCTTGCACAATCTCTACTGATGCATCTGATACTGATCCAGGGGATGTGGTGGCCACAACTTGTCCATCTTTCCTATGCCTACTGTGAACCTCAGCAGCAGCAGATAAGGCAGAGCACCCTATGATAATCATGAAATTCATGAGAGTGGAAACCATTTAGGAACATGTTTCAAAACAAACTACAGACGCTGTAAGGGTGCCCAACACGACATTGCAGAATAAATGCAATTTATACTGAGTCAATGTATGCCTAAACATATGCTTTCCCTCTACCAAAGTACTGACTTCAATTTAACCTAGCCTAAATTTTATTGATGCTTAACAGATAACTCAGAAATAATTTCCTGAGCTGAGCCTAATTCTAAGGCAATTCAGATTGTCTTATTCACTGAAGCTGCACTTTTTAGCCAACTTTTTTTTTTTTTTTTTTTTTTTTTAGTTGAATTGGATATAGTGTGGTTTTTGTTTGCTTTTTTGTTTGTTTGTTTGTTTGTTTGTTTTCCTGGAACAGAAGTGTTTTCCTTGTTACTTTGCAACACTTTCCCATTAGATAGTGATCTCTTTCTTGACTTTTTGCTCTTTTTCACATACATTGTTATTTATAAGTACTGCATGACATGAAAAATTTACATTTTTCTGTTCATGATTGTATCGCTCTTTGCTTATTGTTATCCAGAATTTGCTATCAGGAGCAGACAGCAGAAATTTACTTTTGGTGCCATCATTAATATTGAAAGGCCGAAGAACTACTGCCAATCTCTATCACAACCCTTTATAAATTCTTTTCCTCTCATAACTCACTTCCTCTCTTTGGCCAATTTGCAGTCTAGTGAGCCAACTTTTCACTTATTTCATCTTTCTGCACTTTAACCTTTGATGAAGTGCTTGCCTAAATGCTTTTTGAAGATGTAAGTGCTTCACTCTACTTTTGCCGAATCCTGTAGGATTGAAAAGTCTGCTGAGCAATTCAGGTTCTTATTCACCTTTTGTAAGTTTTTATTTCTATTTAAATATAGATTTAAAAAAAATAAGAGTAAAAAAAAGTCATGTATCTGTCACAAACAAAAGCAAAGCATCACTTGAATTAAATGTCAGGATTAATTAATAGTCAGATGAAAAGCTTCTGAAGATGAAAAATACTCTTTTACACCAAATTTCACATTTCTTCTTCTGAAAAAGAAGACAGATAAGCAGCATTTAAAGCTGATGGCATTGACTCCATTGCAAGAGGCAGGCACAAAGCCATCTGTGTCCCACAGTCACCACCCAGCCTCCCGGTGATGGTACACAGTTGGAAGGAGTAAGGCAGCCAGAAAAGATAACTTCTGCATTTTGCACATGATGATGAAGTCATGCACAAGGGGAAGGGTGCCCCAGGAAGGTGCAGATTTATGCATCACACACAGGTACCTGTGCTGCTGGCCTCTGTCTGCTGCCACAGTCTGAAAGTTTAATGGTAGTGGTCAGCAGCAGAGCACAGCCCAGGCTCGAGGGACAGACTGTTTGTAGTGCATGTTCCCACAGCACTTGCTTTCTGACCTGTCTAGAGGGAATTCCAGTAGCTGATTTCTAATGACAGCTTTTCAAATAGCTGAGAGAGAAACCCAGGACCCTTTTTACGTAGAGCTGATGCATTTGATTGGAGATTGTCTCTGATAGACTCTCCATATGGCTAGACCAGTCTGCATGCTCATTTTGGAGGGCAGTTCTGGCTCTGCTACCTGTTTCTTCCTCCATCTGGGGCTGAAATGACACAGAAGAGGAGGGCTGCTTGGGTCTGAGGGGAAGGTGAGCTAAAGAGCTCTGGGACATGGAGAACTCAATGTTAGTCATGGCTTTAAAGTTACCTCTGATACTGTTAAAATCCTATTAATCTAAAACATCTGCTGCTTACTAATGAGTACCTTTGATCCTAAACCTACCTCAGACCCATTTTGCTGTTTTCCCCAAGGGCCAGACATCAGCCAGGCAGACTAAGGAGAAGGGAGAGCTGCTATACTGCAGCTGGGGAGGAGGCTAATATAGCAAGTCTGGGCTGTGCTCCACAAAGCCTAGGGATGGTGGGATCATCACCAGTCCAGATGCTGCTCTCCAAGCCTGACCACACCAGAGTTGCAGTGGGCAACCCCAATGCTCAGTGTAATGCCCATGTTGCTATTCTGAGATGTAAACATGTCCAAAAGGCATGTTCTTCCTTGTATTGATGAGCAGAGCTCCAGCTTCTGCGAAGAAATGTTTTATCTACCACTGCCAGGGTATGAATGGATCTATCAATTTTGTTCAGAAAAAAGATTCTGTAGCACCCACCTTCCAGTCCCCTGTTTAGAGCATCCTTACACTCTGCTGTATTTTTCTATTTCCCTTTTTGGTTTCTTTTCTCATGATAGTTCTGGTACTTTTTTTTTCCCCAAAAAAGTCTCTGTGTTGGAATGAAAAAAGGAAGTATGAAAACAAGGAAGGAAGGAAGGAAGGAAAGGCTCTGCCACTTCTAGTGGTATATAACTTCCTGTTTTTTCTATGCAAGGTAGCTTGCCCTTTGGAGGGATTCTTGCTCTCAGGGAGGACACCTTTGCCTGGAATTACTGTGGACTGAACTGCAGTCCTCAGCAGCAGCTCCCAAGGACACTGCCATGGTATCAGCTCTTGTGTTTTAAACTAAGTCTTTTCTCTGGAAACCAGTGAGACTCCAGAGTAGATGACAGAGGTCTTTGGAAAATCGTATATTTCAGGAAACAAAGTATAACTCTTGTGGTGAAGGATCATGGGCAATGTGGCTGTCAAGCTCATGGATGAGGCTTGTGCAGTGCTTTACATCCCGAGACAAGACTAAGGAGAAGCAAGCTGAGTTTGGGCTGTTGGGCAGTAGTGGGGAAGGAGGAGGAAGAGAGAAAACAGTGAGATTGAATGAAGTATGGGTATTTTAAGAGGACAATTTAAAAGACTGAAAATTTTGCTGAACCTCATGTAATAATAGAGGTCGTGGAAGAAATGTTAAACAACTGTGTCTTCATTATTTGCTGTTGGTCCCTCTGGCTTTTGTTGAAAGTAAATATTCATAGTTAATTTTGTTACATCCCCAAAACAGTATCTTACAACAAAGCATTGTTCTTATTACAATTTTTAGAGTGTTTATGAAAATGAATCAATTAGTCAGCAAGCAGAATTGAATTTCAAATGTGAAATGAGATACTCATGTTAGGTATAGCCATATATACAAATTATGTGCACTTTGCCATAAATTACACGAGTGTTCAATGCTGAAACATTGAAACATGATTGCATTTAGAAGATTTGAAACACTTTTCATTTTCATACTTTGAAAGATGGCTAATAATTTAGGCCTATTCAATGAAAAATATGCCTAGAAAGAAATGTATTAGTGACCTAGCAAGACAAGTTTTGTCACTAAGTTGCTATTGTTAAAAAAAAAAGCTAAAATTTTGCTGTAAGAAATCGTGTGCAGGTAAATCTTTACCCCTATAATGGCATCTCTAGATAGGCAAACAGATCAACCTAATACTTTTTAAATTGCATGGACTAATGATGGATTTTCAAGCTCATTATTTCAGAGAGAGAGGTCTATTTAATTTTGTTTTCAGTGATAATATTATGTAGTTGGTAATCCCTTGCAGTACAGATTCACCAGCAGTGACCTTAATTCCCTCACGTGTTTGTCTGTTTCTCTTTTTCCTTTTACTTTCCATGTAAACAGGGAACTCTCAATTGAAAAAAATAAATAAATTGAAATTGAAAAATGAACAAAACTCCATCTCTTAAAAAACAAACAAACAAATAACAACAACAAAAGAACGGGTTCTTGCCCACACCTGATGTGAAAAAAAAAAAAAAAAAACAACTCACAATTTCTCTTCAATAGATAGCAAAAGACTTTCTTTTCATATAGATGAAAATGAATGTGCTGATAAATGCAGAAAAGAGAGTGCATGTTTGTCAGGTGGTGGTTCAGTCCAGAGAAGAAGGCAGTATTGTACTATATTAATGGTTGGACTTTATGATCTTAGAGGACTCTTTTGATTTTCCAAACAAAATGGTTCAATGATTCCATGTAAAGAGGAAAGCATTGTAGTTAACAGCAGCATAGGAAGAAAAGGTGACCTCTTAGGGTGATGTCTTCTTGCCTTCCTTGCTGTCTCAGCATATAATCTTTCACATTCATAAGGCAACATCTTAAAGTCAGCAAGGTGTCTTCCCACCATTGTTCCTACCCACAGCTCTCCTAGAACCTCCTGGGCTTGACTGTGGGAAACCTTGTTCTAACGTTGGGTTGCAAGGAATATAACATAATATAAGAATGCAAAAAAATAGCTGATTCTAATCAACCTGGAGCTCTTTCTAGCCAATGTGTCTCTGGTTGCAGCCAGTGGCAGATGCCTCATCTCTAGGAGCACTGTCACAAAGCAAACAAAAGCTGATGTTTCTGTGGTGTATTCTCCCTGCTCCCAAGAATTTGTGGCTTAAGAACCTCTTTTACTTTTCTCCTGTGGTAAATGACACCAGCTTGTTTAGAGATGACCTGCAGAGTGAATCCATCCTGTGGTGCAACTTTTGGGCAAAACATTCCTACGTAACAACTGGAAAAAAAAGAAAAAAAAAAAGTTCTTCTTAGGCTATAACGTACAGCCTTTCCATTCCCAGAGGCCAGATGATGGTTTTCTTTCTGCCACTGCATGCTATCTTTTTCTAGCAAAGTACCACTGAGGTCACTAGCAAGCCATAAAGGTAAGGTAACTTTAGATGTGAATTTCACACTCTAAGATCTATTTTACTCAGTATGTTGTAGCCTCTTTTCTTTCTAAACAGTTTCCGTTTTTATGCTATGCTTTAAGGCTAATTATTCTCAATTTATTTGCACAGCTCTGCATTTGCCATCTATTATTCCTGAAATATAAAATGATCTGCATTCTTTTATATCTGGCTGCACTGCCTAATTATTCCTCATTTGTTTTTATTCTCTTCCAATTTAGTATCATCTGCAAAGTTGGAAATCATGTTTTCATATCATAATTAGACCTCTAAGAACCTAAGAAAACTGCTTGGTGAATAAGCATGCAAAGTTTTTTTTTTGTTGTTTTTTTTTTTTTCCCACCCTATTCTCATTTTAATGGAGATTTAAAGTGAGACAATAAATTAGAAATGCATGGAATTATGAGTTAAGAAATTCAAGTGGTTTGCCTACGGGCCATAATGCTACAGCAGCAGAAAGTGATATGAAAAAGTAGTTATGATAAGGAAGTTGGTTAGGAATGACTGATGAGGATGCAGAAGCTGAGCTGATGTGCCCAGCTCTTTGCCCCCTCTGCCGCATTAGAAGATTCACTTATTTGGGCAGGGCATCTTCTCCTGAACAGACGGTGTCAGAAGTATAAAAGTTCCCTTCCTGTTCTGCCTGATTGCCATGTCACCAAAGTTCAGAGGAAAGTTGGTCAGCATGTGACTTTGATGCAGACATAATTTTCTACCTTGAGCAAGTCATTATCTACCCCCAAGGTTAGAGAATGGCCCACTGTTAAAATATGTCTTACAGTATTTCCTGCATCTCACAGACACATATCTCACACCTGAAGAATAAAGAAGATAGAGGCACACTCACTATGTGACAGAAAAGAGCTCTTTTAATTTTCTTACTTAGCATACTGCAGCAGAAATCAACAAATCTGATGTTTTCTAATACCAGCAAGGCAGAGCAATGCTGTAGCCTTTGCTTCAGTTACACGTATATCTGGCAGTCCCTATCTTAAATAGAATAAGCACCATAGAGTATAAATCTTTTTTGTCTTTGGCTCAAGTTGTAGCAACTGAAATGTATTGTTTAAAGTGTTACAAAGCTGTAGATAATTCAACTGAATACATATTTTCTAAAATGTGTAAAAATAGGATGAGGGGATAACTGTCACAGAAACAAACATAAACCTTCAAAGTACATAGAAGATCCTCTACTCATGGTACCTGTTTCGGTCTGTGTATTTACGAACATGATTAATGTTGGGATCTGCAACACTCTCAGACAAGGAGCACACCTGATGGATCAGCACAGTACAGGATTATCTCTGAAACTAGTGATCTTATTCAGGGAAGGCCCTTGTTTCCTCCTCCTCTTCATTTCCAGGTGGAAGAGGTGATGTTCTCTTTCTTGCACTATACAGGCAGATAACCAACTTTAGTTGATATCCAGCAGAGATCTACAGAGTCAGAGTGGCTCACACTATTTGTATGAGTTAGATGGGTGTAGGCTTTGCATGTGCACCAGCAAGTTTAGGACGACCATGATATCGTCCACTTTCCAGTACAGACAATGCTCAGAACAGGTCACATGAATTAAATTGCCCCTTCATTCTGGTCCCATAGCCTTAATTCTGTTGTGACATATCATAAAACCAGAAGATGAGCCATAGGAGGTCAGCTATGCCTCAATGTTTGCTGCTTTGGTGCTCCTGTGAATTCAGGCATGAAAAGTGACACTCATTTTCCAAAGTCACTGCCACTGGAAGAGGGTGCAAGAGATGCTTTTGGGAGCAAGACTGGGTGAGCCATCATACTTGTGGAGTCCATCTAATGATCTGAACATCTTTGGGCCTGATCCTGATTTCTCCTGATTTCCTGCACAATGTGCTCTAGGTGATCCTGCTTGGTAGGGGGTTTGGACTAGATGACCTTCAGAGGTCCCTTTCAGCCTTGGCCATTATCTGATTCTGTGATTCTGTCTGTCAGGAATAGCTCTTTCAAACTCAGAATAGCTGTGCTAGTGACAGGATCACCATACGGCACAAGAGATCAGAGTCACATCATACCTGCCAGAAGGGATAGATTTTTTAATTTCAGACTGAGGGTTTTTTGGCCCACACTTTCTAGGCATGTTCAATTACAGGTGCAACTTAAGTCATTTATATGTCTTCCTGACTGACAGGTATATCGGTTAATGTCCTACCTGCAAAATTATGCCCACAAGTATGTGCAGCTGTTGTTCTGAGAGAACAGAAGGAATGCATGATATGGTACTTTAGTGACTTAACTCTTCTCTGTGGGGTGCCAAAAAGAAGGAAAAATTTCTAAAGAATCATTTGATCCTAATAAGATAGGACATTTAAATACAGTTATTAAATACCATCTCTGAAGAGCAGGGTTAAGGGCATTTGCGTAATGTAACTTCATATTTTTCCCTAAATCTATCAGGCACTACTTTAATTGTAGCTTGCACCATAAATTCACAACGTTTGGAGTGGCTTGGTTTCAGACAATGACATTTCTGCAAAACCTATGATGTTGCTGAGCCATGGAGTCATTTATCTTGGGATGTAAAAATGTTCATGGAATGGTTGCAATGAATACTCTACAGTCTACCTCTGTTTTTGTACAGATCACCCCGAATATGCAGTAATTGTTCTCTGAATATATGGCTAGTCTCCTGAATCTCACATAGGCCTTTTATTCCCTCATTAGATGATTCAAAGATTTTACAAAGTAGTACGTTAATTAAAAAATCCAGATTTAAAGAAAATTGCTCTTTGGTATTAACACTCAGCTAGTGTGCATGTATATTTTAGTTCAGAAACATTTTCAGTCACAAGCAGCATTTCTTTAGATATTCTGAATAAATGACAATGAAACCCAATATATTACAGGAATCTGTTATTCTCATATCATTAAAATCCTAAGGTAGCTCTAAGAATTTAAAAAATTATGTTGAAACAAAGGAAAGGAAGAGGGACAAAGACACCTGATAATGCCATCTGAATTATGTAATTTTTAAACTTGGAAATAGAAACTATGTCTTTTATGATGAGAGACCACATATGAATAAAGGATTGCATCAGTTGAATTATTCTTTAGCCTATTGTTTTTCCAGTTTACCACAGCCTGCAGGCCATACTTGGAGATGTCTGTGAAGCATCACTGAAATGTGGGTAAGACAAACACTGATGTGCCCAATGCCATTTTTAAAAAGAATCAGCACACCTTTATTTACCTCATGCCTTAACTCACAGTAGCGTAAATGTTTCTTTAAACTCCATGCTCCAAAAGCTTCATATAAAAAATAGCCTTGCTAGAGTCAAAAACCGTGCTCAAAATGAAAGATTGGGATGAGGTTTCTCCTTGACTCCTGTACACCCTAAGCATTGAAATCTTCTGTCTGGCCCAACTGGCTTGACCCAACTAATTCCCAAATGTCTCATTTCTCTTCTTCCCATGGGTCATTGAGAAAAAGCAATTGGTTTCAACGTGGGGCACCATGCCCCAGTCCATGTCCTAGTCCTAGTCTGTGTGAGTGACATGGCTCCTGCATCATCCATGGGGTAGTCGCAGCACTGGCTACAACCCTTCCAAACCCACCCTGAACCTGAGTATCTACAGGTTTCTGTATCACATGCTTTCATATCACAATTAGTACAAACACCTTGCTGGGTAATATCTGGTGAAAAGCACAGACATACTTTCTGTAGCAAATGTTTGTTCAGAAATCCCAGATACCTCCTTGCCTGTGTCTCCTGACCCCCATCCAGCACTGTCAAAAATAATAAGTGCTATAGAGAGCTCTATATGAATCTCTACCTTTGCATAAATTTTATCTGCAAATGGAGTTCAATATAATTAAGTAGAAATTACTCCAAATTCCCACATGACACCAGGATTTGGTGGAGAGAGCTGTGGAGTAGTTTTGAAGAAATTGGTGTCATCTTGGACTCTTTGTGTTGCAAGTTCCTTTAGATTTTATGGCTTTGTCACACTTGAGATTGTGTGTACAGAGCTGATCAGCCATAAAACTATCTTTTATTTGAAATTAAATGTGGAGAAGATTAAATTGTTCTGTGTGTATACAGACATAAGTAGCTCATCTTTGGCAGTGCTCAGATTATTTATACTGCAGCTGCAGTAAATCTGAGTTGCACCAAATGTAGCTCTCTAAATGTCAGCTCGATTTTCTCAAGACCTACTTTTCACTTGTTATAAATATTGTTAGTTACAGATATTGAAATTCTTCAAAAGGGAATGCCACTCTGGATGCAGTCAAAGTGTTCAGAATTGATACGGATAATGACAGAACATTTATTTATTTTCTTCTAAAAAATTAAGAAAGTGACTTTTGTATGCATTTAAAGATTTTTTGGGAGGACAGGGGGGTGGAATTCACTTTCTCCATAGGTAGGTATGCACGCAACTTTCACATAACTTATGACTGCAGTTAGCATTAATGTCAAAGTTTGGTCTATAGTATGGAAGCAAGTCCAACATGACCATTTCTTTTTTCTAAACCTGAATTATTTCAGTATTTCAGTCAAGACCTGGAAATGTTCATTAAAAAACTGGCAAAGGAAAAAAGGAAATTTTGAATATCAATTTATATAGGCTTCTTAACTGATGATGTTAATTTTTTATTATCTCCAAAGGCTGATTTTTTTTTTTTTTTTTTTTTTTTGTATAACAAAAGCAAGAAGAGAATTCACCATTTATAAAAAGACCTGCACATGCTGCCAAACATTTAGACAGTCCATAATTCACAGCTTAAAAGTGAAGTCCTCCATCCTTTTCAGAATATCAGGAAATGCTGAGCTCAGGCTCAGTTCAAATTCTTGTCTGTTTCATTGACACAAATAGAAGGTTCATCACTACATACAAGGGTTGGATTACAATAATAATTGATTGTAATTTTCTTGATTGAAGAGATGACAATTTTCTATTTTTGATCAAGTTACAGAACAGAAATAAAGAGAATTTGTGTGCATCTGCAACAGATCAGCCACATTTGGAAGAAAAATGAACAATCTTAGATGATGACTTTTAAGTAGACAGGTAATTCTGAAATTTCAAAGGCTGTTCTGTCTTCATTCATACAATTACTGCAAGATATTTTTTGCGTGGATCAGGTGAAAAAAAAATGTCTGTGTTAGCTGTAGAGTTTTTAAGACCCCCATTGTCTTGTTTATTACTGGATTTAAATTCCATAATGGGACAGTAACAGATTTTGCCCTTACATGTTTTTTCACTGTCAGATTATAGTGATCCTACTTACTGTTTGTAGCTATTTTCCTTTCTAACCAGTCACCTTTAATTACTCAAAGTCTTAGCTTCATTTCATCAGAAATCAAGCAGCAAAGTGTCTAAGTTTCTAGAGTGAAGAGTTATTATTCACAAGGGTTTCACCGGGTACCTCATTCATCTAAACCAGGCACTAGTTGAATGGGATGGTATACAAGAAAGAAATGTTGGGTTGGGAATAGCTCTAAAGAATTTGCCATATTCATATCTTATTGCTTCTGCTTCACTTATTCCTTTTTGAAATACTTCCAAATCCTTTCACTTGCTATGTTAAGAGTCTAATTTTTATTGATCTTACAGATCACTCATTGAAATTTTCACCAGAGTTACATCAGCACATATCATCTTATTGCCATGATTTTATTATTATTATAACTTCAATTATGCTTCATTATTAATCAAAAACAATTCTAGTGAGACAAGAAATATTGTAACTTAACAAAATTATTGCCGATAGAGACACCTGGAATGGGTAGCCCAGGAACTTGCTGAAGTCACTGCCCTGGGGGTGTTTAAGAAAGGCTTGGATGTTGTAATTAGGGACTCAGTTTAGTGGGTAATATTGGTGGTAGGGGGATGGTTGGACCAGATGATCTTGGAGGTCTTTTCCAACCTTAATGATTCTATGATTCTGAAAGATAATTAAGAGGAGAAATGTAACACGGGTACTCTGAATCTATTTCTGTAGGAACACTTATTTTCCTGTTAAATGTAAAGGGAGTCTTGGCACTGTGATTCCCAGGGGTCTCAGACACTCCTTGCCCATCCTCAGTTTCCAGAGAATTCAGTGGTGGCTGCCCCCAGGGGCCTCCTAGGGGCACAATGCAGAGTGATGCTGAGTCCATGAAATACCCTTAGGCATGTTCTCAGGGCTAAACTGTTCCATATAGTGGAACATGGGGTGAATTTTTAGTTACTGATATAGCTAGCAATTGTACCTGTAAAAGTGAAATCAGAAATTTCTTTGTGTTATGTCCAAGCACAGAAAATAAAGTATTAATTTTATTTCTAGCAAATGTTCTTATTTTTTGAGAGTCTAGAAAGCTTGTTGTGTACTCAGCAATACCAGTCTTTTTACCTCTACAGAGATGAAACATAGGAAACCTAAAAATAGATGTGACTAATATATATGGGGTAGAAAGCAGAGAGAGAAGGAAATCAATTCAGCCAGAATATTCTGAAACAAATTCATACTGTGCTGAAGGAAAGGTACAAGTACTTTGAATGTTTGGATTGGCTGGGGGACATCATCAGAATTAGATCCACTTGAAAGGGTAAAAAAGCATCAGTTCTCTATACAGTAATGCCACAAGTCTTCAGCTTTTGTGATTGTTCTTAATACAGAGTTTTGCTTTCAGTAAGGAATGTTTACATTTCAATTGTAGCTTCCAGCTTGAGCTCACAATTCACATTTTTTTTAATTTATTTTTTTATTTTTTGTAAAAGATTTAAGTTCCATTGCTGTGAAGCACAGTGAAATTTCTCATCTTGAGTTTGCCATGTAAACTTGATTTCTTAAGCATATTTTCCAGCTCTTGTATTCTCTTATTAGACTCAGGATGTTATGACATTTTCAAAATGCTTTCTATTTATAACTTAACATTATACAATGTCAAGAATAATCATAAGCGTAAAGAGATGACAGAGAAAAATCCCATTTATATGATCTTTCTGGGTCACAGTTCTGAGTTTCACTTAGAATGTCTGTTTCAGGAGCTAAAAATACCTTTTTAGCAAATGAAACATGCAAACAGAAGTTAACAGAAACTGGACATGATCACATAACTAGTTTATCACAGAATCTCAAAATTCAGCTCTAGGTGGGTTCATCACAGACATCTCAGGGATGGTGTTCAGCCCTCAGAGTGACTAACTCAATGTATCAGGAAATAACATCAGCTGACAGTTCCTTTTCCCATTTAGATACTCTTTTATCTCATTATTTTTTCATACAGTCTTATGGTCTTTTTTTTTTTTTTTTTTTTTTTTTTTTTTTTTTTTTTTGTCTTGAGAACAAAGTGCAACTATAATTTTAATATTCCTTTACTCTTTATGTCTTTGTTTAGACTGTGGGATTGAAAGAGTTGCTACCTCCAGAAATCTAAATAATTCTTGCCTTTTTGGTACAATGACTTGGTGACCGACAAATTGTCATTGAACACTTCTTCCATTTTTATATATGCACATCGACATGTAATATATGCATGTGTATATATAAAATATATAAAGTATATAAAATATATAAAAATTAAAATGTCTCTTAAAATATGTCCCATTGCTATTTTTGTAAACTGATCATTTTATTGTCTTTAGTTTTAGGATGAGGGCTTCACTGAGCTTCATCCTGTCAACTATCTGCGTAAAGCCAGCGTACTTGACAGATAAATGTTGAATCAGATAACAGTAATACCTATTTGTGCTCAAAGTTTGTGTTACCATTTTGTTCTTTCATGATGCTGATAAAAAGAGAACATTTGTGGTGAAACTTCTCTGGTTTCGCAGGGCTATGCAAGGTCTTTATTGTCATCTCTCCCTGTCTTGATGAATATGGAACTGAGAGTGCTTTCTCCTAGGAAGAGGAGAAGGAGACTTTAAATTGTGTTGCAGGTTACAGCATAAGGATGCCAGGAACCTTGAAACCTTCATCTTCTCTGCACTCCCTCTGAAATATAGACCCGTGTTCTTGGAGTATCCATGATTTTCAACCATCACCATGCATTTCAACCATAACGATGCATCCAGAAGTTCTGCTTTGCTCTTCCTTCTCCATGGCTTCTGCTACAGCTGTGGGATCATACAAGTAGCGTGGATTTGGTTGTGGTAAGGGGAGCAATGGATGAGATAGAAAGAAATTCAGAGCTATAGCATAAAACACAGAAAAGGTCCAGACATGATTTATGATGTATCATATGTGGGGTGGTAAGACGGTCAATGGCTCAATGTCCAAGTGGAGAGTAGTGACAAGTCACATTTCTCAGGAGTTAGTATTGGAACAAGCACAGTTTAACATCTTTGTTGGTGACATGGATAATGGGATTGAGAGCACCCTAAGTCAACACCAAGCCATGTGGTGTGGTCAAAAATCTGGAGGGAAGGGATGCCATCTGAAGTGACCTGGACAGGCTTGAGAGGTGGGCCCCTGCAAACATCATGAACTTCAACAGGGTCAAGTGCAAGTTCCAGCATCTAGGCCAGGGCAATCCCAAGAGCAAATACAGCCTGGTCGATGAGTGGATTGAGAGCAGCCCTGAAGAGAAAGACTTGAGGGTGTTGCTAGATGAGAAGCTCAACATGAGCCAGAAATGTGTGCTTGCAGCCCAGAAAGCCAACTGTATCCTGAGATGCATCAAAAGTAGCAGGGCCAGCAGGTCAAAGGAAGTGATTCTTGAGTCTCCCCCCTACTCCACTCTCATGAGACCCTCACCTAGAGTACTGTATTCAGCTCTGGTGCCCTCAACATAAGAAGGACATGGACCTGTTGGAGTGAGTCCAGAGGAGGGCCATGAGGATGATCAGAGTGCTAGAAATTCTCTCCTATGAAAACCAGCTGAGGGAGTTGGGGTTGTTCAGCCTGGAGAAGAGAAGGCTTCAGGAAGACCTTACAGAAGCCTTCTAGTACCTAAAGGGGGCCTAAAGAAAGTTGGAGATGGACTTTTTACAAGGGCATGTAGCAATAGGACAAAGGGTAATGGCTTTAATGTGAAAGAAAGTAGGCTTAGATTAGATACTCAGAATAAATTCTTCATGATGGGAGTGGTGAGGCAAAGGAACAGGTTGCCCAGAGAAGCTGTAGATGCCCCATCTGTGGAAGTGTTCAAGGCCAGGCTGGATGGGTCTTTGGGCAACCCAGCCCAGTGGACAGTGTCCCTGACCATGGCAGGAGGTTTAAAACTAGATGATCTTTAAGATCCCTTCCAACCCAAAATTTTCTATGATTCTATGATGAGACATGATAGCAGTGATGAGACATATCAATGGTATCAGCAACTAATATGCTTGGTGCCCTTTGATAATACATCCCATTAAGAATGTCAGTACACCATCAGTAAGGATGTTAAGTACACAATCAGTACACATATTACTCAACAATATGGTATGCTGGTATGCACATACTTGCATATATAATGTGATCTATTTCAGGTACTGAAGCATATCATCTGTCTAGATAGTCGAAAGCACACAGTGTTAGATGCGTAAAAGTGAATAGGAGTTTTTATAAGCCATAGACATTTAAGCTTAGGTCAGACAGTGGCCATGATATTATTCAATATCTAGAGACTCATGGCAGAATTCATAGCCTTGAGTTAGCGTCCTATGTTTTCTATACAATGCAAAAGATTATTGTGTGATTCATAATGCTATGCACAATGCTAGGCAGTGAGCTACCCAAGGTAGCAATAGAAAAGCCCTGAGGACAGACACGTCTTAAATCCCCACCCTCTCTGAGGTGCTTAGCTGTACATTTCTCTCCACATGTGGTTTATAGCCATGAAAGTAGGCACTTAAGCCTCTTCTTGAGAGAAAAGCAGAAAGAGCAAGAACCGATCTTTCCTTTTAAAAGGAAACCAGAGGAGAAGTAGGTGGTGATTCCTCTCACATCCTCCTCACTTCCTTTTGGTATGGGATCAGCATGCATCTCATTTCAGTCCTTTTTTGTTTTTAGCAAAAGCTCATTTTGACCTGGAAAGTTCAACAGTATATAGGCTGCTGGGGAGCATAAATATTTTCAAATTCTGTCCCTGAATATGTATATGGCATATCCTACATACAAGTCACCATGGCAGAAGCTTCCAGTTCTGTCTATAGTAAAGAGTTTCAAGTTGTCAGTTACACTACACATGTGAATGGACTGAGTAGGTCCTATATGTAATGCATACTCTTATTCCAGCACTCTGCGTTGTTAGAAGCACTGCTCAGAAATTCTGCTAGGCCTGCAAACTGTTGCCTCTGTCTTACAATAGCCGATATCACAGGCACAAAGTTGGTAGTGTGAAGCAAATTTAGATTTTCCTTCTTTCTGCATGTGTCATTATGGATGGCTACAGATGGTTCTGTTCTGTACAACAGCCTGTTGCAGAAGGTAAGAGCTATGAAAGTATATGCTTACATATGTGCAAAGCATGTGAATGTCAAGTGTAAGTTAGATTGGTTGGAGCAGACAACCCAGAGTTTATTACCTCAAGTATGATAAAATTACTTATGGATGAAGAAATTTTTTCACATGGAGAAGGGAGATATTGAAGATATTTATATTGAAGATATTGATATTACGCAGAATTTAAACTTTAACCTTGGTAAAAATGATGAACAATAATAATGTAAATACATTAGAAAGAATGGTCTTAAAAACATATTCTCGTGGTTCTGCTCGAGTGGGCAGCCGAGCTCCACCACAGCCGCTCTCTCACTCCCCCTCCTCAAAGAGGAATGGGGAGAAAATATGTGAAAAGGGCTCAAGGATTGAGATAAGGACGAGAAAATCACGCAATAATTATTGTAACGGGCAAAACAGACTCGGCATAAGGAGATAGTAAGATTTATTGCCTACAACTAACAAGCGAGAGAAGTGAGAAAACAAAGGAAAAAAAAACAAAAGCACCTTCCCCCCATCCACCCTCTTCCACCTCCTCCCCCCGAGCGGCGCAGGGGAACGGGGAATGGGGGTTACGGTCAGTCTACAGCACTTCTTCTCTGCCGCTCCTTCTCGGTCACTCTCGTCCCCTGTGCTGTGGGGTCCCACCCACGGGATGCAGTCCTTGATGAACTGATCCGGCGTGGGCTTCCCACAGGCAGCAGCTCTTTCAGAACTGCTCCAGATATGGGTCCGTACCACGGGGTCCATCCCTCAGGAGAAAACTGCTCCAACCTGGCTCCCCTACAGGCAGCAGCTCCTGCCAGGTCACCTGCTCCTGCGTGGGCTCCTCTCCACGGGCTACAGGTCCGGCCCGGAATCTGCTCCGGCAGGGGTCTTCCACAGGCGGCAGCCTCCGTCGGTGCAGGGCCACCTGCTCCACCGTGGTCTCCTCCACGGGCTGCAGCGTGGAACCCTGCTCCACCGTGGTACTCCATGGGCTGCAGGGGGACATCCTGCTTCACCATGGTCCTCTCCACAGGCCGCAGGGGACTTCTGCTCCGGCGCCTGGAGCACCTCCCCCCCTCCTTCTACACTGACCTTGGTGCAAGGCTGTTCTCTCACTCCCTTGACTCTCCCGGCTGCTGCTGTGTGGCGCAGCGTTTTTTCCCTGTCTTAAATATGCTCTCACAGAGGCGCAAAACAACATCGCTTATTGGCTCGGATCTGGAAAACAATGGGGCCCTTCCCAAACATGGGGCAGCTTCTAGATCTTTCTCACAGAAACCACCCCTATGGCTTCCTGCTACCAAAACCTTGCCACGTAAACCCACTACACATATATGTAAAAAATTATCTGTCAAGTTTGTCTTGCAAGGCCATAAAGCAACATGAATGCGAGCTATCGTTACCAAAAATTGTGTTTTACAGAACTCATGTCTTCTCTTCCATGGTGTAGAAATTTCTGAATATAAACTGAAGGTCACATCTAGAAGACAAGAATGTATTTTCCCGCAGAAGATATTAAAGGCTTTAAGATTATGCCAAAGCATATAGTTAAGTATGTGAAACCATTAAAGTTTGACAGTGCACCTGATCTAGATGAATAACATTCCCAAATTCCAGAGGAATCATTAAGATATGGGAAGAAAAAGATACAGGAAGAAAAACCTTTAGAATGTCTTTTTTTTTGTCTTTATTTTTGTCTTTTTTTTTTTTTTGTCTCTTTTTTTTTTTCTTCCTTCCCTTTTCCTTTGTTAACAGCTAAAGAAGCATCAAAAGACAGAAAGAGGGTAGTGGTATTACCATAGTTTTGCAGGGACAATGAAGAGAGATGTCTATGGGATGTGTAACATGGAAAGAACAATCCCTGCTGTTTAAGCACTAGGTGATCAAACTTGAGGCATGAGCATGATTTCTGTATGGACAGTTCTGAATAGATACGGAAAACTAAGCTAAAATGAAGGCATATTTTGTCGGGACATATAAACCTTTGAAATTATGTAGGCACACACAAAATAGATTAAACAGCCAGTCTGAGATAAACACAGAGGATTGGTGAAATTAATTTAATACTAGTTCAGGAGGAAGAAATAAAACATTTAATTTAAAGGAACATAATTTAGGAAAGGAAAAGAAATGAGTGGTGCAGAACTAGTGGTCAAAGCTGAACACCACTCCTCTATACAAGAGGGGAGTTACTGGAAAGAACTGGCTTTGAAAAAAAAAAAAAAGAAAAAAAAAGAAAAAGAATGGAACAAATGGAAAAATATATCTGTATAAAGACAGGATCGTGATTTTAATACTATGTTGCTAGGAAAGCATGAGTGCTTCATTTAATTTAATGTAGTAGGAGAATGTAACTAACCCCAACCCCAGCATCAGAATGCTGAATGTCAATCAATAATATGAGCTGGACATACAGGTAAAGAAAACTGTCTGCATAATGTTTTGCAAGATTAATAAATCATAATACGACATTTCTACATATAAAAATACTTATATATCTTCATGTAATATGGTTGTTCTAATAAGTGCTAAATTCATACAATATAAATTGATGACAAAAGAGGGACAATACTGTGCTGCACTCAGAAGATTGTAATGTTCTGTGCAGAGTGCCTATCTGCTTTATCCATCTGCTTTATTTTGCTGGTGATCAGCCTAGCATTTCTGACAAGTTCTTATTCTTTGAGAAAATAATCTTCAGGTAGAACCTGACAGTTCTTTAATGTAGCTGTAGCTTATTTGTGAGGTTAATCTGTGTCAAGCTGTTGTACTGTTGTACTGTTTTATTTGTGTTTTTTTTTTTTTTGTTTGTTTGTTTGATTGTTTTTGTTTGTTTGTTTGTTTTTGTTTGTTTGTTTGTTTTCAGTCGTGGCTTTAGGTTGTGGGCAGAATCAGAAAAGCATGTTGCACAAATGGTGAATCAAGCAGTAAGTTAAGCAGATCAGTCCAAGTGAAGCAACAGGAAAACCTTTATACTATATCATATTTTGATCTTCATGCCAGGTATGTCACTGATAAATGATTTTAAGAATATACAAGAAAATTTTACAGTGTCTTTAAGTATGCACATCCTTTTGCTTGTGATGCCTCATACTTCTGTACTACTGTAAGATCAGTTGTATTGAGTGACTTAATCTTCTGAAGAGGGAAAAAGACATAAAGCTCTCAAAATTAAGTAGAAGACCAGCTTCTCTCTCATAAAAATATCAGTTTTAAGCACCAGTTGCTTGGTCAGATCTGCAAGGTCAGAAAAAGAAGTGAATTCCTACATGGGAGCTGGGAATCTTCTCTTGCAAGTATTGTCATGTGAAGCCATACTTACTATTCCTGAAGGATGCATTATTGAGTTGAACAGCTGGGATGATTTTAGGTATAGGAAAGATGCTGCAGATGGAGATGTGAAAGCTTCTTACAGCCTTTGTAAGAAATAATTTCAAGAAAAGAGATACCTACTTTGGTGGTTGTCATTTTTATAAATTTTTAAGGTTGTTTAAAGCTATGCCACTGGCTTGGCCTGTTAAGTAAATCCAGATAATGAGAATTGGGCAGAGGAAAATTATATCTATTTTGAGCTGTAAACTTGGCTGGCAATATTCACATACTGAGCTGATGTATCCACAAGTTTAAATTCTCTTCAGTGAACTTACTACATAGCCCTTATAAATTTAAAATATACTTTATTAAAATTGCTGTCTAGAAAAAAAAAAAAAAATCCCATCTTTATAGAAAGTGTGTATCAAAATTACAACTGCTCAAGCAGTGTGCTTGCCCATTGCATTATCTGTATATTTTAACATGTTTATTTATAGCAACACAATTTTTAAAAACATCCACAACAAATGACATGCTCTCCAGGCAAATACATAAGATAGGCTAGAATCTTCATTTGTCTGTACTGTGTATGCTCATTTAAATTATGGTAAAGTGGGTATAACACTTCTGAAACACAATGCAAATGATGTATGCCTCTTTGCAATGAGACAGATGATTATATGTGGTATTAGAGCCATAATTTTATGCTTGTTAGTCATCCAATTTTGATTAAAGGATCATTTATTTTAAGAATAAGTCTGCCTCACTGTGCAGGCTTTTTCCTTCTACACCAAGTTGCATGTTATAGAGCAGGGCAAAAATCAACCTAAGCCTAGGACAATTGGGACTGATGTGGTTGAATTAGCACAGCACAAAGGCCAGAATTGTTTTCCAGTAGAAGAGTTACAAAATGAAAGTGCTGGATTCTGGCTTCAAAGGTAATTTGGGTTAAAAATACTTGTGTCCTCAAGGTAAATACTAGAAATTTCCACATTGCTCATAAAATTCTACAAACAACACAAAAGATTTACCTTCCAAACACAGAAGCCTTTTCAGAATAATTCCTGAATTGTACATATGGTGTGGTCTTTGATACCTCCTGAAGTATTTCTACAGTTACATTGAAGGTAGATGTTCTTGAACCAAGCCAAAATAAAATGAGAAAGAATGGAAATTTCAGGCTTTTAGCCAGGATCATGTGGGAAACAGACTTGCATTTTAACTGCTACTGAGCTAAAAAGGCAGACAGAAAGAGAGAAAGAAAGAAAGACAGAGAAAATGAAGGAAGGAAGGAAGGAAGGAAGGAAGGAAGGAAGGAAGGAAGGAAGGAAGGAAGGAAGGAAGAACAGACCCTGTATCTCTGTTGTGCAGGTGTTATGAGGAAAAATGGAAAATTCTATATTTTTTTTTTCCTTTCTGCATACTTGAGGTAATACAGAGAAGTAAAGCTTATCCCTCCTGATGGATAGGATTGGTGACTCAATGCCAGAAGGAAGCAGTTCTTAGATACACCATGAGCTGAGGAGTGTGACTTGGAAGTGGAGTTAACATGATGACTGCCATATTCATTATTATTTAGACTCAGGAAAATCCTGCCTGATAGAAAATGTGGAGGATATCCTCTGAGGCCTATATCCTTATTATGTAGTCACTTCATTTATAATGGACTAGGTGATCCCTAGTGCTTCCTGCCTCATAAATAAGGAAAAAATAAGTCTTCTTTAGGTACATCTGAATTTAAAGCTCTAGTTGAAATATTTGGGCAATAAAGGGATTCAAATTACAAGCCATCAGCTAAGCCTCCTTTATGTTGTATCTCAAGCAGTCGGTTTGCTATGCTTACACGTAGGCCAGCAAAGTGGGGTGCACAGTTCTTGTCCGGGCTAACAAAGGAAATAGTCTGACATAATTGAGACATTTCCAATATCTGCCATTCCAGAAGCTCTTCAAGATATATCTATGGTGGCTATAAATTGCCAGCTTGTGTTGACCTGGCAGCCTATGCCACAAGGGATCTGCTCGGCAGAGGGGAGGCCACTTGCCCAGCAGGGCAAGCTCAGAGCTGGTCTGGGTGGCTCCTGCAAGCAGGGCTTGAGCCTTCGACAGCAGGACACTGCCTTTGTGGTGTGGCTTCTCACTGAAGGGGCCCTTGCCACCTAATTAGTGTGCTCAGGTTACTGGGGGATTTATTATGCCAGAGTTTGCAGTCCTGGCAGAGTGATGTGATATATATTTAAACCCCTGTTAGCCAGGACGTATATCATATCATGATTTCCTTCTTCTCCAGTTGTTGCCACTGTCTCAGTGAGCCCGCAGGGCACATTTTCCTGAAAGACAGATATGCTTTTTCATTTAACACCCCATTAAGTAAAGCCCTTTAGCAAGGACAAAGAGCCTCTGAAGATCCTCTCCTGACATAAAATGTTTACAGACTGAAACACAAAACCTGCTGTTTTGCTAGAAAAGGAAAATAAAATCCAAAAATTCCCAATTAATCTGCTGATTGATATGATGATTTTTCCATGGCTATATATATCGAATTGCTGTGTTTGCTTCTGTCTGTTATTTCCCAAGCAAGCTGCTGCCTCTTCTTCTGTAACCTGGTTATAAAGGTTTTGCCTATACCTTTCAAGCACTTGTTTTTGTGTCAAACTTTCATGTCTGTAAGTGACAGAGGTGTTATGAAAGAAAAGGTGATCCAGGCTGCTGTAGATATGCAAAGCTCTGAGAGCTGAAAAATCAGTGAGCTGAAAACAAAGTGGTGTGGAAGGTTTGCACAGTGCTGGGCTGTGCCTTTGGCTATTGGCATGGGGGTGCCATCGGGGGAACTGTGCAGGAGTGTGCACACAGTATTGTGGGATGGCAGGCAGGTTTTCTCTAGAGGTGAGCAATTTGGGTCCCAGGTATGGTCCTGGTGCAGTGGAGTGGTGTTGTGCATCTTGGCTCTAAGCTTGCATACATGGGTTAGCAAAGGGCAGAAGAAGTAATCAAAAAAGTGTGACAGATAGGTTCAATATATTACATGATTATGGGGTTATTCAAAAAAAATTGTATATGGGGAGCTGGTGGCTATGTGATTGGTATCTTCTTGATGGACCTGTTCCATGTTCTTAGCTTCAGAGCAGCCATATACAGCTGTTTTTTTCTCATTTTTCTCTGCTTGCCAGCATTCTTGTCTGCCTTTCACAACCTCGGTAGAATTTATTTCTTCCCACCTGCCATGCACAGGAAATTTGACTCAGAAAGATGAGATGCAAATATTATGCAGAGTTGACCTTTTCATTTACAGGGTAACTAATTAGCTTGACAAGTAACACGTTTAGTAAAATACGTATATGTCATTAGATAATCCTGCCCACCACTTTGTGGTTGTTTCCTAAAATACATCTTACTTCTGTTGCAATTAACTGCAAGCTTGCTATTAACTTCAGTATGAGCAGGACTATAGACCATTGCCAAATACAAAGTAACTTAATACTCAGTCTCTGATCTAGAAATACAAGTAACCACATAGTTACTTCTTTAGTCATACTTTGGTACCACAGAGTAGTGCTGGCTGAATACCTTTTCTACTTCTGTTTCCTTTTTTATACTACAGGACAGCATGGAATGCGTAGTGTTAATAGAGACAATAATAAAATATAAGTGTTTTTAAAGTAAACTTTGGAGAAAGGTAAAAATTTCTGAGGTAGCCTAAACTCAAATGGTGTTCTAGGCATGACTTGAAGGTGAATCTGTGCAACTGGCTGGACATCTTCCTTTGTCCCAACTGTGTAATGGTATTTGTGTGTCGACCTCTACTCTGCAGTCTGCACTGTGGATGTAGCTTGTTTTACTACTTCACTGATCAGCAACAAAGCAAAGACAGACAGTTTTGGCTGTTTACTGTGGGTGAGGTGTGGTGTCCTGGTACCCAGAAGGTCTGAGAAGAGTCTTGTGTCCTTCACTGAAGGAAGGGGACAGAAAGAGTGGTTACACAGACATGAAGAGTCAAAAGAAGTGCCCAAGAATTTGACATGGGTCTAGGACAATAGAAAGAGGTCAACAGCACTGAAAAAAAAAAAAAAAAAAAAAAAAAAAAAGCCCATTCTGGCTTGCCTTCAGGAGTCATTTATGGCCAAAACCAGATGTTCTAAACCACAGTGAAACTTGGATCCCACATGGTTTGGTGTCTGATGTTGGATGATTAGCTTTCCCCACCTCTGGATTGCAGTGTCTGGTTCTCAGAGCCACCTCACAGTATGGTGTAGCAGCAGAGATAAATGGTACCATGCTAAAAATGGTAAGCAGCAGTACTTTGCAATTCTAATGAATCCATACTGTGCTAGCCAGTGTCCTTTAAACCATGACAATTAGCAGGAGTCAAGAACAGGGAGGAGCCTTACTGGAAAGCAGGTAACTGAGGATAGGAGCCTTTGACTGTCTACAGTATAGTGAACATTAATTTCATACGGGTATTTTGAAATGGCCTGTTACCTTTTCAGATTTGTTTTGGAAGATGCTAATGTTTCTTTTTTTTTATTGTTTAATTAATTAATTTAAATATTTATTCCTATGAAATACATCATGTATCATATAGCTTCTTCATTTTTCTGTGCTTTTTTTTTTTTTTTTTTTTTTTTCTGAGCCAGTACTGAGACTGATGTTGCCATTAAGTTATCTGCTTTTTATTTCTTTATCATTATATTGTTCCTCGTCAATTTACTGCCTCTTTGTCTCTAATGAAGCAGAGATGGGAGCTTTACAGATAGGGAACAAAATCACAGAGAAACTGTGACTTTTTACATGACCTATGCAAACAAAAGTAATAATCACTCTTACTGACAGGTGCAGGCACTACATGTAAGTGTTGTATGCAGTTTAGGTATGTTGGCAGCGCTAATTTGTGAACAGTTCATTTTCTTTGAGAGAATGTATGTGCAAACATTAATTCAAACTTTATTCTCTTTATGTTTTAACTCACGATGAAACAATTCAGTGGAGCTTTTATGTACTTTTAAGCCCCTCTCCTGGCTATGGTTGGGTTGGATTTTTCTTCCCAGTAGTATACTAAGAAGTAGTATACTAATGATACTCTACTACAGTATCATTGCTAAAAGTATACCAGTTCTGACTTTTAACACTGTGACTCAGCAGAACTGTTTCTTCATGAAACCCTCTTTAGCCTCCCTGCTTGAGTGTTTTACCTTCACACTACCTTTCTTTCATTTCTTTTGGCCTTTTCTCTTTCTTTCTCCTTTTTACTTAGCAATGTCTCCTTTTTGAAGTCAAGAACAAGTCTCCCCCCTCTGTTGAAACATTGTGCCTCCTTTTTTTCATTTGCTTTGTTCTTTCCTCCTCTTGGAGAGCATGCCAGCTATGCTGACATCCTCTCCCCTAGAAATGCAGTAGATTGCTTTGCTAATTCCTAAGACAAATAAATTCTTTTTTTTTATTATTTTTTTTTAATTTATTTTTTCTTTCTTCTTTTTTTCTTTTGCTCTTTCATTTGGTTTTGACCTTTATTCATTGGGCTATCACTCCCTGGTGAGCTCAGCACAGTTGCTGGAATCATCAGCAGACTTTTGTATAGAAGGTTATCCTATGCAACGTCTGTAAGGCAGCAGTTCAGATGAGGCCTTGATATTACAGAATCACAGAATCACAGAATTTCTAGGTTGGAAGAGACCTCAAGATCATCAAGTCCAACCTCTGACCTAACGCTAACAGTCCCCACTAAACCATATCCCTAAGCTCTACATCTAAATGTCTTTTAAAGACTTCCAGGGATGGTGACTCCACCACTTCCCTGGGCAGCCCATTCCAATGTCTAGCAACCCTTTTGGAAAAGAAGTTCTTCCTAATATCCAACCTAAAACTCCCCTGGTGCAACTTTAGCCCATTTCCCCTCATCCTGTCACCAGGCACATGGGAGAACAGACCAATCCCCACCTCACTACAGCCTCCTTTAAGTTACCTGTAGAGAGCAATAAGGTCGCCCCTGAGCCTTCTTTTCTCCAGGCTGAACAATCCCAGCTCCCTCAGCCGTTCCTCAAAGGACTTGTTCTCCAGGCCCCTAACCAGCTTCGTTGCCCTTCTCTGAACTTGCTCAAGCACCTCGATGTCCTTCTTGTAGTGAGGGGCCCAAAACTGAACACAGTACTCGAGATTCGGCCTCATGAGAGCCGAGTACAGGGGGACGATCACCTCCCTAGCCCTGCTGGTCACACTGTTTCTTATGCAAGCCAGGATGCTGTTGGCCTTCTTGGCCACCTGAGCACACTGCTGGCTCATATTCAGCTGACTATCCACCATCACTCCCAGGTCCTTCTCTGCCAGGCAGCTCTCCAACCATTCCTCTCCCAGCCTGTAGCTCTGCTTGGGGTTATTGCGCCCCAGGTGCAGTACCCGGCACTTGGTCTTGTTGAACTTCATGCAGTTGACCTCAGCCCATCGGTGCAGCCTATCCAGATCCTCCTGCAGAGCCTTCCTACCCTCAAGCAGATCGACACACACACCTAACTTGGTGTCATCTGCAAATTTACTGAGGGTGCACTCAATGCCCTCATCCAGATCATCGATGAAGATATTAAAGAGGACCAGCCCCAGTAGTGAGCCCTGGGGAATGCCACTAGTAACCGGCCTCCAACTGGATTGGACTCCATTTACCATGACTCTTTGGGCCTGGCTATCCAGCCAGTTTCTAACCCAACGAAGTGTGCGCCAGTCCAAGCCACGAGCAGCCAGTTTCTTGAGGAGAATATTGTTAAATGCTAGAACTTACCTATGTAACTGTACCAGGGCTTGCATACATATGGAAGAATTTGAGCAGATTTCATGTTACTCAGCAACATAAATAAGGCTAGTAGATCAGTCTTGAAAAGAAGCTTATGAGAGATAGCTTGGCTAAGTAAGACAATTGTAAATCAGGTGGCCTGCATGTATGTCATTGCCATATTTTTAACAATGGGATAATGGTAGCTCAAAAATTTCTTAGCAGATATCTCTGAGAAATTAGGAGGACTGTGAGATGCTACTAGATGAGAGAAGGGCAGATATCTTTTAAGATGGAGGAAAAAGAAGACCAAGAAAAAGAAGACCACATACAGATGTGTCATTTTACATCAACAACCAGATGAAATGTAATTGCTGTTAGATGCAAAATCACAGTATTGATTGTACCCAGTGTAGACACTCTTTAAAATTTCAGTCTCTGCCATTATGTGTGTAGTAGCTGGGCTCCCTCAATGGTTTGGAGAAGATGATTCCAAGTACTGAAGTGAGGTTCCCACTTTTTTTAAAGTTCTAGAGGAGTGTATCTCTAGTCCTTAACTATGTAGGGAGTCACAAGAAGTAAATTTCTAGTTTAGGACATGCTAGCACCCTGCAGTGAGTTTAAGCCAGTCTAAAAGCACTGAGTATATTCTCTGCACTTTTCTGTGTGAAGTTCTCAATATGAATCACAGACATTTGTTTTATCAAACTTTGTTGTCCCAATTCCTCAGTAATCAGAATACTATGATGTGTCTTGAGAGGGAGGAAGATAGAGCATCTCAATCTAAACCTCTTAGTAATTTTGGAGATATTTTGGAGAAAATAAGTGATTTACATACAATTAATTTTAAAACTGTATTTATATATTTATATGAAATGTATCATATTATGCTATAATAAATATTACGAGTATATATTTATAGATCAAACTTTAGTCATAATTTATTAATATTTATCCAGATGTGAATTAGGCTATTATTTTACTAAGATCATCTTTTGAGACATGTTCTGCAGTGTAGATTTCTGGCTTGTAGAGGTGCATGAGTCTCTGATTCTCATAGGAAAGTGAATAAGAGACATAAAAAATGGTACCAAAGTTGTTCCTGAGAGGTCCTTAGTCCATCCCTCTTTCCCACTCCAACTACATTATTTCTCAAGGATGTTTGTCAATTCTTAAACAAGTGTCTCCATTATAAATCTGTATCTTTAATATTGTCTTAGGTAATTTGAATTTGCAGTGATTTTAATAGCTATTAACAGAAATTGCTTACAAAAAAATATTTTTTCTTGTTCCAGCATGGGTCATGTGGTATTTATTTTTTGGGGATGTAAATAGTTTCTCTATTAAATGTAAGTTGAAAGTTAAATTACAATCTGGCTAAAATGTATTTTTTACTGAAGATATCATATGTTTCAAAAGGCTTGAAAAATCTTGGAAGAGCAAGAGCAAATATGAATGAAATGGGAAACACAAAACTGACCAGAACTTTCACACCCAAACTAAAATCCACATACTCTTTTTTTTTTTTTTTTTTTTTTTTTTTCCCAAAGAAAAAGCCTTCCTTTACTCATAGCATTGTCTGGCATTCAGGTTTGCTATAGCAAGCCCTTTTCCCTGTACTAAAAAGCTTAAACTAAAATTTAGCCTCGTTTCTTGGAGACAAACATTTACTAATGAGCAAATGTACTGCTTTGCAGATGTGCCTAATTGAGTGAACTACAACTAAAACCCTATTTTGAGAACAGTGAATTGATTTCATAAACCTTCTCCAATTTTCTCTCATAAAAGCCAGCTATGGAAGAAGCATTTTAGGGGCCTATGACAGCCAAGAAACAGCCTATGATATATTGGTACCATCTGATAAGTTTGCTCTGAGCCCAGACTCCAAACCTTAAATTATCTGGTAGATATCCAAATAGTTGCAAATACTCTCTTTGTTACATATCTGTAGTCAGTAGGCTCCACCAATGAACCACTCCTAGCAGAAGAAACTGTCATATTATAGTGGACAAGAGATACTGTCTTAGTCTTATACCTCTACTACAGGTTGCACAAATCACCCTGATTTTTCGGTATGATGTGACTGACATCTGGGAAAAGCAATTCATTAAAGATGATCACGTTATACCAAAGAACTTCTGCCTGAAATAAATAAAAAAAAAGATTCATTGCGGGGAGAAAAGATTCTAAAATAGGGTTGGTATAGGCTGGCTTCTCCAGATCAAATGTTAATATTATTTGCAGCACTGCTTTTAGGAAATTTTGCAGTGCTCTGGCTAAGTACTCCAACTGGCCATCCTACTCTCTATCTCCAACCCATCCTACTCTCAGCAACACGGGGTAAAGCAGGTTCACCAAAGATCACTATTACCTTCATTTCTTATCCCATGGTGCAAAAGGAGGCCCATGGTGGTCTTGATACTGCTCCTGCAGAGTCAGTTATAGTGAGAGCTAAAACTGCTACTTGGAGAAGGATCCAACCCGAATGGGTGTAAACTATCACAATCTGCACTGTCACAATCTTGCAGGACAGGAGGAAAAGCAAATTAAGAATCCTTCGATTATAATCTTTGAATAGGAGCCCCAAGGCCATGTAACAATATACTATTTATTAACCTGGGCAGGTAATAATATATGGGCTGACCCTAGCATCATAAGCATTATTTTTGATGTGTTTTTTAAAAGAGTGAGAGGCAGTAGAGTTAATATTCTAAACTAAATGTATTGTAGCATATAAAATGCATTATGCATTTAGCTGCTTTGCATACACCAATCACTTCATAAAATGATGGCAGATGTTGAAAATCTCTGTTGGATTGCAAAATATTAATATGCAGTATTGGGTACACCATGTTTGAGTTCTAGAGTTCCCATTACACAGTCACAACAAACTGTGTACCAATCTCTACCAAATAGACCCTACTCCACAAAATATGCACAATACCAACACTTGAAGAGGTTGCCTTCCTACTGTGTGTATCGCATGCTCTTCCTCAATCCTGTATGGATCAAAGATCTGGTCATGGGATAATTGTTTCATTTTTTCTTGCTTCTTGGCTAAAACACCTGGATCCCTTTAGATAATCATATGATAAGATTACTTTTCCATTGCTTTTGCTAAAGTAATGTGGCTAGTGTGCAGAGATGAACTTCCAGACAAGCCTAAAAGTGTTTTTCTTTTTTTTCTTTTTTTTTTTTTTTTTCCCCTCAGGTTTAGACAATGAAGCTATTCCCTATGTGGAGCAAAACATTTTGCTTAGAAGAGTGTACAATGACTCCGTTAGAATATTTTCTTGTTTTCAGATATCTCTCTTGGGTGTTCTTATACACAGAAAATGGCCATGTTGAAGTACTTATGAAAGGGAAACTCTTTTGCATGGTTAATACATGCACAGAGCAGATGAGGTAGGCCTGGATGTTTGTGCTTCACTTGCCTTTGCAGTGCCATCCTCTGTAGGACAGGACAGTGCTGAGCACCATTAGAGGTATATCTTCATGGTTGTAATAACTTTGGTCCTCAGACTGCCAGGCCAGATCAAAGAGTGAAGCATTTTCATGGGGATTGCATCAGAACTTTGCCTTTTGCAAGTGGGATGGAGTCAGGGTGGGCATGTGAGGAACGGCTTTACCCTGATACACGGTGGCAACAGGGTGGCAGAAGCAGGACATTAGTGTAGACTGTGGGGAAGAGCCAGTGGGATTAAGGCAGCATGCAAGACACTGTATGTATCATCCCATTCAACCTGGTGATTCAGTCTGGGTGCCGGAGATGCATCTATGGTACCAACAAGTCTACTGCATGTTCAGCTGGCTGCCATGGGGCAGGGATACCTAAGAAACTGCAAGACCAGTGCAGTGATGATCGGAATATTTCCCCATAAACATTCCTGAAGCATAAATGATCGTGATAAAATCATGAAAGTAATTGGCTATTGTAGCTCTTTTTTTCCTTCCTTCCTTCCTTCCTTCCTTCCTTCCTTCCTTCCTTCCTTCCTTCCTTCCTTCCTTCCTTCCTTCCTTCCTTCCTTCCTTCCTTCCTTCCTTCCTTCCTTCCTTCCTTTTTTTTTTTTAAACAAATTACACCTAAAACCACACAGAGACTTCCTTGTGTTCCAGAATATTATTGAAAATTAATAGACCATCTGAGTCTGCAGTATCATAATGTCTGTATCCATTTTTTAATATACCTGCAGCTTCACCTCCAGCAGCTCTCCATCTGTTTGCAGGCTGTTTTCTAAACCAGTGTGATGCCTCAGGTGCAGAAGAGAAAGACAATAATTAACAATGTGGCCTACAGCATCTTGGGAAACAGTTAATTTTAGTGAATGGTTGGGGGAGGAAGAAGAGCAAAAGTATTCTTTACACAAGCGTTTGTGCATGCAATTGGATAGATGAATATACAGATATGTACATATCTCCCAGGAAGATTGTTTTCTGCGTTCAGGCTTTCCCTCTTTGCAATGCCTGTTTTTCGCAGAAACTACTTGAAAAAGATAGTGCCATCTGCACTGAAGAGATTAGGGGGTGTCAAGGAAAATTCTTTTTCACTTCTCACATTCCTGTTTCTCTCCATCCTGCCCCTGGAAAAATCCCAGCTTTTAGCCTGTCAAAACAGTTTTAAAGCTGGTCTCTGATGTATAGAAACCTGTGAGACAGAACCATGACAGCTACATCCTGTCAAAGAAGTATGACTGCATAAAAAATACAACCACAATACTGCTGAATAAAAGAACAGGGAAATGTCTGAGACTACACTAGCATGTGCAGTATTTAATTTTTTCATACATATCTGTGTACATAAACTGATCAAGGAATACTGAATTTGTATATTGGAAGACTATTTCACCCATTTATACATAGAGAGATTATAGCGTGCATACACAGCACTGAAAAGTTAAGATCTGCATGTCTAGAGAGAGATTAAAAATGAAAACCATATGATTAATGAGACTTTTTTCCCCACAAAATTAAGGTCCTGAAATTAGAAAACTAAATCCACTTATAAGCTCTTAAATGCAAGTGGCCTCATTTCTGATATGCTGAGCAGCTACTGCACCTGCTGGCTTCTGTTATTTAGACTGGCTCTGTTTCTGAAAAGTGTCTGTCAGGGAGGAGATCCTATAATCACGGAATCACAGAATCACAGAATTTCTAGGTTGGAAGAGACCTCAAGATCATCGAGTCCAACCTCGAGACCTATAAGACCTTCTCTGATGTGTCTAGGTAGCAAATGGCCAAACACATCTGCAGTACCTATGTGCCAGATTAGTATAGCTGGAGATGTGGAGAAGTGGTGCAAAAGTGGCTGGCTATTTGACCTTCTGGGAGGAATCCAGCAGAGACATGAAGTTAAAAAAATGTGTATGGGAGTAAACCCATCACACACTAGTTAAGTATTTTTCTGCTTTTGCCTCTTCACTCCTTTTTTCATATCCTTCTGTCCCTTCTGCCCATGCTGAATGCAGAGAATATTTGAACCAGCAGAAGAAACGCTGTGTTAGTTTTGAGCATAGGGTGTCATACATGTAGGTGTGACTGTTCATTTCTGGGCTCCACAGGCAAACTAGGTATTTCAAAACTGTTTCATCTCCCATATGCATGGTCAGATTTGGCAAATGGTTATGCTAACAAAAGGCACCGGAAAGCTTAGTCTTGAACCCTGAAAATGTGGTATCTAAGCCTGTGACTTTATTCTGTAATTGTTTAGTTGCACATGCATTAGTGCTGCAGAGAGTGCCCACTGGAATGGAAAGCCAGTATTGCATTCATCCCTTCAGAGAACAAGTTCATTTGCTTTATTTTTATTATTATTATTATTTTGTCTCTTTAGTCAAACAATTAAATTAAAATCAAGAAAATGTTTTGCTCTGAGCCACTCTCAATGTTTTCATGCAGTAAAATAAAAGAGAAACAGTAATCTACTGCAAAACTGATTTGAGCAAGTTTACATGTTATTAGGAAGCTAAAAGGTTTATTCATGCTCTTGGTTCTGAGTTGGTGTAAAAATATGTGCTATGTCTGTAGAAACAGCTGCAAATAGAGGCTGTTGTTGGCTGGCTGCTCTACATACCAAAAAAATAGATGGGTGTTGTATTTTTCTCTACCAAAAGTCCAGGCTATGACAGCAGAGAAGCCTATAGATTGCCCTTCAGAATGTAAAAGCTGACATTGGTACCTTCAAGAGGGGACTATGCTATGCAGGTAGAACTATTTTACCAGAAGGAAATGACATTCTGGGAAAGAATGCAAATTTGTCTGGAATGTGAGGAGTGGATTATGTTAATAGCTGCATATCAACTTTGCCCTCTTGGTTACAATTTGTGCTACATCAATTATACTGTAATTTTTCAAAGTGCTGTCTGTAAGTAGTATTGTTCACTGTAGCCAAAGGTTGGAAAAAGATTATCTCTTTAGAATTTGATTGCTTAGTCACCATGAAAGCAATGAGAAGGGGAAAAAAGGAAAAAAGAAAAAAAAAAAGAAAAAGAAAAAAGAAAAAAAGAGAGTTTTAACAGATCCTAAAACAAAATGGTGTTCATTTATTTTCACTTCTAATTACAATTAAAAATTCAGAAATTATCATGTAGTATTCAAAGCACGTGCAATACCTTGTAATCCTACAGTTTAAGAATATTAAAAATCACATTATGGAATATAATTTCAATTATTATACACATATATTTCACATAGGTATATATATATATATTACACAGAGGCTTCTATGGAAAAAAAAAAAAGAACATGAGAATGTTTTACTTGGCCAAAATACAGCATTGCTCTATCATAACCATTTACTCAAAACCAATTTTGTATGGGAATGTTTCATCAAAATCAACACATTCCCATGGATTTTCTCATACCACTAAAGCTGCTAACTGCAGTGAAAGTTGTTCAGTTTAAAAATTTTTAACCTGTCATAGGTTCCACAGGCTTATTTTAGTTTTGTTTTTTTCACGTCTTAATTTATGTTACTCTTTTTTTTTTTTTTTTTCCCATTGTGAATGGAAATTAATCTATGACCTGCACAAGAAAGCAAACTGCAGCATAGGGAGCTCTATGTGAAGAGTAGAGTGTAGAGTTGACCAAGTAACTCCTATTATGTGAGTTTTACACTTCTGTGAATTCTGTAATTTAGTGATGCAACCTGAGAGTTGCATTATCTCTGCTTGTGAGGGAAAACATGCTGTATTCAGCCTTCTATCATACCCTATAGCTACATCACCACACTGATGGCCCATGGCTGAAATTGAGAATAGAGTCCCCAGTTATATAGGGAGCTGTTTTTACTTTAATTTCTTTCAGTTCTTGGTCAAATGGCTACTGAACAGAAAGGATGAAGCACTCTTAACCAGTACTTTTAAAAATCTTAGCAAAATTTCTCTTTCATGTCAATAGGCATTAACGTTATTGCTCAAATGAATTTCAGTCTGTCATGCTCCAAGAAAAGTTTCCCCAGTGCTAAGCACTCATTTGCATGATTAAAACTAGTCTAGCTATTGACCTCCTAGTGTTTAAAATACCTCTGAAAGAGTTATATCAATCATACTAGTGAGGAAAGGGTAAAAGTGAAGAAAGATATAGTGGCAGTGACACTGCCTAATGAATTACTAGGGAAAAAAAAAAAAAATTACTGGGAAAAGCTTACCACCATCCATAATCAACAAAGAATCTATCAGAAAACAAAAACAAAAACAAAAACAAAAACAAAAACAAAAACAAAAACAATGTAAAGGCAGATGCTGAAAAATTAGCATTTGAAAATAGTGGAGAATAAAAATGAAAGAACCTTCCTAGGCAGAAGGTCTGTGCTGCCAGAGAGCACAGTTGGAGTCTCTGCTTTTTCTGATTAGCCGCCATCTACCAAAGCAGCAAAACAATGCCAGAGCAAGGCATATTGCTCCTGAGAGGTGAGATTTCTGTGTCTGTTTTCAGGTCTCTCTGCATGGCATCTAAAGACATAATTAAAAACAAAACCAAAACCAACCAACCAACCAACCAACCAAAAAACAAAACAAAACAAAACAAACAAACAAACAAACAAACAAAAAACACAAAGAGGAAGATCAATTCTCATCAGAAATTGTGATTTTATTGCATTGAAAAGATTGGAGTCCAAGGACAGATATCTGTTTGGTCTTGCAAAAAACAAGGCATAGAAGAAGGAGGAACTTTGTAGAGTGTTAGAAGTGTTCATACATTATTTTGAACATGTCCTATCGAGAGAGTTGGTTCCTTATACATGTACCTTGGTAATGATGAGCCTTGCCCAGAGCAGTAAGAGAAGAGAGAAGGCAATCTGATGAATTATAAAACAATGCAAAATACATTGGTAGGGAAAGGGCTTGTTTTTCATTACTTACATCTTTTCTGCTGCTAGCAGTCCATGACAGTATGGTAAAGCTACCATTTACCAAACAAAAATTCAAGCACAAAAAATATTACTAAGATGAACAATTCTCCCTCCTCCATGTTTGCTGCCAACAATGAGTAAGTTCTTCATTTGCACCTCTAAGAATGGCTGGCAGTTATTGCACTCCCTGTCTCCTAACCTACAGTTGTTCCTTTGCCATGCTGTGCATATTTTAGCTCATTTAATCTTTCCTTTCAAGTTATTCCCTCCAGCTCTTTGTCATTTGTCTTGCTTTTGTCTGAACTCTTTCCAATTTGTGCTGGCATGGAGGTGGCCAGATCAGGGTGTTAAGGTTATGCTTTCAAAAAATGTTATCAGGAAGGACCACCCAATCCTTTCCATCAGCCAAGTCACCTTGGTGAGCTTGTGGGACCACAAATGGCCCTGGTGCCTCCCTGTTCCTTAACTCTGTTTGAAAGAATTCACATGATGAAGCATCTAATAAAACAGCTACACATTGCACTGGCTTTTCTTTCTTTCTTTCTTTCTTTCTTTCTTTCTTTCTTTCTTTCTTTCTTTCTTTCTTTCTTTCTTTCTTTCTTTCTTTCTTTCTTTCTTTCTTTCTTTCTTTCTTTCTTTCTTTCTTTCTCTCTCTCTCTCTCTCTCTCTCTCTCTTTCTCTCTTTCTCTCTTTCTCTCTTTCTCTCTTTCTCTCTTTCTTTCTCTGCCTTCCTGCCTTCCTGCCTTCCTCCCTCCCTTCATTTTTCTTCCTTTCTTTCATGAATATCACAGTCTCAGTTCTTATCCTTCAGCCTGTGCATACTACCAAGATCTGTTTCAGCAGATCTTTCTTTTTTGTTTCTGTTTTGTATCTCTCTCAAAATATCTATGCTGCTCTATATGATTCATTAGATATTCTCTTCTGCATTTTTCCAATATGCACCTTCTTTAATGTTTCCAGGCAATATTACCAGGCTCTTTAGTGCACTGCCTTAGATATTTGTATTTCTCCTTGATGAGCTCCTCCCACGAATTGAGAAATTGGTTGTTCAGACTTTATGAGGTCAAGTTGTATAATGATCCCCACATTACAAACAACAGATTTCGGCTCAGTTTGCTGCTCTTTTTGAATTTCCCAAGTCTATCTCCAGAGCTTTAGTCCACAAGACAGGCTATGTGGTTTCTCAACAGGTTTCCCTGCTATGCTCTTCATTTGGAACTGAAGTTAATTAACAATTCTTTCCAGCACTTGTTGACCTTCAGTGATGCTTGAACAGTAGGTTCTGCAGCTGTGAAAGTGAGACTGTAGATAATCGAGTTCTCTTAGGACAGTTTTTAGAGGAAGATACTGCTGTCCCACCCCCAAGCAAAAGTAATATTATGATTTTTTAAAAACTAACACACATCCCATTCATTTTCTGAAATGTGAAGAGAACGTCAAATGAAAGGGTGGTGGAAATACCATTTCAAATGCCTCAGTGTGTTATTAAACAATTAAACAGTGTAGGTGAAATATGGTACCCTGAGTATGTTTAAGCTACTAAATGTAATATTATTTCAAAATATTTAAAATGTCTTATTAAAATCCAAGTCTTGTATTTATAACCTGCCCCATCAAACAATCTAGTTAATAGTTCTGTCAAAAAAGCTATCAAGATGCCATACATTATTTATTCATTAATATTACATGATTCACACAGCATAGTCATCTAAATGTTTGTTTGCTTAATTCTCTGCTGTGTCTGCTGCTGGTTTCCTGTACCGCAACACTTGGTTAAGCCTGTATTTTATTCTGAAGATTCTTGCTACTGTGGATGGTCTCCTTGCTTACTACTTTTGTGATAGATACTGCAGCTTTACCTCACTTTTTGAAAAGCAAAAATGAAGTAATTCTCCAAATGCTGATATTATAGTCCTCCATCATGTGTGTAATTTCAGTGCACTGATATGGAAACATGTAATGAGACTGTAGGTCAAAAGGAAAAGTAATCATGATTTGTGACACCCATGGACAGCCAGCAAAGTGCTAAAGCTCAGATTAGGAAATCATTTGCAACAGAGATGTGAATAGTTAAAAAAAAAAAAAAAAAAAAAGTCATTTGGTAAGAGGTAAAGAGATAGTTTTCAGAGAAGACATGGAGACCCAACCAGAACAGATATATAGCTATGTGGCAAAGAAATCTTTTGAAGAAGTCAGTAGATCAACATGTAAAAATAAATGGGGTGTGTATTTGTGTGTGTACATGTATATATGCATATATACATACATGCATACATACATATTTGTGTGTGTAGGTCTGCATCTTTAGATTTACAAGTAGCAAAGGGAAAGCTAGAAGAATAATGAGTGGCAAATATCTTTGAGGAACAAAGAGATGGATCGTTTGGAGGTCAGATTAATCCACTGAAAATAAAGCAGTTTGTATCAACAGTGAATTTGACCATAATACTTGAAGAAGAAAAAGAGGGGTGGTAATTTGGAATCACATAGACTCATGCATGTGAATACAATGTGCACAGAAAGAAATCAAGAAATAGGGGAATCAAAGTAAGCTGAAGATGGAAAAGAACTGAAATCAGAATACATCAACACAAGATTAAGGCTGGGATGTCAGCATGCATCTAGCCACGGTACCATGACACAGATTCAAGCATTTAGCATTCAGACAGTAGGAGTTCATTGGAGACCAAGCTTAAAACTGCTAGCATTTCTGCCATTAAAAGGTCTTCTTTTGATTGCTAGGAATTGTCATACTGAATTGGAGGAGTGATTCATCTCGTCTACCATCCTGTCTCTGATAGAGTCTAGGACAAAATATGTTACAGAAATAGATGAAATTCCGTAATGGAAATAATCATATATCCTGCTCATCATAGTGACTTGTCCTGTTCTTACCAGTTAGGCAACATCATATATAGTCTTTTACACAGTATTAAATAAGAAAAAGGAAAAAAGAAAAAAAAAAGAAAAACAGTGTTGGGGTTTGGACAGCAGTTTGTTGTGTGGGACTGGTGTGCCTGCTTTTGGAAAGGACTGGGAAGGTATCTTCAGACAAGGTTTAATTCCCTAACTGAAAACGGTACTTTCATACTGACCATGTATTTTAACAGCAAACCATTCATGAAGGACATCCTTATATTAAAAGATTCTGTAGAAGTATTTCAGACTGGCAAACAGTATTGACCAATATACTCTAAACACTACAAATACTACAGATAGTTTATTTTGGGGCCCAGGAGGCATTCTGCGTTCCTTGAAGCATGAGCTAGGGGGCAGGCTGGAGGCTACACAGCACCCAAATTACATGAGGTGACTATGTTTAGGCACCTGAATCCCAGGCAATTCAGAAATCCCAAACTGAGCGATACCTTAGGAGCTCCTTTGCATTCACTAACTAAAAATAAAGTGTATACATTTGAATGCCTAAATGCAAAAAAAAAAAAAAAAGTGTTATACATATGAATGCCTAAATGCAAAAATCTTCACATCAGTCTGAATCCCTACCCTAATGTCAAATGTGTAACTCAGAATGAATTTTCTTTACAAAGTAGAAAAAGATTTGACTATGTCCAGTCATTCTGTTTCGTTTTGTTCACCTTTTTTTTTTTAGATACCTTCATTTAATTGTCCCAAATTAATTAGCTTCACCATTGTTCCTTTTCAGACTTTGAGCAAGTTAAGATTACTAAGTTTGATATCATCTCTTGTTCTTTACCTGGTATTATTAGTGAATAAGAGAATGGATAAATAACTGAATAGCTCCAATGCTGTTAGAAAATTGGCCATTTCAGTAGCTGCTGCTGATGCTCTGCTGGAGCCATATTCTACATGTCTATAGCCATACCCTACATATCTATAGAGATAGATTTTCTTAGAATAGCAATAATGAAGCTGATTAAAGTAATGCCAGTCAGAAACTAGTCTATTTCTGTAATGCTGAGATAGAGCCTTTTTAAATAAAATGAGTTCCTGCTTCAGTCTGAATAGTGCTGAGCCTCAAGAAAGATGTGAGGCTTTATGAACTTCAGGATCATCCATCCTTTCTCCCTCTCTTCCTATTGGTCCTTCCCCATTTGTGCCTCAATTTAGCTGTGCCTATGTGCCCTGTCCTTCCCTTCTCCCTCCAGCTTGAAGGACACTGTCCTCATTCATCTCTGACCTGACCTGCTGCCTTTATTTGTGCCCTAGTTCAGGTATCTTTGTCTTCTTTGGACAGTAAACTCATACATACTGAAACATCCCAATATTTTAAAGCAGCTGTCACCAGGTGTTAACTGGAGATATGCTGGGGCCTGTGATTTTGAAAGGACACTGTGGTAAAAAGGATTAATGAAAACCTGTTACATATGGAAAAGGTTCCTGTCCCTGCAACAGAGGCAAAATCCACTAAAAAGCAGAAGGTCAGTTCAAGGGGAATAACTCATCTAATCATGGTTTTAGAGATTAAGAAAGATAAAAAAATTGTGATGGCTTTCTACACGTGAATAAGTTTCATACAGGAAGATGAAATTTGGGCAGGTCTCCTCAGACACATTGAAGGCTGAGTGGAGGTGAGGCAGCTCTGGCCAAAAGACTGAATTGCCCCATTTGTGTATCATGGGGCAAAATGCTGTGTCCTGCTCCCCAGTGGCCCTGCCTGTTGTGTAGGCATATGGTTTTCAAACAGTGTACGACTTATGTCAAGACAGCCCAGTGTAGTTGGATGGAGCTTCAGTTTTTCTGCGTATCCTCAGATAGATGTACCACAGTACCAGAGAGATGCACCGATGCTGAACACTGCTCATGCTATCTACCGTATCAGAGTTTGTGATTTTCTTTTCTTTTCTTTTCTTTTCTTTTCTTTTCTTTTCTTTTCTTTTCTTTTCTTTTCTTTTCTTTTCTTTTCTTTTCTTTTCTTTTCTTTTCTTTTCTTTTCTTTTCTTTTCTTTTCTTTTCTTTTCTTTTCTTTTCTTTTCTTTTCTTTTCTTATCACATTTAATAGAGTTTCCTGAGCAGCTTAACTGAATATCTAATTATTTTGTGTTGAATTAAAAACGACATGTAGCTTTTAAAAGCATTGCCTTCTGCTTCAAGGTAGCTAGCTGTTGTCACAAAACATGCCTTTTTTTCCCTTTTTGCAGTAACTTAAGGCACAAGTTGTGAGCATAAGGACATGGACAGCAGATAGTGCACTTACCATCTGGCTTCATACGAATACTGCAGGAAGCTATGTACACCTTGGAGTCACCCATTCTCTTCCAGTTCTTGAATCTTGGCTCTGCAAACATCCCATCCCCATGGCTATGCCTGGCTGTCCAGGGCTGTGGTCACCATACCTCGCCAGCTCTGCTAACCACCTTTGGATATGGTGGGACTGCTCATTCTCACCCCCAGCCTGCTCTGGCTGCTGTCTGACAGACACATCTGGTGCTGTGGGCATGTGCCATTCGCACAGATACAGTCTTCCCATAGTTCCTATTTAGGTGTGGATGTTTTTTAAAAAAATGCATCCCCATATCTTTTTGAGCACACCACACAAGGGCGCTACTCAAGACTGTCCTGTGGAGTATTTTAACTGTAGGACAGAAGAAATTATTCAGCAGAAGGGGTTACTCAAAGGGAACTAAAGAGCAGTTCAGCTGTGAAATACACCCTGAGGCAACTTTGAAACTAGTCAAAAAGAAACAGTGAAGGATATAGCTGTAATGCCAACACAGGCACAGATTGCCTCCGTTGTGCTTCAATTCCAGGCCTTGCAAATGATGGTTTAATTGCTGGGTCTCTGTGTTTCTGCTTCATCCACTATAAAGAAGAAAATGTGTGAATATGGGAATAGACATGCTGGTATTAGCTAAGCTGTACTGAAATCTTAACTACAAGCCAATGGTTTTATAATGGGCACATCTGCCCACCTCGCAAAACCACTACAAAAATTGGCAGGATTTCTGGCATCTGCTGGGAAAGTTTCAGTTTCAGAATAGAAAAAGGTGTTGAATGCTGGAGTTTTAGAGCTTAGATGAACAGGCCGTTGTGTGCTGAGTTTATTTTTGTGGTCTGTAAATGTGTACTAAATCCTGACCTCAGTAGACACATTTTCTCTTAACTTATTTCTGAACCCCCATTGAGATGTCCATTTCTTCCCCTACTACTCAAAGCTGGCTTTGAACCTGTTATGGTGTCTTCATGTAAATCAGGCTGTCCTTACGCTAAATGTGAAATCCACTTTGTTAGGTTTGTGAGCTCTGCTGTCATTTCCATTAACCTCTTTTTTTTTTTTTTTTTTTTTTTTTTTTTTTTTTTTTTTTTTTTAACCAGCTCTGGTATTTTTGGCAGTACAGCCCCCAAAAGATGTCAAATATTCACTGCAAAACTTCCTGACACAGATTATATCACGTTCTCTTGTAGTATAGAGCTGAAAGTGGCTGAAGATTTCCACACTTGCTGTAGTTAACATACATCTTGGGCCTTCTACTGCCTTGTGAATATTTTGTACTCTTTCAAAAAAGGTGAGATATTCCTCAGTATAGGAGTCTTTTCTGTAACATGAACATGACCAGTTCTTGTCATGGGATATGGCCCTTCAGCTGCCGCAGTTACTTACTTCAGCCTTCTCAACCAATCCTAGCATTCTTTGGCAATTCCACCTACATCCTACTGCCCCTTTTTCTGTGTCTCTAGACTTGAAATTACCTCTGCTTTATCACCAGCAGTCTTCCTTCCTTGCAAAATCAAAAGTGCAGCTAGTTGTCCTGGTCTTGAGCAAACTGTGTACCTGCATCTCAGCAATAATGCATTAGCTATGTTCCAAGTCCTCTGAAGAGTGTCTTAATGCCATTAGCACTGCTCTATAAGTGGGTTTCTGATGTCTACATGTTTATGCACCTGGCTGGCCCATCAGGCTCTATTTAGCAGGTTTTATATAGTGCTTCTTTGTTCCTGTTTCTGTAGTGCTGCTCTAAGCAAGTAGCCTTTATCAAGAAAAGGCTTTCTACCATTTTTCCTCTTATTCTACTATTTTTCCACTATTTTCCACTATTATTCCACTTGCTCTGTGCCTTGGGAACACGATTTCTTCTGAAAAATTTGTCTTTTTTCTGCCCTCATTTCTGTTCTTCAGACAAAGAGAAGGAACAAATAACACAAACCAAACCAAATATCGCCTGAAACTTCAAAGCACTGAAACTTTGTCTCATGTTGTCAGGGAACAGCCATGGTTTCAGTTAAGTGACAGACAGACAGAAGTCATGTATTAGCTTTGCTGTTCCTAAGAACTCCTGGAGGACCTTCAGTGTTCAGGGATACCATTTACTTCCAACTTTCTTATACACAGATTCTTGTGTTACCAGCTCCCTGAATGGCCCTTGCTGTAAAATGGAGTGTACCATGCTGCTTTACAGATACCCTTGAAGAATATATTGCAATGGTAGCTTTGTTAGAGCACTCCAGTGTCCTGTCTTAAAGATTACTATGCCAGTAGGAATAGCATGACACAACTAAAAATAAAGTATACATTTGCAATGTCAAAATTAAGTTACATAGTCAAAAATGCTTGTAAAATGTTCAATGGGAGCACATGAAACCCAAGACTGGGTTTATCTCCATATCAAATCTAGGAGAAACTGTGGAACTATTTCTGTTGACAAGGTATAAATGTAGTTTTACTATGCACAGGCAACGATTCAAATCCTATCTATACAGCATGTCCTCAAAATCCTATCAGATAGAAACCTTCTGATCTTGACATGCCAGTCTCTCCTTATGTTCCCATTTAGAACCAATGACATTCCCATCCAACTCATGTATTTCTTGCTTTTTCCAAACATATCACTGGCTTTCACCCACTGCTTTAGAAATTACAATGTTCTTTGGTAGATCCAGGAGCAATTATTGCTTGTTCAGTTGCCAGACTCAGCTAATGGCTGCTTTGGTGTTTGATTAGGCACCCAAATTTAGTTCCTACATAGGCAGGGAGCCTTTTTCCAAAAGGCTTGGTAGCAAAGTTTTTCCTGTTACGGATGACATATTTTCTGTAAGTGTCATTTACTGCCCATGCTCTGCACAATCACATAATGATGTAATTTGTATGTGCTACACATTACTGACACTTGCTAGAGATCACACACTAGTAACTAAATAAAATAATTAAATAAATAAGCTAAATAAAGAAGTAGTGAGTTAGGGTGTGACACTCACCCAAACTCTCTCTGGGAGCACTAATCAGTACCTGCCTATATGAAAACTAGCTGTAATTCCCGTTAGCTATCACCCACAAACAAAATAAATACAATCACTAAATGATTTAGATAAGTCCAAGGTTAAATCTCTCTGTGTTTTAATAGTTGGATAATTTATGGTCTCATTCTACATCAGAAGCTCAAATACACTTGCATGGGGAACTGACAAATTACTGTGATTGCAAACTTGTTTCTTTATGAAGGAGGAGAAACAAATTTTGGTGCATTCCATAGGTATCTGGAGACTATACCTACACGTGCAGATAGTTCAGTGCCATATGAAGAGATCCAGTCAGTGACATTGACCCGATGAGTCATTTTCCCCCATTTCAGGTAAATTTTACTTTTATCTAGTGCTGGTCTGGTGCAAAGGACAAAATGGTTGTTAGCAGCTGGAGGGCAGTACTTGTGCTCCTCAATCTCATCTTCCAGTTTAATTTAATTTGAAAAAGAATTTGTTTCATGTCCTCTGAGACCTTTTTGTCACAGGAACAAATATATGAGACCAAATGTAAGCATGCTTGGCATGAAAATAAATACAGCTGCACTAAAAGGATTCATTTAATGTCAGGCTCCCATACTTTGGTATTTGGGTATAAATTTCTTAGGAAGTCCAAAATGTTGCAACTTTCCCCTTAGCCTTTTCAGTATAAATGCCTGGATTTATTATTTATTTGTTTTTATTTATTTATTTATTTATTTTTGCAGATTGCTGAAAAAGAATCTCAGAACACCCTTGATTAATTTATTAATTGAGTTTAAAAAGCACCTTTAATAAACAATGCAATTATATGGAAAAATGACAATTTCAGTCCAAGTGTATTCTGTATGCATATTTCCTTTTACTGTGACGTTCACATTTAGGTGCTGCTGAGGTTTTATAGTATGCTGCATGTTTAATAAACTGCCTGCTCACTGAGCATTAAGAAAATTTCCATGTATGCAATATTTAAAGGAATAGGAATTCATTTTGGCTGATTTTTGTCAAATAAGCAAATCTAATTCAGCTTTCTTCTTTATGACAGAGTGTCATTTTAATACCATTTTTGACTTAATGTAACTAACTTGCTATAAAAAAAGAAACAGTTTAAAGCTAACAGAAAATGTTTTCAATCTTTCTCTGCAGTTTCTATAAATCAATGTAAAAGCAGAGTAATAAAAATTATCATTAGCTGAAAATTACCTTGACTGGAATCTGAGGCATTCACATCAGCTAGACGTGCTGGAATCAGAGCAGTCAAATGAAGTTCCAATTAAAAATTATAAATTAGAGCTGCAAGAGTGTGGGACCACCTGCCTGCTGAATGATCTTACTTTCTTATACATATATAAAAAGGTCACTGAGTTCCTGAACTCACAGAGATTAAAGCAAATAGACTCTACCTCATATGGTCTCGAGAGAAAAACAAGCACTTTGAAACTACTCTCCAAAGGATGTAATATTGTGGCTGAATTTCCTATCACAGGAAAATATACCCTCTTGTTTGCAGATGTAAGAAGGAAGGAACAGCTAGCCAGTTAGGAAACAAATGGCCTCAGAAAAGTGAATTGGTTAAGAAAGTTTGTTGGAGTGCAGGAGTCACAAGTTCAAACTCCCCTTCTCCTGATACAGACCAGCTGTGTGCGTGGCAGGTTCCTTGGTGGTTATTCTATTCTGGCCTGGGTCTTCCATGCTTGATCAGTCCAGTCCCATCTAGAAAATAATTTAAATTCTCATTTTCAAGGGGGTGTTTTTTGTCTGATCCCCAAACTCCCCAGAAACTTAGAAATTATCCCTAAAACTAGTACATTTGTATGAATGGTAGTGTTTATGAAACAATAATTTCTACAAGAACTTTTTTTTTGCCAAGCCAGCTATACTTAGGATTTTATCTTTCACCTCTCATATATATTATGGCAAGCTGTTTGATGAATCGAGCAGACTTTCCCATGTAAGGTTAGGTTCCATAGTAGCAATGGTTTCAGGGTCACTTTTCACTTAAAAGAATATTCAGGTTCTGAGACACAGCTAGAAACTGACTGAAATGAAGAATTTGCCATTGTGCACTCAATAGGCAAGCTATTTGAATACTTTATATCTGGAACAAAAAGATACCTGATGCTTTTATTAAAAGGGACATGTGATGATGTGAGACCTTTTCAAGACAAGGTATTCTCTGAACTTGCAGCTTTGTGTCAGAAATCACTGAGCAATCCCTCTTGGTGATGCTTTTCCCTCTGTACCTACCAATTCACCATGATCCTGTGGATTCCCAGACTTGTCTCAGTTTGTATACAGCTTGTCTGCAGCATTACTTGGATATGTTACCTTCTTAACACTGATGTACTCTAAATTTGTCAAAATACCATGTCTAGACAAGCTTAAAATCAAAATTGGAAAGGAAAGAGAAAAGCTCTTGGTTACAGAGACGGAGCTGCTGCTATGAAAACATTGAAATACGCCTGGTAGACTTGTCTCAAAAAATAATCTTCTCTCCCAACTGTAGCTGAGCACTTTGCGGAAAGCTGCCTAGGTAGCTGTGGCTGAGGATTAGCTCAGCTCTCCTGAGGTGGTGTCTCCTGGAGCAGATGCCCCTGTTCAGGATTGCCTCATTCCTATACTTGTGCATGCCACTGCATGCAAATGAATCTTCAAAGCACTTGCTCAGAAACACTGCTTTCCCCTCCTTCTGGCTAATCAGTTTAGGGAAGGTTATTGTAGCCCACTTTGCTTAGCTCTGTCTGTTTGTGCAAATGCATGATGCCTTGTTTGAGCTTGTCTCTGACTGGGATAGACAAAGTCCTTTTGATGTGTTGATTTTCCATATCACACTCATCCTCCCGTTTCAGAAGCTGAATTCCAATATTTCTTACTCCTCCCTTCCTGGACAGAGCTTGTGCTGTGAATCTGTTCTTGGTGCCTCAGCAATCTACAAAGGATTATGTATAGGATGTCCCTGATACTCTTGTAGTGTGTGATAAATTGCTGGATTTCTACAGGGGATGAATGAGGCATACATATATTCATATATGCAGTTCCAAATAAAGTGAGTTATTAAGTTGAAAACAGAAAGAGACCTGGTAGTGACAAGACAAGGGACAATGGCTTTAAATCAATCCCCCCCCTTCCCAAAAAAAAATAAAAAAAAAAGGTTTAGATTGGATACAAGGAAGAAATTTTTCACATTGAGGGTAGTGAGGCACTGGCATAGGCTCCCCAGAGTGGCTGTGGATGCCCCATCCCTGGACGTGTTCAAGGCCAGGTTGGATGGGGCTTTGGGCAACCTGGTCTAGTAGGAGGGAGGTTGGACTGAGTGATCTGTAAGTGTCCCTTCCAATCCAAACCATTCTATAATTCTATGAGCTGGTCAAATATTGTTTCTTTAACTCAGCATGAATTTTGATATTAGGGTATGCTCAGGAGGGATGTTCAGTGGGAACATTTCCCCTAAATGTTAGGGAGAATATTTAGACTATGTTAAATGAGGGTTTTGAAAGGTGAGTGTATATAGTAATGAATAATATATAATGCCCATAACTAGAAGGTTGTGTAACCTTCTAGTTACAAATGATGGGGTACAAAGATGACAGCTTTATGGAACTGGGAGCTTTTTTGATAGATAGATAGATAGATAGATAGATAGATAGATAGATAGATAGCAATATAAGCTAAAGCAGATCTCCAGGCATTTTAATTCTCTGCTGCTATTTAACAGTACAATCAATAGTTCTGAAAAGGGAAAGGCATTTGCAATGCTAATTGGAATTCACAAATGGGGGTGTATGGAGTGGGTGGAAGAGTTAGCTGTTTGCTGAGGGACATTTCAGAGCTGCAGAAGTTCTGATTCTAGTATTTCTTTTTATAAAATAATTATCTACTGAGCCCTCAGCTGACTAGGACACAGGAATAATTCCTAAATCAAAGAAATCAGGGAGGGGGGGTGCTTCCTCAGGTAGAGATTTACTAGAAGGTTTTGTCTCAGTGTGGGTCCCACTGAGACAGGAGATAAAATGGAGAGCTGGACCTTGCTCGACCAGCAGCTTTTCTTATCTTTATAGGTCTGCAAAAGCCATGACTTCATTCAAAATTTGTCAAATATGCCTTGTCTTTCCTATTTGCTAGTATATACTTCTTTATTTCTGAATAATAAATGGTATTTTTACCTGTGACTTGACCTGAATCTGCCATCCTTATTTACCCTGATTAGTACTCTACTCTGTGTGTAGGTTTGTTGGCCCCAGTGGAACTAGTTGCAGAATAAAGTACAAATCAGTGTGACAGAGGGTGACAAAACCGAGCTCTTTCCTCCTTTCTCACTCCTTCAGATGGGATGAATGTTCCCTGGACTACACAGACTGACTCCTCAGACTGAAAACATATGTTTGTGTTTAAAACCAGAGAGCAGAATCACTGGGGGAAAGAAGAGGAAGAAAAATAATGTTCTTGTGCCAAGTATTGTCAATGCCGATTCTCAAAATTGTCAATGCTCTCTGACCATGTGGTAGCAAGGAATATCAAAGACATCTAATTCCTGGCATTCTGCAATGTACCACTGACTTCCTCATGTCCTGTGGGCTGTTCAGACACAGTGTGGGTCTTGGTTTTCTTTTAAGTTAGGTTTACCCTGTACATGCCGATGTACTTCTTAATTAGGTTTAGGAGAGAATTTATCATTATACAGGGTAATATGTAAATGCCTGTGGCACTTAGATGTCATCGACATACAGTTCTAAATACCTGAACTCAGGATTATAAAAGATCAATTCCTGGGTTGAGCCTTTTGATAATCTTTTAGTTATTTTTCTTTTTTTTTTTTTTTCTTTAACAACTGATGAAAGGGTGACTACTATTGTTATTTATACTTTAATTATTAATAAATAGAGGTATGAAATTTACTTTCTAAGTTTAATCAGAATTAAAGTATTTTTTTTCTTTTTCTAAAATAAAACAGTTTTTCAGCAAAACAGCATAACCAAATCTTCTTGTCACCTTCTGCCAAATTCAACAAATAATTCTTAGACAAAATACAGAGAGAAACTTGAAAAGGTAAGGAATTTTCTCTTTCCATTTCACTACAGTCTTTAAGCTGAAAGCTAACTCACATTCAACTTTTCCAGCTGGTAAAAAAAAAAAAAAAAAAAAAAAAAAAAAAAAAAAGTCATAAATGATATAATTAATATCAAAGCATTTTAATAATTTCCAACTTGGTAATGAAAAATCTTATTACTTCTTTTGTCACACTAAAATGTATTTATTACCTGTGACAATACGTGAACATAATAACTCACTGAAATACAGGAGACACCCATTACTGTAGTCCTATAACATCTGTGTTGCCTTGCACCAACACACTGCACAGATGTGGAGCCCTTTCTGTAACATCTGGGTAAAGCTCCAATAACTCAGCTGATGTCAGAGGTATGCAGAAGATATCCTGAAGTGGAAACTGGCACAACCCCGCCATACACTGATATCAGAAAACCTGCCAGCTATTGGCTAGAGCATGAGGGACAAAGACTTGGAATAACTACATAATAGTACATGGCCAGGTAATGGTATGAATGGTCTTTCTTGGTTTCTCTATCGGAGGGTTTCAGGAGTCCTGCTGTTAATATTACTTATTTGTTCAGTACCCCTCAGAGGACTGAGGCCTGCCTTGATCTGGTCATGAGATGAGGGACCACGCAAACGTGAGCAACAGGAACAGCCAACCACAGCAGCAGTTCAGCATGTGTGCACCAAAGGACCACTTGCTGTGCAGGCTCCAGGCAAAAGGGGAAAGGTTGGGCTTGTGGTTTTAAAAGGTATGTCTCTCTCTTGGATATCTTATGGTGAACTGAGGTGTTTTGGAAACTCTGGTCCTGAATACTGATCTACAGATATTAAACCTCTGGCTATGAGCTCTTGTGAAGCAGTCTGAAGATTTTCTAATCTTCTTTTTTTTTTTTTTTTTTTTTTTTTTTTAAGAAGATAAGTGAACTCCACGCACTTAATGAACTAGTAGATGTTCATTATAACCTGTGTAAATGTTGAAAAAATAGTCAACAAATAAATACAATGGATACCAGTTAAAAAGAAATCAACGTTGATGAATTGTGGTGGGTAATGAAGGAGGGGCAGGAGTGGCAGTATTTCTGTTTAGGGAAATGCTCCAAATGAACGTTAATAAGATGTCTTATTATCTGTAATGCTCCTTTAAAAGACTCATAAATGAGGACTCATCTGGTTTGTGGAGGCAAATCCAATCTCATGTAAGTTTAAGCATGTAAAAATGTTTCTGTGAGAAGATATTATTCCAGTAGCTAGCCAGCCACCTCAGATTGAAGTTTGACATATTTCCATTATTTGCATTTAATCATGACTTCATTATTTCTAACAAATTCTTTGAAAGTTATCATTCTGTTGTGGTTTAATCCGGTTGGCAGCTAAACACCGCACAGCCCACCCTCCCCCCTCCCTCTCTGGGATGGGGGAGAGAAATAGGAAAGTGAAGCCTGTGAGTTGAGATAAAGGCAGTTTATTAAGACAAGAAAATAATAATAACAATAATAATAATAACAATAATGGTGATAATAGTACTATTAATAATAATGTGTACAAAACAAGTGATACAATTGCACACCACCTGCTGACCGATGCCCAGCCTAACCCCGAGCAGTCCGGCCCTCCTACCCCCGGCTAGCCAGCCCTATATATTTTTTAACATGATGGTATGGAATACCCCTTTGGCTAGTTTGGGTCAGCTGCTCTGGGTCTGTCCCCTCCCAGCTCTTGCTGCATCCTCAGCCTGCCCATTGGCAGGACAGAGTGAGAAGCTGAAACATCCTTGGCTTGGTGTAAACACTACTCTGCAACAATTAAAACATCAGCACGTTATCAACACTCTTCTCATCCTAAGCCAAAACATAGCATTCTACCTGTACTAGGAAGAAAATTAGCTTTGTCCTAACTGAAACCAGGACACATTCAAACAAATAGAAAAATCTGTGGAACTCACCACAGAATTATACACTCTTTTTGGGTTAATCCTCACACTGGTACAGAGATTCTTCTTTCTAAAAACTCTGACTATTTCTTACAAATTTCTTAGGCAGCCATATGTTATGAAGGATGTAGCTAACTGCAAGGCAGTAGTTTTCCACTACTTTCCTAAGAGGTATGTCTCCTTTTAAACAAAGCAAATTCACCCTTTTAACAACCAGATGCTAATACTTGTTTTAAACAACATTTAGGCTGTGTTATAAAATCCAGGGATTGAATTGCATGGCTTCTTGTCTCATCACATGGTTGGCATACATTTTTAGGTTGACTCTGCTAGGATTTAAATTTTCATAGACTTCAGCATTTCATCTTTTACCTCCAGCAAATTTGATGATGTCTTTCACCACATAGCTGCTCACCAGGGTGCCGGTCTCATGTGAGAATACACTTTTACACAAAAAGTGTAAAACACATGTGTACAACAGTTGGAATATAATTTCAAAATGATTTAAGGAGCATAGCACATGCCTGCCTCCACTTCTGACTATTCTGTCAGGAGCTGGGAGGAATTTGAGAAGACAGATTCAAATCAATATATGTATAAAAATTAAACAGACAATTTAAGAAGCTGTTTGAGTGAAATTTGAACCTTGGAGAAAAAGAGTGTACAATATTTTTAATGTTCAGGTATTAGAAAGAGAAGCAAAAGTGTTCTGTTTTACTTTCTTCAGAAAATGTCAGCTTTTTAAGAGCTAACCCATTACCTTAAAAAAAAATCTCAAAACCAGCTGAGATTCAACTTGACAAAAACTGGAAATATCTTGAGAATGGGAATAGGAAGAGAAATCTGTTTTTGTCAGCCGAGTGACAGCAGCTTCTTTTATGACTTTGGAGATGAAGAAACTAAAAATGTGTTGCACATTGTTACAAAATAAGAAGCCAACTGAAAGTCTTTTGACATAATTTTATTTTGCCATCCCTGGCTAGGAGGCATAGTTGTTATTTAAAAATGAAAATAGCTAAATGTTCTTCAGATGCTCAGTTTTTTGTAGTGTATTGAAAACATGCTTAGCCCAGTCAGAGCTGTGTCAGTGTGAGGGATATTAGTAGTTTGGGTTTTGGAGTAGATAGTTACTGTATGTTGGGTAGTGGCTATAAGCTGGTTCAGATGCTGCCTTCTGTATTACGTAACACTAGGAACTGACGCTAGCAATCATCATTTGAGGTTGTATTCTTTCATTCTACAAAAGCCGTATCTCTAGAGATAAGGCTGTGAGACACTCTTCCGCAAGCAGCAGAACTACATACAACCCACAACTGAGTGTGCTGAAAAGGCTACATCCAACACAAAGGCTTGTGAGCTGCCTCAAGTCACGACAGCCCTGTTCAACTTGATTATCTTTCCAAATACTTGCCCCCGCTGTGCTACTTCCTTAATCCCCAACTATGCACTTTGGCCTCTGTTCTGCAAAGACTTTCACATGATTGCCTGGCAGTGCATGGATGGACTCCGGTTACTCTGTGTGTCCCCACATGCCACACACAGCTTGCGGGCAACCTGGGGCTCTTTGATCTACCTCAGGCATGAGATGTTCATGTATCCAACTCAAGCACAGGTGAACAGACTTTTGAACCTGAGCAGCTTTGTGTCAGCATGTCTCCATTCCATTTTTTCCTGATGCACAAATTCACTGTTTGATTCTTGAGCACCACAAGAGGCTCCCTCAGCATCTGACACTGCACTTCATGACTTCTTCGGGTTGTTAAAAGTAGCAAGGATTTTCATCAAGTTGTATTTTTAGTGTGGAGAGTCTAAAATAATGGTTTGACATAGAATGCAGTGATGGTAGCCTTAATCTATGCTGATTAATTTGTTACTTATTTTGGGGAAAAAAAATGGTGAAGAATGCTTAGCTACGTCAAAGTTTCTGTACAAGAAACATGGAAAGCTCAGAAATGTTGGGTGAGTGTTTATTAAAGGTAGCTCTGATTTCATTTTTAATTCCTTGGTAAGATTGATGCCCTAATTTTCCCTTCTTTGTTTATTTCATGTATTTTTGGCTGCTATCATTACAGTCAAAGTTATAGAGTTGTTGTGGAAATACACTAGCAGACTGGTTTAAACTAAATATTATCCATAATATTTGGCCCAAAGGAAGAATTTTGTGTTCTGGAACATTCATTATCTGAAATCATTTCAAAAGAACAATGACAATATGTTTAAATCTCTCTGTCTGATGAGTGTCCATGTGTCTCCTTTTTGACTCATCCAGGCATGTGGCCAATTCTGAGTATTTTTAAAGGAAAAGGTAGAGAAGAATGTTTTAAAAAACTGTCAGAATATGCCAAGGTCAGGGAACTAGCAAAAGTTGTTTGACCTGCTCTTAATCACCTCCCTTCCCCTTCATACCTTCCTCTTTCTTTCCTTTTAATTCACCTATTTCTGCTGCAAGGTATCATCTATATTTTCTAGCTAATTAATTCAAAAAAGAATAGGAAACTAAAGCAAGTAGAATGTGAGATTGTCATTACCCTAAGTCATTGGCTTGCTTGTGTCTGGTACTTACACAGATATCATCTCAGCTTCTTGATTTTGTTCTTTTTTAAAGCGCTTTCTAGTGTAGGTGAGCCTGACCCACTGCACTGCCTAAAAGAAGAGAACTGACTGTGTGATGAGCCAGTTCTGTAGACTGATGTTCATGGCTCTAATGTATCTTGAGCAAGCTCACTGTAAATTTACTCAGCTAATACCACCACAAACACTTATATAGACACCTGGTGAATGCTTGTTGATGTGTATTCAGATTCATCTGAATATATGCTGTGAGCATGTGTCTTGGAACAAATGTTTCAGGCTATCGTTTATATGTTGATAGTTATTTTAAATTGACACTATTCTGAATTGTCTTAGATATGTTAACTCTGACCTGTGGGTGCCCTCAAGGGTGCTTGTTCACCTGCCAGACTTCCATTTTCTGCAGCATGCTCAGGGAAGTGGTGGCTCCTTCAGGCAGTGGGGATTTTCATCAGGATTGATTTGTGTGTGTTTCTTATATTTCTAAAACATACACATTTCAGTCAATTGCATAATCCTACTGAAAATTTGAAGGCTATAGTAGACAGTTTCTAGAGTGAATCCTTTTTTTTGTAAGTGGAGCTTCCAAAGGTCTTGAATGAGTGCTGCAACCTTTCTTTTTCTCTTACACCATGCATATTTGTCAGCACTGCTTCCAACTGTAGAAGGAAATAAATTATTTGAAATGATATTTCTTTTTATACATTGTCTTAAATGTAGTTTTTTCTGCAGTTGTAAAAAAAAATAAAATTGATTTGGGAAACTCTAATTTATTGATTGCAGGATTGCAGTTCCTATACCTAACGGAGTTCAGATCTTTCTCTTTTTTCTTCCCCCCCCCCCCCCCATTGTTTGTTTTTCTTCCTTTCCTTTCCTTTCCTTTCCTTTCCTTTCCTTTCCTTTCCTTTCCTTTCCTTTCCTTTCCTTTCCTTTCCTTTCCTTTCCTTTCCTTTCCTTTCCTTTCCTTTCCTTTCCTTTCCTTTCCTTTCCTTTCCTTTCCTAAATGTGTACTTTCTGTCTTTTTATTTATTTTGTTGATTTAACCTAGACCAATGGAAACACATTTCTAAAAGCTGAATAGAAGTATATCAATACTGTTGAATGCTTTCTATGGGTTTATCCACCGTGTTTTATGTTAAATTGGGGGGTTAGTTTGTGTTGCACATTTTCTCATTACTTGTGTTTCTCTACAGGTCAGAAAGCATCAAAAAATATTTTTTTAAAATTATTTTTGACAGAGTTATTGTGAGTTGTTGTTCTTTCCTTTTGGAAAGGATATGAAACAATAAAAATCCACAAAGAGAAAAAACTTAATACAAAGACTACAGTCACTCTAAAACCTGGGTAGTGCTCTCTTGCATCTAAACCCATACTCGATGAATCCTGCCGGGATGTAGGAGCAGCAGTGTGGATGTGCAGGTCAGGGGACCAGGGAGACCTGCGTGCCTGTGGAGGTATGGGTGGAGCAGCCAGAGTTGAGCAGGCTTTCCAGAGCTGGGATGGGTGTTCCTTCCCTTCTGTATGTCCCTGTGCCTTGGCAGGGCTCACCAGCCTGGGCACGGTGCCATGTGGACGCACCCAGACAGCTGGAGTCTGGATAGGTGCCCAGGCTGGTAAACCCACAAAGAAACTCTCTGCTGGGGGTGCAGAAAGCTCGGACTGAGCAGGATTACACTGTGCCAGGGACCATAAGACACTCCGGGACCAAGCTGAAGTGGCAGAATGACTTGTAGATGCTTGTGCCCTGGCCTTCTTGGTGCCTGTGGAGCTGCAAGGACGGTGCAGACACCAGCCCAAGACCATCTAATGTCTGGTGCTTCTCATTAGCCCTGGCCATGTGCCAGCCCCCAGCTCTCTGAACAGCTTCTGCAAACAGCATGGCCCTGCTGGTGTGGCACTGCACACCGATGAACAAAGCCCACCGGACCACGACTCGCTCAGGTCACTCTGTGCTGCTGCCAGTGCAACCATAGATTGAATTATTTGCACCTTCAGGAAGTTTGAACTTATTATTTATCCATAACAAGGTGTCTGACCTGAAGGATGCTCCTGTAAAAGCTACTGCTCTCAACAAAAAAAAGAGTTATCTGTGTTGTTGTGCTGGGAGGTAGCTGGGAGAGCTAATGTCTTCAAACTCTTTTTAGGTATATTCAGGTGTATATGCTGAGGTGGGATTTGTGTTCTGTAGGTGAAGATGAGGAAACCCTGGAGAGTTAAGAATGAATTACACTCGTGCTTTGAGGTGGACCCATAAACAGTCTGGCTGCAGCATGGTTCCTAACTAGCAAAGGGCCCTGACTTATAGGTTCTGGCACAGAAAGAGGATCATGTATATCTGACTATCAGTCACTAAATATGGCTTTTTGAGAAACAACTTATTTTTGAGAAACAACTAAAATTTATTGAGCAAAATATGGCAAGAAAAAAATCAGCCTTTGAATAAACTGTGCAAGGCTATTTTAAATCAGCTGAGGTAGTAATATTTATGTTCTCCAGCTTCTCCCAGATATTATGAAAACCTTTGACTACGTTCAAAAACAAGAAAATCACATAGATCGTCATAACAGGAATTTTTATTTATTTTATTTTATTTTATTTTATTTTATTTTATTTTATTTTATTTTGTGATGAGGGTAATAACTGCATCTTGATTGAATATTATTAAATTGAGTAGAGAGTATTAACTAAAACCTAAGCCAAATCTTTAATTAAATCCACAGCAGTTCCTATTTTTCAATGTACAAGGGAAGAGGTATATATTCCCTCGACTGAAGAATTTTCAAGTTCCAGCTGGAAAGGACTTTAATTAAGTTCATTTTCTCCCTTTTCTCTGCTGAGGTCCCACCCCATTACAATTTTGAATCAATCTTCAATGTAACATTTTAGAGAAGATAGCTTCCTCACTCTGTGACTGCTAAATGTTTTTTTTCAGGACGCTGAAAACCTGCAAACTTATAAGTGTGCAAACTGTGTGGTGTGGGGAAGGCAAAGTGAAGATTACAAACGTGGGAAGCGTGTCCTATTTGAAGGATGGTGTAGAGAGCATGCTTTTAGTGTAGCTACTTCTGTTTCTGCTCTTTGCCAGCTGTAGTGTGACACTGGGGATCTGCTATGTAAAATGATAACACTTGCACAACAAACTGCTTGTCCCTGGCTGGTTGACAAACTGAGAGCAGCAGTATCATTTTTGAACAAGAGCCCATTGTAATCCTCTCATCCTGAAATATTTGTTAACCATTGAAAGACAGCACCTATCTCACAGGTTAAAGGAGAGAATTTGTAGAAGTATCTGAGAGCCCAGGTCAAAGTTCTCCTCAGACCTGTCTTCACGGGCATGGATAAGTAGGCATGGGGACATTGCATGGTTCAGGGAAAAGGCTGGAGGAAGAGCCCTGTCACTACTGGTAGCCAACACCACTCCTTCTTTCCCTGTCAGACCAATGGAAATGTGTATTGTAGCACATCAGTGGTAAAATATGCCAGGTGTTATGCCTGTAATAACAATAATTTATGTTTTCAATCAGCTTGGGTTTCAAGAGAATGCTACTGGCTAAATAGGGCTGACCTTTGTAAACTGATTATTTGGGAAGGCTGTACTGGAAAGGCAGGTGCAATACAAGGGTATCTACACTGTGTTTTAAAGCCATGACTTCAGTTTTACCTGAAAATTCTGCCACTTTTACCTGAAAATGCCAGAATTAAGACACACAAGGTGTAAGCAGACTAAACCAGCAAGTTGTCTGTGAGTTTGACACATCAGAGAAACTGTGCCACAGCATGTCGTGTGCAATGTCAGGGAACATCATGCTTCAGTTATTAAATGAAGCTTGAAACATAAAGACTGTATTTTTTCTCTGGGTTTTGGTTTACTGACTACCATATGTAGGATACCTTGAGCCTCTGTGGGTTTTATGAAAGCTTCTGCTGGGTCTTCAAATGATCTAATTTATTGAAATTATTACAGCTACAATGATTAGTATCTTAGTATTATTAGTAGGTAATGCTGCTGTCAATTTGTTTTTGTTTTGCTTCTTTTTTAAAAAAAATATTTTTGTTAGTGCTGCTTGTATTGTTATCTATATGACACAAGAACAAGAGGAAGCTTTGAGTGGAGGTGTAGTTGTTTAGCTCTCTGTCTTCCTTGTTGAGACAGACTATGGCAATGCTGCAGTGCAGAGATACTCGAGCTGGCATTTAATTACTTTGGGTACTGGAATCATGCTGGCTACAACAGAGTGGAGTCCAGTATGTTCTGATTTTTCCTGCCAAAAAGCTTAGCAACCTGGACACCAATGAACCAATAACAATAAACAGCAGTGTCTGGATGGGATTTTACGGGGGAGTTTGTTGTTCTGAAATTTTTCATGTTCCCTACACAGCTACCTCTCTTGCTTCCATAGTCTTTTATCTCTCTTTCCTAACTTCAAAGGAAAAAATGAAGCAAACAAGCATGACAGGATGCAGAAGATGTGGGCAATACATCATCCGAGAGCAGATGCTTGTCTGCAGCTATTTCTCACATGAAAGGTCTCATACAAATTCCTGTGTTAGGCAAAGCCAAACCCTTACATAGAAAATAGTTAGGAATAGAGTTTAATAAGAATATAGAGCAAGTCACAGAGATAGGTACAGGGTTAAAGCATACTGACCAGCAATCTGTTTATACTCAATCAGCCCCCTTTTATCTCCCTTCTCTCCATTTACCATGTTTTTCTCCTCCTATCTGCCTTGATCACCTCTTTTTTTCCCCACCCTTTTCTCCTCTAAAATCAAAACCCACCCCTGACTTTTTTCTCCCACTGGTCCCAGTTTTGCTACATCTGACCCCAGATTGGATGCTTCTGGAAGGGTTAACTAGTCCATCTCACCCATTGTGGTTACCAGTCCCTGTTGACCTAGATAGGTTTAATTCCTCAAAATGTCCTTTAATGTCCCCTCCATTATCTGTGAGGTTTGGGCAATTTCACATCACTCTCCATTAGCCACCTGTGAAATTCAGCCATTCTTCACTGCATTATTACTAATGCTTGCCAGCTTCCCTCCCTATTTTCTTCCATGTACATCAGTTTCTCATGGTTGGTTAAGTTAGCTAAACCTTGGGCCATGGCCTAATCGTTGGCCAGTTCAAAAACTGAATTGACTGACAGCACAGTCACACAAATGGTGTCATTCAGACAGCCACTGAGGAAATGATGTGGGTGAGAGGAGAAGATGGGAAGACTCAGAGACCCTTGCTGAATAGGAGGACGTGACAGGTTGATCCACAGACAGAAAGGACAATCTACAGAAACAGGTGAACAAGAACCGGGAAGAGACCATCTACTAGAGGAGAGTGGAGCACATCAGCTGCTTTGAAAAGCAATGGTAAAGAGCAGAATTGTGAAATGGTGTGGCAGTAGAGGACAGAAGAACCACTAGTTTATCAAGGAGAGCAGAAAACTCCTACAGTTGGGAATGACTACTTGAGGGGTAGCAGGGACCATATAGAGACCACAAGAGAATGTGTAATGATCTGGAGATGGGATGGGATTAGATATGTCTAAGAAACACTGGCAGAACTAGAATCTATATGACCTCTTGATGGATGGGCCACCAGGATAAGTCAGAGAACAGAAATATGAGCTTCTTTGATATCTCACTAACATCTCCAGAAAGAATGATATTGGTATGCCGATGAAATTTGTTTATAGAGGAAATGACCATGTGTCAGAGGGACCAGAAGATGTAAGAAACAGGGTTTTTGCAACTTGATGATAAAGCTCCAGGAGTGTATTTGGGGAATAATATTGAAAATGCTTGCTTTGAGTTTAGGAGTTTATTGTCTGGAAATGATAAAAGAGGAGAAAGACAGGTGTGCAGCAGTCATTAACAGGTTGATTATAAACTGCTAATGTTGTGTAGCCATGAAAATGACTAATGAGATTCTATGGATGTGTTGAATTGTGTATTGTTGAAGAGATGAAGAGGTCTCACTGATATTGTTGGCAGTGGCTTTGGATTACCATGTGTTGTTCTGGTCATCTGTCTTTAAGCAAAATGTACTTGAACAAAAGGAGCAGTCAGGCAGTCATTGTCCTTTCCCTTTTCATTTTAGGAGTCTTAGAAAGCTTGAATTCCTCAGCCCAGTCAGGAGGACACGTGCTTACTGCCCATAACCAAACCACAATGTATTAAGCAGAAAATATAGGTGCAGGAACAAATAGGGATAGATTTGGCACAAATAAGTTTAGAATGGATGAGAAGGCTGTCTCTAATCAAGAGAGCAGTGTCTGAAATGTGATCCCCCAAAGTATTTTTGGCCAAATCCACAACAACAGCTAATGAGGTTTACAAGGCAGCTTGATCTGTAAGCTGATTGTGTATGCTTGAAGGGAATTGGCCGTCAGGCAGTTCTGCAAGGTCTGTGCTCAACTCATCATGTGATTTGCCACCTAACACTGATGCCAAAACAGCATCAGGATTCACTAATAAGTTGCCTATCTTTTCTTCTTAAGTAAACAGCAGATATAGAGTAGAAGCTTTGTTTCAAAATGCTGTTTGTTTTCTGTGACTTCATAACATTTTTATTAATGTTACTGTTATTATTAAGGGACTGAAGTGTAGAAAGAAAGAAAAAATTTCCTGAAATTTTGAAGTTTCAACCTATTTATTGGTTTTTATTTCTGGCAAGAAAAGAGTTAGAGAAAGCAGATTTTCTGTTGGTGATAAGGACAATGGGGGAAAAGGTAAAGCTAATAGCTTGTTGTAGTTCCCTGAGGTACTGAAGACCTAGCCACCAGTGTTGATTCCTTCAGAAAGGAGACGACTGGCATTTTCTATAACTAAAGTTAGGCATCCAGTCATTTTAATGTTCTCATGATATTGTTTTCTCCAGAAATTGCATCCAATATTGGAGAAATGTTATTACTGAACTATGTTGTTCTAGGCAGTGGAAAAAGAATCAATATTTTAGTTTAAATAAAATAAAGTAACTTTAGACAAAAATTATGTTTATGTTAGCACTCAATACCTAGGAATCTTAAACTACTTACCTTAAAACTGAAAATTTTGATCTGAGTAAAATGAAAGACATATGCATTTAGCCCCAGCCCAAACTGAGGGTATGACAGAGAGTGCAGTCCTGAAAAATACACACAAAACATTTTTAAATGTTATGAATATTAAAACAAAAACAACAAAAAAAGAAAAAAAAACTCCTAAATACATCTGAATAATTGTTTTATTCTTTGTGATTAGCAGGAAAAAAAAACAAAAACAAACAAACAAACAAAAAAACACATGAAAAGTATAAGGAAGGGAAATGTAGAAATTTAAAACTAATATGTTATACAGCTTGATTAAAATTTTGAAGATCAGATTTAGAACCTTGGCATTTAAAAGCTCAGCTCTTTCTGGAATCCTTCACAGAAGGAAGTTTTGGATATGGATGTAAAATAAGGATAAAATATGATATTAATTTGCACTGGAGTAGCAAATATTCTACAGAAGTTTCAGGTCATTAATCTATCTTCTAGCTAAGGGAACTACATTAATAGCTTATGGGATTTACAGGGCAAGCATCAATTTAATGGTTCATCCTAAGTTTGGGGAAAATAGGAAAGGGCAAGATACTGGAGGATATATTATATCTTGGTGCATTAAAATCAGTGGCAAAACTTTCTTGGTCTAATATGGTCTCTAGGTAGTTTCTAATTACAGTGCTTCTGCTGAACCTTAATCTCTTGTCTGCAAAATGCAAGCTATCATATTTACCTGCTTATTGTTAAAATTGACTCTCCCCTCACAGCTCTGTCTTGAATAGGAAAATCATTTGAATTGATAAGCTTTACTTGTGTTTTTGGACTAGGGTGGGGCAGGGGTTGTTTCTTTTAAATGTAGCCTCAATATATAAAAAAATAAAAAATATTAAAAAAAATTGCAGTAAGGTAGCAAAAAATGCCTGAAGTTCAACTGCAGTATTTTCTAAGCAGCTCTCATCATTGGAGTCCTGCCTGTGTTTTGTAATTAGTCACTTTTTTTTTTAAACTGTAATGTTTCCCTGTGCTCTGAAGAAAGGAGAGAACCCCTTTTTTACTCCTTGCTGTTGGAGATATGGAATACCTCAGCAAGTAGCAAAAGGAACATGCCGTGCAGTTTGCAGCTCATTCATGAGAAGGCTCAGTACAAGAATTGAGAAATAATGCCACCACTTAATAGCTGAAATACTATCTTCACAGGGGATAGTCATGCTAGTACCTCACCTATAAATCAGTGTTGGTGTTGTGCATCATCAAATATGCAACCTTTTTTTTAAGGTGCTAATTCCCATAATTTGGGTATTGACCTTGTTCTATGTTGTACAGACTTGTAATCTGTGTTTTTTTGAATGATCCCCACAGGTGGGACATTTCTAATGTGAAGTCATGCTGTGAGACACCTTTCAGTGTGCTGGGAAGAGAGGATTATAAATATTCATTGCTTTTGCAACCTTGGGCTATGAATGTTTCAGATTTTATAAGCTAAGCAAAACTGGGCCTAGTCAGATAAAAATAAATAAATAAATTACTAAATCCAGGTGATGAATAAAACAGAATGGGCAAGTAAATGAGGGTTTTTCGGCTAGGTTGATTTTGAATCAATGTGCCAATTTGATTAGAAGAAGTGCATAAGCACAGTATAAAATCTATTTATTTATGACAAAACCCAAGACAGGCTAGATTTCCCCTTTGTGGGAAATCAGGTAACTCTTTTAAAGCCCAGTTTCATCACTGAAGAACAAAACACCCGAGGCCATAGTGGTCACCTCATAGGTTTAAGGAACAAGTGTGTGGACCATCAGGCTGTTCCATGCCATACCATCCTGTTGTGGGACCCTGACCATCAGCTGTGGAAAACACCAGCAAGGCAGCCAACAAGTCATGGACCTAGAGGAGAAAAGCCTGTCTCAAATCATGTGCAGTGCCACTTGCAGTTTCTTTCAGCTGCATTCCTGACAGGCAAGAGATGAAGGGCCGTAGCTCTTTTCATACCTTTCCCACTTAATTTGTGCAGGTATAAAAGAAGGACTAGTTAACGCTTGGCCTCTGCCTGTACTCTGCAATGAGATGTGGCAAGGCTCAGTCCTCAAGCCTTTTTCCTGTGGTCAGGTAGAACTGGATTTTTTGTTTGTTTATTAAAGAGTAGCATTGCAGACAGATGATCTCAATGGAAAATATAACCTTATATTGCTCCCTCTGGGCACCGACAGATCTCCATGTTTACACAATAGAAGCCCAAAGCAGACATGCAGGAGTGCCAGGTTGCTGTGGGATCTGCAGGAGCACCCTGTCTGTGCCCCAAAATCATAACCCTGCCTGACTCAGAGCATAAGAGCTTTCCCACTCACATTCATCTTTGAAATGCAAAAATAACCCAAAGCTCAACTACCTTAAAGCCTTTCCTTGTCTGGGATTTGTTAAGCAATATGAATTCAGTGGAGAAATCAGGGACACGTGTCTGGGAATGACCAGCAGCAGGGGATTTGCAAGGTCTGTGGTAGTGGAACACAGTAGCACAAAAAATTGAAATGAATTCAAAATGTAGATCCACCTCCACATGAACTGTTGCTAATGCCGGTTTTTTTGTTGTTTTTTTTTTTTTTTTTTTCCCCCCCACTCTACATGACAGCTTAGTGTTGCTGGGGAAAAACTAGCAGAGAAATTTGCAATTAAACAGATGAACATGTTATAATCCCTGATTACTTGTTTTGTTATAAGATTATGGAGTTGTGTAAATCACTATGTATTTTGTAATGACTGGAGCATAAGAGTGCCTAGATACATACAAGTGTGACAGCCAAGGCAGGAGCTGAGTCTGAAACTCTTCCCTCTGTCTCTTTCTTGCTATTTCCTTTTAAAGAATGATTTTACTGAAATCTCCTGGAAAGCATCCTATTTTCATCTGAAGTTCAATGTCCATCATAACTTAACCCCTTCAGGGCTTCTTGAGGTGGGATTATGGGGTCATCACTGGGAGACAGAGGGAGTACTTCTTCTAGCAGTGTGGAACATAATGCCCTTCCTATTTTTGCCACCATAACAATTTACTATTTTTCCCAGTGTTCCAGTGCATTTATGAAGTTGCACTGGAAAATATTTTAAAGTGAGCTTTCTAATGATCATCGTTATTATGAACCCAGAAGTAGAGGGGGTAGCTTTTTTAAACTCCTTTCCCTGTTGGAGAGGCAATGATGCTGGATCATCTCCATTGCGATGTGATAGGCCCGAAGTGTAGTGTCTCTGTAAGATACTTTCTCAGTACTTGTGACTCTTTAAAGGGGCTAAAAACACCTTCTTCCTAAAAAGATATTGTGTGCTCAAACACAGTGCAAAACAAGCAGAGAAATGGTTACACTCATAAAAAAAAACTTTTCCCCCAGGGCCTGGCCCCCACCTAAGCTTCTGTGATGACTCACATGCATTTACATTCCCGCGCTTCACATGGCATCTGCTGTTACGCATTTGTTGCAGGATCTTGTCTGTGAACAGCTGGTGACAACCCACTTCCTCTTGCTTTCTTCAGTAGAGATTTTTCAATTGTTTCATGTTGTTTTGATGTGAAACCCAGTGTTGGAAAAACAAGCCCATTTACCCTGATTAGAACCAACCATTTAACCACTTGCCAATTAACAACCCATTTGTTATTCTCCTAAGGACCCAGGAAATACTTTCCTTTTCTCTGCTTTCACTTTTTCTTCAAATGTAATTCCACACAGACATAACAAAAATCAAGCATTTTGAAATGGAAAGTGGTATTAATATTTCTCTTGTTCTCCTTTTGTCCTATGGAGTTGTAGAGAAAGGGATCATTTGCTTTCTTTCAAGCTAATCTTAATTATCTTGGCGTGACAAACAAACTGCATTCTTAAAGCATACAGAAACTATGCTACAGATGATAAATATTATTGATGTGCTCTTTGGAAAAACAAATGAGGACATCATGCCTGCATTTGAAACAATGATATAAAAAAAAAAAGGAAAAAAAAAAAAAAAGGATTAATTTTAGTTATTTGTTGCTAATTTTACTAACAGACGTTAAGAAAAAATAATTGAACATGATCATTTTAATCTTTTGTACTGGGTCTGGCTGGAATGTTAACTTTCCCGGCAGCAGCCCATTCAGTGCCGTACTCTGTACTTGTAGCTGGAACAGCAGTGTTATCACACCAGTGTTGTGTCTACTGCTGAGCAGCAGTGGCACAGCATTGGGCCTTTCTCTAAGCCTCCTAGGGGGTGGGCAAAAAGTGAGGAGAGAAACATCACTAGGGCAGCTGACCTAAACCAATCAAAGGGATATTCCATACCATGTGGTGTCACACTCAGCAATAAAAGGTGGAAACAGGAAGAAGAGGGGAGGGGTGGGCTCTCGTTGAGAAGACGTCGGTCCTCCTCTCGAACACCGGCTGCGTGCGTTGAGGCCTTGCTTCAAGGACGTGGTCAATCATCGCTCATTTGTGGGAAGTAGAGAGTAATTTCTTTCCTCTGCACTTCCATATAGCTTTCATTTATTTTGTTTGTTTGTTTTCCTCCCTTTTTCCCCTTTTCCCTTTTACTTCCCCTTAGTTAAATTGTTTAGTTCATGGTAGTCTTTATTTAATTATTATAATTATTTCCCTTTAATTAAATTATCCTTATCTCAACCCGTGAGTTGTTCTTTGCTTTACTTCTCCCCCTCCTCATCTAAAGGAGGGGGAGTGAGAGAGCGGTTGTGGGGTTTAGCTGCCCAGCACGGTAAAACCACCACATCTTTTTAAGCAAAATAAGAGACAATCTAGTTTATACTAGTCAAGTACATTCACTGAAATAGAAATCTTCTTTCAGGAATTTGGTCTCAACTATACCAAATCATAGACTATTTTATACCTTGGGAAGAAATATGTACCATATATTGAGCCTAATGTTTAGCTACCTTTTTTTTTTTTTTTTTTTTTTTTTTGTCCTCTTATTCACCACATCTAGATTTCCTTGCCAGGTACCAGTTTTATTACATAAATACTTCAAGGAATTGTTAGACTTTCAAGTGAGACTAGCTTGTTTCCATTTTTTTAAAACACATTTGTTTGACAACTCCAGCAGTAGTTACTTGAGAAACTGCATATAATCCTATAGGACCAAAAGGCAATAAAGCTAAGGGCGCCACACTTCAAAATGTTTGAAGTATTTATTACTGGCTATAACTTTCTGCAAGAGTTTTCAAATGATTTTACCCCAGCATACACACCCTTACCCTTTTCACAACTCAAGTTGAAATTACAATCTGTATTGATTAGACTGCACTGTATGACTTAGTCTTGTGAGTAATACCTGTTCACATCTTTGGCTATACTTACTTCACCCATCCCTGAAAATGTAGGTATCTTTATGGTACATGGATCTTCAGTTGTTCTGAATCTCTCTGCAGAGGTACCGTTGGCAGCTGTTGCATGCTCTGAGTTTGAGTTTTACCTGGTAAATGTCAGAGAGCACCTGACTGCAGAGGAAGAGGTTTTCTTGGATGGTCACTCTTGTTTCCATTGCTTCCACACACCATTTCTTAACGTGTTTTTGGCCCTCTCCAATAAACAGTTCCTTGGGTCCTAAATTTAAATACTGATTAAGCACAAATTAGTTGCCAAATTTGTTTTTATTTGTTTGTTTCCTGTCATGAGGGAGTATTTCAAATCACTTTGCTGCTCAGGGGAAATTGAAAACAGGATCTATTTTGGGTTCTCATTTGACATCCCAAGATGGATCAGCTGAAACCTGTTATAACACTAATTTACTTAAAGATGTATTATGTGCACTTCATTAAAATGCTGAGGGAAAAAGCTTTACTTTTGCAGTTGGCTTGGCCTGAAGCCAAGATTCTCTATGAAACTGCACAAAGAAGCCAGAAGAGAATTACCTGCATATTTTTATGTATGCAGTGTTATTGAACTAATTTGCTGTGAACCTGTGCCCTTCTTAAAGTATATTGGAAAAGACAGTAGGAGGTTACAAATGGGCTGAAGGTGCACCACTTTCTCTAGAGCCGTGCAAATCGAGGGCTGATGTTAAGCATTTGGATGAATCTGTTCCCCAGACTTGATGTCAAAACAAAACATTACTGCATTACAGGCAGAAATAAGTTTTCTCATTTTCTCATCTCCTGAATTACAAGTTCAAGTGCAAGGAGAGATGGCAAAAGCCTAGATGGCTTTTTTTTTTTTTTTTTTTTTTTTTTTTTAGCATCAAACCATAAAGGTTAGTTACACATAACAGTAATATAATTCTTACTAATATAATTCTTACTATATTATCTGTAATTTCCACTTGAGAATACCTTAGGTCTGTGGTACTCTACAGATGAATGCATAATGTCCCTTGGTCCCTGGGGCAATATCGGTAACAATTCACTCTGCAGCAACCTGTATTATGCTTGATCTATGAATAGCAGTGTCATTTGTCATGTATTTGAGAGGATTGCCTGTTCAACATAGCTGATGACAAATTTTACGTTCAGATAGTTTTGTCCTTTAGTTCACAGACTGACTCTCACTGCTGTATCATTCACTGCAGCCTAACCCTCATGTGCTCTTTCCAGTCTCCAAGAGAAGACAGATCTGCAGATAATTAGATATTCAACACCTATGTTTCAATTATCATATTATTTGAAGAATTGGGTACTTCACTTAATGTTCCTCAAGTAGTTTTCTTGATTATTTACTATTGCAGGGCTGAGGTAAACTAGTTTGCTTCTTTTTTTCTCTCTGCCTGAATTTGATTTCAGAAAGCAATCTCAGATAAAAGAGGGAGATTTCAGAGTCCTAATCACATGCTGCTGTTGTTGGCTTTGTTGCCGTAAGTGGCAATGTAGTGAATACTTTACCCTACACTATATGAAATGCCAAGAGCAGAATACATTATTTTTATTGTGATGTGATTTTTTTGGTGAGTGTTTTCCAGAAGAGGCATATCTGAAAGCCACGATAGTTATATTCAGCATGGATTTATCTACAATATTTAATTACAAGAGTTCTGCATACATTTAAATAATGTATTGAAGGGTTTTGTGGTGGGAGAACAGCTCAGGGCGCATATGACAATATCTCACTTCCTTCTCTCTCTCCTGTCAATTACCCCTGAGTCATCCTGCTTTCTTAAGCTTCAGGTCAATAAAATGAATTTCCAAGCAGAATCCAGCATCTGCTGAGACACTAACTTCATCACATGCCTGTAAAAAGTGCATATTTTTTCATCATCCTTTTCTCCTAACATGATTGTTTCCCTGAATTTCTTCTACAGAGAGATTCTAGTGCACAGTCAGTGTGGCTTCATTTAAAGAATTTCTGTGTCTTTATTTCTGTCAGCATGCTCTGTATTTCCCTGTGTGAAACGATAGGGAAGAATCATTTCTTTCATCTGTACAATTTGTAAAAATCATCAGATCCAGAAGGGGCAAAGTTTATCATAGAAGTTTGATAAAATAGATAGACTCTCATTAGGAAGCATAATAGTAAATATTTCATGATGCATTCTGGAGCTTAGAGAATATACTTTTATTAGTATTACTGTTAGTTTCAATAACACCATGGTGTGCTGTGTGTCCTAGGCAGAGTCAGTCTTATGAAACTGAGAATTCCCATCCCTCTTCATATTTGATCTTGATGTAAAATCAGGCAAAATGTTGTAATGTCAGCGTTCCGTTACATTGGAACAAAAATGTTTGACACTTTCAATCAAAATAAAATATTTTTACATTCCTAAAATGCAAACATTCTGCTTTTCAAATTCCTGTAGCCTAAACAGGGTTATAATAGCAATCCTTATTTGTTTTTATCCCTTTGAAACAGGATGCTCATGCTGCACCACATCAAAGAAATACATCCTGAGTACAGTGGGGCCCATGCAAACATCACAAAGTTCAACAAGGCCAAGTGCAAGGTCCTGCACCTGGGCTGGGACAATCCCAAACATGAAAACAACCTGGGGGAAGAGTGGATTGAGGGCAGACCTGCAGATGAAGACTTGGAGGTCCTGGTGGATGAAAACCTTAACATGAGTTGGCAATGTGCACTTGCAGCCCAAAAAGCCAGCCACATCCCAGGCTGCATTAAAAGCAACGTGGCTAGCAAGGCAAAGGAGTTGATTCTCCTCCTCTGCTCTTCCCTTGTGAGATCCTCACCAGGAGTACTGCATTCAGCTCTGGGGTCCCCAGCACAAGAAGAATGTGGAACTATTAGAACAAGTCCAGAGGAGGGCCACAAGGATGATAGGAGAAGCTGTAAAATCCCTTCTGTGGGGACAGGCTGAGAGAGATGGGGTTGTTCAGCCTGGAGAAGAGAAGGCTCTGGGCAGACCTTATAGCAGCCTAAAAGTATCTAGAGGGGGCCAACAGGAAATTTGGAGAGGGACTCTTTGTCAGGGCATGTAGTGATAGGACCAGGAGTAATGGTTTTCAACTAAAACAGTTTAGGTTTAGTTTGGGTATATGGAAGAAAGTCTTCACTGTAAGGGTGGTCAGGCACTGGCAAAAGTTGCCCAGAGAAACTGTGGATTCCCCATCCCTGGAAGTGTTCAAGGCCAGGTTGGCTGGGGCATTGGACAGCCTGGTCTGGTGGGAGGTGTCCCTGCCCATGGCCAGGAGGTTGGAACTGGATGATATTTAAGGTTCCTTCTAACCCAAACCATTCTAACATTTTATCATTCTATTATACACTGCACTACAGCTGGAATCCTTTGGAGATTCCTGCCCCAAGAGATTAGGGACTGGAATAGAAAAGTGAACAATGCAACATAAATAAAGGGAAATATAGGGAAATACAATGTAGGATTCAAGCATTTTGTTTTTCTTTCTTCTCCAGTATTTTTAATTGAGTTTTCTATTTGTCTCTACTCATTACTCTATTTTCAGGTATGTGGATTATTATATATAATGATTACTCTATTTTATATAAAAACTTAGAGAGGTAGCAATTTTGTTGTTGTTGTTGTTTGTTTGTTTGTTTGTTTTTGTTTGTTTGTTTTAGAGAATATAACACTGTAAAAGGTTAAAGTTCAATTTTTTTAAAATAACTGATTTCAGTTTAACTCCATTTCCAGTCATGACTGCCAGATTTAAAGAAAAAAAGGGGGGGTGAGGGGTGGGAGGGAGGATTAGAAACTGAATATATAAAGAGAGAGTTACATGTTCTTTATTGTTTCTTTGTGGATATTTCAGATAAAATATGGAGCATCTGTTATACCCAAAACTTTCATCTGGCACATGAAAAAAAGGTAATGCAGATTCTTTTATTTAATTATTTTTTTCCTCTATCAAATAATCTCTTTACTCTTCAGAAACATGAAAGAGAAATAGGCCTTTATTTCCATCAAAAAATTTTTGAACCCTTCAAAGTTTTTGACACGGGATAAAAAAAGCCACAGATGCCATTTCATGTTCTTCTCCAAATGTGCTCTGGTGAAATGTCTGTTGACCTTTTATGGAAAAAAGGCTTCCTGAGAACATGGTGAATTTATCTTCCATTCTTTCCACTCTCTGCATATCTCTTTGCCTTCCGTTCATAGAGAATAAATTATCTACATAACTCCTTGGATCTGGGATCCCAACTAGCCCCTCACTGATGTTTTCTCCTCCACCAGTTACTCATCTATTCTCTTAATTGAAGCCAGCAAATAGACACCTTTAAGTACTTAGCAGTGTAATCACATTGTAAAATATTTCATACATGCATGCAAATTGATAGGGAAAATCATCTGCTGAATTGCATTATCTCAAGAACATCAGATAAAACTAGAACTTTCTGGGAATTCAGACACACAAAAAGTTGGAACATATATTTCATGTTTATCCTTAAACATAGGGTTTCATCTTTTTCTTCATAGGTAAGTATGCACAGAATTTTGTTGTGAGCACTAAAAAGTAGTGATCGTGTTTCTTTACTCCTAACATTACTATTTGTTCCATGTCAGCAGGTTCCTAACTGATTAACTGCCCCCTAAGCTACAGATTGTCACAAGCAAGAGACAAATGCTTGGAGAGCTTTCCCTCTATTTGATCCTTGCAATCAACTTTCTATCCCTCTACAGAATCCCAATTATCCTGTTAAACAATGAGCCAGGGTGCTTATATTGATACAGGTGTCTTAATTGTTTAATTTATCCTCTTGCTGGCCCCAGCTAAGAATTCATTTCCCTGAGGCCTCCTTAGGTAACCACAGTTCCTTCTAAACTGTAATGGTAATTCCTAGCAGGTATAATACTTGAGCACAACATTTAGACTCACATGCAAGCATCCCTCACCATACACTAGATCGTGTTTAGCCATTTACACACACGCTGTTCAGCATTTATTTACTTCGACCTTATAATTTCTAACCTATTTGATTTTAATTATAATACTGCAATTATACAGCACCAACTGTATGCTTTTAAAACCAATCCACAAGAAAAAAATTCTAATAATACTGCTTTTTTTAGTAGCACTCCAAAGCAATTTAACACTTAGTAGATGCCAGCAAATTCAGCTGCAGTCTATCATATACACATTTATTTGCATATGCTGCCTGGTGAGTGACATTGTTTTCATTATTGACTTATAAGGATGGAAATAATAGATGGATTATTTACTGAACTGTCTTTAACTCTACATAAAAATAGCTAATTAAACATGTAATAATTTTCACTGACACAAGCTGGGAGATTTTAAAATGAAGGTGAAGAGAAGGACAAGTGTTAGCCTATGCTGTATAAGACTCATTCCACCATGGAAAAAAAATAAAAATAATAAAAAAAATCTCTAGTCTTGTAAATCATCAGATAAAACAGAACACCAAGTAAATTAAAAAATAATAATAATTTCCAAGGAATTTTTTTTTTTTTTTTTTTAGAATCACACAAATCTGTTAGTGTGCTGCCAGGTCTATGATTTTTCCACACTTAACATCCTCATGAATGTCATTAATAGGAGCTTCTGCCATAGTCCCTAAAAAGAAGTTTCCAAACAGCCTATAGAAGAATTAAGTTCAAGAGAGACCATGCTAGCTGTTTCTTGACTTTGTTTCCAGTTTAGTTTGCTTTACCTTTTTCATTTTTTTCCCTTTGCTGACATAAAATTATAAATTCACCTTCTCCCCTCCTTATTCTGCTATACCTGTTGGGCAGCTTGCAGGCAGAAACCACTGTAGAAGAAGGCAGCATTATTCCTAGTTCACAGATGTAATAGTGTACTTGCCAAAGGCTGCAGTTTGTAGAGAACAAGTGACTTAACCTGCAACTTTTGAGTCAGGGACTATCATCTAAAATATAAGACGAGTCTGATTTTCTATTCATTTGAATATATCTTTGTTTATCTTTCAGAAGAAAAATCAGCTCATAAAAAATAAGCAGTTTCTGCCAACAATCATGCATAATACCTATTTTTCATTCCTTCTCTGCTGTGGCTGAACTGTATAACCCCATATTTCCCTGAAATATGCTAAAAGCTTGACAAGCATACATTTTTTAAATGGTAAAAGAAGTATATGTAGTTTGACTGGAAAAACCCTGCTCACTTCAAGAAGACAGTGGTGTCTGTATATGATATATTCCAGCAAAACATCTTTTTATATACATGAAGTGACAGGGAAAATTTGTCATTGGCTTAGTCACCATTCAGCTGAATCACCTATCTCTTTAAAAAAATTGTGTGGTTGTGGGGAAGATGTGGGTTGTTCTCACCCCCTTCCCTGCTCCCCATAATAAATCAGATTAAATACAGTACTACATATACTCTGCAGAGGTAAATTTCAGGATAGGGAAGAAATCTTTCTCTCCTTGTGGATGCCAGCTAATATATTGTTCAAGTAGCTTTTTTGATAGACCAGGGTACCAATTACTGCTATACAACACAATGAAATAATGTCATTTCCAGATACGCCATTTTCAGGGAAACTGTTTCTGAAATGATCACAAAACAGTGTGTCTTTTCTTTCCAGGCATAAGTCTATTAAATAAGTTCCTCTTCGCAAAAAGCATTATTTGCACATGTGAATAATATCTGCATTTAGGACTCCTGCCTTAGAGGGCAACCACCTAAGGTGGTAACTAAGGCCCATGAAGAGTTGTCCTTTACTCTGCAGCTGGAGCATCCAGACTCAAGCACAAAGCAATTCCTAGAAGACGCAATTTTGCAATTTTGATTCTCAAGAAATTCAGCTAGAATCTATTCCCATTTTCCAAAAGGTCCATTGAGATGTTAATTCTGTATTTCTGCAGATGTATATGGTAGTATCATTATTTTGATCCTTTACATAAACTGTGTATCTTTGATGTGTTTCATTAAAAATATGTCAAGAAAGAGAGTAGAAGAAAATAGATGAATCAGCCTGGGTTACTTGATGACCTATCTAAGGTTTCATCTCAAAGACAAAATTCGGCAGTTCCCAAAGTCAGCTGAGTATATTTCAATGGGTTCAGGAATATCAGAATTAGTGAATTCCTGTGTCTTCTCACAGATTATGTTTGAGAATGTAAAAAAAAACAAACAACAGAAAAAAAAAAAAAATGAAGTTTTTCCTGCTTCTTACATCATTCCTTCCCTTGTTTCTTTGGTATTTACAAAAAGATGAATGCAGGCTAAACATTTTCCCTGTCTGCATAGCAATAAATAAATAAATAAATAAATAAATAAATAAATAAATAAATAAATTCTGCTCAACTTTAAGGCTATCTTTTCTCTTATATCCATCTGCATTTTCTACTGTCAGGAGTAGCCCTAAAGATATCACAAACTTGAATTGCTGACCTTGCAATGACAATACTTCTGAGATTTCCAGATCAGTTTTATGCATTCATTAAATTGATTGCTGTGAGAAAGTTTCCAAGTATTTGAGCCTTCACCAAAAGCAACTCTAAGGCTTACTGAGGTTTATTTAATAACTGTTAGTATTTGTTTTATAGCATCTATGGCTTGGAGGAAACACCCAAGATGTGCTAGGACTTTGAATTCTTTTGTCTTGCAAAAGCCAGTGGAACGATTTTATACTGCTGCATAAGTCTTATCCCTTCATATGTTCTATCAGAACTGGAGTAAACCCAAAATGTGACATACATTTTCCATGTAAGAAGGGGATGTCCTTGGCACCTGAGCAAGGATTCCCACTAGCCACAAAAGGTTTTCCATATTTATACAAGATGTTTCCAGAACCGATGGCCTCTGTGAAGAAATCTGTATTGGAAAATAGTGGCAAGTCTGCAGGAAAGAAGAGGAGAGATGGGGAGACCTTTATTATTATTATTATTTGTATTTGTATTAAGATGTCTGTTCTGAGGTATCTGTTAGAAGTTGATAAGGCAGATGAATGAGCATGCCACTGGGACAACTGAATGAGGAATACTGGTGAGAGAAAGGAGAGAGCTCAGCAGGAATGTGGATGAGAAGGAGAGGCTCAGCCAGTGAAAGGGGCGGTAACACTACTGTGTTTCATGAAAGTCTGAATAGCTTTAAACACAGATTTTATGAACAGTACACTTTTTTTTTTTTTTTTTTTTCTTCAGCTATGTTTTAATGGCTCTATTAGCACTTGCCAAATTTCGAATATTGCTCATTTACAGTATTTGCAACTTACCCTCATGACCCTTTTACAGGTACTCTAATACAAATTTTGTGTGTACCATAGCCAGCCATTCCATTGAAATTACAGGTAATCACATCATGTGCATTATTTTAAATGTAGTGTCATCACATGAGCCATGATTTATCAGCTTTGGAGCTACTAGCTGCATGCTTTAGCAACAATGAGTTTATTGGCAGAATATGATGTGGAATACAACATAAATATTCATTCAGAGGCTGCACTTCTCATGTTCATGAATCGTTTTCAGACTTGAGGACTCCATCAGTTGCTAAAATTCCCCACAAATGGGAACTACACAGATAGCTCCCTGGACAATTAATTATTCATTCATTTTGCAAAATGGAAAAATAATCTTCGGGCTTAGTTTGATCCAACGTTTAACATGCAAGTTGAGACAGCCTTTCCTTCCACTGGAAGTGAACAGCATATGAGAAACTTCCTGGAAGGCTGTGCATCCTTTCCACATATTCTGAGTTGGTGTGATTTGGTTTCTACCATCAATGGGGGCAGCCACCACAGCAGACTTATTAACTCACTGCACTCTGTTGTTTTTGTCCAAATGTAGACTCAGTAGAAATATCATAAATAAAATTAAAGTACATTTGTGAAGTTTGAATAGATTGGTGTTTGCCTTCTTAGACTGTCAAGTCCAAGACTGTTAATGGTCCATTGAGGAGGGAAGCTGTGATGCTTTCCAAAGTGACTGACATTAAACAAGACTCTCTTCCATTCTCCAGATGTCCTCTGGTGCAATCAATACATTGTATGGAACCATCACTGTTACCAGCTCAAGGTCAGCCCTACCAAGGTGGCTCATTAGGGGTCTGACTGCCATGTGTTTCAAGGAGAATTACATCTAAAGCAGCACAGCAGTCCTGGGTTTCAGTGAGCTTGCGGTTTTGCTTCTCTTTTGGTCTACAAAATCTAACAAGAATGTGGCAGCCTGTGGTCATGTACGTGGCAATAAAGTACTCCAACAAACTAGTACTGTGCTCAGACTGTCTCTCAGAAGATGCACGTAAGGAGGGCATTCCATGTTTTGAGGCTAAAAAAAATGCACTCTGGAGTAAAACTCTGGGCTCTGGATTCTGGAGTGTACAATTCATAGCTTTTTTTTTTTTTCTTCACTGTGCAGACAGTTGTGGAAAAAAAAAAAGAAAAAAAAAAAAGAAAGGTTTATAGTGGGTATAATTTTCAAATGAGGCTTTAAACTGTAGAAAAGGCAAAGATGAGGCTGTTCAGAATGTCCTAAATGGTTCCATTATTTCTGAGTCTGTCTAAATAGCCATGTGAGAGATTATCTACCAGCTAGCCTGCTATGAAAAATGTTTTGATAGTTGACTAGGATTTCTATTTTTCCGTTAGATGCTCTGCATTGAAATAGAGGGGATCCAGCTCACTATTTTATCTGCATTTTGTAAATTGGAGCATTAGCATGGCTAAAAAGCAGTGTGTCATTGCAGAGGTCCCTTCATGTTAGCTTTGTTTTATTCAAGAGCAAACTTTTTGGCAGAACTGTTCTAGCTGGTCAATGCAAGCTGCTAACAGAGAAAAAAAAAAAAAAAAAAAAAAAAAAAGAGAGAATTTGGAAAATTGTACAATTTATTTTCAAAGATGGGGATCTAAATAGCTTACTTGCACTTTCTGCCTGTGGTGGAGCATGTTGTGATTGCAGTTGGGCCATCTGCACGTTCCTTGGTACAGAAACTGGTGTCCAGAGGTGGAAAGGACAGGCCAGATCTAGAAGTGAGAAATGCTTCATAGTAGAGGTCCTCGATCCCTTTGACTATCTTCATGGCCCTCTTCTGGACTTGTTCTAATAGTTCCATGTCCTTCTTGTGGTGGGTGCGCCAGAGCTGAATGCAGTTCTCCAGGTGGGCTCCAGGTGGGGAATACAGCATTCCTTTACCTAACAGTGGAAATCATAAATGGATTTGTTTACTTTTAAGAAGATCCTACAACAGCTCTAAAGACCATAGTGGAACTTCACCACAAGTGGAATATGTGCACTGTGCCATGATCAGTGTGAAGGGGCTCATCTACTGTGGCAATAGCCAGTATTCCCAGCATCAAGAGGGAGGCCAGATTGCTATTACTTTTTCTGGTACTTCTACTAGCATCAGAAGAGACAAGGGAGTGCTGTTCACTTTTCCATTATTGTTATCACCTTTTCTAACCTTGTGTTCTTTATACAATAAGCTAGTTATGCCTTTCTTATTAAGATCTCCATGGAACTGGCATTTCTTTGGTGGAAAACAAGCTGCTGGGAGGTTGGTTTCATAAAAATCCACTTGTGGGCTACATGTGCTGGCAGAGAATAAGTTGGTACTGATTTTCTCAACTTGTATAGATTACTGATAAATCTTTTGTTGGCTTCCTTCACTGTTTGGGAATGGTGGTTCTCATCGTTTCTGTGCTGACTGATTCATCTGTGTTTCCCTTTGGTGTTTTGGGAGGGCATCCAAATCCACATTTTCTTATTCAGCAAAGCCAGACATTTTACAACTTTTATAACAGGAGAGCAAGGGAGCACACATTCCAAAATCTGGACTACCTGTTTCTTCTTCTTCAATTTGACAGGCATGAAGACCACTTTTAACTAAGGCGGGTGACCCATAAGTCAGACAGATGATTAGGAACCATCCACAAATGCCCAAGGCATCAGGTGTTGCAGCTGCCACCCTGTTCCAGGCCTGCACCAGCATCCCAGTGGCTCTGTAGGGTAAACAAAGAAACATCTGGGGAAGCTCTGCACTGTGTCAGGATGCCTTTAACTGGGATATACCTTGAGGCTAAGGATGCTCTTGTGGGATATACCTTGAGGCTAGAGATGTTCTCGTTTGGTTGACTAGGTAAAATTGACTGGAAAAGAGCCTGGTCTGAATGTGCAACAGTAGGAAAACAGGTAATCAAAGACAGGGAGAGAGGATACTCTTTGGAGAACCAGGGCTGGCAGGTATAGTTGTAACCCCTTGTTAATGAAGCTACGAATGCTGTAAATGGCAAAGGGAAAAGGAGACTCAGGCAGAGCAGCAGGAAACCAGAGGACAAACACATTTTAAACCTTTTCCTGCTATCTCAGTAGATGGTTTTGATCCTCTCACAGAAACCAATAGGGGAAAGAAATGACACGAGAGAGGCAGAAAATCTATTTCATTCTCCTTTTTCTTATTTTCTAATGTGCTCTCCAATACAGATAAGGCAAAGGCACAGAACAACAGCAGGACAGAATACAGATAGTGAATGAAAGAAAAAGGGAAGGCACTAAATGCTGCCCTGCTTAACACCCTCCTTCAGATAAGAAGTAGTCCCACCACAAGTAGTAGTCTCACTATACAAGGTGATGTGCATTGCACCTGTTTTAACCCCAGGAATTCAAGATTTAGGTTGAAAACTTGGATTTCATGGAAATCTTGGGAAAGGCATATATAGAGATAGGAGAAACAGGAAGAGACTAATCAAAGACTAATTTATTTCAGACTGTTCTACCCAAATATCACAGAGAAGTGCCTTAACAAAAGACATGTTCTTTTGTGTAAAGGAAAACCAATGGGAGATCATAAAAGACGAGATGAAAAATGTCTTAACAGAAGATTAATGGAGACATAATTATTCTCAAATTTGCTATAGAAACAACGGAAAGAACCTTAGATGAAACACTTACATGAAAAAAAAAAAGTTTCTAGTTATTTTGAGAGAATGGAGACTGCAGCTATGTCAGTGCGAGACAGTTTGCCTCCAGCTTAAATCTTTTCTATCCTCTCTTTTCCCCCATGCTACTCCAGGGTTGTCAGCACATGCTTCCCAGCTGTCATTGATCCAGGAGCTGGACAGAGACTTTGCCAGTACTGGTGATACACTGAAACTTCAGTTTGCAAAGGGTGAGTCCCACACCATGAAGAAAAAAACACTCCTTCAACTCTGAGTACAGGCAACCTCTACCGATAGTGGGAATCAGAATGAGCATCACAGTTTTGTGAAGGAATAGGTGTGGTGGAGGCAAGCACATGAGGCATGCAGCTTATGACAGCAGTACTTCAACACATAGTTTATCAGCAGCTTCTTCAAAAAAACACTGAAGCACCTGGATAATCTACAGTGTGTTTCTCTGAAGACGTCTGGTTAGTTTTTCTTGAACTGCAGGCTAGTTACAAACCCTTTTACACTTCTCCACCTGGCTTCAACCATCTCATACTCAAACTGGTGGGCCCTATTTTTAGGCTCTTTCAACCTCACTGTTTTGGAGTGCCCTGAGACACCAGTATACTTTGTTGTCTCAGGACTTTGCTGTGCTCACCAGGAGCACCAATTCCTGAGTTTTAAATAGAACTATTTGGTGTTTTTCTATTACATCATGTTTAGTGGACAATTTGAAATACAGCACACAAGTTAGATGTCTCTGAAAAGCAGAAAGGAATAGATTTAATCTTTGAAGTCAGTATAGTGACTAGCTCCTAAAATGCATCAGTTATTCACAAGATATGATCTTTCCTGTGTATGTTGAACAGATTCATTAATGTACAGATATATGTACAGATTCACAGTACTTCCATTCTACATATCAATTATGTGGAGGAATCCTATTTAAAGTGCATTGAACAACGATACATACAAAAAAGGCATTGCAAAATGTCCTGGCTCACAATTTTTATACAGTTAGGTTCCAGTTTCATGAAACTGTTTTGCTCAGATAACCACTGGTAGGAGGATCTGATCCAAAGTTCACTTGAGACCATGAAAAAAATGCCTGTTGGACAATTCTTTAGTATGCTTTTTTTTGTTTCTTTGTTTCTTGCCAAAGATCACTCTTTTACTGTTATTGTTTTAAATAATTACTCCCATTCATGCATTTATCTCTCTCAGTCTGATGCAATATATAAGGTCTGTGGGCAGAGAAGCCATCAAGGCAGCTCTTCATGTACTAAACTGAAAAGCCTACTGAAAACTTAAGGAATCCAAGATGACCTGGAAGGAGCAGAGTGATGAGAAGCAGGGTTTATGAAATCAGGCACAGAATCACACAAGCAGGGATCTGCTCTTTCTGACTTTGGTACATATATTCACATGGCACTGAGCTGCAGTGGTTGGACTTGGGCAGAAAATTTCCAATATGGGGGATTTATGACACCATTTATTGTGCTATAGAACAAAGACATGTTGAAAGATCTATCATATTTCTTTAGTAAGTCAGTATTTCTTTTCTTACTAGGCTAATCATGTAATCAATTTAGGTATGCCTATATAAAATATCACAAGATAAAATTTACTTCAAAAAATGTATAAGCCCAAATACATATTGAAACAAATCACCAAAGAGGCCTTTCTGTTGCTTGTCTTTTCCTTTGTTTTAAAATTATGTTTTCCGCTAGTGAATATTATCTCTGGTCTCTCTCAGTGGTGGACTCTCAGGACTCTTCCAGCCACTCACGTGTCAGACAAAAGATGATGAAATTCAATCTTCTTTCTAATTTCAAGGAATGTATTCAAAAAGCACTGAGCTGCAGGACGTAGTCTTGGGTGATCATCTTTACTATACTGGACATCACCAACTCTCCAATGTTACAAAATCAATGTTAGTGGGCTACACTTGTTCTATTCCTAATACCCTGTGGTGTTGGGGTAAAAAAAAAAAAAAAAATTACAATGAGACTGCAAGCTGGGAATTTGGAGAGGTCCCGGTAGACTGGAAGCTGGCAAATGTTGTGCCGATTTTCAAGAAGGGTCAGAAAGAAGACCCTAGCAATTACAGGCCTGTCAGTCTCACGTCAGTGCCTGGTAAAATCATGGAGAAGATGGTTCTCGAACTTATTGAGGCGCACCTGGGGGAAAAAGCAGTCATTGGTCCCAGCCAGCATGGGTTTGTGAAGGGTAGGTCCTGCCTAACTAACCTGATTTCCTTTTATGATAAGATCACCCGTATGGTGGACCAAGGGAAACCAGCTGATGTGATTTTTTTGGACGTCAGCAAGGCTTTTGACACGGTTTCCCATAGGATCCTACTGGACAAAATGTCCACCATACAGCTAAATAAAAACATTACACGATGGGTGAGCAATTGGCTAACGGGCAGGGCCCAAAGGGTTATGGTAAATTGGGCTGCGTCAGGCTGGCGGGCGGTCACCAGTGGGGTCCCTCAAGGCTCCATTTTAGGGCCGGTACTTTTCAATATTTTTATAAACGATCTGGATGTAGGAATAGAAGATATTTTGAGCAAGTTTGCTGATGACACCAAACTTGGAGGAGTTGTGGACTCGAATGAGGGCGTAAAGGCCTTGCAGAGGGATATGGATAGGTTGGAGAGCTGGGCGATCACCAACCGCATGAAGTTCAATAAGAGCAAGTGCCGGGTCCTGCACCTGGGACGGGGAAACCCTGGCTGCACGTACAGACTGGGCGATGAGACGCTGGAGAGCAGCCTAGAAGAGAGGGATCTGGGGGTCGTGGTAGACAGCAAGTTGAATATGAGCCAGCAGTGTGCCCTGGCAGCCAGGAGGGCCAACCGTGTCCTGGGGTGCATCAAGCACGGCATCGCTAGTAGGTCAAGGGAGGTGATTGTCCCGCTCTACTCTGCGCTGGTGCGGCCTCACCTCAAGTACTGTGTGCAGTTCTGGGCACCGCAGTATAAAAAGGACATGAAACTGTTGGAGAGTGTCCAGAGGAGGGCTACGAAGATGGTGAAAGGCCTGGAGGGGAAGACATACGAAGAACGGCTGAGGTCACTGGGCCTGTTCAGCCTGGAGAAGAGGAGGCTGAGGGGAGACCTCATCACAGTCTACAACTTCCTCGTAAGGGGGTGTCGAGAGGCAGGAGACCTTTTCTCCATTAACACCAGTGACAGGACCCGCGGGAACGGGGTTAAGCTGAGGCAGGGAAAATTTAGGCTTGACATCAGGAGGGGGTTCTTCACAGAGAGGGTGGTTGCACACTGGAACAGGCTCCCCAGGGAAGTGGTCACTGCACTGAGCCTGTCTGAATTTAAGAAGAGATTGGACTGTGCACTTAGTCACATGGTCTGAACTTTTGGGTAGACCTGTGCGGTGTCAAGAGTTGGACTTGATGATCCTTAAGGGTCCCTTCCAACTCAGGATATTCTATGATTCTATGATTCTAAGCCTTCCTGAATATAGGGCCCCAAAGCAACACACTCATTCTGTATGTCAAGTGCCTACTAGGGCAACCTGTTAAATTCACAGCCACTTTTGTGCCATACTCAAATGATATAATTTACAGCAGATCTTGTGTTAGGACTCAAGACATGATAACTTTATTATCAAGGTGACAAAGCCAGACTGACGACTAACATCTTGCACTTCCCACAGCAGTGGCCCATGGCTTGAGGGGGAAACTGCACTGTGAATAAGCAGCTATCAGAACAACTGGTGATTCAGCCTATGGTCTAAGATATTGACAGTCTGCCAACCATGTTATCATAGTTGCCACTGAGGGACAAGATAAGGACAAAACCACAAAGTGTTGTTGATTTTTAAAGGTCAGCACACTTATGGTTCAAAGTCACTGTGGATGGAATCTTCTGGACTTTAATAGAGAAAGGGCTAAGCCAAAAATGTGGTCTTACCTGCTCTTAACATAAAATACTGAAAAGTCAATGTTCTCAATGCAGGTGAAACTAGTCTACCTGCACATCAAACTCTAACTGCATGCTCTTTGTATTTTGAGCTTTGAATTATCCTGAAATTCTACAAACTTTTATTCAAAGCAATGTCAAATTTATGAAAATATTTGATTGTGCATTTTGAAAAGTGATAGCTGATAGGTTTGTGCAATGGGATTATTGTGAAGCAACCAATGAACTACTTATGAACAATGTGCTTATCTGCATTGAGGAAGGTGGGAGAGCACCAAGAGTTAGTAGCTGTGTCTGGAAAGCTTGTTTTCTTTTTATTCCCCATCTGGGCAGATGATAGGTTTCACCTTGCTGTCTTGCTGGTCTTTTCCAGACTGACAAAATGACATTCAGCTGGTTAAAAAATGCTGTTCATTGTATACTTAATACAGATAATATCCCAGGGATTTCCATTTGACACAGAACAGATTTAACAAAAAATCAGATTATCCTCAACATAAATGAGTTGTAGTATGTTCATGGTGTTACAATTCACAGAAGAAATTACAAGCCAACTAAAAAAGCCAAAACCCATGGGAGATCCATAGGTCCCTATGCTTGAAAAGATTGGATGAAATAACTTATCCTTCAGGTGAGCCTTTCCATTTCTGACAGGGGCTGTCTCATTTGTTGTTCTTCTGCCCAGTATTATGGATCACAAATGTAATCCTCACTGCCTTGTCTGAGAGCTTTTGAACATTATAATAGGATATTTTCCCCTTCTACATCTTGTCCTCTTGAATTACTCAGTCAGGAAAATTTACTAATCAACCATATTTTCAATTTTTTGCTCCATAGATTTGGACATTAATTTTTACAGGAGATGCTGTTTCTTTGAAAAGAAACACAAATAATGCAAGTATGCTCCATTTTAGGTAGGTAGCCCCGCTGATCTTTTTAGATAGCTGTACAGTGTTCCTATCTTGCTTTTCTTTTCAGACCTGAAGCAGAATCATTAACATCGTCTTCTAAAATATGGGCAAAAATAGGAATACAGAGTCTAAACCGACATAAGCTACAGATTGTCCCTTGCTGAGAATTTCCTCACCTTGTACAGAAAGTTTTGCAGCTCCTTTGGTGCAGGAGAAATAAGCTTAAAACTCAGGCCTCCCTCAATTGTCATTTCACCATGCAGAATATCTACTTATTTCAGTCATGAGGATGTTTTCTGTAGAGGTGAGAAAATCCATTGTTCATCTTCATACTTCCATGCTTTGAATGAGTCCCTGGCACTGAGATAGAGATACAGAAGAGTAATGTGTATACTTACTTTTCTCAGCTGAGAGGAACAGTCTAGTATAGCTATCAAGTTTCTTTCTTTATGTTTCTTTGAGACCTCTGTGTTCTCTGTGGGTCTTTACCAACTTGCATAAAATATTTTTTTATCAGCTGAATAACTGATGCACGCTTCTTAGGTTATCCTGACTTAATTTAGCAAAAAATGGTTGTATCCATTGTTAAGGAGAAACTCATCAGTCTCTGAAATACATTTTTACATAGCCCTCTAATTTATTGCAAATCTTATTTTAAAATTACCAGACTAATTCAATCTTACTAGCTCTTATAGTGTCTAGACATTTATTTTAATGTTAAAATTTTTAAAGTTACTTTTCTTTCTTGGGAACTTTTAGTGCTAAAACTCAAAAGTAGAAGGCCATTTAGCCAGGGTATCTGATACAACATTCCTAATAAAATTCCTATTGTTCTACTCAGATGACTGACTGAAATGGTAATGTTGCTTATTAGAACAAGCTATGCAGACTTACTGTCCTTTTTTTTTTTTTTTTTTTTTTTTTTTCATTTCCTTCTGATTAAGTAACTGTATGCCGTGGCAAGTACATGTCAAAGGATTTGGTCTTAGCCTGGTTTCCTGAAGGAAAAGGTTTATGCTATAATGTGCACATGTACCTCCATTCCTTGGTAAATTTGCTGCTTCCAGTCACTCAGCAGCATCTGACAGTAGAGTACTCAGAGAGATTAGTTCTGACAAAATGCCTGAAGAGCCACATGGGAGAATCCTGTTTTGCAGGAGAGGGCTTCTGATGTTCACTGAAGCTGGGACCCTCTGCCTCACACAGGATTCTGTCTTCAGGAATTTAATGTTGCCTGATAAGATGCCGGCAGAATTTGTGTAGAGGGTGGTCAGCCACTGTAATGCACATCGCTTTCTTCTTATGTTCTGCTCTGCCTATCCTCTCATCCACTTCTATATTTTCTTGTGTCTAATAAATGGTAGTTAGTCTAATAAGCTTATACTGCAGCCTCGACAAAATACGACTGAAATCTTTGTCCACCTCAAGACACAAAGTAATTGAAACCCATGCTTCCCTACTCAGAGTACTTATAGGGATCTTGGCATCTGACTGAGGCATGGGGTCTTCCAAAAATTTCAGCACATTCAGCAGTCCACTAGCTAAACCATTTATTTGATATATATAAAAAATAATAAAAATATATAATAATACATATATTAAAAATATATCATATATATGTATAATAATAATAATAATAATAATAATAATAATAATAATAATAATAATAATAATAATAATAATAATAATAATAATATCAATACTTTTAGGGATATTCAACTGAAAATACAGTAGTTTTTAGATAGTAGAGATGGTTTGCAGATGACAATTTCTCACATTACCTGTAAGGAAATGCTCAATGACATCAGGCAAGCCACGTCTTGTCTTTTTTTCAAGACCATATGATAAGAGATTTACCTTGCATTGACTTAGGTTCTTGTTTGTTTGTTTTTGTCTTTGCCTTTCTGCATTAATGGCATAGTCCTCCTTATTCCTCCTTAAATTTAGAATTAAAACTCAATGCCCACACTAGATGAAGTTTGCTGAATTAATACAGTGTTGCTCAGATCCATGAATGTGGGTTTTATTCTATTACTGAATGCTTAGAAATTACTGAGACTTCAGTGGAGACTCTAAATGAGAAGCTGGGATTCTACTGATTAATTAATATATAGTAGTCTCTTTCACTTGGTATTTAAAGTTTAGTTCTATACTGCTGCCTGGGGGGACATACCTCTTAGGCTGTCTGACAGCAGCCTCATTATTCACAGAAATGGGCAATAACTTTTTCAGATAAAATCTTTTCATTGATCTTAAAAGAGAAATTTTACTTTGAGCTCTGTATTTAGTTTTGTATCTGTCTTTTTGTGTCACTATTGTAACACTGTGACCCTGAGGTCTACTCTAAATGGTTACACCACTCTGTGTTGTGTGTCATAGACTTGCAGGTCAAATACACCTTGGCCAGGAAGTACATTGCTGGGAAATTCTAAAACAACAGCACGTATTGAAGCTTAAGTGAGTAACATTCCTCTTTAGCAGTCAATTCAGAATAAAAGTGCACAGCACCTTTTTGATTCGTGAGTGGGAAGTATTCACATATATTTCATAAAAGATGAAATTATAACATAACCTATAGTCACTACAGGTGAGATCCATAGACACTTCTAAATGCCTGGTGTACACCCAGAACCTCCCTTTGAACTCAATAAGGTAAAATACGCCAAAACAAGACTCAGTGGTAAGTTTCACAGAGGCAGGCAGCTTCAAATTTGGTGTAGGTGTCTGATCTACAAATATTCATCAGAAATTAATAGCTGAAATTTTCTGGCCCTAGGAATGTCTGTGGTTATGCTATCTCTGGAGACCAGCCCCTAGTCGGAGAGCTGTGTTCCATCTAAGTCCTCTTGTAGCTTCAGGAATGTAAGGACCAACTCTATACTCTGTGAAACTATCCTGATGATTATTTTTTTGAATATAAAATAACAGCTATGATGGAATAAGGATAGAATAGTGGTAGGAAAGGTCAGGACAAGGCAGGACAGGACAGGACAGAACAGAACAGAACAGGTGTTCAAACCTATTTGTGAGTGCCCTAAAAGAACACAGTCTCCATAGGGCTGAAATATATGTTCATATCAGCTGGTAGAATAGTAATAGGTATATTACATGACCACGTTTATTAAAAAAAAAACTGCTTGCATTTCTGAAAAGTGTGAAACCTACTGTAGAATATTCAGCAGTCTAAGATTATTTCATCTGCCTTATCTGTTCTTTATTTCCACCTTCCTTCTATCCCCAGTAATTTTCACTCTCTGGTACTTCACTTCAGGAAGTCTCTGTCTTCACTGTCACTGACTTCTGGAATCATTTGTTCCCTATAGTGTAAATTTTAGTTAGGGAATATGCCATCGTTTTGCATATGACTCCTTGGATCTGGAGAATTATATCAAAGATACATGTATTTTGTATATTGGATATTCTTGCTAAGACATTTAAGAAATAAAGTGAAAACCAAGTTGAAAGGCCTTCAGTTGCTTGACCCAGAAGCTTCCAGTGTGCCAGTAAGAGTGACACAATTTAGTGTGTGTGCCTCTGCTGCATAAACATGTATTAGCAGTCAGTGGTATCAAAAGCTGGCATCAACATATTCCTCTATAAACGGCTATTTCTCACAAGAGTATTTGAAGATCCCTCATGTTTCAATTTGAATTTTATATTTCTATGACCTAAAAATAGCTCAGGTATCTGCAGAATCAGTGGATATTATAGAGACTGTTCAGGAAAGTAAAATTTTGTCAATGCTTGGAAAAAATCTCCAGTTTTCTGCATAGTTCTACAATTAATTGTTCCCACTGCTCTCTGTGTGAAGAGAATACACATACACATATATCTCCTCCAATAACTTTCAAACTGGTTTGCTGAATTTGACACGGAGCTAGAGGATTTAGATACAACGTTTTCTCACAGGTTTGAAGTTGATATATAACTAGGTAAAATGGGGACACCAGTAAGGGACGGGCTGATGAGCTCATTTCTAATTGCACTAGCCTGGCCACATGTGAAATACGTGTTTTGACTGTTTCAACTAAGGGAAAAGTATTGGTCAGAGCTTAGTTGATTAGTGAATTCAACCATAATTCAACCATAATAAATCAGGCTTTGCTGCTTCTATTGCTTCCAGAACTGTTTGTTATATGTTTATTTTAGGGCTCTGTGTCTGCCATAAATCTGGGGCTGTGTTTCAAACAGTGACAGTGATATATTAGGTATGGCTGTGCTGGCTCCCAGCAGTGGGACTGTAGGCACACTGAACAAACATAAGCTCTTTTTTTTTTTTTTTTTTTTTTTTTTAATACAAATAAAAATCACCTATCATGAAATTCATCTGTGGTCAGAGACTTTGAAAAAGCTCACTCAAGAACATTTGTTGCAAGGTGGATTTCAATCAGTGGTGTGCTCCAGTTGTTTTATTTATTTATTCATACTTTTTTGAGGATCTAACTTCAGGTACCAGCAATTCTGAGCAACATGGGATGAGTTGGGATCTACAATGTAGGCCATTACTGCAAGCAATAACTCTAAGAGTAGCCCTTTCATTTCAATACTTTTTCTCTATTTCATCTGAAGTGAGACAGCTGTTTCCAAGAAAAAAATTAAGAAACAAATAATCTGTTTGCCCTGAAAGTGTAATGTCAAAATGCCAGTTCAGAGGAGTCTATGGGAACAACACAAGATAGGGATACCAGGGTGGAGAGTAGGCAGAGGACCCAGGAGGTGAGCAAGCAGCAGCCTGGTGGGATAGGGTGACAGCAGAAACATGAAGTAGATCAAGCGGGGTATTGGAGCAGAGCAGGCAGGGGTCAGGTGCCAGGGCAGGTGTACAAGGAAGAATAAAATAAGAACAACCTGGAAAGAAGTGAGAGGATGAATGGCGGAGGCAGGACAGAGCTGTGCATCTGCTGCAGAACACCCCTCCACCAGAGGAACTGAGGACACTGGAGTGAGAGTTTCTCTGTTGACAACAAATGCTTACAAAGCCCACTAGCTAACCATGTTTCTTGTCCTTGGCAGTAGCTGATTCATACAGAAACTAATAGCTCATTACAGACAGCAGTTACTTTCTAGCCAGGGAGTTTATATGCCAGGGTGGCTCTGAAAAATGTCTCTTCAGTTCTGTGCCCACCAATACTAATTTCTGAGGACAACCTGAATTTTGGTTTTCTACTTCATTTGAGTAGCCGAGTTTGTAAACCTGAACTTTCATTCTTCTAGTGTGTATGTGTTTATAGAGATATATGATTAAAGAGAAAATGCCAGGAAATCAAGTTTAGGTATAAGCAATACTGCTGTCATAAATCCCAAACTAAAAGAGGTAACAAGTTTGTTGCTATCTTTTGCTCCCCTCCTTCTCTACCAACAGCCAGATAAAATGGGATGTTTTCCTACGCTGGTACAGATTATGTTTGGTGGCAAGGCTAACAGAGAACAGAAACTCAAGCGTAGCTTCTTTTGTTGCACCTGCTGTTTAACCAGACTACCTTCTCAACATTGCAAATACAGCTGTAGCCTTTTAGTCCACTGCAAATGACTTATTAAGTTGTGAAATTTGGATGAAAAAGGAGGAGCAGAAATAATTATGAATATTGTTTATATTTTTACAATGATGTTCTGAACTAAGGAAAGAACACTGAAGCTCTAAATGCTACAGTAGGAAAACTTGGTTTGAAATGGTTTTAGATCTCCTTTACTCGACCCCTTTACATCTTTCCTTGTCCATGATAACACCCTCTCTGATCTCCCTTCAAGCTATATGCACAAAGATTGCTAAAGCTATTTTTTTCGTCTTTTGACCTGATTATGACACTTCCAGCTTTGAAACATTATTTATGCTATCTTCTCCTGTCCATTCCTTTCTTCTCTCTGCTATATCTGTCAAAGACCCACACAATTCTCTTCTTCCTTATTTAATCCTTCTGACATTCTTCCAAATACCATCACTCCTCTGCAGGTGCTTCCCAATCTTTTCTGTCAGCTTAGACAAGAATTGGCTCCTTTAGGTGCAATTATTTGCAAGATCTTGCAGAGTTTGGGGATCAGATCTTGACTAGCAGAGAAAATGTATCACATTGCATAATTGTTTTAAGGAAGATTTTTTTGAAGCTTCCTGTGAACCTTTTCTGTAAAATGGAAACATATGAGTTTTTACACTGACCATGGAAAGACTAAGTGGTAACCTGTTGGGGAAAGATGCAAATCCTGACATCCACACAAACATTACCTTTGTCTGGAATGTTTTTTTTTTTTTTGAGGTTCACTTATTTTTGGCATGAACTACAGTTTAAACAAAACAAATACCAAAATTGTCATCCTGCATTTACCTGGATATCATGATAACCATCCAGAAAGTTGTTCTTACCATATGTAAAAAGAAAGCATGGTTGATAAAGATGATAATTGGAAAGAACTGTTCCCTTCCCTTCCCTTCCCTTCCCTTCCCTTCCCTTCCCTTCCCTTCCCTTCCCTTCCCTTCCCTTCCCTTCCCTTCCCTTCCCTTCCCTTCCCTTCCCTTCCCTTCCCTTCCCTTCCCTTCCCTTCCCTTCCCTTCCCTTCCCTTCGCACTACATTAGAAGACACAGTATAATGACACTATTACATCCATAGTGTACTTAATGGTTTGAAAGGAACTTTTGAAAGAAATTAAGTTTTGTCTGTGTATCACATCTAAATTGTAGGTATCCCGTGAAGCAGATTCCCATAGAAGCTGCCTATAGGCAATGCAAAGAGTGAGAGGTTACAAGCCTTCACAAGGAGGTCCTGCCTGCTGAACTTCAGCTGTGTAGATACTGCAGACAGTTTTGCATCCTGGAACACTGTCCTCTGCAGGGACACACATGCACACATGGCATGGCTGCCTCAGGCTGTAATGAGTTCTTGGGCTTGGAAACTGGGATCCTAGATAAACTACAGCTATCTAAATCCAGGTGCATCCCGTCTTCAACTGTGAACTTTCCTCTGTCCTTGGGCCAACCATGAGATGAAGGGCTTTGCTTTAGGGGGACAGCTTCATGAGCAGCCTACTGGCAAGGTGGAAGATGAGCACCTGAGTCAGTGAATTGAGTGGGTCACATCATCTGTGTTTTAACTGCAGGTCATATCATACCTGATTGATTCTCTGTGGCTCTATGACTGCTGGGAAGAAAAATGTTTCTGGAATTGCAGCAAGCTGAATTCCCCAGACATACATGCTCTCAAAATGTTCCTGTTTCTACAAAGTGGAAAAGCTTTGATTAATAGGAATAGCACTAGACTTTAAGGTGCACTTTATTTCATTGATGAACTTTGAGGTGTCTCCTGCTGTGCTGGTTTTGTAAACTGTAATCGTTAACATCGCTTATTCAGGATTTACAAGCTAGACTAACATTGCCTATTTTTTTCAGGCTGCTACAGGGATAAATAACTGATGTTGAAGAAGCAGATCAGGATCTCTGGGGGAAAAAAAAGAATGGTGTGTGGATTTTACAACTAGCAAAGCATTTTTCTGAGGTGCCTCTAAAAGTAGAGGGAAGGGCGATATGTGGGCTCCATTATATAATATTATTACTATGCCTAATCAGTGAAAGGGCACAAGGGAAAAAGGATATAATGGAAATCAATTCATATCATATAGCACTTAGAAAATTCAAAAATTGAAGTGTTTGCTCAAAACCTCCTGCATAACAGGATTAACTGTCAAGGAAATTAAAAATGATGTAAGACGAAAAGCTGAAGAGATAATCCAGGATGATCCAGAGGATTTTGCAGATATCTCTGTATTGTTAACAATCTTGTCATTAAATCTAGCAATTTAATGGGCTACATTTTCCATTGGTACAATTAGACGTAGTTCCATGTATGAACCACAGAATCACAGAATCACAGAATCACAGAATCACAGAATTTCTAGGTTGGAAGAGACCTCAAGATCATCGAGTCCAACCTCTGACCTAACGCTAGCAGTCCCCACTAAACCATATCCCTAAGGATATGAACTTAAATATTTTTTTAATTTTTTTTTTAATTTGTTGTGGATCCAAGTGTGATATACTTGCTTTAGTACATCATGTTCTACATTAGTACGCGTGTAGTTAGCTGCGTACCCCTGATGAAGGCAGCATATCTGTGTTGAATAAAAACCCATGGATGTGGTTTATAAACCATTACTTTCAGTATGTCTGAAACAAATACTCAAAACCTTTCTTGGTACTCACAGCATTGTATACCACTGGCTCGTACCTGCAGTTTCATCTCTCTGCTTGGTATCTGGTGTTGTCAAACATTTTGACACCTTCTGCTTCTTTTGTGGACTGAAAGACAACGTAATAGTAAATACAAATGAAATGAGCCAGTTGTCTTCACTACAAAAGAATGTTAAAAAAGGGGCTGCAATTGCTCTTGATGGTTATGTTGTCCCTGTTGAATTTGCATGAATAACCTTGTAGAGTGATATGACTGTATGAATGTAGTGAAGACACTTTGGATTTACCTTCATATCATGGGTCACAGTAGGAGCAGCACGTGACAAGAGCTGATTCTTGACTAATTTCTTGTAACATGCTATGCTACAGTTAGTCCAGAGCAGTAGGAATGTGCTACAAAAAGTGAGAGTAACTGTTCCCCTTTCATCTCCTATCTTTTCCTTGTTTTCTTATTCCCTTCCACTGCCAGTGCTTTCTTGAAGCAAATTCAGTGTGCTACCCTTACCATCTCTCTTTGAAGTTTCTTGCTCCAATCAATCTCATCTTCCTATGAATAATACCCACTTTCTTTTCTAAAATATTAATTTTTTGCTTCACTTTGGGCTTGTCTTGCTTCAGACAGTTCTCTTTACAAGTCAGAACACGTCTCTTCCTCTGAATATGAAATGTAGAGATCAACTCAATGTTTTATAATGTCCTAATTACTATACTCACAGGTTACTGGGATATGACAGTGTGCCAGAGGGTCAATGAACCTTTTAAGTAAAATGAGGAGATGCATCTTCATGGGACCTAATTAGAAGGTGAAGTTAATAAAGACAGGGAAAAAAAAGCCACTAAAAAAATCAGATATCTTTGAAAGCTGACACAGAAAGTCATCTGCTGGGATCTTTCTGAGTACTTTTAAAGTACTGATCTGAGCTTTTTTAAGAGCAGCTAGCATAGGTCTTTGTGAGAGCCTTTTGATGAGAGCTGGGAGTTCCCTACTGGCACTTTCCTGGGGAAACTTAGGATCTGTGGTCATACATCCTTGTGATAAACCCCAGCAGAAGAGACAGGAGGAGCCAAGGGAACAGTAAGAAGCTTGACTGGCTGATTGCATGGTGTTGGTAGGCTAGGCAAAGGCTGGGTAACAAGCGGAAAATTTGTTGACTCCTCCTCTATAAATGCTATCTGGAAACTGTGTGCTAGAGGACAGCATCCTACATATTGACATGCCTGTGCTGGAGATCTGGAATTCAGGGTACAGTGAAACTGTTTTAGGACTTGTTATCAACACAGCATGGAAGTAAATACAACTTCTAGGGCAAATAAACCCAGAAGATTTCTGTTGGAGAGAGCATGAAAGTTCTTAGACCACAGGTTTTTACTGATGCCATATACAGTGGGACTCCTACATTTTGATGTTGGCTTTCTGTTGGGATTTTGAAACCTTATTTTGAAGTAACAGGAAAACCGATTGCTCCAAGATCAAGTATTTCTGAATTTATGTTATTACAGTAGTGTTTTTAAAAGTTGTAGATGGAATAAAAATACAGGTTGTCCTCCCCCATGCAGCCTTCAGCAGAAAAATGCACGATGAATTCAGAGTTTGTTGACACCACTGAATTGTATTTGAAAAAGAAATTGCTCTGTACAAATTTCCTTCAGTATTAGTGATTCAGCACTAAGAATAGAAATCTATTATTCCCGTTATTCTGTGTTCATGTTCCTCATTGGATTTTATGTAAGCTGGTCCCCATGTGTGTGTGTAGAAACCTACTGAATTCTGTAGGAGTGAACTCAGTAATGGAGTACTTTTTTTTTTTTTGTCTGTAAATGTAATTTGTTTAAAAGGGCAAGACTGCAGCTTTGACTTTCACCCATAAATCTCATTTCTTACTTTAGATATGTTCATTTTATTCTCAGATTCTTTCATCCTTTCGTCAACAGTGCACAGTTCCTGGATCCTCTCTGGACCCTGAACACAGATAGGATTCTTGTTTAGTATGTAAACATACTACTCCATAGTATTTGGGTGTTTGCTAAGCACGGATACAATCTTGGATATTTATGAAATTATTTGCAAAAGAATTTTCCTGATCTTTTTACTTTGTACTTTTTTTTTTTCTTTTTTTTTTTTTTTTGGGGGGGGGGGGCGGGGGGAAGTAGAGGAAGGGGTGAGGAGAGAAAGAAAAGAATAGGAATTAATAAATCTTCTGTAATTTAATTTTCACCTCTAGTTGGCCTAGAAAATACACAGATCAAATCGTGTACTTAGAACTCAATTTCTGAGACAAAAATCTCACCTGCTATATCTTTGTAGACTGTGCACCATAAAAGGATTTACTGGGCAAGTTATGGCACTGTCATTCAGGTTAGGCCAACAAAGTTGTTATCGCTTTGCCTGCTTGGTGCTTTGAAAGCATGGGCACCTTGCTGGGGGGCCACTCTTTGAGGGAAGAGAAGCAAACAAAGACGGGAGAATGCCAGATGGACCTACAGCCTTGAGGCTGTAAACATTGCAAAACTGTGTGCTTGTGGCCAAATCCATTTAGAAAAACACTGCAGCTCACAGGCACAGACACTACCTTAAATCTGGGCATTGCTACAGGTGGTTCACCTGTGCTGCCTCCTGGAAGCAGTGTTTTGTTAACTCCTGTTGGCAAGCAAAGGCAGCAGAGTGGAGTGCCAGGATGAATTTGCATGTTTCTTTGGTATGCCTTGGGGTTTTGATGTGAAACAGCAACTCCTACCAGAACCATGGAGCAGTTTTGAACTTAAGGTGTATATAAATTAAAACACAAATGTCAATGCTAAATTAAAGAGTTTTATTTGTAAGGTGAATATGATATTAAGAATCTTCTAGAGAAATGCTTGGGCAGTCAACCTTGTGTAGTGGGTTTATGTGGCAAGGTTTTGGTAACAGGGGGCCATAGGGGTGGCTTCTGTGAGAAGGATCTAGAAGCTGCCCCATGTTTGGTAAAGGCTCTGTTGACCAGAGCCAAGCCAATAAGTGATGTTGTTTTGCGCCTCTGTGAGAGCATATTTGAGACAGGGAAAAAAATGCTGTGCCACACAGCAGCTGGGAGAATGAGAGGAGTGAGGAACAGCCTTGCAGGCGCCAAGGTCAGTGAAGAAGGAGGGGGAGAGGTGCTCCAGGCACCAGAGCAGAAGTCTCCTGCGGCCTGTGGTGAGGACCATGGTGAAGCAGGATGTCCCCCTGCAGCCCATGGAGTACCACGGTGGAGCAGGGTTCCACGCTGCAGCCCGTGGAGGAGACCACAGTAGAGCAGGTGGCCCTGCACCGACGGAGGCTGCTGCCTGTGGAAGACCCCTGCCGGAGCAGATTCTGGGCCGGACCTGTAGCCCGTGGAGAGGAGCCCACGCAGGAGCAGGTGACCTGGCAGGAGCTGCTGCCAGTGGGGGACCCAGGTTGGAGCAGTTTTCTCCTGAGGGATGGACCCCGTTGTATGGACCCATATCTGGAGCAGTTCTGGAAGAGCTGCTGCCTGTGGGAAGCCCACACCGGATCAGTTCATCAAGGACTGTATCCCATGGGTGGGACCCCACAGCATAGGGGATGAGAGTGACCGAGAAGGAGCGGCAGAGAAGAAGCGCTGTAGATTGACCGTAACCCCCATTCCCCCATACCCCTGCGCTGCTCGGGGGGAGGAGGTGGATGAAGGTGGATGGGGGGGGGGAAGGTGCTTTTGGTTTCTTTCCTTTGTTTCTCACTTCTCTAGCTTGTTAGTAATAAGCAATAAATCTTACTATCTCCCTATGCCGAGTCTGTTTTGCCTGTTACAATAATTACTGTGTGATCTTCTCATCCTTATCTCAACCTTTGAGCCCTTTTCATCATATTTTCTTCCCATTCCTCTTTGAGGAGGGGGAGTGAGAGAGCAGCTGTGGTGGAGCTCAGCTGCCCACTCGAGCAGAACCATGACACCTTGCCAAGTGGATCTAGGGCTGAGAGGTTGCTTTAGGTGAATGACACTGACCTATAATAGCTGCTGATGAGGATGTGCAAGCAGATGATAGGCACTTTAGGCACTTTAGGTTTCTTCTTGGTCCTTTTTTTTTTTTTTTTTTTTTTTTTTTTTTTTTTTTTTTGTGGGAGAGACTTGGGAAAGTAATATATCTACAAGTCCTGTGCGTGACTGAGTCTTTCTACTGGAGCTGAAGCATTTTGGGCCTACTGTGAGATGACACAGACCAGCAGAGCAGCAAACAGCCAGTAGGAATGACAGTTTCCAGAAAATTAAGATAAATCTAAATCTATAAAATTAGGTCTTTAGCAAGATACTTGAGATACCCATATTTTTGAGAAAGCATTGGGATGAGAACTGAGGAAATGATGTCAGACTTTCAGGAAACTGAGACATTTTCTGTGGTTGTCACGTGTGTGTTAATGCCTTGACAGCAGCCTGTCATCATGGACTGAGAAAAAAAAAAAAAAAAAAAAAAAAAAACATTCCTATTGAAAAAATCACTTCAGTAAATCTTAAAGGAGGAAGACAATTTTTTTTTCTTATTGCAATGGGTGGGAAAAAAATTGGATTGTTTGAAAAAAAAAAAAAAAAAAGAAAGTTTGAACACTATCCTGATGAAGTGAATGGAAGTGACCTGCAGAAGCAAATATGCAACTGAATAACAGAATTAGAACATGGCATAGGATTCCTTCATAAGTGTTCTTGTTGTTTTGTTTTGTGGATTTGGTTAAATATATATTTTATATTGCTGAAAGATAAGTTATACTGCACAGCAGAGATGTCTGTACTGTTTTATGCTTATCTTTCCCATATTTTTGCTAGGGTTTTACCAGTCTTCTGCACAGCAGTGCTTTTATTGGGCTGGCTTACACAGTTCAAAAGGCTTTGTTTATTGGTCTTTTTATGATGAAGCAAAGGGCCCAGTCTCATTTCTTTGTTTTCCAGTTGCTGGTGTGGTTCCACTGAAATTGCTATTTGAATTAGGTTTGTAAAAAGATTCAGAGCTAAACTTCCAGTTATAGGGTTATAACATGGAATAGTTTGTGTATCTTCAAAAAATTTACTGAATTCACTGAAGCACTGAACTTGACCCCTGAGATAAAAAAGACATTCTAGAAGTTATTTGGGCCATGCGTCTGTGCACCTGCAGCCTCAGCACCAATACTGACTTGATTCCAAAAAAGCCTGTCACTTTGAGCCATCAATGCCCAAGTTATCTGCACCAATACTCTCAGGTATAAGCTTTCCCATACATGAATAATTCCATTTTGCTCATAAAGCAGGGCCAGCTCAATCTTGAAGGTTCTGTGGACAGCGGAGATGGAAGACTGTTTAGCAAACAGCAAATGCCAACCCATGTCTGTGCTGAACTCATTGGAAACTCCAGTTACCTGAATATTTAATGCTTAACTTTAATGAAATGGTGGTGTCTGTCACTGCAATGTCTGAGCAGCTCCCAAGGCATAATGGGTGTGGGGAAGGGAAGCTACCATGTCTTTTCTGGTAGGAAAGGATGATAAGAAATGAGCTAGTCCTTTAACAAGCATGATTTCCTTTCTATCAAGGAAATTCATAGGCAGATTACCCTGAGGGCCAAACCAGTGTTTCAACAGAAAGGCCAGGGTTATTGCTATTACACAGTCATAGGAATGAAATGAAATCTAAAAGCTTTCTAAATCATGAAGGTCATACCAAACATAGATAACCTAAACCCTGAAGATTCATTCTAGGCAAAGTGTTTTATTTTGCTCTGAACTTCTGCTTTTCCATATTGCAGACAAGTTATCTGTCCTTAAGTCAAATGGTCCTAACAATGTCTAGGCTGATGGTTTGAAATCAAAATCAATTCCACTGGTTAATTTTCATTCCATCAGTTACAGTTCTTTCATAAGTGCACTAATGAAGTTACTCTGATTAGAAATATATGGATATTGCATCCCCGGGAGTTCCAAAGGACCAGATCTTTCCATCCCCTTAGTCATATGAGTAGCTCCTTTAAATTTCTTTGCTAAGGTTACTCAAGACGGTTTTACTGAAATGAGCCATCTATTTCAAGCTAGAGGCAAATTAGTGCCAAATTATGTGCTTTCTCTGTGCTTAGGCTGATGGATAATATTTTAAAATATCATTTTGAAAAGACTTTAATTGTCACAACAAATCTTTTTTTGGTAAACAGAATCTTCACATTTCTTTTAGTGCTTTATTTTCAGGCAATGCATGCTATTGAAATGCATGAGAGGAAATTAAATGCCTGTGATTTAGTAAAATGTTCACTTAAGAAACCAGTGGTTTTGCTATTAGCATTTTGTAACAATTCAAATGTCTCTCCTTTGCAATCAAGGCAGTATATGCTTGTTCCATACACCTGGATTTTTATTAAGTTTAATGCATCCTTTTCTCCCTTTTGATATTGGCTCAATGCTTGGATAATTTCAATGTATTTATTTATTGATTTATTTTGTATAGGTTCTCCAATCTCCAGCCAAGGGGAGAACATTACTATGTTGTAACATGCAGGCTTAGGACATTCTTTTGATGGCCAATAGCTAGCGCAAAGTTTTGCAGGGAGTAGGACAAGGAGAGTGAAAATGTGTGACATGAGAGAAAATCAGGAGAAAAGCTGTTCATTCAGGGAAATAGGATGTTTCCCTGTAGTTTTTTGTTTTGGCTAGAAAATCAAATCAGCATAAAAAAAAACCCTCCAAAGACACTCAAATTCTGTTGGTTCAGAAAGCTTCATCTTTACACCTGCAATTGGAAATAATTATGTGAATCCTTTCACTGGCCTCAGTTACACATCTGCAGTCCCTGGGAGCCTCTCCCTGTGCTTGGGCCACAGTTGTGAACCACACTGCTCCTCAGATAGACCACAGTGACCCCCACACCGTGTGTCCAGAATTGTCCTCTCTTGGGGAAACAGGACGCACGGGAGTCTTGAGGGATGACAGTTCCCATAAGCTGAACTGAAGATTTACTAGCAGACTGGATAATGTCAGCTTGGTCCGAGTCTGTACCTTGGATTTTTTCCCAGTGGAAAATTCTCCTTTATCTCTATGTTTTTCCAAAGGCAAAACAACAAGCAAAATAATAATTATTGAGCAATCTTCATATTATGCTACGAATAAGCATAGTTACAAAAACCAATTGGCCTTGGTTATCACCACTAGAGTTTATGGAAGCTGAACCACAGAATTATGTGATTTGGCCAAGATCATATAAAAAGCCAACAGGTCAACCACTGAGCTCACACATCTTGAGTCTTACCTGCACAAACTGTGGTATAAAAGCTGGAATCCACTTGATAACTACATCCAGCAAGCTGTACAAACAAAGTCTGGTCTTTTCTTCCTTTCTATCCCATGAATTTAATATTATTTTCAATTGTACAGTCTCTATTTTGAGGTTGAGAAAGGAAAAAGTCCTGAAGAAGACAAGAAAAAAATGTATTTTTTAATTTTTTCTTTGTCTTTTTCTTTTCCTTTTTTTTTTTTTTTTTCTTTCCTTTTACTTTGTTCTTCAGATGCAGACATACTATGGAATATTTACAGTCCATTTATTAGCAAAGGTTAACCCTCATCTCTGCTAATATATTCAGTGAAGACATGTTTATATCTTTTCTGCAAGGAGATTTTATAATGGACAGAGGATAATGTTAAACTTTCTAGATGCCAATGATTATTTCCAATGGTAATTTACTACACTGGCTCGATTTTGTGTTTCACTAAGTCTCACTACAGCTGTGCCAGGCTGTATATGGCAGTTCTGGAAAATCAAAAGGCTCAGCAGGGATTTCAGTGCTCCCAGCCTAATGTTCTTTGTTAACAAAAAGTAAAAGCAAAGAGAGCAATCAGGGATGAGGTTGGAAAGCAGCATGAAGTGCAACAGGGGATACCTTCAGTGGGGATGATTTGGGTTGTTTGCTGCTCACGGCAGAGTAAGACCTCTGGAAGTCCTGCTGCTGCCCGTATTTCCCTTGTGTGCCAGCACAGAGGGCTGTCAGGCAAAGCTGGTGGCACACAGGGGAGGAGGAGGAGAGGAAAGTTCCTTTGGCTAAGTCTACACAGGGGCAGCTGGGATCATCTGTTAAGGCCAGATCTTAAAAGTGATGGATGTGCCTGGAAGTAAAGCTTGCTCCTAAATTATAGATGTCTAGTGAAGAAGATGTCCTAAAATAAATGCCCAAGTTTAAGCAAGGGGATGGCTGGATGGTTTCTGAAGGCCAGCGGAGAACAAACCTGGCTGCCTGTATTTTAAGCACCTGCATCAAGTCCCTGGATCCCCCCTACATGGACTGATAATACTGTTCTCTTTGAGCTTTAAACCACCTTGAATGGAAAACAGGCAAAGCTGAAGGAGGCAGAAATGATAAATCCTCCCCTTCTTCTGTAATGGCCTTATACAAGTACTAACCCAGGAGGAGAGAGTCCTGGACCAGCTGCCTGTTCCCAGGATAGTTTGCAGCCCACAGTGACTATTTAGCACATGGCCAGTTTAAGGGCCAGGTGCAAGCTTCTGTCTCTCAGGAATGTATCCAGCCATTACACTGTTAACTGTCCTCCCTCCTTAATGTGTAATGTGCATTTGTGTAGCTCTGTGCTAACTGGGGTCCTGAACAGCAGACCCTCCCCTGCTGCTACAGGCAGAAACACATTTCTTGGAATACAGCAAGAAAATACATCATGGAAACCCAGGAGAAACCCTAGAGGTTGAGAAGCCAATACAATACTTGCACTGGCACATCCTGCCAGTCCTGCACATAGTGGTGCATCCTCTGCGCACTGCATCTTGTCCTTGTGTGCCAAGTGCACATTTCACCCTGCAGAGTCCCTGTGAAAAAAAACAACATGAAAGGTGGCTGAGCAGAGAGCATTCATTAACTAGGGCTGACTCCCACAGGTGTTGAGAGTTTTAAGCATTTCAGGCTGAACCACAAAAAATTCAATTTTGTGCATTCTTTACATTTAAAATGTTCTTGTGATAACCATGGCAACAATTACAGCTAAAACCAAAAGAAAACAACAACAACAAAAAACCCTACTGTAGTGTAGTGGAGAAAATGCACACTTATTTTAAATTAATGGATACTGGAATGGAAAAATGTGGTTAAAAGAGCCTAAAGCAAATAAGTATTACTGCTCATGATCATTCTGGTGCTTAATAGAATCTTCTTTCTTCATTGCCTTTATTTATAACTACATGCTTTTGTACTTTCCAGCTAATTTTCTGCTAATATGTCACAAATGCTGGAATCATTTTTTGAATCTGCTTCCTTTAACTCAAAAAATCCAGATATAGTCTAATAAAAAGTCCAATTTCTAGACTGATTTATGCACAAGAGCCCAGGCTCTGAAAGCTCCAGAAAAAGACCTATATAATTGCACATGGATTTCAGGGGGTAAAGGGAGCAGTATGATATCCACATATCCTTCAGGAGGTAGTCCAAGAAAAAAAAAAAAAAAAAAAAAAAGTTGAAAAAGAAAAAAAAAAAAGCTAAAGAGGTTGTAAGTAGATTTATGCTTTAATGGAGGAGGTTTTAAAGGTATCTAGACATCTGCCAGTGTAGGTGCACACTGAGGAGTGTGTATCAAAACAGCTAAGTGGGCTTAAGTGCCTAACTTGTATAATTTCTGTGAAAGTTAAGCATGTACCGTATTGAGCCACATTAACAAATCTCCCTAGCCAACTATCTGTGCCACGAGATGTCTAATGTGCCAGTGTACTTAGAGTCTCAACCTTAAATATTGCTTTCATGCATGAAAAACAAAAAAAACCATTTGAATGTGATTGCAAACACCAGCCATACTGCATTTAGAATGGAAATGATAGATAAAATTAGGTGCAAAACTACAGCATTGTCACTGCAATGAAAATATAGCTGTAGGTGTAAACTATCATTTAGGATTATCTGGGCAGCGATGATTCGCAAGAAATCCATGCCAGTGACTATGGAGTGGTGAGGGATAAATCTAGTTGTTCTGGCAAGGCCCCACAAATACTGTTCTGCAGGAAGGAGCTTTTAACCCCGGCAACTCTTTTGAACACTGTTGGCTGAGGGGAAATCAGAGCCAATGCTTGGCGGGGAGATCGCAATTTGTACATCTCTGAGTCCCCTAAGACACTGGCAAAGGCTGAAGGGAAGGCAAAAATGAGAAGCAGAAGAGATGAACTGCAATGCTTCACCAGCAGGCTATTGTCTTTAAAATATTCATGGTTTTGTTTCATTAAAATTTTCCTACTTCTAATTAGAATTGGATGGGCAACTTCTGTGAGAATGATTTTGGTATAAATAGCTGTTTTTCCATCAGCATGCTACCACATGGGAGTTGCATAAGTCTCCATCCTCCCCTGTGGTCTGGGCTCGCCAGAATAGACAATCAGATCATTTGGTTTCTGAATAGAGAAGAGAAATACAGTCCTGGGCTGAAGTGACCTTAAACTAGTGTTTGAAGAATATTCAATAAACCAGAATGATTTATTCTTTATTCTTTATTCTTTATTCTTTATTCTTTTTCTTTTTTTTTTTTTTTAACTTGGAAAATACTTTTTTCTTTTTTTTTTTTCTCAGTATTTCTGTTCAACAGTTACCAAAGAAACTCTTTTCGCTACAGTTTTAAAGAAAAACACATATTTAAATATCCCAGATGATGGTGATTTTGATATTAGAAACTCACAGAAAAAAGGATCTCTTCCCTGATGAGGCTGTGTATTGGAAGTGTCTCCTGTTCTACCAGCACTTCTGGCCTTCTGCAGAAAGGAAGAGTTCTTAGAGAGCTGCTCAGTGTCCCCAGCTGGGAACACGTCACTGTGGGCTCATCCACAAGAATATTTCGTTTACTTTTTCTGTAAATACAACCTACAAATTTTGTTCCTGGAGGGCTGCAGGAGGAAACTGTTTTGAACTCTTGTGATTTTCAGTTGACAAATCTCATAAAATTTAAGGGCACATGAAGTGTACCATTGATCCAGACATTGGAGTTAGAATATGGGTTGCTGAAGAATCACGCTTTGATTTTTAGTTAAACTTCAGATTTCCCAAAAATCTTTGAAAGGAACTATTCTAGATAAACTCATCTGACCAAAACTTACCTACAATGTCTATATTCAAATTCAGGATACTTGCATCTAGAAACATGGGATATAGGTAGAATTTTTTAAAAGATTTTTTTGTTTTTTCAGATAATGAATAGACTCAAGAAAATTACAAACTACCTTTGTAAATTATTAGTAGAAAAGAGGATAAAATAATATATTTCCTAGAAGTTGTTTGATTCCATTGACCATTGTATCTTCCTTTCCATTTGTCAGTGATTATGAAAATTGAGTTGAAACTGCAAAACTGTTTCATGAGGAGTGAGATGGAAGCAAAGGCAACAAAGGGAATTTGAAATAGCCCCTCCTTTATATCCATCTCTCTGCAGCACAATTACATTTCAATAATTTTGTTTAGCATGTTTTTATATATGGCTCATTTGGGGCCTGCTGAATAATTGCATGGGAAATACTGTGCTGTTACTGGAAGAAGTTTCTTGCAATTACAAACAGCAGGAAAACATAGTTATTAAAAACTGAGAAAATATTGGTATTTTTACGGCAAAATAACTACTAGCTATTATTAGCACTGCTTAGAAATCATTTAATTTATTTTACTTTCAATTAGGGTTGTGCATACAAAAAGTTTGCTTTGGGTTTTGCTGCTAGCTGAAAGAAAGAAATACAGCACTTCAACACAGTATTTATGGAAAAAACATCACGTATTACTGTTGGAGCTAGTAAAACTGCCTGTGGCTAATGTTGCTTAATATTTGCCATTAGCGCTGTTTTCAGTGGTTTATCACTGCACAGAATTGCTCAAGCTGAAATTTGCCACACTCACTTCTGCCTTAGGTAGGATTTTTTGAAATATTTCAGCAATAATTCCTTAGCTGTTTCCAAAAAAACAAATTTAGAAAGAATAAGTAATGTTTAAGCAGTTCCAACTTGTTTTGGGCAGTGTGCTGAAGACAAACAAAGGGCTAACATTTGAGCTGTGATGCCTCTAGGGAAATGTTGCTTATTATCCTCTGCCAGAAGGGTGTAATGTAACACATCTGTCTCACTACAAGACACATCTGGATCTATATGGTCTGGTAAGGATAGAGGTGGATCTTGGCAGGCCCAAGTGAACCTTGGCAGGATCAAATGAACAGAGCATGTGGACCCAGCTGCCACTGGGAATGTAAATTTGGTTGTGTAGAGGGGGTCTGGTAGAAGAAGCAAAGGAAAGTCGGGGCAACCTTCCTTTCCTCCCCCATACACAGCGGCAGAGCAGCAGGGACCTGTTTCTCTTTTGCGCGTAACCAAGGGAGCCAACAGAATGGATTCCTGGCCAAGGTGCCAAATGGTGGTTTTGGGTTCTCCTGACTGCTCAGGATCTTGGTTAGTAACAGAAAATTGCTTTAACAGGTCAACCAGAGAAAATAAAAATGCTGTGGTTATCCTCAGCACAGTGATTTCAGCTTCTCCATAAATACAAGCACTCAGTCCCAGAGACAGTCACTGGCTTCTCAGGGTTCATGCCACAGCTCTTCATGCCAGGATGCCCATCACTTGGAGTGAGTCACCAGCCCTGGCAATCATTGCTATTCAGACCCATTCGCTGGCATCCTCTTTGAAAACTGCTGCTACACATTCACTTGTCATTCCTGGCAAGCCTCCCCTCTCAGCGAGAAGCTGTTTTTGACCTCTTTCAGCTCCTGGCGCACAGCCTGTGCAGATGACACAGAGGTTTGAGGTCAGAGCCTCCCGGCTTCTGCTCCTACCTGTGGACCATTCCTTGAACTAAATCCCAGGATTCTTATGGTGGAGGCATTGCTCGTTCCTCTTCTCTGACCATTTGACATAGCCAGAGGTAGGCTGTGGTGGGCCAAAATCTGGATAAATTTTCACTCTGAAAAATGAGCATGTTCTTCTGTGTCTTGGCTCTACCCACAGCTTTTGCAGGCTGCACAAAGCCAAAATGTCACAGGGGATTGTGTGCAGCAGTCAGGCAATTAAGGCAATGAGGTGCTGAGAGAGGATCCAGAGAAAGTCCTTCCACTGCTTGGTGAAATTTTCAGCTTTGTATCTGACTCAGAAGTAGCAGAGGGTTCCTACTTTTTTTCACTATGGAAGAAGCTGCAGAGAGCCGACGACATGGTTAGAGATACGACCTGATGCCATTGTTACCCAATTAGGCCTGCTAACTTTCAGAATAAATTTGTCAAGGCTGTATTTATGCCAGAATTGTTTATAACCTCTCCATCATGCAGGAAAAAACAAACAAACAAACAAACAAACAAAAAAAAAAAAAACAGAGAGAGAGAAAATTCAGAGTCTTCTAGTGAATAGCTGTGTAAATCACTGGTAAGGTATGAGCTGTTTCTCTTGTCCAGTAGTTTATCCACCTGTATGTAACAATCATGATCAGTTAGTCTTGTTGGACCAAGAGCCATACTAATTGCTAATTAAAGTTCCTCTTCATGTGACGCCTTGGGACTTTGTGTTATTTCACCTAGTTATTTCCATAAAAAATGTTTTGTTCCTTTGCAGCACAGACAAGTAATGTTCTTACAGAGTCTAATAACTAATTCACGTGTCTTTAATCATCTCTCTTTTTGAATTTATCTAATTACTTTGAGCAAAAGACTGATCATATTACCTCTCTTCAGAGTTCACGCTATTTCTACAATTAAAGATGATATTTCTGCAATTAAAACTGACTTTAAAGTGTGGCCCAGTGTGATTGCTGTTTTATTATTCTTATTTCCCTCTCTAAATAATTTTCTTGATGTGAAAAGAAGACCTGTGCACAAAACTAACAGTGATTTTATTATTACCTTACTTGTGCTTCCTTGTAGTAAAAAGCTCAGTTTGTATTGTTACCTGCTTTCTACCCCATCCATTACTCTCAGATAATTTCAAAGCTATTTGTAAAAACATCCATTTGTAAAAAAAAAGGTCAGTTTTGCTTAAAGCAAGAGGTCCACATTCAAAAAGTATCTTAAGCTGATGTAAGCTGAAGCCTGGTAGACAAGCTCTGATGAAACTTTCTCCAGCTGTTTAGGGTGTTACTGATCTCCTGGTCTGCTCTGAGGCAGACAGGACCTGTCAGAAGTTATTATTCCTCTTTTGAAGTTCAACAAGGCCAAGTGCCGGGTCCTGAACCTGGGGCGCAATAACCCCAAGCAGAGCTACAGGCTGGGAGATGAGTGGTTGGAGAGCTGCCAGGCAGAGAAGGACCTGGGAGTGATGGTGGATAGTCAACTGAATATGAGCCAGCAGTGTGCTCAGGTGGCCAAGAAGGCCAACGGCATCCTGGCTTGTATCAGGAACAGTGTGACCAGCAGGGCTAGGGAGGTGATCGTCCCCCTGTACTCAGCTCTGGTGATGCCGCACCTCGAGTACTGTGTTCAGTTTTGGGCCCCTCGCTACAAGAAGGACATGGAGGTGCTCGAGCGGGTACAGAGAAGGGCGACGAAGCTGGTGAGGGGCCTGGAGAACAAGTCCTACGAGGAGCGGCTGAGGGAGCTGGGCTTGTTCAGCCTGGAGAAGAGGAGGCTCAGGGGTGACCTTATCGCTCTTTTTAGGTACCTCAAGGGAGGCTGTAGCGAGGTGGGGGTTGGTCTGTTCTCCCACGTGCCTGGTGACAGGACAAGGGGGAATGGGCTTAAGTTGCGCCAGGGGAGTTTTAGGTTAGATGTTAGGAAGAACTTCTTTACTGAAAGGGTTGTGAGGCATTGGAACAGGCTGCCCAGGGAAGTGGTGGAGTCACCATCCCTGGAAGTCTTCAAAAGACATTTAGATGTAGAGCTTAGGGATATGGTTTAGTGGGGACTGTTAGCATTAGGTCAGAGGTTGGACTCGATGATCTTGAGATCTCTTCCAACCTAGAAATTCTGTGATTTTAGTAGCTTCAGAGGGAACATGCTTTCTGCACTTCACCTGCTTTCACCCACAGCCCACCACAAAGGCATGCTGTAGATGCAGATCTCTTGGCTGAGGACCTTTCATCATACTGAGGAAGTATGATGAAAGGTGAGGTGCCAAGCTTCATGTGACACAGGCAGGTCCGTGACCTCCCATAGCATCTTCAGTTTTCTCAGGTAGTCTCTCCAGAGATGTGTATCTCATGAAGTCTGACTGAAGACTAGGCTTCTCTACCTTGCCAAGGCTTTGACCAACAACCACTGTTAGCAACTTCAAGTACAACAGCTAATGTCAAGTGACATCCCCTGGGTCTGCTGTGACCTGACTGAGAGCCTGACTGAAAGTGAGTGCCCCTTTCTCTTGGTCTGGCACTGAGCTGCAGGAAGTGACACTCTGATGGCACCTCTCTGTGTAACCTTGGAGAACATTTGGACTGACATGGCTGAAATCCACTTGAGTTTCTAGCTGATGGGAACACTTAAATGTCCCCACAGGGTGGATGTAGTGGAAAAGAGTTTTTTTAATACCTTTAGTACTGAAGGTCAATCCCCTCTGGCCCCACAGCTGGTTGGAAAACAACAGGAGGATTTAGAAAACCAGCTTATGTGTGGGGATTGCCTTCTAGTGTCCCACATGGAAGATGTATAACTCTTTCTGGAAACAAAGTTTTAGAATGGTTAGTTCATTTCACAGTTACCTTTATCATTCCTCCAGCATTTCACAAATCCCTCAAACAATTTTTTTTTTTTGCAACTGCTTCTTCCGTTACGTAGATAAAATAGTTTGCTTGCTAATCATATGCCAGTTCAAATTACTTCTATTTGGTACAATTTAATATTAGCATGCTTTGATAATTACTAGAATTTAATTTATTTATTTTAATCTGTATCTGCATGTTCCACAGGTGATAATCAGTGGTCTTTTTCTTTCTCTGTCCCACGGGAGACAGTGACCTTATCATTTCGTTCCTTGCTAAAATCCTGCTCTGTTCCCCAGGTGCCAATTGCATTTCCTTTCAGATTTGTTTAATTGATTGATGGAATTAAACTCAACACAGAGCAATTGTTCTCTACTGTTATATAGCAACTGGGTTGCTGCTTCTATTTCAGACCTGAAGAGGAGCCAGTGTTCCCAAAAGAAGGGCTGTTGTGCCAGAAGCCTGTCTGCTTTTCCCAAGGAACAGTTTTGCTTCTTCTGTAGAAGCCTTGCTTCACATACACCTTCAGGCTTCTGGAACTACAACACTACAACTCTAGAGTCCCTATCATTCTAGGTAGTATCTACCTCATATTCATTCATATTAAAAACAAAACAAAACAAAACAAAAAAACACACTTTTTTAGGTTTGCAGCTTCTGGATGTTAGCCAAAGCTGCCTGTGTCCCATCAGTATGCTATAGCATTATGTACAAGCTTCAAAATGGATTAATATATAAAGTCAACACACATTATTATATTATGTTAAGTTCATAGCATTGGTCTAATCATTAAAAATATGGTAACAGTTTAATATTTAAACAGCTGTATCTATCTAATGTTTTAAAACCACTCTGCCTCCAGAAAGTGAGATAGGATTTTACTGAGTGTTTTTGCAGGAGCTTTTTTTCAGATTCACCCACTAGTGTAGCATGCCCTTTAGAGCTAGGGAATTTTTTCTTGTACCACTGTAGCTGAACTGAAGATAATATTGGGATAACACTCAATAATAAACACGAGTTTTATAAAGTCATGTTATTTCACTTTGTTGCATGAAAATGCAGTTCCCATTATAAGCTCACAGATATTTGCAGTATCTGAATCATAGAGGGAGGTATTGCCTTGGGAATCTCAATAATCCAGATGCAGAAAGAAATTAGAATATTTAAGGAAATAAGGAGAAAAATGTCTGGCATTCCAGTATTGCTTGTTATGCACAGGATTCAAACCTTTATGTCTATTACAAACCCATTAGTGTCTAGAAGGGAGACAACCTCTACTGCACCCCCCTCTAGATAAACGGGTGGTTTCTAACACAGTATACATCCTCCAAGGACAGAATCAGACTGTTGTAGTGTCTTAATTTTATGACTGTGGTAGTTTAACACACATGGACAGCCATCACTCCACTCTCTGACTCCCCCTACTCAACAGAACAGGGGGAAAAAATATGATGAAAAAAGCTCATGGGTTGAGATAAGGACAGGGAGATTACTCACCAGTTGCTGTCACAGGCAAAACAGATTCAGCATAAGGGAGATTCATGTAATTTATTGCCTATTACTAACAGACTAGAGCAGTAAGAACTAAAAGCAAACTAAAACCACCTTTTCCTCATCTGCCCCCTTCTACTTCTTCCCTTGAAGTGGCGCAGGGAAATGGGGATTGTGGTCAGTCCATAACACTTTGTCATCTGCTGTTCCTTCATGGTCACTCTCTTCCCCAGCTCCAGCATGAGGTCCCTCCTATGGGATGCAGTTACAGTATCATAGAATATCCTCAGTTGGCAGGGACCCACAAGGATCATCAAGTCCAACTCCTGGCACCACAAAGGACTGCCTAGAAATCAGACCCTATGTCTGAGAGTGCTGTCCAAACACTTCTTGAACTCCAGCAGGCTCGATTCCCTGGGAAGCCTGTCCCAGTGCCCGACCACCCTCTGGGTGCAGACCCTTTCCCTAACCCCCAGGCTGACCCTCCCTGTCTCAGCTCCATGCCATTCCCTCGGGTCCTGTCGCTGTCCCCGGCAAGCAGAGCTCAGCGCCTGCCCCTCCGCTCCCCTCCTGAGGGAGCTGCAGGCTGCAATGAGGCCTCCCCTCAGCCTGCTCTGCTCTGGGCTGAACAACGTGGAGATCTCCATGTGGGACCTATGAGCTGCAGAGGAACAGCCTGCTCCACCAGGGGCCTCTCCACAGGCTGCGGGGGAACTGCTGCTGTGTGCCTGGAGCACCTCCTGCCCTTCTGCACTGACCTTGGGGTCTGCAGGGCTGCTTCTCACTCTTCTGTCCCAGCTGCTGTCACACAGCAGTTTTTACCTCTTTCTTAATTCTGGTCTCTCTGAGGCCCACCCAGTGTCACTCCCTGGCTTGGCTCTGGCCAGCAGTGGGTCCCTTTTGGAGCCATCTGGAGTTGGCCCTTATCTGACATGGGGCAGCTGATGGGCATTGTTCACAGAGGCCACCACTGCAGCCCACCCAACCCACCCAACAAACCTTACCACATAAGCCCAATGCAATAATTTGAGGGGGTTATATTTCAGTTTGAAAAAAAAAAAAAAAAAAGGCAAATATTTATGGGCACACTCAAGAATGGAGAGGAAATAATTCCAGAAAAATAGTAAAAGCTCAGACACCTCAGTAAATTAAGGTTGGAAACCTCTTTCAGTTGGCACAGACTTCAGAATTATAGATTAAAGCCAAATATAGCTATTGGTTACACTATTTGACTTTTCACTAATGTATGTCTGTCTTTAAATGCTAAAGTCAAAAGTAAAGCTGGCCATACTTGTCTTTCACTTACTTTCCTTGAAGGGTTAAAAAGAATTCAGATTTCCACATTGGTGCTGTTTTAAAAGAAATGGCATCTGTCTTAATTGAAAAAATGTGCCTATGTCCTTTAAGAACCCTTCTAATTATAGATGTTGAGGTGTCCTTGAGCTCTGAAGCAAACACTGTTATCTAGGTAATATATTGTACATTATGGATGATTGTTTTACCTTTCCATCCAAAAGTACATTTTCAGCTTTTGGTCACAGGTTAACTTTAATTACATTATCTCTTCTAGAGATGAAGTCTGTATAAATACATAAAAAGACAGACGTAATTCACTTACAGGTACACATGCGATGGCTTTCCACCTTTTAAAAGTGACTTTTTACAAGCAATGGGTTTTTATTTCCCAATATTGAACACTGACTTCACGAGAACCCTTTGATCACAGTGATGGAGTTGCTGTTTTGTAGTTGTTGAACTGGCTATGTGAAGGTCTTGCCTGAAGAGGTCTTAGCTACATACTTTCTTGACATGATAGTCTAAACAAACTCTTCAGTGTGGGGGTGAAAAAAAATACTTTCTCTGCATTTTTGAGTACATAACGCTGTGAGTGCAGTAATCATCAGAAAGAAACATTGGTATAAGAGAAACAAGCCAAATTCACACACATACCAGAAGGGATTATTTTTAAACAGAGAGCTATGAAAAATTTAAAAAAAAAAAAAAAAAAAAAAAAGAGTTTGCAGACAGAAGTTATATTGATCAGGCTTTCTAATATGAACAATCTTTTTCCAGGCTGAAGTAGAAATCTTTCAACTAAACAGGAGTGGAGAACATTTGTTCTAAGTTGAACTTAATTATGTTGTTCAATTAATTAGAAACTTCTGGGTTCCTCAAGCATATAGGTGACCTCCCAGTCATTAGGACTAAAAGTCTGTTTTCACTCATTGGCTGCAATATGAAGCCATTAATCACCACTCTTTCTTTCTTCCCATACCAGCACCAGCCTTCTAGATGCTGCAATGGAAACAAGCAAAAACAACCTAGCAGTTATTGAGTTCCCTGTGGGCTGACGCAATTACCTCCACAAATCAGCCATCATCCACAAGTAAGCAAAAGGTTAACCACCAGGTTATGCCTGGTGGTGCATAACCAGGCCCTCAGGTGCTGCAGTGATTGCTCTTTGCAAAACACTGACCCCCACCTCACCAGTGAAAACGGGCCTCCACTCATGGAGGACTTTCCTCTAAGGAGACCAGTGACATTGCTTTTTCCAACAGCTATGGTAATACATGTGCCAGTTCTACAAATTTTCTTCACTTACATTCTTGGACCATCACAGCTATAATGATACTGTTACCACCTATTTAACCTGTCAAACTTATTAAACTATCAGCCCAGAATACTATGCTAAATTGTGCTCAGGGAGTTTGTGGTTCATCAAATACATCTTTTCAACCCTAACGTGCTTGTATTTTCTGTGCTTATAAGTACTATCTCTAAGAAAATACATCAGGATTTGAAATGAAGAAATATAGAATTCCTCAGGATGTTTTACATCTTATCTGTTAGTACCAGTGGGATATCATTAATTCAGAGTGCTCCCTTTAACAATTTTGGGAATTTTATTATTATTATTATTTACTTGATTTTAGCACTTCTGAAAAATACCACCAAAAAGGTCGCCAAACACACAGGCCTCTGCCTCTTACATAGCCATAATAACATACAAATTTCAGATTCATACCAAATGACACATACTGACTACATGCACTGCTTAATAAATAACAGCATCATTGCATCTATATGTGCAGCAGTTATGATTTTGTTATTGATTTATAGGACAGAATGCTACCATATCACTGATGTAATAAGACCAAATTCCACTTTGATATTTCAGTCACTTTCCCTGACTGCTTTTGTGTATAAGCACTGTATAAGAAACTTATTTTTGAGGGTTTGAGTAGTGATGGCATGCCTCTTGAGCAGATATTGCTTTGTTAGCAATGAAATAAAGTTGAGTTAGAAAGGAACAACTTTAAAAAATGATGCTGCATACACTGCTGCAATGCACAGCTAACATATGGACTATGATAGCGAACTTATTAATTATTCTCAGACTAAGCAGGAAAATGGCATACTAACATATTATCTGACTAATTCTCCACTGAAATCAATGAGAGTGTTGCAAAAGAATTATTGACTACTTTGGTTGGGGTGAGTGGGTTTTGCATTACCTGAAACGTGCTTTCCCATTAAAAGAAAAAAGTTTATTGCAGAGCTAACTAAAGAGAATCCTCAATATATAACATATAAGATATAAGCTTATAACAATATATGCCTACAAACCTTGGGGAAGGGGTAATGAAGGGAGAAGTATGCATACGTCCTCTTCCAGGCTATCAGCATTTCTCTGGCACCAGCATAGCTGTTTCTTCATGAAACTTTTGGGGTGAAAACAAAGGGGAAGTAGGAAGAAGTGAAATATTCTATATTTCAACCAAGGCCTTGCACTTGAGTGCCAATACTGTGCTTGGAGTTGGTAACATGGTGAATCACAAATCTTTCAGGCTTTCTCCCATCTGTTTTGTGGTTTTCCAAAGAGAAGCAGGTACGATGAACCATTTATCTGGAAGTAGTTTGCTTCTTACATAGTTGGTTTTGTTTGTTTGTTTGTTTTTTAAAGAGAAATGTTTTAAATTTCTAGCAAATATCTCAAAGACTGAAACATAGGAAAGGAACAAACTAAAACATAATATATGTGCCCCTTCTATATAGACAGCATATAGTGCCATGTATTTATTCACATTTTTCTTTGTGATGGTGAATATCACACAAGACAAACAAAGAACAGCTAGTCAGGATTAGCTTATTGATATCACTAATAATCACATCTCTGATTTACATCTGAATTACACAAAATATTGATTCTTCACAAAAAGGCATGGAGATCAATTTAATTAGCAAATGCTAAGATATCATTGCATACCTCTTCCCATTAATTTCAGTAAGTAAATGGCACTTTCCATTAATTTCAGTGAGTAAATAGAGTGTTTCTCTCAGAGTTCTTTTGACTGGCAGCTGTAAAAAGGTAGGCTGTGTTCATGTGTACTTTCTTCATCTGATAGTTTTGATTGTGCAGCTCTATTCAAAAGTATTAACATTAAGGTCAGACATCTGAGTCTCAAAGTTTATTTGAAGAGAAAGAAGAAAATCATAATTACATTATCATATTCTCTAGACTATTGTCTCGACACAAACATGAAACATATACATTTATTTGTAAGATGAATCTTAAGCTACCTTCTAAGTTCTGAATCTTATTGCACAATGTTGATAAATTAAACTAAACTCATGTAAGTGTAATGGTCCTTTGTGTCCGAGAGTCAAAAGAACCAGCATTGTGAACATGGAGCCTCTTTAACTTATTTCAGGTCGCTCACGTGAAATAGGTTTTGGTCTTCAGTTAAAATAAAATAAATAAATAAATAAATAAATAAATAAAATATAATAATAATAATAATAAAAAAGCTATCCAAAATTCAAACTCACTTATTAAATCTAGATTAAATTATATGAATTATATGATTTGAAATGTGTATTTTAGTTGAGCAGAAAAATAAGTACTCTGTCCTGGTAATTTCCAATTTCATGGAAGTAAGGAGTGTTAACTGCAATAGAATAGAATAGAATAGTTCAGTTGGAAGGGACATTCAGAGATCACCTAGTCCAACTGCCTGAGCACTGCAGGGCTAACCAAATGTGAAAGCATATCAGTGAGGGCACTGTCCAAATGCCTCTTGAATTCTGGCAGACATCAGGCAGGAAACACCTCTTTAAGAAGCCTGTTCCAGTGTTTGTCGACCCTCATGGTAAAGGAATTTTTCCTAATGGCCATAATGAACCTTCTCCAGTGCAGCTTTGTGCCGTTCCCATGCATCCTGCTTTTGGTTACCATGGAAAAGAGAATGGCACCTCTGCAATACCTAGGCACAGACTTCTTGGCAATTAACCAAATGTGTCAATCACTGAAAATAATCCTGAAACAGTAGACATAACAGGTATGCCATATAGCTTGTTTTTAATACTCAAGTACACAAAATTTGCATCCACTCAATATTGCTTTAAGCTCATCCTCACAGCAGTCAGTTTTCTAGCTTTCTAACAATTTGACAGCTAGTTGAGATTCATAGTGGTGATAACATTAAAACAATTAAAGTTAATTCAACTGAAGAAAAAGAAAGAAGTTCTTGTGTCTATTATACTGCGTCAAATTGAGTCCCTTCAGGTTCTAAAGAACTAACAAAGACTCAATGAAGCTATAAAGAAAGATGTTGATCTGTTAGAGTGGGTCCAGAGTAGGGTCACAAAGATGATCAAGGGGCTGGAGCACCTCTCCTGTGAAGAGAGGCTGGGAGAACGGGGGTTATTCAGCCTACAGAAGAGAAGGCTCCAAGGGGACCTCATTGCAACCTTTCAGTACTAGAAGGGAACTTATAAAAAAGATGAAGAGCAACTCTTTGCTCAATCAGATAATGACAGGATAAGGGGGAATGGCTTTAAACTAAAAGTGTGGAGATTTAGATTACAGGTAAGAAGGCTAAGTTTTTCACTCAGAGGGTGGTGAAGCACTGAAACAGGTTGCCCAGAGAGTTTGTGGATGCCCCATCCCTGCAGGTGTTCAAGACCAGGTTAGATGAGGCCCTGAGCAACCTGGTCTGGTGGGTGGTGTCCTTGCCTATGGCAGGTGGTTGGAACCGGATGATCTTTGAGGTCCCTTCCAACCCATGCCATTCTATGATTCTGTAATAAATAGCCCTTATTCTCTCAGCATTGGTTATTACTTATCACTGTAATTATTATATTGTTATTACTTTTATATTATATTCCTGGCAATGTAGACCTATCAAAGTGTGGACCGTACTTCTCTCTATCAATCATACTGGGCAGCTTATGAGAAGAGCCAAGCTCCTGATCTCTCTGGACTCCCTTGATGGGTTTCTAAGTCAATGCAATGACAGTGAGTGAAGGTTTGTTTTCTGTTGTTAAAGATCCTGTGAGTCCATCCTAGAGACAAAATCTTGGAAGCAAACACTTTTTGCATTTTTAGACTTAGGTCTTATGTAAACCTTGTAAAAATGGTTGTCTGGTGACAGAAAACCAAACACCAGAATGAATCATGAGTCACAGACTCACAGAATGGTTGTGGCTGGAAGGGACTTTTGGAGGTCAGTCATCTGGTCTAGCCCCCTGCTCAAGCAGGGACACCCAGAGCAGGTTGCCCAGGACCATGTCTAGTCAGCCATGTCTAGAAGATATCCAAGGAGGGAGACTCCCCAGCCTTTCTGGGGGTCCTGTGCCAGTGCTTGATCGCCCTCACAGTGAAAAGATGTTTCCTGATGTTCAGAAGAAACCTCCTGTATTTCAGTTTCTTCCCATTGCCTCTTGTCCTGGCACTGGGCACCACGAGGAGCCTGGCTTTGTTTTTATATCTTCCTTTCAGGTATTTATATACATCACTAAGATCCCCCTGAGCCTTTTCTTTTCTAGTCTGATGAGTCCCAGCTCTCTCAGCCTTTCCTTATAGAAGAGATGCTTTGATCCTTTAATGATCACAGCGGTGCTTTATTTGCTTTATTGGATTCCTTCCAGTATGTCCATGTCTGTCTTGTACTGAAGAGCTCAGAACTGGACGTAGTATCTCATCTGCTGCCTCACCAATGCTGAGAAGAGGGGAAAGATCATCTCTCTTGACTTTCTGTCAATACTTTGCTTAATGCAAACAAGAATACTGCTAGCCTTCTTAGCAGCAAGGGCACATTACTGACTCATGTTCAACTTCACAGAATCACAGAATTTTCTAGGTTGGAAGAGACCTCAAGATCATCGAGTCCAACCTCCAACCTAACGCTAACAGCCCTCCACTAAACCATATCCCTAAGCTCTACATCTAAGCGTCTTTTGAAGACTTCCAGGGATGGTGACTCCACCACTTCCCTGGGCAGCCTGTTCCAATGCCTCACAACCCTTTCAGTGAAGAAGTTCTTCCTAACATCTAACCTAAAACTCCCCTGGCTCAACTTAAGCCCATTCCCCCTCGTCCTGTCACCAGGCACGTGGGAGAACAGACCAACCCCCACCTCGCTACAGCCTCCCTTGAGGTACCTAAAAAGAGCGATAAGGTCACCCCTGAGCCTCCTGGTGTCTTGATTCCTAGGTTCTTTTCTGGCAGGCTGCTTTCGAGCTGGGTGCTCGCCAGCATGTACTGGTACCTGGGGTTGTCCCCCTCCAGGTGCAGGATTTTACAATTCTCCTTGTTGGACATCATGAGATTAAACTTCATGGTAGTCTGGAAAAGCCCTAGAAGCACAGCTACAAAATGTGTTTCATAAGCGGTTTCAGTCTGACTTGCATATTAACACAGCACTTTTTGGACATGCTTAGCACAGTGTGGTTAGGATTTTGGCTTGCCTTTCACAATGAAGCATGATGTGCAAAGCCCATTCCCAGGGTTTTGAAGCACTCCAGGACAAAAGTCAATGTTGGAAGGTACACAAGATTTTTCCACAAGACCTCAACACAAGACATTTAAGGCACTTCGGAAGTCCAAGAACAGATTAAATTGTCTGTAAAAGCAAGCAAGAAAAGTTGTCATCTAAATTGAAGATATGCTAATGTGTTCTCAAATCTTTGACAAGAATAAATGCACCATCACAGAAATATAAGACATGTCTTGTTGTCTCTAGATTATTGGGATTTCTTTCCATCTAAACAGCCCTGACTTTTAGCTCTCATGTGGAAAAGAAACACAGTGGGTAGCATAAACCTGGGTTTTTCTGCATTCAGTGACAGACTCTCTGATAATTAAATGGCAGAAATTTGAAATGAAAAGAAAAATTGAAGCTGACAAATACATTGAAAGAAAGATATGTAGTAATCTCAAGGTAATATCACTCTATTTTACATCCTGCTAGTCCTTAATAGATACTGTTATTCTAGAAATCATGACCATTATTTTTCAAAACCTGTTAAAAATTCTTAGGCGATGTTATTAAGCAGCTGTAGAAGCCACAGGAAAGTAGAAGTGTGGCAAACTTGTAAAAACTAAAAGTACTTTCTCCAGGCTTCCCTAGTTCTTTCCAAAACTCTTTACAGTCCCACCAGTTAAGTTTGCTATACATTGTGTTATAAATGATGTCTCAACTCAATCTGAATTTTGTAATATTTATAAAACAAATATTTCTAAAAGGTATAAAAGGCAAGTAAACAGCGCTGGGTGTGCGGGGAGTCTATGCTCCACACACACGCAAACATCAAACATTCTAAATATACAGAACATTGCTTTACATACTAAACGCAAGCATGCCTATATATACATACAATCAGGAAAGGTAACAAACAATCCTTTAAGTTCCATGACTTACTAAAATTGAGTACTCCTACACATATTCACGATCAGAAAAGGTAACAAACAATCCTTTAAGTTCCATGACTTAACAGTCTCCATTTTCCATTCCTTTTGAGCGATGTGTCTCGCTTTAAGTTGTCAAACAACTCAGTCTTCAGGCCTTATGTATCCCGTTCTTCCCAGATCGAAGAAAAGCATATCCATCTCCTTTTCAAGGCCAATAGGCCTGGGTCAAAAGGCACGTTCAGGTCAGCAGGGGGCATAACAGCAAAAGCCTTCGATGGCTGTAACAGCAGAGGGGCCCATGGCGTAGCAGTCGGATCAGTAAAGGAGCCCGCAGCTCCCTCACTATCTAGCAAGCCACACGTTTGTGATTGTGGCTCCACATGGCTCTTTAAGGCCTCAGAGACTGCTTGCCAGGTGCCGATAAATCCCACTGCAACCTTGTCATTTTTAGTTGCAGAGTCCCGCACCTTGACCTCAGTTTGGTCCCATATTTGAGGCTCATAAACTGTCCGATTGTTAATAAGGAGAATAAGCTGTAAGGTTACCAGGACAGTCTTTGTTCCTAAGGACATATGATTCCCCATAATGCACAACTGCTTACCACCGAGAGGCAGTTCTGTGCACAGGTCCACTTCTCTCAGCTCGAGCTTCTCTCCAGCTCCAGTGCACCTATTTCCAGCAACTTTCTGTATGAGCTTCTCTGAGCAGTTTGCTGAGTCTGGCCGAACCTATCTTTATGAGGCAAAGTGCCTGTTCCTGTCCTGGTCTCCATTCTGCCAGCCTGTTCCTCTTCGCTTCTTTGTCCTGCTTCTTTATTGATGTAACTTCATCGTGCTGCCTTCTTTTTTATCTTGAGGGCAGGCTCCCCTCTTATACCCTTCTCTCCACAGCAGTTCTTTTCAAAACAAGTTTTCATTGGTCAAACAACTTTGAATGTAACAACAACAGCAAACACCCAGAAACATCCATGCCTTAACGGCTGGAGAACAAGAGAACCATCTGGAGAACAAGAAACCGGAGACTGCATGGAGTCTCCTGAATCACCCTTCTTTGTTCCATCTAAACTCTTTTATATTCCTGATGGCCTCATTGTTAAGAGTCTAATGTTATTTCAACCATGGGGCTTTCCAACCCCCATGGCCACATTCCCAAATCTCCCCCTTCTTTATTAATATCAACCTTTTTCTCAACACAAATTACCGCTCCATATATAACAATTGTCTTATGAGGTTTGAGGGTGTTTTTCAGCAGTGCTTTGATTTTGTGAAATTGAAAAATGTGTCTGGATGAGGAGGAATGAGGGTCTAGTGACATCCTTTGAATGACATTATTAGTAATGTTGAAGACTGAGGCAGTTTGTGAATGATAACTAGGGATTATGCAGAAAGACTTTAAGCAATGAAGCTAGGAAAGACATTGTGAGGAACACTGAAACAAAGGTATTGTGTTCACAACTAGCCTAATAGCTTGGATTTCCTCTGCCATTGTCTAGTCCCTCAAAGACTTCAATACCATAAAGAAACATTCCACTGAATCCTTTTACATAAAAGCTGTACTCATTTCTCTACAGATTCAGACTGGATTTTCATTTTCATTAACTACTTTCACATTGTATTTTGAGATCCCAGGTTAAATACTTTCTTGGAAGTTCTTAATTAAGAATAAAAGTTATGTGCTTTCCAAGTATATTCTGCCAGATTTCTAGAGAGACTGAGGCAGTCTTGGAGGCAAATCAGTACCTTAGACACATATTAACTTTGCAAACAACTAGAACAGTTAAAGACTTTATTGAGTCCAATAACTCTAGATTCCAGATTGATATCTATGCCCCATTGCCAAAATTTGTCATCCCCACTACAAGGGAGGGCCTAGAGTGCTCCCCAATCCTTCCAGCACAAACCCAGTTCCAGTTCCATGTGCCAGTTTGCACAGGGTGGAGGTGGAGGTAAGGTGGCCACTTTTGCAGGGCTGGACTGCAGGTACAGGCATGCTCAAGTCTTCTCCTCCAGCACTGAGCACAGGAGCAGATGAATTATCTAACTTACACAGCCTGGCATTTTGTTTTCAAATGAGTGAAATTATATTCTACCAAACTCTAGGACTCTTCCATCTGGCTGCTTGAATTCCCGGTCTAATTCCCACATGGTCAAAGAAAAGACCACTAAGTTATTTCAGGCTACTGAAGACCATTGCCTGGACACATTTCGGGACCACTATAGAAAAATGTGACTGAAAAACAATTATCACAGATTTGAAAGTCTGTAATTGTTTTTTTTTGTTGTTGTTGTTGTTTTGTTTTGTTTTGTTTGTTTGTTTGTTTTGGTTTGGTTTGTTTTTTTTTTTGGATGTAGTATATTTAGGAATATAACTTTTCACTTTTCATTTTGGTCCATAATGACAATGATTTGGTGGGATTTTCCAGCCCTCCCTTCCTATCCACACACTGGAGTCCAAGGAGACACTCTCATTGATATCCAGACATCCAGAGAGTGATATGAGGCCAAAGCAGGAAACTTAAAATTCTCACTCTGTGTTTCTGCAAGAGAGGGGTAGAGCTGCAACTGGTATAATACAGTGTTCTCCACTGCTATTAATTAGGATATCCTACTAAGTATCAGCTCCAAAATACAGAAAAGGACTGAGAATGGAAGAGTTAGATAAAGGCACATTTTGGTTTTATTAAAGACCTCATACAGACAGAAAGACTGTGGATCTGTCAAAATGTAGATTGAATGTATTCTGGGACATACTGAAATACCACAGTTTTAAAAATTCTGTATGTTTTTCCCTGTCATGCTACAGAGATTCAAGTTCTTAAAAACTCTTTTCCAAGTCTGGCCTCTTACCCTTATCTTCCTCCCATGTGTTTGCTTTGCCAAAACTCTTTTTTTTAACCATTTCTTTGCTACAAAGAGGTTGAACTTGCTGTAAACATGGGATTTGGTGTGGTTCTCCTTTCCTTTATGGCAATGAAAATAAGCTGTAATCAGTGTCAATTGATAAAGTGGGCAGACAGTACACTTCAATATTGAAAAGGAAATTTTCAGGTTGTTAGATGTTCAAGTAAAACTTTGAACTAATCCTGGATTCAGATTAACCTTAAATAGGTACTTAAATTCCATTGAAATCTGGATGATTTAAACATCCACATAAAGTCAAAGACATGCTTATGAGCTTTGCAGAATCAAAGATTTTATTGGTATTTACGCAGATAGGGTAATTCCTAGTGTTGTCTCAGTAATTTACAACACTTAGACATCCCCTGATACTTGCTTTCAGCATGTCTCCTGACAGTTACCTTTTTGTCTTGCCAGACTTCAGTATTTAAGATTAGAGGGGATTCTTTGAGCAAGCAGTCTGACTATCTGCACACAAAGGCTTGACTTTGACCCCATTATCCCTGCCTGGAGACCAGTTACTCGTGGTTAACTGAAGCTCAGCTTCCAGAAAGCCACTCAGTTTTTACTTGGGGATATCAAATTTTTTCCTCTAATATTTCGCTCCCATGCTCAAGGTCTGTCGTTGTTAGAAATCTGTGCTTTATTTCTCAGCTGACTGTGGCAGACCTCAGTATTCAACCACTGACATAGACTCTCGATGTGCTGTTCTTTCCTTTTGCATCTTTCCCACAGAAAGCACACAGCCCACAGCACTTCTCAGTCATCTCTTTGACAAGCTAAAAAGACTTTCCTAGTTTCTCACTGTGAGAAAATTTAACATTTTTTTATTAGTTGGATTTAATGAAATCATTTTAAATCATTTTATTTATTTTTGTGTTCCCCAATACTGAGACTTTAAATGCAAACACCAGAACTGTTACTTTCTGCTTTTCCTACTCTACAGTAGTATTCAGTTTCTCATTTAGATCTTTAAGTCTTTTTCAAACTCCCTTCTGCTGGGACAAAGGGACTTCATCTTTTTCTGTGGTCTGCATGCTATGTTCCTCCACACGTAGCTTTTATTTTGGCTCTCTTAAAATAATTTGGACTCAGCTGACCATGCAGTTACAGCATTCTCTGTTGGTGCCCTGCCCTCATTGCTGAAAGCATTAGATGCATTCCTGTATGTAAGTTTAAACCAGACAGATTATATTATATTATATTGTATATTTCCTTCTAGAACACAAATGAAGATGATGAAGAATATCACAGTGCTATTTTTTTTGAAAGCCACTTGAGACATGACCTCATGGGTTGCCCTTTGAGATCTGCTGTTTCACCAGCTCTTAAATGGTTTACTGTAAGGTTGTTGACACTTTCTAGTGCTAATTTCTCAGTGGGGTGGGGAGGTGTATCATGACAACAAATTAAAAATACATCCGTTACATCTATTATGTATAGTACAGCAAATAACAGGCAAGTAACCTCACTAAAGAATGAAATCGGGTTTGTTTTGACAAATCTTTTTGCAATCAAATTATGTTGAGTGACTTGCATTAGTTTGATTGTTATTAATTCATTTTCCTATTTGTCTGGGGTTGAAATCAGAATAACTGTGGCAGCCCAACACAGGTTGCTGGTCAGTTCTGAACACTGTGAAAATTTTGTTAACAGTAATTACAGTCTGTACATCAATCAAGGGTCACCTTGCCTAGCTCTTTTATGCTGATGGTTACTCAGGCCAGCTAGTTCAAAAATAGATGGCAGATAAATACACCATCTTTGTATCAGTCCCTGTTTGACTAATCATCTTCTTTCCTGATTAATTAGTAACACCGCTTCCTTCCAAACCAAAAATAATAACTATTTATTAAAAACCCTACTTTTTTTCCATCACTACTAGCTGTTTCATTCCTCCATCACATGACAGGTATATTTAGTATTACCAAGATTTCTTTTTTCCTTCTTTCCTAATATAGTTGTTTTAATTCCTAATCATCATTAACACTGGCACCCAATGATATTTTTTCCAGTATACTTTTTGACTTCCAATTGCTTTTTGGGGGGCTCCCAAAGCTTACATTCAGTTTAAGCTGATGGCTTTCTGTCTGTGCCTTCCTTTGCATTTCATAACTTTTTTTTTTTTCTTTTCTTTTCATCTTCATCTTCATCTTGCCGCTGACTTAAGAAGGGCTTTTAGCAAAACATGACACCTGTATATTAACAGTACATCCATGGCTTTTTAATAATCTAATATAAGTTTCTGAAAAGTCCTTTGAGACCAGAAAAAAAAAAGAAAGAGACCACTAGGCAGAAAATAATCACTTCTCATAATTTCCCTCAGTTTGAGAAAAGTAACACTTATTCTCTGTTTTTCTACATTGAATTTAATCAGATTGTGATCACTGATCTCCAAGGTTGGCTAGCTTTCCCTCCAGCAACTAAACATATTTTTTTTAAGCCACAAGAGCAAAGCCTGCAGCACAATTGCTTTGTTTTGGACACAAAAAACATGTCTGTGAGAATGTACCATCTACTGTTTCAGGATTGTGGTATTTTACCACAGACAACCTGGCTGTCTCTCAGGGTAAAACCTCCTACAACACTCCAACATTTTTTTCTTCTCCTTCTGCGTTGAGAAGTGTTTGGAAAGCTGATCAAGCTGCTGTCCCGGTCGAGTCATGCCATGGCTCATAGCAGACACCCCTGCCGATCCCCCACATCTTGTTTTCTCCTCCTGATTATTATTATTTTTTTCTCCCTGACATGCATTCAGACACTGTAATTCTGCATTTTTCTCAGTTATAAGGAAGAAATAGGACAAGAGACAGGTTTCCCGGCTTGGCAGACCAGGGTTCCTAGGGCTTTAGGAGAATCCAGCTCAAATCTGAGTTCCCCTCAACACACACCCATGCGCAAGTATTTCAACTGTTGCAAAGCCCACCTTATACCAGCACTTATGGCATCTTCTCGAAGGGATAAAACCAAGACGAAGTCCTCAGCTGAGTCTGGGTTGAACTATCAGCCCCAGACAGCAAGGCATGGGGAAGTAGTGCACAGCCTTCCTCCTTTGGCATGTATGCCTACATGAAACATGCACAAGCACTTAATGAGTTGCTTTGAATATCAAAAAAAATATATAAAATAAATAAAAATAAAAAAATCTAGTCATAGGAAATAAAGCCAGAGTGCAAAGGCAGTAGAGAAATGCTGCAAAGATTTGAATAGAAGCCCCATAAGGGCATTTCTTAATACCACTGAGAGAATCTGCTATCAACCTACTTGAAGTAAAAGTCCTGTCTCCACTGTTTTTGTATAAAATAATGCACTTTGTTGTTGTTGTTGATTTTTTTTCCCCCTCCGGTGCTCTGTCATTTTTAATTACCTTTTGCTTCCTAATATGTTTAGAGAACTTCCAATGAAAACAGCTATGACTCCACAGCCCCCACTCAATGTCAAATATCAGTATGCAATACCAGCCAGTATTTCAGTTTGCATAACTTATTTGTGACTTGTTATTAAAACTGCTTGCATAATGAAATTAAATGCAGTTTACATTTAGTAATGTGTCTGTTCACTTGCCTGTAATCAAACTGACAGCTTTTCCTTTAAACAGTCAATCAAATCTCCAGTTCTTTCTAACTCTGTTTGTTTGATAGGAGTTGAGATGTCATAAAACAGAATGAAATATTATACAAGTTCTGATTAGAAGCGTTGACTTTTTTAGGACTGCAATTTCTTTCATTCATAAAAAACATTGAATTATTTAAAAAAAAAAATAAATCAATTCCACAGTTGATGCTAAAGTTACCAAAAACACAGTCTGAATTCTAAATGTTTTTTGTTGTTGTTGTTGTTGTTTTTATTTCTCTGTCAAAGCCAGCTAAAAAGCCTACACATTAAGATCTTTATTGATTAGATTATAACAATGGTTTCACAAATAAGGCGTGATTTTTCCAGGCTACATCCTCTGCATAGATCTGTATTTAAAGATAAGGCAAAATGATTCTGCTATAGAATAGAACTTAGGAACTGAAGAATAAGTCTGCAGCTGAACTAGTAGACGGTTATTTGAAGTTAAAAATATTACTTGAAAAAATTTTATTATTTAGAAATGAAAAACATGTCCTAAGTGTCTTGAAAGGAAAGGAAAATTAGCTATGAATATGAAACACTGTAAAATGTTATATCTAATTCATTAAAAGGTAGACTCTTGCTAATATGTAGGAAAAATTCCCAAACATTATATTTCAGATCAATCCTCAGTTTCAATTTGTAATATTTGGCACACTGCACAAGCATCAAACACGGCCATATTTTTATTCTTTTCATCTTACTCTTTGATCTTTTCACATATTATACACAGATTCTTAATGGTCTTACTGCTACAGGCCTCATGGGATCCTACACTCAAAATGTCTGTGAAACATATATTTGAAATAACCATTTGAAATACTTATGAAAGCACAATGATTAAAGTAACTTTTTGTCTATAACCTAATACAACCACAAAAGAACTGGAACAAGTTTTTCAGTACTGACATCTTCTTTGGGGTCCCAAGGGACACAACTTGAAGAAGTGACTGGTACTTTTAAGATATGACTATGTCAGAACCAGAAATTGGATTGCAGTGTTATGAACATGACTTCTAATACAGATAAATAAACAAATAATCCAGCCCAATGACATATCATGTATTACTAATGCTCATCTTTACAAATACAGTTTCAAATACATCTCTTCAAGTACACTTCTTTAACTGTATGATGCTTTGAAAAAAGTCATAGTACCAGTTAAGAATATTATTTATCTATAAGCAATTTAAATGGGATGTCTTACCAATAGGAACGATACGAGTATATATATTCCTGTCTTCATAGAGATACAAGAGCGGTATCGTGAAGCAGCCTCCCACAGGGAAGACAGGCACAGCAGAAGAAAATGTAAGAAGCGTATATCAGAATCATATCCTTTATCCTCCATCATATTTGAAAAATCGTGGCAGTCAGCTGAAGTCCTCAGTGACTGGAAAAAGGGAAACATCACTCCCATTTTTAAAAAGGGTAGAAAGGAAGACCTGGGGAACTAGAGACCTGTGAGCCTCACCTCTGTGCCTGGCAAGATCATGGAATGGATCCTCCTGGAGGCAATGTCAAGGCACATGCAGGACAAGGAGGTGATGCAAGACAGAGAGCAGGGCTTCACCAAGGGCAAATCATGCCTGACCAATCTGGTGGCCTTCTATGATGGCGTAACTGCATCGGTTGACAAAGAAAGACCAACTGATGTCATCTACTTGGACTTCTGTAAGGCCTTTGACACTGTCCCACAAGACATTCCTAAATTGGAAAGATATGGATTTGAAGGGTAGACCATCTGGTGGATAAGGGATTGACTCAATGGTCACACCCAGAGAGTGGTGGTCAAGGGTTCTATGTTCAGGTGGAGGCTGGTAATGGGCAGTGTCCCTCAGCAGTCTGTCTTGTGACTGGTGCTTTTCAATACCTTCATCATTGACATAGACAATGCAATCGAGTGCACCAACAGCAAGTTTGCAGGTGACCCCAAGCTGAGTGGTGCAGTTAATACAGCATAAGGAAGGGATGCCATCCAAAGGGACCTTGACAGGCTGAAGAAATGGGCCCATGCAAGCCTAATGAGGTTCAACAATGCCAAGTGCAAGGTGCTGCATCTGGGTCAGGGCAATCCAAGACAGGAGTGCAGACTGGGAGAAGAAATTGAGAGCAGCCCTGTGGAAAGAGACTCGAGGATTGTGTTGGATGAAAGGCTTGACATGAGACAGCAGTGTGCACTTGTAGCCTAGAAGGCCCATTGTGTCCTGAGCTGCATCAACAGAGGAGTGGCCAGCAGGTCGAGGGAAGTGATTGTGTCTTTCTGCTCTGCCCTAATGAGGCCCCACCTGGAGTACTGCATCCAGCTTTGGGGACCCCAGCACAAGAAAGATGTGGACCTCTTAGAGCGAGTCCAGAGAAGGGCTACAAGGATGATCAGAGGGCTGGAGCACCTCTCCTATGAAGAAAGGCGGAGAAAGCTGGGGATGTTCAGCCTGGAGAAGAGAAGGCTCCGGGGAGACCTCATTGCGACCTAATGATAGGACAAGGGGGAATGGTCTTAAATTAAAAGAGGATAGATTAGACGGTAGGAAGAAATTCTTCACTGTAGTTAGGCACTAGCACAGGTTACCCAGAGAAGCTGTGGATGCCCCATCCATGGAGGTGTTCAAGGCCAGGCTGGATGGGGCTTTGGGCAACCTGATCTAGTGAGTGGCATACCTGCCTATAGAGAAGGGAGAGGGGGTAGGGGAAGGGTGGAGTTAGATGATCTTTAAGAATCCTTCCAACCCAAGCCATTCTATGATTCTATGATTCTTTACTTTGAAGCCCTTATGAATTAAAAGTTGTGGCATGTGAAGTATGCTCTTTTCCAAAGGTTTATCTGTGTATAATTCTTAAAAAGCTTAACATGACTAGAAATGACCAAACTAAAGAGAATAAAGCTTCACTTGTAGCCTGTGAAAATGGCTGCATTCATCCCAAGAGATGGGGGTGTAAGTCCTTCTTATCTATCTTCAGCTGCCTAAAAGTGATGCCCCTGGGCTAAACAAGGGAGCTCTGCTTCCTGCCTAGCTAGAACAATGGACTTCCAGAAGACAGCACCTTGCTTCAGGGTCTGTCTGAGGACAGATTAATCACTGCCTTTCCTCTTATTAGCTACAAGGACAGTCCAGGTCACTACACAGAGTTCATACATAGACTTTGCAGGAATACCTTTACATAAGAAAAATACGACTCAGATGTACAGACTTTGTGATTATTGGATTACTGATTAACTGCAGTTTTAACTACAGTTTAACTTAAATTTTAGCAGCTCCATAAAAGTGAGAATCTTTTGAACATCTCATTGAGTGTAATAATTAAATTCTAAATTACTGATACATTAGGAGAAAGCCAATCTGAAATATAAAGCCTGAAGGGGATTCTTACCTTCTGTCCAAGCCTGGTGGATTCTTGTAATTCTTCCACATCTTAAGGCACCGATGAAATTAAAAGAAAATTGCTGTATACTTTCTCCCTGAGTTCTCTCTATATGCAACTCATAAATAAGACTGCAGACACTAAAAGAGTTCTATTTAAACTATTAGAATTCAAATCTACATGACCCATAAACATAAAAATTAACCATTTAGAACGTTAAAGTAATCTTTATCCAAAATGAAAACAGCAACAAAAAACATATAGAAGAATAGTAGAATAGACAATTCTAAATATGCCAGCAGTCTTCCAAATCTTTTTCAGAAGAAATCATGATAATTCTACAGTCTTTTAATGGACAGAGAAACAGTCATATGCCAGTTCAGTGACTGAAGCACGTTTCAATAGTTCTCCATCCATTATAAGACTGTTTAGCTTCTAGAAGCAAAATCTACAAGTCTAATGTAGCCAGTTCCAGTTAGTGGATATTAAAAAAAGCAAGATATTGTTTGGCTAGTCTTCTAAATCTACCTTCTGTTTTCTGCTGTAGAACTTGCAACTACTGCAACTAAATATATGAGGTTAGAATAAACCAGGCATTGAAAGAGGGATAAATTTTTGTACCTTGATGGTGAAAAAGATTATTTGACTTCTTTTAGAGGCTCCCAAGACTCCCTAGTAAATAGTACAATTGTGCAACATATAGGAACCCCAGCAGTTTTGATCCTAGAGGCAATATTACAGGTTTTTATGCCTTTCTCAATTTTACATATGTAAATACTTCCCCAAGAGTGTCTGCAAAGTATTACATTCTGTATGACAGCCAAACCCCAAATTTAAGCTTATCCACAGGTTTTCTTCCCTACAGCCTCCACCTGGATCATCAGTATCAAAATGTTTTTGCCTAGGATGGAGACAGGAGAGGACCAGGCTGAAATGGCCAAGATGTGGAGGCACCATACCGAGTATGAGAGAGCATCTTGATGCTGCTCACAGCATCAGGCGTGAATACATTTTTGCTCTGAACTTTGACTCTCCAGAGGCAGACAGGTTGACCTGTGAAGACAGGTTGTGGCTTGTGGCAGCAGCTGTGTTTTACTTTGCAAGATTCATACTGTGATTTTCCACTGAACGTAAGTAATGCTTTTGAATCACGGTCATTAGGGCACTGTAAATGTGTTTGGTATTTCCCCCTGTTGTACTTTTGTTTTAGCTGCAAATAACTGACAGCAGCAATTTTGTTTCTTGGTACAGTCCTAACTTGATATAGAGTCCTTTGGATTAGTATCTCATCACTGCTCCCTGGACATTACAAAAAGAGAAGTCTTTATTGTATGTTTTGTGGTGGCTGGGCTTTTGCTAAGCTTTCTATGTTTGTCCGACGGAGACTGCTGGAAGCAGCAGTCAAAAATCCTTAGCAACTTCCCAGTTACTTCTCAGTGGAGCATCAGCTTCAATGTTTCACATGCAGGGACCTAATATGAGCACAGAACAAAAATGGGAGACTCCCCTCCTCACTAAAAAGAGGAATAACCCTGGATTATTATTATTATTAAGGCTGGGATTCTCTCCCAGCCTTAGGAGAGAATGTACTACAATACTTCAAAGCTGCAAGTCAGGTTTCCCCAGCCATACAGTTACCGTACGACTCTCAGATTTTCAAAGTGATCACTGTAGATCTAATGCAGCCATTTTGTATGTTTTGACATACTTGCCGTAACCCCAGTAGAAGGAATGAAATTATATCCTCTGCCCAGCACCACAGCTCTTCCCTCCTAGGAGCTCCCATTCAGTTGCACTTCCAGCATGCTAAATGATTGGCCTATTGCATTTTAGAAGGAGGATCCCCAATTGCAAAACTCTTCCCAGAAAGTGCTGACATTGTTTCTTTTGTTTTGTTTTGTTTTGTTTGTTTTTTGTTTTTGTGCAGGGACAGTTTTGTTACAGCAGTCTTTTGGATACAATTCCTGCTTAGCTCTGCTGACCATCTGCTAGGAAAGGGCTTACCAAACTAAAAGGAATAATTGGTTTCTGTCTGTCTAAGAATTCTTTCTGCTCTACTCTGCTAAATACCTACATTGCAATAGTATTTCTTGAATTCAATTTTGAATTGTTGATCAACCATTCCTGCATCTGTTTCATGCTATTTTAGAACCACAGGGACAAGTGTTTCCGTTGCTTGTGTTGGTGCTGAGCACTGGTATGTTACTGGAGTCAGCAGTAACTTTATAGATACTACAAGAAATATGAAAAAGGTGAGGTTAGAAGAATCTTCAGGCTACATTTCCAACAGCACTGTTCAGAGTGCCTTTTGTTTATGTAACTTGTGAAGAAAAAAAAAATTATCTGCATTCTGTCTGTATGAAGCATAACTCTTTTAGAAACTATGTGGTGAAGATGTCAGGCCAGATATATTCCAAAATATGTCAATCAATTGCAAACCTTTCTTACTGTTATCAAAGCATCCAAGAAATACTTCATTTTAAATACTTTGTAAAATGTTCCGGCATGAAGAGCTGCAGGAGGAAAAAATGGGAGGTATTACTAGTCATGGGTCCATTTATCACAGTAAGATTAATCTTTATGTTCTCAGGGTACACAGTCTGAACAGTGTGCAAGGCACCATTTAAATAGACCTCTACTAGCTTTCAAAAAATTGAAACTGCTGTCCCTGAGATGAAAGGTCTTATTCATAACTGCAGCTCCCACATTAAAAATGAAAATGCCAGGCTTACATGTCATCTTAAATTAAGCAGCAGTAATGTTCAGACATGGCCAATCCATCTAATTCGAAGTCAAAGAAGAATTATTTTAATTTCCAAACTCATTTAGATTGTATCTAAAACAGAATTGTTTATTTTTCAAAGGATATGAAGCATATTACACTAATTCTGCCAGACTCATTACTTGGAAGAAGGACTAAAAGTTTCAGTCATTAGGCAAATCCCCATTTCTTTTTGACATTTTAACAATTTTCCAGGTTTGCATTCAAGGCAGTGATCACATTTGCATTTTTCTGGTCAGCAGACAGTAAGTGAAGTTATCCCACATCTTTTGTTATTGAGTAGTTTTAGTACCTCGTACATGCAGGAGACTGTTTAGTTTAAAAATGGCTCTGTTAAAATCATCTGGTGATCATAGTTGGACCAGGATGGACTTGGTTTGTTGTTATTTCAGTAGCAGCAGTAGTATAGTTGTGTTGTAAGAATTACCTGTTTTTCCCCATATTTAGCTTAGATGATAAACCTGATAAGCCCCTGGACACTCTGTCTACTTCTGCCACTCAGAAGCCATGCTGCTATCACAGCCTCTGTCAGAGTTAGAACCGAAGGAGATTCAGCACAGGAATGGTTTTGTGTAACTTTCCTCCTCCTAAACACAGCTTTTCTGTTTTTTTCTGGTGTTGAGATATGACGAGTGCTATCACTGACATTTCACCTTCTGTCCCCAGAAAAACTTGTTTCCGGCCCATTGCCCCCTGTCCCCCACCAGCGCTGTGGTGGCCAGCCATGTTAGCTTCCATCACCCTGGGCCTCACTTGCTCCAGGCTGTCCATTCCGGCTCAGTGGCTCCTTCCACACCTTGCCAGGCACAACTCCTCACACCTGTGTATAAGCTGTATTTGCATTCACAACGTTTGCTAGTCTCTTTATTTCTGAGACAGCTGTTCTATGTGGAAGGAAGTGCTTATGGAGAAAGACAGTTATGTATACTTTTACAAAACACTTTCTTCAGCTTTTCAGTTTATTTGTGTGATGATTCCTGCTGTTTGTGTCTCCCATGATTTGTTATTGTTAAACACTCTGATTCATGCCTAAAAATATATTTAAATATGTGGCACTTTCTCACAGGTCTTCCTACTTCCCTAAACACTGGGTCCATCCATACTAAATCAAGACAAAAAAGAAAAGCCTTCTCATGCATGCTGTGGGGAGAATGAGCAAGTGTAAGCCCAGGCAGAGGAAAGGATTAATTCAAGCCTGAAAGGTCTTTGTGAGCTGGAAAGGTGTGTCAAGAAAGTGTTCAGGGCAGAAATGGAGACCCACAAAGACAAAGCCTGAGGTTAGTTTTTTGGAGAAGTTGGTAAAAAAAAAAAAGTATTCAAGATGAAATAGTAAGAAAGGATTCAGCTGGAACCTGCAAAAAAAGACTTTGAAATGGGGCCATGGGGCCCAGTAAAGAGACATTAAAGGGGAGCCCTGGCCCTGGGGAGAGCAGGGAGGCTGTAAAGGAGGTGAGGAAGAATGGGGCAGTGGCAATGCTGGCTGCTATTTGTGAGGAGATACTGAGACCATGGGAAAAATGGGGCTGTGGTTCCAGTGCCCTGCTCTACCAGCATGCAGTGAAACAAGCAGTAACGGCATCAGAACTTCAAAAGTTTTTCCCCCAAAATTGAAGCCATTATTTACACTGGAATCCACTGATGGACAGATTTTGTTCAAAACTGTATGAAAAATGGTTTTGAAAACTTGGGTTCTGTCTCTAAAATACTTCATAGAAAAAGACTTTGAAAAAGTAGAAGAATGAATTGAAATCTTGCTCTTTCTACCCAGAGTGGAAAAAGACTGTCTGGAAGCTTCCTTCTCATGCTATTTCTGCATTTTTCTTGGAAGCCCTTAGGGTCTAAAACTGTAGCTCTATATAAGAGAAAATGAAAAACCTATCTGAATATATCTGCCATAAAAACAACAGGAATGCAGAAAAAAATTGTGCCTCTGGCTGTGAGAATATGGAAAAAAATGAGGGAGGCTACAGGGAGCTCTTTGAAAGGGTTGGTACTGGTGTTCTGTGGATCCCTGGAGGAGAGAGTGCTATATATATGTGGAAGGAAACAAAGGAAAACATGCATGTTGTAAATAGACTTACAAGTACTGGCCAGAAAACTGTACCTCCATTTTAAGAGTTTTAACAGTCCACAAAAATAGAGAGAGAGAGAGAGAGTCTAAAAACCATGACTACTCAAGGATATTTGAACATAACCTTTCAGTCTTTTCTACTACTGCTCATAAGCTCCACACAAAGGCATATGTCCCTACATATTCTGCATGTAGTTCCATATATTCTGCGTGTAGTTTAACTCACGTATGTTCAGTTAACACCTAACTGGTGCAGACAGCCCTCCATTCAATGAGAGGAAAGAGGAGAGAGGAAACAGGAGCAGCAGATGTTTTTATATTAGGCTTGCTGCAAAAGTACTTTTGCAGAAAGTAGATGATACAAGTTCTTGTTTAAGTATGCCCACATTTAGAAATCATTCTCACAGTTTCTGGCACTGCCCTCCTCTTAGTTTTCTTTTTAGACTGGTTGGATATTGTGGAGTTGGGTATTGTGAATCCCAGAAGAAATGTATTAACTCTGACCATTAAGCGTGCAGGAAGCACACTTAAACTGACAAATTTCTGACATGGAGTATTGTAAGCTTAAGGCTCTGCAGCACTGACTGTCGCAATGCTAAGTCCTTTTTACAAATGGTTTAAATCAGTATTGAGCAGCCATTAAGTCTTCATGGATACATACTGAGCACAAATTTACATGCTTTTATCACCTCAGGTCCTTCAAAAGTGTTATCATGAAGCACAGTGTGACTGAGAGTTGTATTTGTCTCATGGTTTAACAACAATAAGCAAAACATAATCAGGATATCTCAAACTACTATAATTTACTTAGTGGTACATCCCTTTATTGTTTTTTTTTCAGCTTCTATATGAGTTTAATTTCAAATTGACATTTGGCCTTTTGTCTCTTTGTGGCAAAGCAACTGGAATTATATTTAATTACAGTTTTTGTGTTTAATCTATCATTTTATAAATAGACCAGAATCGAGATCTGCAGTACTTTTTAAGTAAGAGAATGCTCTCACAAAAATCATGTTAGCTTGAAGAAAACATTCGTATCATCATCTCAGTGTTTCCTCAGTGACATAATTAGGTTCCATAAAACTTTCATGATTCATTCTTTGCAGCAAGAGAGAAGAAATATCTCCTCCCATTGGGGAGTGAAGAAAGATGCCCTCCCCTGACAAATCAATATTGTTTGCACTCCTGCCTCTCTCTGAAGGGGTTGCTCTGTTTTGTTTTATTTTGTTTTGTTTTTCTGGAAGATAATGTTCAAAAACTGGTTGAGGAAATTATTTTATTTTGGCTTTGTGTCCTTAGATTTATCACTTCCTCAAACCAATTTCTTTCAAAGAGACCAAAAGCACTCCTGGATACAGACAGAATTTTTCACATTAACTGTTTCTAGAGTCCCATTTTAATGCTTTTGGAAGCCTATTGCTACATTGGTAATGGATTTTCTCACTCTGCCAAGTTATCTGACAGCTAGTTGATAGCCAGTGATAAGCTAACATACATATGCTAGACAGGTGCCTGTGTGTGATTGAATTAGCATTGTCTGCATTTAACCTCTGTTTTTCGCATACTTCAAGTACACGATGAGGGAGCAATCAGCAATTACAGAACCTGAGATGTGAAATGCTACAATAGGTTCTCAGTTCCAAGATCTTCCTGAGTTGGCAGCATATTTTGGTTATCAAGGCTGATAAATATGGAAATTCTGCTGCCTGATTTCAGGTGATTCAATAGGTGCTATGTCTTTGAGACTTTGCAGTCTGAACTGAGTTTCTCACTTGATGCTGGCTATTCAGATAATTTGGGGGCATGAGAAAACATATTGTCAATGTCATAATGTGCTGCTGAAAGTCTTAGGGATTTTCAGAAACATTAATTTGGCAATTCCCAATAGTAACCCAACCCCATTAAAGTCACACTTTCCATATTTGTCCTACAGACCTGCTGATCCTCATCCAGAACCTTTCCTTCCCCCTTCCTGCCCTCCACTGTCACAGCTCACCTTTGGAAAATATTGCATTTGACCATAAACAAAGTAAATTTCTAGAAACTTACTAGGTTTTGTTATCACAGAGAGCACTCTGCTGGGTTGCCAAAAGGGCACAAACCCTCAGGCCAACAAACAAAATGCTTTACTGACAAAAAAGAAATTGTGTGCAAGAGGATCATTACAGAAGATTGGAACCTGTGCTGACCCAGACACCCTTCAAGCTTTACCCAAAGTCCTTGTCTCCCTTCAGTTTTATGACTGTACATGTCCAAGATTCACTACTTTAAAGACACTATTTTGAAGTACTTCTGAGGAAGTTTTAAGGATCTGGTCATTTTCTCTCTTAAGACTGTTGGTCAACTACACCAGTTTTTCATGGTGTAAATTCATAGCAGAGTCCTTAAGAACATGTGTTATGCTTCTTTGTTTATATTGTCTTGCATTTTGCGCCTTTTCCCCACCACCTTCTTTTCTGTCACATGCCAGCGTGTAAAGCTGTTTCCATCACTCAGTAGCATATTTATCTGATGCAGCAATAAAAGGATATGCTACCGTCCTTTCAAACTGTCATCAGCTTAAAAGAAATGTCAACAGTGCCAAAGCCTGCAATGCTCATCACAGTGACACTTCAGGGGTACAATTAAATGACTAGATTAAGACCCACGTGGGTCAATTTTTTCATGCATTACAGCTAAACGAAGTTGAGTGTTGCAAATGGAAAATGCCTCTTACTAAGCACTTAACATAATCTCTTTCTGTTACCTCAGACACCTACAGAGATCACATATCTTGCATTAACTCACTGAAGTACACTCCAAAGGTCCAGGAAAATGTCACATGAAAGGGCCAGTATATGGGTTTTTGTATCAGTGTGTAGAGGTAATTCTTAGCACAGCTGTGGTGGGGAGACTTGGGGAGAAGGACAGAGATGGGTTTTGGATGTCAGAAGAGAAACACCATGATGCTATTCAGAACCTAAACTGTACCTCCTCAGCCCAGGTACTCTTCCAGCAAGCAAGTCATAGAAAGCCCCAAAGACAGCTACTGAGAGAAGCAAGATTTTACTCTCCTGTGAAGGCCTATTAGCAGTTTCTGTAAACTTGGGTGAGATAGTGCAGGCACTGTGCTTACTTAAAATAAAAAAAAATAAAAAATAATAATAATAAAAAAAAAACAAACTCCTCCCTTACATCTCCCAGGTGAAGAAAAGTCTGAAATATAAGCACAGATAGTAATGAAATCCAGGATGGGGAGAGGATTCAGATGACTCTTATAAAGGTTTCGGCTGCTGAGAAGATATCCTTGTCTCACACATTGGCTGAAGTAACGATAATGACATAGTCAGGAGGTTTGTTAGCTCTGAAGTTGAGTGCCTTAGATTTGTAAGTCTAGGACATAGATATTGAATTAGATATTCTAATATCTAATATCTCTTTTGTTCCCTTTGACTGAAGTAGATGCTTATTCAAATATCTCACCTAAGGTTTAGTTGCACTCTGACATTTCTAGCATTCTGGTTCATTTACCTTTGAGGTTTGCAATCTACATGCAAATTTCTTTGTATGATAATGCAAGTGGCAGAAGGGAAAGGGGAGTGGGATCTTACTGTATGACAAGCAGTAAACTGTTATGGTAGTTGCAAACAATGGTGACTCAAAGCCAGCTGGAAGAAAGACATGAGAGCTGCCAAACATTAGCTGAAACTATTGTGGAAATTAGTCTGTGTTTTCTGAGGAAGCTTTAAAGCATTGTGTCTAAAATAATAATAAAAAAAAAAAATCTGCTTTTTGAGGAAAAAAAGGAGAAAAAGGAAAAGAAGGCAAGCATATGGTGTTCCTCTTGGAGAATGTGACTTGGATTTAAATCTTACATGTACAGAGAAAACTGAGATTTTTGAGGAAAAAAAGTAGTTGTTTATTTTATTTATTATTATTATTATTAATCTGTAATTGATTTCTTGGACTAGTTGAAGAAGCTGCATTGACTGCATGAAGAAAAAAAGGTAGCATCACTCCACTTTCAATAACTGAATACATCCAGCACGGACAACGATATTCTTTGTACCAGTCTGTGACTGTGTCTCAGGTCTATTGAGAAATGGTCACTCCTAGGGCAAGAAATTATGAAGATACCTCATGCAATACAGTGCAACTATCAGTGCTGATTTTATATTGGCCAGCTGGGTACAGGCTATGACAGTACTACGCCACTTTTTTGGCACCCATAGCAGACGAGGGCTCTGTGAGAGAGAATGGCTGTTGGTTGCACCCAAACTAGATGAACATGCACTAACTTAGGTGCAGCTGCACTGTACCAGCCTTCCTCACGGGCTACACCTTCATGTGAATAGCCAGAAATCAGCCTGGTGGACGGGAGCTTCTTTAGCACTGGGCTTCCACTGATAAATTAATGTGGCTTCCTAAAAGCAAGAGGGAAAGGAGTGGCAGGCCAGGCCCATAACCCTTCTCTATGAGGACCTCATGTGTCTCAGTCTAACAGATTACTTTTTGCAGCTCACTAAAACCACATCATTCTTACCAGACCATGGAAAAGAAGCACAGGAAAGTGGCTCCTTTATTTTCTAAAGAAATCTAGCATCCAGAGTGAGTCCATGTCCATGAATTTGTGCCTATGGATTTATTTGAATCGGTGCCCAAATGAGCCTTCACTATTACATGGTCTTTATGTGACTCTGCAAGAACAAAAGACATGTGGAGGGAGACAGGAGCAACAGAGATGGAAAGTAGTGATTCTAGTAAGAAGAGTATGCCAACAGAAAACATCCTTCAAAATCACTGGTATGACTCCTTTCCACAATTAGCTAAAAATGCAAATTATTCATCATCACAGAGCTAATGATATAATAACCATTCTGAAAGATGTTTGCTGACTTGGTAATCTTGGTGGGGAAGTGGATCATCTGCACCTTCCTGTAACCCAGCACGCTGCATGATTTTGAAATTTTCACTCCAAGTAAAAGTTCTAGTTATATAAATTTCTAGTTATAGTATCCAGATAAATAGGAGTAAATTAAAATTAAGGTACTTTAAGGTACTTAACCTGCATACAATAAAACTCAAATACTTGGATGTTAATTCCTATTTCAGGAACTAATGCTATTTTTTGGATGTATTCTTAGAGAATACTTTCTCTCACTATTCATTTTCTAAAAGTAAACATAAATTAGGAAATGTAAAAATATTAAATATAATTGAAGTGTAAGAAAAAGTGTTAAGAAAGAGAAAATGACATACTGGAAAATAAAACACTTTCCAGGTTATATCTGAATTGTAGGGCAGAGGTAAACAGTGGCCTTTAGCAATTTCTGCTTGTCCAGCTAAGGCCTGCTCATGCTGCGACATCCCATTGGCTCAGACAACAACGTATGTACCATAGAAACCAGGATACAGGGAATCCTTTTTTTTTTTTTTTTTTTTTTTTTTTTCTACGGTTTTGGAATAACCTACTGAGAGTGCAATCAACATTTTTTCAATCCTATACTCTCTGAAGTTCCAATGCAACATTTTATCAATTTTAAGCACATATAGAAAGATTTATTTATATATATATATTATTTTTGAGATAAAAAAAAAAAAAAGAAAGAAACATCTGTAAAAACAAGTCTGGTCAATGGGAAACAGGGATCTGTCTGTGTCTGCAAAGTGGATGTACTTGCTGGGATGCAAGTGCACCGCTGACATCAGTGGTTCATTTAGCTAATTCTGCAGAAACACCCTGTGGCCCCATAGCTAGACACTCTCCTGGGAGACATGGGTGAAAGAACCACTCTGCAGCTGGGAAGATAACTTACCTTTACCTTGATCCCAAAGGACAGGACAGTCTGTGCAAAGCTTGGACACATTTTTCCCATCCAGTTTTCTCCCGTTGGGCTGAGCTCACTCAGAGTATGGCCACCAGGCAGGGTCCTGAGCCCACAAGCTGCAGAGGAATCTTTGGGAAATCCTTTTGGGGTTTAAGCTCAAGCTCAGATCCACCCTGCAGTCAAGACTCCTATGGTCTACTCGTCCTACTAGCAGAAATATAGGCGTGTAGAGGTTTTTACTGAGAGAAGATAGCACCAAGGTTTTTAGCTCTTTGAAGAGCAGGCAACAAAGGAGCCTATGGGGACATAGGCACAGAGTGTCAGTGGTACCTACAGCAAGGAAGTCTGATGCCTAAATGCTGTCACAAATGTAGTGTTCACTTACAAGCAGTTGTAGCACTGGTATACAGGGCATGGTTAGTGCTCATCAGACCCCAGCTCTTGCATGCATCATGAGTCAAATGGGAGGCTTAGAATAACACTCAGCTGCCTTCTCCTTGCACCTTCACTCTCTGCTTGCCGTGGGTGAAAAGGAATACCTCTCATTGTTCTGCACTGGCTACAGGCAAACAGAAAACATGACTTCCCCGGGGTTTTATTACATAAGAAGCACATCAGCAGAAATTAAGTTGCTCCTTGACAGAATCCATGGTGCTGTGTGTCACTTCTGATGGAACAACGATCGCCTCTATAAGCTTCATTTAAAAGTGACAGGAACTGATTGTGTGGGGACAGCAGGACATTCAAGCTGCTGCAGATTAGACAGGTCACCTTCAGCACAGTCTGTATGCCAACCTGAACAGACAGAAAAAAAGAAAGTGGATGATGAAGCACGGCAAATTTGCAAAACACTTAACCTGTATGCAATTATCATATATAGTGCCTCTAGCAGATCAGCTCTGCCACTTGCTGCTCTTACAAAACAGCAGAGCCATGCTGGGGATCACCACAGGACTATAGCTTCATGCAACTGGATTAAAATGTAGGATGCTGTGTAATTTTCTACAAACCTGACTATTTAATTGGTGCCACCAGAGAATCCAATACTCCTCATTTCCTGAAGAAGTAAGAGAAACACAAACAAAATAAAAGAGCATTTCCTTCATAGGCAAAGATGATTTTTGAAAATATTAGGGGTGGATGGGTGGCACTGAATTTTTGCTGTAGTTTGTATCTCAGCAGGCCTCTAAGATCATTAAATACTGATGGAATATACTTCCTATTGCACAGACAAGATTACTAATAAATCAAAGCTGTAAGGGTTCAGAAAGTTGTAATGATTAGACTTTTTTATAAAACTGTTCTCTAAAGTAGCTGCTTTAAGGAAGAACAAGTGGCTTACCTGAACCATAAATCAATTTATTTTTTTTATTTATTTAGTGTATGAATTAGAACAAATTGGATGGAAATTGGATTGTAGTTCTTCTTCTGTTTTTCAAGGGGGGGTTAAAGAGCATACCCTCTGATATTTCAGTTGCATTTCTGTTTTCTCAAATGCCTTGTTTTTCAGCTGGAATGATTTATCTGTAGAGCATTCTTCATCTTGTATACAAAAAATACCTATGTGCATGACATTTGTATTGGCTCTAAGTCTTCTGGAGACTTGTGAATTGCACCAGTCCTGCAAATAAACTTCAGGTCTGAGATATGTGTTTACAAACAACAGACATTTATTAGAATTATTCTTTCCTTGTTCTCCATCTGAGTTGCCTGCAGGCCTTTTTATTTTCCTGACTATCAGTAGCCATTCTGGGACAGCTATGTAAATTACAGGTGCCCTTTTGGTTTATCTGCAATAGAAAACCCTGCCCTCCTAAGCTTTGATAAATGCCAGGAACTGAAGTAATGCCTGTGTGTGGAATCCTTTTCCAGCTAGCACCTCCTACATTGGTAGCCCCAAGGAGCACCATGCAGGTGGTATCCATTCCCATATTTCCCGCCAGGAGGGGGGCACATTTCCAGAAGCCATCATGTTGCATTGATCTTCTGGGGGGAACTGCAGTCCTGTGGACTGTTTTCTAAGGTTTGCTTGATCTGCAGCAAGTCTCATCATTTCTGTCGGAAGAATGCAGAGGAAATCTTCAGGGGGGATGTCACAAAAGAGAGTTTTGGCTCATAACTTGTGCCCACAAAGATCTTGGCCAGGGCCTATACAACAGAGCTGCATGCCTGCCCCACAGCTGAGATCTACTCATCCCATGTGTGAGCGCAACAGGTTGTGCAGAGCATACTGAGCAATAAGTCCAAGGAGCTGATCACACCTTGGTCTGTAGCCGTCACACATCTAGCCAACATCCCATGGCTCTGCTGTTCATCATGCAGGCCCCTATCTGCTCCTCACACCTGGGGGTTGTCCTCTATTTTCCAATTTTAATATCTTGAATTCTGTTGCTCCAAGCATTTCTTAAATGCAGCGCAAATGGCCTCAGACTTGACACAATAAAAATTGTTTTCTGTGTGGTGATAAAGTGATGCCCCTAAGGAAAACAGAGATATTGCACCTCCCTCTGTCACAACAGATTCTGTGTGGATTGTGTATCCTTTGCATGAAAAATAAAAAATCCCACAAGTGGAATTACCACAAATGTCAGTTATACCAAGGAGGATACCCTCCAGCTATTCAGGTTTCCTGCATGAATTTTTCATTTGTTTGTGCTTATTCCTCATTGTGGTGATGAGACACATATTTGGGCTTGCAGGCTAAAGGGCCTGGGCATCATCGTTAAATGGGCTTGCGAAGAAATGGTACATTTGCCAGATAATCACACTCAGGCTTAGCCTGGAAATCCCGCTGCAACTATTTAACATACACAAGGAGCTGGCAGAAGACTAGCTGGGTTTCATCTGAGGACTTTTGCCTCTTGAACCGTATGAAGCAGTGGCTGCCTCTGTGATAATTAATCTTCTATTCTCTTTTGTATGCCTGAATGTTTCATGTATTTATTCTCTTTCATAAGCTTCTTTGGCTGGCACATGAAACTGAGGAAAAGAGGGAGAATTATTCATTCCCACGGCCCAGATATGAAACTGAGTTGATGGGGGGTTCTACCAGAGGGTTCACCAAGGTCAAGGACTCCTATGTGAATGCCTTATCACAGATGGGATTTCACTCTGCTTCAAGGTAGGTAAGTTTAGGGATTCTTTTTTTTTTTTTTCAATCTTTTAAGCACTGTTATGTAGTATTTGTTTGGTTTCATTCCTGTCAGATAATTTATGAATTTTGGAGTCTTCAAACAGCAGAAAGTTAGCTCTTCTGCCAGTTTTACTGTTCTGCTTCCTCCACCCAAAATAGATAACATGTATGTCTCACACCCAGAAGCGTGGGTGTCAGTCTAGTGACAGCTCCTGGCCCACATATGAATTATCACTGGCGGCAGCTTTCAGGAATATCCAAACAAGCTAAGCACCACCATATGACTCCTCCATTGCAAAACAAGTCCCTCCCTGTTATGCTGCTCAGCACAACACTGTGGTATTGATAAGAGTGCCGTGTGCCTGGCTGGACCGTGCTTGAGACCAGTGCTCAGCTCCTGCTCAGCTACAAGTTCTGGTGATTCCTTTTCTAGTCTAACAAATGATTTTTTTGGGAGAATTAAAAAATAATAATAATAATATTCTATCAGGTCTCTAGCAGAATATCAGCTACTGCTATTGCAACCTCCAAGAAATGTACCAAACTTGCCGTGGCTGCTTAGCACCATCTCCAAGCCAGGTTCAGAGCTGCAATTATGTGGTCAGCTTTGGCCCCTGAGTAAGACCCAGAATGTTATTTCTTCTGATGCTGACTTCTGTAGCTGCAAAGTCTCTGTCCAACACCACCACTCTGAGTCACCTATGTGTCAAAGGCAAGAAGGGTATTATATATATATCTCATGGCAAAAGAGGTCCACCTCTTTTGTCATGAGCTTTCCTCTTGACACAGTTCTATCACATTACAGGAAGATGGTGAGCACAAGCATAAGTGAACAAGAAGTATTTGGCATGAGGAGACACACTGGGCAGACCACAAGGCTAAGGAGCAATAGTCACTAGCAGGAATGAATCAGAAAAAAAAAAAAAGCAAAGTAGAAATCAATAGTCAATAGTGAGTCAACAAGCTGACACCAGTAAAGACCATATGGGACTGAGGGATGATAGCCAGTAAGTATGTCTCCCCAGTAGTTTTTTGCAAAGACTCTTATTCTCCAGTCATGGTGGAGTGGATAATATCCTCCCCATTTTTTCAATCAAAAATGAAAAAGACAGCAGGTCATTTTTTATATTTATATTCATCTATCTCTTGCTCATGAATCCAATCAACCTCCCATCAGCTTTAAGTTTTGATGGCCCTGGAGCAGAAGAAATACTTCCCTCAGTATTCTGATATGCTCTGAACTCTAGCTCAACTGTGCAATTACCTGCCTAGTGCAGTATCTCCCTGCCTATGTTAACAGTCAGATATTATCACAGTACCACCATATAACAATGCTATAAACATTTACTCTAATTTTGCAGCCAAGAAAGAGCAATGGTAATTTGCCATTGCAATAATGTTTGCAAAGCTTTCCTGAAAAATGATGGGCAGGGAAACAAGAATAATTGGAGCTAATGGAGACAAAAATCCACAGTTATAAAGATACATGGCACTTTAGAAAATTGATTTAGTACCTCTAGCCAAAAGCAGAAGGCAGAGCATAGCACATCCATTCATTCATAATCTACTTATCATGAGTCTTCCTGATCAAATTGGTACCAGTATAACTCAAGGAAGTAATATAATTGATACCAGTGGTGCTCCACTGATACAGAGTCAGAATCAATTTCAAGATCTTTCTTTAAAAATTTGAGTTACCTTGCTGCATGTTCCTTGGTAACACATAAAAATTTGTGAGAATTTTTAAATTTGCAAATGAATTAAATCACAGTAGGACATGCAGCTCTTGTGTCAGGACTGGCTAAACCTGGAAAGCTTCCTTAGAGTTTGTTGTGAAAAAAAGAATCATATATAGGATAACAAATCTCCCTGCTAATTCTGCCACTCTCAAATCAATATGTTTTCTTTTGAAAAGAGTGTTGTATTTTGCATTTACAAAATATCACTAGTTCATATACATTTTTAAAAAGAAAAAAAAAACACTCAAACACAACACTTTACTTGATCTCACAAGGAAAATATAAGTTTGTTGACACACAATCAAAACTTCGAAAATATTTAATACAGACCTCAGTATTCAGGAATCTAATGAGGGCAAAATAAGGAATATAATTTAAAAGATTACATAATAAATTGCTAGTGGATATACTGTGTTGAATCCACTCTGCAGTCTTCCCTTGAACTAGAATTTCTCACCGGGTCCAGAACACCTTATGCTTTATCTGCAAACATGTATCATTAAATGCTTAAGGTTTCATCCCCAAATACTTGAACATCTGCCTTCTTAACATTCTTTCTTAGTCTGGGTGTTGCTATATATTTTCTACATATATGCACAATTTGGCATTTGACCCCATGATTGTTGTCTTAATTTATGCAACATGTGGCTAAATTAGACGGCTATTTTCTAAACAAGGCCTCCCAAATGCCACAAAGGCCAGGAGGTTGGTAGTTCAAGCATTTTTTCATTGCATCAAGGGATTCCCTTCATCAGAACAGTTTTCCATCTTTTTTACTGAAGTTCTCTGAGGAGTAATAAATGGATTTATTGGCTGATAATAATGGATATCATGACTGGTACCCCTTGAGCATTTAAATGCTGACATATACAACAATTTTTCTCCAATCAGGAAAAGAAATCTGTTTTGGCTAAAAATATTCACTTAATAAGTATTTATGAATTTAGGGCATGCCTATGTCATCTCTTTGAGCAGGAGCAGAAAATGCTGTTAAGCTTGGAGTTCAACAAGAAATTTTTGCATGTATATATTGCTTCTTCCATGGAGTTTTCAAAAATGTACTTGCCTTTGGTGATTTACAACAGAATTGTTTGTTTCTTCCTTTTAATGTCTCACAGAAGATGTTTTTCTCTGTCATCCTTCTTGCAAGAGAAATTCGTCTTAAACTAAACATGCCTCATAGGGGGATTTGTCATCTCTAAAGTCTCATCTTCTGCTGTCTATGATAGCAAAAGCCAAGGAAAAGAAACTGGGAAGGAAGAGAGCTTTTTGGTCTTTTAGCACCGAAAAAACACTAAGTTTGCTGTACGGGCTTAGGAGAACAAAGATAATTCAAGAAAAATTTGTATGAATCCATTAATTGTGTAATCCACATATTTCAAGGCAAGACTGAGAAACAACTCCTGTAAGAAGTCAGACTTCCAAATAAAACAAACTACGGTGAGTATACAGTTCTTAAAATGCAACTTTTTAAGGCTTCCATCATCTCCAACACAGTATTATGCCGCTGTCTTGAAATTACAGTGTTAATGTGCATAAATGAGCACCATTAGGAAACTATACAGGAAAATGAAATAAAATTGCCTGGAGAAAATTACTTTAGTGACATCAAAATCCCTCTATTTGTTTGTTCTATTTTATTTTTATTTTGCTTCTGAGAGATGTTATTTTTTTCCTCAAAGTACAAGCTGACTAGTTGTGGTGCTTTAATAACTGATGGGCAGCTCAGCTCCACCACGCTCTCTCAATCCTTCTTCTCAGAAGGACAGGTAGAGAAGATACAATGAAAAAAAGGAAAGGTTCGTGGGTGAGACAAAGAGCAATTAAATTAAAGGAAAATTATTAAAAAACAACAACAACAACAACAACAAACAGTGAAGAAGAAGAAAAAAATATATACATTCTCTGCTTCCCATCAGCAAGCAATGTTCAGCCATGTCTTGGGAAGCAGGGCCTCAATATGCTTGGTGATTGCTTGGGAAGACAATTGCTTTCCTAACAAGAGCCCCCAAGCAGTGTGGGGTGCTCTGGAGAAAGTTAACTCTGTCCCAACCAGACCCAGAATACTAGAAATAGCATGGGAATATTCCATGACCCTGATTCATCTAATTTTAATATGCTTAAATGGTGTACCTGTCTTTGAATCGAATCCCTTTTTCTCTCTATCCATCCACATATGTATTGGACTTCTTATGATCAATGGATAGAAGCCTAAAGTTTAGTAAACAAAAACTGTTTTTCAGTGTCTAAAACAAAGCTTTTTCACAGGAAAAAATATTCATCACAGTGCTGCAACTGTGGTGTCATTAGACATCTATTGTAGTAGTTGTCTATTGGGCTTGGTGGTCTTCTGGTTGTGTATCAGACGCTTGTCCGATGAACTGCCTCAGTCTTAGATCTGCAAACCGTTATTTTCTTTCTTGGACTATGACACAGTTCTGAGAATGGAGTGGTATGTAGCTAGCAGTGCAATGTAGTAATCCTTAACATTTAGTTTCATCTTCACTATCAGTCTCCTGACACGAACTCAGGGCTCATTAGTTGAGGGAATGGACCTGCCAATCCTAAACTCATTCATGGCAGGCCTACTAACATATGCTAAGTTGTACCCTTAGCTGATCTGCAAGCACACCATAAGCTTGTCTGTATGGTTAAAATAGACAATCATGTCTTAGATGAAAGACAGTAACCCAAGAAGTGAGAAATGGGGTTTTTCATGTCAGCTGTAACTCACCACATGAGCATCACCAGTAGTCTGAGTTTATCAGCGTGTCTTTGCACTTGAATTTGCTCACAGAGCTAGCTGATGTCTAGCACTGGGCATGGTATCACACATCTGTGCAGCACATGGATGTACCTGTAGACTCCGTTAGTTATTATATCTACTCCGCATATTTTCATTGTATTTAATTTTTGCATATATATTTTGTGTAGATACAGAAGTCCTGTGTAACTTGAAGATGGCTGTCTTAAATCTCAACTTCTGTGTCCATAGACTCATTCAAATGGGAAAAGCAACAGTGTTTAAGGAAAACAGGAATTGTATGTACAGAGTAGATAGACAGATAATCAGGGAATGGACCTGAGTGTTAATATCTCTATGTTCATCCCTTTTTATTCCTCTCAGTTTTGATAAGAAATTGTAGAGAAAAAAAATAAAAATAAAAATAATCCCAGTAGTTTGTGCATACCCTCTCAGATTTGTTTTTCCTTTGTCACCTCCATAATAAGTAAACCATTTCTCCAGTGTAATCATTAGCTGATTTTCCTCTATAGGTCATCAGTGCTGACAGAGCACATTGGTCTTTGCATTAGCACTTGTAAACAATACCCAAATGGTATTTTTCTGTTAAGAGTCAACTGCCCCAAATCCAATTCTTTCCCAAAATTTTAGAGACTTTAGAGGATAAACTCTATTGACTTAGGTCAGTAGGTGATTTAAAACCCATTTGTGCAACATTAAACTGTATGGAAACTTTAAAATCAATAAATTAATAGCATTCAAAGGTCAATTTTTAAACAGAAATCAGTATTAAGCTATTCATATGCCTACAGGTTGTGCATGCAAGGAAGAGTAACAGGTACAATAGCACTTGAAGAATGGAAATGTATTTATCTCTTTATGTAAAACAAATACAATAACTTGCACGATATGATTGATTAGAACAATGGAGCTCAGAGTGGGTGTCTAATAGATGATGGATATGCAAAATATGAAACTGAGAACAATTTTCATGTTCATTTAACTTCTTTAAAGTGTTTTAAATGAGCATTAGAAACTAAATCAGGGAGAATTGTCAGGACTTGGTTGAATGATGCTCGCTCAACACTGATTATCTATCACTGGGCTACAGGTTATTTGTTGAACTAATGATCTAAAACATGAGCTAATCGAAAATAATATAAAACCAAAAGTGATCATAAAAGAAACTGATAGCAGTATGACAGACAAATCACTCAGTGGGAACAAAATAAGCATGACCTATGTGTATGAGGCATTAGGGGGGTTTTGCTGGCACAATTTGTCATTGTATTCCTGCTTCTCACAGATATTCATAATTAATGGTAAGCCATTTTCGGCTCCTGAAGTCTCTGGATAGAAAGTAAAACCACAGATAAAATCTTCAAATTAAATAGAATTGGATTTAGCCACCACAAATCAGATTGAAGAGGATATCATTGTTGTTGCTCTCTACCCATTACAGCTGGTGATGTCACTGAAGCAGCAGAAGTGCCAGTAGGATAGAGCATCAGCATCTATCCTAAGCAGGCAGTTGCTCCTCGAAGCCTCCCGTTGGATGTCCAATAAACCAGCAGGATGCTGCTGCTTCCCTTGCTTTCCAACGATGCTGGCACAGGCACTGTTTGAAACACAGGGAGGGCAGGGTTTTCCTTGCAATAGGCGAGAGAAAGATAAGGGTAAGAGATGAGGCCTCAGGAAGGGCAGACAGACACATCTGTAATAAGGTAAAGACTTTCCATTCCTTCTCCAGGGCAAGGTGAAGCACCACAGCCTTGCAGATCTCAAGCAACCCAGAGCTGAAGTTCAAGCAAGCTTGACCTTGATACAAAATTCCAGGCAGAAGTCACTCAAGGCATATTGCATATACTCGAGTCAGAGAAACCAAGCAAATGGCATCTCAGAATAGGTTTGGAGACTGAAAATCCCTTCTTCCTTTCTCTGAGCCAGTTCTTGATAAACTAGATTGGCTGTTGCGCCCCAGCAACCAGCAATACCCATAGGACACTTGCAAAGGATTTTATTGAACAGGTTGAACAGGTCTGTTGACATGTAATTGACTAGATTAATGATCTTTTCTTGTTTGAGCTTCTGTGACAAAATTTCCTGTTTTGTCTTGGTTACTTCTGTGTTTTTGTTTGTTTGTTTGTTTGTTTTGTTTGTTTTGTTTTGTTTTGTTTTCCTACAAGATTTTTCAAACTTGGTCATAAAACCTTCTTTTCTAACCGGTTTCAGGATGAACAGAAAATATCTGCTTTTCAGGGGAAACAGTTCTAGAAAATAACTTGGGGAGAGGGATGGTGGAAAGACATAAAATTAAATACTTCTTTAGCTTTTGAACTTCATTGTCATGCCTTTTAAAGTTTAAAGTTTTCTTCTGAGTGTTTTTCAGACATGCTTATCATTTTCACAAGAATCTCAATAAAAATTATAGCTTATAATTTGGTTTTCAAAGGCAATGCTTTTCCAAAAGCCCTCTTTCAGATGTATTCTTAAATTGGTAGGAAGGATAGATATCAGCAGGTTTCTAAAAGCATTTGACCTAATATTATTTGCTTAAAATAATAGCATTATCTGAAATAAAATGCAACTCTTGATAAATGGATTGCAAATGGACTGAATGATGCATCTCAAATTACGGGATTAACTGAAAAAAATTATCACCCAAAAGGATTACTATCCATCAGATCATCCATAGGTCTGTTTTTAGCTGAGTGTTGTTTCATATTCTCTTCTATGACATGAAAGAAATCATGAATCATTGCTGGTAATGTTTTCAGATGGCACAAATATTAACAAATTGGGAAATAACTGTAGGCAGAAGTGAATTCTGCAAGCTAATTTGTATCAAGGTAATCTGGGTCCATATAGATGGAAGTCTTCCATGAAGAAGAGCTGAGGGCCAGTGGAAAAATCTATGGGGCTGCAAAACAAGGTGCCAAAAAGAAAAGTCATGAGAACACAAATAAACCTGTCTTGAAGGTAAGATTTTATTGCCTGCAGTAAATAAGGTGTGGAATATATACTAAACAATAAAGGGAAAATAAAGTGACAAAAACTATCCATAAGTGAGCACAGTCTATTTTAATACACTGAATGAGACACAGGTCTTGCGAAAAACTGTTCTGTTTCTTTAACATGACTTTACAGTTTAAACCCATCAGTTACGGTAAATTATGAAAGAATCAATGTGTAGATATTTTCATGAATAAGACCCCATCTCTCTCTGACTGAAAAGGCTTAAAATATTGATTAATCACAAGTATTTGTATTGCTGTCATGCGCTGCTAAGTTTGTTTCAATTGACTAATTTCCCAAATTGTAGGTATTGATCCAAAACCAATACCTGAAGCTCATTATTCTTTACTGTTCTGTTTAAAATATTTTGATCTTTTACTCACAAAAAAGGAAAACACCACATTTAACACATATAACCAGCTTCACTGTGCAAAGCAAATCACTCATGAGCAATGCATCCACCGAAAATTACTGGCTGAATTAGTAGGTGGCTATTTACAACCATTGTATTGATTCAAGAGAAGTGTGTCTGGTTTTCAAATGATTCATTAACCAACAACTGGGATGAAAATGTAAGCTCTATAAATGAAAAAATTATCTAATTGAAGTGCATGCCTGCATGTGAGCAGATTTCTTTCTGCACCCAGGTTCCTGCTTCTTCAATAAGAAGAACTGATTTTAAATGAAGCAGCAAAACAGTTCATAACCTATTTCTGAATTATATGAATCATAAGGAAGTAATATTGAAAGCTGTTCTGAGTTTTCAAGGAGAGACAAAGAATTTAAATTACCTAAGCCCTTTTAAAAGGAGAAAAATAAAGGTGTTAGCATTGAAAGGTTTGATTCATCTTTCTTTTCAGATGAGTCTTGCATTTAGAGATCTCTTCACAGAAGACTACTGGCAGAAGGGAGAAGAGGAACAACATGATCTGGGAGAAATGTCCCTTAATGAATTATAATGAGTGTCAGGGACAGAGGATTGTAATCAAATAAATAGAAATATGCCAACAAGTTAAGGGGAGAGACCTAGATGATTTCTCTGTGTTCTCTTGTGTCTCCAAACTATACAAGACAGGTGATCAATCTGATCAAGACATTTGAAATGTAAGGGTCATTCATATCACAGCTCACTGGGCTACTATATATATATATATTCCTTTGCAAAGCAACCAAGAGGAAAATATACTTGGATTTTGCAACACCAAATATGCTCTCATGCTGAGCTGCATAGAGAAAAGTAAATAGATGAAAATTCAGAGAAGTTGTGGCACGGATTTGCAGAAAACTACACAAAGTTCATCAATTTGATTTTAAACCTTACAGTGTTAAAAAAAAAAAAAAAAAAAAAAAAAAAAAAAAAAAAGTCTTTGGTAATAATCCATTCTTAAGAACTACTATGGTATTCCAAAATAATTCCATGTGACACTCAGTTTGCTACCTCTGATGGGTGTCAAGCAAAAAGGAATAAGCTTGACTTCCTTCAATTCCCCAAAGGAAAGGGATAAAGGCATTGAAGCCGTTATTTCCTCTTATGGGTGTCGAATGAAAACAAACAAAAACAAAGAAGAAGGAAAAAAAAAAGGCAGAAAACTAATGTAGATGAGCCTGGTTTGTGCAGCAGCAGGTGCAAATGGCTCTGATTGCCCAACAGGAACAAGGAGAGACACGTGGAGGAGATGTGCAAGAGTGTCCCTGAAGAGCTCTTAGCTTACTGTTAATAAACTCTTTCAGAAAGATTGTGCTCATAACTGATTTGAAAACTGACATTACATAAATGTTTATTGCTCATTGTCAGCTTTGTATGACAAGCATGGGGGAAAAATGAGGGCCAAGAAAAGTGACCCTGGCAGGTGAAGGTTATATAGATCAAAGGTGTGTACCGCAGCCAGAAGTGATGGGAGCTGAAATGGTGAATGCAGATCACTGTCAAATATTTTAACTAAAAGCCATCACAGAGCTCCATAAATGCCATTAAAAATCTAGCTCCAAGTGTATAAGCCGTTTTTAAATGTTCTACAGACACTCAAGATCTCTAGAAAATATTACTCTGTATTTGAAGGATTTTTGTGTTTGTGGAGCATTGTTGCAATTATACCCTAGCAGCAAGTTTAAGCCAGCCATCCTAGTAAGCAAGGGTTTAGAAAATCTCCGCATGGAATGAAATCGCTCCCTAAGGAAAAGCACAACACACATTATGGCAAGGAAGTACTTCAGTGTCATTAACATGCAGGTCTGTTCAACTCCTTAGACAAGCATTGCTGTATGTGTGTTTTCTTCCTCTCCACTGACTGCATCAAAATTCAGTTAAAGCATCGTGTTTTGCCAGCCAAGCTCAGCAGAAAAGAAAACGATTGCCTTTTGTACAGCACAAAATTATAGAGATCAGATGCTGTAAATATTGTAATGCAACAATAAAGCTACAAGCACCAAGTACAGAGGATACTTTTAATGCTTATAAAATTATATAGAGAGAGCACAGTGCTTTAATGGTAAGGAGAGGTGTGTTATAAAATCAATATATATATATCAGCAGTATAATGAAAATTCCACTTTTTTTTTTTTTTTTTCTTTCCCCTTCCTCTCCCCCCTTTTTGGTGTGTTAATCCATGGCATTAGTCAGTAAATTAAAATTACATTCATTATGCCTGTCAAAGTTATAAAAGTATAACTTGACCTGTGAAACTCTACTTATCCATTTATATTGACTAGTATTTTTTCTCTGATTAATGAACAAAATGTTATTAATCTGTTCATTTTCATCATCAAAATAAATGAAAAGCAAAAATAATTTGCATTTGTATATTTGCAATGTTGTTTTGAAATGGGCTATCAGAAGGTATCTGATATTAAAAATATATGTATATAGCTTTTCTTACAATGAACCATTACTTAATAAACACTAAATTCTTCACAGTGATGAAAAATCTTAAAATATGCGTTAATGTTACATTTTTCTCATCGGATTTAGCTGTGATGTGAAACATGGTATGTGAAATACCTTTTTGCTTCCTCCTACCACTAGCCATGAATTAGTAGGGGTAAAATGCTGTTGCTGACACTCTTTGTGTTTGAAACACAAAGACCTTGGAGAATGCAGGGAGCTGTTGCCCTGAGGTCTGGAAATGCTTATATATCTGATGATGATACATTAATATCATTATAGACTGCAAATTTATGGGTAAATTGTGATTTAATATTTCACTTCAATGGCAAAAAGGAAACACCAGTCCAGGATCAGGCAAACCTACAGGGGCACATTCAACCAGAAGCATTTTTCTTAAAATGGAACAGACAATTTGACTGCAAATTCACAGAAAGGCACTAAAGTATTCATGATCAGATATAGAACAGCATTTCCCATAGAGAGTCATTTAGACTTGAAGAATATGCACAGTGCAAATACATTTCTCATTTTATCTGGACCTTCCCAGTTACTATGGTTAGAGGATAAGGCTTATACCCTTTTATACAATAGAAAATTTTCTGTTTATTTCGAGTCATCTGAGTCCCTTGGATTTCTCTGCTTGATGCTGAGTTTTATCAAGTGGATTGTAGAATGGCATAGTGGGGACAGATCTCGGCTGCAGAATATCTGTAAACTGGGTTCAAATGTGAAAGCTAGGAATAGTTAAGCCTAAAATTTCTAGTAGTGTGTCAAAAGTATTTCTGCACAGAAACTGAGAAGGAAACACAGAACAAACTTCATGTTCTAAGGAGCATCCAAACTAAGAATTTAAAATGACCATCCACCAATATCTATTAAAACAAGCCATCATGTTATTTATAAGATAAGAAACAAAATATCCAATGTAGGCATTTTAAACTTCTATTCACGTGAACTCAGGTACTTAATTGTGATTCTTTGAATGTAATGTCACAGAGACTAAGCTCAGAATTAGCATTCCCATGCCTGTATAAGAAAAAAAAAAGTCTGTATTTTCTTTTCAAGGCTTGAAACTGGTTGTTGAAAAAAGGACAGCAGTTTAATGACAGCAATTAAGACTAAATCTTGCTCAGAGCTTTTGCAGCTCTATATAGAAGAATATAGAGCCCTCTGATTTCAAATAACTTACTGGGCCTGGCTAAAATTGAAAAGCTGAGGATCAGCTGGTATAACTGGGTTCCAGCAGCTTTTTGGCGGTGTATGAAAAATGCATAATTGTACCAGTCCATTTTCTAATAGATAGTGGCTCTTAAACCATGACTGTGGTTTTATGCATAGAACACACTTATCATAAAAACAACAGATTAAACTGTGTTCTCACCTTCTGTCAGCATGGAGATCCAGGGCCCAGACAGCCTCAGGACCGTGTAATGCAAGCATCAGTGCATTGCCTGCTTGCAGCATGCTAGATTCATTCTCTAGCATCTAGGAATGATCTGATGGCTGTCAGGATAAAGTACAATGGAAAAGAAGCATTTTGTCAAATGCATGAAATGGAAAATAAGTGTGGAAAAACTTGAACAGTACGTGTTCTTCACTTGTCAATGCTTTTTCTGAGTAAAGAGTTATAGTAATGGGGGGGCTTCCTTGAGCCAACACTGATGTTCATCCAGGTGGGTGGTGAGAGATGTCCAAGGAGCTGATCCAGCCCCAGACTGAGCACTGCTTCATTTTGAGAATTAGGGTTCAGCTGGATGCTCTCCCAGTGTCTGCCTGGTGCGGGGCTGTGCTCCAGCCAGAAGCACTGAGCACGGAGTGCAAACAGAAGAGGGAAGTGAAAACACAGCAGCCCCAGTTGCCAATTAGGCTGATTTACCCTGCTGTAGCTGTCACTTGTGGCCTCACCTGGAAGAGAGGAGACCTTTTCCCAGTTCATCTTTCCAGGCAGTTCTAGTGAGTTTATGCTAAATAAAATAATCCAGGAAACTGGAGCTGAAAACCAATGTTCCCCACCATTTTATTAGCCTCTTTGTTCTCTCAAAAATGATGTAGCTTTACACTAGCAGCTCAGAAAAGATGCCCGAAAATGATCCAAATCAACACACATAGCTCTCCAGGACTTTAAATTACTAACTTGGTTGCTGTCAAAGAACAGGTTTTTCTCATCAGTAGGAAGAAGTCAACATAGTCTCATCTCATTTTGGGAGTAAGTAAAGTGAAATTCATGCCCTGCTGTAGTCCTTGGTTCCTTTTTCATGCTCTACACAGGACTTCAGGATTTTTGCCAGCAACAACAGGAACAAAATAACTGGGATTAAGCACCATTAACTTTATACTTAATGGCTGTTGTGTTTATTACTCAGTCTTCTCACACCAAAAATAATAAACATTATAGTGGTAATTTTTCCAAGAATTAAACTAATAAAAAGAAAATAAGCATTTGAACTTTTGAAGGATCATAAATACTGTTGGCTTTTAAAGCATTTTAAAGAAATATGTGTAGTTACTGTGTTTAAATCAACATAAATAAATCAGTAATGCAGAAAAATAGGTTACTTATGACATTTGTTTTTCCAATGTATATTTAAGCCCTCAGGAAGATCCATTTTTTGTGTTCAGATCTCGCTGGTTCTTTGCAACTCTTTCTCTAATTTCCTTAAGACTGTGTTTCCACAGACATGGAGCTATTCTGTAAAAATGATAAATCGGCCTGTTAGAGATATTCTGAAACTCTATTCTTCATGTCTATCTATAGTGCTGCAGTGCATGCTTCTTGGAAGCATTAATAGCTGCATTTCATTTTACTATATAAATATTTAAGGTTTGTAATTTCTCTGTTGCTGACAGTGCCAGTGCCAATGCAATGCAATGTTTCATTATCAGTTCCTAGTATACACATAATCTTGTCAGACTTTGTTTCCAATAAATATAGTATGATATATTTTGAATATTTGTATAGCTGAGTGCGTTCATATTGCTTTTAGTCATGACCTGCTTACAAATTCCCAGCTAAGTACAGCTACATGGAACAATAACCTGCAAGTATTGTGCCAATATATTTTCATTAGTCAATGACACTTAGCTAGGGAAGAAAAATAAATAAATAAATAAATAAAACCAACATTCTTCAGAAACAAATCATCTCAGCTCATAGATCCCTACATGAGGATAAACTACATCCAGGACACCTATTGTTAGTTTCAAATTTGTAAATGGGTAGTTCAAATTTAATCTGTCCACTTGTTCAGTGTTCAGTGATTTGCCAATCTCTCTCTTTTTTTTTTTTTTTCTTTTAGTGATTTCTTTTTTTTTTTAAGTTTCCTTTTGCATGGATATCCAGAAGAAATGGGGAACATTTCTGAGAACAGGTTTCAATTCATAAATTCATGGTCTCAATTTGAACTGGCTATGAATTTTGCATTATTCTGCACCTTTATGAAACCTGCAAGGTGTTTTATCAAATATGAAGATAATTTGGGGGAAGGTCTCTCCTTTCATGCTAGATTACAGAAAGTGTAATTTTAGGTAATATGGGAGCACTTTGGGAGACTTCACCGGCTGCATAAGTGCATTCAGATCTACTGAATTATATGCAATATATAGTATTGTGTGAATAAAACAATATTATGTGGCATATAATGCAGGGGAAAGGAAGCAAAAATGCAAGTAAAAAATTAGATTGTTATTCTCTAGGTAAAGCATCCTAAACTGTGATAAACAAGAGCTCTATCTAACCTCACAATACAGGGGTCCAAATCCAACTGCATCCTGCCTCCCACCCAGATAGCTCAGAAACTGTCCCCTTCCTTTTACCCTTGCCCAATGGACACCCTGTATAGCTCCTGTGCACCAGGAGCTAGGGGGACACACCCAGGGCAGTTGGCCCCAAAGACCAAAGAGATATCCTATACCATATGAGGTCATGCTCAGCAATAACATCTGGGGTAAAAGAAGGAGGAAGGGGGGGATGTTCAGAGTGACTGTGTTTGTCTTCTGAAAAAGCTATTACTATGATGAGCCCTGCTTTCCTGGAGGCGGCTGAACACTTGCCTGACAATGGGAAGTAGTGAATTAGTTACTTGTTTTGCCTTGCTTGTACATGTGTTTTTACCTGGTAAACTTTACCTAATAAACTGTCTTTATCTCAATCCATGAGTTCTCACTTTTTTACTTTGCAGATTCTCTCCCCCATCCCACCTGGAGAGAGTGAGCGAGCGGCAGTGTGGCGCTTAGCTGCCTGACAAGGCTAAAGCACAACAGGGGTTATGAGGAAACACTGTCAATGAGCAACATTTCTGTCTTGCACCATGTTGAGGTTGTGAGGGACAACAGTTAAGAAATATGTCCTACATGCTTCCTATAAGATGAAACTCCCAGAAGAAAAATAAATAAATCTGAATGCTATTTTAAAATTTCATGATTTTGAACCCAAACACAAAATTGTTAAAGAGTGATTTGCAACTTTTTAAACACTGGGGATTTTGACCATACTTTTCTTATGATAATGTCCTTTTTGAGAGTTTGTAGGAGTTTTTGAGAGTTTGTCTTCATTATTGCCTCATCGTTTTTTCAGTCATTCACATTTTTTTCATTTCATTTCGTTTCATTTCATTTCATTTCATTTCATTTCACTTCATTTCATTTCATTTCATATTTATTTTTTCACCTGCTATTTTTCTTCACATGTATACTTTTCTCATTTTATAGAGTTTGTGACCAGTCTGACGGTTTCAAGAAACTGGATTTACTGCTTGAGCAAGAGCCAGTGGTGACTACCTATTGCCCTGTAGCAGCTCTGGCAAGCACGTGCATTTCAGTTAAGTCATTCATAGGGGGCCCAACAATTCAAGGAGGAATCTATCCCATTCTGTGTTGAGCTACATTGTCCAGTCAAGCACAGTCAGAAAATCTGACTCACTGGCAATATTAGCAGCCTATGAAAATACATGCTTGTAGATCTGGGCTTTAAGCACAGAGTAAGACTCTGTGTACCTGAACTGTCCCTCCTGTACAGTCCTCCCACATTTCTGTTTACCCACTAACTGGGTACTTTGGCCTCCAGCATTACTGATTGGCTTTTGTTCATTCTGTTTGGACCTCTTAAATATGTCTGGGCTATGGAGAATTTGACAGTTAGTTTCACAAGAAAAAAGTACAGAGATAGAATCATAGAATCATAGAATCATAGAATATCCTGAGTTGGAAGGGACCCTTAAGGATCATCAAGTCCAACTCTTGACACCACACAGGTCTACCCAAAAGTTCAGACCATGTGACTAAGTGCACAGTCCAATCTCTTCTTAAATTCAGACAGGCTCGGTGCAGTGACCACTTCCCTGGGGAGCCTGTTCCAGTGTGCAACCACCCTCTCTGTGAAGAACCCCCTCCTGATGTCAAGCCTAAATTTTCCCTGCCTCAGCTTAACCCCGTTCCCGCGGGTCCTGTCACTAGTGTTAATGGAGAAAAGGTCTCCTGCCTCTTGACAACCCCTTACGAGGAAGTTGTAGACTGTGATGAGGTCCCCCCTCAGCCTCCTCTTCTCCAGGCTGAACAGGCCCAGTGACCTCAGCCGTTCCTCGTACGTCTTCCCCTCAAGGCCTTTCACCATCTTCGTAGCCCTCCTCTGGACACTTTCCAACAGTTTCATGTCCTTTTTATACTGCGGTGCCCAGAACTGCACACAGTACTCGAGGTGAGGCCGCACCAGCGCAGAGTAGAGCGGGACAATCACCTCCCTTGACCTACTAGCGATGCCGTGCTTGATGCACCCCAGGATACGATTGGCCCTCCTGGCTGCCAGGGCACACTGCTGGCTCATATTCAACTTGCTGTCTACCACGACCCCCAGATCCCTCTCTTCTAGGCTGCTCTCCAGCGTCTCATCGCCAAGTCTGTACATGCAGCCAGGGTTTCCCCGTCCCAGGTGCAGGACCCGGCACTTGCTCTTATTGAACTTCATGCGGTTGGTGATCACCCAGCTCTCCAACCTGTCCATATCCCTCTGCAAGGCCTTTACGCCCTCATTCGAGTCCACAACTCCTCCAAGTTTGGTGTCATCAGCAAACTTGCTCAAAATACCCTCTATTCCTACATCCAGATCGTTTATAAAAATATTGAAAAGTACTGGCCCTAAAATGGAGCCTTGAGGGACCCCACTGGTGACCGCCCGCCAGCCTGACGCAGCTCCATTTACCATAACCCTTTGGGCCCTGCCCATTAGCCAATTGCTCACCCATCGTATGATGTTTTTATTTAGCTGTATGGTGGACATTTTGTCCAGTAGGATCCTATGGGAAACCGTGTCAAAAGCCTTGCTGAAGTCCAAAAAAATCACATCAGCTGGTTTCCCTTGGTCCACCATACGGGTGATCTTATCATAAAAGGAAATCAGGTTAGTTGGGCAGGACCTACCCTTCACAAACCCATGCTGGCTGGAAGATACTTGTTTGCAAAAGTGAAAAATTTAGAGAACTCCAAATTTAGACTACTAGTAGATCCCACTTAGATATCCTATGGGCTCAGGTAGGGGTATTTCCCAGCAATATATGTCTTCCACTTTCAGTGCATTTTACAAGTCATGTCCCAGGGGATGGGTTATAAAGGCAGCTTTCTTTAATGATAGGTGTATTTGAGCAATTGGAGAAGCAGGCCCTACTGGAAGTACAAGCTAGTATAGGTTTTGGTCTCTGCCTAGTGTGTCATTTATGACTCATGGTAAGAGACCCATTAGCACTGAGATGTGGGATACTCAGGCCCAAATCCCTCTCCATTCTCTGGAGTTAATATTGAATTCTATACATTTAACAGATGTTTAACAGATGTGTTTCCTTTTTCCTAGGTGAAGTCTCTGACCACCTCTTTGCTGCTGGGTTTTATGCAAGAAAGGAACTATCTAGAGTTAGCACTGGATTGCTGGAGACAATCATTGCCATGCATACCTGGAAGGAAATAAAAAGCCTTTCCCAAGACTGTAGAAGTCCTTTTAATGGCAGAGATTTCTAACCCTAATATTTATATACTTTAGTACTTCACTCTCTTTTAGTACTGAAGTAGAGATCAGCCTAAAATACTAGGTTTGCAGTCAAATTTATAATGTTTAGCAATATTATATGAAACTACCCCCAAAGCTCTGAATTATGCGAGCAATCTTTTATTATTATTGTTATATTTTTACTAAACTTTGTATTGCATGAGCACCTGAAGTTCTGCAAGAACAACTTGCTTATCTTACTGAGAACAACTTACAAAGGGGAAATATCTGTTTTGCACTACATAACTCCCCAGGCAACATATAAAAGAAGGGTGGGCAGAGCAAATGGGTAAAAAGTCCTCTGTGATGCCTATTCATTTACCACCTAGCCACCTGTAAACACACAACCACACAAAGAACATCATTTGCCCTTCAGAGCTCTCCTTCATCATCTGGAGGACCAATCTATAGTCCTTTCAGCCTGCTATGCAGCTTAGCTCCTCTCTGCTCTGAAATCAACTGGTCTCTTACAATGGTATTTAAATGGGTGTTGTGGGCTTTAGTGGTCAGGCTGCTGAATACAGATGCTGTCACATAGTAAGTGACAACCTGTCCTTTAAAGGGTCATACATGAGTTCCATTTAGATCTACTACAGTGAAAAGAGAAGCCCGTCATAATCATATTAATGTATTTTGCAATTATACTTCAGGTTTATCATATGTTATAATGACACCCAAAATTAGTCAGAAGTTATCCTCCAAATGCAATACACTTTTAAAGGTGCTGTTGTCGCTTTTTGGAGAAAAAAATAAATAAATAAATAAATAAATAAATAAATAATAATAATGATAATAATAATAATAAATGTGCATGTCCAAAGAAAGATAAGCTTTCTGTCCCAAGGAGCTTGACCTCTTGCCAAATGAATGTGAAAGCAGCCAATGTTGAATTAGGAAAGATGCACAGATGAAGGGAAATAGAGTAGAGATGGTGGTGAAGAATAAAAGATATGGAACTCTCAGAAAGAAAATTCAACAAGGACTAGTGTGTAATACGATGGGGAAAGGATCACAGGGCTTATTTTCAGCCTAGGACAGATGCTTTATTTTCACTTGCAGGATATTTCAGTTGGTTTAAATATTTATTGGCCATAGTATTTAATCCAAGCCTTTTTTGCTAGCCAATGAAATTACACAAGTAAGAGCTGAGTAACCTAACCTCTATGCATTTAAAAAAAAACAACCGTGAACTACTTTCTAGCTAAGGGAGGAGGTAACTTTCCCTTCAGAAATCCTGATTGTGTTTTTATAAATCATGAGTGAGTGTGTGGTGAAGCAGTGCCTCACATGGAAGATGCCCACAGGTCAGAGGTGTCATCCTAATTCACCCCAAATCAAATAAAAAACTCATTGAAAAAAATACCATAATAAGAAAATATGATGTGGGGGTGGCCTCAGCCATTTGATTGGCTTCAAATGCTGAATTAGGGAAATCATCTTAGTGCTTCATAGCCTTCAGGTTTAGTCACAGAGACATCATCACAGTATTGAAGGTCTTTGTTAAATTCACACAACACTGCATAAATAGTGTCATGACATGCTGTTGTGGTTGACAACCGAGCTCAGGGAATGGTCTCATCACTTGCTTTACTGTGCCCTTGCTTTACTGTGCCCCATCTGGAAATGTTCTCTGCAACCTCAGGGGATGGGATCTCCAGTCTTCCTATGTCTTCATCTAGGATTATAATGTTGCATTTCAAATCATCAAATGCTCCCTTGCCTGAAGGTGTATATTCCAAATCTGCAGTTTCTTGGGATGTCCTGGTTCAGCAGAAAGCAAACATAATTTTGAGTGTAAGCCTGATTCAAGTTTAAACCCATCCCTGGTTCCTTCATACATGTAGCTTATTTCTAGGAGTGGTCTCGGGTGCAGATGCAGCACACATACTTTTCTGTAGAGTAGGTGAAGTTCTTGGTACAAGGGCAACAGAGCTCTGTTTTGACAAGTGGCATTTCAATGGTGTGAAACACCTTTTTGTGAACAGCACTGTCTATAAAGCGCTGGTATAAGAAGTGCAGCACCAAGCAGCAACATTCACTCAAGTGTAGCAGTGCAGAAGCTGCCTAGGATAGATCTGATCATTAGTCGGAAATGTTGTATCAAGCACTAATCAATGTAATTAACATAGTTATTTGACCTTTTTGCTTACAAAGTAATTGTCAGGGTGACAAAGGAAAGCTTGTGAGAAAATTATGTAGAGAGCTATATCCTATAATTTATTTAATAATTATAATTTAATTTAATAATTTAATTTAATATTATTTTTTTCCCCAAATGCAGTATTTGTTCCTTTCAAGAGCCATTCTACATCACTGAAGTGGAAAACTTAGTGGAAAACTGCCCATCACTGCCTCACTGGTCCCTGTGCAAGGCTGTATGCACAACAGGCTGATCTGGTCCTATCTCGGCATTGTGAAAATGGGAATTAGGGAATTTGCGGAATTTGAAAAGATTATCAGAGATGAGATATGAAATGAAGAAAAGATGTTTTCAAGCCAAAACCTACTCATTAACTGTTAGGAAGCTGGAGATAAAAAAGGTAGGCTGTGAGTTTTCTTGGCATTAAACTCTATAGATTATACCTGCTGTGTAAATGCTTTTCAAATTAATGGCAGGCCAGAAAGAACACACTTTTTAAAGGCTTTTTAAAGGACCCATGGATTCCAAACATGATTTCTACTTGTATACGCCATTCACTTGACAGTGCAGCTATTTCACAGTTTTGTGTTAATAGTTTTTGTAGACACAAACTCTTACGTCTTTAAAAAATGGAGCACAGCTGGATTTGTGTATTTACATCTATTCTCTATGCACAGCTCAGGGTGAAGAAGCTTTGTGTGCTGAAGCAGAAATCATGGGGATGCCTCTTTGTAAATTTAGCTCTTATTGTGAAGAATCTGAATGAACAATGTAGTGAGACCTGGGTAGCATTCATATTCCTTTTCTGGTTGTTTGCCTTAAATTCCTGTGGAGATCTTAAACAGCTCTACATCATCTTGTATCTTTTAAACATCCACAGTAGTACTATTTATTGGTCTCTGTGAATGTATGTGAATGTATGTGGTTCATTTAATGGAAACAAAATAATCTCTATAGCTGTGCCAGCTTTCCATGTGCAGCCTGGAAGGAATAGAGGACTGACTCCTTCTGCCACTTACCAGACCATTGGATGTTGTTATCATACCCCAGAGTCAACACTGGGAATCACAGCTGGGAATCACATATCTAATGAAGTGCAGATGAGAAAATTTACATGATAGTCTTAACCAAAGCAAAGAAAGCAAATTAAAAATTTCCAGTATTGATTTGTTGGTCATGCTGATGCAAAACTCCTGTTGAGTTTGGGCATAAGCTTTATACCTACTGGGGCTGATCCAAAGCTCTTTGCAGTGAACAATTCCTTCGCTGACTTAGAGGGGGTTTGGATCAGGTCCATAATGAGTTATTGCTTAGTATATTCTATAGGTAGGATCAAAATGGTAGGAAAAAAAAAAAAAAAAGAAAAAAAAAAAAAAGAGGAAGGAAGAAAGAAAGTATATTGCAAAATTCTGTCACTTGGTTTCCCAATATAAAATTCCCTATTTAATAAATAGCATTGATTCAGATTGCAAACAATTGCAGTCTAATCAAATCACTCATTCATAAAGAGTCCTTTTCATGACATTCTGCAATGCCTGGGTTTCATTTTTATGGGGTAGTGATAGTGGTGTGGTGCACTTTAGACTGTCTTCTGGAACTGACTGGGTTATGGGGACACGCCAAGGTCTTTATCATCACAGTGATCACCTGCATTTAATATACTGAACTGAATAGCTATAGCTCTGAATAAAACAGAAGATATGTCCAAACTCCAAAGGATCTCATTAGGCAATGTGCTGTATCTGGCCTAATTAATAGCATCTTACTTGTGAGGATAAAAGTTTCCCCTTTTTATATTTCTTTCAAGTTAATAGGATTAATGTAGCCATCCATACAACATCTAAACCCTTCTGAAAACATATGAATATGGGACTCATTGCCTACTAACTATTGCTCTAGACAAATTAGAATCACATAGAAGACAGACCATAGTCAATGCACTTAACAATAATAGAGTGTGTCAGGCCACTGAAATATGCTTTTCAGGAGTGTTTAAGTTCCTGTATTTAACATTTCAACACTACAGAAATCCTCACCTAATCCTAGATTGATTCAGCATGAATGCAAACACATAGCCAGATAAGTCCTGAAAATACTGCACTTCTCTCTTATATACCCTGACATCCCAACCATTGTCACAAAATAGATATGCCTGCCAAAGTCTTACTGTGAGAGAAAAAGCCCTCACTGTTCAGAATAGTTATTGCAAGTAGGTATTAAATTAACAGATAAAATAGAGTCCTTTTGTCTCCCTTTCCTGCCTCTGCTTTTCTCACTCAGGAGGGGATGTGCACTTAGGGTGCAGATATTTGGCCTCACAGGTGGCACCAAACACTTTTTGCCTGACTTGAGGTAGCTTTAAACATAGCTCTGAAGGATGAAACAAAAAACTTTGCTCCTCATTTGTTTCTGTTAACCAGGAAAGGTAGCTTTCCCTACAGTGTGCCAGCTGCTCTGAAAGGTGCACTTTGGTAACTAGCCCTCTCACTTGGGGCATTCAAGACTAGCTACCTAGCACAGCACCTGGGAATTCAGCTAGACTTAAACATTAAGTGTTGCTGCTCTGAATATCATGTTACTTTATTTCTCCTCTGGGAACACCTATCTAAAAGTGTTGAATTTTTACTCTGTGATCTAGAAGGAAAGACATGGGTCGTCTTCACCTCTCTTAGCAGTGACCAAATGGGAGGAGAAATCTCAAATATTGCCTCTTTATGCTGAACCAGTGATGTCCTCTTAGTTTGTGATAAGGTTCTGCAGTGAGCTATGCATCGCTTAAAAAGAAATTTTGCTTAAATTCTGCTAGTATTTCAAAAGCAGCTTTAAAATATCGTTCTTTCTCTGTAAGAGCTCTGCATATTGTTTGGGTTAGTTTGAAAATGGAAGTATCTAACTCTGTCCCTACTGCTATTGTGGTTACTTTAGCCACAGATCTGAATATCAAGCAGTTATTCTGTTCCTTGTGCAGCATCGGCAGTAATACTGGTTCTCCATCTGTAACCTTGTTAACAAAACTATTGATGGACATGACTCAACATGGTAGTTGGTTCTTTTCCAACTAGCTGAATTATTCCACTGGTTTTACAGGAAAAAAAAAAGGGGGGGGGGGGGGAGGAGGGAGGGGAGTGGAGCAAAAGGTTAATTGTCAACTGAAAAAATAGGATACAGGCACAGAGCAGCAGAGAAAAGGAATTTCTCTCCCAAGAGAGAAGGAATTTTACAACCCTGAATCCCTAAGAAAATTCCAAAAAGTACCCCAAGCTCAGAAAGATGTCATCAAGGGTTATACATTAGGGAAGCACTCCACTGTTCCCAAGGGAGCAACAGTGATCAGTTTAACAGCTAGTGGCTTCAGAAGTGACACAGCTGTAACCCTCAGCTGCAACAAATGCACTCACATGTACTGAAGTTACCTGAAGAGAAGCTCTGTAATTTACCCTGCTTTCTGAGACAACAGAGTTTCATGTGTGCATTTAATTTCATTAAATATCTATTAAATACCTATTAAATATCTATTTACTTGGTTCTAAAAAAAAAAAAAAAAAAAAGTGTGGAACAGTATCAAAAATTTAACATAAGGAGAACCATATAAAAAAGTTGTTTCTACCAATTTCATGAAAATCAGTGGCAGGCACATTTAGAGACACTGCAAACATCCCCATGGATGGAGAGGTGGCAATATACACAGCCTGCAGATCAGGTAGCAGAAGAGCTGCACTGAACAGATATGCCTGGGGTGCTCCAGCTACCTCCAATCACTCAAAGCTTAATTCTGCTCTCTCACTGTACTAAATGTTAGAGCATTTTACTGCAGGTGCCATTGGAGGAACCCAGACGACACTTTTGCTGCTTCTTGTGATAATAGGTACTATCTTTTGTGGTTATGAAAGAAATCTTGAAAAGCCTGGCAAAAATATCTGAGAGGTGTGATTTTTCCCATTCATCTCCATAGACTATTAATCCTGAAATCTAAAAGTGACAATTTAATTACCAGTGTTAATGATTTCAGTGCAAACAATTTTCATCAAAACATCCAGTCATTTGCTTGTCTGACAGTCTCCAACTGCTTTATCCTTCTGTACATTTTATTTTTGCCAAAAAGTCTTCAAATTTCCAAAACTTCTAGTTCTCCCATCTTCCATAACCCACAGCCTACTTGAGTCAGAAGGTACAGATTAAAATATTTTCAATTTGCAACCAGTATTAATAGCCTACGGTGACTGTGATGACTGTTGCATTCATTGATTTTTAGTCTGCCACACCAGAGCATAGCAGAAGCATGGTCTCCAATGATGGGATGCAGAGAGCTCTGGATATGCAGCTCTTCTCAGAGCAGTGTGCTAAGTGCTTATTGCTATCTTATAGGCAAAGCATTTAGAAATTCATTTTAACTAGTATAGGATTTATAGTCTGCTAGGAATTTGCCTTTTTTTCCATCCAAATTTGCTATCTTTCTTGCACACATATAAACACACATGTACTCCCACACATGCCTGATTAATTTTGATATATTGTTCTCATAATGAAGAATTGTTCACTGGGAACGATTTTCAGAAAAAAAAAAAAAAACGAATGCAATAGTATTCCCAGAATCCTCTATTGTCAGCTATGGCTAGAACAGGAATCCATCAAATAGACAGAAGCATCATCATTTTCCCCAAACACTGTCAAGTATGATCATCACATCAGCCTTTCATTTATCATCACCCAGAAACAAAGATTTACTCCAAATCCGGCCTTTTCCCATAAAAAATGAGTTATTTGCCCCTGTCAAACAACTGTGGGAACATTAAAGCTGTTAGCATTTTCCTCCCTTAAATTCAGTGCATGTGACTTTACTTGAGGATATGACCTGGTGTTTCATACAGAGATGTGTTTCATCTTCATTGAAAAGAAATTAGTTAAGTTCAAAGTTAAAATAGTGGTTTCTTCAGCATAATTCTGTGATGAAAGTTTTGGCCTGAATAAAATGTCATTTATCACCATTAAAACAGAAAATGGAAAATACACAAGCTAATTAGATATTTTCTATAAAAATACTGCTATTAAGCAAGTAAAGTTAAAATGTTTTACTGTCATAGTGTGTCCATTTAAAATTAAGGTGAAATCAATGCTTATGATAACTCGAAGAACATTATGATTGTATTTTGAGCTTTCGGGAAATCATCCAAAAAATCTTTTTTTTTTTTTGGAATATTTCTTCAATATTTCTTGTTAATGTAGAAATGGTTGAGTGTCCTGGAGTTATGAGATGTCAAGGCATAACTGAGTGATATGCTCAAAAAAGTGACTTCAATACACATTCCTTTGAAAGAATGAATTTCACCCTGAATTGAGACTCTTCTTTAGGTTTAGAAAGAGTCAGATAATACATACCCATTCACTTTCAGTTGTTATATGGCTCAACATCCTTGGGTCACAAAATACTATGAATTTCAGAAGTGAGCCACTCTGTCAGGATTCCTGCATAGGAAAAAAAAAAAAAAAAAAAAAAGCAGCTTGAATCATTCGTGCTAATCTGAACAAAATCTCCAGCCTCAATTTATGACTGCTTCTGTTTGTTTACAATTTAAGTCTTACAGAGATAGCATGTTGATGATATATCGTTTCAGGCCAGCCACAAACCTTGCTTTTACTCCCTTTCTCTTTCTCCCTCTTTCCCTCACAAGTGTGTCCACAGGATGACAGAAATGTGTGCTGCTCATAACATCTGCTCTTATGCACTAAATCCTGCAAAGCTCAACCCCTCCTCAAGAAACCCTGGTACAAGTCATGCACGGTTCCAGCCCCTCTGTCATGTCTGTAGTAGTCAGCGAGAGGAGGCAGTAACAGTCAAGGGGGTTTTCCTTTTATCTGTTAACATTTTCCTCATATTTCCTCCTTTTTTATTCAAATCTTATTTTATTGCCTATTACAAGTATGAAAACCTGTCTTCCCACAGGCTGGATGCAGCCCATGTCTCCATTACAAATGATCTACACAGTTCTGTTTTGTTGTTGTTCCCATTCCCCATTCCCAACCCTCTACCCCCATTACTGTCTTCTGAACATTTCCTATTTATTACTCTTTTCCCTAAATCAAGGGTTGCTGAAAGCTTGGAAAAAACATTGTGTAAAATCCTTAAGGTATGTTTCTCATTTTCTGCAACATCTTCTTGGGCATATTCAGAGACAGATGAATGGTCTTTTGGTCTTACCCACCACGTCTATTCCCAAGTCATGGAATTATGTGTTAGTTCATTGCTCACAAAAGGTCTTTTTGGTCTGCAACAAAGGAAAAGTTCTTCACTCCCTGCCCTAGAGGTGTTACTAGACATGTATCTATATGCGATGCAATATATAACTTGTCCTTGGACTAAAATGCCAAGCTGGTGTCAGAAGAGCCTATTTATATATTCTGTGTGTATTGGGAAAATGAATACATGAATGGCTTTTTTAATTAATTTGTTTCATGGGAAAAGTGGGCAGAAGAAGTAACTATGAAAATGGCACTTGGGCAGCAATAACAGGTTAAAATGTAGGTGCCAGTGTGTATGACAAGAAATGCAAGGCAAGACATTTAGTAACAGAAGAAACTTTTGGAATTGGGAAACCCAGGTGACAAACATCCTTCCAAAGACAGTACGGCAAAATGCTGCAGAGAGCCTTAGGCTGTCAGAGAATTTATGGGAAAGGAGAAATTATAAGAGCTTATAAGCAATCATATTTCCTGTGTTTTGCTGGCAAGCACTGCTCCCATACTGTTCAGCTGTGCTGTGACACCTTGTATGAAGTTACAGAATGAAAGAGAAGAGAAACCTCATTACCACTTTAAGCAGCACAGTCTCTGCAAGGGGCTCTTTGAGGCATCCTTTTGAAGCTCTTTTTTTTTTTTTTTTTTTTTTTTCTCAAAGGGGATTCCCACTGACACTGCATTTTGATAGTAACTGGTGGAGGTTAAATGACTTTCACAAGCCAAAAGGACTCTCCACTGATGCCAATGCTACTCATAGCCTAAACTCTTTGTCCCTATATACAGAAAGTCCACGTGTTCCTGCGATAGACTCAAGATCTTCCAGGTGATCTAGAAATATGCACATTTAACCATGTTTTTATTGTAAAGATTGAATCTGAAGGTGAAAGTGGGTTCCCTTGAACGGCCCACATCTGCCAACATGGGTAACATGGACCATTCATGTTGCAGTTTCCATCTTTACTTTAGCTCTAATGTATGCTGGTGGACCTCTGCTGCATGGTGGTTTCAGAGGTGAGTCGTGCAAGTAGGAAGACAGAATCACTTGAAGAAATCTCCTCTAAAGATTCCATCTCCTCAAAGCATCTACGCCTCTCCAGGGAGTCATTCCATGGCCTAAAGATCACCTCTGACTGCCTGTCACACACAAGACCAAAATGTCAAATTATAATGATGACAAAAATATTTTTTAAAAAAGTCCAAGCATCCGTCTTAAGTCCAGGAGGTCAGAACTCTTGGACTAATAGAAGCAATTATAGGACAAGTTTGTAACATCATACCGTCACTGGCATTTGTATTCAAGGTAGAAAATATGGTCCCTAGTTCTAGTGTGGAGAAAACTCCGGCTGGATTTTGGCTCTGATACCAGCACAGCAGCCCCAGGGGGCATAACCTCATCACAGAGCACCTTGGACTGGAACACTCCCAGTGATTACCCACTGCGGTCAAAGAGCTTCTCCCTCCTGCAGGGGAGAGACAGCATTAGACTCAGGGGATGATAGGTAAATAAACCCACATAGTTGGAAGAATAATCTCCCTATTCTGCTCAGCACTGGGAAAATCTTGGCTGGAGTTTGTGTGACCAATACTCAGCATACGTCAGTAAGACTGTGGGCTCTCTTGGGAGTCTTTACTGAGCACTAGAAATGGTTGCCCTACATAAGAAGCTCACATTTATTTGTTTCAAAACAGAGAAGGCTGAAAGGAGAGTTGTTTACTATTTTTGGCTATGTGATCAAGATACACGATCAAAGTAAAAAGGATTTATTTTTTTCCCCATCCCTAAGAGTGATAGGCAAAGCAGCAGTAAGCTAAAAGAGCAGCAAGGGAAATTTAGGCTAGACTTTAGGTAATCCTTCCTGATGAAAAGGGCAGCTAACCACTCCACCACTGAAAGACTGTAAAGAGTAAGTTAGACAAACTGATTATGAAAGGCTAAAGATTCTACCTGGGAAAAAGACAGAGAATAGGGAATGTCTTATGGCCCCTTTTTTTAAACTTCTATCAGTTTTTGTGAATCTGTTGGACTGCCCTTAGCTGCTTTAAAATGTTTTCTTTGGCAAGCCACAAAGCAAAATCCCAATGACAGTGTCAATCAGCAGAGACCATAGCTGCAGAAATTAGACATAGTGCTAGAAAATGCCCAAGTCTGGGGCTTTACAGCAAAGGAATGACAACAACAACAACAAAAAAATGGTCCTGGGATTTAAAAATTTAATTTCTGAGCCTCGATTATTCTAAAAGAGTAGTTCATTTTTTTTTGTTTTCCATTACACATATGTACAACTATTACAACTAAAAAAAAAAAGGAACAACCAAACAAGAGTACTTTTGTGCTTTATACTATTATTGTACTTACACTCATGGGGAATACAGAGATGCTACAGTGATTGCAGTGCTGGACAGAAAAGGGCATTTATTCTGAAATTATCTGAGTCACCTGTCCTTGAACCTCTCTTTCCAGGAAATCAATATCTTGTCTGGCATTATGCATACCAGATTTTTAGCTGGCTATCTTTGATGTCTAGTTATTTTCAACTCATATTGAAGTCTTATATTCACTAATTCCAGGTTTCCCCAGGTTTTCCTTTGTACAAAGCCCCTCAACCTCCCTCCCTACCCCCAACTTTTTTTTTTTTTTTTTAATATTGCTCATCTTATAAATTGTTTTCTGATTCACCAGATAGCTTTCAGACAGGTCTAGTGAAAGAACAAGAGATGGCTTATCACCATATTGACATTATCAACTCAAGTTCAACTCAACATGTTTCCAAACTACCATGATTTGTTTTCTGAATGCTTTTATTTGCAGCTTTTGCTCCTTTGGAAGAGTGGGCTTTGCCTCTCTCCCTCCCTCCAAGGGGCAGCCCTGTTTCCCCTAACACTTTGAATCTCTTCTCCTCTTCCCTGGCTATCTCAGTACCAACAGGATCTTTGTAAACATCCAAAACAGTCACCTCTCATTTCTTGATGATGTTATCTCTCTGTCTCTATCTCTCTATCCTCAGTGATTCGAGGACTAGGTCTATATCTATGAAGGTGTTCTGGAGCAGACAGCACCATCCTCAGAGCCCCAGTCCCTGAGTGCACACCGTGGACCAGGTAGTTCCATTGTAGCTTTACTCCATGGATGTTGGATGCATCTAGAGCTGGACCAAAGACAAAAAGAAGTTTAGATCACCTTAATTTAGGATCTGGGGCAGCAGTGAGGATCAGGAACATCCCTAGATCCTTTAACAACTCTAGCCATTAGCAAGTGATATGCCCTAACAGCCAGGAGAGCAAGGATGGGCTGGAGGGAGGGGCTTTGTCTCCTCCAATCCCCTTCCCCTTAGGAGTATTTTGTTGCCATGTTCCCTCAGAGACAAAGTTGATTCAGCCTTACCAAACGTACAGCTATGTTTCCTAGGCAACATACCAATGGAAAAGAAACCTGCAGTCCAGTCTCACCTTGCTCCTGCAAAGTCAAGCATTAGTTTTTCCTATTATTCTTCAAAAAAGTGGTGGCCCCTTTGCAGGCAAAACAGAAGACAAAGTAGCCACGGGCATTTAAGATGAAGCCACAAGCTATTCTTTACACAGCACTCTTCAAGCAGTATGGCTGCCAAAGTACTCTGTAGGCTCTTAGTCTTTCCTATGAAAATTAGCATCAGCTGTTAGACCTAAGCATTCAGCAACTGAATAAACCATAAGTAGTCTTCTCACTAGATATTATTCAAACTAGATGTACAATTCGCATCAGCTCCTACATGGAGGTGACAATAGTCACAGGAGGTTCATGCTGACCACTGAGGTCAAAGCAATGCACTTCAAATGTACACAGCACTGCACAGATGTTAAGCACTGTTACTAATGTGCTCCCCTTCTCCCCTTGTCTATCTCTGGAGCACCATGAAATGTATATTTTTGTAAGCTAATTAAACATGCTTCCCTGATAAGCATGATTTTTAACGTATTTTTTCTTTTCCTCTTTGACGGGTTGGAAGGAACAAAGGAGCTAAGAAAGCATCACACACAGTGATGTAATCAAGCATGGGAGAGAAAAATAAAACTCCTCCAGCAACGGGTGTCACCTAAGCAAAAGGTGAACAAGGCAGGTAGTCGATTAGCTGCTCCGGTGCTTCCTGGGCCATCTTCTTCTCCTTAGATTCATAACTTGACAGACTGTTGATTGCCCGCTTCCTCAAGAGGCAGTGCTAAAACCTGTCAAAGGAACTTGCTGCTTCTATTCTTAGCTTCCAGATCTATTGCAGGAGGAGAGGGGTGGGCTTCTTCTGTTAGCCAAGACAAAAAAGATCCAGCTGCCTGCAGGCTGATAAAAGCAAAGCTGCAATTTCCATTTATTTTTGAGTTTCATATATGCTGTGTTGGGCTGCTTCAGCTCCCAGTCACTGCAAGATTTGGCTTATATTAGCAAAGCTCACTCTGGGGGGAGTAGCTGTAGGCAACAGGAGAGCTACCACCACTTTCTTTTTAGATCACTTCCAGGCAAGAAATAACCCTCTCCGGGCAATCACAGCAGCTGTACGCCAGAAGCATACAACAGAACAGGAGAAGGTATATTTTAGAGGGTTCAGACATGGGCATGCCACTAAACTGAGGTGGTTGTTTTAGAGAGAGAAGGTGGGGATTTCTTCTTTCCTGCTTATCCAAATCAAGCTGTAGGAGAATATGAGCTACAGGGGAAGTCCATCAGTGCTCCCAGGGGTTTTCTGTTCTGGTACCCCCAGTCTAGCAGCATAGCTCTATGGAGGCAGCTGTTTACCTCCACTGCAAAATTGTGCAACTGGCTCTAGAGCAGAGCAGATCCATGCAGCCCAGGGAAACTGACAGTGCAATGCTGAGTTCTTGCAGGAAGTCAGGGCCTCACACTATCAGAATACATGATGATAAAGTTGTCTAACGATCTTCATGGGGCTTGCCCATGACCCTATGCATTTGACAACCAGGAGGAAAAACTCCTGCTGCTCCAGCCTCCCGAAGGGTGGATGCAGGTCACACATGAATGAAGGCAGCTATTTCACACTTGGCTTGCAGAGGGCACAGTGTGCGTGTCTGCAGAGAGGGGATCAGGGAGAGGAGGAAGTGAAGGAAGGAAAACTGTGTGATGGGACCTGAATCTGTCCTTTAATCATTTACAACAGTGGCTAGAACTAAATACAATTTGCTGTTTTTCTAACCTTTATAATGTCACAGAAAGATTGGAGCTTTTATCAGTGGGTGATTTGTTGCTGTTGTTGTTGTTTTGTTTTGTTTGTAGTTCTTAAGTCTTTTGTCCTCTCTCTTTGACTCCATGCAGTTTGACACTGCCTAGTTTATCTCTGAGTCCCAGGAAATCCCGCAGACTGTTTTGAGGTCACTTCGTAGATACACTGGGAATGAACAAACTAGATTCATGTGGCAATGACAACCCAAGGCATATTTGGCAGACAAAACCAGAGATATACCTACTTCAGCTAACACATGCTGTCCCTGATTCTGCTGTACAGACCTTTAGGCTATAGTAAAAGACTAAAATTTTTCCCAAGATCATTTCGGATAGAGAAGTGATGAGAATTATTCTTCATGTCTCTTGCTAAGCATGATTACAAGATATGACGCTTGCATGAAACCAGTCATGCAAAGCAATCTGGGTGTGAAAACTGCCTGTTGGAGGTATTATATTTAGATGTATTCACAGTTCAGGTTTCCAAACTTTCAAAAAAAAAAAAAAAAAAAAAAACAGAATCGATGTTCTAGTTTTGCTGAGGAAACAAGTTTTGAATCAAATAATCTAAAAAGATTTCCCACTTATTGGAGAAAAAAAATATATATTCAGAAGGGTGGAAGAACATTCTTAAAAAGTGATTGAAGGCAATGAATGGATGCAGATGCATGGTTTTATTCCTTTTCTGCTTTGGGCTCAAACACACGACCTAATATGAGTATACTCAATCATACAGAAAGGTTCCCTGAGGATACGGAGCTTGTGAATGCATCTTTTTAAGTAGGTTATGGTCACTGCCATGAGACCTGGTCACAGAATGGTTTCTTGCACACTTTGGCACAGCAAAAATAGCTCCAGGGTGCTAAAGTTACTGGCACATATTCTATCTAGATGATGTTAGGAAGGCTGATGGACTTCTTCTCCCCAGGACCTCTTATACACCTTGCAGAGGCTGGTATCCCTGTTTCTATCAGAAACCCCCTGACAGGGGCACGTATCCATCCCTGCAATGCTGTACTTACAGCTCAGTGTATCAAAACCAACCCACATTAATTTTAATTCCTGTTACTATGCCAAACTGTAAATTGAGGTAGTTCATGAATGATTCAGCTGGGAAGGCAGCTTCCAGGAGAGAGGCAAGGCAGACAGCTGTGACAACCAAACGTCTCTGACTGTCCCAGGTTTAACTTACCCCTCCAGGGCAATATTCTTATTTACTCTGCCTACTGCAGTCCTGCAAAGAGAAAACATTACTGCTTCCCCACAGCTTGCTCAGCTTTTCTCCTCCCAGGAACTACACAGAGCTGTCAGCTCACCCATTTTTTTCCTTAACCAGCTCCAGATGAAAGGAGAAAGGAAAGCTGAACAGCTTCAGCTATAGCTTGCTGGTAAGAGAGCCCAAGGGATGAGAGCTCATCTCAGCACCCCTGGCAATAATTAGTAGGGACAGGGACAAGTGAGGGCAGAGAAAAGCAGCTGAATTATCCCTGGGAAACCTGGCCAGGGTGGTATCACCAAGAGATTATCCTGAAAGCTGAGGAGTAAGACATTGTCTTTCACTTTCTTAGTCAAGGAGCAGTGAACAGAAGAAGTCGTGCTCTTTTCTCTCTATAGGGAGCATGAATAGAGGCAGGAGAAAATGTGGGACAAAGACAGGATGTTGCCTCATTGTTATATTATGTGGTTTGCAAGCTAGCTGCTCACTTCTGCAAAGAATCAATCCTGAACTGCTTTGTAAAGATTTTATCCTTAAGAAATCTCCCTCAAGAAATCACAATGCCTCATTTCCCTGTTTCCCAAATGCAAGAATCTCTGTTTCCCTCAGTATCTGAAAAAGGGAGGGCAGCTTCATCCCAGGCGGTGATGCACAATGCTTGACAATTCATGCAGGGCTCTTGGGGAGCCCTGCTACTCCCCTGATAACTCAGTGCTTGCCTGGCTCCTAATCCCTGAGACATAAAGCAGACATCCTCAAAACTACAGTGCTGGGAAAAGCTTTTGCTGTAGGGGATCCAAGAGTTCATCAGTACCAGGGGCCAGTTCTTCAGTAGTTGTATGGAGTCCAGCAGCCTGGGGTTGTTCATGGACTCTCCTTGGTTTCCTAAGCCTTAAGCAAAATGTGAGGCAAAGGTAGGTACCCAAGGAGTGCCCCAAACTAAGTACCTGACAAGGTCATGCTACTTCTGAGTCAGTTCTGCAGTATAGCAGGAATCTTTAAAACCAGTGAAAAACTGAGGGAAGCCTCAGAGTTTACTTAATTTGCATTGTATCAGTTTATAACTACCTCAGAGGGGAGGATATAGCCAGAATTGTTGTTTCTACCATTAAGATAATACTGGCTTTGCATAGCAATAAGCAAAGAGTGAAAGAAAAAGAAAACAAAGTTATACAGTTGTGCTATGTCTCTTGCAGTTTAACAAAACAATCTTCTGTTTGAGCTCATGAACATTTACTCTGCATATATTTTACGGGCTTTCGGTAACTCTTCTCAGTCAAAGTCTTTTTCAGCACATATGGGTTTCCAAAAATAGTGAAACCAATTTGCTTTGAAAAGCAATAAATCCGCTAAAGGGCAGTTTTATTTTCCTTTAGGTAATGCACATCTTTTTTGCACAGCAGGATCCCAAAACACAAAGCCCACCAATTGGAGACAGGGAGACACAGCACACTAAAACTAGTTAAAAACTCTGTGACATATTTTGAAATCTCAGAGGAGCCCAGCCTCGAACATCTTACAGCAGCTATTCCCAACTATTCAAGCTCCTGCCAGCACTTAAGCAAGAATGAGCAATCACCATTTTTCCGTCTGTATCTCTATTAAACAACAACGAAAAATGTTTATACATCTGACAAGTTGTTTGTAGATGTTTCATGGACAGCATATTTGACGATGAATAAAGAAAATCAGGTCTGCCAAGAGTTCTGATGAGCAAGACAATCAGAAACCTTCCACTGCACCTTATGTGTTGCCCCCTTCACCTCTGCCTGCCCTCACATCAAGTTCAGCTTTCATGAAGAACTCATGAAAGTTTGTGTTTGTGTTTTCTCTTGCTGCCATCTCCAGGAGCTAAAGCCCAAATCTGTAATTTGGGGACATCTGTGGTCTAGGTGTCACATCCAGTTGGCTGAGGATGTCAAGAGCCAAAAAAAAAAACCCTGCAGTCTGAGAGGGAAGTCACCAAGAGCTTGCCAGTGGGAAACACAAGCGATGAGATCCTACTGGCAGGGTAAGGTACCTAAATGTAAGCATGGTCTGTTAGTGTCAAGATCTGAGCTACATGACTAAATTCTAATTGTAACAGGTGAAGAGACAGATTCATGTCAGGCTCCACAACATCAGCTCCTGGGTCCATCGGAGACACCAAAGGGTAGCCACAATGTCTGCACAGGGCTGGCCAATGGGATGTGGGACTTAGGGGAGACCTCAGCACCGTGGAGGGAGGCAGGACATTACACCACAATAACCCTGCATCTGAGCAGCTGAACCTTGCCCCTACTCAATCCAGTCAAAAAAGTCAAGGTAGTTCACCTACAGGAGACACCAACATGTGGCTTGAAGAATAGTTCTCCTGATCCCATTAGCTGTATTGACAGTATGGTCCATTGACTGTAACGGGACCTTGGCTGCAAGGTTCTTATGTAGAGAACTACATTTTGATGTGCTAAATTGGAGTTGGATCCTACCCTGAAAATAGCCATGCATGTGAATTCCTACTCAGTTCTGGAGCATAGGTGCCTCCATCCTCTTGGGAGCAGAGTGTATGTCCTCTGCAGAAGGTACATATATATAACTAAATAAGGTCCAGTTTCCTTAAACCGATGATGAGGATGGTGTAGGTGTTCTTCTTCTCCAAAGTAGTTCCCATGCAGAGCCAGGCATGGAAAGGCCAAGAAAGGCCAAGAAGGTCTTTCCTGTTGACAACTGCGCTGAGAACTCCTGTGGCAAAAAGGATCTGATTCCTGATCTGGAATTGTGGGGTTGGGGCTTTCTTGACTTTGTTTGTTTTTCAAAGGAGGGGTTGAGTTGGTTGTGGATTGAGGAGGGGGGGGAAATAAAAAAGGAAAAAGAAAAAAAGACATCATCAGTCCCTGAAACTGGAACCAATGTCTGACACGAATTTTCTCCCCAAGTGACTGGAGGGGCTAGAAAGCTTGGCTCTTACCCTCTGTCAGCAGTAACCCTACCTTCAATGTGCTGCAGTGGAAAAAGAAGATTTGCAGGCTACTCCTTTCCTGGCCTTACTGCATCCTGGTCCCATGCATCCCACATTCACAGTTACACAGTGAGGAGGAAAACCTGAGGGAGCTCGTTGCTGCTTAAGGATCCCTATCTGAAGAGACTACCACGATATGGAAAATGTGTGTTTGCTTCCAAGGGGATTTCTGAAGCAAGCAAAGCCCTAGTCCATATAAGGACACAATATCCCCCATTATAAACAGAGCATAGCATGTAAATAGGGTCCATGGAGTAACATTGCACTAAAGTAGTATCCTGTAAGGATATTCAAATATTTGAATTACTATATTCTGAGAACCACTTTATAGGATCTGGAAAAGCTTCTCCAACCACTGCATCATTCCAGGCTACAAAGATGGCTTTTATATCAGTATCAAAGGCTGACAGAAATGGCACCTGCCATGGGAGGTCTCCATGGATGAGGTCTGCACCACTTTCAGCCAGGACAGGTCTGCCTGGATTCCTTCCAGGACATTAAAAATCTTCTAAATTTCAGCAACAGCTCTTGTCATCCACAGCATTTTGACCTGCCCTCATTGTGGGTAGATATTTTATTACTATTTGATAGCTGTCACAAGAAATCAAACTCTGTATATTAACAAGAGACTTACAGTAAGTTAAATATCAATAGATTAATAAAATATGATGGATAATGATTTCTAGTTAATATAAGCACTTGTAATTTTATTCCCTGTTTTAATAAAGTCCTCAAATAAATTTGTGATGTGGGTGTGTATACTAAATGCATGTTTTCTGCTTTCCCTCCCCTGCCCCACTTCTAAAAACACTGTCTGGTGACTGCTGCATGGTGGCAAGCTCCTCTGCATATGGAAGCGAGTGCTCACTGGTTATCACAGCCTGACATTCAGCAGCTTCGCTGATGTGTAGATAATGTCAGCCTGGAAAGGTGGCAGGCAGCATCTTGTCCAGCCTTCCCTGTGGTGAAGCAAAGATAAGCATCTCCAGCTGTCAAAAACCTTCTCCTTCCTCCTGTATGCAAAACTTACATCCCATTTGTGGCAGCTGTGAATGAGAGATATGCCCTTGGTTTAACATGCTTTGCAGTTAATCCTCTCCAAAGTGTATTCTAAAGCCAACTGCAGTAACTCAGTATATTAAGGGATTTGGTCAGTGACCATATTTTAATGGCCATCAGATTGATGATGCACCTCTTTATATTGTAATTCTCCTGTGATACTTATGCATGCACTGCATGTACAAGCAAAAAAGGAGGGGGGGATTTAATAAATCCAGGGATCTGAGAGAAATACAGAGCTGGCCAGGAACAAAACATCCAGCATTTCATTAATTTTTATATCATTAACTATCTCAATTTGCAGAATTAAGCAGCTTATACTTGTATTGAAGGAAATGATGTATGATGGTTAATACTTTAAGTGCTCTATTTTAAATAGCACACGATGATAGAAGCTGCAACTGTAGTACCCAGTCTGGACACTGGCCTGACACAATGTGAGGTAGTGGGGTGTTGCAAACCCAGAAACAAAAAGAAAACAAAACAACAAAATATCACCACCATCAAAAAAAAAAAAAAAAAAAAAAAGGAGAAAAGTCCTTGCTGAACAGACCTTGGCATATTTGCTGCTTGCATTGCCCCAGCACCTGGACCAGACACATTTGCAGTATATAAGCCCAGACCACCTGTATGCAGCAGCTGGAAAGCAGCAGCTGGATTTTAAACTCTGCCAAGCACAGTTATGGTCAACAGCACAAAGGCACATGGAGTTGCCATGCTGGTACTTGGGCCTACGTGGGCTGGGGGAGAAACAAATCCATGGAAAATCAGTGAGATGAAAGAAACTGCATCTGACTTCCGGATCTAAGAGCTGCTTGCTTTTTTTGGTCACTACAATAGCTGGACACTGATTGCTCATGAGTATTTCAGTGCAATCTGGCTACAAACACAATGACTCTGAGCTGCTCCCCATGCTCACCCCACATCCTGGCATGAAGTGAGAAGACCTTAAATCCCTTGGAGCAGGGGGATACATCTTTCATTTGAAGACCACCAAGTCTGACTCCTAGCATTTCAGATGTGTCTCACCAGGGTTGAATCACCTCCACTGACCTGCTAGTGATTATCTGTCTAATGCAGCCCAGGGTGCTCTGATCCTTTTTGCCATAAGGGCACATTGATGGTTCATGTCCAATTCGGTGTTCACTAGGACCTTTCTCCTGCAAAGCTGCTTCTTGGCCACTTGGCCCCAAGCATGTGCTGGTGCCTGGGGTTGTTCCTACCCAGGCACAGGACTGCATTTCCTCTTGCTGGACTTCACGAGATTCCTGTCAGCCCATTTCTCCAGCCTGTCCAGGTTCCTCTTGGTGGCAGCATGACCCTCTGGTGTATCAGCCACCTTGAAAGTAAATTTACAGTTCTGGGAAATTTACAGATGAACACCCATGGTCTGAATTGCCTCAGGTGTGCAAGCATGGAGACCATGCCCTGAGTTTCTTCTGTGTAGCTTGCCTTAAACTGTTAATATCTGCTTTGCAACTACATGTCTGAAACCGTATTTCAGCTGAACTACCTGCTGTGTGGAATCTAATCACTATTTTGTTGTGAGACCTGATGGATAAAGCAGAAGTCACACTCCTACCTCCAACACAAATGCTTGCCTCCCCCATCCTTATGTCTGCTCAGGCCCAACAAACATCAACTGTCTTACACTGCTATTTCTACTGGTAGCCACCAAAAATCAGTATGAAAAAGAAATTAGTGGAAAAAATTCAGAATCTGATAATTTTAGGAATGTGCTACTAATATGGGTGTATTTTTAAAGCAGCTACATTTGACTGAGTTCATGCAGACAGAAAGGAAGGTAAATAAAAACAGTTATTTTGTTGGCATTCTGACTGTCTGTTTTACCTTTCTGCAGGCAATAATGGGTTGGTTCTACAGCAGGTTTTCCCTAAACACAGAGGATTTCGAATGAACTTTTACTGCAGAGGGAATAAGTAGGAATAATGGCAGGAAAACAAAACTGCAAATGTGTCTGGAGAAAAGCTCAGGAGAATGAGGAATCTCTAATCGCATCCCTGTCAGCTTGGTTGCTCACAGCTCAGGCTGCAGGACGGTGCTCTCTAGGTATAATGGAGGTCTAAAAATAGCTGCATCATTATATAACTCAGCAGCAGTCTCATTCCCTTTCTAAATATAGGCTGCAGCAAAGGACAGTCTGGTGATATGTTGCTACTGATACCAATTAATAGCATGACTCACACTGCCCAGCTAATAAAAATGAAATGTGTGCCTTGGAGGGACCGTACTGGATAGAGCATATTTATAGGAGAAAAAGACCCCATATTAAATTTGATTCTGTAACCAGTGGAGGAGAAACTAAAATCTAAGTGATTTCATAATGCAGGGGAATGTTACATTATGATTCTCTATCATAATAACTTCAAAGAAATGGGGAACTGTCATTAGTGAAATGTTTAATGTCTTGTGTTCTGTTCATAAAAATGTGTTTATTGCCTTTGAGTAATTAAAGCAGACTCATTTTGCGGTTCATAATAATCTTTCATTTCACAGGTTAACTTGGCTGGCATTCAAGGAACAGGAGCTCAGAGGTGGTCACATTCACTTGAGACACAGCTGCAGAGTTCCTGTTGTCAACAAGGGTTGCACATGAGGGACAGTATTCCGTAACATATAAACATTCTTTATGTAAGAGCTTTGAGATCAATGCAGCAAATTGCATCCAACACACCCTTTGCCCTTCAAACTTTAATTGTCACAAATAGCAAGGCATACAGACACTTGTTTAGTCACGCTGACTGTGTGCCCCTCTCATCCAGTCTGTGCAATCAATACTGCCATTTCTCACCCAAGGATTATACATCCACCTTTTGCATTTCCCATTTGGCTGCTGTTTCTGGTGGCGCTCTTGCTGTTGTCTTCAGTTTGTTACCTGGGGAAGGCAAATGTCTCGCTCCAAGCTGTGAATTTAACTTTGATGGCAAGCTCTGCAGAGAAGTCCTCTTATAGTTCAGGACATTGGTCTTTGCTCTGGAATGAAAGACAGCCTTCTGCAGTGAAGTTCAGCATCATTTTGTTCCATTGCCTTGATTGATCTATCCATGCTTTCACGTTTTCCTTTACAAACAGCTCAGTTGTCTTCCAGGGGTCTCCTTGTGAGGAGTAAAGGTCCTGAATTGATGTAACACCTGTTACTGGAAATAAATTGCTTGGGGAATTGAAATAACCCTTCTCCACCCTTTGCGTTGGCTGGGGACAGAGGGAGGGCAGCTGGTCTCAATGCTCAGTGGCAGTGGGGCTGCTCGTTTGCTGCAGTATGGGCCTAGCGCTGCACAGCTGCAGTCCCAGCAGCCACAGGAGCCCTGCTGCTGCACCCCTGCTGCATCTGCACATCTCTGAGGTGTTCCCTTGTCTCCCCTCTGTTGGCAGTGGGGCCAGAAAGGCATTTCTGAAAGCATCCAGCTGGTGTTACTTCCCAGTAGCACTGGTATAACCCAGAGACAAAACCACACCAACCCCTGTGACTCCCAAGTGCTTTGGCCACTGCATCATCTTGAGCTTCCCCTGAGGTATTTTATGCACTGCTGTAAGGACAAAATGCTGCTCATACCCATTCTAGGAAGAGCCTCTTCAGGCTCCAAGCTCTATGGTTCAATAGTAAATCGACCATTTCCTCACAGCATCGCATAGCATTTTGATGACAAGAATCTTATTAGGTTAGCAAGCACCAGAGAAGGAGTGTTGTTAAGATCCCTTTTGCACAACTTTTCTGACTTTTCCCAGTCTCTTTTTTTTTTTTTTTTTTTTTCAATCAGGTAGGTGTTCAATTTTCACCTCCAGAACCAGAATTGTCAGTAAATCCTAATTTAAACAATTTAGCTGAGTTTCCCAGCAAAACAATATTTTTTTCCCCTTTTCCCTGAGGGTGTAGAGCTCTGCTCCAGCTGCTTCCCTCTGACAGATCTACAGTAATAAAAATACATAAATAAATAAATAAAACCACAAACCTTTGGCTTTCAAACACAAATCTTTTGTGACAGATTAGACATGGAGGAATAACCTTCCCGGCCAGAGGAGTCAGGTATTTATCTGCAGGAGTGCACAGCACTATTCAGCAGAGACACGGTACCAGCAGCTTGATCTGGGTCATGTGAGTAACCTTAAAACCTTTAAAACCCAGGGAAATGTTAAAGCAAAGCTTGAAGAGAATACACTTAGACAAGCTTTATCTGTCAGGAAGGTTTCTGCACCAAGAGCCTGGTCTCTGCCACACTGTCTCAGTGTCCCCACTGCCCCAAGCACCCACTCACAACAAAGGCAGCACCATGGGCACTGGCAGCCTGAGGCTGCCAAACGCCACACAGAATGTCTGAAAACACCAAAATATGGCTTGGGGGTTTTCTAGGCTCAAGAGCTATCATGAACCTGAAAGCCACCGCGTAGTAAGGCAGGGCAAAAAAAAGCACCTGCCTCGCAAAAAGTTGCACACATCAAGATTTTCTGTGAAATGACATCTTAAACTGGTGACAATTCTGCATGGGACAGTAGGAGGGGACTGTCCCTAGATGCCTCTATCAGGTTTGGATGGGCCAGAAGAGTTTCTAACCCTCATGGATACCCAGGCAGAAGATGCCTGTGGGCTCTCTCACTCCCCTCTCCCTGTCTGTAAAACTCCCAGCCATTGGCACCCACACCACCTTGGTGAAGCTGCTGGGGCTAATTTATAGACTCTTCTCCAGTTAATTACTTTGGAATGAGTAAGCAATCATTAAAACCCAGGCCTTTTATTGATAATTTGCAAATGGAGGCAAAGGTTCAATCCTTGGAATTGATCATTTTTTACAGCCACTTTCCCCGCTGCCATACAAAACACGTCATTTGGTGCTTGGATCATCTAGGTTAGAACTGCATCTAGGAAGAAAATATGCCTCCCTGTGGTATGCTGTGAAGAAATCTTGTCTTTCCACAAAGCAACTGAAAGAGGAAAGGAAAAGAAGAAATATACTGCCTAAAAATAATTGTGCTCCTGTGGAGAAAATAATATTATTGCATTACTAGCTGCAAGGAAAAAGGCTAAGGTACAGGAAAGTATGGTGATCCAAGCTTTATAAGCATGGCCTGGAATATGCTGAATCTTTCAAGTTAATATACAAAGAGCTAGGCCAGAATAAACAGATCCATGAAGCTTAAATAAAAAAATAAATAGAAAATCTGGCTTAGTAAAAGCTAATCTACTGAAGCTGGGAACTGTATATCCTTGCGCATCCCTCTGTCTCACCTGCATCCACCTCTGCCTCCAGGTCCCCTCCAGGTGTGAAAGCCTCTCTCAGCTCCTGCCCTGCTTTTAGCATCATGAGCCAGGACCTTGTCTGACCCTGAGGAACCGAGAGCTTAGGGGGGTTAACACGATGAGCTGACAGACAACATGACTGTGCTACCTTTTCATGTGACACAAATCCCTTGCATCCCCTTTTATCTGATTGAGCACTGGCATAGGAGAGTGTGGAAGAAAAGCAGACAGGAAATAAACAGTGGAGCTCATTGTGAGGATGCCTGAAAGGCTCTTGAAGGCTGCAGGCAGTGTACCACTGTGTTAGCTGTGTTACATGGGCAGGTCAAAGTGTTTTCATGTGCTCTCACCTATCCTGCATGACTCTTCACATTGCAGTCATGGCAGCATCCCACCTGGAGTCATTGCACCTCCTGGCATTTTTCTGTTGATGCTTCTCACCACTTACCCACCCTCTGCCTTGCTTACTCTGTGGATGGTCTCACACTGCCCTCCACCCAGAACATCCCCCTGCAGCTCTCCAGCCAACGAACCCCCACTCCCAAACCCAGTCCCAGCAGGGTAGCAAATGGTGCCATATATGAGTGAAGATAAGGGATGCCATGCAATCTAAAGTGAAAGCTCTGAACATCACATTTTCCTTCTGTGCTTAGAAATGGAATTTCTCTTTTTTTTTTTTTTTTTTTTTGGCAAAGAAAAGACAACAGTCTCAATGCTTCATGTACCAAAATTAATACAGTAGAGACCATGTGCTAAAAGGCTCTAACAAGACAAGCAACCTTAGGAAGGTAAAGCTGACCATATTTTCTTCATGAGCAAACCACTATCACAGGTTTTGGAATGTGCATTTGAATGACGGATTTAAAACATTTGATGTAATGGAATGAACTGTAAATAGGTGGCTCATTAAATGGATATATGCTATGCCAAATCCACTGCTAGATCTAAATCAAGGTTTAGTTTATTGTAATAATAACAACAAAACCAGAAGCTCTAGCATACATTTGGAGTTTGGATATACTAATGCTATAAAGATGCCGCTAATGCTTGCACTGTAAGATGGTCCTACACTGTACAGATTATGCATTGAAGAGAGAAGAAAAAAGGAATAGTTAGGCAAAGAATTTTCACTTTTATGATATGGCTGAGGAAAAGAGGCACATATTATATTTATTTTATGGCTGAGGAAAAGAGTGATTAGCAGGCTTGCCCATAGTACCACAGGGAGATTGCTGCAAAGCCTAACCAGACATAACAGGGTCTGTTTGTCCCTGACCACACGCTCTAACTGCACTGCCATCTTTCTTCAGTGATGTAAATAGCTTATTTTAAAAGTATATTTTCATTGGCATCCACTTAGTTAACAGACACCCCAGTTCTCATGGCTCAATCACATATAAAAGTTGAATGACCTTTGTTCTTCTGGCAGAGATGAATATTATGGACATTACTGTATAAGTACATTGATATTAGTAACAAAAAAATCACTTACATGTAGTCTTCAGGACCTGAAAAGAACATTAGGAAAATATCACCATTAACTCTATGTGTTCTTATACTGGCAGGTAATGGGCCTGTGCATCTGTACAATACTTCTGTAAAAAGCATGAGATTAAAAGCATCAGTAATCTCCCTGACATACAACAGAAATGTAATAATGCAGGGCACACTGTTCATCTGACTCCAAGTGACTACAGTCAGAGGTGCACCCTGTGTAAAGACACTGCTGCATTTTGCATTTGTTCCCTGGTGTTTTCCCTTTGCTGAGGAATTCTCCTTCATTGATGTGGACAGAGCACTCACTGCCTGCTCAATTTAATTGAGAAAAATCCCTTTAATAACAGACTGTAGCAGGATAAATCTTCCTTTGTGCCAGTTGCTTTGTTTACATAACCCTGTGCTAACATTTCTGGTGCTTATGTATTTTATCAGAATATTCAACATAGAATGAATGTAACATCGGGTGCAAGAATAGCAAATAAAGTAATAATGCATTAATTATTAACTTTTGCCTAAACTGCATCCATGCTCCTTAATGATCATCTGGTTAAGTTAGGAGGATAACAAAAAAACGTGATTCCCTGGGGTTTTATGAGCATCTGTTAAGGGAAGGAGTGATGGCTGGGCATAGTGAATGAAGCAGCGGGAGAGGGACATGATGCTCTGTGTGATCTGTGCTCCTATTATAAACCAACAGAGGGTAAAACAACTACTTCTCTGCAGGAACCCAGGAACTGCCCCAGGAATACACACACCCAGACCCTATTTTATGTTGCACAGATCCTGTATTATGTTGCAGACAGAATCTTTTCATGAGCCTGGAAAACAGCTCTCCCAGGGATTTCCTACTTTCTAAAGCCTAGCCATGCGGGCACTACTAACAATTGTTGCTCTCCACAGATGAGGCCAAATCGTGGCTTACACCAAATTTAGTGTCGAGACTGTGTTGCTTTTTTGTGGTGCCAGGTTTTCCTCCTGAGCTTCTGTTTTTGCCCCCCGCATGCTCCTAAGTTGCAGGAGCAGTATCTGATATTGATGCCCCATAGTAGACTGACAGAAGATGGGCCCGGAAATGGTCTCTTCTCCCACGGGGATTTTACCCCACCTCTACTTTCTCATGTTAGCTGGCTACAGTATTTGTAAAATAAAATTAATGGCCCATGTACAAGTGATCCCAAGTCTCATCCAGACAGGTGGTTTTGGCAGCACTCAATTTGAACATCAGGGGTCCTGCTAACCAGTTTTCAGCTTCTAGGCCTCTCCAGGAAGAGCTAAGCCACTGTCATCTTGTTATATGTCCCATATACAGAGACTCTAGTCAGGTAAAAATACAGTTTTTCATCTCAGAAGAGATGCCATCTCTCTGTGGCTTCAGCAAAAAGGCACAAGTGACAGATGAAACAAATCTGGACAGAATAGAGACAAGACAAGGTGACAACAGAACTCACAGTTTCTTCCATTTCGCAAACTGCTCTGAGAGCTGGTTGTGACCTCTTTGCAGCACCTACCACACCTCAATCAGAGACTTCAGGGGCACCACTTGTGTTCAAAATATTAGTCAGATGAGAATAATGCTTATCATATTCTTGTCCTAAGTTTCCTAGCCAATCTTCCTTTTGCAGCAGATGTCTCTTCTTTCATGAAATTGTTATTATATTTTCTCTCTTACTAGTCATAATTGTACATAAATCTTTATCACAGAAATTTCCTACTCTAGTGAGACCACTTTCTGCAATGTAAAGAGCTGAGAAACACATTACATTGTTAGTCAAAAGGGCAGGAGGAAAAAAAGATTTGAGATTTCTAACTTAATTCGAGCTATTCTGTGCTTGTGTTCTGTGATAACGTTAAAAGTAAAGTGTGGGTGGATACTGGTTTTATAGTGCATGAACATCTCCAGGCCCTCTTCCCAACAACACTGCAATAATTCACTTGCTGTACAAGCTGCCATGCAGAGAATGACATTATGTTCCAAACCTGTGGGGGAATAAAAAATAAAAAAAATAATAAAAAAAAAAGTTAATAAGGAAATATGTTTTCTTCTGTTTGTGTCAAGGCTTGAACACCAACTGATTTTTCAGAGAAGTCAAAAGTAATACATATCTCTTCAGTGTTTTGAAATCCAGGTCCACCAATGCTTTTTCTTTGTAACTGTGGCAAACACCGCTTCCAGGGTTCCCAGGACATTTTTCTTCTGTTGCAAGTCAGGTTGCTTCATTATTTCTAATGGGAAAAAATAATTGCTGGGGGTGTTGGGCAGCTGGAGAAAAATCAGATGGTAGCATTTCTCTACCATCTTCAGAAAGCAATCTAATCATTCATATTTGCAGAAGCCTGGAGTTTTAGATTAGCATGCACATCCAGAGAGGAACAGAGAGATCTTGCAGTCGGAGGGCAGTGCAGCTTTGTATGAGGTAATGCCAGTGAACTGGAGACAAAAACTTTGTACCAGAACTTCTCCCTCTTTAGATGTCATTTGGATTCCCCATGGTACCTGAGTCTTTTCTTTGGGTAATATGTGCTGCAATGTGGGCCAGAACCAGAGTGGCTGGGTGTCCACTACAATAAAGCTCATGCTGATTTTAAAGCTAGGATTCCCTGTGTGGATGGTTTGCCGTTTGCCCATGCAAACTGCTGCCATGTTAGATCAGACTGTCAGGAAGGAACATGTATGGTTGTAGCTAAACCATAAAATCAACTACTTGCTCTTTCAGTTGTTCTATGCATAGTGCACCCTCCAGATTTTAGTGCCTTTAAAATGGTGCTAATTCAAGGTTATACTTTGAAATATGCATTTCTTCTTTAAAGGTTTTTCTCTTTTCCAGCTAGGTGGCATGACACGGCCAACAAATCTCTTAATATTCTAGCCTTTACCACACAGCTTTTCCAAACAAGGTCATACAGAACAGATGAAAAACATATAATTAATAATTATCAAGACCTGCTGCTTTGTGGGCTTCAAGTCCCTGCTCAGAAATTAGAACCAAATGATTTCAGGCTTTAAAAAATGTAGTTAAAATATTCAGTGTACTTAAGTTAATTCCTCTGAGGCAGTGCACCAGCTCCATTAGCTCCTGGCATGTCCTTTGTTTGATGCTAACACCTATTGCACACCTCAAATCACAGCAGTCAGACATTGCACTTACCTCACCCTCCACACAGGATGAAGTATCTTTCCAGATCCCCATGCCTTGTTTCCTTCACCCTCTATACATTAATGCCAGTTGATCTAGAACACGTAGATTAGGCAAAGCAATACAAAAAGGAAAGAGATCTGGGGCAACTAACTGTAAAAATAATTAGAGCAATCCTAGTCGCATTAGGAATTCTAAAAATTGGTTTCAATTCAGATTGGAAAAAGGGGAAGCTAATAGGTAAAGTAAAGCTTTATCACAGGCATTTCTAAATAACATGATTGAAATGGTATAGGATGATGTTTAGTATCAGAGTCCAAAAGTTAGCCAGTGAATTGTTAAGTATGCACAGATTTTGAGACAAGGATGTATCTCAGCTAACTTTGTGCTTAATTCTGTCTATTTATTTGTCCCACATTCCCCTGCAAAACCCAGTAGTTTATAATTCTATAAGGAACTATTTTATAGGTAAAAGTGTTTGTATAACAATTTAAGACTTCATAATTTATCACTGACTTCCAGAAAGAAATTTACTTTGCATTTGGAAACTGAAAAACTTGGAGTATATCCCATAAGAACGAGATGGACCAACACAGTTATGGAGACGCACTCTCTGGGAAAATCTGTCCTCTGCATGGAAAGGAGGACTCATGCCTCTGATTTTATATGTTTCCTAATCAAATATCATGTTTGTTCTCTGCCCAGAGACAAGGTCTGTGTTTTGTTCAACAGTACTTCAAAGCCATCTACTTTCTCTTAGTAAAACAATAAATTAATGACTCTTAAATTGTGACATAAACACTTTCAACCACAAAAATAATTATTTATGTTCTTCTGAGGAATTATAAAAGGGAATCAGATTAAGAACATTTATTACATAAATAAAAAGTAAGAGTGTACCCAAACATCTGTCACCAAACTGAATGTTTCTGCAACCCAGATCCATTTGTTAATTGTTCCTCTTTGAATGCTGGCTAGAATGCAGCTGTTTAAGTAATTTCTGAAGTAGCATCTCTGTCATTGACAGACATCTGTGCAGGATCAGTGATGTGCAGAAACTATTCTATTTATAGAGAGGCAATCATCCCTTTCTCTTCTTCCCTCCTCCCACCCACAGTTCTTTGTAGTGATATCAAGAGAGTCTCAAACCTGGTATTATTTTCTTTTGAGCTGAAATACACCCATAAACTTTAGTCAAGAACAAGCAAGTCAAATAAAGTAAGGATTTTTTTTTATTTTTTTTTTACGCTGAGAAATATTTTTAGATGCCAACTGTAGAGATTTCCTAATGCTAGAAAAGAGGCAGGATTTGTTGGAGAAAAAAAAAAAAAAAAAAAAAAAGAACAACAAAATAGCATCTAACAAAGAGTACAACATCTATTATTTATTATAATAATCTGTCAGTAAAGGTCCAAAGTAAAATATGACTTTGGAGATGAAACAAAAAGAAGTAGCTTTTTTAAAAAATATATTTATTTATTTATTTAATTATTTTATTTGTGAATTAATTTTATTGAAATATAGCCTTTACATAAAATAATTTTTTGGGATGGTGGGAGAAAGCTTTAGTTCTTTCCAACTGCTCAGGCTTCTTAAAGAAAAAAATAATAATCAGTATGTTTCACAGATGAAAAGCAAATATAATGTTTTGTGAAGAGTCCAGTTCTCCTTAATTATCCATGGCTTTCCATGGAGCTAGTATGCTCCAGTTCTACTGCAAGCATATTGTTTCATAATCTTATCACATAGCAGTTCTTGTGTTCCAGCCCCAGAATAGCTGGATTTGATTGAATGCTGCATAGGAAAAGGAATAGGAAAGCTCTTGAAAAACTTTGTAATGAAACATATACTAATTATAGTATTATTTAAGAGCAAAATGTTTCAAAGTGTACTTTATTTTACACTTTGAGGGACTATTCAAATATTAAAGATCATATATTATTCATTTATGAAGAAAATGAGGTATTAGTCTGAAATGGAACATACACAGCAGGGTAGACAACTATGTCATGACATACTTCTTTATTCCCCTCTTTTGCCACTGAAGAAGGAGCTATGAATTTTAAGGCCTTCTAGCTAGTAACTGTCCTGTTTCCAACAAACCAGTGCTCAACAGGAGGTTTCACATAGGAAATGTCTTTAACACTTGACTTTACAGGTCCAATGTGAAGGGAAATTAGTTGTGGTTCTGCTTACCATTGTCTTCAGAGTAGTATTTTTACCCAACTTTCTACATTGCCTGAAATTGTCTCTTTGGTCCAGAATAGTAAAGAATCTTCTTATGACTTTGTGGAAACGTACTGTGTAGCGTGGATCTCATGGCTTTCCTGAGCCTCAGCAAAGGACATTGCACAAAACTAGTTATTTTTTCCCGAATATATTCAAAAGTTTAATTTACACCTGTGTTATACATGTGCTGACTTTTAATGTGGCTATCCTAACAGCCACAACTTTCAGTAGGAACATTTCAAAATAATATAAGAAAATTGCAGTAATTGAGGGATTTAATTTTTTTTATAAACTGCTATTCTACAAAATATCTTGGTTCAGTTATGTCAATGTTACTATTGGAAGTATGTAAAATATAGCCTGCTTATTAAAATGACCATCCACTATACAGCTGAAAACCTTTCTGCTGCACAGATGGGGCAACCTGTTGTGTTTTCCTTTCCTAACAATGATATCACAACATTTAAAAAGTACCCTATGGGACCAGTTCAAAACTAAACCTACAGTAAAAGACAGTACACCACCTGACTTTTCTGTAGACTCCCTCCTTGTTATTTGTGTCAAACATTTTTGAGTCTCATGCAAAAAGGCTCCATTCTACAGCCACCTCTGATCACTAAAACATTGGAACTGGACTTGCTAATCCCACCAAGATATTACATCAACCCACAGTAAAGAATGATTCCTCTTTGCAACACTGACAATGTATCCAGCAAACTGACCATTACTCCCCCCAAAAAAAAGTTTGCAAAGCCCAATGTGACAACCTTTCTTGGGGGTAAGGTTGACTAAAAGTACTAAAAATGTTTGGGCACTGCTTTGCAAAGTCTAAAGAGATACCCGGACAAATGCACTGCTCACAATTACTACTGCTCACAAGAGAGACAAATGTAGAGCCCCACCAGACACCTACTATCTTAAAAGCATTTATTACAACAAAATATTAAGGGCAGCTAGACTAAAATGCTGATATACCCCTAAGAAACTATACAATTTCTTTTCTGCTTTGAGACAAGACTTGTCATTTTGCCTGGTCTGTTGGAGGGCTCTAAATTCATACAGCCAAAAGACCACTTCTACAGGCTTAGCGATAGGTCAGTGTATTGAAGAGACATGGAAAGGAAACAAGGCCTTTAGCCACAATCAGTATTTTAAAACTCTGCCTTTGATACAGGATTACTGAGATACATTGGAAAAAAAAGTTACATGAAAGCTATGTCTATTTCACTACCTGTGCCCATGCTGTTGTTGCTGAATTTAATTTAATGGATCAGGGCACAGTATTAGGGTTTATGTAGTCCCCAGCTGGTATGCCCACATGGCATAGCACATCACAGACAGAGTGCTGAGACCCAAAGTAGCATTGCCCCAGCAGAAAGAGCATCAAAAACCATCTTGCAGGGAGGAGCTTGAGGCTGAACTCTGTGATAATGTGCTCACCTACATCAAACTTTTCCTTTTACTGAAGCATTTCACAGCTATAGTGCTTGTCAGTGCCAGATACAAATGAAATGCAAGATAATCAGGATGGAGATTAGTAGACAACTGGCCAAGGGTTGCTTCTTAAATTCAGTCAAGCCTTTGCATCTTTAAGCAGACAGCTTCAGGTTTTAAAAGCAAATATGTAAAACTAAGACCACATTCATGTCCCCTGCAGCAGCTGGAAACTCTGCCCTTTGCCCCACCCAGGGAGGCTTGTCCTTCTGGCAGGGAGCAGAGAGAACCTCATTTAAACAAACTGCTTGGTTTCCCATGAACATCTGCTCCACAGCAGGCCAGGAAAGTGCCACACCACTTCCAAAGGCAACTGCACTTGCTCATGATGAAGGACAAAAATCTGGTTCAATGCACTGTTCTTTGTACAGCTCACTGTTTCTGTGTACAGCTCTCTCTGGGCTTCATGTCTTTTCCTCCTAAATGATGAGGCCACAGGTGTATTTGGAAGCCAGAGGGTAGATAAATGAATTTGCTGTCTCCTTTTTTTTTTTTTTTTTTTTTAAGTTTGTATCAAATTTACTTTATTTTTCCAACAATCCCAAGGAGGAGTTTACTAGCTGACCTTTCTTAGATGTGTTGTTACATGTCTGGAAATAAATATTAGAGCTATTAGATCTTTCTTTATTTTTTTTCTTTTTTTTTCTTTTTTTTTTCTTTTTTTTTTGGTAGCACTTTGATGTGTGGGAGCTGAGAGAGATAAGTGATGTAGGTTTGCTGGACTGGCACAAACATAACTGGGTCACAATTTATGACTCAGACCATTCGTGGCAGATTGAACACTTGAAATGCCTGATGATTTATTGCTGATGTAAATTGTGATACTCAGTGTGCCATTAGCAAAGCCATTATCTGTGTCGTGAGAACTTAGGATCAATATATGTCAAGAGAGACAGAAACAATGTTGTGAGCTTGCTGATACAAATGGTTTTGGGAAGAAGCACTCTAGGGTGTCGTTTGACATAGCCCTTTGAGAATTTTGAGGACAGCATTTTTATGAGTGAAATTCCTCAAATCATGTGACTATGTCCTGTGAAATTATTAGCTTCTAATAATGTCCTGGCTACATCGGCTCCCTCCCTCAAAAAAAAAAAAAAAATAAAAAAAATTTTGTACGTAGCAATTAATCTGATTACTTAAAAAATTAGTCTCTGTAACATGACATGGACAGCCATATTCTACCTAGGACTATGCTGAGACATTATTTGTGAGCATGAACATATGTTCTCAGAATTAATTACTTTCATTCTGCAATTAAAGTAAATGTGTTTTGTGGAGAAATGCAGTACTAATTAGAGCTTCTTGCCAGAGAAGAGTATCAGCACCGTACATTCAGGTCACTAAGTACAGAGTGAGTGCTGTGCTGGATAGTCAAACCTTCAGACTGCCACAATGAGCAACCCACGGACTACAGTCAGTTTGCCATAAATAGCTACACATGATAATTATTCAGTTTAGAGTCAGTTTAAAAATTACTATACTTTTGTAATAAAAATCATTGTACTTCAGCTGAAACCAGTAAAGATTAACTTCACCAAATAAACTGTCCTTTATGATTGTTCACCTTGCTGTGTTTTTTGTTCTTGTTGTTTTGTTTTGTTTTGTTTTTCAGGAAGACCTATTTTGTAAGAAAGCACAGATGAAAGAACCACTTGCCCTTTCTTGAAGGTATTTGTTAGATCTGGAGCTGAACTTCACTCAGTGCTCTGGAGCATTTGATATGGCATTTAGCACCGATCTCTTCTCTCTGGTGACCAGAGATAGATAGGACATGAGAAAACAGCATGAAGCTGCAACAGGGGACATTCAGGCCGGGTGTTAGGAAAGGAGGGTGGTCAGGCACTGGGACAGGATCCCCAGGGCAGTGGTCACAACGCTGAGCCTGCTGGAGTTCAAGAAGCCTTTGAAAAATGCTCTCAGACACATGGTCTGATTTTTGGGTGGTCTTGTATGAGCCAGGAGTTGGATTTGATGATCCTTTTGGATCATGCCAACTCAACTTTCTATGGCTCTATAATTCTATGGTTCTATTATTTGGTCAAGCTCACTCTGGAAACTGTTATAAGCCATGAAGTGAGTGTCATCACACGGCACTTGCAGGGCAACCAGGTGATCAGGCCCAGTCAGCATGGGTTTATGAAAGGCAGGTCCTGCTTGACGAACCTGATCTCCTTCTGTGACAAAGTGACGCGCTGGGTGGATGAGGGAAAGGCTGTGGATGTGGTCTACCTTGACTTCAGCAAGTCTTTTGACACTGTTCTGTTTGACACTGACACAACATTCTCCTGAAGAAACTGTCTGCTCATGGCTTGGACTGGCGCATGCTTCATTGGGTTAAAAACTGGCTGGATAGCTGGGCCCAAAGAGTTGTGGTGAATGGAGTCAAATCCAGTTGGAGGCCGGTCACTAGTGGCATTCCCCAGGGCTCAGTACTGGGGCCAGTCCTCTTTAATATCTTTATCAATGATCTGGACCAGGGGATCGAGTGCACCCTCAGTAAGTTTGCAGATGACACCAAGTTAGGTGTGTGTGTCGATCTGCTCGAGGGTAGGAAGGCTCTGCAGGAGGATCTGGATAGGCTGGACCAATGGGCTGAGGTCAACTGTATGAAGTTCAACAAGGCCAAGTGCCGGGTCCTGCACCTGGGGCGCAATAACCCCAAGCAGAGCTACAGGCTGGGAGATGAGTGGTTGGAGAGCTGCCTGGCAGAGAAGGACCTGGGAGTATTGGTTGATAGTCGGCTGAATATGAGCCAGCAGTGTGCTCAGGTGGACAAGAAGGCCAACAGCATCCTGGCTTGTATAAGAAGCAGCATGGCCAGCAGGGCTAGGGAAGTGATTGTCCCCCTGTACTCGGCTCTGGTGAGGCTGCACCTCGAGTACTGTGTTCAGTTTTGGGCCCCTCACTACACGAAGGAAATCAAAGTGCTCGAGCGAGTCCAGAGAGGGGCGACGAAGCTGGTGAGGGGTCTGGAGAACAAGTTTTATGAAGAGCAGCTGAGGGAGCTGGGTTTGTTCAGCCTGGAGAAGAGGAGGCTCAGGGGCAACCTTATTGCTCTCTACAGGTAACTTAAAGGAGGCTGTAGTGAGGTGGGAGTTGGTCTGTTCTCCCATGTGCCTGGTGACAGGACGAGGGGGAATGGGCTAAAGTTGCACCAGGGATGTTTTAGGTTGGATATTAGGAAGAACTTCTTTACCGAGAGGTTTGTTAGGCATTGGAATGGGCTGCCCAGGGAAGTGGTGGAGTCACCATCCCTGGAGGTCTTTAAAAGATGTTTAGATGTTGAACTTAGTGATATGGTTTAGTGGAGGACTTGTTAGTGTTAGGTCAGAGGTTGGACTTGATGATCTTGAGGTCTCTTCCAATCTAGACAATTCTGTGATTCTGTGAAATGCTGTTTCCTTTCGTGAAGGGTGCTCAGATTGCTCACTGGTGATTATATCCACACGGCATTCGCAAGAATGTAATTATTCAGGATTCTCTGCAAGGATATTAACAGCAGTACAGTCACTATGCTTGGCCCCTGTATCAGTTCTTTCTGCTACCAGTTGCAAGGCTGCCTTACCTCATCAAACGAATCCCAAAGTGCTCTTGCATCTACACCTGCAACTAAAAAGTAGTCAGTATTCCCATACTAAAGTGACTTAAAAAAAAGTGGCTCTGGTGGGGTCTCTAATTTACCCACTTCTAGTTTCACACAGTGCACCTACTACAGAACTAACACTGTCAGAGAGTTACAGGGTAATTCAAGTTGGAAGGGACCTCTGGAAATCTCCAGTCCACCTCCCGCACAAAGCAGGACCAGTTACAGCAGGTTGCATAGGGTCTCCAGTTGAGGCACGAATATCTCCCAAGATTGAGACTCCAAAACCTCTCTGGGCATTTAGGCCAATGTTTGACCTCCCTCACAGCAGTCCCAAGTATCAACCCCTTAAGACCATCATTATTGACTGGTGACTAGATGAACATAGCACCATTGATTACAATCCTTTAAGTCCAGCTGTAAAAAAAAATGTCCTTCTACCTTGTTGCTTATTGTCCACCTAGTCAAAACATATTTCACCAATTTAGTTGTCAGGATACTACGTGAGATCACATCAAAGGCTTTGCTAAAATCAATATTGACAACATCCACATCTCTCTCTTCACTGAGAGTCAGCTAACTCATCATAGAAGGCAATCAGTTTTATCAGGCACAATATGGTGTTGATAACTCCATGTTAGTGGTTTCCAATCACCTTTCTCACATTCATGCACCTGTACAGGGATTCCAAGAGGATGTGCTCCATAAACTTTTCTATAACTTTCCAAAGCTGGTATAAAACATCTGCACAGTAACATTGGCCAGCAATTTTGGTGTTTCTGGAGACATCTCAGCTAGTCCCATAGGCTTGTAGATATTGAGTTTTGCTGAGTGCTCTTTAAGTCTGTCCTCTTCTACCCTTGGTATTGCTGCACTCTCCCAGGCTTTGCAACTGGGTTCAGTAGGGTAGGAGGTCTGAAGGTACCCTTCAGTAGCAAAAAGGCAAAAAAAACATTGACTACGTTGGCCTCTGCCGTGTCCTTTGTCCCTCAATCTCTAGCGTTACACAGCAGCAGGCTCACAGTTTCTTTAGTTTTCCATTTGCAATTCTGTAAGAGAAGTCCTTCCTCTTGTCCTTCAAATCCCTTGCTAATTTAAGCTCCAGCTGCTCTTCTAGTATCTCTATGTTTTCTTATATTACAGACAATTAGTTATATTCATCCCATTGGTAGGAAGAAAAACTCTAAGGAAAAACTCTCTGGAGTCATTTACATCAGGGAACTAGTCAAATGCAGCTAAATCTTTCAGGATTTGGAAGCAGCACCCAGATGGAAGGGGATAATTTCCAGATGTCAACCCTACATTGAAAATTTCAAATCCTCAAAGAAAACAATTCGTGGAGAATTCATCTTGTGAGACATCAAAGAGGAAGAAAAATCACTGTTCTGTTTTGTTACTGTACATCTGAAAGCCTTTCCCAAGCTCTGGCTACTAATATATATATTTTATCTTGCAAAGCACATTAACTACCAATTATATTACAAAATTCTGACAGCACATTATAACTATTTTCACCTGGAAAACTTTCTTTTTTTTTTCCCCTGTGGGACACTTCTGTCAAGTGTGAGACATCACTGTTTGGAAAGATGAAAGACAGCTCTGAAAAAAAAATAAAAAAATCCATGATTGAGCACACACTCAAGGAATAAGGCACAAAGCTCTGTGTCCTTCAAATCCTTGCTCCCTAAGGCCTTCTTAGGAGAATCTTGGTGCAAACACAGTTTTGGAGTTACATTCCCATTTTTCTTTGCAATGAAAACTGATGATGTTTCCAACACACAAATATAAAAACCCTAGGGGAAGATAAAATGTATTCTTTCCTGGTCTTTTCTTTAAAGATTCCTGTTTGCTGCCAGGCATGAACCTTCATATTGCATGTGAACTATGCTGTAGCTCACAGAGGTTTCAACAAGTTCATGTATTTGCTACCAGAAATTTGTTACCTTTTTCATAAAATACATCTGGTGTGAAAATGGCATGATGGGAGAAAAGTGATTATCAAAAAAGGTGCTGCCTGAACATCTGCCTGTTTTTTTCAAGCGACTTTCTGGCCTGAGGCTGTCACTATAAAGCTAAGAGAAGAATTGGTATGAGTTGTCTTGCCAAAATGATCTTCTGTTGCCTTTGAACTTTTTGCAGTGATGCATAAGGGAAAACTTACGTTTTCACTTCATCTTCCACTAAAACAAAGCACACACATAGTCACACATTTACATCTGCTACTTGCTGTATTAATGCCCAGAGTTACCCTGGCTTGTCCTTTAGCCCCTGCCTTCAGACAAACTGCGTTTTCCATGGTAGGGACCTGGGGCAACAGGTTTCCTCCAGCTTTGTTCCAACTTAAAATGGCAAAATGTGCATTGCTTTGAAATTGTCCATTTATCCATTATTGATTGCCATATGAAAGCTTTTTTCTGAGGTGCTATGGATGTTATCTTTATTTCCTACACTGTGGACATTTTTTTTTTTTTAGCTGTTGCAGTTTCTTCTCACATCAGCCGGAGAATCACCTTTCTGTTTCTCATTTTATGTGGTATTTTGCCTGATGTCCTCCTGGTTAATGATTATCTAAACATGTTAGTCAAGGTCTGAGAGCACTGCCTAGCAAATGAAAAAGTTTTCATTGGGGCTAATTTTAAAACTTCCTGTATTCTTGCTTCATATTTTGTCTAAAATCCCACCTGAGACCTGCTTTCATGACCCCTCCTCTCTTCTTCCAGCTTTCAAGAGCAGTCTTTAAACCTTTACTTTTAAACACTCATGAGCTCTATCATGGATTAGCCTCTGTTGTATCTCACTTAAAGTCATTCTGCTTGTGTGTCACCTTGAAATGGAGAGCAGGGTCTTCCAGTTCCTGTACTACGTAGTCATAGTTAATTCCTGCTAAGATTAATTGAAAATTGTTAAAAATATCACATATTTCAAAACCAACTATTTTCATGACTAAACGTTCCTTCCAAATAGTTGTATTTGTTGGTTGTATCCACCCTCTGCAGAAGAACTAAGTAAGTCTTAGATACTCCTTAGGTGCCCTCTGAACTTGACATCCCTCACACACTCCTTCTGTCTTGCCAGCTAGTTAGGACTGAGGTGCTCTGGAGATACTGTATCCACCAGTGACCTGGTTGTCGTACTGAGGTTGAGAAGCTCGTTCCTTCAGTGGATAATCTTTGGAGTGAAGTCCACTATACCTGTGTAAAATGCCTTCTGTAAATGTTTATATTATGAAAGAAACATTGCTATTTCTTTGCTTCCTACCATTCAGGTCTTTTAAATGTAGTTATCCTCACCATCTTGCTGGGTCTGGCAATAGCTTTGAATTTTGTTCACTGGTTAGTTCTTGAAAATAGGCTCTACCACCATTGGCAGCACTGAGATTCCTACCAGGGAAATAAGAAATTACACGATATGTCTTCTGTATATACCCTTGCAGCTGGGAGTTCTGCTTGATTTCTACTGTTCTGACTTCTTAATTTCAGCTCTTTTGTTGGGTTTGATAGCTGACTTCTTTTTTTGTTTGCCTCTCAGAAACACAGGCTGCATGTTTGTAGAGCTGAATTCATTAATTCAATGCATCTGATATCTTTGCTCACTTCATTATTGAATGACTTATCTTCACTGTGTCCCCTCCCAAGGTTAGTTCAGTTAAATATCTCCTGTCAGGAAATGACTTGATCAAAAAGATGAAGTGAAACAGGTTGGCTCAGGGAGTATTTTTTGGGGAGAGGAACTTCCAGCTTAATGGGTGCGAAGCAGTGTATTTCTGCTGGAATGAGCTGGGGTTCCCTACAGCAAGGAGCTACACAGAACTGAGTTGTCCTCTCCTAGAGCTTTCTCGGTGCTTTTTTGATTAAAAGATGGCCATTTGAAAAAATGAGATGAACAGTATGTGTGCAGGCATAATCTCATCCCTACCTAAACTACGTAACTAAATATTCCTCTTTGGTGCTTCCAGTGCTTTTGTGAAAGGAGAACACTTAAATAACATTGTGAACACTAATCCATGAAAAGTTGGGTCTGAAAAGCTTAGACACTGGAAGAGGGCTTAAAGAAAAATAAAAAATAAAATAAAATAAAAAAGCACCTAATTTTCTAAAAACTCCCATCTACACCTGTCTCCAAGTCTTTTGTGTGGAAATGTTATTCTCTGTAGAAAAAAAAAAGGAAATGTTATTTTTCAAACACATAGAATTTCAAAAATAAAATGATTCCCCAAAGAATAAAGGAAGGCACAACAGGACTTACTCTTTGGTTCATTGATTTTAGGGCCTTGAGGGACCATTATGATTATCAAGTCTGAGAATCTGAATAAGACAGACCAAAAAAATTTCAACATTAATTCCTCCATTAAGTTCCTCTTGTAGCTGAGTGATAGAAAAGGCTTTAGACTGGCATCCAATTTCATCCATTAGCAAATGCTACTTGTCTGTCCAATTTCCACAAATAATTCTCTCTCTCTCTCTCTCTTTTGTTTGTTTGTTTGTTTTGTTTTGTTTTTTTCTTTTCCCAAAGTATACATAAAGTAATTTGAAATCTTTTAAAATGAGTGTTCAGTTTCCCATCTTGGCTGGGCCATTTTTATACCTCCTAGAAGAGATCGTTTGCTGTGAAGAGTACAAGTACTCAAACTTGGGAAATCCATAAGGGACGGAACCCTGTTGTGGAGACCAAACCTACTCACTGCCAGTTGAACACAGTTTACCTATGAGAGCAGGAAAAAAAATTAAGGAAACATTGTTATTGATAGGAAAGATGGTGTTAAACTTTGAACTGGAGTTCACTATCACAGTGCAGAGCAAAAATGGCATGTTATAGGGATAACTCCAGATTCCAGACATAAGGCACCACTTTCTCTCTGTTTATGGTCAATACTCACCCCTAGACCTACAAAAGAATGCAGAGAGCAAGGCTGGATCTGAGCAACCCAAGGCAGCACATGAAGTCCCACATCTCTGAAGGTTTCTGTGGGACCTTGCTCACAGGGAAGTGTCTAAAGCCTGGATACTCCTCAGGTACTGCATCAGGAAGTAGCCCTGCATTTGCACCATGGAGAAGGGTCCTGTGTGAGCTTGGCTGTGGTAGGGACCGCATGAGCTGGTGGTGCTTGTGGGGTAATGCACTATGCAGGGCAGGAGGGCTTGAGAGGATCCAGGCCTCAGCCCCGAGGTGGAATGAGCAGAAGGTGTTGCTGGTGCTTTGCCTGCAGGCCCTGAGGTATGCGCCACTGGGAAGAAGTAGAAACCTTCCCCTCAGACTCCTCTCTTGCTTTAAGGAACAGTGTCAGGTCTTCCCCAAGTTCAGCTCTGCTTTGGAGCTCATGACCACCAACTGCAGGCTTACAATGGTGCAGACAGGTGTCCGGCAGCAGCAGTGGGGCTCCATTATCCTTTCTTTGCTGCGTGTGCACAGCGTGGCTCAAAATGGTGGCACTGGAGGGTGGCTTTGCAGCAGGGACAGTGAGCAAGGAGGGAGAAAGACAAAAACATCAGACCCTGAAATTTAGGGTAAGATTGCAGCAGAGCTGCTAATCCCACTTGAAAGAATGGGCTTGAATCCAATTACAATTTTTTTCCAATCCAATGGGAAAACCATTACGCTGATGACGATCGGATTGGTGCAGCCATGGCAATCTTGAAAGCATTTAGGATATTGTGATTAAATGATATAGTGGGCAAAGACCGAAATTGCTTCTCTAGAGAAAGCACAGCACAGATAAATTTTTAATTAAAATGAATTAATATGACATTTTTATTTGGAAAAACACATGAAAGAGAAAAAATAAAATTGAGGGGTATGAAAAAGGGAAAACACCCCTTTGTTTTCTCTTCTGGCTGATTGTCACCACACTGTTTTAAAAATCCCATTGCTTCCCTGTGTAATCAAGTTGATTAAAATCCTCTAAAGAAATAAAACAGCTGCACAGACCTTCAGAATCACACTCTCCTCTACTGCGTGTGTATTGTCTTCTTTTCAACAGCTTTGTTTTCAAATTATTCTTTTCCCTTCATTGCCTCTGAAAGCCTATTACTGGATTTATTAAAACAAAGCTGAATAAGCATGCTGAATACAGACACAGTGATTGCCTCAACACATGTTGTTCTTGCAAAGAGTACTGTGCTAGCAGGTCTAAACTGCCGGCTGTCGCTGAACTGAAAGCAGAACAAAGAAAAACCCAGCTGAACTAATGAAAGCGTTCACTAAACGAAGACTCCATATTTTGCCCTTCCATCACATGCTGCAGAGATAAAATAATAATTATCAGGCTGAAGTCAGGCCATGACATTTTCCTTCAACCCAGGCTAGGCTGCAAAATGTTCCTGGACTGGCTCTAGGATGACCTGACACCTTCCCACCACCACAGGCTGGGACCAGGCAGCTGCTACCTGCTGCTGCTGCAGCTGTGTCCTCCAGAGCATCAGCCTGCCTTGGGGTGTCTCAGAAAGGGGACACACTGCTGCCCTCCCACTCCCTCTTGGGTTTCTTGTGCTTTGCTGCAGGAGGTGGAGGGGATGAGGGGAAGGTAGTGGTCAGGATGGAGGATGTGCAGGGAGCACTGCAGACTCACACTGCACATATGCACACTGCATGCTGCACACACACTGCACATATGCACACCCCAAATGTGCACTGGACATGTGCACACTGCACATTGTGGCAGTCCACCTGGGCAAGGCAGTGTGGGAGGAGGTGGGTGGCTCACCAAGGAACACTGCTGAGCACGGTGTTAGGGCGAGCTTGGTCCCTGCGCCATGCATGACATCTGTGGCATTTCAAAGGTAGCACCTAGCAAAGCAGAGACATCTCTCATCCCAGCCAAGACATTAAGCTTCCTGTGTTTATTTTGAAGATGCAGTCTGGAAGGAAGTGTTGGCCTAATATTGGTGGGACAAGTTTTATTCTTGTCCTGCCTACTGACTTTGAGGTATTTACTTCAGCTCTCTGCAGCTGTGTTTCCTCATCTGGCAAATGAGATTAGTGCAAGCTAATGCCTTTGGAAACTACTCAGTGGACTATGAAGGAAAATTCCTGTGTAAGACACTAGATATTATATTCTCAGTCTGACTTTCTGTCTCATCATGGAGACCAGAAAATCTAAATGCCCTATATAAACTTACACTTAGATCAACAGGACATATCATGTTTACTTTCATAGATAAAGGTCTATTACCAATAAAATTCAACTTGTTATCTTTCATCAAAAAAAAATACTGAAAAAATCTGAAACAGCAACAAAGTAACTTTTAAAGTGTTTACAAAGATGAAAATGTAATACCTGCAAGATAAGAGTAAACAGAGTCAGTCCTATGCAAACGATGGTGGACTGGACTTCATTGTCTTAGAAGAATCACAAAGACTAGGTTGGGGTTTTTTATTTTTATTTTTTCCTGTCAATAATGTGTCCCCCAAACAGTTTTAAATCAGTAAATTCTATGTGCTATTATACAGATGGAGTGAAATGCTGGCCCCACTGATGCTAATGACAAATCACCCAATGAAGTCAGTGGGGTCAGAGTTTTACCCTGAGACTCTCTTTATTTAAAAATAACTCATATTTCTGACATTTTTATATACACTTACATAACATAGACTTGCAGACTTCCTGTGCTGTGCCTATATATATTATCTTTTATAGCAGTGCCCTTGTACTAATGCTTTGTAAAATCTTTTCATGATTTACAGCACTAAAGAAAAGATTTTCTAATTTCTCTTCATCATACTATTCCGAGGTCACACTGTATGGTGCTCTTCCCTCTCCAGTGCAAACAACTGAAACCCCACTCTAGCAGAATGACATGCAAGCATACGCTTTGATTTTAAATGTCTAATCAAGAGCAGCCACAAAGTATACCAGTGTCTTTAAAATACAGTGGCACTGCATTGTTTTGCAGCATTGACCTACAAAGGCAGCATATTTTCCTTTAGAATATCACGATATGATATAAATTGGTTAATTTATAGGCCTGTTACATGTGCTTGGGAGACAAAAAGGGTGCAGAAAAGTAGGAGGTAGTGACAGAATTACAGATCCCTTAGAACCATCAGACAGCCCATCCAGTCTCCTGGATAATGCAGCAAGCTCCAGTCAATGCGGTGCTTAGCCCCCATCCAGGTACTGAGCTGCAATACCCATGTACACATGCCTCAGTGCCCAGTCACGAAGGCCAATGGGCCTCCTGCACTCCCATTTTTCTCCCTGCAGGAATGATCTGGCAAGTTTGTGTACCATTTCCCAGCTCTGGTGGGTCAGCTACTTCTTCTGCAAGAGTGATAGTTTGATATTTTTAATCGCATGCTGTGACATATATTTATTTTTCATATTTGTTGTATATGAGATTTTTGTTGCTGGTGGTTTTACACAAATACTTTCCTAGTGTTGAAGCAAGAGAATGTGACATCATATTTTTTTTCAGGTTCCTGTACCAAAATCTCTGCTACTCAAATTTCAGAAGGGCACTATACATTGGCCATGCAAAACAACCAACACTATCATTATTCAAAGAAGTGTTGATATCCTGAGTAAATTTTGTGATGGAATTTAAAAACAAACAAACAATCAAACAAACAAATAAACAAAACTTTAAATTCCCTTTTGAAATCCCCAGGCTTTTTAAAACAGGTCACTTTTCACCAGTTCAAAGCCTAGATAGGGATGTGATAATTTTTTTAGGTACATTTTTGAAAATATGCATTTAGGTTCACACCCACAGTTAATATATGCATCTGTGTATTTGTCTAACCTTGTACATAAGGCTCTTTCAGCTGTGATGTTTATGGATGATTAAAATTATATCATTATATCTGTTTCTTTGATGACAAATTAGTGTAACACATTATCTTGATTCTCAGTAACTTCCAGCTTTGATGTTATATTTAATAAAACATGGTGCTGTGTTGGAGAGTCCCTAGGGAATCTTTAATTTCTTTTCTTTTTTTAAAATATATATTACATTTTAAATGGGATTAAATTGTCTGATCAGTGAGGCAAGCTCTTGCTGTAGTAGATAAACCCTGAATTCCTCAGGGCGATTTTTAAAGCCTCTTTCCAAGACACAGGCAAGCTCAGCAAACCCCGCGAGAGTTGAGCAAAATATTTCCCTCATTCCGAGGCTGGTTTCACGCTCCCACCCCAACATTTGCTCGTCTCATTCATCTCTTTCCATGCAAACCTGAATTTTATGTTTGCAGGTAGCTCTTCTCTCACTCCTTGTTATGATTCAGAGGCTTCACATTGGGGCAGTTCTGCTGCCTTCCCCTCTGCACCATCCAGCCCTCATCCACAGTAGCTTGTTCTATGTCTATTTTAATTGCCTCCAGCGGATTAGCAGGGGCAAGTGGAACTTAATAAACTCTGGCTGGAGATGGCCCTGCTTTCGCTGTCAAAAAATAACAGTAGCTTTGAGAACCTGGGGCCATGTCATTATACTCTTTATTAGATTTTATAAAGACTATATATTACAGAAGTAACATTGTAGATTTGGGCACTTACAGGACAAGCAGATTCTGTCATAGTGCATGCATACGAAAATTCTTCATCGCTTTGGCTTTTATTGGCTAACACAATTGTCTTTGAAATAGTCTGTTAATTTATTATGCAAGAAGGAAAATTAGGAAGTACAATAGACTCACCAGAGAAATAAAAATCCAGATTAAAAAGACACAAACACAAAAGACCTTTTAACTCACTATGGTTTTGTCTCGAGTCGTCAGGTTTTTAATATTTATTTGGAGACAGACATATATATTACATTGCTGTAAGACAGACTTCTATGCTGTAGTTTGTGAATAATACTCAGGAAAAAGTTACACATAAAACCATCTGATTATTTCATAAATGTTTCAAACATTTAGTGTCATGATAGAATTCTTATCTGAAGAATGCTGAAGTCCCTGTGCACAAGGCTTAAGACAGAACTTTATAATGCAGCTGGTTTGTTTTTTTTTCATCCTTCAGCATCAGGCCAAAGCCTGGACATCATTGACATACCAAAGGGGTTTACGCAGGTGAGTAGCACAGCTGCCTTTTCAGAGAGCTACTCGTGTAAAGCTACCCTTTCACAACAGGATCAGCAGAAATACTCACAGTGTACAAGGTGGTATTACAGCTTTCTCAATCTCAGAGAAATAAAATAAAATTAAAAATAATAATAATAAAAAAAAAAGGCTTGCATAGTTGCAGAATCAGAAGAAGGGGGCATGGGACAAGAGTAGAGGTTGTTTCTCTATGACTACACAGTAGAGAAAATCTCTTCAAATTCACACAGGCAATTTTTATTTATTTTTTTTTTTCATAGCAGATCTTTCCCCTCCAGACCACTGGAAGATAAGATTACTGACCCAACAGAAAGAAATATTTTACAATGTGCTTAAGGCAAAAATAGTGTTGCAATAATTACTGGCAATTAAAAAAAAAAAAATCAATATAAAAGTTCTAGGAGAAAAACATATATGATGAAGGATCTGTTTGCATAGAGGCAGTAAGTGAACCTGGTAGTAACACAGCAAGACATTGGTAGCAGAGACCTGGGAGGCACAATGTGAAAACGAAGCAGGGCCAGGGAACCTGTTAAAATAGAGGCAATGTGAGGAGACCTCACACGTCATCACCTTTTTTCTAGCTATCTTAGGTGACCTGATTTTATGAATGTGCTTATTAGTTACCTTCTGCTTTGTTTTCCAGCTGGCACCTAAATAGCTGATTCCAAAGTGAACTGTAAATTGTGCAGTCTGCTCTTTGGTTGGTTGGATGTAAGAAGCATCCAACTTCAGGTGAGGTGGCTCCTTGAGGAGGCTCCTTGTGCTAACACAAAGCTCTGCATGCTGCTGTATGCAAGACCTAAACCCAAGGCAGAAAATGCCTGAGTCAACAGCAAGATAGCCCAGACCTGGACACTACTGATGAACATGCATGTCAGCAGCAAGGAATTCTGGCTTTCTTGGCAGTACACAGGCCTCCTCTCAACTTATAAAAGCAGAGTCCAAAATCTGGCCATGCCCTCTCTTTCTTCCTTTTAGTGCATTGTTGTCAAGCACCTCCCTGCAATGCCCCTGGCCCAGGACCCATCCCTCTGTAGGAGATGGGTGCCTGCCCTAGCAAGGATGAGATTGTTTTGTAGTGGTAGCTGTGCTATTGGGAATATCCAGTTCAAAAGTCTTTGGTATTAAACATGAAAGCCCTGAGCCTAGCAAGAGTGACATAAGGCATTTTAGAAGAAACCACTATGCAGTACAGAGTTAGAACCCCCCAAAAATACAAAATGACAGGATCTGTCCCACTGGAAAATAGCCATGAGAGAGAAATTCTTTCAAATGCATCTCTGACCCAAGAGATAAAAATAGAAAACTCCAAGCAGACTGTTGTGAAAACATTCTTGCCTAAGCCAGTAATTTAGAAAGTTTAGATAAGTGTTTGAGTCGCTGTTCTGACTTCTTTGAGGACAATGACCGTATTGGTACTACCTTTAATGAGGCCAGGATTTCACCCCTGAACTTTGTGCTGTTGATCGAATGCAGCCAACATCAAGTTGTCTCAGTACTTTTATGAGAACAGGAATCAGGACAGCACTCAATTTGCTAAGGAACTTTCCCATTAGTAGGCAAACCCTGTGGCTTTGCTCAAGAGCCATTCCTACTTGTCTAAGGAAAGTTCTTATGAAAATACTGTTATCTAAATAGTTTGTGTGAAAAATATCAACAGGCAAATAAATGGTAGTAACAACTCAAAAAATAAACTATGTTCCATAGAACTAAGAGCTGGCTCAAAGGAAGAAAAGTGCATTTGCTCTTAAGAAAAAAAAATAATAATGATTTTCTTCAGGGGAAAATTAAAAGTAGAAAATCCTAGCCCCTAATATATATATATATATATATATATATATTTCTTTTTTTATTGTGGCACTGATGACTTAAGTTTGGGAACTCAGCTTCCTTCACTCTGAAAGGTAGTTTGAGGATTTATTTTATTTTATGAAGTATGTTTCCATAATGTATCCCTTCTTTATAAAGACATAGGAAACTAACCCCATTTGCAAAAACTTAGTTTCAGTTGAACCTTCATCCACCTTGACTATTAGAAAATATTTGATCAATCCTTGTAAAAAATTTATTATACTAATATTTATATACTGATAAAATAAAAATTAAACAAATTAATAGAAGAATCTATATTTTTTTTGTATATATATATATAAGTATATACACAGACGTATAGATTTGCAGTAATTAAATCAATGTAAAGAAACTCTCTCTCAATTTAAAATGATTCCACAATCCAAAAATGAATTAATGCACAGGGTATAAATAAATACCAGTTAAATATGTATCTTTCTGTTAGGGAAGAAAAGGCTATCTTAGTTTTCTTCCCCCTTATTAATAATTTTCTGTTAAATATTTTCTGCTACTAAATTTTATTTTATTTTTATTTAATATTGTTAGAAATCAGATAAAAAACTCAACTGGCCTGTGCATATGCTGTATTTAATAGTCCTCTACTTCTAAATTTGTCTTTTGACCCAGACAAGTCAAATGCTGCTGGCACTCTGTTTTTCAATCACAGATTCTTCTTTCCTTAAAACTACAGGTAATCTTGCCCTGTTTGGAGCATGAGGACAAACGTACACTACTTATATTCTTCTGTAAATCACAGACACTAACACATAGTAAAATTAAAACTGGTGTAGTATTTCAGGCTTAAAAATAAATGGAGGTGAAACCATCTTCAGCACAACGTAAAATTCAGCCCATGAAAAAAAATGCCCCCCAAAAAACTGCCCACACTTTAAACAGGAATAAGTGATGTAATAAATCTGGGTATCATGGTGCTGGGAAATCCCTCTGCAAGCCTCTGTTTTTTCACCATACATTGATTTTTGTCATAAGCTGTTCTAAAATTAGAAAAGGACAGGATCTGACAAGTATCCTTTCTATTTAGTCCTAGCAGATGGAAACCATGAGGTGCTTTCTCAGCTTGAAGCTGTTCCAAAACCTAAGGCAGTAATCTGACATATTAAACCTAATTTATATAAAGTCTTGTGCCTTTACATCATGCAACATCATTTATGGCGTGCTGGGCAGTGACAGTTTAAGTTATGAAAATGCTGTATCACACAGCAGATCAGAGCTGGTTTTATAGCAGGTCTCATGAATTTCTTCATCCAAAAAGAACAAATTTTGTATGGGAACATTCTGCATAGCACCCCTGCAGAGCAATAGATTAAAACTGGATTTTAGCATTTACCTCTTGCTCATATATAAATCAGGAATTAGAATTGATAATGGCAATTATCCATCAATGGCAATGCAACTGCAGATGAACAGGAGGAGTTTTATAGATAAAAGGAGTGTCCATATAGTTCATCCATATGGATGCGTTTGAAGTAACACCTCTCCAGATTGCAGAACATTATTCTGAAACTCTAATGGTGGGCATGAGCTCAGATGCAGCAGTTCACATTGCAGACCCCTGTCGACAAGACCTGGATAGGATGTCTACCACAGCCGGCAGGATTCTGCCCCTCGGTTCATATTCGTATTTACTGGGCAGCTGAAAGCTTTACGGAACTCTTCAAAGTTGCTCATGGCACCAATAACTCTGCAAAGAGAAAAGAAAAATTCTCAGCAGGCAGGTTATCTTCTATTAAACATCGTGGACCTGTGAGTGTTTCAACACATTCACTTCAGGTTGAATTTTCAGGCTTCCCTTTTCATTTCTCCAGAAATAAAAAGAAAAGGTTCAGGAGAAGCACTCCCATTTAAAGCTAATGTAAAGACAATCTTGTTTCATTCAGTGCTTTGAGAAATATCTTACTTTGCTAGAAACTCTACCAAAAACAATTACTTTTTTGGCAGGTCCCATGTCATTTAGAATGATTTTCCAATCTGAGCCTTGGCAGGAAAGGTAGGGGGAGATCAGCAGTAGACTTGTGTGGTGGAACCCTTCTTCCAGCAGCTGCCAAACTGCTGCAGCCCAGCACACAGCAGTGTGTAAGCACACATGGGGGTTGTGCTGGAAGTGGTTCAATTTGGCTCATGCCAGCCAGCTTGTAACAACACTCCCTACCCCCCCCCCCCCCCCCCACACACACACACACACAAGCCATCTCCCCAAGACTTTGCAGCCTGAAGCCAGGGTGGCAGACAGAGCCTCTCTTATCAGCCAGCTCAACCCTGGGCCTCCTAGGCCTTCTGATATTTTGGAAATCCATTTTCTGGAGCTTCTGATCTGACCAGCAACCAGGCTCTCTTGTTTCCACCCCATATGGCATGACAGTGAAAGAGCACTTCTCCTCACACAAGCTAGACAATGTGCCTGAATCCTAGACCAGCACCTTCAGGCATACAGGAAGAGCTCTTTGTGTTTCTTCTTCCATATCTGTATTATTTCATGCTGTCAGAAATGATTATTTTACCATTGCTAGATTGGAATTGTGTTGTTTGCAGATTTTTCCTGTGCTTTTAAGCTCATTGGAGTTTACTAACCTGAAATTTGAAATGGTATTAAGGTAAACAGCAGCCTAAGTTAGAAGCAGAAAAGTATCTACTGAGATATTAATTGTGTGCCTTTCTGCTCTCCTTCTTATGCAGTGGGAAGACATTTTTCTCCATTGTAGGCAATCAGCTTCTCAGCATAGCTCAGCGTGGTAGAAAACATTCTTATTACATTGATTAGACTTTCTGTGGGTAAGAGAATTTGCAGTCAGCTGGTGCAAAAATATCTAAAGGTCAGTTTTGTAAGGAGAATTACGAAATGTTGTTGGGTTTCAAATAAGATATACAGCTTTACTGTAAAAACATTAAAAATACCCACTCAGGTGCTGGAACAGAAATAGCTGGTCATGCTGGATTGCTACTGACGTTGGCAGTCATTCTGCCTGCCTCATTGGGGAGTTCACTTTGAAACTGTCATTCAAAATATGTGAACTCCCATGTTAATATGGAAGATCTGCCATTTAAAAAATAAATATAACCAGAATCTAGTCAGCAAAAGATCTTTATGCATCCATTAACGTGACTTTTCTATGCACGGTTTGACATTGCCATGTTAACTGTGGAATCAGAATCAGCTTTCTGGGTTTCAAACCACTGACCTACAGCAGAGACACCTTCCCCTGAATGGGTCACCCTGGGCTCTGACTGTCAATAGAAAGGCATACTTGCAGAGTTGAAGTAATCTAGCTTCTAGCTTATTTATTTACAGAATGATAAGATATGCATTCAAAATGCCTATTCTTTTTCAACTGAGAAGAGAACTGGGGGTGACTAGCTCAGATGCACACACCTATGCGCAAGATGTGTGGTTTTCATTTTTATTGTTTTTATTTTATTCTATTATTACTATTACTTTTTGTAATTACTTAGGAAAGGCTGTTTGGGATGTCTGGATAGCAAGTACTGTCATTTTGGAAAGTAGCTATATTGCTGCTATAATCATAATGGGTTTTGGACATAAATGAAGCAAAGCTGGGGGAAACAGATCATATTGTTCCAGTTGATACAACATGGAAGAAGAGACAAACCAAAATTTCTCTTAAGTTCTGAAACAGAAGATTGTTCTGGCTATCTCACATAAAAACTAAGAAAAAGATTTGTCTATATTTTCTATACTCAAAATTAATCTAATATTCTCTGTAATTATCTTCCATGACCTGACTCCTTCAGCTAAATAAGAGTTTTTCCTTGTGAATGCATTATTCTTAGGTTTCTCTGCACATTTTGTGTTTTGCACCATCTAATAGAAATGTAGCAATGTGATGTTTTCATATATAGAGAAAGGTAAATAAATCTGAGGATTTTAAAGCCAAGAAATGGTTGTTTTTATCAAAATCTGACATGTAGGAGTTATAAAAAATATCACTCTGTAGGCTGAGGCTCAGCTGGATACTACAGTCTTCATTGTCATGAAGTATTTTTCAATTGTTAAAAGGCATGTAAATTTGTATATCATAGTTGTTTTATTCAAGCTGGTGTGGCAAGTATTGCTAAGGTATGCTACTGCAAGTTTAAGTGCAGAGTGCAGAAATCTGCCAAGACCAGGCATACTCATCTGCATTGTTAGCTTACATTAAATTTGTGCTATAATCTTTCCAGCTCCATTATTTATTAACTCATTCTGGTTATAAGTACCTGAAGGTGTGCTATGCATACTGTGTTTATATGTCCAGTTTTGGTATGGCTATGTCCAGGGAATATATCAGAGTACCCGTACCCTTTGGTCCATGAAACAACCTCACAGCTCTCCTGTGAAGGCAGTGTTGCTATTTTTCCTTTATCAAGAGAGATAGATATGAGGCAAAGGGAGCTCATAAATCCTAAATTTACCCAAGGAAAATCCCAGCTTCCTCTTTAGTCAATAGAAAGTGGTAGGAAACTCCATAAGATAACCTGACTGAGGGCAAATACACAATTCTTGGTGAAGTAAATGCAAATGACATGAATCCCAGAAGAAACAAATTGCCCTTGGTCATGCAGACTCTGTGGAGATACAGAGAAATAAACACTGGCTTCCTAATTCTTACATAGTCTTTAAACATTCTTCATTTTCCAGTCTCTCCTTCTTGATGTTCAGTGGTTATGAGAGCCTGGCACAGGCCTCTTTGGCAAAGAGGTTGACATGCTGTTATGGTTGGACTACCACAGCTCCTTTAAGAATTGTGTCTTGGAGGTCAACTGAAGAGTTCAGTCTTGAACGGAACCTGTGTGGCATGTTTTGCTTTGCTTTTCTACCTGTTCACTATTAGTATAATTCAAGGCACTCTCTTTAAAGCTTAAATGAATTCAGGGAGTTTGAATCAAGGACCCTCCTAATACTCATTGTTTTCTACACTAGATTGTCATAGGAAAAAAATAAATAAAGATAGATGAAACATTTCATATACTCAGGTCTTGATTATAGAACATCACAAGAATCACAGCATGTTCTTGTTCAACTACTTTTGAGGGTAGATGCAAGTCCCTCATTTTTACAGAAGAGCATTTGTAACAGCAGAATATAAGCTAATAAAAACACTTGACTTTGAATATAGGCCAAAACCATAGGCCAATTTTGTGTTTCTTAATTTCTCTTAACATGCTAAATTTCTGCTCTTGTCTGCTGCAGTGATGATTCTGCATGTATACTAAGTAAATATATTATTTATACTACCTGAACATAGGAGGGCTGTGAGCTCCAGCATATATTTGTTCTCTTGCGGATTCTGATCTAAAGGAGTTGCATCTTACCTAATAAAAGATAAAAAGAAATAGGCACATCATTTGGAATGACTTTGCAAGTTAAAGCAGAATGTAACATCACAGTTCTTAAGATGCTTGTTACTTATAGAATGTATAAAATGGAAAGACACCACTAATTCCTATTTGATTTCACCTTTGCTAGCTTGCAGCGTTCTCCTGATATATTATCCTGTTTTTTGAAATCCTCTAATGGATCCAGTCCCCACCTGCTGTTTTTCTCCACCCACTCATTCCCTTCATCTAATCATAGTCACTTTACCAGTTCTTTTTTTTTTTTTTTTTTTTTTTTAATATACTCTATAATTGTAGTTTGCTTTTCAGCTTATGCTGGAGCATCTCACACCTTAATAATTACCAAGGATATTTCTTGGTCTCAAAGCTATGTAATGTTTAAAAGGTACATATAATGATGTTTCCCATCTCTAGAATTGCAGCTGCATTACCTTACATTTGTTCCACATTGGAAAGGCAGTTTCTTTTGAAATGAAACATTTTTCAAGTTTCCATTAGTGTTCCCCAATTCACTATTCCTAATACAATGCTTGGCCCAATTGTAACTGACCACAAAACAGAGTAGAGAGAATATTTGCATAACTGAGTAATCCATCTTATGCTGTATCCATTGCATGAAAAAACTCAATCTGTCAGTCCTTACCTTACCTAAGCCCCTGCGTCGAATATTTTCTATAAAAATCCTTTAAGCCAGACCACATATAGGATATATGTGCTTCAGTATAAACTACCAAAATTCAATCTTTTCATCAGTTAATATTGTCAAACTTAAGTGGTCATAGGTCTGTACACTACTACCTGTGGCAGAGAAGTGCCAGGGTAGGTTTAAAACCAACATTGGTTGCACTGGGTCCTGTTTCTTCAATTTTCAATGATTCATGCCTTCAGGTGGCTGATGCAATTTACAGCTCAACTTTTAATCCTCGTATAGGGAGTTTGCCCAGTTCTTTTATACAAATAAATCATTTCTGATATTCTCCCTTGTTTTTACAAAAGCTCGCATCTTCTATCAAAGTTTTACTACAATGTGTCCAATGTACAGCAAACAAAGGTAAGAAAAAAATAAGCAAAGATTTTGTTCACCACTGCTTAGTTTCACTGAACAATGTGCTCAGTAACAAATGGTGGTGGTATATCTGCAACAAGAGTTTGTGGTGGATAAACTGCTGGTGGAAAATAGTCATAAAATTCTGCGCACTTTAAGCACCAGAAAACTGGGATGCTAACATAGAAAGAGGTTATATAAAAAAAAAAAAAAAAAAAAAAAAAAAAAAAAAAAGAGAGAGAGAGAAAGAGAAAAGAAATAATAGTCTTGTGAAAATAAGTCTCTGTTTATATCATTAAAAGTATGGATTTGGTTGCTATAGATTATTGAAACAAAGCAGCCTCATCTCTGCACTGTACCTTGTGCAGGTCAATAGATGGAGACTCAAAACATATTTGTATTACTCACGTGGGCATAACTCAGAAAGAAAAGCTGGTTGTGTGTGAAGTCAAGGCCTGGCAATAAAGGTTCTTCGTCTCCTCCTCTCTTTTCTCTAATCCATCTCCGGTATGCCTAATAAGAAACAGATACAAAGTGTCTTTCAGTGACATGGAACCTAAACACGACTATCTTTCTCTTTCTCACTCTCTTTTTTTAGTAATACCACATTCCAGATATTTTTCATATACTTACTCTGAAAGCCTCTCGCAAACCTCCATTATCTGCAATGTTTTCTGCCAAAGTCCGCTTGCCATTCACCTGGCAGAATGAAAGAACTTCAGTCATTTGACCTGTTTCTGAGCTTCCTTCTTGATCAATTTTAAGGGACAGGGAAAAAAATAAAGGAAGGCAAGGACAACTTCATCCAATTTCAGCCATCGTATCTCTGGTTAAGAAAACTGGTTTTCAATGTGAAAACTGTCAGTAAACAATCCTCTGTTATGAGTTATCCTGGCTCTTTGCCTAGATCTCTGTAGCACAAAATGTAGTAGATAAAATGCACTCAAAAATCCTGTCCCTGATCTTTGATCTGAGAATCAATAATTTTCCCCTGAAGATTGTTTTTCTCTGGTTACATGTGAGATCCAGTAGCCCCCTTCATAAACTTTTATCCAATAGGTTATATTTGTTTCTCTACATAACTCTTTATGTACTCCTGGGATGCTAAAGTGACTTTCAAGTCAAAACATAAAAGAGCATAATTAAAACTAGCCATCAGAGACAGAATTGAAATTTATAGTATATCCAGTGCTCTAAAAATATCTGTGAAGGAGATTCATGTTGCTTTTCCCCAATATTGATTACAAGAGTAAGAGTGATGGAAACAAGAATATGCTGTGAGAAGCAGTGCTATCAGAACTTTCTGAAAAAGCCAGTCTTCTGGTATTACAAAGTGCAATATCATCATGGAAAAATCCTCATTTCTGCAAGTGCAGCATTATCTCCGATCACCCAGCTGATACGGTCTTAGTGCTACCAGACAGTATTTGTAATTAAGCAGTTTTACTCTCTATTGTGCCTAAAATGAACAATGTAAATAGCACAGTTTTGAGCTGAGCTCTGAAGATCAATGCTGACTCACAATTCTTCCAATGCCATGCTCTCCCGTGCCATGGGAGATGAGCATAGGAGGGGCTGGGTTCAGGACCCACTTTATTTTCAGGTTGGTATAAAAGGAAAAAATGGGGTAGAAAAGGTAAAAGGGCTCAGAAGATACACAGGCACATGCACTCAGTCCCACCACTCAGTGTAGATTAGCACCCAGGTCAGAGCCAAGGCATCTTGCTTGACACTTGGCAAGGGCGTAACAAGGAGAAATGGGAGCAGTAGAGGAAAGAGCAGACCCTTTCCTACCTGTCCTTCCTCCCCTCAGAAGGCCAGAGATGGAGATAGGAGGGAGGTTGTCAGGAGAAAAGTTGCTGGGACACCAGGGAACATCCATATGTATTAACTTTTTTTTTTTTCCAGCCTACATCCTCACACATTTTACTTGTGGTTACCTTGTGAAGTAGACTGATTTAGAGAATGAAATGAGAGTAAGCTTGCAGTGGTGTGTGAGCCACAGGTCATTTTAATAAGTGGAAGAAGTCCTTCTGCTGATCTCAGGAAGCTCTGGGTCAGGTATCTGAGACTAGTGGGTGCAGACAGGTCATGACAGGGCTCAGAGACCACGATAAGCCCTTTATTTGATCAGTTGAATTTATGCAATTACTGCACTCTGAAGCTATTTCTATATCCACTTTTTCTTTCATTACCTTGCTTTTCTGTAGATATTTTTATTGTAAACTAAATGAGAAAGAGGAAGAGTAAATAGGTTTCTTGATCCGTGTAAAATATTCGTACAGGAGTAAAAAAAAAAAAAAAAACAAAAACCTGCAGAATGTATGAATATTGATGTAAATGACAGCAGAAGGAAAAGCTCTTTGCATGCATAGCTCTTCATACAGAAGCGATAAAATACATCAGAAAATACTACGATTATTCTTCTATCCTCTAAATAGTGCTTTAGGTTATGCCACAGAAATAGAAGGAAAAAGCCTCACATTACAAGGCTGCGAATAACAGGATCTCTTCATAAGTCCACCCACCAGCTTCAAAGGTGATAACTACACTGGAGGGGATAACTCAGATCTACCCCATTTCAAGAGACACCATAGAAAGTAAAGTGGATAGTCGAACCATTGGCAGGAACATTAGAATGACTCTGTGTTTCTTAGGGAAGGTTTTAATGACCTTCTGTACGTGACGTTTTTGTATTGACAGTTCTTGTCCTATAGACGTTCAGGAACAAGCCTGAGAATTGGTATATACAAATTACTTTGTATGAATTACTTTATATCTGAGTTGTTGAACTTCAGATTGGACTACAATATGGTCTTGTTATCTCTGAGACAAATATAAACAGCCTGAAGAAAGTATTACAATTATTGCTAAGCATTCAATGCAACTTCTAGAAAGGCAAAGAATTTATTGTAATTCTGCTTCTAAAAGGTAAGTAGAGGTGGTGAAATTGACTAGGGGGTTGGGTACGTGTTTTATCCTGAACATTAAGATTAAAATCATGTCCTGGCCAGCATTAGTGGAATTTTAGCTATTGACTTCTGAAGACCTGGGATTTATCCTATTTATTCTCTGTTTGGGACACTTACATAAAGTGCACATTTTCAGAGAAGTCTATAGCTCTGATAGACAATAAAACAGAAAAAATTTCCTTGCACTTTCTTTCTCAGTTGTTTTCTATGAGCTACTGCTATCATAGTCCCTTCATTTGGGATACAAATTGGGTCTGTGTGCACATATGGAAAAAATAGCAAGAGTTGAATGTGAAATAAAGTAGGGTTTATACATCTGTTTTTATAGCTGTAATAAATAACAAGTATAATTGCTAAAGGAATGTATAAAACATGCTATTATGTTCTTCTTTTTAAAAACATTGGCTGCTCAGATTTCATTACTGACCTCATCTTCAGAAGACGTTTAACATGCTCAGTAATTAGACCAGCCCTGCTGAGTGGCTTCATCCTCTTCCTCTGTTTCCAATATGATGTGATGGGGAGAAGCAGTTTAACCCTGTCACCAGGGTATGAGTTCTGGTATTTGACTAGACTAATCAAATCTGGCAGACAATTTTAATCACAATTATTCACTTCAGAAAATGATTTGTTGTGAGAAATGAAGGTGGTAGCCTAATATCCCAATATATTGGGATTTATGAAAAGATAGATAAAAACAAACAAAAAAAAAAAAAAAAAAAAACACTCCTAATATACCAGTGCTTTCAATCACTTCTGTTTTACATACATGTAAGCCAGCTCTCTTCCAGTAGTAATTGCTGTATTGATTAACCATACATTTTGTCTTCTCTTTAAATTTTTCTTCAGAGCCAGTTGTCCACCATGGGTCTAAATTTCCATTTTTGTCGTATTTCCGACCTTAAGAAAGAAAGAAAAAGAATGAAAAAAATGAAAGAATGAAAGAATGAAAGAAAGGAAGGAAGGAAGAAAGGAAGAAAGGAAGAATGAGAGACCAGAAGAAAAGCAAAACAAAACAATAACAGAACAATAGCAAAATGAAACAAACAACCCATAATTTTCCAGTTTGGGAATCTAGCACTTCCACAGAAGTTAGAGGTAAATGTACTCATGGAAGTGTGTGAACAAAATGCTTAATATCAGCAGACAAAATCTTTACCTCAGTCAACTCAGTAGTAAAAAGCTCACATTCAACTATGCAATGTAAGAGGGATATAAGCTTTCTTGTGAATATAATTGTATTTTTCATCCTCAGCCTATATCTCTTTGTTTCTTTAAACCTGGTGACAACTAATTTATTACTTGACAAGAAAAAAAAATCTGTGTCATAGAAACTTCTGAAGTTTACTTTTTTTTTTTTTTTTTTTTGTCTTGGAGCAAAACTTGAACATTAGAACTACATTCATATAAACAAGGAAAATATATATGTCCCATTTCCCAGGCTGGTAGTTTAAGCAATGGAGACCAGACCACAACTCCTTGGCCAGGTTCTTACCTTCCCATTATAGAACTGAAAACAGCTTTAGGGAATTTGACAACTTGAACAAGACAGCACACTTCAATTTTCTTCATGCAATTCAGCATTATTAAGAAAAAAACAATAAAAGAGCTAAAGTACACACACGTCATCTTTCTAATCTGTCAACTGTAAGGAAAATAAAAGTTATCAACATACAGACAAACACTCACCATTATTATCAAATCCATGAGTAAACTCATGGCCAACAATTACTCCTATAGCACCGTAGCTTAGTGACCTGTAACACAAAGAAGCAGTTTTCTCAGAAAGTGTCTACACAAAAAAATCAAAAGAACAGAAGACAGAAAATCAAACAGATTTGTACCTCAAGAGAGATCGTTATTAAAATTGGGAGGGGCTGGGGGGGGATGGGACAAAAAATCGTAAGGTACAATTTTGACTTAAGGTTGTTGAAAGTCTGAAGGTTAAATCCTTACTTGTTTAAAAACAGTCTTCAATATAAAATTTCAAAAAGCATTGCTGTGGCTCACTCATTTAACCAAATCATTTATTAGCATCATCTGAGCTCCAGAATGTCTCCTGCAGCTGATTGTATTATGTATATTTTAACCAAGAACAGAAAAAAGTTATAGATTGTATTATTCTCTTATAGTCATGAAAAAAGCATAGATCAAAGGCTGCAGTGGGCTTCTGTAATGCAAGGTCCAATCATTCTTCACTGGCATGCAACAAACAGACTTGCAAATGACTCTATAATGCAAAGCATTTAATAGATCTTCTTTCAGTTTTCAAAGTAAAGGTCAGACAATTTTCTTGCACCTGCACAGGGATAGGGCATGAACTGCAGTCACATAAATGCACCGGAGAACCAGAATAGACAGAAATATTTTGTATTCTTGGTTGACAATAAATGACATTTTCCTTGTTATACCCGAATAAACACGCATCTGGGAGAAATAGGGATGAAAGGTTCAGTATGAAATGTAATGGATATAGTGGTATAGTGTGTGTGTGTGGGGGAAGTTATCTGCTAAATTCATCTTTCATTTTTTAAGTTGTTCCTTGTGATTTTAATTATTTCCGTTATTGAGATGCCATATTTCAAAGTAGCTGAGAGTATTTTCAACTGATTGTATTGAAACAGGAGAAAGGCTGAGTGTTTTGAAGTAACATGTTATTACTGGACCTAATGATCCATAGCACACTAATTGCTCATCTCAGTCATGCCCAAAAATTATGATATGATTTAATTCCCCCTTCTCCCATGGCAATTCTTCACTTTGGATTTCTTTTTTTTTTTTTTTCCTGAAAAGTAATTTACATGTGATAAAATCTTCCCTATTGCTTTTTATTTTCCTTCTTTTTTTCTTTTTTTCCCCACTACTATTGCAAACCTTCATTAGAAGATGTTGGTTAAAATTATACATTTCTGCAATGAAAATATCACCCTTTTGTGTGACAAATTTCAAATCTTGTGTAACACATATTGATAATTATCCATACTTAATGTACTATATTAGACTTGTTTTCCACATCTGAAGAAAAGTGGTTACACAAGATCTTTTAAAGAATAGCATGCAACCTATAAAGAGTTCAAGAAGAACCAATGAGACCTATTACTAAATGCATCTTATTAATGATAGGTAGCAGAGAAAACAGGCTGGTTCCCAGGCATACCCAGGTCTTTCCCCAGCTCCAAAATATGGGGGAAAGTTTGGGATTAAATTTGTCCTTTCCTTCTATGAACCCCATTCAGTATTTTGTCCTGCTCAACAACAGCTTTGCCAGAAATGCTCCCAGGTCTGCTCATGCTCTTCACTTTTGGGACACAGCTAGACACAGGTGGAGAGGATTAGATCAAGCCCAACAAGTACCATATTGGAGAGAAATGTTCTGGGACTGGGGAGGCTCTGAGGACAGCAAGGAAGCTACTGACTCAGCCTGATGTCTCTATTTCAATAAATCTGGCACTGAAGACTCATAACTATGAATAATGGCATTTGGATGGTATTTTATTTCATGTACTGAGATGTAAAGTGACAACTTAACTTCCCTTTATGCAAATAGATGCAGCTGTTTTATAGTGGTTATGCTGGAACTGGACACTAGATATGCACTAAATGTTAAATATTTGCTAAATCAGTTTTTCATCAAGTGCTGATGATTTTTTGATGATTTTTCTGTTCCAGTGCCATGTACTGTTTCTTTTAAGCAAACAGAAAACAGATCCAGAATATTTCAAGGACAAAAGCAATCTGTTGTCTGATATAAAACAGCTACATTTGTTTACTAAATTTCATTTTGATACGTACTCAAGCAAAACCAATTTAAGCTAAGGTAACCTTTAAAGAAGAGAAATGAGCAAAGTACAAATCTTTGAAAGAACCATAATTTTATCACTATGGGAGAAGGTCAGGGCACGGAGAAACCTCTTCAGCAAGTAAAGCTGGAAAATGATCTGTAATAACCACAGCAGAAAATAAGTTCTCCTTAACCAGAAAGGACTTTTCTCTATCCCCAGTTACCACTCAGAAAGTCACGTGGCTAGGGAGAATTCTTTTTGAATGCAAATTCATTCGTTCCTAAATTGAATGCATCTCTCTACACATACTGCCAAATTTTTTGTTTACAGGGACACATCCAGACTGGAAGATGGCAAACCAAAAACGTTTTAAAAGTTTGATTTTATTTTTTCACAAATATTTATTAAGGACATGTTTCACTTGTAATTGACTTTCTCTAAGTACAAAATAACTTTCAGAAACTGGTGTCAGAGACTTTTTCTGGTCTGAATCTGTCTTAAAATAGAAAGATATTGGACTGCATAGAAGCAGTCATCTTTCAAAATTAAATATCTGTGACCCGTAATTACTCTTCCTTGTCTATAGTAGCACGTAAGCCTTCTCAGACAATCACTCTTGCACATAGAGGTATTCTCATGCACCTCAACAAACAGACCCACTGTTAATCTTAGATTTTAGCAGAAAATGAGAAGAAAAAAAAAAAAAAAAGATAATAGATGGCTTCTCAGTCTTTTCTGTTGAAGGAGTGTTGGTCAGCTGATTTACAATTGCTTTTAATACCTGCCATATGCACACTGCTGCATCTGCATACTATAGCATTGAACCACTTCTACTAAAGTGCACTTAATTAGCAATTCATGTGAAAAATCAGTCATCAGTTTAAGACAACAGCAACACACATACTGCTCCCCAGGGTAAGAAAAGTTATCACACAAAGCAGCAGTTTTCAGATTTTTTTTTTATTATTATTATTATTTTTATTTTTTTTTACTATTGCAAAATCAGGACACAGCAAGGAAAAACAAGGCAACCCAAAGGTTGAGCTTTCCCTATACAGTGACAAGACAGTATTACTATGAAATACTTATTGGCTATCTTTAGCAGTATAGCCTGTTTTCTCTATGCCCTCTTCTTTGCCTGTATGTATTTTTCATGTAACTAACACCGTTACTTTCTATTCCTTGCTTTCACGTGTAAGAGGTTCCCCTGATGCAGTACCTACCTAGGATACTCTGTTCCCCAAAAGAAAGGCTTTTGCAGTTCTCCTGCTGGGAATCCTGTAATAGCAAAAGAATGACAATTGGCATCAATACATCAATATAGCTGAATTGCAAAGTAAGTCAAAAGGCCCAACAGTCACCTTTTTTGTTTAGTTTTAGAAGATTTTGCTAGGCAAGCTTTACCTCAGGTGGTACTTTCAGAATACGATGGAGAGGATCTTTGAGAAGTGGAGATCTCTCTCTTTCAGGAGCCCAATGAAAACAAGATGCTGCATTGCAAGAACATCTCCATGGCTATATGTGCATATATGTGTGTTTGTGCATTTGTTCCCATGAATAAACAGCTAGCATTTCTCATGATAAAGAAGAAAACTATTTGATTGCTTTCAGATGTGTTGACAGATCAACAGAGAATTTACAGTCAAAGACCAACAAGAATTATGAAATTGTTGGTTTAGTGAAGCTTCAGTACAGCAAAAGACATATGAAAGTGATATAACGTAAACCCAATTATAGTCTGTGAAATCAAAGGTAAAGGAACATACTTAGGCACTTCAGTAGAGGAGAGCTGTAGACAGTCCAGGCTGTAGAGCCAGTCTAGCTACAGGAATTACCTGGCTGCTTCTGGTAACAAGTAGCCAAAACACACTATCATTGTAGACACTGCAGTGAGTGGTGATCTACTACGTTACACAAAGGAGCCAAAATAGTTCCTTCATCAAAGTCACAGGTCTATTTCTAAATCATGGATGAAATTTCACTGCTATGATTCTGAAGACGATGGAGCAAACCATGTTAACAGTTTAACAACCCAAATAGTTGTCAAATAAAACAGACACTTATACCCAAAGTTTTCAAATGCTGGTGAAAACTGTAGTTCATCTGGGTCCAAATGCAGAATTTGATGCCTCACATGAAGAATTCTTATTTACAAAGCATGGGCTTACATCCACTTTGAATGTTACCCCAGAGGAAATGGTCCACTGATGATTCACTTGCTTTCCCAGGAATCTCTGCTTCACCTTACAAGGATCACTGCAAGAAATCACCCGGCTACTCAGATCAAAACAAACAAACAAAAAATGTATTCACTCGATTTTGATCACCTTCAGTTTTTCACTGACATAGATTTTCCAGTAATGTTTCAGGCAAAATTTCTGCTTTCCTTCCAAAGACATTAAATACAATATCCTGAGGGTAATTCACACCAAATGATATAGCAAGTGTTATGTTCTCCTGACTGCTTTTTTTTCACCATTCTACCCTGGCTGCCTTGACTACCTATTTGCAATTAGCTTAACAAAAAGTATGGTTTTCAAACTTATTTTCTGAGTACTTTTTTCTCTTACTTATGCAGATGCTGTTTTGTCCTTTCAAGCATGTTATCAACTGCTTTCCTGTTGCTACAAAACACAATTGTACCAATGTCAAGGACAAAGCTTTCCTGATCTAATTCTCTTTACCTCCCAGCACACACAGAAAAGTGTTGAGTGTTTATGGTGTGTGTTTTTAAACATCTCACAGTAATGGTTCACTGGCACATCCTGTTGAAAATTGTTTGCTAGTACACTAAGTTCTTCCTAAAAAAAGTCTTATAAGTTTAGAGAGGAACAAATCCATCCATTAGCGCCTGGTCCAAAATATACAGAGGCTAACAGAATTATCCCAGGACTGGGCTGTGGCACATTTATGTAAGTAAACGGCACTCCCCCATTCCACATTACAGCATGCAATGTTCCAGCAGGTTGGTTCATGTGACACCTGAACCTTCAGTGTCCTGCTCACATGCATTTTGTGACTGCTATATGTTGTCATCAACTTTGTGTGCTAAGCACCATAAGGTACTAAGAGTTGGAAATCTACCCTGAACTACATTGCATGCTTCCTTCCAAGTTCAAAAGTTCAGGCACACAGCCGTGTACCTGCTAGCACATCAAGAGGCTATCAAGATCTTGTAAGGAGCAGAAATTGCTTTGCTTATGCGTACACTTCAATAGTGAATTTGCACTTGTCTGTGCTCCGATAGAGGTATACATGCATTTTTTTGAGTAAACTAGGTGCAAAGTTTCACTCAGGTTCACCCACCTAAATAATATAATCTAAAGGTACCTTCATGTGACAGTGCTGAAATAGTCACATGTGAGTTAAGCCATGAGATAAAGTTACCACTCATGTTATGTGAAAGAATGGGAAGAAGCTCCAACCATTCAACAGGTTGAAAATTATCTTACTCTAAGTCAGGATCCATTTTAGATAAGACATGCCAAATAATGGAGTTTGTTTAAGGAGTGGTTTCTGCTTGTGCTGTGTGAAACACCTTTGTAGTTCAAATGCACCAAAGCAAGCTAAGGAAGTATTTTCAGGCCAAAGTGAGTCACTGAATATAAGACCTGTTTAAGGAAAACTCAGGGAACCCAATAGGGTGTTTTTGTTCAATAAAATTACTATCTAGTTTTAAAAGTGATTCCTGAGCAGCTAATAAAGTGGGGGTGTCCTTTCCTTCAGAGATTCATGGTACTAAGTGATAGAGGGTGCTTGTCCAGTATTGCAACAGTACAGGGATACAAGGAACAGTTTTGAAGCTGGCAACACAGGGCATCCCTCTAGAAACAATGTCTCCCTAAGGCAAGTGTCAAAAAGATTGTCCTTGGAGGAGACAAGGAAAACAATATCCTAGACCTAGAATCTCCTTGAAGTTATGACATGTGATAGATCACCTGACAGTTTCTTATTCTGTGCTGTTTTGAATCCCCTGAGTTAGGCAATTCCCTTCTGAAGCCTGTTTCTTGCTTGCTTGCTTGGCATATTGCACCTAAAAGAATTAATGACAAAACTCAGCGAGCTCATAGTAGGATGCAGAAGCAATAAATACTAATAAGATTATTTATATGCCACTGGAGTTCAAGTGAGAAAAGCACTGATCTGGAGAAGTAAGTCAGGCAGACTTCAGTTTCACATCTTAAAGAATGGATATAGGCAATGAGTAAGTACTTATAGCTAGCACTTCAACACAAATTTAGCCTTTAGTGCATCTTTACATGCTTGCTCTCTCTACATGGTCCAAGAAGAGGAATATAGGCTTAAAACCCCTCTGTCAGTTATGTGTACAGTTTACTACTAGTGCTGACTTGGAACACAGAAAGATAACTGTGCTCTCTTATTACAGACCCCCAGAAAAATCTCTCTGCCATAGGTATGATCTGGACTTGCTGAATCTGCCTTGCCTACTTTCTTACATCCGACCTACTTTTGTAGCAACATTGCAAGACTGCAACATCATTCTGAGATGGGCACATGCCATAAGAGCACTGGAGATTTGTGGACATCTGAGCTCAAACTATCAGAAAACAGCACTAATACTGTACATCCAAGCATTTTAGAGAAGGCAAGATGGATGAGCTGGATTGTCCTCCAGATGGACTTTGTGCCATTGATCACAACCATTTAAAGCCCAGCAGCCATGATCATAGATAGCCCTTTGAGTCCAGCAGTTCCACCAGTTTTCAGTCCACGTGAATGTCTACTTATCTAGTCCTTACTTCATCAATTTGTGTTTGAGAATATTGTAGGAGAGTGTGGAAAGTCTTGCTCAAATCAAGATAAATGACATGCACAGTTCTCCCCTCATCCCCAAGTAGATGATAGAAGGTTATTGGGTTGGTCAAGAAATGGTTTCCTGGATCTCTACTTTGAACCCTGTCATATACACAGGGACAGAGGTGAGGCTGACCAGCCTGTAGCTCCCTGGATCCTTCTTGTCCTTCTTGAAGATAGGAGTGACATTTGTTTTCTTCCAGTCCTCAGCAACCTCCCCACAACCTTTCAAAAATAAATAGGAGTGGCCCTGAAATGCCATCAGCCATCTTCTTCAACTAATAGGTTTGTCTTACCAGATCATGGACTTGTGTCTGTCCAGTTCTGTTTATATATTCCCTGATCTGCTCTTTCTCCAATGAGGTAGGACTCTTTGCTCCTTTGTCTGTTTTACCGGTAAAGACTGAGGCAAGAAAGGCATTGAGTACCTCAGTCTTTATAGGATCATTTGTCACCAGGTTCCCTGAGCCATTCAGCAGTGTGTCCACATTTTCCCTAAACTTTCTGTTGATGCTGATATACTTGCAGAAACCTTTCTGACAGCCCTTCACATCCTGCACCAGATTCATCTCCAGGTAATTTTCCTAACCTCTATGCCCACACCCTTGGACAGTGACTTTTTGCTGAACTTTCCTCTTGTTTATTTTACTGCTCTGGAACACAGGAGTATTTCAAACAGTGAAGCACATCTGGCTTACTTTAAATATTTCACTCTGAATATATGCTGATCTTGAAGCTCTGACAGCACTCTCCACCTGCACAGAACTACTTTTAACTTAACTGAAGGCATCTAGTGTCATTTTATCTATTGCACCAATTTTTAGCCTCTCTCCCCAGCAAGATGCTATGAAGTTTGTTGGAGTATATTTCAAGCTTGAAACACTTTTTTTTTTCTTTTCATTTATTTTCCCTCTCTCTCTCTTTTTTTTTTTTTTTTTCCATTTTATTTTTAAAGTGGCTTTTACTGCAATTAATGAATCAATTTACCAGCCAATACCATATGTTATTATACACATTTTGCAGATGAACACCCTGAAACTCAGGGGAATAATACTACTTCTCCAGAGAGACACAAACAATGACATTTCATCTTATAGTTCACTGTAACTATGGAAAGTAATAATGGATGAAGTAAACCAAAAACAGGTGAGATGCCTTAACATATCATAAGGAAACTTGGAGTTCAAATCTCAGTATGAATTCCAATTCTATAGTTCATTTACATTGCATAGTATTTTTAACTAAGACAAGATCTAGTAAAGCCTCATTCAAAGTCAGTGCATTTACCGTTTCCAATAATTAGCTGGTTTGTTTAAAGCAACTTCTTACAGGCTAGTGAATCCAGCACATAAATAGCAGATGTGGGAGACATCTGTGCTAAGCTATGTGACTTACAGGGTTCTCTGCTGATTGTTGTACTGGCTGTCCTCAGATGTTTTTTTAAAAAACTGCAACCTGTTTTCAAGTGTCATTGAACCAATTCGTATTTAGAATTTTAAATGGATAAGATATAAACAGAAGACTAATTTCTGGTCAGTAAGCAAAGGATTTTGAGTTCATGTAAGTAATTAAACGTGAAAAATATGAGGATGCTGTTTAGTTATCTAAAAACAGCATGAAGGGTGGGATACAATTCTTTAAAATGGCTCTATAGATTTCAGATTTTTTGGATAACTGAATCTCTTCCCAGTGCCATTTGAGATGCCTTTGCATATCCTGCTTGGGACATGCAGTGTCAATCTCAATGGAATAAGGTCTCCTGTCTCCAGGGTCTCAGATCTGCAAGATATGATGACATACTGGATGCTGTAAAGCATCCCAAACAGCTTTGATCTACGTATATGAAGGCAATTAGGATCACTCTGTCATAACATTGACTTGAATCCTACATCTTATTACAAGTTCTATCCTGCAGACAATAAGGATGGAAAACATCTATTTTTTTATTATAATTGTGTGAGGCACAGTAACTGTTTCAGACTGTGCACACGTACAAAGCATAACTTTCTAAGTCGTAGTGAATACATTCATTAACAGATAAAGAGAAGTGATGTCTTTAAAGCAGAGGACTCAGAAACTTTTGGTTCAGTTCTTGGCTCAGTTTCCATTTCATCTTACAAAAGAGGGTCTTTGCTGCTCATGAAACAGAGAGAACCTCAGTGGGGCACTGTGAGGAGAAATGCACGAAGGTTTGTGACAAGCAAACGAGTAAGTGTGCTGAGGGACTAAGAAACATGTTTTTACAATAAATTTTAATCTTTATTTTCTAAAGGCAACAACTCTCTAGATTCCCCAGATGAAAAGAAAAGCACAGGGAAAAAAAAAATCCTATTTTAAACATTTCTACATAAGAATGTTAGGAAGAAGAACTAGAAAAATGTGTGTAAGGATCATGTATCATGTCACCTATAACTGTAAGTAAATAAAAGAGAATACTGGCCATTCATAAATAGGAAAAAATGAAAATGAGTGCTCACTTAAGAACACTTAAAGCTTACTTAATAACAGAGCTCAGAAAGTATTCAGTCCAAATTTGTTATGTTCATTAACCTCCTGGAAACTAATGGAGCACTTGAAACTACTTCATCAATAACCTTCCAATTAGTCCAGTTCTTAAGGGAAGAGAAAGTGCCGCTATGTGGAGTCCCCTGGTCCTTCCCCAGCCATGGCACCATGTGCTGTTTGCCAGTGCTTGCCTGGCTCCTGGCGAGATAAGAGTTCTCCTTTGCAACTCACAGCATCAGCCAGCTGCCAGCATCAATATCTGCATGCCACTTTCTATAAAGATGATACTTACTGCCTAATATGAGCTCTCATCTGTAGTTTTCTCTATGGGTGCTAATTCAAACATAATTTTAAAATTCTATTTTAGATTATATCTTCTTCCTGTAGCATGTAATGAAGCTGTTCTCAAAAGAGGCCTCTTGACTTTCTAGAGAACTGCAGTACAAGCAAAAATGATGTAGAAGAAGCATAGGTATAAACTTACAGAGATAACATCAACAGTAGTTAATTATCCAATACATCTATTCAAGCTCATACCTCATTGAATGTATTGCTTATATTTGCCTCAGTTCACTGTAAATCCACTTTTCATTACTGTTCACAACCCACAGATGTTACTCTTTTGACATATTCTAGAGGCAAATATATCGACACTTGGAGAGAAAATTAAACACACCAAATGTCTAATGAGCAGTTCCCTTCTACCCTACACACATTCAAGGGCCAATATTTTAGTGTTGTAATGAAATAAAACCCTTTCTTGAACAGAATTATGCTAGCATACTTTGTTCATCACTTGTACCTATTTTCATCATGTACCTGTTGGCTGCTCTAGAGCTCATTAAAATAAAGTCTCTTTTGGAAAGTGTTTCTATATTCCAGTGATCATAATTTTAAAATATGGTGTTCATGCTGCTTAGGTTATATGAAGTGTGCTTAGATACATCTGTAGCATCTAAAGACAATGATACGTACCTGTTGTCCTTGTTAAGTACATGCAATTGAACAGAAATTGACTAGCAAATACTAAGAAAAATACAATTAGAAATTAAAAGTGATTAACAACCATTATAAAGATAAATGGTTGTTAATCTAAAATGCTTTGAAACATGGAAAAAAATAAAAAAATAGGAAATAAATAATACTCAAGTATAGAGATCATCAGGAGCAAACTTTAATCATAAGATAAATTTTATATACCATAATTAATAAATTTGCTTTTTGCAGCATATCTTGCCTTGATACTTACTTCTCTTCTGGAAAAATTAACAGAATTGTTGTTCATTTGAGCTATTGATAATTTACTAATGAAAATTAAATGAAGTAATAGCAGCCATAAAGGATGTTTGCACTGAAGCACAGCAGAATTCATTACAATCTCTGCACATTGAGTTTTGCTTTATTCTCCCAAATCCAGCCATTTTTTAAATAATCTAGTTTCTACTGTTTATTAATTTTCACTTTTAGTGACGAAAGATCTTTTCTTTCAAGCTATTCCATAGTCAAGATGCCACTAAAAATATTAGCAAATTTCCCTTCTATGAAGATTTTATGAACTTGCATGGAGATTGCAGCAATTTCTTGTTTAACACTTAAGTGAGCAATACAGACTACATTGACAGGAGAATTTATAGACCTTTCACCGGGAGCATGCCAGAGACCTCCCTGTGCTATGGGTGCAGAAAGCAAAGGCATCTTCCTAAAGTTAAGAAGTGATCAAGGACCCCCATGTTCCCCTCCACTTCTGCAGGTACCTGATGACAACTCCTTTTCAAAGTCCACAGATCAAGGCACAGACAATGCCTTTTCTCTAAATTGTTTCATGAAACCTTCAGTGACTAATCAAGTTTGGAGTTGCTGTGGTTAAGTTGATAATATCACACAGTACATTTCTGTTTCTAAATTGAGCGCTCTTAATTTTTAGAATCAACTTTAGAACCAAGTCTTTTCCCGTTAATGTAGCAGCTGCTTTCCAGAAACAATTTACATTATGCATTTTAGAATTCAGTTTTCTCAAATAGTCCTTAGTAAATGCACTTACCAAGAGAAGAAATAGATGGGCCTTGAACACACTAAATTCCAGTTTGTGTACTGAAGAGCAACACTCAAGAAGATAAAGAGCTGAGCTAGTTCGTTCTCTTTTCTCTAGCAGTGACCAGTAGATATCACTGGAAAGAGCATTGGGCATCTATCTGTGAGGTAGTTCTTCCATTAGCACAACTTTCAACCTTCCAGCAATCAGTAGCTGAGGGACCTGTCCTCCTGAAACAGAGTTTATCCTCCTGGATCAAAAACTATCCCTTTGTTCAAGACAGAACACCCTCTTTTTCCGATCTTCTGCTAATAGAGTGCAGAAGATCCTTTGGTAACACACCCCTCCAACTATTTTGAAAACAATGAATTTGTTCTTACCTCCTTTTCTCATCTCTTTTCTCATCTCTGATTAGTCTTTGAATACTGAATGGACATTCTTTCCTGTCTCATGATAAATTCCAATTAATAGTATTGGGAAAGAACTTCATGAAAAGTGTTCCGTGGAAATGAACATAATATATCAAGTTCATTTACATGCTGAATTTGAAAAAAAAACTCTAATAGACTAGGGAAGCATGACTTTTTTTTTTTTCTTCCCCCAAAAAGAAAGAAAACAAGTCACTTTGACTCTTCCCCATTATTTCATACATTTACTCATTCTTATTTGTTATGATCAGTTTCCTTCATATAGGTGCTAGAATACTGCATATAATTATATCCCTCTGGATGATCTTTGAGAAAATAGGATTTGACATTTGCCACACGCATTCTTCCCATGCCATGGCTGGTGTAAGTGACAACATACCAAGGCTGGTTCTTTGGCAATTTCTAAGTTCCTTTGGAATACCTGAGTGAATATCATCTAGTGCTTATATTTGTCCCAGTACACTTTATGAATTTCTTCTAAAGCATCTTCTATTAACACTATAGTTAAGACACTTGATGGGAATTAATTTCCATAAGAAAAAGCTTGAGGATATGAACCTCCCAAACTCTTCCAACACAAAGAATTGTATTATTTTTATGTATTAAGGAATGTCTTTTTTCAGTGTATTTGAAAAAAAAAAAAAAGTTTTATTATTAGTTCTTATATTCTTAGAAAGTTGTTCCTCCAATCTTTGTGGGGTTCTTATATCACAACTTTACATTTAACTTGCAAGAGCTCAAGCTCATTTTTATTCTCAAATTACATTATTTGTAGAATTTTGACATTCTGTTTTATAGAACTTTTTTTTTCTGTCGTTTAACTACACCTTTAAAAAGGACACAGGTTTTGTAGCATATCCCCAGCCCCTGCAGAACTTGCTGTGATTACAACTGAAAACATAGCTATACAGCAGTAAGGCAATAATTCCTGTGTGTGAGATTTGCCCAGAGATATAGCCCACAGCAGGAATATGCTTGGGATTGCAAAATTTGGTCTAACGCGGTACAGTTCTTTCCCAGCATCATTACTAAGAACTCAGTAACAATGTGAAAAATATTTATCAGCAGCTTCAGACCTGAGCACATTCCATGCACATCTCACAGAGGCCACATTCCCTGCAAAGCACATTGATGGAAGTCAGCAGTGGAAGATCATTTTGTACTGTGCCTTTCTTCAAGCCTCTCCTCATTTTGCACATCATTTTGAGGGCAAGGTTACATTTGTAACTCTCTCCCTCTCAGGTAGAACAGAGGTTTTTTTTCAGAAAGAACCACCTAAACCCTTTTATAGGAACAGCCTTAACAGGACAGCAAGCAGCACTATCCAAATTTCAAGGTCAAATGCCAGCAATACAAGACGGTCAGCAGTTGTGATACAAAACACAATCACCCCTACACCCATGACGGATAGGTTACATTTGACAGCCCTCTGCTTCGTGACACTTAGACACAGTGAGTGCACAATTCAGCTGCAGTAGCTCCAGCCTCTTCATTGAAGATTTCTCTAATGTGCCCTGGCAGAGAGGCTAGGAAAGCTGAATGCTGCTGAAACTTGAAAAGACCCAATATTAAAGAAGATGTAACAGCAACAGCTCTCATTTTGCACTGACTGAACTTCCTCTCTGTCCACACAATACATCTGAAAGAGCAGTGGAGGCACGTGCTCAGTTTAGTGAGAAAACCAAATGTCCTTTTTCAGATGTACTTTAGAGCTCTGATCAACTTGATGAAACCTGCCTCAAGCATACACTCCAACGATCAACAAAAATGCGGCTGCTTAATGATGGCAGACTTCTAATTAAAGTGGAGCAGTCTAGGTCTAGAACTAATTTTAATCAAAAGACCAGCCTAATTATCATACTTGCTTTACAAATTAGCTCACTTAGATACAAAAGAATTTAAATTTGGAGGCTAGAAATTATTTACAGAAATAGGCAAGGACAGATACCAGTAGACCCGGATCGCCTGTCCTCTGCAGTACCCTCTTCAGTAAGAAACATTCATTCATGGCCTTTCAAAAATTGTTTTTCTATTTGATCAAGAAGGATTCAGGAGAAAGCAGGGGAGTCACTCAGTGATTTTTGACAAGCCTGTCCCTGAGGACCCAGATCACAGAGGTTACAGCACTCAGCCTTCCAGACCCTGGCAGCATAAAACTGGAATGGCTGATTTAACTTGCAAAGCTAATAGCAATAAAGAGAAGTGTCAGGGCAAAGATAACACTATTATCCACAGAAATACTAGCATAGACTTTTAAAACCAGTTAGAAATTTTGCATGCAAATTCCTATTAAAGCAATTGGAGCAAACATCCAAACCCATACACATCTTTGGAAAATCTCAACAATTTTACCAACCCAGGATTTATACTCAGTAGAAACAACAAGGAACTAAAATTAGTGCAAGACAGGTGGCACCGAACATACAAGAAAATTTCATCATACTATACAGGCAAGAATTTTAAGTTATCTACAAATACCGCTTCTTGTCCTTGTAAGGTATTGAACAAATCTGCTGGACACCACTTTTTTTTTCTTTTTTTTTTCTTTTTTATGTCACAATCTTCTATAACCATGTTTTTTGCTACGTATCTAGTAATACTAGCAAACTGAATTGCTGTCACTTAGTGTTACTGCATATTTGCATATTTATAGGGGTATGTGTGCACATGTTTTTGCTACAGCAAACAGAAAATAGAAACAGTAGTATAAACTTTAATAAAAGTGATTTAAGCTAACATTTTTGTTCATATTTGCAATGAACAGACTACACACACAAGCAGTTACCACAACTCAGTTTACTCAGGGTAATTCACTAAGCAACAGCAATTCAGATTTGTTGGAGCCCTTGCTTTTCCAGAACTATCCTCTAACCCTCTAAATAAAGATGCCTCACAGATAAATTATGATGTTTGCAGTTCTGATTTTCATCCCCCCGATACACAGTCACACACACGCAAAGTGTACATATATTTTCTGAAGCTTAATGTAACATTTGCCAAAAAGACATTTTAAAAACAGTCTCAAAAGTCAGTTACTCACTGATCTGATTGGTAGAGGCACTATAAAAAGCATTGACAGTAGTTGGGCTGGTAAACCACCTGTAGTAAGAGCAAAAGAAATCTGTCAGTACACTTAAACAATTTTTATGAATAGAATAAGCAGAGATAAAAAGTTTACTCAGTGGAAAGAGAAAATGTAAAAGATTGAGGATACATTAAAGTTAAATTATTTCTCCAGTTCAGCTACAGTTTCTGGAACATTGAAATCTATTGTTTAATGGCTTTACTTTAAGTGCACTTACTCGATGAATGTTCAACAAGACTGATTGTTAAGCTTCCTATTACCTAATCCACTCTATTTCTAAGTGATGTTTGTACTTGTGAGGTCTTCCATGATGACAAACTGAAGTCCTGACTTCACCCAACAGAGGTGCAACATTGATAGCAGCTGTAAAAACTCTCTAAGTTTTATTATACCTGTCTTTCAACCATGTGCAGAGAAACTCCCTCTTGAAACTAGAGAGCATTTTGAAATGACTGAAGTGGCTTCAGACTCTTTGCTGAATAGGCACTTGTATGATTAGGATGATGTTAGCAACATGGGTAGGTCCTTTCTGGAAGCCTAAATTTGAAATAAACAGCTTCACGCTCTGTACCCTACCCAGTGAGCATCAGTGTGCCCATAAACAAATGGACATGCTCAAAGCAAAACTAATTTTACATGAAATGTTACCATTTCTTCTCATGTTTAGATTTCTCATATTTACTGGAAGGAAACCTAGATTTGAAATGCAAATAGGATTTATGAATCTCCTTAGCCTAAGCTCATCTATATTGGCAGTGGTTTCACCCATATGAGTGGAAAAATCTCAATAGGTTTCAGCAAGATCCAAATCCCCTCTGAGGAAATTCTGACTTGACTGAGTCCAAGATTTCACCTTATGCTTTTATAATGAAGAACTGAGAAAAAATTAAAGTAATCAAGATGATGAGAATTTGTAGTTAACTCATAATAAATTAGAAACAACTGTAATAAGCTTCCAAAAAAAGGAAAATCATGATTTCTTTAGCAACATATTACTCAGAAGTTTTGTAAAGCCTGCAAGCAATGAAAATAATGCAATTGCTTTGGAAAATTCCCTTCAGAACAAAAAGATGGCAGCTGCAAAACAAGGAGTAAGACAAAGGAAGATCTATCAAAACATGGAAAATGTGTGATGCCGGTGAAATTCAAGTGCATGATTTGTGCTTTAAAATAGCACCATCAAATGAAAGAGCTATCTTCAGGGCCTGACTGTTGTTCTGGCAGTTGATGTCCTCACATAGACCATGTAACAAAGGGGAGTGTTTTAGGATGGCAGCAGCCTGTCTTTTATCAATAAGTTTATCTGCTTCTCTCATGTTCAAAGCTGAGCAGCTTATTTTATAATGCAGTAACTTGAAAAAGTAACCAAGGAAAGCCAAGGGTGATGTCTTGTAAATGTCTAAACCATCCATCACACTATACTCTCTAATTGCCACAGATAATTCTCCCACTTTTTTTTTATTAGGAGATGCTGAAGGGGAGGAGCAGGGGGAGGTTGTTTATTTTGGTGTGTTTTCTGTTTCCTCTATAATAAGGGAATGAAATGTGAGAGGTAATGTAGTGAGATAATGGAAAACTGAAGAAAGAATGCTTATGGTGAGGGGATAAAGAAAAAAAATAGGGGCTCTAATTGACCACATTTTAGTTTCACATTTGTTGACATCAGTGATGAGCTGAAATGTTTTGAAGGATTCAAGCCAGGCACTTGTGCAGTGGTACTGCTCTCTCAGCTTAGCAGTAGCTCTGAAGGACTCTATCTGTCTTTGACAAGGAGACAACCCTGGAGGGACCCACCTGAAATGCTCAACACTATAATTTGGATTTTACTCAAAGTTTGAACAGACACAGCATTGCAACTTCTAACTCACCCTGTGGGTTTGCTCCACTTAAAACATCCTTTCTATTCTCTTGAACAGCAACTTCTAAGCATGAAAAAGGCTTCCAAACAACAAACAACTCCCTTTTTACAAATCCTTCTTACAGTGTGTGTCTTACAGGGCTCCCTCATTTCCAGGCACAGGATCAAGGGCCTGAGGCAGATAACTTACACTTCAAAAGAGACTAATGTGCTTTGCTCTCTTCCCCATCCTCTTTGCTGTTGCACTCCCGGGGCCACACTGAGCTCACTGCAACCAGCTCATGATGGGAAACACCACAAGGAGTGATTAAAGAGTTCCTCAGGTACAAGCAATGTCTCTCTAACATCACAAGTTTTCACCTCTTTTTCTGGGTGAGGAGCTAACCATAGCAATGCATGTATTTGTCATAACAGAAACACCTCACTTGGCCTGAGTGCAGCCAACACTGCACCACTGCTGGCCACACTTTCATACCTATAAAGCTACCTCATCACTTGCAGACAAGCTGCTGAGTCTCATCACAATCTCTGTATCCTGTGGCTACTCCTTTCTTCATGATTTATTACCGCAACAGCAGAGCCCATCTTGTCTTCTGAGCTTAGTATAAGCCAGACACCAATAGCAGTTTCAATTTTCTCACTGTAAAACTGAACTATGTTCTTTTTCACAACAAGGCCTCAAGGACAACCCAGTATGAAATTCGTTATGCTCTCAAGCAGATAGAAAGAGAAAACTTAGTAGCTGTACCAAGGCACAAAGAGTCACAAAGAGATTTCTGGTGACAAGCAGTGTATACTGCTGAATTTTATATTTGATGTTTAGAGACTCTGGCAAGGAGCATATTTGCAATCCAGCATTTTGTTGTACCTTGCAAGCCACTCTCAAGAAGATTTAGAAAGCATTTACCACAAAAGAACAGAAATAAGTGAGACTGCTTCTATTTAGACTAGATGAACAACTTTACCTCACATTTGTCAGCCTCTTTCAGTGAGCGCCTTGAAATGACTGAGTCTTCAGTGACAGACCTTAACTAATAATATATCAAATTACTATATGAAGACCTGTAATAAATAACTGTCAATGTTAAATTTTAAGGTGAAGCAAATTTAGAAATAGTTCTCACATTCCTGTTTGAAGTCTGGTTGGTCATTTGCTCTAAATCGGGTTACAATGTCAGTGTATTTGACCCACTATCAGGACAGGAAAAAGAAAAAAAGAAAAAAAAAGAAAAAAAAAAAAAGAAAAAAAAGACAAGCATAACAAAATCTAAGCTCCCATTAATTACAGACTAAACAATAAATCTAGAATTGTTTCCTCTGTTTCTATTTCTTATTAGCATGTGAAAGAGGAATAGCTGAGTGTAATGTCCTGTAACATTACCTATCAACTACTGCAGCAGTCAAAACATAAGGCTATGGACTTGATACTTGTAAGTTTGATATCTCTTGCAAAGAAAATCTTGTACTGAGATAACAAGTGAGGCAGATACTCTTATAGGTTTGTGTTACAGCTATCTCCACCATATCTTACTTCCTGAGTTAAGAGCATAGTGTGCTACAATGGCAGTCATGAAAAGCGTTGACTGGGAATGATTACAATACAGGGAAAAGCTTATTTCTTTAATTCTCCACAAAGCATGAACTGAAGTTGCAATTTGTTCTCTCAACTTTTTGAGTTATAGGAAACACTCCAATTGAGCAGAATTTGGTATGCAGTGTCCAAAATATATATTTTTTTAATTTTTGTTGTTGTCTTTTATAGACATATACAAAGACGAACTTATGAATATATAATGCATGTAAGCTGGTCAGAAGCAAAAGACAGTACAAAGTTACTAACGAAGCTGGAATCCGGAAAATTTCTTCCCAAAATAACAACTATAAAGAAAAACTTCTTCAAGGTGACTTTGAAGGATGTGTTTCCTCTTCTCACTCTTAGCCTGCTTTATACATTTTCCTGCATAGAAATAAAAGATTAGCCTCCCAGCTCAGTCTGCCATCTGTCTCCCTTGGGGCTGGGCTAGAAACAGGGATGGTGAGGCTGGGCTCATCCTCCAGTGCCACATCACTGTTTAAAATGAGGTTCAAAGGCCAGGAAAAGGCTTCAGGAGGGTCCTTTCCAGTCTCTCCTCTCCAGAGCAAGCCCACCCACAGGATTTCTGAGCTCAGAGCCCTGAGTTTCTACAGAAGTCAACAGCCTTCCTGGAGTCTTTTGTGGCTTCTTTTCCTTTTTTGCAGCTGGATCTTTTGTGGTGTCCTTGACCATGTCCAGCCCAGCACCTCCCCTGCAGTGAGCCAAGGGCCAGGGCTGACAAACAACAGTGTGTGGTCAAGAAATTCAAATAGGTCCTGGAGGAAACACAGGAACACTTCTGGCATGCCCTGCTATAGGGCTGGCTACCAGATGCCTACATCTCCAGCATGTAAGGCTGAGTGAAATAATCTTAGAGGTCATTTCCCAACTTCAAAGGAAAAAGACAATAATAATGAGTTCTGATGCCCAGAAAAGTTCTCTGACTCCCTGTTACATGCAACTGTGCTATAGGTGTTAAGAAGCATAGATTCAATGACTGTTAAAAAGGTGTGTATATACATATGCATATTTACACAAATGAACATATATGGCTCCATGGATGGATAAACAAATACCACTGAAACACTAATTCTTCTCTATCTTTCCCTTCCACACTGTCATCACCTCCCCATACACTGCTTATTCACCTCCCTCTGTTCTAACTGTGTCTTATCTGAATTAATGTAGTTACATTCACACTTGTTCTCCTCCCTCCCACAGTCCACCTTTCCAGCCTTGCCACCTCTGGTCTGCCCTCTCCATCCAACCCGCACCTCTTCATTCATTGTATTCCTTGGGTGCTGCCACAAATCCCTCTTGTATATACTCTCCTGATACCAGCAATTTTTCACCAGTTTGACAGAGCCATCTGCTGGGATACAGACAGGTACTGAAGGCTGCAAGGTGCATCTCCTGTGGCTGTGGAGACTGCAGGGGAACCAGGTCCCTGGAGACCCCAGTATCATGTCATAGCTCCTCAACACCAGATGGGTGTGACAGGTTTCCAGGTGCATTCCTCCCATCCACAGCCTGATCAGCATTGCACATGATGCCCTTCCTACTCCTTTTCACAGAATCATAGAATCATACAATCACTAAAGAATTTAGGGTCCTTAAAGATCACACAGTTCCAATACCTTGGCAGGGTCACCTCCCACTGGACCAGGTTGCCCAAAGCCCCAGCCAACCTGGCCTTGAACACCTTCAGGGATGGGACATCCACAGCTTCTCTGGGTAACCTGTTCCAGTGCCTCACTACCCTTACAGTGAAGAATTTCATCCCAATATCCAATCTAAATCTACTCTCTTTTAGTTTAAAGCCATTACCCCTTTTCATATCACAACACTTCCTTTTTGCTGTAGACCCAACAATGGGTAGGTCAGGAAGGAGCAAAACACAGGACAATGAATTTTGATAAATACTTCTGGCTTGGAGGATTTTTTCTGTTTCTTAGATTACAAAACTGTTGAATTCCCAGAATAACTATTTCCACTTTCTTATCCACATTCCTCTTGCTTTATCAAACTCCTTTGTCTTGTACCTCTCGGCTCCTCTGTCCCCTGATAGTGTTTCCCTAGTGTTTCAAGTGAACTAGCACTTTGTTTTTCCATATAGTTGACTATGCTGATGAAACTGAGTCCAGACTGAAATAATATTGCTGAGAAATCTGCGCTGTCTGCTAAATGAATATAGTGTTTCACATTTGGGAGTAATATCACAGTACTATGCGATAACTTATTTCCTTATATACTTGTTTTCTTATTTATCTTTAACAGTCCAGAGTGTGGACCATCTTTTAATATATATCTCTAAATATATAAATATTTTGCTAAAACCTACTGAACTAAGGCAAAGGAGAAACAAAGAAAATGGAAACAAACCCCCAAGGGTAATTCTCTATTAACACAGTGCCAGGCTTCAGTATAGGCCAATGATCTGTGGAGTTCAATGAGAGATAAAAGTTTAAAAAATGAAGACAGAAAAAGAGAAGAAAAAGAAGGAAGGAAGGAAGGAAGGAAGGAAGGAAGGAAGGAAGGAAGGAAGGAAGGAAGGAAGGAAGGAAGGAAGGAAGGAAGGAAGGAAAAGAAAGAAAGGAAGAAAGGAAGGAAGGAAGGAAGGAAGGAAGGAAGGAAGGAAGGAAGGAAGGAAGGAAGGAAGGAAGGAAGGAAGGAAGGAAGGAAGGAAGGAAGGAAGGAAGGAAGGAAGGAAGGAAGGAAGGAAGGAAGGAAGGAAGAGAAAAAAAGAAAAAAAAAAAAGAAAAGAAAAAGTAAAAGCCTCAGAATGCAGTGGTCTGATAGCCAAAATGTGGCAAGCACTGATGTGTTTAAGGCCATCCTTGACATGCCTTAAACTAGTGGGAATTATTTGTTTATTATAATAAATTAAAACACAGGATGACAGTTTTACTAGAGGTGGCAATGGCTCTCTGTGCCTTGGTAGTCCTCAACTGACACAGCAACAGTGGCCAGTGTAAGGGACACCACCTGCAGATCTCTTTTCTATCCCTGAGCAAGTGCAGAAGCAGAATAATCCCCCAAGAGGAAAAACCACGGCTGAGGGCTCAGACAGGCTTACCCCCAGCCCTGCAGGGAACAGAGCATATAGCTGTGCTGACAGAGAAAAGTTATCGAAAATCAGGTTGGGATGCCCCAAGCCACACTGTTCCCCAGTGAGATGCCCAGAATGGAGCTGGAAGGGTCTGTCCCCTGCCCTATATGTATGCACACGTAGGGACAGCAATCCCACCAGAGGTTCCTATCTATCCTCTTATGCAGCAGCCAGTACAGAAGGGGTTATTTTTTCCCTTTTACTCCGCTTCCTGTGGATGAGCTACTTTGTGACCACATATAGACACTGGACCTGTTTATCTTCCTGTTTTGTATTGCTTTTTTAACCAAATTTAAAAAAAAAAAAAAAAAAAAAAAAAAAAAAGCAGGCTGGAATAGATCTACCTAAGGGCAAGACAAAGGTGATGAGGAGACTGCTGTTAAGTAATCCTCAAAATAAAAGAGCAAAGACAAGGAAGAGAAAGTAGTCAATCTTGAAGTGGTTGGTAGGGTAAAACCTTCAACTTTTTGAAGCATAACTACATGAAATGACAGTTCTCAGAGGTGACAGCCCTTGAGGTGTACATTCAGGGACTACCTGGCCATTAATTTCCCTACAGGGGGCATTTGCATTCTTGCCAGCAGTCTACTTGGTCTGTGTTAGTGCTGCCTCAACTCTGCTCACAGGATGAGGGCTGCTGATTACAATTTCTGTGGAGAGGCAAGCATTATGTTTCACTGGGTTTAACCATTGCAGTGTCAGAGAAAGGCATAATGAGCTCACGATAACTCACCATTAAAATCAAGCAATAAAAAAAAACTGAAAATATGCAGCCAAACTATGAAATTCTAACCAAGCACAGGCTGCGTCTGCCCTACTGGCACTCTCTTCATGCCTCATGGACAATGCAGAGACATCCTTGAAATATAGAAATATTGAAATAGTTCAGTATGAGAAGGAATTTCTGGAACCATAAGGAAATAGCACCACAGGAGCTAAGCAGCAGCACTGATTTCAAAGGCTCTGTGCAGAAAGAGTTATTTTTAAGTAGTGTGATTAGAGTAATTAAATTCTGTTTATGTTATAATTTGCATTTTAAGGATTTGATTACCCACCAGTAAGAAGAGAGACTGATTCTTTTATGTATTTGATGACTATATGTGACACAATATGTACTCTCAGGTTTACAAATAAAATATAACATATGTAAATTAAATCATGTCTTAGGCTGTATGACTGCAATCAACAGCAGGTAACTAACAATGCTTATTGCTATCATTAATAATATTATCTCTTGATAATGGCTCCATTCATAGAAAAATTATTTCATAAATCTCTGCTCTATCATTCCAAATTCTAACTGTGACCAAGAGACATAATCCAATTTTAATTGAGATTCAATTAGTTTTTTTTTTTTTTTTTCCTCATTAAATTAAAAGTTTAAACTGACAGAATATGTCTATTGTGCATCGGAACAGGGGTACCTAGAACTTAATGAAAAGAGTACGTTTATGATAAAAATATCCCCAGGAGTTTCTGAATAATTGTGGTGGGTTTTTTTGCCCATAGGCTTTTTCATTAAAAAATGTTGCTGTGTGTATAGTTCTATTACAACATAAATTATATAAATTAAATAATGTAATTTAAAACATTGTTAAAAGATTATGAAAATTTGTCTTTTGTCTACTCACTCTGTTTTTGGAACTTCTTTTCTAAGCCAGTAGAAATCAGACTGGGCTGCATATTTGCGAGTTTGTAATACATTGCCAAAATAGTCACTTTCTGTAAATTTAAGCTGTATGGATAAAGCATAGATATTTTTAGAACATGTCCAAGAAATAAAAATAATAAAATAAAATAAAATAAAATAAAATAAAATAAAATAAAATAAAATAAAATAAAATAAAATAAAATAAAAAAGCAGAACTTTTAATTTAAACAAGATAATCACATAATTTTTTAGTCATTATCAAACTAAGTAAAATTTCCACATTTGGTAGGAGGAATAAATATTTTTTAATAAATACTGATGTAAGTTAAGAAATGAAGGGTGAAAGGATCTTTGCAAGGGACTAGTGGAAAGCTCTTGCCTGTGCAGAGAGAAACTAAGGAAATCAAAAGTACCCAAAGATAAATTGTAGACTGCATGTTTCTGTGTCTATTATTAGGGCAGACTCTTTTCCATATGGAAATGGGTCTATACTTATTTCTAAAAGTCCATTTAAAAGCTGCTTTCAAAACTGTAACAAAGCCTCTTGTTTTTTTTTCAGTTTGTTTTGCATTTAATTACAAATACTTTGTACTATGTGGCCTTGGAGGATTCTGCTGCCATATTTACCATTCCTCACATTAAACACTTACAAACATAGGGCTCCATGTTCCCATAAGCCTCCAGATCTATTAGCAAGCACCCCCACAACAAACCATGAAATAAAAAGGGATGTTAATGTTTTATAAATCCAGATGATATCCCTGCAAACAGTTTCAAATAGTCCCAGGACTTGTGAGTTACATTTCAGATTATGTTTCAGATCATAAAATTATAAAAATAATATAAGAAAAGTTACGTTTCAGATTTAACTGGGTTTTGCCACTGTGATTAAGAAGTTTTTGCTAGACATTACCATTACCTGGGCAAGTAACTCCATACCCTGATTGGTAAAGTTGGCCACATCCTCCATCTCATTACACTGGATTCACAGCACTGTCTTGACCCACTTTTCCATGAACAAGGAAGGACTAAGCATGTAGAACTTCTTCAAAGGTTTCTCAATAAATCATGCCTCCTTCTAGCGTACTTTCCTGTTTTCTGACATAGTAACTCTATCACTACTTGGATTTTAGTGGCTCATGATTGAATTTGTGGTTCTACTTTGCCTGCAACTTGCAGTAATACAATCTTTCACATACACACCACAGTTACCCCTTTGGAAAATGACAAAATATCTTATTCTTTATCATCTTCCTTCCTGCTGTGGTTAGGATACCAAGTCAGGAAGGAAAGTTGGATCCTTGTCCAGCATCTGTAACAACAGGGCTGTAGAGTGGTTAAGACCTCCCAGTATGATGAGAAACAAGCATAAATAAAATTCATAGCCTGGAGAAAGGAGGCAGAGCCTATACAGGCATCATCAATTGTGATAAATCAGAAGAAAAATGCATTAGTTTATTCTGAAGGCCATTACTCTGAGGAAGAATGCTTTTGTTTTTGTTTTTGTTTTCTGTTTTTATATGTAAATTAAAAAAAATATATGTTCGAATACTTTAAACCTTAAAAACGTTTAATAGTGGGGAGGTTCTTTGTACCCAGGCACATTTTACTCCCAGCAGGCCTGGAGGCCATCTCAATTAGACATGCCAACATTTACACTTTGGACACTAGAGCTAACATACTCAATTCAACATTTAGAAATAACCAGGCAAGCAGAATTCCAGATGTGGGTAAAACTAAGGAGCTGTGATTTTAGACAAGGGTGAAACAAAGCAAAGAATGGTCACAATATGTAAAAGAAGAAAGCCGCAAGTCTGACACTTACTGTTTTGATGTCTTCATTAATATATGTGTCATTCATTATAAACTGGGGATAACCCACTTTTGCCATAACTGCTTTAGCCTTTGAAAAAGAAAAAAGAAAAAAAAAAAAACACAAAACATTGGCAGACATAACCATTGCTCAGTGTATGACACTTTATTCCCCATTCTTTTCCCATTGCATATTATTATGCCTTCCTGAAGGCATCCTAATTTAACTTCAAACCAACTTGCCTACAAGGTAAATTTGGTGCCACAAATGAGTTTCACACCACATTGTGGAGGGTCTAGATTGTGTTGCCAGATTATCACAGTGGGTCTGTTGATACCTGCAGAGTTTTTGAAGAATTACAGCAATGTGAGCACAAAAATATTTCCTAGCAATTTTTGAGTTAATCAAATGGTCAAATGGTTCTTTCTGTAATGAATGGCCAAATGGTTCTTTCTATAATGTTTTCAAAAAGACACCAGGAAACGACCCGTTTTGCTATGGCACAGGCTGGTACACATCCATCTGTTAAAATAGATTTAATTCAGAGATATGGCTGACCCTGGATCCCCGCAAGGGCAAACTGCCACTTACACTTGAGGCCATGTGCACACTTTTCTGAAGGACACCGTACTTTCCTAGAACCCTATGGCTGACCTTTTTATTGTTCTCCACTTTTATCCCTTTACTTTACAGTCTTTCCCCTTTCCCTAACATCAGGAAAGGTGTTAAATAAGACACTTCACATTCCATTGACTTTGTTTTTTTGCTTTTCACTCATGAACTGGTCCCACTGTTTATGTGAAATCCTTGTAAACATGCTGGTGTGGATTGATAGTACCTGTAGATGAGTATTGCCACTTCATAAATCATAGTATGAGTATATAAACAACCTTAGCAATGTCCTCACAAAAAACACCAGCAAGCCACCCAGACACCCAGCATCTCTGTGGATACAACACGTTTCAAAAGAAAAGCAAGAGGATACAAAAGGAAAGGGTGACATAGAAAGAAGTAAAATATGACAAAGCCTTAGAATAACTTAAAGCCATGATGGACCAGAGTAGCAAAAAGATCTCACTTTGTATGTTTTTGGGAAGCTGAACATAACTTCTCCTTAAGCCTTTGGAATTACCCTCATCCCTCAAAAATAACTCTTCTGGAAATACTGTCCTTCAAACAGAAATACTTAAATCCAATTGTATATTGCAAGATATGAAATGCAACAAACTGATTGGCCTTTTAACCAACTACAGCCATACCAGTCCTGCATTCTGTCTGCAAACAGACCCCAGACCTCTCTGGAGGCCCCCTGACTTCTACTTCTCTCTTGCTCCATGAGGGGTTTGTTCAAGGGAGCAAACTATTTTTACTTCTTCCACAGTAAAATCCTTGCTCCCTTCCCCCTCCACAGCATCTCAACCTACAGGGCTTCCTACGAAGATCACAGACAGCAAGAACTGAAATTGTTATTCCACAACTGTAAGAAGGAAGCTGATAGGGAATTGCCTCAGTTTAACCAAAATTATTTTGTCTCCTCTTTTATTTTTCAAGAAGAAAGACCTCTTTGCTTCTTGAAACATCTTCAATTTTTCAATCTCATTTCCAACCCAAAGTCATAATCCTCCATTTGTGACATCACAATTAATTGCAGTTGAGATAATTATGATGTCTCAAATAGAAAATTACAACTTCAGGTGGGAAATGAGCAGCAGGAGCAGATGAACTCTTAAGCAAGAAAGATCCCATTGTCATGCAAATATCCCTAGTGGGGGAAAAAAAAAAATCAAAAAGGAAGACAAATGCTGAAGAGGAAATATGAAGTGAGCCAAATTAACTCTCAACAGAATGTTCTCTCAGTTTTCCAGAAGGTACAGCAGCCTTTCAAGATATCAAGATATTTCAAATGCTTGGGGAGAAAAAAAGGAAAAAGAACGGAGCACAGTTCATCTGCAAGTTTGTATATAATCAAGAGCATCTATTTTTTGTTGCTGATGGTGCTGTCAGGTCCAGCTGACTGAACTTTTGTAAGGGATTGGAAAATTTTCTTTTCTATTTCCAGTGCTTCAGTTCTAGTTGTTATACTGCTCTAGATAAAGTGAAGAGTAAAACTCATCAGATTTAGTTTCTACTCAGTCAGCTGCTTAAGCAAGTTCAGTGAATCTCAAATAATCTGCATGTGTTCCAGCCATCATTTGAATTGCTTAAAGTAGCCTCTGTGTTGAATTTACTTAATTGAGTCCCTTAACACTTTAGATTTTATATCTATTTAATCAACTTATATGATAGAGTAATTCCTTTAAAAGCAATTTAAACTGCAACTTGCAAAAATACAACAATGATTTTTAAAGAAAAAGTAAGGATTTACTGTGTTAGTACAATGTCATTTCACTCATGATTTAGCTAGTACAGTGTCAATCAAATACTGTTGATCATATTTTAGCACATAACTATTTTTTTAAGCTACATTATACCCTTTAAAAACATTCTTACCTTCTAGATTGCCTTCCAAATGAAAGCAAAAAAGATTCACACCTCACTGGCTGTAAGTGCAGAGGACTACAAAGCCAGCCTATGTCTGGAAGTGAGAAGCGCTACTTTACTGAAAGGTGTGGAACATGAGCCCTGTCCTCAGACCCACAGTGTTAGCTATGTGGTCAGGAACACAACATGCCCATCTCCTCTTCACGACATGGACATTTTGGGTAATTGTGGAATATCTGCCACATATATCTCAGTCTTTTCCAAGCAGCCCAGTGAGAGCAGCAACATGGAAATAAGAGTTTTCAGCCCTTTTAAGTCCCACTCTTTTATCAAACATCTCCAAGGGTGAGGATGATTCCTTTTCTAGGCTGCTTACTAGCAGATCTGATATAGGCTGACTGAAATATCATGTATTATTTAATATTAATTTTATATTTGAGTCATATTTAAATTTGTTAGTCTTGTCATGACTCTGCTGCATTAGAAATAGAAGATTGGAAGAGTTCTCCTAACCAGACTTGCTCAGAATTGCTGGGCTCACTTACCAGGATATACAAACTCTTGCTCTGTGCCTTTGACAACTGATGTTAGGAGCTTATGATTTCCATGCATGCGGAAAAAGGGTCAGATGCTTCTGAGATATCTTGTTATACATGCTATATAGAATGCTAGTAAATAACCAAATTTGTCTGAGGATATTTTGAAAGTAAACTCAAAATGTAATGTTGCTCTTAGTACTTTGATGTTTTAACAATGGCTAAAGCTGTCTGTAGTTTATAAGATATACATAAGGGGAAAGTATTATTTTATTGCAATGGTTACTTAGAAATTTTAAACAAAACATGTGTGTTGTAAATGTCTGAGCAAATAGGAAAGAAAACCATATACTCCTTAATAACTAAACACACCAGTAGACCTTATGAGCATTACTAGCAATTCTGGTGACTTCTTAAATGTTCCACTAATCAAGTAGGATAACAAAGATTCAGAAAAACATGCTTTGTTACTACAACATGAAGTTACTTTGCAGCAAGCCAAAAGGCTGTGGCACACCAGTAAATCTCCTGATTCTGACAGTGAAGGAAACGAGATCCTGGTGGAGGGGACAGCTACCTACAAGAGGACGTAGGAAGCTCTGTGAAGACCCTGGGAATTCCTTCACCAGATTTTCTCCCAACAGCTTTACAACAGGTCCAAGCCCTTTCAGCTGAGCCCAGGGCACAGCCCAACTTACAGAATGATAGAATCATTAAGGTTGGAAAAGACCTCCAAGATCATCTGGTCCAGCCATCCCAAACTTATCTATCACTGTCCAAATCATCCCAACTTATCTACAAAGCAGACAAGTTTGAAAGCATCTTGTTAGGAGTGGGTTTCTAAATTTGCACATTGGAAGTTTCTTGCTTCATTTTATACCTTTTATTTTCACTTGAGTAATGTTTAATGGCAGTTTGAAGACTCCTTATTCATAAAGCACAAGAAAGTAGAAAGCTCTCCTAAGACTGGCATGCTCTCTGACAATCAAGTCAGTATTTTCCCCTTGATAAGATAAAAAGTATGTTTAAAGGATCAGCCTTCCGGGAGGCATGCTCACACATATGGGCAAAGCAAATGAAATGTGACAAATGTACAGGAACCAACAATGTGATAATTGCACATGAATCCATTGTAAACACACCATGCACAACTTTTTATAGTTTAAAGGCTCATTTAATTTATCTAATTTGCATATTAAGTAACCATTTGTACAGGAGGAAAAGGAATGATGTGGTATTTCCCCTAGCCGCTGTCAAGAATTCAGACTAGCTTAGGCTATCAAGCAAATGAAGAAAAATCATCTCCATGAGCTTCCTCTCCTGCCACTGAAAGTGAGAGGCTCTGGCAGGGGGTGACACAGAGCAGCAGCAAAATTTAGAGGAAACTGTGATAACTGTTTTCTATCCAAGCAGCCAGAGAGAGCAGGCTTCAGGGCAGAGGACCTGGTATGCAACTGCTCCCTCTGCCACTGATTAGGCCAGGAAGCTTCACCACTGACTTCCTCAGGGCTGGGATTTTATCATAAGTTATGTCCTTCTCTTTCTGTCATGAGAGCTTTGTATGTCATTTTACTACAAAGTAATAAAAGGCCTTTCACTCTTGATTTAACTTGCCAAGGTGGAAACAAACACATGTGTTTCAATGTTACAAGGCATCATCGGTCAAGTGAAATTCTCATTTGGCACCCAAATGTAGCACATGAGGTTTCCAAGAGCCTTTTTTGCCCATTATAGCCAGATCTGGACACTTTGTAGGTCTGCTAGTGAAACCAAGTACTGGCATATTGTATTCACTGTTAAATAAATAAATAAATATCTCTATATATCTCACACCCAACAAAGTTTTATGAGTCTGACATAGATCTTCTGCATATCAACTTGACTCACAATAACTTTGTGAAGATCATTTTCAAGCTTCTAAAAATAATAAAAAAATAATAATACAATTACAGTTCACTGAAAAATTAGCATGAAATACATTTTGAAAGCTAAAATCATTCACAGCAAAGTAATGTTCCATTTAATTACAAAGATTAATTCAGCCTTTATGTACGTGTCTGGTCTTTTCATTTTTCATTGAAAACAGATGATTCAAGAGCCATCTGGTAAAACTGCTGCATAAATATCACTGCATCTATTTAGGTTTTATGTATAGAAAAAAATGGGAAAATAGTAATGGATCTTGGAAAAACAGTGAAAAGTTCCATCACAGGGCTAAAGCCAACTCCTACAGATATCAGTAGGAAGTGACACACTGTCTTGAGTAGGACCTGGACTGGGCCCACCTTAATAAGGTATTTTATTTCTGCCGCAGAGGCTACATCAAATGTCAGGGATTTGCACATCATAAACTGCAATCCAAGGTGAAGTAGCAACTCAAGCATGAACTCTTGGCCTGAAACAATAATTTTAAGAGTACTTGATCTGCACTCAACTGACAGTAATACATACTTCAGAATATAGCTAATCATCAGATTATTTATTTTTAAACTTTGCTTTAACTTTCCTCCTATATTTGTGTATCACAATGCAACCTGTGTAGACTGTGCCTATCAAACATTCTTTCCAAGATTTTTAGAGCTAGTGATACATTTAATAAACAATACTGATACCACTCCACACTCCATCACTCTGTGATATTCCCCACCCATATTTCAATAATCATTTTGAAAGTTTTAAATTAACCTGTTATGACAATGAAAAAAAAAAAAAAAAAACAAACACCTGTGGTTTCATTCTTGTAATAGCTTGAGTTCAGGAGCTAGAAAAAAATCTATCAAGTGACTTACATGAATAATCATACCCAGCAACAAAATGGATTTTAAAGATTATGGCATCAAATACACTTACAGCACCGTGTTTTGAAAAGTAGCTAAGTCCATTTAACAACTATGTACTGCCAAATGAAAAAAAAAAGTCCTAGTCCTTGCCTTGCTCCTCCCATCATAGTCCATGGTTCTGCTCATGCTGCTGGCAACCACAACCAAGGCTCTGTGAGCTGTCTCAGGTTCTTGCTACATCTTTCTGCAAGATTATTTAGATCATTATTCCAGAAGAAATGTACTTTTTTTTTTTCCCACAAATATTTCTTTGCCAGATCAATGAGCTGAATCACTACAGAGAGAGATCCAGCAAGTGCTGGAACTAGTGCAAGACAAGTGCTGGGAACACATGATGTGGGAAAGAAGAAAAGGAACACCACTGGGATTATGTGTTACATTACTTTACCCCTTCCTCTGAATCATCTTTTGAAACCAAAGCCTCATTCAAAGAAAATTTCCTGAGAAGAAATTATTACCAATACACATGGGTACCATAATGTATTTTACCATCCAAGGGAAAGGAGGGGAAACGGGACACAAAATTTTCTAAGCAAACAGTTGGAATTATATAATTACTCTTAATATCCAATAACTGTTACTAACCATAAAGTTACACTTATAAGTTTATTAGGACAGCCAAACATAGAAAAGAGCCAGAAAAAAAAAAAAAATAATTTACATCATAGTGTGACTCTTTCCTGTCCTAAATCCCTTTTAGTTCTGGCTCTCTGAAAGGTAAAGAACTTGAATGTTCAAGCATTCTAAAACTAATTTCATTGGAATTAAATTTTCAGTTTAAACTAATCCTGCATTGATTTTTTAGCAACAGAACCAAGCTAAATAACAGAAAATCTGAAAGAGTATGACTTCTATAAACATACAAATTCACTGTGATATTTTCACAAACATAACTCCTTAGTTCAATGCAGCAGTATACCTACTCATTATACCTACTCATAATTTTACCTACCAGCTTTGTTCCAAACTCACTCTGCTGCCATGGATGTTTGAATTTTACCAAGAAAAAAAATCTTTTGTCCATTTTGTCTTAATTCAATTTTTCATTTGTAACCTCTGCATAACAATTATCATGATTTCATTATTTTATGCATAGAACATTATATATGACAGGCATGAATTCTGTCTTCCATGAACAGAACCTTAGCTCTGTAAATAAAATACATTTCTTTTTGGCACACAACAAATATCTTCCTCTGTGCTTATACAATACATAAATGATTAGATATATCTCTTCCATAATTTTGAATGAGAGCTTAGTTTGACTCCAGTGAATCAACGGGATATCCAATTACACAATCAAAACTGTTTTTTTTTACATCCCTAAGTGACAAAAAAAAACAAACAAACAAACAAAAAAATGGTGAACGTGAAAACATCTGAGTAACAGCTTAACAGCTTGGAAAAACACCAAAATCTCAAGCAGTCACAACTCCAATCGAAGACTTCAAGACTTCTGTTTACAGGCAGAAAGTTGTGGAGGACTGGGGAGGAGGCCGAGGTAGGGGGAATCCCCACCTCAATTAAAGAGATCTCAATTAGCAGTTAATGATGGTCATTATATAGCTTACACCCACATGAAGTAATGAATACATATGGACAACATTTTAACCAGAACATGCTTCAAACAAAAATAAAATAATTATTGACTTCAAGAGAGAAGAGCAATGCCAAAGCTAAGTGTGCTTTAAAATTTTACTCTGATCCTGTATACCAGGCAGAGCACATTGCATACCAGAGTAATTTCTGGCTTTAAATCTGAAATATTTTCTACAGTTTAAGAGTAGGTGTCACCAGAAATAGTTTGTGGTTGCAGCCTGATTGGCTGCTGACCTTCATTTACCTGTCCCTTTGACTTGGCTTCCCAATACAGAAAACTGAAATAATACTTCATGTATCAAGCACAGTACGTGCATTTTGGCTTTCATTTAATCCAGGAAAAAAAATAAATAAAAAATAAAAATAAAAATAAAAATAAAAATAAAAATAAAAATAAAAATAAAAATAAAAATAAAAATAAAAATAAAAATAAAAATAATAAAGGATAAAGTATACTCCAAAATGAACATAGAAACAACCAAAAAGTAGATTTCTCTCATTATCTCTTCGGATTTTCAGTTCTGGTTTTCTACATCACTTTCTTTTTCTTTCTCTTTTTCTTTTAAATGAGTACAGACAAACTCCATGATTCAACCTGAGCAAGACAGAAAGGGCTCCTCCCAAGAACTTTGGTGACATGGCTACAGTGGACACCCTCGGGTGCATCTTCCCTAGCACCATGACAATCACACATAGCACTGTGATGTTTTTTCGGGGTGGCTGATGTCTGCGCCTGGCCTCCCCGTCATGGGTTGACTTGCTGCAGTGTTACACATCTGGGAAGTGCTGCTAGGTGGAATAGGGACAAGGAGCTAAAGGCATGGTTTCAGACTGTACGAGCTCCTAGACAGCTTTTAGGCATGATTCAGGGGACAACATGCTTCAGGAAACACTCCTGACAGTATCATTGAGGTTGCACCAGGTTCAATGACCTTCACAGTCATCCAACACTATCCCAGACAGTTATGCCTCCTTGCTTATCACCTTATATCACATTCTGGGAAAGACAACACATACTTTAGATACATAAAAACATTACCCCAGTAATCTTCATCTTGGCCTTCATTTTATTTCAGACTTGCTGAACTTGGAAAAAAACAGGGGGTTTATGTCTTGGGGACACCACACGGGCCCAAACGTGACCTAGACAGGTGCTGTAATATGAGTGCAACCACTTTCTGTCACACAAATTTATAGCCACATGATTTCAGTATAAGGAGATTTAAGTATAAGGACTTCCAATCACTCACAATGAAACCAGGGCAGACTAGTTCCCACAAAAGAATCAGGGAAAATACCTCATGTCAGTACCTCTCCATATTAGCACAACTGAGCTATGTAGCAAAAGAACTATTTAAGGGCAAATCATCACTGTACAAAGCTCCTAAGTCAGTTTTAAGAGTCTCTGGGTTTTCAGTGGAGTAGGGATCATGCTTGTAGACCACAAGAAAGGATGGTGCACAGATATGCACACTGACTCAGCCTGTGCTATGTCCAGGTGCAGCATCATGTCACCATGCCAGCAGTGACAGGTCCGCTCTGGCACAGGGATTTTGTCTGTGTGTCCCTCTAACACACCTGAAGATCACCTAGGGCATGAATTCAATAATGCATGTGCAGCCAGCTGGGAGCTCCTCCAGCTGCACTTCAAACAAGCCAGAAGCAAAAGTGTTCTGGTCTGGAGGCACAGAGGATTTGCAATGCCACAAAGAAAAAGACACCTTTGACCAGGATTTGGCACATTATCAATCTGCAGAAATTACGTTGCATTTTTTGTAGAAACTCCCTGGACTTGCTTCATTGTTCACCCCCTGAGCTCCTCATCAGCCAACTGGAACTCTTGCTGTCATGCCACCTTGTGCTAGAAACACACCCACCCTATTGAAAAAGTGTTTCTGCTGCTTTTGTTTTAGCTCTGAGGAAACAGCAGGTTTACCAAAAAAACACTGTGCTGCCTGGCAAAATAAAAGTCTCAAAGGCCCCAGTGTGCTGAAGAGATCTCAGGCACTGAGTGTTGTAACACCCTCTGTGAGAGAGGCAGCCAAGGGGCAGGGAAGCTCTCTCTACATCCTGTAGAGGAAATGAGTTACCACATTGCTTCTTCTGGCAGTTTTACTCAGAAAAACGCTTTATAACCTGTTCCAGAGGGGGATGACTTCTGACCTTAGCCTCTGCGTGCATGAGTTTATATGCATTTAATATTTTCAAGGTTATCTTTGCCTAGCAAAGGGTGCAGAGCTACTTTTTTATTAATGAATAATATGCAAAAAAGTCTCTTTCCATTTCTAGCCACAAATGAGCATCAGACCAAGTCTCCACACATCTGAGACCAGACACGACAGAGACTCATTCCTGCACTACTCTAGGTCCCCAGCCCCCATTTCAGTTTCAAACACAAACATTGTTTGCTTTATATTTAAATCAATTCCAATTATGTGTTTACTTTCAAATTGATGCAGCTCACCCCTTTTCCAGAAGAATGAGCACAAGACACCGCACAGTATCCTTCATGAAGGAGGGCGGCTAAGGAAGCTTTTATTTTCGGTGAAGCATTCTGGCTTCTGAAAAGCCAGTGAGGGAGCAAATTCCTGGGTCCAATGACCTCCTTGTTATAAAACTCCTCTAGAAATAATCTCCAGCAACACCACTACCTGAAGCGTTTTGAAGATCCATTTAACATTTCACAACTTCGCTTCCATGATCAGTGCAATACTTGAGCCAGCTAAAGTGCTGCTAAGACTAAACAAGAAGGCAGCTTTCCTCTCTGGGGCTCAGACAGGCATATATAGATTGTGTTGACATGGAGGTCAACGCAGGCAGGAAAGATAGGAAAGCCAGGTAGATACCTAAGCTTGCATTTGGACTCATCTTCCAAGCAAGACAAGGATATCCCATGCCTCAAGAATCTATTACTGGTCAGCTGGAGGACTATAATTTCTTTGTAACTGTTCCTCTACAGAAGGCAATAAAGCAACAAAGCCAACTAAAATTAGAGTTGTCCAAGACTTCCAGGGGTGATGGGAGATTTCCTGACCTTTGGAAGAATTAAGCTGCCTTTGAACATACATATGCTTTCACATTGCATTTCTGCCACAAAATCTTCAGATTCATCCCAGTCCCTGAACATCAGAAGATGGGTCCATCCACCTCTGTCCCCCTCCCTCCGTTTCAAGCATGAGATTTGTCACAGATGTTTTGATGTCATGCACCCATTTGGGTCTTATGCAGTTGTGGCGGAGTCTGAAAAATGACAGCTGAGAGATCAGGGTTAAATACAATTTCCTCTCTCTTCACCTGTTTTCCACTATCTGTTTGCACGGTGCTCAGTTTATTAATGGAACTGACATCCCTGCACAACTGAGTGAGCAGTAGCAACAGCCACATAACAAGGGAGAAGCTGACAGCAGTGATCTAACCCCAGAGGTAAGAGATAAGCAAACATGCCATGGCTATTAGTTTCAACTCTGGCCAAGAGAGAATAACATCTCCTGTGGTTACTGAATAGAAAAGCCCAGTCCTCCTGAAAAGGTTAAATTAAATTTTGGATGTGAGAGAGATTATTCTTTGCATGTGAAAATCAAAGTTTGTAATGAGAAATAAAAATTTGACTTCTAAAATAGAAAGTGTTGTTTGATGATCTGATGGAAAGTGAAGGTTTATTTTTTGTTCAGGGAAAAGCGTGGAACACTCTTACACCGAAATGAAAGTGTCATTCATTCTCTTTATCTTCCAGGTGAAAAACACTATGCTGAATATTAGCATTTTCCAAACAGCTATCTCAGTGATGCTGAGATATTCTACTGTCCATATTCCACACTAGGTAAGTACAGCAAGCTTTCCAAAGCCCCCACATCATTTCCGAGCTACACAGGATTTATTTCACTTCCTGCTCTCTATCAAATTCTCCCTTTCTCTTCACATGCCCATGCTTAAGGTAGGATAAAGATGAGTTACACCATGCAGGTAAGCTCCTGGTGATATATTTAATGCCCAAGAAAGCTGCAGAACGTGGCTCTGCCTATTCTGAACTCCAAACCATGTTTCAGCTGAATCAGGAGTCTTGCTCACTACTCCCTGCAATGAAACTGCTACAGTACAGGCAGAACCCCAACTTTTCACATTAAAGGACTACCCTGGACAGAGACTATCCTCATTGCAGGAAGCTGATTTCCTCAAAGGAACAGTATGGTTAGGGATGAACTGGCATTAAGTAGAAGTATGCTTTCCCATTTAAAAATGACAAAGTTATTGCAAAACTCTGAAAAAAAATCTAGTAAAAACAGCAAAGTTGGAAGTAAGAACCTGCCCCCTTGGCTTTTGAACAGAAATAAAGTGTCTAAATGCAATTAGAGCTTTTAGAAAGTTCTCCCTTTTGCTAGTTCTTCAGAAGCAAGTCTGGCAGCTTGTGAGTGTTCTGAAGCAGTCTTACTCTTTGTGAAGTTCTCTGAAATCCTTGAAACAAAAATATAAAGTCATCTTAAAAGAACCAGTGAAAGGTGTCTTGGGATCTTCTGTTTTGGAACTTCCCCCTCCTTACAATTGTCATTATGTCAGTCGTGTGCTGGTCTTCCTTCCAGAAAAAGCTCACTTAAGATGTGGGAGGCACTGAAACACAGTACTGGTTGCTTTGTGATATTCTTACATTATTTTATATAAGTTGGATTCACAGACCCCACAAGGTACAAAAACACATATTTCTTTCTGCACAGCACCTACTGACCATTCTGAAGATTGGATGCCTTGTCATCTTTGTGCAAAATTAACATGGCATTAGGCAAGATTAATTTCAGCTCCTGGAGCTGTGGTGTCTGGCCTCTTTGCCTGGATATGCCTAAGATGTTAATGAAAAAGTACTTTTCAGAACTTTATCTAGTGAATGTCTTGAGCAGTCTGTTTGAATACTCCCATACTCCCTGCATGTAATTCACAGATTCGCAGAATGGCCGAGCCTGGAAGGGACCTCTGACGATCATCTAGTCCAACCACTGCCAAGCAGGATCACCTAGAGCACATTACACAGGATGGCATCCAGGTGGGTTTTAAACATCTCCAGAGAAGAAGATTCCACAACCTCTCTGGGCAACCTGTACCAGTGCTCTGTCACCCTCACAGTAAAGAAATAATTTCTCATATTCAGCCAGAACTTCCTGTGTTTATGTACCTTCATGTTCCAGGGTTATATGCAAAGACACAAGGGCATGAGGGAAAAAAAAATAAATAAAAATCAGGCAATGATGAGATGATTCTCTGGTTTCCCCACTACAAGACTGTAGGAGGAGCTGAAGACATTTTCCAGACCAAAAAAAAAAAAAAAAAAAAAAAAAAAAAGGAGGTGCTTCCCCACACAGAGCACAGTGAGGCAGTGGAAATCATTGCCATAGAAAGCTGTGTATGAGAAAAATTGTCATGGGTTCAAAAAGACAAACTCACAAGAGAAAAAAATGAATAAATACAAAGACACCAATTCTGGCTTGGGAAGCAACTGAACTGCAGATTGTCAGAGGCTGGGAGAGGATGGCAGGAAAGTATCCCTTTATGCTTGCCCTGTCCTTACATTCATCTCTAAACATCTGCTACTCTTTGGCCACTGTCTGAACTAGAAATTGGACCTCTGGTCTGAGCGGTATGGCCATCATGTTCTTAGTGAAATCATCCAAATGTGAAGAGAAAATGACCACAGAGAACAGGGAAAGATGGCAGGGACTCAGCTAATTGATCAGAGGCCAGGATACAACCAGCTGAGTTCCAGCTGAGAAGCGAATGGCTTCGGTGGGATAACCGATGGATACGTACCTCATCTAAAGTAGTTATACTTTGTTGAATCAGGGCTTGTGCAGATGACTCTTGAATTCCTTGGGGCTATTGGTTTTAATTGCATTGCATTATTTAGGGAGGTTTGCTGTAGCTCTCTGAAGCAGAACAAGCCCTGTAGGCTAAGCTAAGGTGCCTAACACTACCTGAGAGAGACATGTATGGCTAAGCACTGTCCTTATATTTTCCCGTGTTTCTCTTGCCTCGATCTTCAGACAGAGAGAGATGCAAAGAGAACAAATGTTGCGTATATGACTTCCTTAGAGAGAAATAAAACCAAGCAGCAGGCAAGTTCAGTAGGCAAAAAATGATTGCACAGTGACCTTGGGATTTGTGCTCCATGACCTAAAGAGGTTAATAATGTTACAGAAAAATCTTATTACAGAAAAACAAGCTTTTTTTTTTTTTTTTTGGCTTGTCATCTATGCTTTAAAAATAGTATTGCAAAGCAAAAAAGATAACTTCCTACAATACAGCCTACTTTACAAGAGATTTGCAAACTTTCAGAAAACAAGTTTTTGTGTAAAAGTCTCTTTTTTCAAGCCTCCAGTTAAACTCAAGCACAAAGGGCATTTCAGGAAGGAAAAAAGTGATTAATAAAATAATGGCTCCTGCACAAGATAGGAAATAATTTTACATCTCAGTGACGAACTTCCAATGAATTATCCTCTGAAGAGCAGCAGAGATAAATTACCATTTTAAAGATGAGAGCACTGATCACATGAGCCATGTCAATGGAATTTCAGTAGCGGGTTCCCCTTGTCCCTGTGGACCACCATTACTAAACACAGTTGTCAATACCGTTTGGCTGACAAAGTGGACTGCAATCTGCACCTTCTTCGTCAGGGAGACAAAAGACTCCCCTCTCTCCCTCCCATCCTCTTTTGCCATCCTTCTTAGAGGCTGCAAGGTGGCTGGGCAGCTGTTGAGGCATCTTTCTGCAGAGCTGCTGCAACTTGCAGACCACGTACCTAAAGACTGTAGCAAGACATACCTTGCACTCATTTGAATATTTTATCTGCTTTTCAAATGTGGGCAAAATTTAAGGCTTACAAAATAGGGAGAGGAAAAAAGGACAAGAATAGGAACATGTTTTCTTCTTTTTCTTTTCCTTTTTCTTTTACTTTTTCCCTGTTTCCTTCTTTCCTTTTCCTTTTCTTTTTTATTTTTTCTTTCTTTCCCCTTTCTCTCTCTCTCTCTCTTTCTTTCTTTCTCTCCCTCTCCTTCTCTCTTCCTCTCCTTCTCTCCTTCTCACCTTCTTTCTCTCTTTCTTTCTTTCTTTCTTAAATCAGAGATCTCCACTGAAAATTTGGGAGGTTAACAGGCATAATTTAAGCAAATTTCTAATGATAGTCAACTACAGATCAATAAAGTAATGCTTGCACAGGGTGAAGGAGGCAGGACAGGGCAGAAAGCAGAGCATCATAGCAGAGTGCCAAATGGTCCTCTGTGATGTGGAGCTCCTTTAGAAGCAGCATGAGCTCCATCCAGAGAATTAGGTGAGAACTGCACATGAAGACAGACCACAGCACCTAAGCCTGTCAAAATCTGACTTTGTAAGACTGTTTTTCAGATGGTCTGGTTTAAATCCATGTTTCAATCATCTAAAGACAGGAATGGAGGGGGTAGGAGAGAGGGAAATTGCTAGCTACTTTCTCATATTGTTCTAATACAGACAGAAAGCCAAACATTAACTCCAGAGTTTGCAGGGACTGAAAAGATGATTCTCAGAAATCAAGCATTACAAGAAAAATGATCTTTATGTCACATGGATGTGTTGGTTTGATCCTTTTAATACATGTTATATTCATCAAATTAGAGTGAGCAAGTAGTGCTAGGTGTCTTTTCTGAACAACTTAAAACAACAGAACATACACACAGAGTTATAGGTAAGAAACATTACAGTGATTAGATGGAGCTGACAGGCTGCCTAAAGCAAAATCTAAGCATCAATTCCTGAAGAAGGCCTTAAGGCTTTCAGAGGTTGATGGTCCCTGTGATTGCAAAGCATCAGGGTGACAGCAATGTGTACAGGTGACCTCAAGGTGTACTTGAGGCAAGTACACAAGCAAGGTGGGGATCAGTCAGACAACAGGTAGCAGACACCATGTAAGACTGTGACTATTGTGAGAGAATTTGTGGTTAATTCTCTTTAAAGCCTGCCAAGTCATTTGCATTAGAGTGTTGTCATCTGAAGATACAATCACCATAAGGAACAAGATACATCTGAGTGTTCATTCAGGAAGGTTCACTGTGCAGACATCCAGATCTTGCATTTGATCTTGTTTCTCTTTCAGGAAATTGCCAAAAAGTTTGCTAATGACCCTATTATTTCTGAAGTTAAATAAAGGGCTAACTACAAAATAAACTGCTCATGTGAAGTAGGCCCAGTAAACAAGCAAACAAACAAAAACAAACAAATAAACAAAACAAACAAACAAAAAACTACGCTTCTAGAGTTCTTCTCTTTTCAAAGCATTTAAGAATAAAATGAGATTAAAAATATGGAGGAAATGCTAAGTATATGGACTTTCCATATAACCTACAGTTCTGCTGTAGAACTTCAGGCATCAACTCTGCTCTGCCTCACTACAAGGGACAATGTGCCCAGGTGGCTACAGAAGTCTGAGAGTGAGAAAAATAGGATGGCATTTTTGTCCTCAGCTCTGTCACTGGGCCAAGCTACTCCTGTGCTTTGGTATCTCATCCATAAACTGGGAATGAGGCCCAACCTCCTTTGACAGCTACTGATGAAGACATGATAAAGGGCCACGACATTCTTTATCTCACTAATAACTCCGTTTCTTTACTTAACAGATAATAACAGTAATGATCAGGTGCCATCTTCTGTTCTGGAAACAGAAACAAGGAGAAGATGCTTGCACAGGACTTGAAATTCATTTCAAAGTAGAATATCCTACTCTAATAAAAAAATTCCATGGAGGTTTTATTAACCACAGAAAACTAGAACAGATGTTTTATGTGTTACTGGGCTCAGTCCAGCAATAATTGGCCAAAATGCTAATGTTTTGCCATATTAAAGCAGATCAAAGCAGAGGGTCCTTTCTGAAAGAAAGTGCCTTTTGTCTGAAAGAAAGTACCTCCAGCACCCCACTGTGCTCTGTTATAATACTGGCTTCTGCTTTGCTCCAAAACAAAGAGTAAACCTAAGAAGCTCCCCAGGATCATACAGTTTGCTCTTCTTCAATTCAAGAACAAAGCTTCTTACTAATTTTTGAAATCCATGGCATTTGCATTGTCTTCAAGATGTGGATGAAAACTGTCAAACTGACAAAGAAATGTCTCTTTTATAGTTCTATATAATAAAGCAATACTGATGTTTTTTTTAACAACTCAGCAACCCCTAGTCCAACATTCCTGTTGACTTGTTTTTCCTGTTTTGTTAAGGGATAAGTATTAAAGAAGTGACTACATAACGTGCTGGACTAATGAGATTTTAAAAAGTAACAGATTTTGAAAGTTTTGTTGCATGATATATCTTAGATTTCCACAGTGAATTATCTGTCTATATATGTAATTAATACATTTCTTAAATTAAAAAAATGTCCATCCAAATGTTCCAGCACAAATCCAATACCAATCATTAGCTATAAAAGAGTATTTGATAAACATGCATAAAGTTCATATTTGGAAATCTACCAAAATGCCTTTCCAGGTTACTGCAATTTCTAAATCATTATGTAGCACTTATAACCCTGACCTCATTCCTACCTCAGTAAACTATAAAATTGTTGCTCAAGTCAGTGATAATGGGTTTAAACCATTTGCTATGCAAATGGTTTAAATGTAGTAGTATGGCATATAGTAGTATTTTTGTTGTACAGCTTGCATTTAGTTTGTCATGCACTGCTCAGCCCAGACTCACCTCATTAGCTTCAGAAATTTAACTGAGATGCCTAAACAGGGAGCGAGTACTGTAAGCTTCCTAAATATGTCAATGGAGGGGACATGGGCATCTCCACCCACAGAAGATCTAACCTAACTTCTGAACACAGCCCTCCCTGAATTGGGAAAGATGGATCTTTTTAGGGACTTTATTAGTTTGTGGCAAAGCATGTACTGTTTCTCTGCTGGAAGAAAGATAGCAAATTTTTTAACAACAATTTTAAGCCAATTATTTGCTGGAAAATCAACATATGACTTGTATATAACTGTAAAAGTATACAGAAACATCTCTATTAAGGAAATAAATAGAAAGTCTTCCTTCTCATAGTCTACATCAAATTTGTCAAATATCTAAATTAAAGATCATTATGCTTCTATGGGTATTTCTTGTAAACAAACAAGCATCACTTCCTGTAAGAAATAATAATTGTAGCCTATATATCATCAGATTAACAAGAAATAAACTGTCTCTTATTATCCTTTGCTTTCTATAGTTTATTGGTCCATTCATGCAGCTCTATTTCATTTGTGCATCTGTGAAGGGCACTGCCGTAAAAAAAAATGTAAATAGGCTGTGTATAGAATTTAAAACTTTCCACCAATAAAATATCTGAATTGCCTTTTCCACAAAATTTGAAAAAAATCTTTCAATTCCGTGTTTGTTTTTAAACCAAAACAATGCTATTTTCATTCCATCACACTGAGAAGGGACAGTGAAGCTGCATTTGCATGTTACTTTATTCAGAGAGGAAATTTACTAATTCACTGATATCCCATTGCCTTCACAAATAAGGATGAAGTCCTACACATTTCCCTTCTCTGCCTCGTTTATGCTTCTTCCAGCTGCTGCTCTGGGGCAGAGCTCTGGGCTTAGACAAGCTCCCTTTCTGTGTTTCACATGCTATAAGTACATGAAGAGTCCAAAAACGAGCTTTCAGTACCTCCTGTCTTCACCTCTACCTCCTGCATTTTATGGTCACACAACCTGAAAGTAATCATGACAGATAATGCTCACCTTGACCATAACACTTCATAACTAGCATTACCCTGTCAGGAGATGGCTAGATGGCTGTTCAGCTGGTATGGTTATCATATTCCTGGAAGGTGGCTTCCAATGTAAGGCTTCCACCATGACTTTGGAGAAGGTGAGAAATGTGGACACTTCCATACCGAACACCCTCAGCTGTCCCACAAGTTTTGGACACTGTTTTCTGTTTGTAGGTTGGTGAACCCCTGACACCCCAGTCAAAGCCGAAGACCTTATCAAGAAAAACACTGCACAAGTGAATGAGCTCATGGGCTACACCAGCCAAAGACAGAATGAGAAAGATGGAGGCAAGGGGAGGAAGAACAAGGCAGCTGCAGGTAAGGTCCATGACATTCTGTTCTCACTCAAGGAAAATCTTCACTCTGACAGGATTTTATCCACCCACCATTTACATTTATTACCTTCTCATAAGCTTTTCTTTTTGTTTCAGAGTCCATCCAATCATTTTCCTTTTCCAACATGTCGATAAAAGCCCAGCGTATTCCTTCAGTCAGCTCCTCCATCTGGAAAACAGTTAGCAAACCCCTCCCCAGTAAGTTGTGGCATAGCAGGATCGTTATAAGAGAAGTTTCAATGCATGATGGATTTGGTAAGACCATGAATAATTCCAAATCCAACAGTAACTGCTCGTGCTTATTGGAGAGTGTTTTTTTTTCTTTTTCTTTTCCTTCTCATTTCCTTCCCCTCAGTTGTAACACACAACTTTTTCGTTGCTGATCCTTTCATGTCACAACTGTGAGAATGCCTGCCTTAAAACTGTAAAAAACAAACAAACAAACAAACAAACAAAAAAAAAAAAACTGAGAGAATTGGAGTGATTTGTGGAGATTTTTGTCTCCTTGATCCTAGATCACTAATCCATACAGAAGAAAGAACCAGATGCAAAGCATTTGCACAGATAAAGCCTTTTCTGCAGAGAGAGCATCTGTAGCCTTGCTTGGTTTATGTCACTGAGATGCTCCTTATTAATACTGCCAAAGAACTGCATTTGGACTGACAGTATCATGATCCAAATACAAAGCAGCATCCATATATTCAGCCAGCAAGCTGTGCTTTTGAAGTGCTCTTACCCTTTGCGTACTGCAGGGATAGAGGCCATGGCTCACAAGACTGAGCAGCCCTTACTGCTTCTCTGGTCCTGAACTTCCAGTGGCAGCCTGCATCTGTGCAAAGCTATGAAAATCCACAACCATTTTAGCTTGGCTGTTTCTGTGCAAATGGTGGTTTGGCACATATATGAAGCCACAAGCATATCACAAGAAAGTGAAATAATAATAATTGGAGTGTTCAATGAGTATAAACATTAAGAAAACCCTGAAATAAAGAAAACAATGAGTCTCACAGCTAAGAGATGCATTACATCAGTCTAAAGAGCAGAAATGTACTCACACCTGTGCATTTGTCTGGCAGTGCAGACCAGAAAGGTAAAGGCAATGAGCTGCTTCTATTTGTATCAATAGATGAACCTTGTGACAGATGACCACCGAGAATACTGTGAGCATGAGGCATTTTGGAAGATCCAGCAGTTGCCAGAGGACTTTAACACAGACCAAACCAGAGATGAGACAGTACAAGACAGGACAGATAATCATTGTATGAAGACTTATTGGATCTTTTTGTTATCAGTTATGCTACATTTAAAAATAATGAAAATGTCAAGTACCAGAGTTTTATATAAATTTATTCCAGTAGTTAATAAATAAATGTTATTTATTATTAATCATTTTATATCTGGTAGTTTTGAAAAGTCATTAAAGATGGGGACTAAATTCCAGAAAGTAATGCTACCTTCAGCTGAATTGTAATTTATGTATCAGATGCATATTTTAATCTGGAACAGATCTTTATTTGTGGTGGAACCAGATAAAATGCAGCAATGCTCCTTTGATTATTCATTCTATCTCAAAAAAAAAATAAAAAATAAAAAATAATAATTTTTAGAGACAGTATGGGATAAACAGAACAGCTCTAGCGTTAAATATGACTAAACAGTCAACATTCACAGAAAACTGCATCCCAGGGAATAGAGTAACTTAAAGGTATTGATGACAGAGCACCAACTCAATTAACTTAGTGCACTAATGAGGTGAACTCCCCGTATTTGGAGGTTACAAGTTCAAACTCAAGCTCTACAGCTGGGCCCTGGTGTATAGTTAGGCTTTATGCACCAGCTGTATCTGCAGGGGGCAGGAGGAGAAACCTATTCCTGCTATCAAAGTTATTACTGAAACTGCTCAGGCATAGCTGTGAGAAACACTGCAGGCACTCTGGGTTAGAAACAGAGCTATATTTAGACACAAATAATGTCTTTCTTGATAAAAGGAAAAGAAGGATCTAAGGTATGAAATAACAGTCACAAAACATGGAAGAAAAATCCATGTTATATATAACTCAGAATTACTTTCTCATAAACATATTCTATGATTCAGGAAAAAGGAAAAAGGAAGGAAGGAAGGAAGGAAGGAAGGAAGGAAGGAAGGAAGGAAGGAAGGAAGGAAGGAAGGAAGGAAGGAAGGAAGGAAGGAAGGAAGGAACTTTTATAAATAAGAGTGCTTCTCTCAAAGGCTTTCTAAATACCTAAGAAAGAAAAACAGAACTGAAAAACAGTGAAATTAAAATTTTAACAAAAATGATCAACTAGAAAAGCATGCTTCTAAATGGATTGCAACAAATTTCACCTGCATCGAATTTTATCTCCTATAAGTCTGAATCTTGTGATTTATACTATAAACTATATATGAATGTCTTGCTATGCATTTACTGTGAATTTAGACGATAGTTTTTCAAAGACTTGGTCTGAAAGGAATTTGCATACTAAGAAAGGTTTTAATAAGGTCACATTTCAATAGATAACCATTCTCCAACAGCTCATCCCCCAATAAAGTGTATATTCTTACAGTCCTTCACACAGAAGCCATACTACCTTATATCCCAGAAATATGTTTGCCACTAAATTGCCAAATAGTACATTACAAACTCAATAAAGAATAAGGGAACTGAAAAGCTGGATCTCAGAGAGAAAACTCCAGATGAAAACAAGCAACAGAAGAAATGCAGAACGTGAGAGGGAAACACACATAAAATATTTGTAGAAGCCCAGTCAGAATACTGGTCTGTCTAAAATGAAGTCCTTCCCTGAGAAAAAAGTAGAACTAAACAAGGTCAAGCAGACAAACCAAGCTGATCCAGAGCTGTGGAAGGCCATTGCAGAGCTATTGTTCCCACACAGGATGCTGTTTCATGTGTTTCTTCAATGGTTGTACCCCTCTTGTACTAGGAGCTAAGTCTAATAATTAAATTAGTTAATTTTAAACTAACTACTGTTACAAAATCAATGGCTGGAAAAGCAGATACTGGAAAACTCTATGAAAAAAAAAAAAAAAGAATTGAAAATAAATCATAAAAACTTGTGCAGGGAAATTAATCATTTGAATATGTTATTAAGAAGACTCACCATCTCTTTCTTGTCTTCTTGAAAATGGGCATTCACAAACATCTTGCCAACAACATAAGGGAGTGCACTTTCAACAAAGTCCACACATTTATCCCACTGAGGCAGCAAAGATGTTGTTCCGTGGATCACCTGTTGGCAAGTGCATGCAGGAAGTCATAAAATTATATTGTTTATAGAACAAGTCTACATCGAGATACAGTATATCTTAAAGTATATTTGTTAAATAGCTAAGGAGGAAGGAAGGAAGGAAGGAAGGAAGGAAGGAAGGAAGGAAGGAAGGAAGGAAGGAAGGAAGGAAGGAAGGAAGGAAGGAAGGAAGGAAGGAAGGAAGGAAGGAAGGAAGGAAGGAAGGAAGGAAGGAAGGGAAGAAGCAGTAATATTTTGCAGTTATTTCCATTTTCGTCTAGTGCTGTGAAAAATCTTTTCAACCCCACAAAGTATCTGTGAATGGTAATGACTTAGACTAAACTGAGAGGATTAGTTATGAAAAGGTTCTCCCAAGTGCCCATTTGAGATTAATCTTGGTAGTTTTCTTGTGTTCGGTAGAGACACCTCCCTCTAGAAAATATCTGCTCTGAGATATCTCCTGAAAAAGTTTTTCTGTCTTCACCAGTTAGCTGGGAAGCCTAAGGAGATCATCCTCTTGGAAATCAGGTCAGTCCTTCTGAAACACCTCCTACCTCAGGGTAGTGGAGGGCTCTCCACTTAACTGTGCTAATTAATAATGTCTAACACTATCCACATCTTTTTGCCATTTATATGTCTGCTTACTCCTGCCACAGCCCTACTCCTACATATCACAGTGTGAAATGAAACATTGCTTTCCCAGAGTATTTTCAGGAGAAAACCTGTTTGAATCATCAAGAACACTGAGTACATGCTTGTCCCCCCAAAATCCCCTTATATGTTATGGCAGAAAGGTATTGCTAGAGTGTGTATTTTACTAAAGGAATGGTGGTTAAATGGAGACTTCAAGGCTCTGGTGAAGTTTCTGCACCACTGTATAAGAGCTTCGAAAGAGAAATAGTCAAAAACAGTCAATGAACAAATAATCAAGGCAATGTGAAGCATAAGCACATTATAACTTTGGTTTGCATTGCTGAATGTTGTTACTGTGGACACTTAGCAGATAACATTACTTTTTCTTGTCAAGGTAGGAGTTTATTAAAAAAAAATACACATTCAACACAAAATAAAAGATGTGTCCATGTAAGCAAACAGCAAATGAAGTGTTGATTATTTTATTATTTTATTTTATTAGATTCAAAGTGTTCTCTTTCTGCTTCAGGAACTCATTAGCTTTGCTCTACAGAGAATAAGCAAAATCCCAATCCAGTAGTTAACACCTGTCATTTGTGTAATAGTGGAATACAGTCAACACCAGGCCAGGTCAGGCAGGATAGGATTTTGTCCTCTCAAAGATTATACAAGCCTCTAAGCGCTGACCTTGTGTATACTCAGCATTTCCTTCTCCCCTATTCTCTCTTCCTTTGAGCCCAAGATCAAATTCATAGCAAAACTAAAGATGTTAGATTTGTTGTTTTCTCAACAGGAAAAGATTTCATTGGAAAGTTCCAGATTGGCTTAAAACTCAGCTATTGACAGTCAGCTATTTTGGAAGTTGAAAGATTGATTTTCTCCATCATATCGTCTGTAATTAATCTTAATCAATGACTCATACTTTAATACACCAGTGAGTTGCATTTTTGAATGCTTTTTATTAATACTGTATGTGCACTAATAGATTTTCAATGACAGAAAGAACACTGCATCTGTATGAAAGCCACATTAGGCAAACCGATACATAATAAGGTAACAGTTTCCTATACGGAGCTAAATTTGAAAATAAACTCCTTTTCCAAACCCTTCAACCCTCAGACATGATAAAACATTTTAATAAATAAATAAATAAATAAATAAATAAGTAAAAGGGAAAAAAAAACAAACAAACAAAACAAAAAAAAACCTCTCCATGCAAAACCATAACGGAGCTTTTTCATGATGCAGAGGAAAAAGGGAGTCACAGTATTAGTCATAAGAGCTTGAAATTCCTTCCAAAAGCTCTGACTACACATCAACCACAGAAAGAGCCAGGAGACAGAGCTGGCTTTTAGTGTGTGACACATTATTACAACATAATAATCATTATTATTTTGAGAGAGGCTTGACTGTAAAGAGGAGAGAAAGGCAGCACAGGCTCCAAGACCAATAAAACCAGAGCTGAGAGGAATAGATTATATCTCACTGCTGTTTTATTGATATTTATGCTACAACAGCCAACTAGAGCCCCTCAAAATTGTTCTCCTAATATTAATGTCTCACTCTAAAATGCAGTACTCCAGGTAGTAACAATGACTTTAAATAGCACGTTTCAAGCCCTCCCAGGCAGCTCAGTGCTCCACAACAGAAGTAATCGAGCTCTTCCCCAGGAGCCACTGCATATTTGCTAGAACTCAAATAGCCAGAGCAGAGGAACTGCTGATGTTCGCTGATTTTGTAATCAAAGCACTTTCTCTAGAGTCAGCAGGTTTGTCCTATTTTTCAACCTGAAGTTTTTTGAAGTTTCATCACTTTTCTCCTTTCTTTGCAAAGTGCCTTCCAGTTTAAGAGTCTCAGTGTCAAGATTTGTACAAATAAGATGTAAAAAAACACCAGTAGAAAATGAGAACCTGGTGGAATAACATTGCACTTACAGTGGGTGAGGCTGACAAGAAATGAATGAAAAATAAATTAAAATCCTCACTTTAGGGGTCAGTGATTCATCTCATGGTCATGTCTTTGTATGAAGTATTAAACATTTTCTTCACTGATCAGGCAAGAGGTTAGTGGGTACTCTTTATGATCCCAAAGGACCTGTGTGGCTTTAGTCCTGCATCCTCTGACTGGACCAGTCTGCTAAACAATAGTTTTGCCGTGGACTTCATTTCTTCCGTCATTTCTGCTGACCTGTGAAATCTGTTTCCCTGAGCTGTTCAGTGCACTTCACCACAACTGTTAACTATTAGCTCTTGCTGTTTACTGCACCTAACTAACTCTCCATCTCCAGATCCCCAGGGCAGATAATGTGAACGAGCTGCTGGCTTACTGCCCTTACTGTGCTGCTCTTAAGTTTTCACAAGCACTTACTTGAAACCTTTAAGACATTATTTTAACAACCTTTGAATCAACTTGAATTAGACTTCTCCCTAAGTTTTTGGATAAAGCACCCAGACAAGTTACAGCAGCTAGCTAGCATATCCAAAAGCACAGTATCTAAAGCTTAATGTTTCCTTCCAGGAATTTTCCTGACCATAATATAATTCAATGTTATGCTGCAGACTGGTGAATGAACAGCAATCTGTTCTACCTGGCTAGCAAGAAATGCCCCACAAAAGCGGACACTCACAAACTTGTCACTGTGGTTCTAACAGGCAGTTTCTCACATTTTTGCTTAAAGAAAATGGCATCTCTAACAATACTGATTGTGGAGCATAAGAGAGTGCCTTTTCTGCATAGCTTCATCAAGCTATTGGAGTTTATTTTTATATGTGTGATCAACTAGTAGCTATTCCAGGAATATGCTCAGTAAGGCATTTTGGATGCTTTGGTTAGGCACCTGCATGCCTTGACACGGAGGACAGAGCACCCACACCTCCTGCGCCAGATCACAGGCATCAAAGTGACAGCCTCCTGTTGTCACGATGTCACCAAGCAGCTAATTTTCATAACAACAAATAAAAATTTCACCTTCTAAACTAACATGAGCAAAGATACAAAAAGGAGAAGATACAGCAACTTTTCTTCACAGTTTCATCCTTGGTTTGCATAAAAACCCCTCACACTGCACAGATGATCATCAGGATGGATTTCCATTCAGGATCCACTTAATCAATCATATGTTTTTCTTAAATGTTCATATTAATTAATAGATAATTAGCCCCACTTTCATAGCTTATGACAGCAATTAATGCATGTATTTGAGACTTGACAGCCCTGAGTTGGAACTCACCTGATCATCTTCTCTGTGAAAATGACTAATGTATATACATGTTAGAGCTCACAGAAAGCAGACATTACAGCAAGAGAATGTTTTGAGCAAGCTCAGAAAAACAAAACAAACAAACAAACAAACAAAAAACCTAAATCTTCAAGTTTTGTTTAGCAGAACTCTTTTCATGTATGTATAAAAAGTATGTTTTTTTCAAAGACCTAGATTTTGGCCAAATAAGTTTGACACTTTGCAGGTCACAACCATGGCACAAAATTTAATAACTTTCCAGCTTTCCACTTCCTGTGTAAGGAAAATAAGCTTTTAAAGAGGAGGTCTAGAAACTCCTTAACATACTCTAAAAGATACTTTTCCTTAGTGTCATACACAAGAATATGCATGGCTTAATTATTTTAGATGGAATCTCCTACAAGAAGTTTAATCAATACATTTACCCAGCATGGAAAATATGTCATGTTATGCAAAGGTATAACCAACAAAAAATAGCATCTATAATGGAAACAATTAGTGCCAGCATTAGTACCATTGTAAATTCTATTAAAAACTTTAACTTACCCGAGAAAATTCCAGCCAACGATACTGAAAACGTCTACTGAGGTTAAATAATCTTGAATAAACCATCCTCCACACCAGATAGTTGGCAAGAGTCCTGTTAAATCAGACATGTTTTTATCAGATTTCTAAATGCATATGATGTAATGCAAAGCACTCACAGAAATATCTCCACAAATATTCAGACTGAGTGGTGGAAATTTCACCTTGAAAATTAATGAGTGATGACCAAATTGATAAATCCTTACTACACTTATAGTAATCTGTTGGATAGCAGCCAGTTAATATGTAATTGTGTAGTGGTAACCATGTTCTACAGGATAGTTATATTGATATAACTATAGTTATATCACCTAGTATGCCATGTTTAGGCAATGTTTTTTTTCAAAGGGCAGTTTTCATTTTCCATAAAAGTAGCAAGAACCGTGTCATAATAATAGTTGCATGAAAATTATGTACATAGGTTAAAAAAAATACCAGATTTTTCTGTTGTAAAACAGAGTGTTATCTCTCCCTATTAGTTAGGAAGATAAATTAGTAGGGAAGATAAACCATAGAATAGAAAAGATAATGATCCATCCCTCTCTACTAAAGATTATTTCATATTTGTGCCTTTCATTAGAAAAGATGATATTCATATATCAAGATGATATAAGAAAAATTCTTACTACTCACAGTTATTAAAGTATTACCACCCATGTTTTGCAGGTGGATAACTGAAATACCAAAACAGGAAGTCTTAGTAACAAGATTCTCATAAGAACTAAGGATGAGAGAGCCTGGAAGAAATTGTTCAAACTTTGCAGACCTGACATCTATGACCCTCTTTGTAAAACGTCAGGCACTTGACTAGGGTATTTATCTAGTCTAGGCTGAGCCTTCTCCATGCTCAGCAGTGGTTGTATGAGATGAAAGTGCACTGCAAATGGTCAAATCAAGTTCAAATAATCTCAAAACAAGTCCACTAATGGCCTAAGTGTATTATCTTTGTGTTATAGATGATATTTTTCAAGAATAGTCATTGTCCTAAAGCTACACCCAAAAGTTGTTTGTTGTACACTGGGTTATACATAATATCATGGGCACACCACAGACTTCTCCATAAGGAGGAAATTTGTTCCTTTGTAGCAGAAGATGCTTTGGTGTCTGAACAACTCCCTCTTCTATAAAATGCCAATTTCTTCAATTTTTACTTTCTGTAGAGATGGAGCCACTAGCTGTTCCTGCAGTGTCACTCTGTTAGCTTTATCAATATATGCTACCCATACAATCCCCTCTTCCAAATCCCACGCTTTATGGAAGCTTTGTCTCCACACAAGCATCACCTGAGCCATAACTTGAGTTTTGCCTCTAACCAAGTTCCTGTCTTGAGCTTCCAGCACAAGATATGTGGTTGCTGCAAGCTCAAGCTCTTGGTCCCTCCGCTGCAGAGCTGATAGTTATGTGAGGATGGAGATGTTTAAGGCAAGTTAAAGCGACATATTGTTAATTTGTGACAGAGCAAGTTACAACCCAGTCACTCTGGTACTCTGGTTATGCACACACATCTAAGTGGGACACCACACCAAGAGCAGATATGTGGGTGTGTGCTCTCAGCAGGCTGGCAGAGGCCTGCAGTGGGGACAAGTCTGGCCAGGCACAATGGTCGGCAGCTGAGGAAGGCAGGGACTCTGCAGTGCCACCAGTTTCAGTTGTCCCTCAGAGCTGCTCCCTCTGACCTGAAGCCAACATGAGCCTGGGTGTAGTTGTACATCTGTGACAGTCTGGGAAAAGTCTCTTATTTCAAGTCTGCACATCCTTAGGGGTTAGAAATATAGTCAACATATTTCACACAGAAAAACATAAGGGTTTAATCTCAAGTTAGCTGTCACCACAAAGGCAGATGTCTTATACTCGCTAGATTTTGTGGCCAGTGGCAAATTCTGTAGGGGACTAGAGAATTGCTACAATTTTTATACATCCTGCCTTTTATACTCCAACATCATCTTTCACACTGTGGAGAGAGGCTTTTACAAAGCATTAAAGGAAAGTCTTCCTTCCACTTAATTTCTAAGGCACCCAGGTATGAATTATCCCATGAAATTTAGGGTGTAATTTTAGACATGCCACATAACCCCAGGTATAAGCCCTCCTTCAGGATACAGATGTATCATACAATATATATAAATCCCCACAATATTCATAACATATACCTGAAAAAAAGCTTTTTAGCATGAATAATGTAAATTTATAGCACAGTAAACATTACAGCAGATAAAAGATCTAGCTCTGAATGAATGATTAAACAGTTTTGACAGAATGTTTAGGGTCATTAAAAACTTATTTCAATCTACAAAACAATAACAGAAAGTATAGATTTTCCCATTAACACATTTTGACAATGTAGAATTTCCCCACTTAATGGCAACTAAAGTGCCCTGAAAGAATACAGTTCTCATTTATTTTGTAAATGACCAGAACCCCGCCAGCTTCACAAGCACCTGCCTCCTGTATTTAAGCAGCACTGAACAACATCCTTGCTCCTCCAGTAACTATTGCAAATTCCCTCAATTTATTACAAATGTAATTCTGTGGATCTAAACCAGTATTTCTGCTAGTCCTACATATTAAAAGGTGTAAAGACATAATTTCCATCAAAGTTCATCAGTAAAAAAACTCAGCTAAGTAGACAGCAATCAGAAACCAAGTATATGTTACAATTCAGTATTTAATTGCTGAAAAAAAAAAAAAAAAAAAAAATTTCCTTCTGTGAACTTCTCATTTGGAGGAGTTTGTCCTTAAATTCAAGATGGGGAACCTCTGTCAAATCAATAATGAAGGAAAGACTGAAATTTGTAAAGGATGAATCTTGAAAAGATGGCATTCAAAGACACCAATATCAATGTGAATTCAAAAAATTTAGTCATAAATGATGAAGGCAGGTGTCAGTTTCAGGAAATAGACCACAATTAATTGAGCTCTGTTTTAATTTGAGAAAGAAAAAAGGCTGACACCTCCTAAAACCAAGCTCTCTGATGAGATTATAACAATTCCTGATTGCAATCACAGTAGCATCCACTGATGCATAAAATGCAATAAAATAGGAAGGTTTCACTTCAAAGCCCAGGGGAATGTATATTTATGGGGGATGGAGGCAGACCTTTTTTTTTTTTTTCCTGCTTTTGCTGTTGTTGTTGATGATGTTTGTTTGGGGAGAAGGAAGGAGGGGAAGGGGGTTGATAATTTCATTTTACTTTAATCTGTTTACTTTTTTGGGAGATGATTGTTTTATCTTTTTAGCTAACTGTACGAATTTAAAATCAATTGATCACCTTCATTCAGGTTAATAATGATACTTTTTGACTATGAAATGCCTGCAGTGCATATTTTGGGGTGGTTTTCATCCAAATTTCACAAATAATGTCACTGAGGTTCAGGGAAATTAACCTCCTCACATGGAGTAAAATCCAACAAGAAAATAAACCACAGAAATCCTCTCTGCACTTCCAATGAGACCTAAGCATTTGTTGTTTTAACCTTTGGGAAGACTGCAATACATAATCACGTATTTTAACTTCAAAACAACTGTTACAGAAAGAAGTCTAGACTGTTTCTTAACCAATATTACCATTGCTGTGATACACACTAAAAAAGGAAGTGGTAGAGAGCTTGCTTGCTGGGACAGTTAAAATTATACCAGTATTTATGAATATCTGCTGAAGAAGGCTCCACCCTATCTGGGAATAAAGTAGGTTGCTCATGTAAAATTCTGTAAGTTTGTAGTATTTTAATCAATAGACATGGTGGCAATTAAAGAGAATAGATTTAATATGAGATAATGGCAAATTAATTGACATTTTAAGAAAAATAGATCTTTCACAAATTTTGAGAACTGTTTGGAAATTGTATTCATAATTGGGTTGTGAATCAAATTAAAGAACTGAAAAACATCCATCTATAGCTGGAAGCACAAGTTCTCATTAAATTATTGTAGCTTAGCTCTCTAACTAATTTTTCAGGGACAGCTGAAGACCAGAAAGGAGATCTAGTGTCCCCTTGTCTAAAGAAAAATCCTCTTTATGCTGCAGGAATTACCATGTACTTCTCTATTAATTGTCCCACACTGCAAAAAATGCAGTAAAATGAGAAAACAGAAAGCTATTTATTCTGACAACAATAAGAATGGTAAAGCTGCTTCCTACAGCAGTTGCAGACATCCCTGTAATGAGGACACATTTTACTATATTCTATTCATTGCTCTCCTCTAAGGCACCAGCACAGATAACAGGGAGGGAAAATAAGCCTGCTACAGAGACCCGTGCCCTAGGCTGGACTCACAGCAGTGCCCTGGCTTGGGAATTTCAAACATTCCTTATTATGTTCCAGCCACACCACAGCACATATTTCAAGCTACACAGAGTTACTTGATTACATTCAGCAGGGTTGTCACTAAATAAATAAATAAATAAATGCCTTATTCTATTAAATTCACACTACACTCTGCCAATATGCTATTTTCTAGTAACATTGCCATGTGAATGATTTCGCAATTCAAGTCTGTTGAGCAAGTTCTCCAAGGGAGCAGTTTATGATAGGATTTTGAGTCCATACAACTTGTCACCTCCATCACTAAGAATTGTTTTGTAGCCAGGCTTAATTTTCACTCCATTCTTCCCTTCACCTGAAAGAAATTTCACCAAGTAGTTTGCCAGATCACTGGGGCATGAACCTTAATTTTGTGCCATGTTTGAATAACACCCATGCCTGCAGGTTGGTAACTGAAGAGAATATGAACTCAGAGAAAGTGCTTGTCTTTCCCAATGACACTGACTCTCCTGAAATAATCAGAAGTTAATTCACATTTTAATCACTGATGCAAGTCTAAATGTTTTGAATGCTTTAGTAGGAAACTGATCCATGGAAATATTTACTATTTAAAAAAAAAATAAAAAAAATCATGTTTTTTAAATTAATTTAACCTTTTAAACATCATATGGAGAAGGACAAATGAGATTACCCATAAGAAAATATCCTTGTTAAGCTTTTGGATTTTACTGCACAGGAAAATGTTAACATCTTGTTTTTAGCAGTTTGCATTAAGGTGATTTCTGATTTTCTCAGACCAGATAACAAAGTTGCTTCTGGAGCAAACTATGACATTTTAGATAATGAATATTATTACCTAATAGATAAACATAAACTTTGTTATCACGCGGTGACTCTTTGGATGGATTTTATGAATAAAAATTTGTTGAAATCTTCTTGGGTTGAGTTTAACACTGTATTTGACATTTCTAACTTTTTATGATGCAATTTTTCTTAGGGAAAACTTAGAGAAACTGAGCAGAAAACACTGATAGTGTTGGCTCACATAAACCATTATCAGCTGTAAGATTAACAGCCTGAATATATTAGAAATCAAAGACTGTTTTTGCCTGTCCCCTCAACCTTTGGCAATCAGGAAGCTGGTTTTGAATTTTGCTGAAGATGGATATTGAAGTTCTTTCTGGTCACTAGTCCAGCCTCTCTCCCCCATGATACACACACTGGTTTAACTTCTGTAACACTCATAGATGTTTTTTCTTGAAATTAAATTAAAATCCTAATGAAAAAAGCATCCAGGTATTTACTGTGTAGTAGTTACATTTGCATGTAAGTGTAATGGACAACCCAAACCGTTTAGAAGACTTTCTTCAGCGTATTAAAATTCATGGTTCATTAATGATATTTGTCTGAATTATATAAAGTAAGAACGTTTGACAATCTGTAGGCAGAAAAAAATGATCATCTTCATGTTTCTTATTGTTGATCTTCTTATTACTTTTACAGGTACTGGTACTATGAATTAACATAAACATTCTGTCATTAGAGGCACAGAGCAGCAATATAAGAACAATGCTTCCAAATTACTCTTTTTTTTTTTTTTTCTGAAATGCACATTTGGGTGTGGCCATACTGTACAATCAACTAGGAATTATTTTTAGAGATGAGAGCCTGGCAATGGTTTTGTGGTGGTTTTTAAAAGTTCAGCAACACATCTGAGTGGAGAGTGAGAGCAAATTATCACAGAAACAACTTAGATGTTATCAACAAAAATGCTTCAAAACAGAACATCATCTTCACATACCCTTTATTCCTCACATTGCCTGAACCTGTCTTGCCTGTTCTTGAACCTGTTCTCTGTCCCTGTGCAGAGAACATCCATTGTGAGCTGCCTGCATTTTTCTAGAGGTATAAATGATTTCACAAGATACAAGACCGTATACAGGTTAGAGAGGCTGAATGGATCTGCAAAGGATCTGCTGAACTTTACTGCAACATGTGTTTTGAGTAAAAAGGTGCTTGAAACTATTTTTTTTTTCTGCTGCACTCAAAGTAGTACTATATCTTCCTTCGGACAAAACCACGGAGATCTTTTGCCCAGAGACATGATTCCAAGAACCTCTGAAGCACCTGAAAATCCCAGGAAAAGCCTGGCATTCAATGCCCCATCATAAATATGAGTGAAACCATCCTTACTTTTTCCTTTCATTTTCAAGTATCCTGAATAAATCTTTGAAGTACTGGGGAACACGGACAATCACATTTTCTGAAGGACCTATGTCTTTGAGCTCAGGGTAGAGTCTGGTGTCAATCACTTTCTTGATGTATCCCAGCCAGTCAAACTGAAACAAAAAAAAGAAGGCTGTTTAAAGCAGTTTATCAAAGAAGATGATTCATTAACTAACTTGCACCTTTGAGATTAATGGTTTCAAAGCTTTACTTATTAAAAATTTAGAAACTATTGCAGTTTGTCTTTACATGTTTTCAAACCTTGCATAATTGTGTTTAAAAGAACATACAAACATTCTTAATAATATTCCTTTAACATGCTGTCTTTCCGCACTAGAAGATTTTGTTAATCATATAGGTCAGAAATTAAAACAATAGTTTTGTATTTTTCCACAACCAACCTGTGGAATCATGGCACTAAGCTCCGATATGTTCATTTTATTGTACATCACCTCGCTTGTTCGATTTTCATATGGAATCATGATCTGGGGGAAAAAAAAAATAAATAAATAAAAAAAAAAGGTGAAAACCAGGTTCATCTTCAAAGGATGTGTTCTTGTATCACCACTGTCCAGCATAATCTCAGTGCGGAAGTATCTCACCACCCCTTTTGCAAATGTTCATGACATTAACTTCCCTTTCTGAGGATGGCATTACCTAGGAGAGTTGGAATATGGTTCATTGTCAGCTTAACTCATTACGGGGAAATTTTATGAGCTGCATGTCTTCTTTGAACAAAGCAAACCAATTTGTGTCCTTTTTATAAGAAATGTGTGTGGATTCATAAGAGGCAAAAGCATACCTAGACATTTAATACTTATTTATCTTATCATCTTAGAAAGAAGCCAGTCCAAACTGTTTAAAAGGTCAAATCTGAGATGGGTATGCTGGATGGATATCTCATCTCTTGGATTTGAACATGTGCCCTGCTATGGCCTGATTCCATCTGAGGGAAAAGCCAGACACGCACCAGTTTCTCCCCATTTTACCAAGTGTCCTGATTTCCATAGCAGAAAACCTTAGCATATAGGCCAGACATGAGCTAAATCATTCACCAAAACAATCTCTCATCTAATTGACCACAGGAGCCAGACCTCAGGATCCTCTGCAGTATCAAATCCAAGGATGTAGCAGAAGAAATACTAAATACAAAGCAAGTCCTTTTATAATTGAGAAGAGATGATCAGATTCCAAGATGGTAGCCTGGTATCTTAACAGAGAAACAAGACAAGTACAAGATAAAGTTTAATATTTTGTCACTGTTCAGGAGAAACAAGAATTCCTTATGTCAATTTCAGCCCCACTCTAAGGTAAATCCTGTACAACAGGCTTTTTTTCTGCAGAATTTAAACAGGACAGAGATTGACGCCAGACTAACCAGACAGCTGGAAGTTCTCCAACCAAAATTCTACAGCAAATGTCTGTGGTTTTACTGTTGTTCAAGCCATACAGGAAAAAAAATGACTTTCTTCTCCCTTTCTGCACATTTCTTTTATCTGACAAATCTAAACTCTCCTTGAACCCATTTGCTCCCTTCTTCTCAAAATTTTTCCTCTTCCTCCAGTAATTCAGATCTACTCAAAAACTTCCTTTTACACAATAAGATCTCTTGAAGAATACCATTCCTCCCTAAATCCAATATATTTTCCCTTTATTCTAGTTGTCTCTCTTCCTGAACACACAAATTCTTTGTTATGTATGTTCACTAAAAAAAAAAATATATAGAGGAACATGGGATATCGTAAAAAACAAAGCGACAAACAGGACTAGCTCCTTCAAAATCATGGTAAAATGTAATGTTTATGTGATTAATTGTGCTCATTAGGGATCATGTAACAATCCACATCCCTGGACTTGTTCCTAATATCTGAATATATTTTAGGGAATTATTCGTACTAAAGGAATATTAGGTGACTGTGAGCAAACATGGCTTGTTGCATAAAAGCATGCATTACTAATCCTGAAGGCTATTACATGATCCATGTCATCTTATACAGCAACTTCACATATCCTGTTTGTGAATTAAAGCTCTCTAAGACACTTGCCAAATAAAACATTAGAACTACCAGAAGTAGCAATGCATCTTATCACATCACCAATAAACAGAACAAACAGTTCCTGTTTCTCAAGTCCACTGGATCGCAATGAAGTATCTGCTCATTATTACAACCAGGCTAGGTAATTGAAACAGAATATTGGCTTTTATTTAGAGATTTAACAAAATTTCATCTCTGCTTTCAGCTGAGACATGGAAACACTGATTTACTGCTGTTTGGATGGCTCTCAGTTCTGCACACAGACACACACACACCAATAAGACATATCATTGCCTTTCCTCCTGGTGTAGACACCAGTAGCAGTACCCAGGGAAAAGTCATTTTCTACTGCCACCTCTTCTGAGAAAGAGGCTTCTCTATTAACAGCAGAAGCTGCATTTCACAGAGGACAGTGGGAGAGTTTCTTTTCTACAGTGATATGAAGAAATCCTCAGTTCTGCTGGAAGTTCTGTAAATCAGCATCAAGTCTATACCGCTAACTTTTGCTGGTTTCCCAACACTGAAGAAAACTCTTCGCTCTAGCTTTAGAAAAAGCAGAAATGTTAGTGGACTTGAAGCTCCCAGGAGAAGGATTCCTGCAGCAGCCACAGTAAAGGAGATATAGGGAAGCAGAAATGCTTCTTCAGCCTGCAAGAGTCCTAAAGTCTAAACCAAACTCCACAGGGGGTGGGGAGCAAAAATGTCACCAACTAAATCAATCAGATCCGAGTGCTAGATTTAAATCTGCTTAGTTTTGCTAAGTCCAATTGGTCTCATAAAAGAAAACTCATGGAGTTTCTTGCCCCTTCCCCCAGGGCACCACAAGAAAGTATCTCAGGAACTTACTGTGGCACTGCTATGGCCACCCACCCATTCATTAACCACAAAGTGCCACTATCCTAACTCACTCTTGTGCTGCTCTTAGACTTCCTCAGAGAATGACCCAGTCTGCTCCTTGAATACATGGCAATGTATTCACAACACAGCTGTACAACAGGGACTTAAATTCTGCCCAAGTTCAAACAAGAAATATTATTAATTTAAAGGACCAAGGGCAATTGGCTAAAGGTTTTATTTGATTGTTTGATTTTCTTTTTTATTTAACCTGCCCCTGAGAATAAAATATTCTATTTAACAATTTACTAAGGCAGGAAGACTGTTCACTCTTTTTTTCTTCAAGTTCTGCTCCTTTCCTTCTCCTTCCAATAAACATTATTGCTAAGGTTGTTGATATAATGACTTTCCATTTTGAAACAGGACTGCACTTTTTTTTAAAGCTATATTAAATGCCACATAAAATTACCCACCTCAGCTATTTTAACTTCCAGCTTTAGAACTGACTTCATATCAGACTCAGCTCGTGAAGCATTTGCACCCAGAAGCACTGCTGTGTCAACCATGAACTGCAAAAAGGCATCTCGGTACTGAAAAAGAAAAGGGGGGAGGGTTGGAATGAAGTTATCAGTGGATTTGCACTTCAATACAGCTGCAGCAGTAGGTCACAAAATGTCCAGCTATAGCAGGGAAGGGAGCGGAATACTTCGTACTTTCATGCCCTTGCAACCAAAGTTATAATTTCCTTACCTTGAGTGACCACTTTCATTGAAGAGAAGAGGGGAAATAACACACTAAACATACTGTGCATGAAAGACTAAGATACCTGCTGTGGTACACAACTCTGAATCTCTGTGTAAATCTCAGGAAATGCAAAAGACACTTCTGGATTAGATCGAAAATACTTACAAATCTTATGATGGGATTAGACAATGTGTATGTGTGTACACAAATGTTTTTTTGCAATCTCATACAGTAATAAGAACAGGACTGAAGAAGTGCTTATAGGCAAGTGCAAGCTTAGGGGCTGAGAATACTGGGAGATAAATAGACACTCCACTGACCTCTATCCTCTATTTCTGCCACAACACTGCAACACATATTCCCACTACAGTGCTCTGCTTTCCCTAAAAAAGCACATTTTAGTCTAGTGTGTATACACAAATGTTAGCACAAAACACTGTATATAATGATACTGTAGTGACTTTTGTGCTACCTCTCTCCAAGCATCATCTTTAAGAGTTTTGAGAGGGATCAGATTCCTCTTCATCAACTCCTGCTGGCCCATAGTCCTCCAAAAGAAAAAAAACATTTCCCAATACATCACCACCTTTAATCTTTTTTTTAATCATCTAGACGGATGGATGTGGCTAAAAAAACTCACTACCTTCTCACTGAACTTAAAAGGGAAGCAAAACTCTAAGACCTTAATCATAAGTGATTTGTCTATGACAATCCAAGTTCTTGTTTTCTGTGAGCTTTCAGCTGCACGTGTCAGATGCTGCCCACAGGCTTTCATCAAAGGAGTGTAAAAGAGATGTTGCCATTGTCAAATATCGATACATATGGCAAACCTTACCAGTTTATGACTGCTGTCCACAGAAAAACAGCAAGAAAACTTGTTGATAAGCTGCAGCAGAGTACTGAGAAATCATGAAGAGAGGGAGAAGAAGAGTTAATGAATCACTGAGACGCACTGAGGAACTCTTGCTCCCTGTATTTAATAAATTCAGGTTAATTTTATGATAGCCATCTGTAAAGGAGCTTGAAATGAGCTCAGCCTTCAGGCCTAATTCAACCCAAGAGGCTGGCCTGGAGGGCAGCTCACCAATGCAATAGTATTGAAGTTCCACTTTGTTGAGACAGTCTTCAGCTTCTAGTCACTTTGTCCATGGTCTGGGAAATCCTGGAGCCTCCTCTGCCATGGACTGGGGGACTCCTGTTGCCACCAGGTCAGGTGAAGGCTAAGGCAAGGGTAGCTGTATCAGCTGCTAATGAATACTGCCAGCTGTCCTTGAATGCAGTGTGCCTGCAGACTTTCTTCTAGCTGACCCCTGATTAGGGAGGGTCAAGCACCTTTTTAGTCCACACCACAGAGAGGCCTATACAAGAGCCAAGCTCCTTAAAGCACAACTCCCAGAAGCAACCAAGAGATGCAGCGGTTCACAAGGAAGAGGTGAGTGAACTTTGTCTGACATACCCATCCTTAGATATGGTGGTCACGTGCCTTAGGACATGGTACCCAGACACTGCTGGTGTAACTGATTTTTTGTTGTACTCCTGGACCCAGATGGTGCCTCATAAGGAGGACACAGATCTGCAAGTCTCAAACTGCAGGCAATGCATGCAGCCCCTTGCTGAGACACATGATCTTCTAGCAAGTGCACTTTCAGCATGTTTGCAGACGGTAAGAGACTGGGGGAGGAGGTTGAGAAGGTTTTTCTGATGCATCATATGGTTGTGTTGCCACACAGAGGGACCTTGTTAGGCTGGAGAAATGGGCCAACAGGAATCTAATGAAGTTCTACAAGGGGAAATGCCAAGTCCTGCATAGGGTGACAAATAACTCTAAGCACAAACACAGGCTGGTGGCCAGCTGACGAGGAAGCAATTTTTATGAAAAGCTCAGGAAGTCCTGGTGGACACCAAGATGAACAAGAGCCAGCAATGTGTCCTTGCAGCAAAGAAGGCTAACAGTATCCTGTGCTGTATTAGGCAGATTTCTGTCAACGGGTTAAAGGAGGTGAACCTGACCCTTTACTCAGCGCTGGTGAGGCCACATTTAAGTGCTGGGCCCAGTCCTGAGTTAGCCAGTACAAGACAGACATGGCTGTACTGGATTGGGTCCAGCACATGGCAACAAAGCTGATAGAGGGCCCACAGCATCTGCCATACAAGAGGCTGAGAGAGCTGGGACTGCTCAGCCTGGACAAGAGAAAGCTAAGGGAGATCATATATATGTGTATAGGTATCTGATGTGAGGAGTAAAGATGACAGTCAGACACTACTCAGTTGAAATGTCTCCAGAGGTCCCTTCCAAGGTGGAAGAAAAGCAAGGGGGACCCCAAATCTCATTAAAGTCTTCACTGGAGAAACTTTGCGAGTATCTGTGGTGGTGGTGTTTTCTGATAGGAAATATCTTGACAAATCTAAATTCAAACAAACCACAATTTTTTCTCAGTTTGGAGCTCAACAGAGCAAAATCCACAATGACAAAAACTGAGGGAAAAAATTGACATTTTGAGTTTCAGTTAATGCTACTTACAGATTTAGCTTCTGTGGTGTTTTCTAGGTAATCCTCTCGAGATGAAAGAGAGAGGCTCGCTTGATCTAGCTGTTAAAAATAACAAGAAAAAGCATTAAATAATTAAATTCATCAGAATTCAAAGATAGCCATATTAGCAACCTTGAAAGAGTTCATGTTTTTCTGGCAATTACAGTAGGTGTATGTAAATACCTAATACATAATACATTGCTGAAGACCAGCCTGAGTTCCACATAATTAAAAAATAACAGAAAAATGCTGACAGATGTTACTAAATTCACATTAGTGTGATCTGGAAAGCCTCAGATGTCCCCTGCAATATTTGAGCTATCTACTACAGCAAAGTATCATCTACCATGACTTAAGTGTTTATGTTAAGTGGTTATGGCTGAATATGAGCCAGCAGTGTGCTCAGGTGGCCAAGAAGGCCAACGGCATCCTGGCTTGTATTAGGAACAGCGTGACCAGCAGGGCTAGGGAGGTGATCGTCCCCCTGTACTCAGCTCTGGTGAGGCCGCACCTCGAGTACTGTGTTCAGTTTTGGGCCCCTCGCTACAAGAAGGACATCGAGGTGCTTGAGCGGGTGCAGAGAAGGGCGACGAAGCTGGTGAGGGGCCTGGAGAACAAGTCCTACGAGGAGCGGCTGAGGGAGCTGGGCTTGTTCAGCCTGGAGAAGAGGAGGCTCAGGGCGACCTTATCGCTCTTTTTTAGGTACCTCAAGGGAGGCTGTAGCGAGGTGGGGGTTGGTCTGTTCTCCCACGTGCCTGGTGACAGGACGAGGGGGAATGGGTTTAAGTTGAGCCAGGGGAGTTTTAGGCTAGATGTTAGGAAGAACTTCTTCACTGAAAGGGTTGTGAGGCATTGGAACAGGCTGCCCAGGGAAGTGGTGGAGTCACCATCCTTGGAAGTCTTCAAAAGACGTTTAGATGTAGAGCTTAGGGATATGGTTTAGTGGAGGGCTGTTAGCGTTAGGTTGGAGGTTGGACTCGATGACCTTGAGGTCTCTTCCAACCTAGAAAATTCTGTGATTCTGTGATTCTGGCTCCTTTAGCAAGTAGGGTAATGCAAAAAGAGTGGGTCTACAGGATCAAACACTCATGCTGACAGTGATTCATGCTGTACATATTTCAGGGGCAACAGAGTCAACTTTGGACATACTAGTCTAGTGTGTGGAACAAATGTCCATTAGCTACTGGAACATGTCCACTGCTGTGTGCCTGGAAAGCATCATTAGCCTACTTTGACAAAAAACATGGTTGTGCATTTGAGCTTCACTCTAGACCATTATTGAGTGTTGTAATGAGTATTTGGCTTTTTGAATAGAGGTACAGCTGGATTCCAGCCACAGAAATCGTTGCGTGCACGCATGCATGCACAAGAAATTTTTAAACCAGTCTTGAAAGTTCAATGAGATCTGCACTTTGTCTTTTGAATGAAATGACTACATGGGAGTGTTTACATAATGTTTCAAGTCCTTAATTAGGCAAAATTCACAGTCAAATAATATTCTTAAAATCACTACTGGAAGCTGAGATTTCACAAAACATTTCAATGTGATCAAAACAAATTAGGATATAGAAGCCAAATCTGAAAACATAATTCATCCAGTTTCTGAACTCTTCATAAGATACTCATGGGAATGGAAAGAGTGGAAAAACAAAACCAACAAAAAACAGTTTTGTCATTCTAAGATTATTATTTTGATGTCATATTTGTTTTGAGAAGATAAGAAATGAAGAGAGGTTGTACCTAGTCATACTACTTTACACAAGCCCTTTTTACTTTAAATTCTACAGCATTTATATTTCACATTTTCTACATGTATAAAACTGACCTATGTAAATGCAAATAGAATCTCAAATGGATGAATAAACGTCATCTTGTCCTCTAATGGGTGATTTTCTCAAGATCTAAAATATATCAAAATCATAATAAAACAAATCCTCCACTGAAAGCAGAGTACCTGTGATGTTCAGTGAAATTCTGATTCTTTGAAAACCAGTATCACCTTTTTTCTGCATATTGAAGAAAAAAATAAATCACTATATACAATAGATATCAGTCTATTTCAGTTATGTGACTGTTGCTTTAAGTGCTCAGACAAATTTTCCCGGCTTAAGAGTCAGATTTGATAATCTATTGAAACTAAGAAAGCACAAATATGAGGTAGAAACAGAAAAGTTAACTAACATTTTTTTGTCCAAAAAAAAAATAATTATATTGAATGCTAAACAAAGTTTAATTTGGAGCTTCTCCTTTTTTTCCCAATCTATTTATGATTTTGCAATGCTGAACAAAGAATTTTGCAATAGAGCTATTTTCACGAGCAGATTGAAATACTCTTTGGTACAGCCACACTCCTGGGAATTTGTTAAAACATTGACAAAGTAGAATACTGGCTGATGCATTCTGCAGATCAAGTTCTTAATCAAATTAACAACAACAGAATCCCCCAAGGAGTAATACGTTATTCATAGGATGTAGTGCTTCAGTTATTTAGATACCTAATTTATATGTGCCACTAAGCATACTGAGTAAAAATACTACTAGGTACAATTCATTTCCAAGGGATCAGCAATATAGATGTATCCAAACCCCCCACTGACAGGTGACTTGGCCTAAGAGATTATGGTAGGAGTATGACAGGAGATAGCTAAATGTTTCCTCTTTTTATTCTACCATTTCAGTTCTTTTAAAAGAAAGTCAAGCCAAAGCAATCTTGACAGGATCCAAACAGAATCTTAGCAGAATGACATCCTTAATACTTGAACTCCTGATCTGCTACTGCCTTGACCATTCAGGAAAACTCCCTAGAGACAGGGAAAGTTACTGCTGAATTTTGTACCAGTCAAACACCTCAGTCAAATGACATTCCAAAGAGCTGATTCAGAATCAACATTCACTTCAGAACCACTGAAGTTTGGTCTGTCCAACTCTCATCCAAGACCCAAATACAATGTATTCTTGAAAGCATCCCTACAGCTAGCCAGGATGCCAGCAATGTAAGGACCATAAATATTATTTTGCTGTGATGAATGGTGTCATAGCTTTCTTTCTTGTTCCTTCTCTCTTGCCTTCATAAATTACATTCTCATAGCAATGGAGAGCTGGCCTACTCTGGTTACTCATCTCTACTTCCTAAACAACAATAACGCATTTGGCCCAGGCACTCGATCTTGCCATGATGACATCTCACAGTAACCATTACAATTCTCTCTTGAGTTTTGTCAGACTAAAGCTAGGCAATTTTACTTATTTATTTGTTTGTTTGTTTGTTTTTTCCTTCTCACTAATCTAAACCGTTGTGTAATGTCATGCATTGTTACTGAACTTTATGCTTTGGTTCAAAACAAAAGAATTTCAGTAAATGCTTATTCTTCATTTCAGGTTTAGAAGTGTTTGGGATACATTTTTTGTTGTAAGGTGCTGCTTAAGAAGCTTGTAAGAAGCACAAGATAGTATGTTTCCACCTCAAGAAAAATATCTCAAGTTCAAAATATCTGTGACCAATTCATCATTCTTTGTCTTCACAGACAAAAACCATTCTTCATACAACTGATAGTGTTATAAGCAGCACCCAGAGCACCCCCTGGACAAGATATCCACCACTTTTGTTTAAAAAATGAGATCACAAAATGCCATGCAGAGTAACCTAATAGATATCTGTACCTTCAGGATGTACCGGTTGGAGATTTTGTCATCAGCAGCCACGTATAAACGGATGAAGACAGAGTTACTGTATTGACCACGAAGAGTTGCCAGAGTCTGGACTAAGCTAAACCTCCTCTCTGACCACAGCCCCTCAGGTCCAATGTTGGATTCCAGCACAGGCCAGCGGAAAGGGGAGTGCCTCAGTATGCTTAGCAGTGGTTTCACATCGGCTTTTTCGATTTTATCTGAAATGTCAAAGTGTGACAACTGTTACATTCCAGATGATTCAAATCCAGCAGCAGCCATGGGAGGTGCAAGGATTTATCAGTGCTGATCAATTCCTAGGCAGGACAAAGGCACTGCTGAACCCCAGCACCTTTGTTCTGCCTGTGAACACAGAGGCCCAGCAGTCCTACACCACTTTATATGAATCAAGTTAAAAAAGAGGCATATCAGTGTCTTTTCTAAAAGGCAAAGGGCTGGAATTAAGTATATTTTCATAGACTGCCTGCAATCAAAGCCAGAGGGGTCAGCAGCTGGGCACTGCAGCTGCAGGGCAGCTGCCCAAACTGCTGAGCCTGCCCCAGGAAACCATGTCTGAAGGAGAGTGGGAAGGACAAAGAACACATTGATGGACAGACTCCACTCCCTCCCAACCCATCTTTCACCCATTCAGTTGCATAAAGTTTGTGCTGTGTCCTAGCTAGTGCACATCAACCCTACAGAAAGTGACAAGCTCAAGGAAAGCACTGCCGAAAAGTGGTTACAGGCCTTCCTCTCTAAGCCCACTTGGCACCCAGCTAACTCACAGTTGCAGAGCTCAGGGCTGCCTGAATCCTGCCCTGTGGAAGTGTTTTGATCACAGGGATTTAGAGAAAGCTGGAGGGTGCTGAGCAGACTCTCAAAAGTGTCTTAGGAGAATTTCATCAGTGTCCTCTGATACACCAGGCATTACTCCTGTGCCCCTTGGCAAGGTTCTCGCATCCTTTTGCACACATAAGGATCCCTTGTCAGAGCCCTGATGAACAAAGGTCTCTGTAAAAATGTCTCCTTGTGCCTTGATGTACCACTGCCTTGACTTCAGGAACAAACAGAGGACCCTCTGCATTCAGGCTGAATGCAAATCAGCAAAACCTGTGAGTCTGCACAAAGCTTCATGGAGTCCAGTGGAGAGCAGAAAAAAAGCCTGGATTTATAAACATGGCTAACACATCGGTGTCCAAAAATCAGACCACTTACTCTCATTCATACAGGATGCATAAAGGATCTTGGCCTTCTGTACAGCTTCACTGTCCTGTCTTTTGCTGATTGGTTTCTCAAGTAATGCTGAAAAAAGAAATGACATTTTTTCAATACCTTGGAAATTGTGGGTATGATGTTTGCCTGTCTCAACATTTGCTTCAGTCATAGCACTTAGTTAATTGAGGAAGAGGTTTCACATGTATTTTCTTAGGCAACAACACAGGCATGAGAGGTATTTTCATTTTTTCCCACCTCCACACAGGATATGCATCCTTTTTAAAGGACTACTATAAAGACAACTTACTGACACGGTTCATTGCTCACAAAGAGCCACCTCAGCAAACAGAGGTGACAGGAAATCAGGGGAAGCGGGTGGGAGCTAGCACACAGGGCAGAGACTGAGGAGTGTTTTTTTTTTCAGGTGGCTGAGCTCCTGGTGTTGGCATGCTGTGAGACTGGGGTCTAAAGGAGAAGGTGGTAGGATCCCAGAAGCAAGACTGTTGGGGTTTATTTCCACCAGCTCTGCCACTGCTGAAAGCTAGTGGCAGAGAGCTGCTCTTTTGCAGCTCTCACAGCCTCACACACAGCCTCAGCCTTGTGAATTACACAGAAGGCCAAGTATGGAACAACTATTTGAAAAGTTGTGTTATATAGCTCCCTCACACCACAGTTGCTCACCGACCTTGTTCTGGAAAACCAAACTTGTTTTCCTAAGCTGTCATCTCTCTGCACAAACGTTGCACTCATCACATTATGTAAGGAAGTGAAATATCATGCAGAATGAATCTGAACCTCATCAGTCCACACTCAGCTGCCTCAAGCCATTTAGCCAAACTTTAAACCAGCCACAATGTTGTTGTAAACATATGTACTGTGGCTAGATGCAGAGCCAACTTAGCTTCAGCAATATCCATCAGATCGGGTGCAGCACGGCAAGAGCACTTCTATGACTAAGAGAAGCAGTGTAGTTCTTGAGCACAGCACAGAAAATGGGCTAGCAAACTCTGTTGGACCTGATGCAGTTTTGTGAGACCCTAACAGGTCATGTCCAACATTACCTTACTGTTTCTGGAACCATTGGAAAGATTGGTTTTGCTGGAGCCATCCCAAATGCCTCCTGATGGGCACTCAACCAGAGCTAAGAAGCCTTAAAAAATTCAAGAGTAACTTTCCTACAGCATACTCCCCAGTGAGTATCCCTCTGGGCTTCAGGAGGATTTATGAACAAAGGCACAGTGCAGATTGGCCATACGAGCTGCTGTGCCTGCCTGAGTTACCACACATAAAGTAGGATGAATTGCAGTGCAGCAGTCCCAGGTCTGCCAAAGTCTACAGTTGGCCAGTAGGACCTCATAACACCTGCCACAGTAAAACCAAACCTCTTCTATGTGGAGCTTATTCAAGAACCTGCCATGCTTCACCTTTCAGATACTTCACACCCATGTCCAGAGCACCTACACTCAGGAGACCATACTGCTTACTTCAGAAAGGTATTAGTCAAAGAGTATCCTAGTGATGAGTAAATGCCACTTCGTCTATTCCTCCAAAATCCCTTTTCTCCATGGGAAAAAAAATAAATAAATAAATAAATAAATCTGTTTGGATCTTTGAGAAATTGAGAAATGTGTTGAGGTCATTCCCTTTTAGCAATGGATAAGGTAAGAATTTCATTTAAAAATAAATAAATAATAAACTGCTGGATGGGATTCCCAATAGTTTTGGTTTCACATCCTCAAGTTCTTAATATTTCTCAATTTCTTAAACACAATATCATACCAATCATTGACACATATATCCAGTGTGCACAGTTCTTAGCAGAATAATCAGACCTGTTCGTGTTTTAGGAATGACATTTTAAGAGAAACTATAAATGAAACCTACATAAAACTAAGAATGAAAAAACACACTCCTATTAAAGTTATTGTAATAACTTCTGTTCCTTGCCAGTGAGCTGCACAGCCATGAAATTTTGAAGCTAATAAAATTCAATAGCTAAAGCTGAGCTAAAGCTCAAGAGAGATACAGAGGATGACATCCAATAAAATAAAATCAACTCCAGGAATGCACCTGCATAAAATCCTGTTAATATGAGACCTGGTGTTTTCCCATCAAATCACCTTGTTATGTGACAGAATGAAGCTGTAACTCTTCCTGCACTTTTGCAAAGGGTGATAGTGAAGATGCTGCCATTTTGTGTAGAATTAATGTATAAAGAAAATTATTGGTTCCAATGATGCCAAACCCAGTTATCAAACATGAAAACCTTAATAAGAAGGTTGAACCTTCTGTTTGGACACTGAAATAAGGGATGTGGTCCGTGTGTGCTCTTCAGACTACAGAAGTTCTTCAGCGTTAGCCTCAAGCTTCCAGAAAGATTTAGAAGCTCAGATCTGGAGCACTGGTCGGCTCAACTTGCTTTCTGCATTAGCTGATATACTATCCAAATACAAGGTTCAGAAATTCTCTGTCTGTTTGACACGCAAATATTTATAGCTATTTTATGTGTCCTTGAATATTCAAGTTCTTCCAAGTACCTGCTTTTTCCCTTGCTAGGGGAACATTTGGGCTTGCATAAATCCACTGAGGAATTCAGTCTAATAGTTTTCTCTTAAGCCTACTGGCTGGAAGTAGAAACTCTGGCCCACTTAGGGAAAGTCAGTGTTTCGAATAAAGCAGTTCACTCAGTGCTGAGAAGAATGTTGAGTTTGTTCTTGGGGTGTTTTTGTTGTCACTGTTGTTTTTGTTGATTTTGTTTTGTTTTGTTTTGTTTTTGTTTGTTTGTTTGTTTGTTTTTCTGAACTCAGATTATGTTCTGAATGAAAAAACATGTTTTAAAATGAAAAGCACCAACTTCCTAAAGTAATCTTCCATTTTAGGACTCCAAATATTATCTGCATTTGACTTAAGTCTATAGACAGTTTCAATACACTAAAAAAATATATGTATCCTTCACCAGGTTTTCTGATTATGAAAGAAATTTTATCCACCTTTCATCAGCACCTTTTAGTTTCATCTTTAGATGGGAACTTTTAGGAATGGATCCCTTGCATGAGACACACAGCATTCCAACAATACTAAAAAAGAAAATGAAACAATAGTTCATTTTCCAGCTCCCAGTTAACTGTTACATTGATAAAGATGGAACAGAAATCTAGCCAAAAAGACTAGAAAAGCAAAATATATAAGGTCATTTACAATACCCTGAAAGAGCACAGGACCATAATTACCAGCAATGGCAATTTAACAACTCCTTGTTATTACTGACTTACATCACCAGCCTGCCATAAATGCAAAGCACAATGTCATAGCTGAAAGCCACCATGAAAAAAAATAAATAAAAATATGAACCAATATAGCTTAGACCACCGTGAAGACAAATTCTGTGATCACCTGCCCCTAGCCAAATATGAAGTACAAGTTTGGATGGCTGTTCTAACAAAGCAGCTCTTGTTCTTCCATCATGTCTTTTGTTTCCTTCACTTTCAAATTAATTCCAAGTTATTCTGTTAGGAATAAAAGGGGTCTCAGCCTGTGCTATTGATCTCAGCACCTCATTGTCAGTGTTTCTGTATGCACAGAATGTTCAGAGGCAAGATATAAATCTGTCTTCACATAAAACTTAGTTATGGCAAATGTTAAAACCTATTGGTAATTCTGCTCCGCAGTGCTGAAATAATATAATTCATCTCATTGAGCATCTATCTCTTGCACAGTCAGAAACTGGTTAAAGCTGTTCATGTTATCCCAAGCTTTCTGAGGTCATGAATTGCTCCATCATTCATTTTCTTTTACCGAGGGGCTGAGGGCAGGGAGGTTCCTGTTGCAAACCAAAGTTTTTCTGCTCATGACAGTCTAGGTCAGGTGGGCTTACATCATTGCCCTCCCTGGCCCCAGTACAAAACACAAAGACAGCATCACCAACAGAAAACACGCCATGGCTGGGGATGATCCTCAGCTGTCTGAACTGAAGATGCTTAGGCAGGCAGTCAAGGAAAAAAGCCACAACTGGGGTGGGGTGTTGGGTTTGGGAGGGCAGGAAGGAAGGTCTTTATTGAGTTTCCTTCAGACAGTGCTTTTCCAGGACAAGAGGGCTAAAAAAGGCCAACTTCCTGTGGTTCTCTACCCTACAGTAAATAGCAATCATCTGCTGTTGAAAGTGAGAGCAAGGCACTTTACAAAGTAAGCTTGGCTATTTTGTGTGTGTGCATGTGTATTTAACTATATGCTATTCTAAAGTGGCTGAGAATAATTTTGTGGCTAAATGTTACCTTTAATCTCACTTTCCATTTCTAGCCCTTGTTGATTTTCCTGCCTACTGTTTTACAGAGCTTTGCTCTGGTTTTTGACCACCATATTTTATTTACAGTACTGAGAAATCCTTTTTCACCTTCTGACTTGGAGTACAGGAAAAAGAAGTTGTACAGATTTGTAGGGAAAAGTAGCATGCATACCACTTATTCAGATTAGAAATAAAGGTTCAAGTTATGAGGGTCCTGGTCTGCAGACTGTATATGTAGTGTGCTATCAGACAGTTTTCTACATACACAGTGTCTCACAGGAATGCTATTCAAGTTTATTTCTTGTTCTACAGAGACAACATAAGGTTTTACTGCACTCTCCAGCCATAGATATGGAGAATACATAGTGCTAGTGAAGAGAGTAGCATTTTTTTTCCATTCATTTTTGTCCTTATCTTTTTACAAACATCTGCTGTATGTGGAAAATGCAAACCGAAGTGTTTGTACAGTGATATCTGATGATGATATGAAATATATTATGCTTTGTACCTTGAAGAAAAAGAACTGCATGTGTGAGTATTCCAGTGGGAATACTTAAAAAAAAATAAATAATAATATATACAAAAACTCCAAAGGGACATACCATTTCCTGGAAAGTTTTAACCCTGGAGGAGTGAAAAGCTAGAAGGAGACAAGTAATTCAGCATGAACTCCCAGGACAATGCTAGAGCAAACAGCCCAGTTTTGGGCTGTAAAAACTGAGAAGTATCAAAGTGGGGAAATAATCCTATTCTCCTACATGGGCTAGTAAGACAGACTGGAACACTGTGTGCCCTTCTGCTGTCCAGATTTTAAAAACTATTTTGAACATCTGGACTGGGAGCAGAAAAACATCACAGCCATTTGGGTTTTTCTTTGTGTGGAGAGGCTTGAGAACTGGGGAGAAAAAAAATAAATAGAAAAAAATAAAAGTCATGCAGTGAGAGACTTGAAGAGCTTGATTTGTTTAGTTTCATGAAAGATTATGGAAGGATGATGGGATTACAGTATGAAACTACCTCACCATTAGAAAGTGCTTGGTGCTGGAAAGATCTTCAGTCTATTGAAAAGAGGCAAAAGGAAAAACAGTCATTGGAAGACAAAGTCAGCAGTGACAGTGATTAACCACTGCAGCCAAGCAACTGGCAGAGATAGTGGCTTCTCTGCCCTTTAACATCTTCAAGACTTGATGTTTTGGGGGAAGATAAGCTTTAGCTCAATGTGAATTATGCTTTATCCCAGTGCAAGCTATTGAGCTTCATATATGGGTAATGTAATTGTCTGTGATACTAAAAGGTCACAGGAGATAATCTAATGGTTGCTCCTGGCATTGCATTCGGTACATTTAGGATAAGGATCTCCAAGCACTCTCAGACATGTGACAGCAAGGAGGTACAGCCATTATCCACTGTTGCAGATAAAGTGAGCCACAGAGAATTAATTCCTCCGTATCTAATTCATGTCAGAATCCTACTGATTTGAACTGAGTGCTGCTTTATGAGCATGAAGTTTGCTGAACTTGATTCAACAGCTCAAAGAGTCTGATTTGAATATGCTGAAAGCTCCTCAGCCCCTTTGATGTCAGTGACAGTGGGAGTCACTCAGCATTGGCCAGAAGATGCTCAATAGTACAACTGAAAACAATTTGCAGTGCATTGTTTTCAGTGCAGATCCAGAAAGCAGCCCAAGATTATAACCATTCACTGGGCCAAAGGAAGAAAAAGCTTGTCCTTTAAGTATGCCACAGTAAGTCTCTGTGAAAATTTCATGCAACTTTCATGGTTCCTTTGGTTTTGGTAGCAGTAACTAGAAAACATATGTGCTGTTTATCATTCCCTAAAACACAATGATCTTCAGTTTCTTAGACCAAAATGCAGGAACTCTGCTTGTGGAAAAGGAGTTTGCTTGCCTGTAAGCAAAGAAAGTGGACTTTCAAGTGGACTCTCTTTCAGTTCCTGAGCAACAAAGACTGTTCTTCAACTTCTCCTTAATATCCCTCTACAGCTAAAAGGGTCAGGTTTCTCAACTGATGAAAAGAGTAGTTGAATAAACTGTTCACCCTCTTCAGTTATCAGTCACAAGCTTTGCTTCCTTCCCAGGTTCTGTGCTACCTCTGTGAAGAAGTAAAATCCAAGTTATCTTTTAGACATATGTAGGATATCCTCCGATGCTAGCCGCAGAATGTTTTAATGATGTTCTCTGAGGAATTTCAGCTTAAAAGTAGAGAAAAGGGGGTATTTCATCATTGTTACCTTTTGAAAGCAACGTTTACCCCCATAATCCACAAGGGAAGTGCAGATGTTCATTTTGTTTCAGTGGGAGATGAGTGAGCCTATGGGTACACATGGTAAATGATTGGCAGTTTCACACTGGGCACACTCAAACCAATCACACAGCACTTGTGTGCAAAATGTTGTTCCTTAAACTCTGACATACTTATGGTTAATCTAATGTTCATTAAGTATGTCTAACTCTTAATCCCATACTTAATTCGCATTCAAAATCTCTGTCAAAAGAGTCCTTGAAAAGCAACTGCAATCCAAGCAGCACCTGTGCTGCCAGGGGCATTTATTGAGAACTCCACCTGTGTCATCAAGGCACTGCCCTTCTTCAAACTCCTAGTGCACTGCGTTTAAGAAATCAGGCTTGTTGCAGTTCACAGAGTGATCTTGGACAGAAATGATTTGTCCAGGATGTGAGGGGGCACACAGAAACCTTCAAAGCCACACTGTTGTTATGGAAATCACAGCTAGAACAATGTAATGTCTTAATTACAGTAATGTGAGCTTGCGTGTTCCAAGAGTGGTTATCTGAGAATGGTTTGGGGTCAGCTGACGTTCATTCAGAGTATCTAGTTTCCAGTTCCCTTTTTTCACAGCCTGGAGTTAAGTGAAGGAGGGTTAGTCTTACGGATGGAGGCCTACAAGGGGCACAATGTTCTACCTCAAAATAAAATCGGTGGCCACAGCATCCAAAATTATGCACAATACTGTTATGATCATTTGTCCAGTGGCAACTTCCTTGGCTTGCTACATGAAACTATGAGAACCGCCTGCAACACAAACAATCCAGGTTATGAGCTCTTCAAAAAGGAAAATCTGGTACATGTATGTATATATATTATTCTAATCAGTTTGGAAACCTGACCCCTACAGCTGGAGAGGTGAAGAACCAATATATCAAGTTATAAAAAAAATAACTTATAACCTGTAAAATACAGTTATACAAAAATGTCATTAACTGGCATATTTCAAAGCTGTACATATTTCCTGGAAAAAAAAAATAAATACTGTCGAGCCCAGATTATATTATTCTTAGAGTTAAATCTGTTCTCTCAGCACACTCTCCTGCAAAGACAGACATCTCCTGCTCCAGAAAGCAGTGTTTAATGTTTTGGTAAAACTTTGTCTTTGATAAAGGATCCTTGATTCTCTTAGCAGGTTTAATAGCACAGGCCACACTCCTGTGCTAATGCACTTGCCTTGCTTACATTTTAGATCCGCTTTGCATATCAAAGCCTTGGGAGAAGAGCTGAGCAACCTCTTGCCTGCCTGGAAAACACCACAGATGCAAGCCTTAAGGAAGGATAAAGAAGCCCAAGCATTGCGACCTTCTGGCACCATCGCAATCCAACAGAAAATTCATAATCTCAGGGCCTGATTAAATTCCTTTTTGCCTTTAAAATACAAGTTCTTCTGAGAACATCCCCTACTATACATCTTCAGCATATGCTACAACACCTTTCCTCTTCTAACAATTGATAGAGAGCAATATTTTTTTTTGAAGCTCCCCCAGCTTTTTTTTTTTTTTTAAACTACCAGTTCTGCTAGTTTTTCTCCAGTACTTCTTACTATTTCAGGTGTTTGGTGGACTGTCTGTTGTGCAGTTTGCAATCCCCATCCCCAACAAACTCTTTTTAAAAAGCGAGCTGCAAATGATTGTTTTTTAAATGAAAGTTTGCTTTTAGGATTCCAAAAGAAGAAAATAGACTGTTTAAGTATGTAATTTTCACTCCAACACAACTAAAAAAAATTTATCACCACTGTACTTAAATACTTTTTAAAGAATATACCATCACTCTACTAACACTAAGGCTCTTGTTGGTGGCTTTCAGAGGTCTGGAAGGGAAGCTGTCAGAGCCTAATGCAGTACCAAAAAAAATATTTTAATACATTTTATAAACACCCATTTCAATTTCTAATGTATTATGGTTCAGATTCCTTCAATGTTTCTCTACTGTCCTCAAATATATATGGAAAAAGCAAACTAGCATCAAAGGTTTTCAGAAATCTTGAAATGCTTAAAACAATGACTGCCTTAATAAAGACTTTTCCTTTGAGTCTAAAAGAAAGTAAGAAAAAAGAAAGGTGGTGGTTTTCCCCATTTGCTGGGGAGGGATTAACAGAAATAACACAACAGGCTTTCCATGACCTTCCTTCACAAAAAGTCTGATTTTTTTTTTTTCTTGTCAATGAGTAAGTGTGGCCATACAAGAATAACTTCATTTTTGAATTTGAATGATTCAGAAGGATAGTTTTATCTTACATGTAGTTAAAATACAGATATATGAAAGTAAGTCACTTTACCTGGAAATACATAGGTAAAAATATATACACTCCATCAAATCTGGAGAGCATTGTTTGTCAAAACAGAAAGAAAAATGTTAATTATGAAGTAATTAAAACCCATTGTTCAACCTGAACCAACTAAAGATCCAAGCTGAAATGCATGGGGTCTCCCATATCTTGAAATTTTCCTAACTACTCTGTTGTATGAATTTCTGGGGTGACTTTCACCTCTACAGTGAGAATTCTTTTACTTTATATGAAATTGCATGCTCTTTGGGGAGGAACTGGAGTCCTATATGTCACCCAGAAATTGAATACTTTAACTACCTGGCTATTAAAGTTATTTAAAAGAACACTTAATGGCTTGGAAGATTAAATATTTTATATCAAATGTTAGTTTCAACAGGAGAGACAGAAAAAGAGCCACCACACAGTCTAGCGTTTCACAATTAAGTTGTTATCCTGAGTTGAAAGATCTGGATCCATATCCCTCCAGACCCACTGCTAAGATAAGCTCCCCAGTTTCTTATTCCACAAGGAGGTAGGAGGGAAATATGGTAAAGTTATTTCTCAAATTAATCTTAGATGTGTAAGTTGTTTCAAATCAGTTTATATCATTTTTGAGAGAAGACTAATCAACCTTTCTTCACCCTCTTTTCTCCCCCTAAGAAAACCACACTCTGTACTGATGCTAATAAAATAGCAAATCTTTTTTCTCTTCTGATGCCTATAGTGAATCTTTTACATTTCATGAAAGCACACATTATTTTTAATTTCATGTATTTGGTGTTCTCTCCTCAACAGCCTTCCATCAATTTTCTTACTTTCTTTTCATCACTTTCCCCATTATAAATAATCAGGTTACCAATCATGTTACTGTAAGGACTCCCAATAATCACTCCAAGCATATTTCATCAAAGAAAATTCCTTGTTCATGGAAAACTAGGAAATAATGCAGAGTTCTAGACACAACCCACTTTGTGCTACCATCTGCTGCATTGTATATTCTCTCTTCACTGGAAGGCAGAAGCATCCAAGATGCCAATGAATGTTGCTATTGATCCCTATTGATCCCTTTTGGAAGACCTTTTGCTGGCTTGCACAGTCTCAGATATGTGCTAAATATAATAATTTCCATGTTTTAAAAACCTTAATATTTTTTTTTAATAAAAACTTTTTTTTTTTTTTTTTCTTTCCTGTAGCTCCAGGAGTTCATTCCTTGGAATTGTCTTTGTGGAGCTGATGCCTTAATCAGGACTGTCTTGTTTTGAAAAACTGTGTTTTCCCACCCACCCAACTCCTCTTTCTCTCCCCTCCCTCCCCCCCCATTTTTTTTGGAATGGCATTTAATGATGATCTATACATCATTAATCGGTTCAGGCAAACATCTTTCATATTTGATACAATTAGAGTCCATCAGTCTATTTCTTGATGGCAACGTCCATCTCACTATGGTTAGACTAGTGACTCTTGAAAATAACTAGTTCATATTATTAATTCCTCTGACACTGATAGAACATTTAATCATTGTGAATTAGTTTTGCATTGATGAGAATATAATTAATATGGATGTCCACAAGAATTCATGAAGATACAGTAATTAATCAATTCATAAATTTTCTGGTTCCTAAGGAACACAAATCAAACAAATGTTCCCAAACACCAAATTCATGAAAGGATGTTGTATTTTTACAAATAAATTCAATCAATATATTGACAATCTAGATTTTACTCAAGCCCCAGCCCAAGAAGAAATTCCCTCCATTCATTTTTCTGAATATTGATTTGGCAATATGTAAATTCTTATGGAAATGACAGCTGAACAGCTGTGCTTACATAAATGCTTCCTAATGCTGCCCGGTGCCCTAATAGACAGCACTTTTCCTAAATGAAAATGCTGTTTGTTTCCATAATTTCAACATTCTGTAAATTCTTTGAGTTTGTATATAAAAACAATAAGCACACCATGTGAGTTCCTCCAAAAGTCAGCTAATCTAGATGTACACAAACTGTAACAAAAACAGAAGTAATCTTACAGAGATGTGAGAGTTCATAAAACTAATTTCAATAATAAACCTCAAAAAATCTTTTAAGCAATACTCCCTCCAACTACCCACCCCAAAATACACACACATCCACTAGCATTTTGGCACAATAATTTAAACTACATTTAAACCAGAAGATTGTAAGAGCCCCAACTGCTACAGTGCAGAAGGAGCTCTGTGCTAAATGCCAGCATTAAGCTTTATTTCATTATATTAATACTTTCAACATGTACTTGCACATTTTTTTTTGTCATGAAATGGAAAATCAGATGTCACAGTTTGATACATTTTTTTAATGGTACAAACACTTCTGTCTGCAAGATTACCAAAGTACAGTCCTACAATTATTTTGGAATTTGGTATCTGCAGATATGAACATACCATCCAACTTCAAGTCCCAGCCAAAAGGCAGATTCCCTGCAAGCCCAGGGGAATACTGTACCATGCACGGAGCAGCAGTGAGGTGTAAACCCCACTCCTGCTCCAGTGCAGGACTTGCAAAGAGATGCTGTTCTGGTCTCCCAAGGAGGGAGACACTGTGGGAATTCTGTGGCTCAGCTGCTGTGCTGCCTTAAAACCTCACTTAGGAACCAAAATGATCTCCTTTCTGTACTCATGGTTTCCCAAAATCACCCAGTACAGATACAGCTTTCATTTTGAGCAGCCACAAAGCCTGTAGAAAGTCTTGGCTACTCCACCTCCTCCACCTCTGAACCAGGTACTTCATTTTACCAAAAAATAGTTGCCCAGAGAGATTTACTTGACTTAGACCTTTTCTGCTTTTTCTTATGCTTGGATGAGCAAGCAATATAGGAAAGATCTGGACCATTACAAAAATGTTTGGACCACTGAAAAGAGATTTGCAGATGAAGAGACTAAGAAAAAAGAGTAAGCACTGTTACTGTCTACTGCTCACTTGTTATCCAGGAGCAGGTATCAAACAAGAGGCTATTGGAAGGAATAACATAAGTATCCTCTCTATTTTTTTTAACAGTTGGTATTCTTCCTCTTATTCAGAACAGCTCTCAACTAGCTACCTCTTAAGAAAAAAATCACAAGAGACGGGTCCACTGAGACAGAACACCAGCAGTGAGCATCAGTGGTAACACTACAGATCTCATGGGCTACATACAAGTACTGACCAAGATTCTTTCAATGTGTGTAAGAGAGGCCAACTCTATAGTCCTGTGGCATGGGCACTCAGCACAGACTTCTGGAATTTGTCTGAAAGGAGAAACCTCTGGTCAAATAGTACAAGTTTCCATGCTGAGACATATTTGCCTTCCTGGATTTATATGAAAGAGAAGTTATTTTCTAAAGAAAATCATTGCAGATTACCTAAGAAGAAGTTTCCTACACTGCCAGATATTTTGTTTGCTGTCTCATACTCTTTAAAAAGCTATACACCATATTCTCTTAAAAGGCCTCCATTTCTTGTTTGCCACATTAAGAACTCCTCACTGTGTTTAAATTGATGGGCATTCAGAAAATAGCCACAATGAAAAACCTCAGCGCAGTAATTTAGTCTGAAGTAGGTGTCTCACTTGGCCAAGATCAGTATGACGACTTTATCTGTAACTGGTTTCCACAGACTTAAATTAAATTTGAAAGATCTGAAAGCCATGTTCACAAATGATTCACATAATTTAAATCACCCCCTTTGCAGTGCTGAGAGTTTGGAATGTTCGCAGAGTTTTTTGTTTTTTAATATATTGCTTCCTGCGTGGTCACTTGAAAAAAATTCAGTTGTATATCATCGTTCTGCAGATTTCAGAAAGGAAAAGGAAAATAAACTTTTTGGTTCACAATCAACATTCACCACAGGTAGTAGGTACCGATTTACTTGCCACTGACTTCCAGTTTTGAATTATTCACAAAAATCTCCCTACATTTCAGTAGTAAGATAATAGCACTCCCAAACTCTTAATTAAGGTCATTATTGGTTAATTTGGCTACCAATAATGACTTCCACAATTTCTTTATTTTTTTTTTAATTACCAATAATATATTTTGGAGAAATTATTAAATAAAATGATAATGAGGAGATAACAAATATATTAAATCAACTACTCTACACCACCCAATATTTCACATCTTTTCCCTTTTCTATGCTAAAGAGTAGTTCTTGCTGCCTGTTAAAGTAATTATCAGGCACTTCATTACACCCTTTTTTTTGATACGGAGTTTCCATTAAGCAAATACTTCTCACTTAGATGTTTCTTTCTTTGTCTTGTGTTTTCCTAGCTAAGGATTAGCCACATCTAAAGGGAATGCATTAAGAAAACTATATAAATGTGTGGCTTAGCGTGATGTCCTTGATTAGGCACAGTAAAAGGAGGAAATAATTAAGAATGAAAGTCACAGCTTGCTACTCTATATTCAATTAGATCTGGCTTATATGTGGCTAACGTTCATGAAGGATATGCAGTTTTCTAACACAGCCTTATTCTGGCAACAGAACAATTAGAATGAAAAGTGTAACTTAAAACAGGCTGTAGCAATATTTTTTCCTTTGGCTGTGACATCTTCAGCAGACTTAAAACAGCAGTCATCAGATTATAGCCTATGCTGAAATTCCAAAATCATACTCTGAAACTGAATGCAGCTTTCAAAATACTTAATGATGTGGAAATTGAATACAGTGTAACTGAAGAAAAAAAGTGGAAAAGGGTTTTGATGCCTACAAACACGCATATACAAAAACTAATAGATAAATAAATGCTACATTTAAGCACAACATCCTAAAGCTGATCTCTGTTCTCTGGTGAACAGGAGGCTAATAGCTGAACTAATAGGTCAATAGCATGCCTAAGGTGTGTTATGCTCAGGCACACCAACAGTATGTGACATGGTTTTAGTGAAGATGAAAAAATTCTGTCAATGTTTTCCTCCCTAGCAATAATTGTCACCTTTTTTTCCCAGTTAGTCTGCAGAGCTTCCTGGTGAGGAGGCCTTGTTGCTGAGTATAGTGCTAAGTCAAATAACATACAGATTAAAATACCTGTCTTCCTACACACTTCCACCCCAGGCTATTTTTTCTCCAGACACAAATCCTTAAATGGCCTCTTTCACTGATGACAGTTCAGGTACTGCAACAGAAACCTGAATGGCAACTTGAAGGAAACAGAGAACCCAAACAGCCATCTCCATAAGGCTACAAATTGCCTCCTGCCAAGAGCTAGCTAACTATACTAGAAAATATCACTACTTTTGCCTTCTTATATACCTTTCCTGCAATTGTCCACTGTCAGAGACAGAGTGCTGTCCTAGGCTGATGGTTGTCTGTGTCTGGGACAGGTATTTTTCAACATGCATGCTGTACTCCTGCGCCCTGGTCTATCAGTCTACTGCAAGAAGAAGGTAGTTCAACCCCACCACCTTTTCCTTTGGTATGAGAAGTATCCTTTTGTTTCATCCTTCTTAAATTGTAGAGTTAAAAGCAATTGTTTGCTTCCTCCCAAATTCTGTTTCTGTTATACTTCATTTTCTCTCAATCTTATTGTCAATGAAAACAACAGAAAAATATATTAAACAGAACAGGAATTTGTTCTGTTGGATATCCTGCAATAATCAGAAAAGAGTGTGGAGTGTTTACTCATTTCAGCATTAGCCACTCAATAAGCAACACTGAAAAGTCAACTAAATACTTTCAAAAATGTCATATTTACCCTTTAGTTTGAGGTCCACATTGTGCCGCAGCCAAGGATAAACGCCGTAGTTTGACATGTCTTCAGGAATAGGGTTATTATATATCCAACCATCACATGCAAATCGATAAAAGTTCTCGCAAGGATCTACAGACTGATTTATCTTGCTTAAGATGGCAGCAGCTATAAGTAAGAAAATAAATAAATAAACAAAAAGATACCACATAAATTTCTGGAACACTTTTACCTAAATAGAGAGTGCCTACATGAGAAGCAGAAAAAAAAAAAAAAAAAAGAAATATCTGTGCAATGAATGCTCTTGAGTGCCATAAGAGCAATGACCACTGAACCTACTGGAACATGACCTTCTGGAGCCAAATGCCTGAACACCGACTGTCCTTTGTTGCCATGACAGAATTAATTGCCTGAGGAATATAATATCAATACATACCAAACAGACTGTTAGCTTACCAAAAATTATGCACTGTTTACTTTCAGCTGAATAGCTGAAAAACACATCAAGTTCTGATCTGCCGTTCAGTCGAAAAGATAACTAGTATATTCAGCTCAGTCTTGCGACTGCCTCCCCCAGCAGTACAGCAGGTGAGACCAGGTAGAGACAGATCAGTCTGACAAGTCTGATAAAATAACTTTTGCACGCATAATCAAATGATCAAGTCCTGGCATAGGACTATATGAGTAAAGTAACAGAGAATATGGAGATAATGGACATCTTTTGGCTAAATGACCATGCGTTTTGAGGCTTATCCAAATAGTTGACTATATTTCTTAGCAGGAAAGCTGATAACTTTTTCAGAATTTATGGTGCTATTTCTAGTATCCAGTATTTTTACTTAGAATAGTTCTTGCTAAGATATTTCTATGCTGAAGTTCTGTCTCTCATGTTAGAAATTCTCAAATTGACTACATTGAAGACCTTTTGGTCCTTTTCTATGACTCCTGAAAAGCTGTTCTGCAAGGCAGAGCTCAATCCTTACATAATGCACCCTTAGCTAAAACACTCAGGTTCTGTAGGTGTCCAAGTCTGCCTTGGTGCAAAATACCAGATTCTGCAGAGTCCACAAAAAAAAAAAAAAAAAAAAAAAAAAAAAAAAAAAAAGTCTTACTTCATGTGCACAAGAAAGCCAATTCCAACTCAAACTTGTAAAATGACTTTTTTTTTTTTTTTGCCATCCTGAAGCTCAAGATGAAGTCCACACACTTCACACATATATATATATATATTTTTTTCTTTTTCTTCCTTTTTTGGAGGAGGTGGGAGGAGCATGGGGGGTGGAGTGTTATTTGTTTGTTTGTTTTGATTAGTAATCCTACTTGGATATCTGCAACCTTCCAAGAATCAGCTAAGGACAGCATTGCCCAGGGTGGCTGAGAACACTGTCAGTGCAGCACAGATGGAAGCCAAGTGACATGAAGTGTCAGGGCAATCTTGACATCTACAAATTGTTCAGACTAAATATGTAGTCCACAGAATTTTGTCAAGATTTCAAACACAAGAAAAACATCTCACTATATTATCTTAACATAATTCAGAATGAAAACAAATATTCACAGAAGTTCACATGATGTCCACTTTGTTACTATTGAAATGGCTCTAGAGCCAGATTTCGAGACGTGCTAACAATAGTTTGATCTTTGCTCTTGTTACATTCAATGCAAGACTCCCATTGATTTAGCAGGAGAAAAACTGTCAAAATGACAAGGCCAAAATGGGTCACTTAGGTGCTACCAAACTGGATCGCTTTAGCTCTCATTTCATACTAATAGATGTACAAGCTTTGTAAAGATTATCACATGAGTGGGGAAAAGAGCCTGCCAATATGAAAATATGGTTGCAGATTTTGAGTAATAGTCTCCACATTACAACTGTGCACACCTGTGTATGATCTGGCCCTAAAGTACATCTGTGCAGAATTCATTTGCCAATTTTCTGATTACTGGGAGGAACAAACCAAATACAAATTCCCCTATATATATATATAAAAAAAAAAAAAAAAAAAAAGTAAACCCTACAGGAAACTTTGGGTTCACCTGGATAGAACAGAGAAAAAGTGATTAAAAATATGAAGTTGAATTGCAGAAATTAAACAGATCCACAGTAATTTAGACATTGACTCTTTTTTTAATTTTGTTTTGTTTTGTTTGCATAACTGTCATTATTAATGAAACTTTATAAGTGAAAAGAACTGTGGAAAAAAAATAAAATAGTATAAACATCTCATTAACATACTGTGATAATGATATATAATACATGGGAAAAAATTGTTGCTTACCAGCTTCAATGCATTCTGAAGTCAAACAGTATTGTTGCTTCGGGTGAAACTTTATAAGACCTTGGCTAACTGCAAAATGGAAAACCATAATGAGGCCATTTGTCATGAATTTTAACAATTTGAGCCAAATATTTTGTACTTGATCATTCAAATGTCAGTGCAAACTCTGGCCCTAATGCATCTCTGGCTGCAGTGATTTAGAACACTTATAATGTGCATTAAGTAATTACTGCAAATCCTAAAAAAAATATTTTCCCCTCCTGTACATGCTTCCACCTCTCCTTCCTTTGTCTTTGCTTGCAGGCAGCATGGAACAAGAGCTGTCTGTCTCTCGTGGTACATTTGCACAGCACCTGGAGCAACAGCACTCCACTTAGGAATGGTGAGCACCACCACAACACAAAAAAATCCACCCCTCTTTCTGTCCTCCTCCAGAGATGTACCTTTCACAGCTGGCAGCTTACCATGGAGCTACCTAGCCATCTTCTGCAGGGCTTTCCCTGCTGCACCTCCTCCTGCAGCAGCACTGCACTGCCTGGCCCCACCAGCACCCATGGGATACCTTCATCATCCCCTTACTAGTCTGGAATGAATTAGATGGCAACAAATGCAGTAGTAACCCTGGTTTATAATCCAAAGAGCAGCTTCTTTGTGAACTGGCCCCCAAAGGTACTGGAATTTTATTTGCTTCCAAAAATCACACTGACAAGATCTATGAAATTCTCAGCTAATTTTGGTTATATTTCAAAAATGTGTATTACCACTGCCACTGAAACTTAAGTATAGGAATCACTGATTTCAGACTTTGCTGTCAGGCAGCAAATATGCAGACATTTAATGCTTAGGATGAGGATGGGAAGGAGTCCCAAGGGGCAGGTAAAATAACATTCAGTAGATGTGCTTAGTAGACATAAAGAAACATCTCACAACTTCTGTTATCTTATTAACTCAGTCCATGGCAAAAATAAATAAATAAATAAATAAAATAAAATAAAATAAAATAAAATAAAATAAAATAAAATAAAATAAAATAAAATAAAATAAAATAAAATAAAATAAAATAAAATAAAATAAAAAACAAACCAAAGGGTACCCCCTTTTGGTATCATAGGTATTTCAAGGTATCATAGCTGTGCTGCTGATGATAAAATGATTTCTCCTGTGGTGTTAAATTGTACAAAAGGACATGAAGATGTGAAATAGGATTTCAGCACTGGAAAATTTTACAATTAAAAACAAATAATAATTAAAATATATATATATAAATGAATATTAAGCTTTTTCATATTATCCAAATTCACAGCTTTAGTGACAGCTAAGGACAGAACTGTCTGGATTTCACTCAGACTTTCTTAGAAACTAAGACTGTAAAACTATTTCTAGTCTACTTTACCAAAACTTGCATTGACTCAGTGAAACACATCTTAAAAACTACTACTGGTTAATTTGACAATTAGCCGAGAAAGGCGCTAGAGTTTGACACATAAAAAAGCTGTAAATGGAACTCTGAAGTATGGTAGGAAATAGGGAAGCACAGGTCTACAGAATACAGTTTTGAGCCATACAAATAATGGATAATGTGCTTATTACTGAATTGTTTTTCAAAAGCATTGTACTTCTCCCATTCACGGAGATTTGCTTTCTCCCTCTTTAAAGTTAGCTTTTAAGAACTCATCCAGGTCTAGAAGGCTTGCTAGATTTTTCTTTTAACAAAGCAGAAAAAGGAGGGAAATTCCCAGACAACCTTTAATTATTTTGCACTTGATGAAAACTGAGGGAGAATGAAAACAAGACAATAAAGCTAAAAAATCCAAAGCAGACATAGTGGTTCATATACTTCTAAACAAAAGTAAAATATAATTTCAAATGCTTTTGTTCCATTTGCAAATTTCTCATCAGAGCAAATTTTTAAAAATTTTTAAATTAAATTTACCTGCTTTTGTTCTCTTGCCTTTTTTTTTTTCTTTTTCCTGTATTATAAGAATCATTACATTACTACCTACAGTTGTGATGTTAACCTACACATTTTACCTAGACTTGTGCTGGCCCTGGTGGGCCCAAAACCCCACTACAGATGTAGATGTTGGTCTGTCTTCCTTACTATTGCCAGGCCATGAGGCAGGCTGTGCTACCTGTCTCCATCAGTAGCCTACCTTCTTCCACCACGGCCTACCTTCACTGTTATTCAGGGCAGGGTGCATTTGTCCTTTTAATTTTGCCTGAGAAATGGGGAATTTGGAGGAAAGGTCCTTTTTTTTTGTGAAGCACAAAGCACAAAGCAATGTGAAGCACATTTCAGAAGCACAGTTCTTCACGAGGTGCTACCATGACCAAGTGGAACGGTGATGGCAGAGCTTGCCCAGAGGACCCAGTCCTCCCCAGCCCTCACCTCCACAGTAGTTCTGCAGCATTCAAGGAGAGCCATGCTCAGTGGGAAAACATGAAACACCCTCCTGCCTGCACAAATGCACTACAGACATCCAGAAAACAGCAGGGAAGTGTCAGAGAGCCCTGACCTGTGCTTTGGTGCCAACAGTACAAGCAAATAATGTTCAGTAAAAATGCATCATTCTCCTAGATCCTTCTGAGAGTCAAGAGAACTCTAAGAAGAACATAAAAGAGAAGTAGGAGAAGGTTATGTTACACTTCTCAAACTGAAAAAAATGAAAGGGAATTGTTTCATGTCCACCAGAAACAAGTTTTTGCAGATTAAGTAAAAATTCAAGAAAAAAAAATCATCTTCAGATGTCTGAAATGTTTCACATGACCATTAATAGTGGCTTCCTTTTCTACAGTTTTACGAACCTGAAAAAGAGTTAAACTTAAACTTACAAAAACAAAAGAGTATCAAAATGAAACACTAGAAGATTTCATTGACAAAATGTTAAAACATTACAGTCTAATTCTTTTCCATCATTCCCTTGGTTAAAGTCTTCAGACAATTTCAAAACAAAACCTTAAAAATATTTTCGTTGACCCAAGGCCAGTATTTTTATTTTCTTAGCCTTTATGCCAATGAAAATTCTTATGCTGAATCCCCGGTTACAGAAAAGGTCTCGGCACACTTACAAAACTGTCTATAAAAATTATTATCTTTGCTTGAATTTTTATGTCTGGTCTATGGGCAAAGGACAAGCCATGTTGTTAAAATTTCTATTGCTTTCTACAATAAATAAATATACAAACAACCTACTGCTAAAAAAGAAATAAGGTCTCTCCATTACTGTCTGGTGTTTGGTATCATATTAATTAAGAGAAAAACATTACTTTTTATGTAGAATCAATATTTTAAGCTACAAAGATGAGGATCCAATCTCCCTTACATTTATAAAGGGTTTTATTGAACTAAGTAAGATTCTTCCTATACACAATAGTCACTTGAGTGTGTATGTAGATTTATTCTACACCAGAAAAATACTGAGTGAGAGCCTGCTGCTTCAAATATTCTATAGAAAACCTAACATCTTTTTCTCGGTTGATATTACTAATGAAGCGTATCTTGCACACAACATCATTAAAGATTGGAGGGAAACAAGAGATACTCTTAGAGGTTAAGTTCCCTCAAGTCCATGTAAATTGGTGTTGATTAAAGAAATGAAAAGTTTGTCTGAATTATTCTAAAAAGGCTATGTCTCTGCAACGTTTTACAAAATATTGCTTTCTATTCACTGTCTGGTGGTTTCTGGGTGCATTTTTAGGTGTAGGTATATGCTTCCATGAGATATTCCAAGAAAAGCCACATAAATGATTCCAAATCCCAGAGAGAAATTTCCTTCTCTATTTCCTTCTCTATTTTTTCCAGTTACAGCTAATAAATCTGATCAAAATATTTTAGTTTAATTCTGGATGCACCTCTTATGATTTTTGTAAAGACAATTTTACAGTTCATAATAGAAAAACAGAAACATCTAAAAAATGTGCAAGCATATGCATTATTGAAGCTTTCTATGGGAATTTTAGTCGAGCCCTAATGAAAACCAAATGAAGGATAACCTAAAAGACTCCATAAAATATGTGCACTACAGATTGACTTTCAGGAAAAAGAGAATTTTAGTCTACATTGGTCACAAACTTCCAGTTTGCAATCAGTCTTACCAATATGCATAATTTTACCCTTTTCTCCGCATTCTGTAAAAGAATACAACTCTGGCTAGAACACATTCAACCAAGTATTCAAATTTAAATTCAGCTTTCAAAAGTTACTTGGGCTCACATTGCAGCTTCTAGCTCTAGTGTTCCCCATAACAAATCTCTTTGCTGACACATTGCCATTTTAAGGTAAAAATAAAACAAAGAAAAAGAAGAGGAGACTGGGATTGTCACCAAAACAGCGCATGGCACAAACACCCACACCAGGCGGGCAGGCTCAGGAGGTCTACATTCACCCTCGCCAGGACATTCTCACTTACCCAAGAAAAGTGCAGTGCCAAGTGCAACGGTGCCAGCCACGAACACACCAAGGGCAATCCGAGTGGCTTTGTTGGCTGCTTTCCTGGTCTCTGGTACCGTCTCCCCTTCCATCACGATGGGATGGGATGTGCTCACTCTCAAAGTCTGGTTTTGTTCTGCTGCTGTTTTATCAGGAGCTCAGCTACTCAGAAGCTGCATCCACCAGCTCTCCTCCTCCTCCCTTCTATTTAGAACTTCAGGTTTCTGTTGTGAACCATTTCCTAGGCACTTCTTGCTCTCTCCCTCTCCAAGGAATATCACGCACTCATATAAAAACTGTCTTCTGCACTTCCCTCTGACCAGACCTAGGGAAGGCAAGCAGTGACCACTCTACAGCTCCTGCTGCCTGTAAAGTCTCTACGAGCCAATCACTCAGCAGTCCACTTTATCAAGAGTTCAGAGCATGAGGATTTCACAATGTTGCTGAACAAATGTTTTAGTTATTCTAACATATAGCTGTAAAGCTGTTACAATCAAAGCAGGATTTCTGACAACTTTTACAAACACAAGACTGATGGAAGGTTTTCGTTTTGCCTTGCAGTTGTTTTAAAAAACTAATTATTTGCTGACTGAAGTTTCCTCTTCTTAAACCATTCCTACTGCATCATTTGACTTTACCAGAAGCAATATTCACCCAGTGGACAAATCCCTTTTTAAAGCTTCCTAAGAGCTCTTAGAATATCATGTAGCATTTTATTTTGGGAATTTGGTATGTGACACTTAGTGCCAAAAATCACAGTCATGCAGCACAAAGCAATAATCAGCACAACCTACAGAATAGTGCTGTTTTAAGAGATGGATTTTTATTTTTTTTTCCAGGCAAGATATTTCAGTATTGCTGATATGCAGCAAATTATAGGAGAGTATCCTACATTTCCAACTCAAGTACCACTATGATCTTAGTGTAAAGTATCTACTTGGCACTTCCAAGTTGGAGATGGGGAAAAGGAAACAAACAACCAACAACAACAAAAATCTATTTGTATGGATTTTTCAATTTCAGACTGAGACTCGACAATCCTCTCTCTAGGTGGCAAGGTTTCCCTGTTCAATCCATAAGAAAGTTCGTCATTTCAGAGTGAATTCTCCAACATGAATGTGACATTCAGCCCCTTGAAGTGCTCTTAGTTCCTCCAGAGCTAGATTCTCATGTAAAACATTAGGATGCATGGAGAGACAGCTGCCATGTCCAAGCTCCCAACAGTTTATGTGCCTAAGTCACTTCTATGCTGAGTTCTTATGTCATCCTTCTCCTACCCTGATTTAAAATAAAATAATAATAATAATAATAATAATAATAATAATAATAATAATAATAATAATAATAATAAAAATAAGAAGTAAAAGGAGAAAAGACAGACAAGGTATATGTGATGATGATTACCAGTCTGGAGACCAAATTGTTTCTCCTTATGAATGATTTACCCAAGTTGTCCTGGATCCCAGATGGGCATAAAGGAGAAACCCACTCCATCCATATGAAGAAGTGCATTTTAAATGTCCTGCAACCCTCTCAATAGCTGGGATAGGGTCATACAAGGAAAACACTCCCATTGCTGCCCCTGTCCCCCTTTGTCAATAAGACCTAGGAGGGTATTTTCATCTCTTCTCGGTGAAGACGTGGAAAAAGCATTTGTTTCTTTTCGCCTGCTTATTTGTCTCTTATTTATCCCACAATTCATGATGTTCAACAGCTGAGGAAAAAGAGGGAAATGGTGATGACATGGAACCAGGAGAACCACATGCCACTACCCCAGGGGTGTTTAAGGAAAGGCTGAACGTGGTACTTAGGGACACAGTTTAGTGGGTGGTAGTGGGGGCAGGGGAATGATTGGACCAGATGAACTTGGAGGTCTTTTCCCACCTTAATGATTCTACGATACCTTCCTTACAAGAATTCCCTTTCATGCATGAATGACTCCAAGGGCATGAGCAGAGCCCTGGTTTCAAATGGTCACTGGAACAACTCTGTCACCAGCACAGACTTGAGAATGTATGCATAGCAACATCGATACTATTGAGTCCTCATGTAGAAATCACCAGGAGTCTCAAAGGGCAGGGAGCTGACACAGAAAATGCATGGACATGCTGTGATATCACCATTTGATCTGTGATCTTATCCACCTTGCCCGTGACACAAACACTAAGTAAACCTCAAAAGGAAGTCCTTGGCAAGGATTTGTGTTTGTATGAGTTTTCCTTCCACATCAGTACCGAATAAATGATAGTGCAAATACTGAACATTTATTAGACCTATGAATACCTTCTGTCAGCTTTATATCCTCTCAATTGACCAACACTAAATGAGCACATCCCAAACTCACTCATATTCCTCCACACTTTATAACTTAAAAGTTTGGCTCCCTATAGAATTAATTATTTACAGCCTAGCATGTGTGAATACCATGTTCTATTAGTGTTTCACTGACAGCATTTCACTTTCAGGGTAAGATCTCGGCACTGAGCCTGTCAGAGTTTAAGAAGTGTTTGGATTGTGCTCTTAGTTTGAACTTTCGGGAAGACCTGTGTGGAGCCAGTAGTTGGATTCAATGATCCTCCTGGGTCCTTTCTACTCAGGGTATTCTATGATTCTCTTTCTAGGGCAACACGGGTCAAGAAACAAGAAATAGCTTTCAGCAGTGCAAAGAAGCAGCGATTTATTTCACAGCTCTCCTTGGGAAGATTGCAAAGGGAAGACGGGAAAGGGAGACTGGAAAGCAGATTAGAGGTAGAGTCTGAACAATTCAGTCCCCTTTTCCAAATAAGAACCTTAGCCAAAGCAATGCTGAGGGCTTTGGGAGCATGGAGGTGTCCCAACAAGAAACAGCCAGCTACAAGTACTGGATGCCTCTGGAGAGTCAGTCCCAGGCAGCATGCGATCCTTCTGGCAAGGGACTCACAAATCAGCTGCCAGCACATGAATGACTTCTCTAAGCTGGGGTTTGTAGGCTTATTTACATTGTGCCATCATGTAAGTGTCCTTCCCTGCATTTAGGAGAGCCTGGTCATAGTCAGTAACTTATTTTGGTTTCTCCAGCATGTAAGGAAATACAAAATTAGAGCTAAAACTCAAACAGCTGCAGGCAACAGCTACAAAGGTCCATTTCTGGCAGTAGTTGAAAAGGCGTATGGAGCACATGTGAATCAGCTTCTGATACTGCTGATCAGTAACAGAAGTTCAATGTTGCACTCGAGACACTTTCCTGATGTGTGCTAGGATTTCGTTGCCCTACTCATCATAACTCCAGCAACAATTTGGCAGGTACCCAGTACCAGCCATGCTTGCAACTGCTAGAGATGCTAACAGCACTCCTGGCTACCACAGTCCAATAAGGTGTTTAATGAGGCTGTGCACAGACTCTGTTAAGTGTTCATAAAACATTGAATGGACATAGGAAAAAGATCTGGTACTTAAATGCAACACGCTCTGAATTAGAATCATAGGATCATTACTATTCTTTCACCCAGAATTGCCTCTGGCTGAGACCCCACTCAAACAATGGGATCACTCTGGCACTTGCAACAGCGCTAGGACAATGTACAAACATTTCCACCCAAACCCATACGTAAAAGAGCTGGCAAGCCATCTGGAATGTGCTCCAGGCTAAACCACAGCAAAAATGTCCCAGCTTCTAGAAAAATTCTGGCTACATGTGTAAGCATGCATGCAAACATGCATACAGATACACGCTCACAAATACAAGTACTCATGCATTACCTTTCTGTTTTACAAGCAGACACAATCATCACTTCCATGGACTACACCAGTCAGGCAAGAGTTCTGATCAGAGACAAAACTGATAGTACTACGTGAACTTCTCTCCATGTAGTTTGGTTTAAGGTAAGTTCCCATTCTTGATGTTTGATTATCAGATACCTTCAATAAACACGGCAAACCCCACATTTTGCCTAGTTTCCACTGGAAACAGTCAAAAACAGAATTGTGTGTGCTGTTACTGAACACCCAGAACAACAAAACAGCCTGAGGTTGACATATATTCAGCTCAAGCTCACTGCAAGTCTTGCTCAGGCTCATTGGAAAACATTTTGTCTTTCTAGCACTTATGTAAAATTTAAAGTGTATTAAATCAACTGCTGATACTTTTCATGGAGACAGAAAAATCTGTTCTGTTTTCAAGGCAACAAAGGACAAAGTAACACACGTAGAACACGTAGGATCACACCAATATGTTAGCTACAGAAGGCATTTCCTCACACGCTGTCCTTGTGGTGCACAACTGAGGCTTGCCAGGGAGAGGCAACAGACAGGTTACCACAGAGGAATAAGTTACGCTTGAGAGAGGCAGTTCACAATCAGAGCATTGCAGCTTTGATAATGCCCTGTAAGGCATTTTTAGCTCACAGTGACATGAGGCATACCACTGCTACCACGCTGTTGAAGGCAGAACCACCAGGCAGATACAGCTCAAGTGGCTTCAGCAGAAAAGCACTTAAGAAGAGTCTGTGAAGTTACAGGTGTACTTGGGGGTATATGCTGACTTTGTTGAATTAGATTAATCTGCACGGGTCAGAGCAAAGGCTGTATTTAATTTAATTTCATTTCATTTAAAGTGTTCCACCACGGAGGCTTGAACTGTGTTTCTTTTTAAGCTATAGAGCTGTTGTAGCCAGGATTAGCTGATTGGGCTCTAAGTACACACCATGTGCTTGAGAAAAACGCAACATATTGCATTTGAAGATAGCTTGACCATTTGTCTTTAGATCTCTGAGTCTTATAAATGGTACTCTCTTGGCTATGAAACTCCTAAAATTTCTGTGCTGCAGCCAACAGCAGCCATGCTCTGGTGCAAACTGGTCCTTTATTCAAGTCAGACAGACAGCTGGAAATAAATAACTCCATTGTTTTCCACTGGTACAGCCACATCATAGAAAGCCTCAATTAATGACCCCTATCCTCACAGCTGCACTCGGAGCCAATGCAGTGCCACCAGGCTTTGCAGGGATCTGAACATTGCTGGTGGCAAACTTTTCCATAAACACCCTCCATACAATTGCAAATGTGGAGAGAACATGCTGCAAAGCAGAAAACATTTTTCTCCCACACTTCTAATTTCCCAAATATTTTTTATCATTATTATTTTTATTCCAAGTAGGCTAAGCTTTTCTCCTTACTCCAAGAACTTGTCCCTGCTGCAGAAAATACTTCTGTCTTTGACCACAAGTTGTTTGTATCCAGCCCAAACAGCAATTCACCGTGAAAGCCAACATCTGGGATGACTAGAGTTAAACTACTCAAGTTTGCAAGCCTTCTGAGAGCTGCTTTTGAAAAAGCACTTTAATGAAAAAGTGCATATGCTCTCAAAGAGAAAGGAGAACTGCTTTAGGTCTTCTGGCAATTTTTCTTCAGGAAGTGGATTGAAGTATAGCTAAACAAAACACCACTTCTCCTAGAGGCCATGTTCACACCATTATAAGTGTGTTTACAGATGGCCATTATTTCTGTATACTCTCCTCCTCATCTGTCATTCTTTGGTACAGATTATACATGGGGCCATATCCACTGCTCATGCTGACGTGGATTTTAGAAAGGCATGGTAGTTGGGAATTAAAGACATCTAAAATAATTCTGGAGCACCTTATTGCAAATTTTTGACTTTGTTCATCTGAACTATCTGTGAATATAGGCTGTATAGCACCTAAAAAAACATTGCTGGGAAATGTGATACTTTTAATGGCCATGGCAGTAGATAGGACATGACTTTCTATTGTTTCTTTAAAATATTGCATCAGAACTGCCAGAGCTTTAACCATTTCCTTTGCTCAATCCAGATGTTTGGTCACAGCCTTCAATAGAGAGACTATTTATATGAGCAGTGAAAGTAAGGAAGCTTGGCTTCCAACAAGTTTGTGCCTCATGGGTGAATCCTCAGATGTGTAATAGGACATACATGTACATTCACCAACATTTGCAACAAAGAGAGGAGAGCCAGCAGACCCACATGTGGCTGCTTTCAGCATGTACCCAGAAGATTCCCCAGCTGTGCCTTCCTGTCTCTCAGAGAAGACTGCTTCTGTAAAAGCACTCCTTCCTGCTCTCACACTTAGGTCTTCAAAGGTATTACCACAGCAGCACAAATTAGAAGAAACAGATCAACAACAGCTGAAACCAACAGCTGGGCAAATGCTCCTCAAAAGTACCACTGAACCTGGGGGCAGTCTGTTGCAGTGGGAGAATATTTGCTCAATTGCTTGTGCCAACCTTTGTAGAAAACATGAAAAAACAGACCAAAAACTCCTCTCAGTGTTTTACTATCCGAGGCAGTAGGGCTCGGCAATCTTGTAAGGCACCAGCTCTGGTGGAAACACTTCTCGCATGAAGATGTCTGTCACATCCCTCCACAGGACAGACTCCCCTGTGCTGACCAAGGGCCATACTCACTCTGAGGTCGTAGTAGCAGAAACAATAGGCCTTTCTATCTGGGCAAAAAGTTGTCAGAACTGAACTTCTTTGAGACTAAATCCCCTCTGTCAAATTTGTTTGGAACTGGTTGGCAAGGTCAAAGGTTACTGAGCAAGGCTGGGGAATGAAGGGTAAAGAGAGTCACGGAAAGCACAACTGCATAGGCTCTGCTCTCAGAGGAAAAGCAGCTGGTTAAAAAAAAAAAAAAATTGTTCTTCCAGGCATTGCTATGACCAGGCTCAGAAGCTTCCTGAAATTAGTTTTATTTTACTGTGTTTTACTTAAGTGGATACTTTTTCCTCTCTCTCATCTCAAAATGAGATTACAATTAACTTTGTCCAGAGTTAAGTGCCAGGAAAATCCCACATTAAATATGAGGTTCTAAATCCAACATCCCATGATGATGAGACTTCAAGCCCCTTGCCCAGTGGAAGTATTCTAGCAATTTGTCTGGTCTTGTAGCAGTCTTGATGTTACTTCATTGATTCCATCCATGTCCAGTACTGACATTCAGCAGCACCTCAGCAGGGCATTTGATCAAGCTCTCGTGAAAGGGGAGGCCAAAATTGTCCCAGGTTGAAACCACTGCACAAGACCCCATGGGACAAAACCATTAAGGCCAAATGTTTGTTTTCCTCAAGTCACAGAAATCCTCAAGAACCAAACAGTTAAGAGCCAAATATGATTATTTTTGCAAACCAAATTGCTATGTTCCTGACAAGCCTTTCCTGAAGTTTCCAACATCTCTATTTAAAATAAAGCTTTGTGCTATTTCTTTGGTGTTGTTTTGTTTTGTGTTTTTCCTATTGACACAAGGCCATAAAACACAGATTTCTCACTGTCTTATACTATTATGGATTTATATATGAAACTGATTTAAAAAAAAAAAAAAAAAAAAACAGCAAAATTTGTGGACACTCACATGGACCTTTTGTTGTACTCGTGTATACTTCTCAAAGTTAGTGCTTGATATTTCCACTGTATTTGAAATGAAGAGTACTAACTTCAAGCTTATTGCAAGGCTTGGGTAGAGGATTTATCTAGGGCCAAAGAAAAGCACATGGTGGATTTCTTCTTTTGTGACTCCTCTGCATACACTGGAGTGTTCTGGATTACTGCTTTTCAAATTCTAGTATCATAACAAATTTCCATGAGGAGAGCAAAGTTCTGGAAAGGGCATAAGCAAAAATGTCATGTGTTATTTCTGCTCTGAGCAGAATAACTTAAGAAAAACACTCATACCTCCATATGTAAAAGGCAAAAATGGAATAGAAATTTAGCAGTAAATTTAAAATAACATTAGAATAGGAGTTTTAAGCTCATAAGGGAATCCAAAGACTTGGGAATGTTGCAGTGCTGAAGACACCCACAATTTTGCCCTCTTAGCTTTTAGCAGTCAAAAGAAGTACAAATGCAATATAATGAAAATTTGAAGGGAAGCTGTGACAAAGAAATGTGTGGATCTGCAGCTGCTGAGAGCCTGCTCTGTTACAGGTTGAAAAAGTCATTGGCAATACAATGTTGCTGCCCTTATCTACACTGGAGATAAAAATGAAAGGCAAAATTGTAATTAGAATGAGGATTTTGGTACAGAGCTTTGTATCAAACGTAACCAAACTACTTAGATATCACAACTGGATCACTATGTGATAATGCTCCAACAAACCTTCACTACAACCTGAGATCATGGAGTGGGATTAAGGACACCCTCATGAGCGTGCCTCCGCATGGCTCTAAGCTACTCTTAGATACTGAAGTAACTGTGCAATAAAATTAGCAATACTGCTAGTGAAGCTAGTAACAATGACAAAAATAGTCATGATAAAACGTGCTTACAGGGAAGGAGAACCACATTGACCAAAACGAAATCCTTTTCTAAGCTTACAAGAAGGATCACACTCTTCTTCTAAGGGGTAGCTTCTAAAGGGGTAACTTCTAAACTAAATAACAGGTGGTTTCTTTCCACTAAAAAGGAAGAGCAAGACACTGATAAATTCTCTGATATTTAACATATTTAACATACTTATGCTATATTATACACATTTGATGCTCACAGGTCTTTGAAATTACTGCAAACGTGATCAGCATCTTCCTGGGTTCAACTAGTAGACTGAAATATGAGATTCAGTACCTAATTTTACAGCAATGAATGAGTCAACCTTTCACCAGGATTATGCTTTTTATATAAATTGAGAGTCAGATTAAGTATCTTCCAATACACACTACATACGGCAGTAAGATTGGCCAGAATGTATTAATAGCATCTGCTTTCCCTAGGCAAAACTGTACAGCCGGGCAATGCATTCCCAAAAACTAACTAGTGGTATAACAGCCTTCATAAACAATGGGGTTTGAAGCAGTTCATGAGAGGAAGCATGAGCCTCCAGAATGTCATGAGGCTGTGACAGGATGGTCAGGCTGGGTGTTAAGGTTCTGCACCCAGAGGGTGCTCAGGCATTGGGACAGGCTGCCCAGGGAAGTGGTCATGGCACTGAGCCTGCTGGAGTTCAAGAAGCAGTTTGGAAAACCCCTTCAGACATAGGGCCTGATTTTTGGGTGGTCCTGTGTAGAGCCAGGAGTTGTACTCAATGATCCTTGTGGGTCCCTGCCTACTCAGGATATCCTGTGATTCCATCTTTCCTACCCAGTGAAGTCCTCATGTCCATACTATGTCTGGGCAAGAACACACGATGTGAATTTTGTACCAACCTCTATCTATCTCTCAGGCATGACTTGACTCTGTACCTAGGCTCAACCTGCACCACACTCAGGTGTTCTGGGCCAGAAGAACACTGATGCAAGACCTCAGTGAGAACTGCAATGTGTCTGAGACAAGAGACCAGGATCCCAGGCTGTGCTGTAGCTAGCATGCAGGGACGTGGTCACATAGCTCAGGCTATCAATTAAATAATTTAAGCGGAAGACCTATATTTCCTTGCAGCACATTTTAAGCCTCTTAGAGTCTATTTAAGAACTGCTCCCCTTTCACATGCATCTCCTTACTTTCACTGGTACCAAATCTTACCATAGAAAAGCAGTCTGCAAAAAAGCAGTGCAGTATTCCAGCTTCCCACTGAGCTGCTGGCCTTCACTGCAGTTAATTCATTTCCTTTGCAGTCACTAATCACTCCTGTCAGAGAACCAGAACAGGTTATCAAGAACGATCTAAACAGAGCTCTTTTCATCCTTGGTCAGTCAGAAAAACTCACGATCCCTTCCCAAGCTTTCATACTATGATACTGTGATTGCTTTTTCTTATGACACTGGAGCCTTTGCCTTCAGAAAATACGCTCTTAAGAGGAATCACATGTTTTAAGATCAATTTCATGGAACCTTCAATGGCTTGCTGTTTTTGTTTTAGCCATCTATTTTCTTCACTATTATCTGGAGATAAAAGTAACTATATAACCATATTTTTAATTACATAAAATATTGAATGGAAAACATCCTCTGTTGCATGAATCTACAGGTACAGTAAACAATTTTAAGCTATTAAAATGTATTTTGTTTAGTATGACATAAAATATACTTACTATACTTAAATTATACTTAGTGCGTCTGAAGTTCAGATGTACTTGATTACCATTTGTTCACAACTGGATGCTTGAGGAAGGCCAGATTTCTGTCACTCACTGGAAAAATTATTCACCTGTTATCACTAGACAGCCAAGCAGGCGCCAAGAAGCCAGATCACAAGCATCATCCAGAACTAGCCTACATTCCTCCACTCTCACAAATAACACATTAGGTACAGAGAAGCACATCTGATAGACAAAGGAAATCACCTTGGCGTGCTTCACTGCAGCTCACCACCTTCCTTGCAGCCAGAGTTCACTGTGCAGTACAAAGGTGCTTGTCTTTGTAATAATCATTTCACATTGTACTCCTGGGTATGGATCTAAAACCACATTGCTATTTAATTTTTGCTACCAGAAAAAAATAATAGTAATAATAGAGTTTGTATTTATTTAACAACATAGCAATGTAGATCAATAGCTGACACTGCAAGAAGTGGGTGTTGGCTACACTCTAAAAGCAGCTGCTGGCAAGGAAGTGCTCCTAGACTTCGAGCGGGGCTATCATTACCATTTTCAACCCAACCTCAGAAAACAGGGCAAAAATCAGTCCAATTACCTGAAATGAAGTGGGAGAGTTAAACGACTAACAGACAGAAATTTATTTGAAAGTATTGAAGGTATGAATGTTAAAAAGCAATTAAAAACAATCCACACAACCGCAAAAAAAAAAAAAAAAAAAAAACACAAAAGCTACATACAGAATATTGACACAAGTTACAGATAAAGCTCTATAATTTCAATTAGGCCAGAACAGCACGTGGTTTGTGCTGGATTACCTTTCAGCTGCCCCCTAAAATCTAAATTATTTGAATATTCTGGAATGACAAATGATTTGGTAGATGTGATTACAGAGGAAAACAATAATAAGAAAAATGAGGATCAGCTCCCTTAGTGATTCCTCCCCCATGTTTCTAAAGCAGGTACACAGTACGGTGCTACAGCCTTCATTTTGAACATTTTTCCCTTGTCCCCCGCCTTCCTCTGACCTGTTTCCACCCACCCCCATCACCAGTTCCCACGCCTGCACAGCACACAGGTCTGTCAGCACAAGTGTTTGTCTGGCAACATGATGAACCAGAGAGGTTTACTTCTAACACAGATTGATTTTTCATCCTTTCATTTCAGCAGAGCAGCTGAAGTGAGATCCCAATCTCCCTATAATGTCTCTTCTGGCTCATTTTCTAATCTAAAGAAGTGCTGCAAGTCTCACAGAAGAGGAGCTAATGCAGGGTGAGAATGAAGAGTGGAGAGAAAACGGCTGGGACCATTCACAGAGCACAGCTAGCAAAGAAATGCCTTCACAGCAACCCCTTCACATGAGCCATAGCCTCGAGGAAAGCGGGTCGAGTACATTTTAGGAAAAAAAAAAAAAAAAAAATAGAAAATTCAGTCAAGAAAGTCTGAAATACTTTTGAGAAGTTCTGGCCAAGTAAATTTTCAAACATCTCTGCACATTCCCATGCATTTGCAGCACAACTAGGAAGAGCTCAGAGACTCATGGGAACAAGGAGGACTGGACTTCTCAGCCTCAGCAAACCCAGTTGAGTCCATCTCATGGCCAAGCTCTTAAAATAGTTACAGCACGACCCATGGAATAAAGATGCACAATCTATAAAAGGAATTGGCAGCAGTTCAACTCTTCGATTGTCCTCTTGAGCTGCATCTAATTCCATGATGACAAATTAAGTTTCCAGAAGTCACTATTTTCATGTGTCCAGCACCTTAAAAATGGTTGGCTCTTCAATTTTAATGACGTTCTCTCTTCCTCGACCTACCTTGAAGACCATCCCCTGTACCCATGCAATCCACCCAGCACCTAGAAGGGAGGCTTCTGGGTGAGCACAGCACCTGAAAGTTGTGGTAGTCCAATTTACCAAGTGCTCCTGGCCTACTCTGGTCTTGCTGCCCAAACAGAATGCAAACAGCACCCACAGCAAGCAAAGCACGTGGTCTGCATGCACACAGGCTGGGGACGGACAAGCATAGTGACAACCCCTTCTACAGGCTGGTGGCTTTGGGTCACACTCAGAGGCAAGTTCCCCACACCTCACGTACAATCAGGGCTCTACACCAGCAGCACGGCACCTCTAGTACGACTACTTTCTGTCAGAAGTGGTATGGATCCTGAAAGCGGGGTGCTGGGGTGTGGTGCTGCCACCCGGTGGTTGGCACTATCAGAAGTGCAAGTGACAGCCTGGAGTGTTGATAGTCAGTGTAGGTGTGAGGATGAGCAAGTTGCCTGGTATCCGAGTGCACTGCAGTCCTCCACCTGCTAGCCCCCACCTCCTGTGCACGCTACGATTAGGGCCTAGTGTGGGTCAGCCTTCTGCTTCTGAGGCACCTTCAGCAGTTCCTGGCCTACACTCCATACGGTGTCTGAACAACAAAAAAGCACATGCAACAGCAGCACAGGATCGTGCTGCATGTGCATTACCATCATCAGCTCTCCAGGAAACGTGGATGTCTTCCCTGAGCTCATGTAGCTGCTGAGGCAAAGCCCCAGACGAGACAGATGGTTAGCATGGCAAGTGTCCCCGAAGCTCATGGCCAGCAGATCAGCAGCCATTGCTGGTGCTGGATGCAGCAGCACCTGCTAGCTGTAGTCACACATTAGCTGCATGGCCACAAGCTACCCATTCTGTGTTTGTCATTTCATTTATTCTGCTTATGAGGCAGCATGTTGGAGCCAGATTGGCTCTGCTTTCTTTAGCACTGCCTAATCTTGACTGCAGTCTTAAGCGCACTCAGCCCTTTCTTCTTTTCGCATAGCCAGAGATGTTACCATGTAAAGGCACAAAGGACTTCACTACGTAGGACAAGATCAGAAAAAAAGTAGACTTGAGGTGTATTTTAAGGATAACTTTTTAAGGCACAGGACTGTCTCAAATCCAACTACAGAATGAGCAGATATCTTCCCTTTCCCTAGTATTTAACTGTTATGTATATAATAAGAACATTTTAAAGGTAGCAGATTATTATTTTTTTAAAACACAGGTAAAAACTTCAAAAAGGATATTATCCTTTTAAAAATAGAAGTTAACACATTTCTTCAATTACTCTGTCTTCACTTTTTTTTTTTTTTTAAATGAACCATCAAAAACTTGTTGCCTGAAAAATTCATCTGCAGTCCTCCTTTCAACCCAAATAACTAACCAGTGGCTGTCAAAAATACATCATCAAAAATACATAGGCATTACAAGAGAAGACAATCATTTGGAAGTAATTTCCCAGGATGTAAAGCTAAGAACAAAATTTGGACGAGGCACGGAATATATATACATATATACATCTAAAACAACTATTAACAGCAGTTTTGATAATTAACTGAAGAATAAAGTTAAACAGGGAAATGTTAGATAACATTAGCAGCTACCAGAAGCGAAACTGAGCTGTATATACTCAGCTTTGTCAGTCTCATCTCCTATGGCTATTGTTTTAAAATCCCACTGATGCTTATCTTTGTACACACAAAGATTACTCAGACACTAAGATGCTTCTACTATATATCAATAAAATACTTTTGTCTTTGGGTCTTTCAAAGTAAACCATACTAATAGTGCTCCACAGGCAATATGGCACAATCTGTCGTTGATTTGTTACTGAGGTCATTAAACCTATTATCATTTCAAATAACATACAATGAAGTTGTCATGGCACTTTGAAGTTGGAAGAAAAACCCTCTAATTGTGGTAGCAGTGTTTTTTTATTGTTTGTTTTCTTTTCATAACCTTACTGGTTCAGATTGGTTTTCCCAACTCCAAAGCTAAGTCAGCGGAGATGCCACTGCTAAGCTTCTACCTCCCACACTCATGACAACAACCCATGACACAGTTAAATCCCACAGTTCCCTTTCCTCCAAGCTTCATTAATTTTGTATTTGTTTGCTCAGTCTACGTTGAATGCTCCCTTTTTCTGAGTTGTTTCCTTTTGACCACCATTCCATCTCCAGCAGTATTATTCTCTTTCTCCCACAGTACTTAGGAGCTATCTTGGAATCGTTCCTTAGTAGAAATATACGTTAAAAATAATAATTAAAAAAAATAATCCACATTCCACATTTCAGATCTCTCTTCCTTTTTTCTCTGATATCTACAGAGGATACTCTAGGCAGTGCAACTTGCACATGTGCTCCGCAGCCCCCGGACATATCTCATCCTGTCCCGTTTCTGGTTCTTCCTTCTCACTCATTGCCCCAACCTTAACTGCTCTTGCTCCTGCATCCTTTCTTCCCTTGACATAACCGCTTCTGCAACACTGCACAAGCATACTTCTTATGCTTCCAATTACGAAGCAGTTTCACTCTCTTTGTCCTCCCTTTCTACTTTCTCCATTTCTTTCTTTGAAGCTCAAGTTCACTGAAATCCTAAAGCAAAGATTAACTGTTCCACATTTCAAAAAGACACCCCCATATCGCTGTGCTATTAATCACTCCTGCACTCGGTTACTTTGCTGCTACTTCTCTCCCTTGCTCCTTCAGCATTTCTTTAACAATTCAACCACCCTTTTTTTCCTCTGTAGGTAAGGTTTGTCAACCTCTTCCTATTACCCTCAGGCAACATCATATGGCATCTCCTATTCTTAAATTAAAATTAGAAACTGAGTGCTCTTCTCCCTCTCACTTGTCCCAACGCCTTATTCCTTCTAGCGAGCTGTCAACACCTCAAACCCTAAATGGTAAAAATAAAAAAGCAAGAGACACCTAACCATCTTCCCTGTTGTACATGTAGGCACCCTAAAATGACTCTTTATCCTATTCTCAAAGTCTGTACGTGAGGCTTTTTCTTAAAAAGTTACTTCTTCCCCTTTTTCGTAACTACCAAGCTATTTGGTACTGCTGTACTTAAGACAGATGTAAACATTTCTCCTTCCTAGTTAGCTGGAAATTATGCGTATTTCTCTACAATCTTTATTTGAAGTCACTTTGTCTGGCATTATTAATCTTTTTGAATCACATCCCAGAGTAACTTCACTTTGCCCATCGTGTTCATGCTGTTCTCTCCCTTCCTAATCTTCCATTCCAGAGCTTGCACCATTCCTCACATCTCCTTTCTTACCAACCTGTCTTTGCTTTGTGCCACACAATACACCAAGCTGCTACCCAAAGCCAACTTGCCACTTCAGTAGAAAAACTAGGGAGCATATTACAGACCCCCAAAGAATTCACATCTACAGTATTCCACAATAAAATTAAGTTCTTCTAGGCAAAGATTACTGAAGTCTCAAGTGATCTTCCCCACTGCAAACAACACTGTGCATACTACAGAGAATCTTATCTGAACATGTATTATGTGGGAAATTAATTAATTTATTAATCTGTGAGAGACAGAAAAGATACTCAATAAAAGGACCAGTAAGAACCTTTATGTTTGTTAGGTGACAAATGGAGAAGAAAAGGAGGTACAGTGGGAAGCATCATACCCATTAACTCTGCCATTTTAACATGGAATCCACGATGTATTTAAGAATTCACACACAAGGAATAACAGTGTACCTTTATTTTAACACGTGCGCTGCACTGATGCAGTAGATACAACGCCAGAAGGTCTTCTCTTTGCACAAACTACTATCAATCAATTTTAAAATATTTAAATCACATTTCTAGGTGGAAGCAGCATTTAGTGCAAAGAATAATCAAGAAAACCCTAATGTTAACTATATCTTGGGAAATGTTTGCATACATAGGTGCAGCAATCGTAGCTGTTTTCTAACTGGCCTTAAACATGGAAAACTGATCAGCTATTGCAGTTTGCATTTGAAAACTTGAACACAAAGCAATTTGTTTTCCTTAAAAAAACAAACAAACCAAAAAATAAACACTACAGCAACAAATAAATAGACCGACAGTGTGTACATACTTGTCCAGAATTAATTCAGCATCTTAAAAAAATAAAAAATATATATAATGTTCAGGGTTTGCTGAATTGCTTTATACTACTTCTATTACTTTTAAAATCCTACATTAAAAAGTTTACACAAACAAACAAAAGAATACTCCAAGCCTCTTTTTATACTGTATCGGTTGAAAAGGAAAGGTTTGCAAGCACTGCTGCCTCTGCCAACACTTAATTCAGGTCCCCTGGTCATTCCAGATTACAGAACGTCCTTGTACACTCAGCACCTCTGTATTCAGGCAGCATTTATGCTGAAGTGCCAGCCTTGGTACAGGAAGCCAGCACAGTATTAAGTCATCTTCCAGTTCACAAGTTTCTTTGCTAAAAACAACCACCCCCACGTGTTGTGACTGACTTCTAGATCTATCAAGCTCACTCAGGAAAACATATGCTGTAAGCCCCATCTTATGAATGCCTGTGTGCTTAATACCACCTACACCATTATCACACTAAGGATCAACAGCAATATTCATGCTTGCAAAGTTAAGGGTACAAGTAACTGCTCATAAGACATCTGCGTTTGTTTGCACCTGTAAAATATACCAATTGTGGTCCTGTATCATACATGATGGGTTACTATTTGATCATAGGCAGTAATATCAAGGTATTTTCTGGGATGGATACAATAGAGTTAAAACATTTAGGGAAATGCAAGACACTTTTCTCTGCCCTGTTCAGAAGGAGGCTCTGCTCTTTGGGACTACACAGGCATACACGGGCCTTAGGCCATGGAAGAACTGTGTCCCATGTGTATCAAGGAATCAGCACTAACAGGAATCACTTCAAGCCATTAAGAGGGAAGAACGCTTCTCTTTGACTCTCCAAACTAAAAGCAGTTTAACAGCACAACTGTACATACAAAAATAATTATACAATTATGCTCTAAATGAAGGGCAAATTTTTACAAGTTTTCCAGTATCACTCAAATTCTGTATGGGTTACTGAAAATTCATCAACAGTTTATGTATGTGGGACACGTAAAACTCTTCTTTATGTATGATTTAGGAATACAGATCTTAGGAGTGAATTTTGTTTTTTCATTAACACTAGTATTTTAGTTTTGTGGGAGGAAAAATAAATCAACTCTCTACAACAAAACAAAGAAAATGTGAAGACTAAGTGTTGAAGGGAAAAAAAAAAAAAACAAACATCATTGTAGTTCCGGATTAGAGTGCTTTGGGATAGTGCACTTTTTATTCTACCTTGGTAATGTACAGAAGTGTACAGAATGGTTATATCCTTCCTACCTCCTCTGATGTGAAATCTTTTAAATGTTAAAACAATGTTTTAGTCAGTACTTAAGCACATTCTTACAAAAATATAGCTTTTCAAACAACATGATAAACAGTTTAAGAAAAATGTTTTCTCTTTCAGAACAAAACTACAGTGTAACCTAGCTTCCACTGATAATTAAATTGCAAGTGGTAATTCAGCAAGAGCCTCTCATAACATGGTCGGTCTAGACCAATACAATCAGGCCATACACTACTCAAGTATATCTATTTGCCCCAAAACATTCAAGAAATACTGGTGCACGTGAATCTGTAACACATCCACATTTCTCTTCCCTGTTAAGCAACCCTTCCTTCTTCAAGAACCTAGTGCTTATGAGAACCCAGCTTTAATTACTGTGCTGTAAGAGTTCAAAGTACCTCTATAAACTACTGTTAAATCCACATCAAAATCTCAAAATCTAAGTAATTGATAGGGTAGCAGCTAAAGATGTCCATGAGGTGAATGGTCAAAGACTCTTTTCTCCTATGGAAGAGATTACAGAAATATCATGAATGAATGAAACTACAGTAAATAAAATTTAAAATTAGTTTTCTTCCCTTTGCAGTGAAGGATTTGGGGTATCCTTTCAGAAGTTGTTTTTGTTTTTCCTCCACCCCACTTTTTTTTTTTTTAATGTTATGCCTATCTTCTGTATATGGAAGCACTGCAGTGTTCAATTTTAAGTATGAAAGAAAAAACTCCATCCTTGAAAAGCACCATCAGTTAAAGAAGTATCTGGTGAAAAACAATCAAACAAACAAAAACTCCATGGACCACCCTCAGGGATGAAATGCTCAAGATGTCTTTTTTAATCAGTTTGTGAAGAACTACAAAAACTAAAAAGGATCACATTCTAAAGGTTCAGTGCATTCAGCAGCCATATAGTTTTGCTGCTTACTCATCTGTAAGTTGACTTTCAAAAATAACACCCTAGCTCATCAAAATATACATTTTCCATTTGCTTTTAAATTAAAATAATAATAAAAAACATTTAAAGAATTCACAATCAATAGGATGACTAAGTTTCAGGATCATCTACAGCATATAATTTAAAGGTTCAAGATGCCAATATGCAGCACGTGGCAGGCCTATATGCTCCATGCAGCATGTACATTTAGGATAATCTTGAATAATCTTGATGTTCAGACTTCAGTTTATTTCTTCCAAATAGTGTAGAATACCCACCTGGAGAAAATGAGCAGTCAAGGAAAAAAAAAGTAGGTAGTACATAGTTAAATTGGAAGTAATTCTTTTCACTTATATTTTAATTTTGAAAACTTCTTATAGGTCATAAAGATGGGTTAGGCAAAAATCTCGAAAGTGAAATCTCTCTGGATCCTCTTTTTTGCTCACCAGTTTAAAAGAGGACCCCATTTCCACTGAAATAGAAACCCTTTGCACACCCGTGTTTCCTCATCCCTGCTGCAGATTTTCAGGCTGTACATTTTGCATTGCAACCGCTGAACAAACTACAGAATTACTTCAGGAAGAACAATTAAAATTGCAACTCTTCAATCAGGAGTTCACCAAACTGGGATACCTCTTGCTTATTTACTTGATAGCAATCTTGAATAGGAAAGTGACATCCAGCTGACAAATTTGTGAGGCCCTACACCAACAAAATCAGACACATGAGTAATACTGAGATGTTCAGTAGCTGAAACAAGTATCTTACTAGGCAATCATTTAACTGTCTACTGGATCCCGACTGCCTCAACAGGGGTTCTGCTGAATGCTCACTTGAACAGATGAATCTAAATTTTGGCTTGGTTTTTCCTCTGTAAGCTTCTATGGTGTTGGCTTCAGGTGCCCAAATACTTTTCAAAAAGCAGAACTTTGTCACCCAGACTGAGCTAGAAGCAAACACCACGGAGCACCTAGCAGCTGTGTGACTACTCTCTTTGCTACTCCTCCAGTGGCATATGGACCTTCAGCAGGTGCATAATTCCAGCAGCTTCAAAGGAGCAGACAGGAAGATGAGACATGGACATCACCTTTTTTAGAGCTATGGCAACTGCTGCAGTTAGTCACAGATTTCTGGAATTTAAAATTTAGCATAACCAATATAGACTCGCATAAAGATATATGCTCCTCTGTTTACACAATGAGGTCACACATGCTTCAGATGGGAACCTGCATGTTCATCATAGTGTCCTGATGGAGACCTCAGGGACAAATACACTTTCCTTAAAACAGAGAGTTGACTTTTATGTCAATAGCTACTTGAATTTCAGATGAACCCCAAGGCAACACTAGTAAATACCAGAATTTCAAGCAGCTGTTACACACAGCTACTATTCTGGAAGTAGGGAAAACAAGCAACTATAAAATATGATAAGATTCCTTTAGCATTTTTGGCTGCATTCAGGTACCCATAAAGCTAATTTTTGGTCAGATTATGAAAATGAGCATTTGCATAAGTCAAAAGACTCATACAATTGCTCAAGAGATTTCAGGCACTAAATGAACATCACATAAGTGACTTTCTGAAGAAAGAAATAAAACCCTTATTTTTTAATTAGTTCTAGTAATTCTACCGTAAGCAACCACATTTCTGTCATCCGTGAAATATCACGTAGGTATAATCTTCTATTGGGATTCATACTTTGTTTCAAAATCTACATTTCAAAAAAGGTGATAACATGTACTCAAAATGCAGATAAATGGATATCAGAAGTCCAAAACCAAATTTATAGTCAGAGTTAAGAAGGTGTATTATATACATATATATGTATTTTTTTTTTAATATGTATCTTCCTTTGGGTTAATCTGAAGTCATTTAATTACTTTTTTAAATATTCTTGTATCTACACTACTATATCATAACGTTCTTAATTTAGTCAGAAAAAGCAAACTAAAAGAGCTTGCCTCACTTCTCTAAGAACTGTTCACTTTCAAGCTCTGTTATACCTATTTAATTGTTTTATTTTTTTCTGATAAAAATATTTCTTGTCTGCCAGCCTACATACTAGAAATAAGTGCATTTTTCAAAGGAAAGAAGTACAATTTTCTACTTAATTCATTTACAGGCACTTTGCATATTTAAGGCCTGCAGTTGTGAAGGCAAAAGGATCTTAAACAATTTATCTGGTTGTAAATTACATGGGTAAGTATCTTCATATATATTTTATTTCACTGTTTCCTTTTTGTCTTGAAAATGTTAAGATCAAATCTGAGTTTCAATGCAGACATGAAAATAATGAGAAACAGGAGCTTGTTATAGTCAGTATGGTGTCCAGAACAGGAAGCTATGGTATTAAACAGTATTGAGATTTTAGACAGAGAAGGAAGGCAAAATGAACACATGAAATAGAAGAAAGGCTGTGTCAAGAGTTTCACTGACTTAATATATTATGGATAACCAGATCCTGGAAAGACTTCTTGTATTACAAAATGGACAGCCACAGCAGGCATTACTACACAGAAGTATTTCCTGGGAGATCACAAACAAGTGGCATGTAATGTTGAGGGATGTTTTGAAACAGCGAAAATCCCATGGTTTGCTATAGCTGAGCAAACCAAGCTACCAGGGCAACTATGAGAAGTTCCCATGACAGTGTTCCCACATCGCCCAATTGAGGAATTCAGAAAAATACTGTTGCCAGCAGCTGGCTTCAAGGACAAGGTCTATGTGACTGCTAATCACAAGGGGGTTGTTTTCTTGCAGGTGGGGTTGTTTTCTTCTAGTTGTTTGTCTGAGTGTTTTTGACCAATAATTTTGAGTGAGACACTATCCACCCCTGTTAAGTTCACTATAAAAGTTAGGCTATTTGGGCAATAAAATGGAGCATGATCTGACTCTACTGGTGTCTGTCGTGCTTTTGGCCGTGCTTCCTGCAACAATGTAAGACCCAAAGCAAATTGAAACACAAGAGGGCAGATCAAAATGCCCCTCTGGAGCTCATGGCTTGAAGCTGTAACTTCCAGCTCCTTGTATAGGTTGCCCATCACCCACAAAATGAAGAAGTTCTGAAGAGTTATTTTTTGGAATGAGAATGTTGCAGAGAAATGTGTATACCTCCCTCCCACCACTTGGAGTATTTTTTCAATATCATTAATTAATAATGTTTGTTATGAATCCATTTTTTTTCTATTAAGATCTACTTTGAGACATATGTATGATGTCAGTTTATTAAGGGTTTTGCAGGGAACTGGGGAAGAGAGAGGAAGAGATAGGTGGTTTTTTGTTGTTGTCATTTTGTTTTGGTTTTGCGGGGGAAACAAAAACAAAACAACACAGTCTCATCAGAACTCCTGTGCAGCATTACCCTCATCATACAGTTTACTCTACACTGCATAAGCAACTACTGAGCAACACTCCAAAACATGAAGAAAAACACAGCTTGCTCTTGAAAGGTGCTGATCATTTCACTACCTATGAATTTATGACATCTTTAAAATATAATTTCTGCAACAATCTTCAAAAATAAAACTGCAGCTTTTTCATAGCAAATAAACTATATTAATACTGTTTAAGTTAGAAGTGTTTTCTTGCATTCAAATTCATTACCTCCAAGCAGTCTAGGCTTGCTCAATTTATTAAAACACTCTCTACCCTTTTTCAGTCTTTAAGGATACAATTCCATGTAGGAGGGAACACACACAATCTCTTTTGAAAACTCCACAGGACAATAAAGCCTGCTAAGCTGTTCTTCATACAGAGTCAAGGCATCGGTCAGATTGATACAGTTTCCCTAAAGAAAAAAGAAAAGTCCTGGTTATAATAAAAGCAGCAAAATTGCAGATGAATATGTATGCTGACATCAATACAAGGCTCCCATATACTTCAAAACCAGACACACGCAGTTCTTAACATTTAATATTTAAAGTGAATATTGAACATTTCGTCTTCATCCTGCATGCAGCAAACAACAATTTGTAACTTTGCAAGAAAGAATAAATATAGAATAAATTCTGCTATTCTCATTAGCAGAAGCAACCATTACATTAGCACTTCTAGTTAAAGTAGACCACCACGTGTTGTTTACCTTTAACATCTAGCCAATAACTATTTTCTTTGTGATCGCTTACATGTATCCGTAAACAGTATTACAACATCCAGATTTTCTCAATTATTTAACATTGTGTAGGTTTTAAAACATTAAAAGGCAGTATAGAATCCCATTATCTATTCATTTTAAACCAATTATTCCAAAGAGCAGTATGACAAAACAAATCAAATTGTGCAGAAGTTCTGTGGCTGTAGGTCACGCTGTCTTGAGCTGCTGGATATGACTTCTGAAATAGAAGCACTTGCTATCTTTTTTTTTTTTCTTGGAACTATGTAATATCTCATGTAAGAAAATATTAGTAATATCTTTTTCTGACCAAAACAAAAATTAGTGCTTACATGATTTTCTCTAATGGTGCAACTATGAAATATCAGACACACCGAACTCACAGCATTCCTTCCCAGACAGCTAAATAAACATTACATAAACAAATCAAATAGTTCCTGGAATACAAACACATCTCAATGACTACAAATGGCAAGGAACAGAAAAAAAGATCTCCTGGTTATAAGCACAAACTTGACTGAGGCTAAGTGTTAACAAGCAAGCCATGACAACATATACCTGTGATGCTGATACAGAAAAAGCTCTCATTTAATCAGAGGTGTGATTATCCATATCCATAGTGTTGCTGAAGATTTAGAGCTAAGAGTGAGCCCACAGAACACCAACAGACTGAACAAACACACATTAGGCAAAGAAATACGACAGTCATGCACGTTTTATTAAAAATCTTCATCAAGTTTCTTGCCTCCCCTCCAAAACCCAAGTACTAGAATCTGTACTTGAGCCTACTAATTCAAGAGCACATAGCAGAGAAAATTATTATTTAAGCATTATGATTCACTGAAAGTTGGCTGAACATATGAACAGAATATTTAAACACACACATATATATGACAACTTTGTTTCTCTTACAGACACAGCTTATTCAATATTTCTAGACCTGTAACTCGAAACAAAGGTCTAGTTCTATGAGGATCCCAGGAACAAAGGATTAATTCAACACTTCCAAAATGCTTGCACCTCACATGCCTAAGTCACTCTGCTAACACACAGCAAAACTTAGCTCCAAGAGACCAGTCTTTATTTAAGAAATCTGCATTTTTCTGTTTAACTTCTGTTTCTCAGTGCTCACAGATGTTTAGAAATGGTCCTAAAATAATTAAGTGCTCACAAACACAACTGAAATTAATTTTCATGAAGTGAGGAATTCACGTAAGTTTGTCGAACAAACACACGTGCTCTTACAAATGAGGCAGAGGCTGAAACAAGCCAAGATCTTATTAAAACCAATATGCCTAAACAGCTCCTATCAACACTGTTTTTTACATATAACAACATCAGATAATAACCAGAAATAAAGCATGTAATGCACATTCTGACTTTGGGATTTAAACTGTTTTTTTTACTTCTTTGCTTGCAGTATTATTTTTCACTATGATGTATTTAAACTTTCATACTTTCAGAATAAATGAAAAGACACTTTATCTCACTGTTCTTCCTCTGGATTTTTTTTCAGCATGCTCAAATTTTCACAAGTGAAAAAAGAAAATGTAAAATTAAAAATATATACTATGCATAGCGACTTTTAAAAAATTATGTTCTTGCAAGTTCTCTTTGAAAAAAAAACTTGCATAAAACATGCATTTAATTCCAATTTTGCCGTAAGTATGGGCATGATGTGCCACGTGGTTATTTGTTAAAGGAAGATGGCATGCTTTAAAACACTTGGTTTTGGACAGGTTTAATGATTTCCATGTTTCAGAGAACAGAGGAGATTTGTAAAAAGGTAAGATTTGAGCACTAACTCAGCACAACTGCTCAAAGCACAACAGACTACTGAAACGCTTATTTAGTAACCTATTATTATCCAGGGAACTGCAGCAGTTATTTTGTTCAGCCTCCCTTTACAAACATATAATTTTGTTTCAACACCAGACTGAATGGAAAAGAAAGGAAAAAAAAAAACAACCTGTGTGTGCAATTTGAGTCATAAATAGAAACCACTGCTAGGTAATTTATGGAGCATACCACCATTATGGAGGAAGTTTAATAGGATACACAATGAGATATAAGTATCTATACTCAGTTTCTCAGCCTGCTGTTCCAGTATTTCATCCTTTCTCCCTTCTTCAGCATCAGACAAATCACTACAAACAGCATGACAAACAAATTACAGGAACAATGAAACTTGCCAATAAGCAGTTTTTACTTTTTCAAACCCAGTTCCCAGATTCGCAATCTCCTCATCAAGATCTTACATAAAGTTAAAGATACCTTAACCTGTCCTTCAGAACACACACCACAGGACAATGTAACTCTGAAGAGTCACTTTTTTTTTTTGTAATTATTCAAATTTAACTCAACAAAAAGCTATAGAAATTAAAAAAAAAATAAAGCCTATAAAACTTCGATTAATTTATTTCAGTAATGAGAAAAAGTATCAAAAAAATCACCATTATTAACACTTTCTATTAACATCTTTCAACTAAGACTACAGTTTTAAGATCAGTAGATCACATTTAGATGGTCTTGCATCACTAAAATATGACACAGGGAACCATGCCCAGAATGCACCGTAGTGATCAGTCAGGTAAATCAGATAATCCACAAAGTTCCCCACCTAACAAAAATAGTTAAATGGTAGACCAATGCATTTTATGTTCTAAACAGCCCCTATACACTCAAGTAATAGCTAATACTGACCAGCGTTTAATAAAATTCAAAACTGATGAGTCCCCAATTATTCTTTTTTTTAAAGGGAGATCAGCAAAATTCAGCCTTTTTCCTCCCACACTGTTCAGTCCATTTTCAACATACAGAAAAAGAAAAAAAACTACCAAATTCCACTCCCTGCCCCCCTGGTTAATCTTTTTTTTTTTTCCCCCCCGTATCAAACAATTTGACAGAGGAGAAATGTGAGAATGCAAGTGGTGTTGCCTTTTTATTTTTTTAATCCTTAACAAGTATCCCTTTGACACTGATGTATTTGAGGTAGTTTTCAACATAGAGATTAACGGATCTCATTAACTTGCTCATGACTGATGATTCCTGAACTGTTTCACAGTCTTTGCATTCAGAGTCTGCTCGATGCTTGTACACATTTTGACAGCTCGTGTCTGTCTCCCAACACCACTTATTCTTCGCTTTCACAAGGTATAAATTCTGGAGCACAATGGTTTTAGTTTGAGTTTCTACAACACAACACAAAACAATTTAAATAACAAATACAGTGCTGGGCAGACAATTAAAAACTATTCCTTAAAATAAAGTAATTAGCCCTATTAATTCCAGTTAACTTTAAAACGTTACCTGTAAAGGGGATGTGTTCATCAACTAGTTCAGCTCAATCTAGGCCACTATGCTTCCTCTGACCTTGGACAGTAAACCAGTGATTTGAAAACAGATGGAAGGGTCCCTCTCTCCATACCTGTCCATTTCTTTGACATCATTTTTATGTACCTTACCCTACATGCCATTGTGACTGGAAATTTTCTCTGCCACAGTGCACTAGAGAAGGTTAATTTTTACTTTTAATTTAACATGGTTTTCTATTTTTATTTTGTAATGTCAAAGGATGGATTTGGACATGGCCAAGGTTTCTTTCCTTCCTCACTTCAGAGTGACTAAGAAGCAAGGAGATACATGGAGCACTGAAGTCCTAGCATCAAACCTAGGCTCGAGTTTTGGATGACAGGGACAGCTTTTAAAGAGATAACAGAGGCAAACCTGACTGCAGGTATCTCCACTGACCAAGTGATCAATTAGTTTAAAACTAAACTCTCAGTAACCCAAGGAAAAGCCTCCCCTTAAAAACTTCCAAACTGCCAAGAAATCACACAGGCACACACAGAGACATGCACACGTTCCTCCAGTCTCCTTTCATGTTTCAGACCAGAGAACCCTGCTCCCTCTTTGGAAGTGATAATTAGAAAACCCACACAGGAGCCAAAAAAGGATTTTAACTATGGAGCAACATAACCATGGTCTGGACACTCAGAGGGCAGGGCCACACTGTATTAGAGAGTGTCCCAAGGTGCGACAGCTTGGCGAGGGACTGGGCGTGTGGGGGAAATCTGATCTCTCGCACCGGTGGTAAGTGCTGTTTGCTCGAATGAAACCTGTGAGTGGTCTGAGAACATTTCCACCTCATCTGGCAGAGACAACCCAGAAGAGGAAGGAGTAAATTCCCATACAGAGGTATTTTTAAAGGTTCCACTTCTTAAACAGGCAGAAAATGATAGCTTGCTCAACCTCAAAGGATTAGATCAGCAGAGCAAAAATTGAGCACAGAAAAAGGCATTTCCATAGCCACGTGTACTCCACTGGCACATATTGACAACTCACAGTCAGTCTCAGCACCTTGCAGAGCATAGCGTCACAGTGGCTGGACAATCCTGGAGTGCTATGTGGAGGGCATAGGATTAGTGATGGTTCAGCAAAAAAACATACACACTAGTATTTACAAGTAGGTATTTCATGGAAGTTAGAAAATCACTTGGGCAACCTAGAAGTTATACTAGCTTTTAGAAGGTGTAACAGCATCAAAATGTATGCGTTCAAAAACAAGACACTGGAAAGGTCCAGCAGGGATGAAACTGGACCTTGGGATACACCGAGTTCTGATACAGTCACTGACTCAGACTTCTCTCCCTTCTGCAGTTTGAGAACTTGCTTCCCTTGGAGAAGACAATGCTGAGGGCTTCACAGACCCGTATTAGATCACTGAATACTTCGAAACATGAGCTTCGGAAGGAGAAGGAAAAACAGAAATATAGCAAGCCATGAGATTTTTAGGCATCAATGTAGTGGGATTAAGTCTATATGCAGACACAGGGCTACAAGATCTGTAGGTTAAGGTCTCTGACTCTTTGTACACTGGAAAACCCGGGTCCTACAAAGACTGCAAGACTCCCAAGGTGGATGACATGGTTAAAAAGCAAGGCCACTATCTGCACAAGTGCTCACATTGTTATTACTATTGGCGGATGCATACAACAATTACATAGGCATTTTTCACCAACATATTTAAGCACAGACTTATAGCAACAGAGAATGCAATCCATAAATTGTACTTTCTACCTCCCCAGAGCTGAAACAAGCTAAGAAGACCCTCCTACATCCTAAAATTGGACACACCTGTTCTTGCATCCCCTAGGAATACAAATAAATAATCTGAAAAGCCTTTCCACAGCTACGGTCTCTCTGTAAGTCTTAATATTAGACAATGTTAGTTACCAGTCTCCACCTAGTGGTGAAAGGATCTTCTGCATTACCACTGGGAGACTGCTTTGAGGATCAGCATGGCATCCCAGGTTATGTGTTAGAATAGTATGTGGATTAAAAAAAAAAAAAGAAGAAAAAAAGCTGCAATTAACTTTATTTCAATAATCTCAAAAAACAGTGTGCATGAACACTGCTGTATTGCACTGCTGATTGCCAAGCACATGGAAACACCAACTGTGTCCTGCTCAGAAATAAGTAGCTGAAAATAAAAACAGCTCCACACCTTAACTTTTAAATCCCACTTTCCCTTTATACAGTTATTGAGATCAACCTCTGCCAAAGTTTAAAAAAAAGTACTTAAAATTAAGTCTTCTCAATTTTCTCCACACTGTGTAACATCATGTTTCGGTAACTGTTGTTTTCAGAACTCCAATCTGACACACTCCTGGAATTACCAGAGTATCCCTCAAAATTTTTGCAGGCTTTTGTAAAAATGCAAAAAATTTGTAAAAAATGTAAAAAAAAAAAAAAAAAGTAAAAATTAAAAAAATTTTTGCCTCTGCATACAAACACTGAACAGGTAACTGCAAATTCTGGGTCCGGGAACACTTCTCAGCTCTGAGGTCAGGGTCCATGCCTCATTCTTAATGCACTTTGGTCTCAATTAGAGGAAAGGATATGGATTAGAGGAAGCTGTCAACATCAGCAGATTTACTCAAAATTTTTTGTTTGTTGGTAATGTACATACCATCCAAAAAATACAGTGTCTGCATTAAAACCTGCAACATCTAACCAAAATCAAATTAGCCTGCAAATATTCTTTATTGAATAAACTCTGCAGAAGAAGACTCACAGCCAGTGAGCACAGCAATGGCACCATCCATTTTGTCATCCGCAGATGAAAAGAGAAGCCATCACACCATCTGCACAATGCAATTAAGTAAAAACCAGGTATTTTTGTGCACTTATACGTTGATGAATTTGGGATTTTAAGTCAATCAAAAATACCATTAAGTAATTATTTGTGTATTAGTATTTCTTCTAGTTAATGCATATGAAATTATCAAATTTTAACAATTAAAAAACAGGAAAAAAAATCTGGAAGTTCAGAGCTACATCACAGGGCCTAAACAAAAGACTCAATTCTCACTTACACTGCAAACAGTTCACAGAACTCTAGAGGAAAGTATTACTGAATGGGAACAGAAAGCTACAGCTGAAGTGCACAACTATTTTCTTCTAGCAGTTATAGCCTGCAATATTACTTGTATTGCTTCCATGTTACCAACCTACTACCAATTGTTTTCATTTCCCAAACATCCCCAGCTATTCTGAAGACTGTTTTTCAGCCTGCACTTGTGGACTGGAGAGCACTGCAGTTAGACATGTCTAGACTCTGCCTGTTGATAGCTTTCTTGAGCGATACCTGCAGTGGTTTGCTCCTTCTGATAGCATAAATACACCTTCTTGTCGTCTGCTGTAAAACACTCCAAAATCAGTTTATGTGCTTGAAAGGTAACATTTTCCAAAACTTGTTCACAGCTCAATGAACAGGTGATGAGCATTTCCATTTATTTTTGCTAGCAGTGGTATTTAAGAGAGTCAGGCAGCAACACCATACTCGAGTCTGCCAATTTGTGAACAGCGTTTTCCTTTTGGATATAGGATTTCTTGAGCACTGAAATAAATAACATTCTAATGAGATACACAAGGTAACCTCTGTAAGCACAACTGTCAGAAGACAGGCTACAGAGGACAAGATCCAAATGGTAGTACAACATAATGCCAAGACAGAAAAAGGAACCATAGCTACTTGCCAGTAACCAGTAAGACAATGACTTTTCCAGCATCTTTCCTATCAGGCATCTCCTCCTCACAGTGAAGGCCAGGCCGTAACAATTAGGTGGACATTCCCTCAGTCACTTTTCTTGATGATATTAAACATATTTTCTGTTTTACAGAACCAACAAGCACTTCAAGAAAGCAGGTGGAGGAATGACACACAAGGTCTTGGGTTTTAAAAACACAGCTTCCTCAACAGGCTTCTGATTTCTTCAGCAGTAAAATGCAGCCTGCTACCTAGGACAGGCATCCTGGAAGTTAACAGTTGGAACAAAAGTAACTTAAATAGACAACATACAAAGAGCTAAAAATGCCTGTAATTTAACAACTAACACATCAGTGTGTCACTGTGGTTGGCTACTAAAGTCGGTATCAGTCATGTCTGAACTTCTGCCCACAGTCTAACCCAGTCTAGCCCAGCCACGGCTGCACCAGTCCCAACCTCTACTGGTTTCAGCTTGATGCAGAAAAAACACCTCCATAGTCCCTGGCTGCAGCATGGCCATCACTCCAGCATAAGCTTCCTCCAGGAGTCCTTCTGCAAAATCTGACAGATAGCAGTCCACAGACACCCATTTTCATATCCACTACTAAAGACATATGTACAAAGAAATACACAGTTTCACTGTATATGTCACAGGTAGCAACACTGCACCACAAGTGCTTGGTCTGTCTAAAAGATGTAGTCTCTTTTCAATGCCAACACCTGTCCAGAGTATTTCCACTATTAACAGAATAAAAAAGCCATTAAGATTTACGGCATGATAGGACTGTTTTAGCTGTATCTCATTTCAACCACAAGATAATTTACCTTGTCCACAAAACCACTGCATTTCAAAATTAAGCACCACGGTAAAGTTGCCAAAAGAACACCCCTCGTTCTGTAACTCAAATTTCTCAAGAACCCATCCAATTTAAGAGCAAACCAATTCCTTTGCACACCTCCGAAAGCTAGCTCTGACTGGAATATTAAATGAGTGCTCAATTGCATAATTTTAGCAGAGTTATTTCAGAGCTTAACGAGATATTTCAAAATGCTGCACTTAGATGCTACACGCATCCGAAGACTAGTTAAAGTATGGGCATGACACAAAAGAAATACGGCTTCAGAGGCATTTCAGTCATCCGTCTGCTGGGTCTTGTCATGTTTCTGTACAATTGCTCACAGCTTTGTGGCACTCTATATTCAGAATTACATATAGAAAATATCTTCAGAGGAAAGCTTTACCACAATTACATTATACCTGAGGTGGCTATACTGTAGCAAGTATAAGTTTTAAATTATATTTAAATGGAATTGGATTAGAAACTTGATACACAAAAAAAACTTTGAACTGTATAAAACATTTCATAAAACACCAACCATTGTAACAAGTGGATTAAAACAAAATCTGCTTCCCAGAAGTCAAATCAGCGATTTGCATTAGAAGTGGATAGAAAGCAAGAAGAGAGTATTTACTCCCAACTGACTCATCTTCTCATCCCATTGTACCTATGGGAAATCCTTACACCTTTATGAATGACACAGATTTTCATGTCTTACACTATACTACTGAAGTTACTAGCTTAAAAACCATATCTATCTTTATGAAGTACACGTGTTCTGCTTTTCTGAGAACTGCTTACAACTAAAATATCAGCCTTGCTGATTCTTGAAATTATGTTTTTAAGTTCAAAGACTTTACAATTTCAGTTGAAAATGAAAAAAGAAAGGTTAGTTTGGAAAGCCCCCATGCAAAAATCCCAAACGAATTATTAAAAGGAAAAAAAACAGCTTCCTATTAGATTTTAAGTTAGCTTTTTTCTTTTTCTTTTTTTAAAGTACCTGATTGCAATACATATACAGCAATACTTTACATTCAGATATCATACCTGTGTGAAATATTTTCCATCTTGCTTCAGGACCTTCATTGAGAGGTCAAGAATCAACCGCAAGAATTCCCACGTGGAATCTGCGTATAGAGTATGATTAAAAAACATCACTGGCTTGTTTACTGTTATGCAGTCAAGATTTGCAACATGTCCACCATTTCAATAGAGTAGCTACCCTACAGTTTTAAAAAACATAGTAAAAAACACCACAAAAAGGAAAACAATCAAACCCCACCCCATACACAATGGTAGTGATGGTGGAATCAAGTATTCTCTAGTTTTCTTGAGAATAATTTCCCTAAATTTTGTTTTGTTTTAATTAAAATTTTAATTAACTTGGAGGGTTGGGGAGGATGGGCTACTGGAATGTAAACTCCCCAAGAGTTACACAAGTTCATGTAAGTGCACAGTTTAAAAGCATTCTATGCTATTGTTAATTTTTTCTAATACTTAAGAAAAAATTCAAAAGGAACAAATGTGTTATTGTCGTTCACTGCTCCTCAGATTACTATTAAGAAAGACAAGAATCAAGGTACTTTTTATGCAAATTGCCAATTATTATGCAGTAGGAAAATGGAGAAAATACTCAGAAGTTTAGGAAGATAAATTAGAAAATTAACCTTCTTCTGGAGATGTGGAGATTGGAACAGCTGTCAGATCATTAATTACATAATCAAACATCCTTCCTTCTTTGGCATACCTCTTCAGTACAGGAATACAGTCTTCAATTAGAACCTAAAAGAATGAAGTATTGTATTTAGTCCTCAAAATACCCTAGAACTGACCAGGTAAAAGGAACAAACACGGATTCACATGGACCAAGCAGGGAAAAAAAAAGTACAATATGAAACATGGATTTAACTTCAGGCTCCATTTTCAACTTTTCACATCATATAAAGAAAACAAACAGCTGCAGGAATTGTGAGAAGTGCAACGCACCACAGGACTGAATTTCCTAGCTCTGACTATTGGGTGACCACTGTTCTGACAGTGACATTTCAGTCTCCCAACACATCAGTAAAATGAGGTATTTGTATGAAGGGCCACTGACTCATGCAAAGTAGCATGTGAGTTCTCTGTTAACTTTCTACAAGCATTTTTAAACTCACACCTGTAAACTAGTATTTACAAAAACTTCAAGGCACAGTGATGAAAATGGAAAAGGGCTACCAATAAACATGTCAGATCACACCTGGGCCAGTTTGAAAGCTCTGTGAGATCTTACACGTAAAATCCTTAACCACAGGGCTGCATGCATTTATCTGTTTATTAGTACACTAGGAATGTAATGGTAATAAATTTTGTCTGCAAATTAAAAACAATGTTTAAAAAATGTATTACCAATTCAGATATTCTCAGTAGTGGCAGGAAACCTAACAATACACATTTCTTCTCCTTTTTATCAATTTAAAGAATTTATGTTTAACACTGCATCCTTACCATTATTTCCTCTTCATTTGTTAAGTTATGGCAACAAATATTCTCATATTTCATATTCCTTAAGGGATATAAATAATTATTTTACAAGTGGAAACTTAAAAGTATTTTGAAGCTAACGTATACTTCCAAAACAAACCCCACTGATGGCAACTAAAGTTTAGAAATATCATTACAAATGGAAACAAATCCTTCCCAAAATTAAGAAAAAAAATCAAAAGGCTTCTCCTCAAAAAAAACTTTCCCACACCAAACTTCCAACCTAGAGGCAATTACATTTGAAGTATTACTTTTGATGAAAGCAAAGTAAAAATTACCTGATAGCATTCTCCTTTCAGATTGTCTAAGACATCTCCGCATGTTTTACGCATGTATTTTTTACACCCGTCAATCACCATTTGGTCAATGTTTGAAGACAGTTAAGGCATTCTACATTCCAGAAATAACACAGGTAACTGTTCCCTTTTCTTCAGAAAGAAATTCTCAAAAAGGTGAAATTTACAAAGGGATAATAATATGTAAATTTTAGCTACACATCACAGTAGCCAAACTTAGTTATTTGTCCCCAGTTCAGTTAGACGTTCAAGATGTGTGTGTTTTTTTTTTTTAAACAATTTCTGGCATTGTGGGTTACTATTACTGTTCATGTTTGAAATTTGAACAATAGGATAGCATACTAAAAAACAAAAACAACAAAAAAAACATAAAGCTAAAGTAGATAAGGACTACATTTTCAAAACCACCATTTTTGTTTCTAGCAAGGGGCGCCCAAAAACTAGGATGATCAACATTTCAAATGGCTAACAGTGGTTAATGTTACAAACTATTTCAACTACAGAACGTTAAATACCTGATTTATATCAGTATTTGTAAGATAGGGAAAGAGTTGGTCATACTGCCAACAGTACAATTCACCAAGAAATGACATTCCTATTGTTAATTTACTTTGCTTTTAAGAATTTTTTTAATAAAAAAAAAAAAGAGAAAAAAAATACACAAAGGAAAAGCCACTGACTTGATGGACTCATCTTCTGTGGTAACAAAACATCACAGACAGATGAGAGAAGTGTTCCTTCGCAGTCCTGTGTAAAGTGCTACACAATAATTATTGTATTGGTTGGGAAGTTGAAAGCACACGACAGATACAAAAAGATGTAGTCATTGGCTTATCCAAGCACACAAAATATAAATTTCAATGTAAACCCTATCTCCTCATGCAAATTAGAGCCTGATAGTTGTGCTTAACACTACGACGTCAGAGAAAATGCAGAATGCACAATGTTGAAATGAACAATCAGTCATTTGTCAAAGGATATCTCTACCATAGTAACCATCTTTGGCTTCAGTTTGACTATCTCATATAGTATACCCCCATCACCACCTCCTAGGATTAGCACTTCTTTGCCAGCATAGTTTTCCTTTCCACTGCCCATTATGGCTTGGGTATATGCCAGGTCACTCTCTGCCAGATCTGAATGGAAGAAAGAGAAAAAGAGTTGGACAAAACCATCTTTAATTATTCTCATTAATCCACAGGTGATATCATACAGACCAAGAGCATCTACACAAACAACCCAGCTCTCTGAGACACAGGTCAGGTACTAAGGAGGCCTGTGATTTACCAGAGCTAATGAAAGCATCCCATACAGGATTTCTGCAGTTCTCAGTGAAAACCCAACAACAGCTACATCCGCATTAGCACATACTATGTGCCAAGAGAAGCACATTTGCAGAGTAGAACAGTTGGTACTTAAGACTTGATGTCCACGCTTGGCACACTTCCATGAATTTTTACCTCAGAGTAGTGTAGCAAAGGACAATCAGGAGACTTTTGGAAGCACACTCTGGACCCCAACTAAAAAGACCAACCTAGATGCACCCCTGTGGCTCCCTGCACAGAAGCATAAGCATGACCATTAATACCTAACTGCTGAAGGGCCCCGAAGCATGACTTCTGATGACTTGTTTGCCATTAGCTTCAAACCAGGCAATAACTTTCTTCAGCTGTAATAACAGATCTGAGCTACAAAGCAATGATGTGCTGCTGCGCAAAACATACCCTAATATTATGCCTGCCAATCAGCACTTAATTGCACGGTAAAAGAATAACATAGAGCAATATTTTCAAATCCTGTGGAAGGTAAATAAGTAATGGCGTACGTCCCTTTTTATGAGGCATGCTGTGACAGTGTTCAAACAAAACCTCATTTCCATATGAAGCTCAGATGAAAATTTCTGGCCAGAAGTATTGGATACCTAATTTGGCAATTCAGATACAATACTAACTGAATTAGAGAATACTTTGCTGATGACTTAAGTATTAACACTCACAGCTGCCATCTGCACAGAATTCCGTAAGTCTCCTTGACAGCTGCAGAAAGCTAAATTGAATGCTTAGAGGTATTTCTGGTGATTTCAAAAAGCTACAGGCAAAATTCTTAATTACTCTGCTATTAGCCTCAAATTAGCTATCCTAACCTCAGACAGGAACAACCCCATCTACTTCAGTCAGTACTTTTCAACATAAATATTAAGGGGCTTTACAAAACATACTCCTTTATATCTAGGTTTTCTAGTAAATAGCATCCTTACACAGTTTACAAGAACAGTAACATATGTTCTCCAAGGTTCACCTTCAATCATACATAGGTCAGCAGAGTACTACACATAAAGAACCACCCATAAAGGTTGGGTCACCTTTTATTATTAACTGAGAGTTCAACTGAGTATTTTGGAGAAGAAAGAGGCAGAAGAAGTTCAACAATATAGCAGCTAAATGAGTTAAGATACAGCTGTTATGGCTGATTTCACTGAGGAGGTAATTCCATCATCACAGATAGAGAATAGAGCAGCAGGATTATCCCCACCACCACCACCAGTTTCCACTTCTGGATGCTGCTTGAGAATTCCACTGTTTTGAAGACTGATAATGTAGTTTGGTTTATTGTCAAAGAGAGGTTGCTCAAGAGGCTGCTCTTGCAACAGACAGGTAAAAGATCAAATGAATGAAGGGGTTAGCAAGCTGTGGTAGAGAACACACTAACTTTAATTCTCCTGTACTACTTTCCAGAGCAAGAAAGAAACTTTGGAAAAAGAAAAAAAAATCTTGTTTGTACTCTGGATTTTACGTCTGGTCAGCATTTCTGATTTAAATGCAGAGATGTACATGCATATATGGAGCTTCATATATCATTACCATGACCCTTAGTAATCTGTTAAAACTGTGACAAAGCAACAGAGAAAACATTTCTGATTAGTTCACGCCAAAGATCCTCCAGTGAGACAGTACTTACTAACATCCCCACTGAGGATAAGAATATTCCCAAACTGTTTTGAATGTAGAATCTTAATATTCTGAAAAGGTGAATCTTCATCATAAACAACTTCATCTATGTCATACTCCACCAAGCGTCCATCAGCTGTGGGCCAATACCTATCAATGGCGCCTCCTCTCAAAATGGCTGGCAATCTGGAAAAAAATAAGAAGGAGAAGAGGAATTACCAAACATTTGATAAAGTTTATTTTTTCTATTTCTTGTTAACAACCTGTCGACTATGCTTAATAAATAGAAAGTATTTACAAGAGTAAATGAGGATTTATAAGATCAAATGCTCAAGGAATTTAAGAAACCTATGAGACGTTGAATATACATAACTTGCTAATGCACCGATGAAATATCAGTGGTCATTCTTTATGTACAACAAAGTTCACAATGTGCATATGAGCGTACCTCTACCCTAAGAGAAGGGATTTACTTAACACAGTAGTTTCTGCAGAATAATTAGTTCACGACTAGTAATTGACACAATACAAAAATTGTTTTTATGACAAAAAACAATGACAAAACATCTTCCCACCTTCTGTTCAGCTAAGAATGCTATTTCTTTGAAATTAGTGTCTCACCCTTCTAAAGTTGTACTGAGAGATATTTTAAACACATATGCATACACAGAAGTGAACTACTACAGTGCTTCAAACTGAGCCAAGTTTGCAGTATTTAAGCACAATCCTTGATATCCACATATTGTAAAATCTCAACTGATAGCTTGCAATACTTTTTTAATGTGGTTTAAGCACCTGGGCAAGCAGGCTGTTTTGTTTTTTCTTTTTAATTCCAATACAAGTATGATTCAAATCAGTATTACACCTGAAAAGACAAAATATACTTGAAATGCAAGCGACTGACCAAACTGATTGAATTCCATTTTATGCAAAACATGCAGGCATGCAGTTCATCAAATTTCCCGTACATACACTCCAGAAATTTAGTTTTTTTTTCAGGTGAGGGTGCAGGAGAAAACCAGACAGACAAGCTTCCTGCAAATTCACTAGTGACTATCTATGAACTTATCAGAAATATTTTGTACCCTCACTGAACCACACGATGGCAGCACATGCTGACAACAAGAGCTTCTATTCACAAGGTCAAGGAAAAAGGCAGAAATGATTTGCAGCAGCAGTAATTCCGATAGAGCTGATGTGTGAAGCAAACACCAGAAGGATGCAAAGCAAATTTAAAAAAAGTTGAGGCATGTGTTACAAGATCCATACCATATCCATTGTTCTAAGAGGTTCATCTTCCTATACTAAGGTAACCACATGAATCTAGATCACCTCAGACTTTTTCCTGACCCATGCTTAACAAGTTCCTATCACAGGGATTCCACAAACTCTCAACATAATATTGCAGCATGAAAATGCCCTCTAAGAAAGCGTTTCCTTCATACACACATACACAAAATGATCAGTATTTGCACACTGTACTCCAGGTAAGGCTTTACCAGGACAAAGTAAAGCAAAACAACTAACTACCTCTCTGTTTTACACACAATGCAAAATACAATATGCAATGTATAGCAACACTTTCAAATCACTATCACTTTAAATGTAGTCTCCTATAACCTTCAGAGTCTTCTGCTGCAGCACTGCTTAGTTGTTTTCCCATTTTGTAGTTTGCTTCTTGTCTTTAAGGTATATCTTGTTGATTTTACACTGCTGCATCACCTAGTGAAGTTCATGTCCACAGCAAATGCTCCCTCTGCTCCAAGGTGCTAGTCACTGTGAAGACACTTAAGTGAGCTGTGCCCTTTCCAGACCCCTGGGGAACAACTGGTGTGAATGTTTTCTCCGCACTAGTCAAAAACCCACTGTTAACAATCCCCCCAGTTTGACATATAATCTTGTATTTAAGTAAACCAAACTGAGGGAAGATTTGCAAAGCACAACATGTTATTATCTTCTTTCAGTGACACATAAAAAAAATGGCTACAAAGCATTTCTATCTTCTTGGAGGGCCACAAGCACACACATACATTCCCACTGGGGCTTTGGCTGCCCATACTCAAGGCCAGCTCTGTGGGGTTATGCTGGCTAACCCTGCTCTGGCTGCTGGAACAGACCCGTGTGTGACAGAGCTGCAGGAGGGCCTCCTCCACATGCCAGGGGCTTGCACCTCAGCTCTGGCCCTGGCCCTTGCCTGAGCTGGGTTGCAGCTAGGCCTGGGCCTGGCCGTGTCTTTTGCCATTCCTGACACACAGCTTGGCCACGGGGCTGCCTCAGCACTCCGGCCCTGCCTGGCAGCCACAGTGCTGTGGCTGGCCCTGGCCATCACCTGCCCTGCTTGGCCCGTTCAGTAGCTGTGGGACAGGGCCTGGTAAGGTCCATGCCCTGGCCTGTCCTGCTGCCACCCTCGGCTCCCCAGCTCTTGCCTTCTGTCTGCCTTTTCTCACACCGCTTTATGAAACTGTTGCAGAAAATAGTAAAAAGAAATAATCCTTGCCCAAAGTAACAACACTGAAGATCAAGCTGAACATAATGAGAAACTTCACAGCATCTTCAATAAACCAATTTTAAAATATTAGGAGAAAAAATACACAAAAATTCTTATTTCAGGCTCCTTATTCACAGCTGTATAGCAAATTATACAGTATAATTTGTTTATTATCTTTAGCAACTAAGCAACCAAGAGACACATATGGAAATATATGCGTGAACTTACCGTTTTACCCTTTTTATGTTGCCATGAAATAATTCTTTCATTCTTTCTTCTACTTTGTCTAGAAGCTGAAAAAATAGCAAATGAGAGGTGGAATTTATAGAAGTGATCACCTGATGTAAAACATCTGTTAAATTAGACTAGTTGGAAGGCAATAAAAAGTAGCACCTGCAGTGAAAGATTTTGCAATATAACATGAAGTCCATGAATAATTAGCCTTAGCTAATTGCCTTAGCTTCATTACTAGCAAGAATGTGCATACCGTAGCAGCTGTCATCATTATATTCAATTGTCCTCCGGGTTAACAGCCAGACCTTTAAGCTGCAACCCAAAGGGGGAGCACAAGAATTCTAGAAGGTTTCATTATCCCCAAATATCTCAGCTCTGAAGCTTTCATGTTGGATGAGAAGAAATTATTTCTCCATGGGGAAGAAGTTTTAAAATAAAGGCTCACCATTTCCCACATTAGAGAAGAAAATCCTACACTAGTACACCAGGTTGTGGGTTAAGCATCCCTTCTCTCTCACTGCTCTGAGTACAGGAAAGGAACTGAGCCCTAACTGAGGCTGTTAGGGCTTTACAACTTTTACAGCAAAGAATTTGAGACTCGGGACATGCACATCTGCGCATATTCATATAGCACTACTATTCCTTGTCTGTAAGCACTAGGTTTGAACAAGCTTAGATATTTTAAAACATTTTATGAAGATATAGATTAGATCTATTAATCTAGATATAGATTTTGATAGACCTGGAAAAAAGAAGTGACTGCCTATGCAGTTTGGTAAACACAGTAAGGTTCATACCCGATCGGTTTCCTCTTTTCCTTTTGTTTGATCATTGTAGCTCTGCAGATCCACCAACACTAATCCATGAGGGTAAATTCTCAAATTGGCAAAACTACAAGACAAGGAGAGACAATGATGATGATTTTGTTTACTAACAAAAATGAGAGAGAGCAAAGAAAGTTTGAAATGACTTGTATTAAATTAAGAATGACCATTTCTTTTTCCAGCAGTCTGTCAGCTGTTGATAGTTCCAGCTCCGTTCTTCCTCTAGAAGTCACTAAGCAATAAATTTAAAGTTTCAAGGGCATGCCAGTTACTACATAACTAAGCAGCAGGCAGCAAGTTAATGAACATAGTGTTTAAACCAGAACAGCCACTGCATGAGGGGGAAGTACACTGACTACTGCTCTCAGCTCTTTGAGTAAGGCCTGCTTGGGCAAGTGGGGATTTCTTTAAAACTGAAAACAAAGCTGAAGAAAACAACTAGGAATGTTCCCTCCCCTCTATCTCCCTTCTCGTTTTTTGGTGTCTTTTTTCAAAACGTATAGCAATTGCTCACAGAGACAGTGTTGACGTTCAAAGCTGAATAAAAATATACACACCAGAAACAATAAACCTCCTGAAGCAAGCATGGCTTCGACTGACAAATTGCAGCAGCAAATCCTCATTGATGAGTACAGATGCAAGCACAGACAACACTAGTGCTGTACGCTCTGTTTCTTACAGCAACCAAGAAATTGGAAGCCGTTCTGGAACTTGCAACGAACAAAAGATAAGTACTTACAGGAAGGACACACGAAAACAGAAACAGAAACTATATCCTCCATCCTGGGGAGGGGAGAAGACAAAAAGAAACAGAAAGGCTACAAGTACACAAAGGAAGTAAAGGGAAGGGAGGCACACACTGATGTAAAAGAGGATAGAGGAGGGGATGGGAACAGTAAGAGTGGAGCAAAGAAAGAAGGGTATTGAGGGATGGAGGCTCATTAGCACAACACTGAGAAACTCCAGGTAAAGCTACAGACACTTTCTGAATGCCCCTTTATTTGCTTGTCTGCTCCTATCACCCTACTACTCAGTCTCAAAGGCAAATAACAAACCAACTCCTTCTGTTAAGGCAAAAAGTTCAGGTGACCTCCTCCCCTCTCTCCACCATTCCTGTCTTTTATTTGACTTTTCCACAGCTTCTTTATTAAACTGTGAGCCCTAAAGCCTACGCCACTTCTCATGTGTTAGTGGGAGCTTTGGGCAGCAAACACAACCACAGCTGCAGCCAGATGAGAAATTCGTAATATTCTGTAGGTGTTACCTGAAGACTACAATTTTTTGGTAACTGCAAAGGGATCAAATGATGAAACTGCTTGAAGTGATGCAAGAATGAAAACACACTCACTGCACTGCTGAAGGACACAACCGGCTTTGGATATCAGCTAACTGTAGCTGTGGTTTGTTCAAAGGTAACAGATGAACCAGGGTGCTACACACTTCTCTTCAAAAGACAAGCCTGAGAAGTCTCTGACTTTCCTCCAGATTTTATGTATAGGTCTTGCCTACAGAAAGGTATTTCTATACAGAACACGCACTTCCACCATGGTTTCCCCACCTAACTACCTGCATAGGGGCACCAACTTTTAGTGGCTCTACTTACATTTCAGCACTTGTCCACTAGGTGTCTTCCCTACAAGTATTTTTTAATCAGGCACTAGAAAAACGCCTGTTCTGCAATGGCCATTAAACTCAACCACTAACCACGAAGTAGGTACTCCCTCCAAAACCATTACCAGGAAATTCCTCCTGCATAAGAAATTACTCATGCATAGAATAAAATATCCTGTTTATCCTAATGAAAGAATGAAAACAGTCAAGGAGTAAACAGGTCTTTCTGTTGTGTTTTTTGTTGTTGTTTTTAACTACCAGCAAGAGTTCTGCCACGAAAGAGAGCAGGTTTATGAGCTCATCAGAAGAACAGCAGTGTAAGTATTTTCAGTATTCAAACACTCCTGGGGCAGCTTTTCATTCCTATCATACAGGCTACATATGAAAGTGTTCAGGAAAAACTGGATAAACGCATTCTACTGTACCGACTGTATTACTGTACTCCTGTACTGTGTCCCACCCACTGGTGGCTTATACAGTTCAGTACTTTTCACACTGGGCCACCTCAGGCCACGCAGAGAAATTGCAACATCCTGTAATTTAAGCTGGTGTTCTCATCAGTACCAACAGGACACAGCTACTAAGATTAAAAAAGAAAGGGCAGGAACACCCCTTCTTGCCCCTAAGTTTCTACTGGTCTTTTGAGTTTTTAAGCACTTCTCTCCGTGACTTTACACCCCGCTGAACCAAAGGGATTCAAATTACTTGCTTGCTTCTCCTAATTTCTCTTTGTACTTGGTACAGAGCAGCTACTGCAGAGGACAGCTCTGGTGAAAATCCTACCAACAATACTCAATGCACACAGCGAGCAAGTATCCAGCTGGTATGTCTCAGTGAAGCAGGACAATTTTTTAAATGAATGCTTCCCTTGAGAAGTCCATCTACCTAGTCCATCCACTGCACTTCCCATTTTATCCATTCCTATCTGGTAAATTCAGTCTCCTTCCAGAGGTGCTCCTCAAAATTACCACCTAATAGCCCACAAAAAACTGGGACAACTTCTGAGCTATGAATTCTCCTTGCTCAGCCTTTGAGAGCATGTGAAGGAGCTCTCCTTGCAAGAATAAGGTTACAGTTCACAAGTATTTCCTGCAACACACAGAGGGTGCTAAGCAAAACTGGAGAAGCGAGCAGAGAGCACCAGCGACTCCAGAGGGTTATGGACACAACCACTCACTCCGTTTCTGGTGAAGCCAAGAGAGCTGCTCCATGCCCTCAGAGCTGTGGCACCTGGGACAGATGAGTCCTTATAGCTCATTACATGGCACTGCCATTAAGCCCTCTCAATCTGGCACAATACCAGAAAGCTTCACGCTGCTGGAAAAATCTTTCTACCAGTCTATTCCCATACTTCAGGGGTTGCTATTTACACAAACAAAAGCAACAAGCCAATAACAAATTTCTTGTCCCGTGACTTAAGTTCCCTTTTCTAAAAAAATATAAAAATAAAAATCACGTGTCATAGTATTTGACAGTTAGCATTGTCTTAATTTCCCCTGTGCCTGCGGAAAAGTTTCCTCAGTATGCAGGCTCTGTTTTGGGGTCTTTTTTCGGGGGTAGGAGGCTGAGAGGAGGGTTGCCCTAAAAAGCCCATCTGCATGCCTTCTGACTTACCCCGTATGATAGCATTAGGGTGCAGAGACAAAAATGCTGCAGAACCATCACTCATTGGGTCCAACTGTTACTTCTACTGAAATAATGGGGTCCTGACACCTTGAAGGGAGAGAGCAGACTGGAGCAGTGCACTGGTCAGTAATTCAAGTTCTGAAAGTCCAGTTGATAATCTCTGCCCTCAGACAGTAAATTTATGTTGAACAGCCTGGATTTAAATTTGAAAACCCTCAAAGGAATTGATACATATCCAGGTTGGTTACAGATTTGTTGAAAATCACCTGTCTGGAAATCCAATGCCCAAAGTTCAAAATCCGGTAAGGACTAAAACACACCATCATTAAATAGTACAGGCGTGCATTCAGCAATGTGACCAGATCAGTGGTATTAAGGCAATACCAGCAGGCCAAGGCTGAACCCACAGACTTCCTAGCTTAAGTCAGCAGACAGCAAAGGCTACTTTAGCTTTTGTTACAAGCATCTACTGAGTGAAATGTGTGAATGAAGGCCTTCAGCAGCAACTCTTACGATAATACTGGGGGACATAATGTCAAAGAACTGTGATAATACAGTTTCAGTTTCCTACCCATAAAAATATAGCAAAGATTACTTTACAATCCAAATAATAAATGAGCTGCAAAAACACACGTTTACATCACAAGAATTCCCTCCTGCTTTTTGTCTCACTGAAAAAAATAATTCCTAGTTTTGAAATAAAACACCTACCACCTTTGGTGTGTGCTTGCACGTACTATCATAAAAGCAGTGAGGAAAAAGCTCAAAAATAAGGAGATCCTCTCCTTTCCATTGGGAAAGGAAATCTGCACATGAGAAGCAGTCCTCACTGTAATAAGGTCCTGCTGTTGCATCTGTATACCTGCATACATCATCTACAGCAGCAGCCAGGCTTTTTGTGCTTGCCTGCAAACGCATTGTGATTACAGAAACACTTTTACAGGTTCTTCACAGCACTGGATCTTGCCACCCAGAACAACTGGGAACATCACGAGTTAAGAAATATTATGTTTGCACAAATTAAGAAGTAATTGAAACCAAGCAAGGTTTTGGATAAACATCTGAACTTAGAAAGGACTAGAAGCAGGGAGATCAAACTATCGTAAGCCAAAATGTATGCCCTGCCTTAGCTCCTTGTATTGAGCAGTACGTGTTGCAATCCTACATATTTAAGGATTTTTTTTCCCTAGGGATCAAAACTGGATAAACAGACTGGTACCTACAACAGCCCTCTTCATTCCATCAAAGCTTTTATCTGCTGAAAGACTAACTTGGAGTCCTGACGTAACAGTGCAAGTATTTGGAGAATAACTTGCCAAGAAAGTTGCCACCTGTCAAATTACTCATGAAGGAGGAAATGAAAACCTGTTTATACCAGGAAATTCCAAAAACAACAACAAAAAAAAATAATGACGACGTTATCTTAATAAAGCTTACTTTTTCATTGTTGTTAAACGCTCTTCATTTTAATTACTAAGTACTTAAGGGACCTTAAGGAATTAAGCAACCAGTTGTTCACTGCACTGCACGACTATTCTTGTCCTCTTCTTACAAAAGAAGGAAATTAATGCAATGAAAGCTCTCGTAGTTCTAAACTGTTGCTGATTCCCAGCAACTGCTTCTGACTCTTCAGCCCATTTTTGCACTCAGACTAATTCAATGAATCAACCCCAACATTTTCATCTGACACAGCACTGAGGAATGCCCATCCTGCTCCTTTGAAATACACTGACTAGAGTACAGTGGTTAGCAAAACACCAAGGTGGGAAACAAAAAAGCGAAAATGCTCATCCCTCCCCTCACAGTGTTAACATATTCAACATCGTCATCTCAGTGACAAAAAAAACAACACCTTCAACTGACTAAATCTTGCACTGCTGCAAACAGTGAAGTCGAATGCCAGTAGGATTACATTTCTCTACACAAGAATTCAGACAGAACAGAGAAGCTTAAGATAGATGCACAAATATGGGAGGTCAAAAGCCTTTGAAAACACAATCTTGTACTGTAGAAACACTGGCTCTAGATTTCCCATTTTGTGAGTTTTTAAGGAGCTTTTAGGCAGAACTTGACACAAGAGGGATCAGGGAAGCATTACAGTAGATGTGAAGGAGGAAGACTGAAGAACAATAAAGAGAAAAATCCTAATAGCTGTACACGTACACAGAAGAGTACTCATTTACGAGCAGTGAGGCTACCACAATACAGTATCAGCTTCAATGATCTTCTTACTTCGGCTTTTATTTTTTAAACCTTAAGATGTAACAGGCCATATGACTGTATATAAAGTACCACAAACTGCCCAGTCCGAAGCAGAGCAACACCTCAATGAAAGCAGGCTATTTAAGGGGCCCCTAAAAAGGCGTATGCAGTTTTTACAAGCATTCTGAAAGCATACAGCTCAGGAAAACAAAACTGCTGAGGTCCCAGAGCTCGCAGAACAGTAGCTAGCACATGCTACCATTCCCCAATGCAGCACTTGCTCGCTGGAGTTGGCAAAGCACAGAAAAGCTCATTCATTCACTGCAGACAATGACTTGATTGGCTGAAGTGAGAGATTTCCTGCCCAGCTCTGGAGCATGAATGGATATTTCATTCATACTTGTGTTTGACAACCTGATTAGTAAAATATTTTCAGTTGAACTTCTTTTGATTAGCTTGCTCTCTCTGTTTTCATCCTCCCTCTCCCTCCCCAAGAGTATATCACTAAGCTAATGGACCAGGTAAAGTTGCCAAACATGACTTTTGCTTACTTCAGACAAAGAACAACATGGAGCTGTTGCTCTGGTAATGACAACAGGAAAGCATGGCTTAATCCCTAAATCAGCTCCAACTCATTCAACAACTGCAGCCCTCCAGAGCTGTTCACACACAGTATCTTTGTCAAAGTTTTGTCAACAGCCAGGCCTACAATTCAACAATCTGTGACAGAGGGCACCCCACAGGCTATTGGGGTTATCTGCACAGGCTTCAGATAGTAATATATGGCTAAGCAACATCTACAATCTCAACTCAGACATTTGTTTTTCTTCGGATTAGTACCTAGCTTGTTATAACAGCTGTGCATCTTGCAGGGGCTCAGACATCTTCGGCTGGTTTGAAAGTGTGCTTGTGTATGCATACTCACAAAACCCCAACTCCCATACAGCACTGACTAATACATCCGTGAGCTAGCTTGTTGCGGAAATTTTCTAACCAGCCATATCTGCCATGCCTACTAGAAAAGCGTATGTCAAAACTGAAACTTCAGACATGGTTACTCCTTGTAATTTTTGTTCTTCTTTTCCACTACAAACTCAATTTCCAGGAGTACTCTGTTCTGAAAGGAAGGAAGGTCTCTATTCCCATGCTAATTTCTTACTAGTTGTATCAGACACTGTTTTCTTTTGTTTTTGATTATGTTTTCTCTTTTGTTTTTGATTGGCATAAAAAACTTATAGTTTTAGTTTTCCAAATTAAAAAGCAGGCATAAGATCACTAGTATTGAAACAAAGCCCATTTGCTTAGCATCAAAGCTTTGGTATGTGTACCTGTACCAATTCATTTTGCCCTTTGTGCAACTGTCGATTGGCTTGTGTTTTTGACCTGTCAAGGCTCCTGGCTTGTATTTACATGCTCCCTTGTTTCAGTTAACTCTAACTGCATCACATGACATTAACAGAAATTGTCTGTTTGAAGCTGCCATAGAAAAAGTATACACCATTTCCATGAGGGAAGTGAAACCACAAGACTCCAGGAAACAAAACTGCTGAGGTCCTAAAACACAGTAACACATGCAGGAGCACTCTGAATGAAAGTCAGTGTTTGTTCAATAGGGCTGGCAAAGCATAGGAAAAAGGTGCTTTCATACCCCTACAAATAATGAGTCAACTAGCTAAAATGTGTAACTTCTAGAGACAGTCTAGAATACAGCATAGTCCAGATTGCATTTAATATACCAAAAGAAAGCAATAACCACTCTTTATTAGTTTACATTTAGCATTGCACTAGAGAAAAACTTCACATTTCAAGTAGCTATCTCCTCTTAGGAGCTCTTCTGCACAGTGCTGTTCTTCCTTCAGTTTTGAAGAGGCTGCCTCACAAACCGCAATACCTTACATTCAAGATGATCTCTTGGATTACTCATCTGGAAATAGCCAAGCCTCTAAGACCTGTGCTATATGAAAAAAAGCTCTCAAAGTTCTAAAAATCAGTGTTAAGCATCTTCATTAGGAAATACACTTTTGAACTGACATTTGTACCCAATTTAACATTAAGCTCGTAACAGTCATTCGTTACGCAAACCAAACCCAACCCAACTAAAACTTTCTGACAATTATTTTCATTGGGGAACCCATATACATTTTGTATTAGTGATACATACAGTGAAGCACGTTATAGACAAGGCAGAACAATTAAAGGCATCTAGTTAGAGGTCAGTAACAAGTGGAGTACCACAGAGGGTGTCAGTAACAAGAGTAACACCACACAGGTCGGTGGGGTGTCAATACTGGGTCCCATTGAGTTCAACGTCTTCATTAACAATCTCGACAATGCGGGTAGAGCACACCCTCAGTAAATTTGTAGATAGCATGAAACTGAGGGGAGTGGCTGACTCAGAGGGCCACAGTGCCATCCAGAGGGACCTGGATGGGCTGGACACATGGGCTGACAATCTCACGAAGTTCAACAAGAAGTGCAGAATCCTGCATCCAGGGAGGAACAACCACAGGGACCAGTACACCCTGGGGGCCACCCAGCTGTAAAGCAGCCCTGCAGAAGAGAACCTGGTGGCCCTGCTGGCCACCAAGCTGAGTATGAGTCAGCAGTGCACCCTTGCTGCTAAGGCTAACAGTATCCTGAGCTGCATTAGGTAAAGTATCACCAACAGGTCAGGAGAAGTGCTCTTTCCACTCTACTCAGCATTGGTGATGATGCACCTGTAGTACTACTTCCGCTTCTCAACTACTCAGTACAAGAGGGACATGGACATACTAAAAAAATCCAACAACAGATGACAAAGGGCAACAAAGATGAAGAAGAGACTGAAGTACCTGTGAGGAGAAGCTGAGAGGACTGAGACTGTTCAGCCTGGAGACAAGGAGGCTCAGGGGACAGAAGGAAACTCAATGTCTATAAATACATGGAGGGAGGGTACAAAGACGATGGAGCCAGGCTCTTTTCAGTGGTACCTTGTGCCAGAGTCACTAGAGGCAATGGGCACAAGCTGAAGCACAAGAAGTTACCTCTGCAAATCAGGAAGCACTTGACTGTACAGGTCACCAAACAAGGACAGGCTGCCCAGAGAGGCTGGTGATGTTCTAGGTTGTAGAGGTTCCCTCTTTGGAAAGACTAAGAAGCCACCTGGGCATAGCACTGGGCAGCCTGCTCAGTGTGCCCCTGCTTGGGTAGGGGGTTGGACCAATTCAACTGCTCTGACAGCAGTATCTCTTGCCTATGTCATCTTGTTTCTCAGCAGTACTCTGCTTTATTGTAGTCACTTCAAACACAAAGATGGTAAAAACAGTTTGCCCTGCCAGAACCCTGCAACATGATATAATATAGGGAGAAAAATATTTGTAAGGAGGATAGATAGGAAGTTTATAGGGAGTAAAATCCACTCACCTGCCATTTTTTTGGATGTAGGTTGCTAAATAACCATGATCTTCCCAGTTATGAACTGTTTCTGTCATTCCCTGCTCCTGAAAAACGGGCTGTAGAGCTTTAAGAACGGCATTGCAATCAGCTGCAAGATAGAAAAAAAAGTCAATGAAGATTTTCCACATCATTTTTTTTTTTTTTAAAGGAACCATCTTTTCGCTGGCAGCCTGGAGTATTTTTTTGAGTTGTATGGAGAACAGCTTTCAAGTTTACAGTTGATCTCATGCAAGGTGGGGAAAAAAAAAAAAAAATCTGATGTACCTTTCAACCCCTGTGCCTCCCCACCTCCATAACCCATGAAGTTATTTTCCAGTTCATGAAGATTCCAACAAGATTTTTAAATCAGTCTTTGTCTCTGAGCAGAGAGATCTACAATTGGTCTACAACTGATGTAATGAGTATTTTTACTATGTCTGTTATTGGTCACCAACTTTACCACAATCCAAGCCAGGCCTTATTCATGTAATTACTTTTGTTATGAATTAAAAAACACATACACACCCCAAAACCAAAAATAAACAACATTCCCACAAATAAACCCCAACACTGAGAAGATGCTTGGTAATTTCCTTGGCTTAAAGCACTGAAAACTAGACAGGGCAAGTTGCCCTGCCCAGACAGTGGTCATTTTCCCTTCCATCTTTGTCTATTGAAGACTCATTTCCAAGTGAAGAGCAAAGTCAAGAGTTCTCAATACAATACACAGCTGAATCTCATCACAAAGTATTATTAAAAGTAACTGCTAGTACACAGTAACATGGAAGCAAAGATGCTTTTGTCTCCACCTTGACACACAAAGCATAAAATTTCTTTCCTGTGAAAATGGCCCAGAAGACTCTTAATGCATTTTAGTGTGGGAACAGTAGGATCAGTAAGACATGAAATTCCAGAATTTACTGGATATTAAATGCCTGCTAAATTTAAGTGTTTCTGGGATCATTTCTTTGAAAGTTAATTTAGCTTCCACCAGTGACTTAGAAAAGCTACAGAACGAAGGAGAACAAAGTTCATCCTGCCATTTCAACAACACCTACTTCAGCATACACCAGCCTTCAACTTAATAACCAATTGCAGGGATTAGGTTTGTGAGTCAGCAGGAGCCCAGGAAGAAAAGTCCTTTTTCTAACACCAAGGACAAAACAGACTCCCAGATGAAGTCTTCCCAATGCTATGGAAAAGTACTCTTGCCTGGAAGCGCACAAAAATCCAACTGGAAATAACCAAAGTAATCTCCAAAAGCAAGCTGATACTCTGTCCATGCAGATACTTCAGTCAGAACACACTGACTTCAAAAGTGTCAAGTTTAGCATGCACAATTTTAGTCGTAATAAAGATTACGTGGAAGAAAATTTTAAGCTCCATTCAAACAAGCATCCCAAGAACAAGTCATAAGACTTGTCAGTTGATATGGGAATTGACCACGAGTTAATCAACTATTCTGGTAAAGCTGCACCTTCCAGAATCAGAACAAAACTAGTAAGACACTCACACCAGCACGCTATTAAGCTGTAAGATGCGGCAAGTATAATCATTTCTGTTTCACATACATACAAGACTAGGCTATTAGTCATGCAATTTGGTAAGGATCTAGAATCACTCGCAAAAGTCACCTGGCACAGCCACTTGGATGCAGTTTATAACTAAATGCTTCCAGTCATGACACATTATTTCCCCCCACCCATCTATTCAAGAGCTATTCTATGGTAATCATTGTTTTATTCCCTGCTCCCAAATGCATATACCCTGAAAACCAGTAAGCATAGCCTGCAGACGCAATCAGCAATAGCTTCCAAGCTGTTTCTGATTTGTACAACCTTCAAGCAAAAGAATGAAAACATATCAAGTCATGTAAAGTTTCTCATCTAGCATAAGCAGACAACTCCAGTCAACTAAACTCAGTTTGATAACTTGAAGCATATGTTTACCCATTTGTGAAGCCTGCAATTATCCCTCTCTCCCAGAAAGACTGAAGCAGGGCGAAAAAAAGCATTTCTTTTAGTGTTCTCTCTACACAAAGAGAAGAGCAAGCCAGTTCCCCAGAATCTTGGGAAGAACATTTATTAATTGGGGAAAGGCCCTGCTTCTTACTGCTGACATTACCTAACTTCACATTCCAAGATATTTACCTTCCATCTTCTACATCTCACTCATTAACTCTCTACATTGTAATGTTGTGATTTATTGTTCATTAGAATAAAAATGATTTCTGTTCAACAGCTATGAATAATTCAACTGCTGCCACTCTGCAGCACCTTTTCCTCAGTAGGAAGCACTGAGGATGATTTTGACCCTCATGGACAGAACACCCACAAGGTCCACTATCAATATGAACATTTTTCTTCCCTACGCTGCTGTAAAATCCACATTATTTGTGCCAGCAAGTTTTTGTACTTGTGCAACCCAATTTCAAACTTTCAGCTTCCAGCACTCATCAGCCCCCTTATTTTGAGAAAGACAGGAGCAGCTGCCCCAAGGCTAATATATTCACAAAAACTTTTTGGCACTTTAGACATGTGGTCCCCTCTCCTTGCTTGTTATTTGCTTCCTTTCACTACTCCTTTATTTTCTGCGTCATCTTTAGAGAAACCCATGCTCTTCCCTCAGTTCTTATGTCACTACCAAAGTAATGCTGTTGGACAACAATGCTGACAATATGTCATACACTTCCAGACCAGTAAATCAGTGTGAAACCCACTCTGAATTGGTATGCAACTAACTCCCAAACCACTTTATTTCTGCAGCTCCTGGAAGGCATTGAAGAAAAGATGGAAAAGCAATTCCCTGGAAGAACCGAAGTGTTCATATCACGTTTAACCTACCAGCTTTCAACAACATCAGCGACTGCTGTTGGGTGCGCCTTGGCAGAGACCGTAGGATAAGTCACAGGTACTTTTCTGCTCCATGAAGACACCAATCCCTGAACTAGCTGATCGCTCATCACTCTGCAACAGATTTCTTTGCTAAGCAGCCAGGCAAAAGATTGACTGCACTCTTTCTATTATGCGATTAGTTTCAGGAAATTAAAATAACAATGCGTACTTTCATCAGGTCTCCTTTTGGTTATACCACACAAGGTTTGCCTTGGAGGGCTAATTAGTTCTCTCAAGTTGGGAGGCTCCTTTTAAGGCTTCAGTGGTTGCTTGAAGGCACCACGAAGTTTCGGGAATCTCAAGATCTCTCACCCAAATCCACTAGCCACCACCTGACTCCAAGCTCAGATATGCTATGTGAAGTGTTGATAAATGAAAAGGACAGTGGCGATAAAAACAGCAGAATATCTTTGAATCTATACCAAAACATTAATTCAAGTAGGTTGTCAGATGGTTTTAGTTGTTTTGTTTGCTTTCTGAAAGGCTGGGAAAACAAACAAGTTACCAAGTGTGAAATATTAAGTATTTGGTATTTGCCAGAAGCAATGAAAAGGCCCAGAGTTTTAACTCCAGGGAGCAGAAACAAGAACATTGTGCAGAAGACTTGATATACATATTTCTCAAAACAGCTAGTGACCAGTCAGTTCAAGCCATGCAGTCTTGGCAACCCAGTGAACTCCAAGAAGAGAGATGCTTCGGAACAGTTGCAGACATTCCTCTGGAATTTTAGCAGCCAAAAAGCCATTAACTGATAGCCATCTGTCAACACGAGGGCAGCTCAAAGTCCACAGTTCCTGACTGGCCTCATGCATTAACACCAACCAGTTTCATCCAGATACTCCAATGGTGATCTCAGTAATGTTATTGGACCAGACTATCTCTAAAAATATTCTGGTTTAAGACATCCTCATACCAAAGTATTTACAAAATCTTTAAGTTATGGGAACAGATTAGATCTCATTTGAGAACATTCACCCCATTTCCAGCTTCAAATTTTTCTAACCCTGATTTTAAGCCCTTTCCTCTACCAAGAATGTAACACAACCAGAAGAGTAGGATGCATTAAAGCACTTATATATGCCTTGGCACTTCATTTTTCCCTTGGTAGCTACACTTTTAATAGAGAAAGGTGAAGAGAAATCAAATGAAATGAAGTACTTCATTAAGAATTCATTAAGAGTTAGCACACATACAAAATGTGTGAATACGCTGAGAGCAGAAGAGCAGCCTCAATGACTGGCACCTTGTTTCTGTCCAGAGCCATGTAAATTCACTATTTCAAGTCATTGTGCTGGGCAAGTCTGAAGCTTTTTTGAAATCCAAAATTCATGAGAAACTTTAGGCTCCAGTGCCTATATTTCAGAGGTTTTAGTGTGTTGTTGTTTTTTGTTTTTTTTTTTGTTTTTTTTTTTTTTTTTTTTTAAAGATACTAAAAAAAAATGTAAAGAAAAATTACAGTTGGAGTGCCAACCCTTCCCTTATTTCTCATCCTCACCCTACTGGGACTCCTCCACCCTCAGCATGAGAATATACAGCAGTACGTAATAGTTTGCAGAAAAGTAGTTAGCACTTAGTCACCAACCCCTACAAGGCAATTTTTTTTTTTTTTTTTTTAACGTTTTCAAGTTTAATTAAAAGCCATACTCCTTTCATCCTGGTTAAAAGCATCTTCATGCATGGAAACACAAGTGCAGAGCACACTAATGCTTGAAATATGCTACCCAGAGAGATTCACACGCAAACATCACAGGCTTAGCTAAGAGTTCAGAACAACCGTTGCCTAAATTGGTCCTTTTGACTCCAAAAGGCAGAAATAAACCCACCCCTCACATTTAAGTAAAAGGACCCCCTCCAAAGAACCCGCTAAAGACAGTTTTCATGAACCCCCAGGTCAAAGAAGCTAGCTTTTGCTTGACATGTTAACAGATACTTACAAAAAGCAACCTGCTTTAGCAACAAGCATGTCTCACAGTACTAAGTTTTAAGACTGTTCTATACAAGTTAAAAAGCAACCCTGCTCCTTCCCTCCTCCCCACATACATCCCAGAGCTACTAACCACCTTTTCCCCGAAGCATCCAGTTGGTTAGGGACTCAACCCAAAATGTTTTCCCTCTGTTGACTGGCAACAATCTAAAACTACACTGCCACCAAACAGGGAACTCCCATCCTCTCTCATTTCTACCTTCCTTCACACTAATATTGGCGTCATCTCACGCGCCAGACTCAACATATTTAAGAGATGATGCTGCTGTAAGAAGAAAGGACAGGGAAAAGTGAGTAAGTACATTTTACAGAAGATCTGAGTTTTGCACAAGAAGAACAACAAAACAGCACCCCACTGGGGCACAGAGAATGGCAGGGGTTGGAAGGAAGGTACTGCTGATGATCACCTCACCCAGGCCCCTGCTCAAAGTAGGGTCCATTGCAGCAGGTTGCTCAGGGCCACACCAGCCATGTTTGGGCTCTCTCTACAGACTGAGACTCCACTGCCTCCATGGGAAACCTGTTCCAGTGTTCAACTAACCTCATAGTGATTTAAGAAAAAAAAGTCACGTTCAGCAAGAATTCAGTCAGAAGCAACAGTACAGTGATCATGAACATCTGTTTGTTGACTTCTGCAAGCAGTGCAAAGTGCATGTGTATATAGAAACAGAAGCATCATTGCCAGAGATGCAGCCTGTTGACCTTCTCTTATTCAAAGGTCAATAACATCTTTTCCCACCCTCCCTTTTGAAATCTTGTAAGTAGTGGTTTGATTTTCCTTTTTTTTTTTTTAAAAACTCTTTTTCTAACCTCCTTTAAGGTGATACTCCAAGAAGTCTTTAAGATTTCAGCAAAAACAGGTCTACGAGCTCCAGCCACTTCAATAACAGCAAAGTTACAAAAATCACTCCTTCAGTCTTCTATTCAAAGAATCTTGTATTAGGATAACACAAAATTTAATCAACTATACATATAAAACTAAAAGTGATCTTCTGTATTAAATATCCCAGTGTGTTTTTTGTGAATATTAAGTTCCTGAAGGCTTCTGTAGCCTCAGTCTCAGAAATACATTTGGACATCACTAAGGCTTAAGCCTGAAGTCTGTGCTTCACAGGTGCATAAAATCTCAGTTATTGGATGACAATGTTAGTAGGCTGGATTAAAATTAATCCAGTATTAATTGGATGACCTATTACCAAATTGCAGAATAACAGTAACATCATATCTTAAAGTAACACTAGTAAACACATACCTTGCAAAATGGACCTTACAGTCACTATCTTGGCACTTATGTTTAACACTTTCACAATTGTTTATCTTAATCATTTGAAATTCAACACTAAGAATGGTATGTTGGCTCCTCAATCAAGAAGTGAAAAGGCAGAATGCTTTCAGTGGTAGCACTTGAGAGTCAATATTTAATTTCCACCGAGTTCTTAAAAAGGCAAATTTTTTGAGAAGTAGTAAAACTCTGCTAGAAGGACAGATTTTGAAGGACAATAATTTTTTCAGTACATTCAAACACAAAACACCATGACAGTTTAATTAGTGAGAGCAGAACACAAGATTTATTGGACTATGTATCACAGCACTCCCACCCTTTACCTCAAACTCCCATGAAATTTCAAACGCATCGTTTAAATGAGGAAGTAAGGAATGCTAACAAGATTGCACTGTTTATTCCTCATCATGCAAGATCTGTTACAAATGCTTTCCCAGGAACAGTAATCCTTCCATCAAGGAGATTTTTACTATAACAGGACCTCTGCTGCATAGTAAACCTGCACCAGCAGCAGAGCACCATTAAAGTAAAAAAGGATCCTAATATACAATTACTTTTTTCACTCCAAGTGAATATCATATTTCAGGTAGAAACGGCCATTCTATATCTATTTTATGGTTTGGTGTTAGTAATTATGTTGTTTAGTGCTTTTAGAATACATTAGAAGTGTAGAATCTAGATAGAGGATACACCACTACCCTACAGAGGTCTTTTTACATCTTCTCACTAGAGAGAACACCAAAGTAAAGGGGCAGAATGAAAAGACCAAGAAACATTGAAGAGCACACTCACTGCATGAAATATACTTTTCTGCTTTACTCCCTCCCCCTTTTTACCAGGGCAGCAAGCCTTCAGGTGAGCCAAACTGCAAAGTCAAGCATCAAAATAAAGTTAACTTCTCATAGGTACAGGCATCTTTATTACAAAGCAGCCAGAATTGTCTATACAGTGCACGCCATTTTTCTATTAAGACAAACTTAGTAATGATTTGTTGCAGTTTTAGAACTGAATATAAGCATATTTTAATCTCAATTAAATTAACCTAAAGTTTTAGAAGTCCAAATACACTACAGAGTTGCAGTGATCTCAGAGCAGTGATCTCAGAGGGGGAGGAGGGAGTTCCACAGACAAACTGCTTGTGTGGTGTGCAAGAATCCAATCACAGCAATGAAAGAACGCTTTAATTTAAAGATAGTTAATGCTTGTATTGGCTTAGTGTCTAAGTTTGTTCTCTTACTTAAATAAAGCAAGCACCTAGCACACATGAAGTTATTAGCTGCACTACCAAGCCTTTTCAAGCACAGATTTAGTCACTGCAGAAAAGAACAGGAAGAAAACACTTGATATCAATTTAGAGCTTACTCACACTTGAAAACTAATTTTAGGTGTGGACATAAAAGTGCTTATTAATGAATTTTTATAAGCATGTGCCACATATTAACTTCCCCACCACCACTACCCAGTCAGCCCAGAGGCACTTCTCAATTAATATATTTTTGGCTTTTCAGAGAAGATCAGAGCCTTGCTGCAGGCGATTTTGCTTTTTAAGATCACACAGTGGTAGGGTGAGATGAATCCTACTGACCAGCTGAGGATGTAAGTATTTTGGGGATTTTTACAAATGCAGCCACACACTTGAACAGAGATTAGATCTTGCAGACTGACTCAGAGAAGGCTTAAAACAGGTCACTTGAGCAAAGCAGCTCAGCCTTGTTAAAAACATTTACTAGCTGTATTTTGCTGGTCTCCACAATTTTGTCCCCCAAAATCTCTATGCACTTGCTCACCTGATGAATACCAGCTAGAGCTTAGAAGACCACCATGTACACGCAGCCTCTGCATGATGGCATGTTCCTGTGGAGTTCTCTAGGAGAAAGTATCCACTCTCCACAAGTCTCCTTAAAAAGGTATACCAGTGGAAAATAAGCAATCGAACACCACAAACACTGGTCTGCAAGAAAGACCAGTCTTCGCAGTCACCATTGGTAAAATACCAAAGAAAGGAAAAGAAACCTTTCACTCTAACAATGGCTGTCTACAACAGAGCCAGGAAATTCAAGGTTAACACACTTGCATAATGTCCGAAACCAGAACTACTTGAGGGGAAGAATGAAGACAAAGAATCACCACCTTCCAGACCCTACCTTGATTATATTTGCATAAGCATTTGATTATCATCTGACACAACTGAGGAAAGAGTTAGTCAGCAAATCAAGCATTACAAACAAACTTTTCCTGGCTTTCTCACTGCTTGTAGATTCATCAACATCCAAGAGCTCACTTCTGATGGCTCCCACAGAACAATGTAGTGATGAATTTTAAAAAGAGACCACTACAGTGAACATACTGATGTCTTTTTTCCCCTCACTTGATTTTGGCAAGCTCCTAGTCTTCACTGCTGCTAGGAGCATTTGAGGGAACATTTTGAGACAGCTATTAGAGGAACGTCTTTCAGTTCAGCAGGGTGAGTCCTACAGGAACATTCCACTAGGGGAAAAAGTTTAAGACACCAAATTCTGGCAGACTGGACAACTCCAAAGCAAAAGCTATTTGAGCACAGCCTCCCCAGAGAGATAAAAAACGGGAGGATAAAAGCAGCAAAGAACTGCTGGGTCACTCTACCTTCGGCAGGTACACAGTGATCACATGCAGATTTAAAGAATACTAAAAACAGTCTCTTCAATTCACTCAGACATTGACAAGTAACTTTCCTCATTTTTCAGATAAATGTACACTTTAAGAGTGGTTTTGCTGTACCTGGAATCTAATTACATCTAACTGGTAACTTTTTAATTACTAATCTTCTGGAACAACACTGAACAGTTCATCTAAAAGCCTACAGTAGCTCTAGAAAAGAAATCACAAGCAGCATCTGACATTCTGAAAAGTCACACTGCTCTGTTTAGTTTCCCCTACACTATTATTTCACCCTGTAATTGTATTACAGGTTTTTCCACTTTGTATAAATTCACTATTTTTCAATACAGATGAAGCCTTTGCATACCAACAGCCTTGAAATATACAAAATCCATTACATGAAATATTTGTCACACTGCTCTGGTCAACACATAGGAAGCATCTTTCATCTTTTAAATGTTTAGGACTCACAACCTAGCCTCTCCCAAGGCTGGCTGCTTGCTCAAGCTTAGTTTTGCATGGGAAAGCTGCATTTCATTAAACTTCCTGTAATGCTGTATCCCAACAGATCTTCAGTGACAAGCAGTACCTGAAGACAGAAACCAAAAGGCATTTGCAAACATTTTCACACATTACATCTGGCTCACCACCTTTGCACACAGCATATTTACATGCTCAGAAAGCTTCCTGCATCTGACACATGGCTTGAACCTTAACATCAACAAATGTGGTTTCAACACCTCAGCTCTGCTAGCTTCATTTGTCTCTCCCAGTCATGTGTAAACTCAAGTCCATCAACTGGTGTTGAAAGACTGTTCACATTTTAAACAATATTGTCACCTGCTGAGATGACTGAAAGAATGTTTTGTAGTTACTTGAAACATCTTATAAACTGGACTTTTTCAGGGCAATATTACCAATTACTTTTATACAATTAAGGATGTTAAATACTGGAGTACATAAAGCAGTATATTCAAACAGCTGTAAAAAATGAATGTGAGGACTGTTGAATCTTTACACCCCCTAGACCATATATATTCAGGCTTCACCTGATGGCATTTCTTTATGCTTAAAAAAAAATGGGCCAGAAGGCTAAGATGTAGCATTACCAGCAGAGTTAACAGCACCTTCTTACACTGTAATAGATGTTTCAGCCAGGACAGCTTCATATATTTTAATTAATTTGTAAAGCAGTTAGTGCCTTTGCTTTAAAAAAGTGCCTCAAAAATAAAACACACACAACCCACCCTTTTTGTAAATGAAGCTCATCTTCAGTAAGTACAATTACAGAGCAAAACACTAATCAAAGAAAAAAATTTGCAAGTCAAATCCAATATCCATGGTGCCAGTTCAGGTGCCACAAGAAAGCTGTTAGTTAATATAATTCACCTCTTAATGTATCACCCACATCTAAAATATTAGTGGATGTGAACTGCTGCAGCTATTAGCCTTTATTAGTATTATTTAAATGCATTCCTGCTGATGACAGGCTTACACCTCAGGGATTTCTTCTCAACATACACTTTCAGAATTAAGCAATGGACCCCATGGACAGGCAGAAGACCTAAAAAGGAGGCTCAGCCTGGAGGTCATATCCTCTTCTTTCCATCTCCATAAAAAACACTAATTTGAAGAAAACCAGAACACATACACGCATATGTCCACTTTCTCCTTTTCTCAGAAGCCCAAGCGTAGCCTTGCCTGCGCTACAGCCCTGGAACTCCCAGCGTGAGCAAACCCACACAACAGTTTCGCTGGTTTCTTTCATTAACTGCATCGACTCAAGTAACCTCTGCTCTCCCCTCAACAGCTCACTCACCTACACCCTGCCCTCAGTCTTGCTAGCACATCTGTTCATGCAGCTGTACAAGGAACTGTACAATCCCCTGTGCCCCAAGCAATAATCCCAAACAGTAAAACGTAAAACACTTAAAGCTAGTTTTCCAGCAAGTTCTTACCTTTTCAAAGCACCTTCCCAATGCAAGTAACAAAGAACAAGTCTGAATGGAGTCTCCATATATCTTTCCCTCTCATTAGAGGATCTTGAAAAACATTAAAGACCTCTATATTCAACAGCACAGAAAACTAAGCTTCTATGACACCTTCATGCATGGATGAAAACACTTCCATGTATGAGCAGATTTACATTACGCAGTAATCTAAACTCGATTCAGTAAATGTGTAAGACCTCAAGCATTACATACTTTCATAATGAAGCCATTAAACTAAGTAACTCAAGTCCCAAATTCCTTATTTCTGATGAACCAACCAATTAATAAGAATGTCATTAGCCCAGAAGTAAAAGGCATGGCTAAAGCCTTCTCTGCCCCGATTAAGGAAGGTGAATGAACAGTGTCCTTTTTCATAAAGGAGGGTTTTGTTAGAACAGTCTTCATGCATTTCAGGATAAGGAACACTATGCTGTCTGCCTGCTGAAGTTGTCTGTGTATCTGCTCAGGGAGCCACAAATAAACAAGATACTTCTGCCCAACAGATCAAGCCCCGCAGTTTAATGAGCTTGAGGAGACTACCATAAAGTCAGGTTGTGTTAGCCTGCTGACAAAGATTCAGTCCTATTTATACCCAACACTTTTTTTTTTTGACATGAAGATGCATTGTTAGACAAGGTATAATTTAGAAGAAAGACTGTATTGACTGTCTTCATATTAGTAGATTTTGTAGTACATTACTAATAACTACCTGTTTTAACCTTTCAGGGGATTGAGGTACATGCTTTCATTCAAGCAACCCTATCCCCAAGGCAGTGTTTTTCCTCATTCTCCCTACCACCCCTCAACCTGAAGCCAACACAAACAGAAATCCCACTTTCTCCTTTTTAACTTCTACAGCCAAGTTTCCATTACTGGCATCACTCAATACATCTAACAACTACCAACCTCATAGAAGTGATGACACCAAACATTAAAAAAAAAAAGCCTAGTATTCCAATTATTCATTCTCAAGGGACTTGTTGGGTACACACTTTTATTCTGAAGAATGAACTGCACATGGACCACAGTCCCATATGCTGAGCAAACTGAACTGCCTAAAGACAACAGGGCTGCCATTGAAGGTTTTTGGCACATGACAAACAAATAAGCCTGTAGGGATCACCCATCAGAACACACACCAATCTGCAGCATAAGCAGTCACTAGCTAATAGCTGCGCAAGTATTAACATGCAATCAAATCCTACCTGAGATCCAAACCCTACCTGAGATCCTACAGAGCTGCATCCCCTCCAGATCCTTTCACTGATATCCAACTACAGTCTCCCTCATGACCCTCAAAAGATTGAGGATTAAAACAAGTTACATGCAAAAGGATTAATAAGGAGAGATTCCTAGAAAGTGTTAACATCTCAGAAAGACTATCCCATACTTCACAGTCATGTTCAATTCTGATACTAGCCTGATACCAGCAGGCCTTCTTGCTTTCAGGAATAGGAAAATACTGCATAGATATTATATTGGGTGTTAAACAAATACTCAAAACATTATATTCAAATGACTTCAACTATCATACATAACTCTTGTCTATAACCTGGCACAGGCTTATATGGCTTTTGTGTCTGTAACCAGGCACAGAGAAGCTGTGGATGCCCAACCCCTGGAGATGTTCAAGGCCAGGCTGGGTAATCTGATCTAGTGGGTGGCATCCCTGCCCATGCCAGACAGGCTGGAACTGGGTCATCTTTGAGGTCCGTTCCAACCCAAACTGTTCAATGACATGCAGGTTATTACTTGAAGAAAAGACACCATGACCACATATACTTACTGCAAGATGCATTACAATGGAACATGAATGAACTATTGAAAAATACTTGCTCTCAGAGGCTAGTCTTGCTTTTCCATGAGCTAGGAGTCAACAGCTGTATTAGACCCTACCAAAAATAACTTGTCAAGAACTGAGGGCAGGTAGTGTCTCAAGGAATAAAGACTGTGCATCAACCAAGAAGTTAACAGATTATGCATTTTTCTAGAATACAAAGATGCTACAGCTGCAGCTGAGAGGTAGTGGTAATATTATCCTCACAAGATAATAGAGGGTTCAAAACCACACATTTAATTATAGTAAGCCATGTCAGAACATTCAGAAGTTTTACTGAGTTAGAAAAAAAAGTTGATGTTCCATGATTTTGCATTAGAATTTAAGTCCTTTAACACAAGTTCACATTCACCATTCTTTCTCTACAGACAACTCTTTATGGCTTGGCCACAAGCATCAGACAAAAGGAAAATGCCACACAAAAAATACACTACAGCCAACTTCAGAGCTGTCATGGGCTCTGAAAAGTTCTTTGCCTCTCACTGCAAATGTCTTATTGTGCTGAAACACAAGGAGAAAAAGCTTCTTCCTCCTCTGGTCTGCACAGCAACACTTCTGCAGTAGGTTCCTACCACCATTTAGATGCATCCATCCTAACTGGTGAAAGATGCAAGCATTGTCTTCAAAAGAAAATGGAGTAAGAAGTGTTTAAGATCATTATCACAGTCTCTGATTAATGGTATAGTTTTAAATACCATGTAGCAGTTAAAACAACGCTGGTTTGTTTTCAGTACACCTAGTCCTACCCCTTCCCCTGACATCTCTGACTCCTCTGCAGATGCCAGCACTGCAATGCATGAGAGCTCTGTGCACCAAGCAGGCAAAGAGATCACTGCGTTGGGGCTGGGGAGGAACAGGAGGGTCCACAAAAGACCCTCCTTTTAGACTGGCTTAGCTTCTTGGTTCTGTTCATACTGTTGGACGTGGTGCTTAGGGACATGGTTTAGTGGGTGACATTGGTGGTAGGGGGATGGTTGGACCAAGTGATCTTGAAGGTCTTCTCCAACATTAATGATTCTACAGAAAATGGCAGGACTATGTACAGCATGCTTGGTGCCTGCTTACCATGAGTGACTAAGCTGCACTGTAAGACCTCACCATAAAACCACTTAGAAGACTTTCACCTTGAAGCACATTTGCATATTCTAAAGCAAACTGCTTTGAGAACCGCTCCGTTCACATCTTCCCCCCTCTCTGCTCTCAGCCTCACACCACGGAGGGCACAGTGCGCCACAAAGCCCTGGGGGCAGAGAAACCCCTCTCCCCACTCAACCTATCGACAGATTTCCTTTGTAGATGTGGAGAGCTGCCTTCGCTCCTACCTCCCTGCAAAAAAAAAAAAAGAAAACAAAAACAAAAACAACAAACAAAAAACACACAATAAATGGAAGCGTTGCGGGGGTGGGGTGGGGGACACCAGGCAGCAAGTGGCCGGAGGGGGAGAGTCTCACCACGGCGCTGGGCCCCCAGCAGGGCTCCCCCCGGCCTAGGAGGCCTTTTTTTCACCCATTTTGCCTGCCGAGAAACGTGGTGGCTTCCTCCTGGCTCCACCGTGCCCCCTACAGCCGGCCAGCCGAGCGCGACGCTGCCTTTCGTTTCCAACGACTCCCCTCACGCCTCTGCTGCGGGATTAAGCTCCAACCTCCCCCCCCACACCCCCTCCGTGCTTTTCACCCACCCCCTTCCCACAGATGCAGGGCTCCACCGCCACCCTCAGCCCCCCATCTCCGCCCCGAGCGACACCCCCGCGGCCGGGGGGCCCTGCCCGAGGCTGGAGCGGGCCCGGGGGAGGCCGCGGCGCGCAGGCAGCCCGGGGGCGGTGATGGCGGCGGGCGGGCGGGTGGGGGAGAAGCGGGGGCACCGGGGCTGGGAGGGGGGGGGGGGAAGCGAGGTGTGCGGGAAGGTGTCCCCTCAGAGCCCGCACGGGTACCTGTGGCGCCGAGCATGAAGTCCAGGGTGCTGTGCCGCGCTGCTGCTGCTGCCATAGTGAGGTAGAGCCCTGTGCCATGCCTGGAGGAGGAGGCGGCGGCGCGGCGAGCGCGGCGGGGCAGCCTATATGGGCGCGGGGGCTGCGGCGGCGCCGCGGGGGTGGGCGCGCACCGGGCGGGGCTCGGGAGGCCGGGGAGGGGCGGGACGGGACGGGACGAGATGGCGGCGCCGCGGCCGTTAGCGGCAGGCAGGGAGGGAGGGGACGGGACGAGCAGAGAGGAGGGGAGAGGCGAGGAGGCGGTGGCTCTTGGCCGAGATGGCGGCCCCGCGATGGGAGATGGCGGCGGCTCGTCGGGAGACCCGGTGGCTCCCCGAGCCGGAGGCTGCGGCCCCTCAGCGGTGGCCGTGCCCGCCCCTCTCTGAGGCTTCCTGCTGGGGCTAGCCGTTACGGCTGGGGAAAACCAAACCAAAATAAAATAAAATAAAAAATAAAGACCAGTCTCGATTTGCTTTCAGATTAAATTCGCTCCCCAAATCCCTTAGTGGTCTTCCAGCGCTGAGGCCATGGATCAGCTTCCAACAGCGCAGGGGCCACGCAGCTGCTGCAGAGCTGCTCCTTGCCCAAGGCCCGTGCTGAGCAGGCAGGGTGCTGCTGGCTTCACCAGAGAATCCTTAAAACCCTTCATTTCAAGTCTTACTTATTTATTTTTTAATGAAGGATAACTGTAAAATTGCACATTGAAGCCACAAATTATACCAGTCATGTGTAGTTACAAACCCAGAAACGCACTATCTAGATGTAGTTGGTGATAGGATTAGTGTTCAGTGTTATCAGTTATTGCACATTTTACAGCTCGTGGTTCCTTTCTTGTAGAGGTTTTGGCAGGATTGAGATGTAATTTGAACAATGCCGTGGCATCAGTGATTTCATGTGATTCCACACCCTTAACAAAAGAAGTTTATAAGTAATCATTATCACCCAAGCTGCTGTACTACCATCATTATTTCCATAAGTTGCAGTAACATTTTTTCAACATAAGCATATATTGTCCTCATTTAGAACTGTACAACTCCACATGCACCCTGACCAAAGCAAAAACATTCACTGGTGACCTGTATCAAAAGAAGTGTGGATGTCTACAGATCTGCAATAACTACAATTTTGTCAGGTGGTGTTAATTTGACTCGGCCAATCCATAAGAAGTTTTTTTGTTTTGTTTTGTTTTGTTTCTGTCTCCAAATAGCCAAAGTTAGCCAAAAACCTGGCCTTTGCAGGTTCCCATTAAATATCTTTGATCCAATCCTGGATGTTACAGGGGATCATATAATCCCTCATCCCCACATGCAAGTAGATAGGGTGTACTTGCTGCCATTTCACCAAGATTCCTGCTTTTTCTTAGTGCCATGCCTTAAAAATAAATATATAAATAAATAAATCACTCTTCCTTGCTCCCTTCTCTGGTCTTTCTGCTGATTTTTCTTTCAGACATGCAGCTGCCACAAGGCAGCCAGGAAGATTCCTGTATTTTATGATCTCTTATGTCTCTCACCTTTACTTACAGTGGCTGTAGTTGTTTCAGTACCTTGTTACATAAAGAAGCTTACTGAATTTTTTTTTCCTTTCTTAGACTTCAGTGGCCACAAAGAAATAACCAAAGCCTTTTGTTTAGCTGAACTAATTACATTATCTTTCCATTGTGGAATAGTCAGAAGAAGGTAATAGTGATGTTGTCACCTAAGTACCTACAAGTATTTGTTCATACGTGCCAGAAGCCTAGCTCAATTATGGCCTTATATACCATGAGCAGCTTCACCATGTTTCCTTGGGGAAAAAAAATAGAACACCAATTTCCAATTTGTCTCGGAGATATTTTCCTGGCATCAATTTTGCTATTTAAGGCCAAACATTGTGGACTGCTACTAGAAGACAGGTGGAGCATCATCTTTCATCTTTTTAATTAAATTTGCTGTGGGGAAAAAAAAAAAAAAAAAAAAAAAAAAAAAAAAAAGAACTGTCATCTTACCATATTCAATTTTTTTTTTATGGTTGGTAATCACTGGACTTCAACTGAAGAGCTGAAGAAGCTAATGGATTATTTCAGAGAATAGTATAGAGTCTTTCTTAAACTTGTTTTTAAAGGACAGTTATTAGCCACTTGTTTTATATGGTGTTACAGAGCAGCAGCAGCAGAAAGCCCACAGAATTTAAGCCTCCAGGTGATAGATCCCATTACTGAGGAAGGAACTAACAGACTTCTCTTCCGCTCCTTTGGCATGACTTACCTTTGCCTACTACTTAACTAGGTCATGCCTGGGATATTTTGGGGAATCTTCCTATTAGAAAATTACACTGAAGGGGAATTTAAAGAAGAGCAATTAAAATAATTAAGGAGATTGAGGGACTGATTTACGAGACAAGATCAAAAGGGCTAGAATATTAAAACAGGCTTCACCAATACTGTGGAGATTGGATGACATCATAGTGTTAAGATTAGCACAGGCTATATGGAAAGAGTTTATTCAGTGTAAGGTTACATGCACATTTTGAAGCCCGTAGAGACTGCAAAAGCAAGTGCAACATGGAAAAAAAACGGTCATGCACCAGTATTTGCCCAGTTATGGAATGCTTTGTTCTGAATAGCAATGGCAGAGGCCCTACCCTTTGCAGGGAGTTTTGATAGATAAGCTAAGGCACATCGGCTGAAGAGAACAATCTTGCAGTGGAAAAAAGCTGGGACAAAGACCTTAAATTGTATGCAATAATCTGCACTAGAGGTGCATTTTAGCCTGCATCGCCAGGTTCATCACCAGCTGAAACACCCAAGTTTTTAAAGCAGAACGTAATATTATTTTTAATCACAGACTACCAGTTCATCTTCCCTGGCTACATCCACCTGTGTTCATTGGTCTGAAAATATTTCACCTACAACTACCACAACCTCAAGTTCACTTCAGGAATTTAACTATAATTATGAGGTTAAACAACTTCTTCATCATAGACAGCAAAGAAATTGCCTCTAAAAAAAACTTTTTCCTCATGTTGTTTGACATAGTTCACATTTTTTTTTGTTAGTGCTTCTTTTCTCTCCCCAGACCTGATTCTTTATATTCAAAATAACATTAATCAATTCGTGCTAAGCAGAGTAATTCATACAGTACAATTAAATAAGCAGCATAACATGCTAGTGTGTAGCTCCATGCTGAAGTGACTGTTAGAAAGTAGTAACAAAATGGGAAAAGCAGGGACTAGAAACAAAAAGAAACTTAGAGTTTGATGCAGACTTCTAGAAACAGTTTAATTGCTTTCACTATTTTTGTCAATTTTTACCCCAAACTTTACACCAAAAACAAAACAAAATGAAAAAAAAAAAAAAAACACTGCCACAGCTCTAATTATTTAGTATTTGCTTGTAATTGATAGAAGTAACAGTAAATTTGCAAGAGTGAGGGATGGAAAATAAAAACTAGATGGACACTTCCTTTTACAAAAGCACAACGGGGAAAAAAGGGTCTTGTAAGTTTGTGTCTGTTCTTAGAAAATGGCTTGAGGTAAGAATTATGATGAATGATGAAGTTCACCTCTTAGCAAAACGGTGTGTCTTATTATAAAGACAAATCAATGCTTTCAGGAGGTGAACATCTGTTTAATATGGCTAAGAAAACTAGAACTTACAATTCTAATGAATTTTCTTCTTTCATTTGTATTTCTACTCTTGTGTCTGAGCATGTTACTGTTTACTAAAACAAATAAAATTTATCTCCCTCTTCTTGGATGCTCACAATCAAATATGTAGACTTGCTAGGGCATTGCTCTAGACTTAAAAGGAAAGAAAAAAAAAGCAAACTATTTCTTTCAAACTAAATTGAGGTACTGCAGAGCCTACATCTTACTAGAAACCATGAAAAAAAAAAAAAAAAGAAGAAGAAGAATTTCTAATTTGAAAAACAAGTATGAGTTGAACAAGGAAACACATTCAAGTAGATTACAAGATGAGTAAAGATTTATTTTATTTTATTTTATTTTATTTTTTAAGTTATACAAACAAGAACATTGTAGTCAAATTATATCATAGGACATAAGGCACCTCATAGAATAAGAGAACAATTTCAGGAAGTTTTCACAAATTCAGATAAGAGTTAATTGCTTAAATGAATGCTACCATAAATTGTAGCACCTATTATACTCTGCCTTTTGAGAACCCTTTCCTGGAGACCAGCCAGAGTGCTGTATTTGGACCCTTACGGTGGGATTTCCGTTGATCCAGACTCCAGTCTTTAGGGCAGAGACTGCTCACTATGGAGGTGAGACCTCACATTCAGCAGCCCCACAGTCCTGGTCATCCTGCACACCTCTGTCTTCAGGGACACCTGGCCTGAGTTAGCACTGTGACGGTGTGCTCCCCTTGCTTCCCCCCCTCCTTTCAGTCTGCCTGCCTCACCCAAAGACCTTGCTCAGCATCTGAGGGATAATTGCAAAGCCTTTTTCAGTGGCCACAAAGCTAGTTATTGTCTGGCTCAGAACAGACACTGGAGGAACTAACAGGAGAGACTAATGTTTAAACATCTTGCTCAACAGCCAAGGGCTAATTTGAGCAACGCGCCCACCAAGATCGGCTTGTAAACAGTATAACCATAAGTCAGTCATCTTGCCCCATAAATAACAAGCAGCCCAAGAGCCCTTTGAGCTCTCCTGACAAAACAGCAGGCTGCACGCCAGGGTCTCTCTCCTGGGTCAGGATGGCTCTCAAGGTTACTTCCTTGTATTGAGGGGATCCTTATCGCTGCAGTCGGCATGTGTAATAGCATGCTAACACATTGTAATGGCGCTTCTGATCACACTTTATAATCTTAGATAACTAAAAGATTTGTGTAATGTATCTAATCCCATAAACCACTAAGTCTGGGATTGGGACAGAATCCCATCATATCTAGACTCCCTCCTCAGAGTCAGAGGATCAATAGAAACTCCACTCTGATTCTCATTATTCAACGAGAGGGTCTCCTTGGTGATAAGCCTTTAGGTCAGGATTAGGGTAGAATCCAGTCATATCTAGACTCCTCAGAGTTTGGAATGGGAAAAGGAGCTCCATCCTAAACTTCATGACTAATGACACTGTCAACCCTGCCTAGCGTAGTATGCAATGTCTTTTATGTAGTGTCTTTATATCATATTTAATTTCTTTTATTTATTGTCTTTATGAAGTATATAATGCCTTTTAAGTAGTGTGTGATTAAATGTATCAACCAGTTATAATCAGGCTTACCTTACCATCATCAAACCTTTAAGTCATGTAACCTTCGTTAAATCATTATTCTATATCAATAAACTATATTGCTGTCTTCTGAATGAAGTGCATATTATTTCCATCCACAGCAAACCAGTGTAGTCAGCAGGATACAAATACAAAAGTGTGGAGTGAACCCAAGTCCCAACTTCTCAGAAGAACGGGCTCATGACAAAATGCTGAGTACCTGTTCGAAGCTACATATCAGGCAAGGGAGAACAGAGCTAGAAAGGAGCAGAATGTAAAGGGAGGAAGAGAAGGAAGGAAAATAACTGAGTTCTTACTGTCTTTAAGAATTGAACAGTTGCAGAAACAGTTAAAGGAGGAAAAAGAAAAAGAAGAAGAAAGAAAAAAGAAAAGAGAAAAAGAAAAAAAGAAAAAGAAAAAGAAAAAGAAAAAGAAAAAGAAAAAGAAAAAGAAAAAGAAAAAGAAAAAGAAAAAGAAAAAGAAAAAGAAAAAGAAAAAGAAAAAGAAAAAGAAAAAGAAAAAGAAAAAAAGATTTGGAAAAAAAGACATACAGATCAAGAAATTAATAGTATCCCCTAAGGAGTGGGATGGAGACATCTGGGTGTGTCCTGATGATAGCAAGCCAGAAAAAGATGACACTTTGTTCCCCTCAGATCCTCCTGAATATGAATCATGATTGATTCATCTTAGAACAGCTGGAAGGGACCTTAAAGATCGCCTGGTTCCAACCCTGCTGCCATGGGCAGGGATGCCACCCACTAGATCAAGTTGCCCAGGGCGTTGTCCAACCTGGTCTTGAACACCTCCAGGGATGGACATCCACAGCCTTTCTGGGTAACTTCTCCCAGTGCCTCACCACTCCCTGAGTGAAGAATTTCCTCCTAACATCTAATCTAAAACTCCCCTCTTTTAGTTTGAAACCATTCCCCCTTGTCCTATCATTATCTGATTGAGCAAAAAGTTGCTCTCCATGTCCAGGCTGTTGAGTCTCCTCGAACTAGTTGGGGGTGCACTCAGTCCCACTGTCATTGTCATTGATAAAGGTGTTAAACAGTACTAGAAGCTAGTACCCATTGTTAAAACAGAAAGAACTGACGGATCTCAGGGTGGTGCTCTGCAACATATTATGGAAACCACCCCTGGGATCCATTGCAATTGGCAAATCTACAAGAAAAATATAGCAGACAACCAAGCAAAACTGGGTCTAAATACTCATGGCAAGTCTGGCTAAGTGGTGGTGACCAAATAATGCTAAGTGAGGATGAAGCAAATGGCTGCAGGCTCAGGAGTTGTCTTACATTTAGGACTCAACCCAATAGATGTGCCCCATTCTCTCACCAGCCTAGTAGCTTATTAGGCTGGGGGAATAGACACCAGGGAGCAAAGAAAGCCCTCCATAATCCCCATTAAATCTTTTAGTGAGCTCTACAGCCATCACAAAAGCTGCTTGCATACAAGCCACACATGAACGAGGAACCCATAGTTTCCCACTGTCTGCTACTGTAAATTTTACAATACTAAAACCACTGATTAGAGGAGCCCCAGCAATTCTTAAACCCTATATAGTTGCAAAACAGGATAAAACATGAAGTGATGGAATATAATGAAAAAGAAGGTAGTAAGCCTCCCAAGCAGCTCCCTACATGGGAAGTATTAATACATGGCATTGTTAACTACAGCCGTGAAATGGGCTGGGACAATGTGCCAGCTGAAAACTGAAATCAGAAGCCGCAGGGAGGAGATCATAAAGTAAGACCCGTGAAACAAGGAACAGAAAATAAATTAAAGGAAAATAAATGTAAACCCTTGCAAAGAGAATTTAAAAAATGGAGAGATGAATTGTGGAGAAAAGCATTATCCCTAGGCATTCACAGAGCTGCGATTGATGATCAGCTTACTGGCATTATCTTGAGTCTCATTGTAGCACTCCAGAAATGAGGTAACAATGAAAGGAAGGAGCATATGGAAAACAACCCCTCTCTTTACCCCAGGAAGTACTTGCAAGGCCTGAAGTAAGAACAAGTACTGCCCAGAAGGTATCAGGCCTGCCTATAAATATATTATATATATATAAAATTACATCTATATATACATATACATAAAATTACATAAGTATAAAATTCCAATTGGTCCTTAAGAACCAATTGACAAAGACTTTTTAATGAATAAGGAAGCACAAATGTTAATGTTAACACAACCAAGATGCCAAGAAGCTGAGCATGCAATTCACAGGACAAACAGTTAAGATTCTCTATGTAATCTCTATATCAATAAACCTTATTGCTGCTTCTCTCTTCCGAGTGAAATGCATATTATTTCTGTCTGCAACAAGTACACTTAGTAACTGCGGTTCAAGCTTGACATACTAACAAATTATTTTGATAACACTGAGAAGCAGCCATGGAGCTTCCTCACCTTTGCCTCCTCACCAGCATCCTCCTTGTCAGTAGATTCTACCTTAGCCCAAGGTCCAGCCTCTCACCCACACATAATATGTATTTTTTTTTCCTAACTCCCCAAATGCCACAGGCCTGACACAGCTTCTTTCCATGTTTCTCTTGACTATACAATAAAATTCACCAGAATCCCAGCTAATATTTCTTCCCTCCCCAAACCAAACACAAGGAAGGGCTGGATGAACACTGCTTTTCCAGCAGTCTTGCCCCCAAACCATCACATGTCACAGCAAAATGGGATCAAGCTTTTCCTTAAGATGTGTCATCTCTCAGAACTGCCACATCCTATAACCAGTCCCTTTTGTAGTTTGAAAATAGACCCTGAGAAACCTTTTTATAACTTCTATCAGATGACATCCCCCACTCTGTCTGCATCCCCTGTCATCAGCTGATCCATAGTCAGCTCATCAAGTGATCCCAACTCCACATCAGATGATCGCTATCTCGGACAGCAATAAAAGGGCTTTCTTGACTTGTCCACCTTCTTCATCCTGTCTGTCACATATTCCAGATATAGTTCTTCTGACATCAGGAGGGCTTGCTAATGCTAGTCTTCCTCTATGACCTAAGTTACATTTGATAGCTGCATCAGTTAAAGTATCTTAACCTCTCCAAGCTGGTGACTTGTAGACCCAGCTATCTGTGGTTCACAGGCAAAAAGCACAGAAGAAAAATGGATTCTGATGCCTGGTTTCCTTGCATGTAAAGCTCATGGCAAGCTCAGGGGAGGGCAGCAAAGCAGTGCTAAGGGTGGCTCTGTGTGCTACAGCTGCAACCTTAGGATAGTCCTCTACTGGTTTCCATCAGTGATAAAGTAATTTTTCTATTACTGAAAGCTAGTTCCTTCAGTTCTGTTCTGGCTTGCATTTCCTAATAATTACAGTCACAAAACCAGTAATGCTGTTTTCCTAATCCAGCCAAGTCACATCTTGTCTACCATTTTATCATTTCCTATTTTGTGCAGGTAACTTTAGTGAGAGGTTAGCTCCTGGTTTGCAAAATAACACACTGAACAGGTAAATCCCCTACGGTTTTTGTCACAGCACTCTGTGGTGAAGGACATTCCCATTTCTTTTGATCTAGATGAGCAGCTACAGCTGAAATGATGTAAAAATGAAATCAGACTAATGAAATCTTAAAATAATAATAGGGAGAGAAAGTTTCTTGACAGCTTTTATACCTTTAAAAACTAAATTACAGGAAAGTATGCATAACTTGATAATTTGTAACCCGAGCCTTGTATAATATGAGGGAAATATTATTTTCTTCAGATCAAAATGTTTATAAGGAAGGGAGTCCTGCACAAAGAATGGGTGACAGATTGATTAAAATAGGAATTATTTGTTCATCCACAGCCAGCACAGGAGGCAGTAAAATAGATGACCAAAAGAGAGAGAGATTTTAAGAAAAGGGCAGTGGAAAATGTATTTTACCTGCAACAGAGACCAGTAACACTTACTTTATATACATGTTGTACAATACTGTTTCTCAGAAAGTTGTTCCTTCTAGTTATGCTTTCTAATTCCTTTTTGAGTGGTGATGCCTCAATGAGATTTTGCAGATGACTCCAGCTGAGTGGTGCAGTTGATACAGCATAAGGAAGAGATGCCATCCAAAGGGACCTGGACAGGCTGGAGAAGTGGGCCTACGTGAACCTAATGAGGTTCAACAAGGCCAAGTGCAAGGTGCTGCACCTGGGTCAGGGCAATCCCAGACATGAGGACAGACTGGGGGAAGAACTCACTGAGAGCAGCTCTGCAAAGAAGGACTTAGGGGTTCTGGTAGACAAAAAGCTTGACATGAACCAGCAGTGAGCACTTGCAGCCCAGAAGGCCAACTGCAGCAACAGAGGAGTGACCAGCAGGTTGAGGGAGGTGATTGTCCTCCTCTGCTCTGTCCTCATGAGGCCTCACCTGGAGTCTTGCATCGAGGCCTGGGTTCCCAGCACAAGAAGGATGTGGGGCTGTTAGAGGGGGTCCAGAGGAGGGTCACAAAGATGATCAGAGGGCTGGAGAACCTCTCCTATGACGAAAGGCTGAGAGAGCTGAGAATGTTCAACCTAAAGAAGAGGAGGCTTCATTGAAGCTTTTCAGTACTTAAAGAGGGCTTATAAAAAACCTGGAGAACAACTTTTTCTTGGTCAGATAATGATAGGACAAGGGGGAATGGTTTTAAACTAAAAGAGGGGAGGTTTAGATAACATTTTAGGAGGAAATTCTTCACTGTGAGGGTGGTGAGACACTGGAACAGGTTGCCCAGAGAAGCTGTGGGTGCCTCATCCCTGGAAGTGTTCAAGGCCAGATTGGACAAGGCCCTGAAGAACCTGATGACATGGGTGGTGTCCCTGCCTATGGCAGTGGGGTTGACACCAGGTGATCTTTAAGGTCCCCTCCAACCCAAACCATTCTGTGATTCTATGAAGTGCAGTCTGTAAGAAATGCTGGTAAATGATAATGTGCATTTTTTTTTATCGTGTCTGTGTTATGCACTGGATTTGGGGCTCTAGGTGTGAACAGCTGTTGCCACCAAAGACAGACTTACTGCTGATTTCAAGAGAGACAGAATTTCAGTCTTTGCCTGGTGCCCTGCAGGCAGGATTAAAGTTATACTCTTTTACGTGGCCATCTGACTTTCTAGGCAGAAGTGTACATAACTGCATTCAAAATATAAGACCAGGGAGAATGAACAAAGAGCTCAAGTACACATTGACAAATCATACTAGCTACAATTACAGCACATGCACACTGTCATAGCTCTATGAGGGGTATTAGTGTGTGTTCACTAGATCAGGTTTTTGATTATTAGCAGAAGTATTACCATCTTGCCTGTCACACTTTTGATTGCAAGTGCAATATAAGTTCTAAGTGACAATATGGTCTCTTCCTCAAAGTGATCTCGAGACTAAAGGTACCTGCCTAAAAGACTAAAGGAGTAGTGCAGGAAGGCTGTTCCACATTAGAGTCTCCTGTGAGCTCTGTGAGTGAAGATCATCATTATAAAGATTTTCAGGTGTCTACAGAGCAGAAGTCTATATTGGATCTGGTTGTCTTGACTGCCTTCACAGTCAGCAGAGCCATTTTTAAGATCAGATTCATCTCATCCTGCATCAGATATCTAAAACAGACCAAATTGTGGTATTCTTCTCTCTATTCACAGTTCAGGTGAATGCCAGTCCAGACACTGCTCTTCACAGGCTAAATTTATTTCCTTCTATTCCAAGATATTATTAACATGAAATAAGTATTGCCATGTGAGAGGCTAGAGCAATGATGATTTAAAAGTTTTCTCCTTAGCAGAAACTTTTTGCACAAACTTCTCCATTCACTTTCTATTGTAAATGAGAAACAGCATGTGCTTAGGAAAGAGAGATGACTTTTCCAAGGGAAAAACAATACAGTAAGATAATACCAATCAACTCAGAAGGCCATGATCTCAGTCTCTTGGCTGCCAGACCATTTTTGAGTTTATTAAAGGCATCACAGAAAGAAGTTGGAAGGACTATGGTTATTCACAGGCAGGTCCTCTAAGATGTTGCCAGGTAGCATCTAATTATAAATCTGTGTTTTTAAATACGAGGTAATTAAATCAAAAGATAGAGTCAGCAATATAATTGAAAGTGAATGATCTATATCTCACCTAAATAGTTTCACAATTAGAGCTACAATGAATTGACCAAATTTGGAGAAACACAGAGAAATGTAGTTAATCTTCCAAAATGTACATTAAAAGATACTAAACTTATTAATAAAGTAAAAGATGAAAGTAGAAGGTGTTTTGTTGACTGATATCAAAATTCACCAGAACCCAATAAAGTAATAGTTTGCACTAATTAAGCAAAATGGCTTTTGGAATTAACATAAAAACATTCTGCCTAAAACAGCCATTGTCTTCAACATCAGAAAACTTATGTGTTCTTGCAACCTAGAAGTTTGTCAAATAACATGTCATTGATTGTGGTGTTTGGTCCCTGCTGGTGCATTTAATAAAATGTCTCAGTTGAAACTTTAAGAGAATGATCCTGTCTTCTAATTAGAGAGGAGAGTCAGATCAATGCTTAATTCTTAAACTGCTACTGATTATTCCACCTTGGATAATTTAGAGTCTTTCTGACACGTGGTGTTAACTACTTGCTTCCTCTACTAGTTTGTAAACCCATGAGGACACCAGCTGTTTCAATAGTGACTATAAAAAAAATACTAATTCAACAGCTAACTGTAAATTTCACTTGTGAAGAATATATTTGATAGTCCACCTGAATTTTCTATACTTGCCCTATATTATCTGAACAATTTCTCAGACATTCTATATGATATTCTCCTGTCAGTTAACCACTATGTTAAAAAATCTTTTTTTTTTTTTTTCCATTTTTTTTTCACCATTCTGACATTTAATTTTTAACTGAAAGAACTTCTGCAGAACACAGAATGGCATGTGTAGCTATTTTTAATGACTGAGTAGTTTTTCAAAGGAGAACAAGAAGTTTGCTTAGAGGTTTTGACTGCAGCATTAATATAACGAATACAGTGCTGTCAATGTTAACCTAAAATACGAGAAAATCAGAAAATTAACCCGATAGGAATGCTTACCATATGCAAAGTTCAAACACAACATATTTTGGGTTTGCATTGGTTTTTTTGTTTTGTTTTGTTTTTGCTTCAGCTTCAAAATTCTGGAAGGCTTTCTTCAAAGAGTTGAGAAACAAGCGACATTGTCAAATACTTAAAGGTATTTCCAATAGAAACTGTAGCCACACTATGCTGATAATGCCCGAGTAGAATTTTCAAAGGCAGGAATTCTAGGCTGAAAACAATGAGAGAAATGCAGACTTCAACATAGAGAAAGAACAAAATAATTTCTTATACAAAAATCAAACCATTGTTGATTTCCTCTGTCCGGACATAGTTAAAAGATAAAAACTTGTTTGATGAATTGTATGCCAAAGTACAGGCAATGAAGATGTCAGTTGCTTTAATAAACAAAGGTGTAGGATTGCTCAGCTATGTAAAGGAAGGGTAATTCTACAGTTTTGTAATTTAATAACTTCAAATATCTCACATGATAGCATGCAATTGTATTTTCTTTTTTAAGGTTATTAATTTAGACTCTTCCTTTGTGTGTGTATGAATCCTGAAAAGAGCACGTAGCTATTTTATTTCCTGTAAGCCCTCAAGTCCAGCTTTACCAGCATGACATGCAAAATTACAAATGTACAGGAACGGATAATCTTATAATTTCTGGTGTGGAAACATCTCGATTTTTCAGTTGTACTTGACAAAGAGGTTGCTTTTATTTTTAAAGCAAATGGCAGGCATCAGAAATAAATTAGGTTGGTCTGGCTCCTGTGTTTTGTTGGAATTGTTACTGTGCCGGGTTTCAGTTGTAAGACAGAAAGAATGTTATTGGTTCACACCTGCAGGGAATTAGAAATCGTGGTTAGTTTTGCCTTCTGATCTAGGCAGTGATACAGTGGCATTGAGTTTGTACTCTGATGAATTCAAGAAACAAGCTGCTCTGTTCTGAATGCTCACTTTTTCCTTACTTCTTTTTCTGCTTTGCCTTGTTTTAAAGGTCTACATCTGTCACAGTCTACAATACTGGCTCTCGTTATGCCTAAAGAGCTCAGGTTGGTGTCTCGCCAAATCCACACAATGCCAGAAGACATTGATTTGAAAAGACATTAGAGGCAGCTGAACTGAAACTTCTGGATTATATTTCCCTCTTGATTCCTATTTTAAAGTATACACTATTGTACTTCTCTTCATCACATACTCACACTAATATAGCCCCATGCAACAATAAACAGGAGCAAACTGCCAGCCTTTAACTTCTACTGTTTGCTTAGGAAGTGTGTGGGAGCTAATCTGAAGGAGTATTAATTCATTTTCTGACCAAATGTATGATGAATGACAGATTTTGCAATGAAAGTGGTTCAGGAAAAGGCAAGACGTATTCTCTCTGTAATAGCCATGTTTGACTATGTCAAACAAAGCCACATAACTTAACTCTAGCCTATATATTAAACAGATTTTTTGGAACAAAACTATGCAGTTGCCCGACTCCATTCTTTTAGAAACCTTTTCCACAGATTTCATTGCACTCTGACATCACTGTGCTATGCCACTGCAAGCTGATGACAAGAGGAGCCCAGGGCTTTCCTGGAAGATGAGACCAATTGTCCTCTGCGTTATGGGCAGCCAATGCAGCCAGGCCTTCCCCAGCTCCAGCCCTGTAGGAGGGCAGGAGCAGCTTGCCACTCTGCTTTCCCATGTGCTGCCTTGCGTTGACACAATTCAGCAGGATTAAAGGACCTGGCCCTAAAAGACAAAAGAAAAAAAAAAAAAAAAAAAAAAAAGCTTATCCTGTTATAAAGTCTGTTATAAAGTGAGCATGAACGATGGCATCAGTGCCTCATGCCTGTCTGATCTGCAGAAAAGCTATCCATGGCAGCACTTTCTGATGGTGTTGAAACACGTGTCATAGGGGAAAGCAGGGAGGATCCGCAGCAGAGTTGCAGGGGAAGCCAAGGCTGTCAGAAGAAATACTAGCAGGCACCTTACTCTAAGTATTCAGCTCCTCCAAAAATGCAGTCTGGTCAACCTTCCTACTCCTGGATCTTTCCTGCCAGTTGCGAGACCGCGTCATTATGATTTTGCAGGGTGAACCTAAGGCAGTGTCTTTCTTAAATTTCTTGACAAGTCTATTATTACTAAGCATATAGGACTGTTTAAACTACTGACCACTTGGCAACAAAGTGGCTTTGTTTTGAATGAGTTTTATTGTTCTTTCATGGACAGTGCAAAGCTAAAATTACATTTTTTTAAAGTTTGCATGTGCTTTGTTCAAAACAGAAAAGATACTTTTTGATGGGGAAGAGCCCCTGCTTTTGTGCTTGTAGACAACATTTCTAGTCAAATTTATGTTGTTAGTAGCATTAGCTTGAGGCATACTTCTGGTAGTAAGCCTCATTTCTACCTTCATAATAATTCATGAAGCCTAACTCTTAGGGACTGGTTTCTGGAAACAAATGTCAGTGAATGTGTTATTTACAGACTAGTCCTGTTCATACAAAACACATCGTGCATGGCATATTTCATTGCCTGGATTATATGCAGGCTGTTTGAATGGTGACCCCAAGTAACACATTTACAGTATATCCTTCTGTAGATTGCAGCTGTTCAGAGTTCTATTTATAAGTTGTTTAGAAGTTAGATGTCTTGTAAATGTTGCTGTCCATGAAAGCAAGAGTTCCCACTTCAAAAGTAATACAGACATGTACACATTTATTCACAATCCAGACTCTGGACTGTTTTTATCAATCCTAGAAACCCACTAAATCAATGACATTTTCTCTCTTCATCTAGCTTGCAGTCAAGCCCACAATCACATTTCCTGAGTGCCTTGAATGTTTAATCAGTAAACACTTCAGGGAAATATTCAACCGCAAACAAAAATCTATCATTATGGGCATGTCATAAACACACAGGGAAATTCCTACTTAATTTTCTAAAATTACTTGCTTACACAACTAAATATGTGGGATTAAACTGACTTTAAGAAAACATAAACTGAGAAGCAATAAGATGCATACATATTGTTTTGGCCCTGTGCTTCTTCTGTAGGATTTGCAAAGATGTTATCATGCAGCATTTTGGTCATGGCAGGATTGAACTGGAAATTGCTTGAGAAGAGGTGTTGGTTTGGTAAAAGGTTGCTATAAAACCTAAGGTCATGTTTCAAGCTGCTTGAAATAACATCTGTTAAAAACAAGTCACACACCTGTGGTGTAAATACAAAAGTGCTAGCTAACAAGAGGGAGGTGAAAAGACAAAATAAGATGAGGTACCTCTGCATGAAGGAAAAGCAATGGAAATCTGTATGACCTTTCTTTAATCCTTATACACCTTCTGCAGTTCCAAGCCCCAGTCATCTCTCCCATTTCTCCTTTGAATATCGTGTCTTTTCAGGTCCATTCTCCTTTCTTCTGCACAATCACCATTTCACATGTTTACTGACTGGAGACCTCCTTCTTTAATGCTCTCCCATTTATTTTCTCTCCACCATCTTGGCTTTTCATGTGCCATATGCTCCTCCAGCCCTGCTTCTGTCTGTAGCTCTTTGATACCTAATTCACCTTATTATCTTTTGTTCATCTGAGCATCTTGAATTGTTATTTAGAAATCAGTGGAGCTATCTTGATTTTCCTATACAAACTTCAGTCACTTGCCAAGCTGGTTTGTGTGATGCACTGTTTGTTCTCAGATCTTTTTCCTTTCTTCTCCTTTTCCCAAGCCACACTTCATTTTTTTTTTAATTTTAATTTAATTTTTTTTTTTTTTTGATACCAACCATTTGCATCCCTCCTGCTGCTAGTCCTTTTTCATCCCAGCAATTTGATTTCCCTGCTGTTTGCAACCTCTTTTTCCAGCTTTGCCTGCACTCTTGCTGACTTATTGACTGAATCAGTTTTCAAAATGTGTAACTGCTGTTTGGGTTTGGACTATGTGACAGAGAACATGTTTAAGAGGTAGCATCTCTTTTCCAGAAGCCTCTCTTTCCAGTGCACACCACTCTCAAACCATCCTTGCTCCATTACCTGGAGGGCCCACTCTCCAAACTGAGTTACACCCTCACATTGGAAGAAAGCCTTTCTCCCTGGAGAATTTACAGTCCAAATACGGCAATAAAAGGATCAGCAAAACATTATTGCTCCTGTATTACAGTTCTCTGAGCTGAGAGTTTAATTCAGACCTTGTAAAACGTGGTGTCAGTTGTTAATGGTAGAACTACTCTATTGTATGGACTCTCATCTCAGTGGTTCTCCTAGAAGCCAAACCAAGTCTGGGTGGATAAGGAGATTTTCTCAACATCTACCATAGCTATTCTGCATCAAAATTAAGGTGCTGCTGTTTTTGGTGATGGTTGCATTGCAGTCTTTACTGTGAAGTGTAATCAACCCGGAGAAACTGGTTCAAGAGCGTTAAAACAGGCTGCTGTTATTTCAGCTGTCCAGGAAGCTGATGGTAACAATATGGTCAGTGCCCTTATTGGCAACCTTTCTCAGGTTTTCCATCCTTTTTCATTTTCCTTTCAGGGAGTAGTAAATCCCAGACATTCACAGATATAAACAGAAAAGTGAATATGTAGCAAGGAAAGTTTCTGGTGTGCAAGTTGGCTCTTTTTAAAGGCCCTGATTTTCTGCTGTGTTGTGTTGGAAAAGTAAATCCTTTAGAATGAAAACCTTAAAAACTTCTCCGGATTCAACGGTCACTTCCCAGAATCTTGACCAAATCTTTATATGATGCATCTAATGCTTATTCACTGCAAAATCTCCTTCTTCCTAAAGCAAATAACCTTTCAAGACAAATCCAGTTTTTACTCTAGCATCCCAAATATTCTCTAGGGAGGTAAAGCATTAAGGAATGTATAGTATTAAAATATATATACTGGTATATATAAGCTGCTGATAAACCCCAATCGGAAGTGCAGCTGTTCAAATAGATGCCACATCTGGCAAACTAAGCATATTTAGTCAGGGAGTCATAATTCTGTAAACACTCTGTCAAAATAATATCCTCACAGTCATATCTTTTAAAGAGATATAAAGAACAGAAAGGTCGACAAGTAAAACTCCTAAAAATCAAAACACACAGATGCCTTCCCTCTCCTTTCCTTCCTCCCTGACTTCAGGGGTTGCTGATAAATTCTCACTTTTTTATTAAAAAAAAAAGTGTTTTTACTGACTAAACAAAGCCAGTCAGATACTAATAACTCTGTGAAGTGGTTCAGGATTTGTTAGTGAGATGATGAAGTCAAGATGGGGAGGTGGAGGCGTTGCTGGAAAAGGCAGGAGGTAGAAAAAATACAGGTTGTGAATTCAGTGTCAAACTTGTAATGAATGTGGAAGTGGTAATCCGTGTTGGCAGGGAAGATGTATTTCTGAGTGGCTTTCCCTTTCACAGTCATGATCTTTGCAGAAAGATGGCTAAAAGGCTTGTGCGCTGTTCTGTAGACAATAACCCAACTATTCACAACTACAACAGAGTTGTAGAATGTGGAGAGTGGCCATTTGATGCCACACTTTTAACAAAGAGTCCTTGTCTTTAGGCATACATTTCATTTATTTCTAAATCTATCCTAGCTATGTTGATTTCTAAACCACTACCTTCATCACCAATATTTTTAAGCATTATTGTCTACTTTTCTGGGTCATTTTGTTGCATTTTTTACATTAAGAATAAAAGAGACTGATAATGCCAGATACCTAGCAATTTTAAGTTGCTCATCATCGTGTTTCAGTGGTCTTAATGACATATATAAAATTTAATATTCTTTTGCTAGACAGAAGTATTTCAAATCAGGAATGATTCAGATACTTACCATTTTTAGAACATGTTCTAAAATGTTCTGTAGAGGAATGTGGTGTGCATGAATGAAAACCTTTTGAGTAAAGCAATCAGGCACAAACCAGTGATTATTTGTGTGAACATCTATTCATTCACACGCCACAGACCACAGAAGAAATAAGACAGGCTAATACTCATTGGTTCCAAGTTGTTTGTATAGTTTTAGTGGGTAGTATTTTATCCCATTATACTACATACTACTGGTCTGGGTGCTGTGAGCAGTCACATTTGTTAATGTATTCTTTTTTCAGCATCACAGCAGAGCAGGCTGCACCTGGGCTGTGTACTCAGGGTGCATCTATAGTATGTTGGGTGAGAAGCATTCCCACATGATTGCTCCTCAGATGGCTTATCTATGGTGGCATCTCTTTCTCTATTGGCTGCAGAGGGAGGAGAAGATGACTATCCAAATGCCTAAAGCAAGTGACTCAAGCCAGGTGCGGGTGAATCCCTGAATTCTTCTCTTGTTGCAGCACCCTGTTCAGAAGACCAGTAGCCCTGAAAACTTGCTAGAGTCCAAAGCAGAGAAAACTGCTTTGATTGCTTCATCCTCATGCTTCAAGACTAAATAACTTTTACAAATGTGCTTAGAAGTACAAACCAATGTTTTATAGCATGCAAAGTAAGGGGTTTTGCCAAACTGTTTAACTAAAGCAAGGAAAAACCTCTGCTTCAGTCTGCAGATAGAGGAAGCAGGAAAGAAAAGTGTTTTCCTGCCTTTATAGGTCCCATTTTGTCACTGTTCTTTAGTCTGTTAGTCACCTTATTCCACCATTACTTTACATTGCACTTCATGTAGGGACTGAATGTTTCCCACTGACTTCAGTGTAACCAGATCATCCCTGAGCATGGATGGAAGAAAGGAGCCCTTTTTATTTTCAAATTGATAACAGTCCTACTACTCATGCATAATTTGGTTAAACTTTCATGTGAGCATCATAGTCAGGGCTTACTTCACAGGTTCGGTTTGATTTGGACCTACAATCCTCTGATAGCAGGTATAATTGGCTTACTGCACTGTCGGATTTCACAGCAAAGCATTCCAAAGCCTGGGATGCACCAGCAGAAATTTCTAATTTCAGATGCCTGACCGGTTAATTATTTAGGCTGTTCTTAAGACAGATGGTTTTCCTTATGGCTGGAGAACAGCAAGTTTTTATCAGCACTGAACTTGCCACAATTTCTTCTCACTGATACATCAAGGTCAAACATTTAGAGTAGCTGAAGCCCATCTCAAAGCTCCTTTGTTCATATATTCCATATCCAAAGCAAAACCTTCTCTAAGCTGTGAACAAAGTTTAATTTATGGTATTTTAAAGGTAGAAAAAGTATCTCAGCGGACATTGGAAAAAAGCAAAATGGCTAATCAAATATTAAAGAGCTTTTATTCTTTAAAATAATAGCAATCCTTTTATTTTAAATCACAATATCTTTTCAACATTCCAACAAGCTCATTCTTATGTGGCCCATACGTATCTTTAGAGGAAGCTTCCCCACACACGCTGCTGTGTGATATTAGAAGTAAAGGCCCTGGATACCAAAGTCTGTATGCTCCAAACCAAATACAGCGAAGATTAAAAAGCAAGCAACAACCAAAAACCACACTGAATTTAAAACATTCCAGAAAACATCCTGGCTCTGTCCTTGAGCCAAGACCTCAAATTCACCTATGGTTTTATACAAACAGTCTGGACAGTAGGTCATCGGATAGTCATTGGATTGTATCCAGAGTGTTTTCCTAGGAACATATCCTGTTCCGACCTGTGCAGACAGCATTTAAAAACGTGGATGTAACCACTGCTGCATTTTGTGGGATGCTCAATTTAAAGCTTCCCCACTGAAGCCAACCGCTTGATTGAGCCTCTGAGGTGAGAGGAGTGGTGTGCTTCTCAGCATGGCTGGGGCTGGCAGGGAGCTCTGGAGGCCACCTGCTCCAAACCCTGCCCAAGCAAGGACACCCAGAGCAGACTGCCCAGGGCAGCCATCTCCAAGGATGGGGACTCCACCACCTCTCCCTCACCAGTGCAGTCAAGAAGTGCCTCCTGCTTCACCCTCAACCCCTAGCCTCAGCACGAGGGTTCCACCTCAGGGCAAGCAAGGTCCTCACTGTAGGGCCTAGTGAGCTCCACTGGTCTACCTCTCTCTTTTCTACCTCCCTCTGTTCCAGGTCATAGAAACATAGAACCATGGAATCATCAAGGTTAGAACAGACCTTCCAGGTCACACAGGGTTTGTGCAGCACAGCAGACTGCCCAGCTGGAGGCTTTCAAGCCCTAGGTCCATACATAGCTGCTGAACCACTTCTCTTCACTGCAAGTTCTTATTTGTCGATATGACGAAGCCATTTCAGTTTTCTTCCCTGCGGCTACAGCCTATGTATTTCACAGCTTTCTAGGGCCACCAACAATCATTATTTTTATCTAAGCTGATGATAAGTTCAGGTCAGCAAAAGTTAACTGAATGCTTATCAAATTAGCATCTGTTTGTATATGGAAATCTATGGCAGAAGAGATTTGTTTTGCATTTCAAAGCACCCTTTTGATCTAGAAGTAGGCCTTCATTTAAGGGACAAATTTTCATTATTTGCTTATTAGTTTGCAATTAATAATAAAAATCATTTTTAAAACCCTTATGATCACTCGTTTCCTGGATTCTTTTCTTGCTATTTTACCTCATTATATAACAAATTTGGTTTCACGATTTTCCCTTCTTAATCAGCTATATTCACTTTCTAGCTTTTTTCCCCTGTACCTATGATGAATAAAGCTCACCAAACCTGGACTCCCAATCTGGCTGCAGCATTAATGTCTTCAACTACACTGCACAGCTGTAAAAGCTCATGCAAATAACTTGCATTGAACTAGCATTTGACTTAGGATGGAGTACAGGAGAGGAACTGAAAGAATCACATATATGCAGAGTAATTTATCACATTTACTATTGCACATGCTAAAAGTAACCTCCTTCTAAGTAACCCTGTAAGTGAAAGCTGAGATGTTTTCTTCAGAACTGCTTTTGGTATTTTCATGTCAAGATACAAAATGGAGGTTAAAAAGATTGTGCAGCTCCTAGTTAGGTGAAGTCTCAAGTTAACAATGGGCTTCTGCACATCTATGAAAAAAGACTGGTTGGTAATATGCCAAAGCGTTCACAACTATTTCAGTGATATTTTAACTTCTGCCTCAGTTGCATTTAATTGTAGTTAAAGTGGTCTGTAGAGGCCAGTTAGGTTAAGTACTGAAGTACTCTCTCTAGTTTGAAGACAAATGCTGAAGATATATGCCCAACTCATCCATATCACTCCAGTAAATGAAATGGAGAATTTTGTCTACTTCCAAAAAGCATAGTATGCATGTTTTATTCTGTTTTGTGTGTTTCTACCTTCAACAGCATTAAGCATAATAAATGCCCCACAGAACATTTACAGGGAATAAACTCAGACATCTAATGAAGAACAGTAAATGGTCGTCGTAAAAAAAAAAAAAAAAAAAGTTTGTTGGTAATAAAAGAGGTAAGTACTGAGGAATGTGTGGTTTGCAATGCATGTTCACAATCTGACTTTGCTGATTTTGCAGCAGCGATAGAGATACAGGTGGTTTGGCCGTGTTTATGCTAGCTATTCAAATAGCTGCAGGAATGGAAACAAAGCCAATGGGCAAAACATTATAAAAGTGGATTATTTTTTCTTAGTAACTGCATCTGTGAGGTCAAGTCATATAGGAGAAGGAATGGGGAAACAAAATGAAAGTTCTGACTTCACACACAAGCTACTGGAAGTGTGATCAGGCCTGATCCATGCACAGCAAGCAGGGCACTGCCTTGCCAATATAAATGCCCTGAACTGCTGTATGAAAGTACAGACTTTCATTCTGTCTCTGATCTTATTTTTGTAGAGTAACTATCAGCAATGGAAGTTTGTCAGTGTTATTTGAAGTTTAGCTCTAAAAATGCTTGATACCACACTCTATATGTGCTCTTTCTGATCCGGATTCTGTAAATGAACAAACAACCTCTCTCTGCTACACCTGTTCCCAAATTTTATCCCATTCCTAACTGAATCTCCACCTCTTCGGATCTGCAAGGGAGAAAAAGAAGCCAGGTGCACCACTGTGGCACTTGGATCATCATATTCCCCCTTGAGCAGCCTTGTCTCCACCTGGTGCCTCTCCATTGCCTCCCATAAATCTGTGCACTTCTGCTACCATCACTCCATACCTGGAGAAACATGGTATTTCTTTTGAAATAAACCTTTTTTTTTTTATTTTATTTTTTTTATTTTTTATTTTTTATTTAGTACTCATTGCAGTACTTGTATTCATTTCTGCTGCTTCCAGTCCTAAGGTCCAGACCAGGAAGAGAGCGTGTGTTACCTGCTGCCATAACTTTTATAAAGAGTTATTCTGTGCGAAACCAGAAAGCTTGGATGTACTTTTATGCCGAATAAAACTCACCCCAAAAGCCCTATATTCCACTTTAATTCATGAGACAAAAAGAAATTCTAGGGAAGAGTAAGAGTTGATTTGTTGCCCACATGTAAGTATCTGGCATGATAGGAAATGCCCTCAGGTAGTCCCTCCTAGTATCCAGCTGCTGGTCCAGAATGTCTTTGATCTCCAGCAGAGCCTCATCTGCCAGCCCCATGGGTAGGTTTCAGAAGCCCTAAGACCTAAACCAACATAAGGCAAATGGAGACAAGCGGGGGATGTGTTTCAAAACTTAAACATTGTTCCAAGTCAAATTACTAACCTAAGGACACCTTAGGATATCTCATACCACATTAGATGCCTGTGTGGGTAACTGCAGCAAATGCAGAAGGTTTAGAGGAATTTATGCTTAAAAAATAAATGAATAAATAAATAGTCAGGTAATATTTTAACAGAGATCCTCACAGAGCTATGAAATGGACAAAAACACAGAGACTTTCCCAATATAATAGCAAGTAAAAAGGGTTGCAATTAATAAATGAGAAGTTTTCCTTTATTGTTTAAATGATTCCTTTCAGGGGAAATGAAAAAGTATGTACAGCCGTATATTTTCAAGAATGCCAGAAGTGGTGGTTAGATAGATGGTACTCAGCCACCACTACATTTGCAAACAACAAGAAAAAAAGGCAGATGCCAATAATTAATCAAAAATATAGAAAATGAGTTGCATAATTTGTAGGTACATCCAACTGTATTTCAACAACACTGCTGCCTTAAAAGTATCAAAGTAAGCACCAGACCCCACATCTGTTTGAGTTGAAAGAGAGACAAAGAAATTATTAGAGGCCTGAGTGACTCTGCTGCTTATGCTTCATGAATATTGTAGACTCTTAGTTTACCATAAAATTAGAATAAAATCTTAAATTGCACCACTTCATTGCGTAGTTCAAATCAAACGGTCACAAAAATCTTAAGATTTAAATGAGTTCACTGCATACAAACCTTATAAAGATGTTTAGGAATGTTTCTGTTTGGTAATTCAAATTGGCATGCTCAGCAAAGCAAAGCCAGCAATGAGACACATTAATACAGTATACCTTTTTAAATGTTACCCTTAAATTATATGAGTGATTAAGTCATAATTCCTCATGACAACATGAGCATATTACTGACTTTTTTAGTCTAGACTACAGAACATACATAATTAGAATAAGGGATAACATTTTCCAAAACCAACTGAAAAATTTCAGGACCCTCTTAGAAGCTTAATGAAAATAAATAAATAAACTATTGTCTCTACCATATTATTTCATAAATATGAAAGCCATCTCCTCATGCAAGGATTCAGAAGAATGCTTGCATGCAGACCTACCTGGGAAATTCTCCCAATTTGTCTGTGGTCTGTGCTTTGTGCCTACTTCTCACAGTAATCTTTTATCTGGAAACAAAGCCATGCTTGCTGAAACAGCTCTGCTGGTATAAAGTAACAGCTTGTCCAATAAGCAACAAAGGACAATTTAGTTCTCAGTGCAAATAACCTGGATAACTTTAGATGAGTTTGCTCAAGAAACGTAGCAATAAAGCCTCATTCTCAAATGAGGCTAAACCGTCTGGTTACACCATACTAACAGCCACAAATTGCATCTAGATACTTAAGGAAAATTGTTTAGAACTACCTAGAATATATGCCCAGCTTTGTGCTGGCCTGTACACACACATTAAAGGTTGTAACACGTAGCATCATTTTGATGTCATTCAACAATCCAAACTTTAAGTTCCTCCCATAGCAGGAACTTAACACCTGGAGAAGTGGTTTCACTTACCTTGACTGTGGAATCCCATGGCAAATATTTCACTGCAAAATACGCTAACAAAGTCCACAATGCCAAAAGAGATTCACACATGAGATACTCCAAGAAGGTTGTGCTCCTGTAAGGCAGTCACTATGTACCTTTGTCACATTACAGTGACTGCTTTGACTACTACTTTGCTCAGGAACAGCATGTAGGTGTCTGTCTGGATGTACTTCTATTATAAATCAAACAATTACTGTGATAAGCTGGTAAATAAGAGAAAGCAATTTGTCAGTTATTATTAATTTTAGGAGGTGGTCAGATAATAAAAAGGGTAGTGGTAAGCTTGTAGGCACCTAGATAGATGATATAAATTACATATGAGGAGTGTGAGAAAACGAGATGGAATACAGTAATTGCCATAAACACAGGATTATGTCATTTTACCCTATTTTTAAAAACAGATTTAAACACATGAACAATCAAACAATGAATTTATTTGCAGGATATATTTATCATACATAGAAAACAATTCTTATTGTTTGGTTGATTAAATAGAGAAAAAGAGCACAACAAAAACACAATACATTATTCAAAGCGTTCCATATATTTGTTAACTGACATTTTCAAAATGAAGCTTTTTTCCCCCCTACCCCCTTTTTTCTTTTTAAAAAAACATGATCGTGAACAATACATAGTGGTAACAAACGGTCTAGAAATCTAACATTCCACAGCTGTGAGTCAGTGTGAAAAATAAGGCTATGTAGAGGGGAAAAAAAAAAAAAAAGAATTTCAAAACAATACATATTCTATTGACAGGCTTCAGATAAGATTATCCAAGCAAATAAAATCTAAACATTAAATTATATAAGGAAAAGAGGAATTAAAATACTAACAATATTCCAACTTGGGAAGGACAAAATCAGATTTCTCCTACGATGGTTTGGAAATAGACTTTGAACTTTCAAACTACTAAGTGAAGGCCAGTTATGGTATGCCACAAAACAAATCCAGGATAAACACCTACAAGTGAGAAATATCCAAGTCCTTTTTAATATGTAAACTACAACTACCCCAACCACTTGTTCAGTACACATTCATCAGTGGAACAACAAAGTTTAAAAAAAAAACAAAAAAAAAAACAAAAAACTTGGAGCATCTCCCTGAATGATTCAGTGAAGGGCTGGAAAATCTATCTGCATGCTCTTAAATGTTAATTACAAGTTCTTTTCACATTTCATGCTGATGTAAATGGAATGACTGGAATTGCAGTGTCATATCCTGCTCTTTGTCCCTATCTTTTCACACTAGGTCAGCAGTGTGAAGGTTTCATAAAGCTGCCATAAACTGAGGTTCTTCACTCCCTTAGTCCTTGCCATCTGCTCTTCAAATGATCATAGTGGATGAATCCAAGGAACACGAAGGATTCCCAGAGCTTCTGTTTGCTGGCAGTCCCTAGTACAATGCTCCACACATGCTTCATTGATATAGCATATGTACCACAGGTACATACAGCTACATTAAACAACATTTGTATGTAGCATTACATGCAGTTCAGGATAAAAAGGGTATAAAAACTTCTAATACTACATCTTACCTGAGTTAGATTGAGCTTCCTTACTCACAAGGTCACAAGAACAAAGATAACGCAAGACAAAAGCTGTGGGAACTGATCTGAATGCAAGTGTACACAATATGTATTCTACAAAGAACTATGGATTTCCAGAGTTAAAATCACAATTTCTAAAAACAATTAAATACTGTCTAGGCTACATAAACCTTCCAACCCCTTCTTCATCTGTCATTTCTTTTGTCATAAATAATATACAGATAAAAATGCAGATCTTTCAGATAGAAAGAAGATAAACAGAATTTATTAAAAAAAAATCAAATCTATTTGTTACAGGGCACCCTTTGTCATCCTGTAAAGTGTATAGGAAACTACTGGGAAACTTGGATTGAACAAAAATCTATCTTGTAGCAAGGTATTCAAGAAAGCTGGAACACCCAGGCTGCCATGGGAAGGTTTCATCAGTATACTCTACACAGTCTCACTCATCCCAGTTACCATGCAAAATTAGCAAAACCAGCAGCATTTAGATTGATAGATTCTGAAGTCAACCTCTTTTAAGTGCCCTGGAAATCTTTGTTTACTGTGCCTATAGCTGAGGCCTCTCAGAAGGCAGGAAATGTATTCTGAACATCAGCGGAACAGGACTCATGCAGCTGTGGTTACATTATGTCCATTCCACATCTTCTAATAAGAAATCCCTATAGATCGGTTACAGGAGGAGAACACAGCTGCGATTTTAAAATGTAGAGAAAGCCAAGGAATTCATACAGTGAAAGAAAAATGCCAACACTGCAGAATATAGAGGACTGCCAGAAGTTATCCCTAAAAAAGCTGCAATATAGGCTGTGGCTGTGTATGTATATATGTATATGTACACACACACACTCATATATACCTGTGTGTGTGTATATAGATGTATATGTACGTATATACACACAAAAAAATCAGAATCATCACACTGATAAATGTCAGTACAGTTGGTTGTTTCATTCTAAATTCAAAAGGATGAGTTAATAGATTTTTTCACTCTGACTCATAAGCTAGCAGATTAGTCAGTCTAAAGTTATCTGCAATTTTTCTAGAGAAGTCTCTTTCATTTAACATGTAATGAATCAAGCTGGCTTTCATTTCCTAAATTAACAATGACCGTGTAACATCATACATGCTAAGTTACCCATTATCACATCACATCATGCATTATCAGAACATGCTATGGAAGTCTTTGCTGATATAAAAAAACTATAAAACAAACAAATCAGAACAAGTGACTACACTTAAGGAATTCTGACAATTATCAAGTAAAAGCATACAACACTTCCTAATGTTACACATTATTTTTTCCATCTGATACAGATTTAAAAAGCATAGTATATACATATATAGTAGTATCAATGCAATCTTTTAAGAGCACTCTGTTTTACACTTCAGTCATTATCCTCTGTAATGACATTGATAGATTCTGTATTAAAGAATAAGGTATATTCTGAGGGGCTAATTAGAATGAGAATTGAAAATATTTTATTTTTAAGGAAAGATTTCTTTTTAATTTTTACAAAAATATAAATAGAAGAAACATTGTAAATATCCCAGAGTAAAAATCAAAACCACACAAAAACATTCTGTGCCCTTCTGTAAAACAAAACAGCAATAAAACTCCCAATAACTAGATGTAAGCAAAAAACAGCACTTGTTTATCGGAATATAAAATGGAAAATATAAAAAATAAAATGGAACCATTGAAACCAACAACTTTTTCTGCAGAGAGTGGTCCAACTTAACTATTCCTGTTGCCCACAGGTAATCCAAGATATGTGCTGGGTCACCCTTCATACGAAGTGATGCCAGTTTGCTTAAAGCCTTGATTCAAAGCACCTATATGTACATAAACCCTTATTCAGTAGAATTCCAGTATATGGAGAAATGGACCCATGAATATTTTTAAACCTTTATAGTACTACCTCTACCACAGATGTTATCTAGGGTCTTTACAGTGTGCTAACTTGTCTGTTTTGGTGAAGCCATGACCAATGTGTCTTCTCCACTCTTGTTTTGATTATGAGGTCAAACACAGATTGAAGTTTTATTTAGCATAAGTGACTTTCTGTGATTATGTGAAGTAAAATAAATTCTTTTGGTAAAACATTATATTTTGGTAGCACATTAAATAACGAGGAACAACCTGCCAGCTTCTGTATAGTAGCTGTATCTTGTGTATGTTATTTATTTATTTTTTTCCCCATTGTCAGGAGGAGTACAATGTTAAACAGATTGTCCCAAGCAGCTGGAGTCAACATGAATATATAAAGCATCTAACTTGAAAAGTTTTCCACAGAACACTTTTTAAATCATCCTAGATGCATTTGTTGTTCCTTTAGAGAGTAAGACAGCACTGCAACTCTGATACATAAATAGTAGCTTTTTTGAAAAGTAAATAACCTCTCTTACTAACTTGCACTTAAACTCCTAAAGTGCAAATTAATTTTGTGCACCGTCAACTGGACAAGACGCAGAGGCAGAGGAAAGTGGCACGGTGCCTGGAAAGGAAGAGCTCAGATTAGTAAGTAGTTACTTAGGTGAGAGAACAGATTTCTAGAGCATCCATTCAGAGCCAAGCTTTGAGTAAGAACCAGGCCAGGCCGCTCATGTCACTGCTGTCTAAGGAGAGAGGGAAGAACAGCATATCAGAATGGGTACTCTGAAACTTCTGCAAGTTAGTAAGAGCGATGATGAGCTGACCTATACTATACCATGTGACTCCTGAAGAAAGAGATGCCTGTTGGCAGTGTCTGCTAGTTTATTTTTCCTTTCTTGCACTTTGTGAATTTTAATAGTCCCCACAGGGAAGCACTCCTGCTTGACTGGCTGAAGGATTTACTCTACTCTCTCTTACCAGGATCTGTGCTGAGAAGTCTGGGTTGAAATGATTGAAACTCAGAGGCACAGGCCTGCCACCCCACAGAGGTAAACTTCAGAAAGCTGAGCCTCTGACAGCACTGGAGAGAAGTAAACTAACACAGCAACAAACTAGCAAGTACGTCTCTCATTACTGTTTGTGTCATCTTAAGAGAACAGAATACATCTTAAGTAAGTGTGAAGGCTCCTGTGCAAAAATACAGTAATGCACCAGTGGCCAAATGCAAACATCGGAGTTAGGAATCCATGCAGCAGCACCAGGAATAGCACCCAACCCCGCTGTTGAAATTACCCAGGCTTCTACCTCTACTGCCAAGAGAATCTGTTTTAGATGATTGCGAATTGGCCACGATCAACCCAGTCATGAAGCACCAGTTTCATGGCTCTTTGCAGGCCTGTATCCATTAGCTTAGCTTCTACCTTCTTGAATGGAAAGGCCACCTCATTAAAGGAACTCTGAGCTGCTGCAGCTCCTGGTGGGAGCATTATACAGTTTACAAGTTGCAGAGTATTTTTCAAAGTTTCCCTGATTCAATTATACAGGATTCCAAACCAGAGCTTTTTTTTTTTTTTTTTCTTTAAAGCGAATAATCATATTGAGACTATTACAGACTTAAAGGGTCTCAGAATAAGTCAGACATACTTCAGTCAGCAAAACACTGGTCATTCTTCCATTGTTCTTTTAAAAACAAGTACAAGGTCCATATTAAGTTCAGAAAGCAAAGCCAAATCTTAAAATAGATTCACAATCGTATCAGAATCGTTTAGAGGAAGAATATGAGACCAGCTTCAACTAAGCTTCTTAAATTATAATGAATCTTCTATAAACTAAAAAATCTTCTATGAACTTATTATTATGAATTATAATGAAAACAAACCTTTGAAAGACAGAGACATGTCAGTGAGTTACTGGGCATATTGCATGCACAGAATCAGAAGATGGACACTGTAAGAACAGGCTTCACTTTTAACTGTAAACAGGTATAACACAGTATTATTTTTTGAGTACATGAACCAGTACATTTACCACTTAGCAATAACTGTGCACAGCATTTTTCAGCACTCAGAAACTAAGTTTCATTTATTGTCTCACTATTGCTGAGAAATATTGACTTGAAATATTTCAATATTTCAATATTGAAACTTGAAATATGGACTTGAGATATTGAAAATATCTTCAGCCGTGTGTAGTAATATACAACCGAATGTGTAAGAAACATGTGGGCTTTGTTATCCTCCCACATACCTCATTCTCAACAGACATTGGCACTTCCAATCTACATCCTGAGGATGCTTCGTCTTTTGGCCAGCTGAAAAGATACTAATCCATATGGCCTGTCTCCCCTCGTTAACACATGGTAATCATTTGCTTAGCTTTACACCATTTTGAGATGAGACTTAAGGGCTTCCTAGAGTGCAGTCTGCTACAACATCAGATCAAAATACAGAACAAAGACAATAAAGATTATGCTGACTGAAAAATGATCAGAGGCCACACAGATTTTTTTTTTAATTGTTCAGATTATAAAATAAAACCTAAGTGTATTTTTCCTCCCACTTTACAAATGTTTGAGGCCAAATAATTCCCTTATTCTGAGATTTAAGTTAATAAATTAGGCTTCTTCCTGTGAAGCTTTAAAATGCAACTTCTCTAAAATTAGTGCAGTGCTTAAAGAGTACACAAGATTCATACTGCTTTTTCTTAGTCTTCCTATGATGACAGACACAACGTTGTACAGATTTAAGTTACAACAGCGGCGACCAGTGATTTTCTTTCAGTGTCATTTTAAGGGAATTATTTCAATCTCTGTACGAACATGTTTTAAAAGGCAATGGATTCATTCTCTCCGTGTACTGTGAGAATTGATGGATAACCAATGCTCTATCGTGCTGTCACCATCCAAAGTCCCAGTGCAACATTGGCAGCCAGAAGTGTACTACCAGAAAGCAAAATTAAAAAGCCAACAAGCTCTCTCTTTTGTTTTTCTACAATCAAGGAGCTCAGAGTGGCTTCCAGGAAAGAATTTAATATCCATTGGCCATCCAAAGCAAAGCAGGGTACAGCATTGATAACTGCCAATGCTCCTGACAGTGAAATTAGGTATCTGATTGACATTAGTTAAGGATCAAGAATAAAATCCAAGAAAATATAAATCCAAATTTAATATAAAATGTACCTCTTATTTCTAGTATGCAGAGAGAAACATGAGGGTTATTTTTAGGTGCCGTTCTGTTTCATATAAATTATATATAATATAACCATAACATAAATGCCCACAGAACTGCCCTTATGGGTTCGTTTACTTTAAAGTAATAAAAAAGCACTAGCATTTGATACTTTAACAATCTGTGCTCTTCATAGCTCAGATAAAAGCAGGAGACAGCAAAACCACAATTAATACTGCCCATCTTCCTCCCTTGCCTCATGCGGTTTTGGAGCAAGGTTACAGCTCTGACACTACACCTGAAGTAAGAAGGTATTCTAGACCTATGACCTAAGTATGCAATAATGATTAGAAATATTTTCCAAACACTCCCTTACTGGTGTAGGCACACGGCTAAAATATGATTTGAAATCTGGCCTCTTCTCCTACTTACCTGTTAGCCAGGAAGTGGAGTGCATTTCTGTGCATGCATGTGCATGTGAGAATGAGACAAAGGTAGATCATTTCTATTGCTAGTAAAGCCTTGCAAACATTACTACTTACCTTCATCCTATACCGGCTGGACAAAAAGACACGATTCAGAAAGAAGCTGGACTAGTGTGAACCTTGGCATGTTCACAGAAAAGGGAAGTTTATAGGTAGCATCTTTACTATACTTTTATGGACAAATCTACTTAACTGTATTTTAACTACCCATAAACATTTCAGTTTCTAAGGTTAAGGGTCTTAGATTAGCCATATACAAGACCAAGTATATATATGATCTCACTCATTAATAAACACATTTAAATGCATTATCGTCCTAGCTTTTGAATAGGACAAGTTGTCTCTTGAAGATAAAAACACACAAAAACAAAACAAGCAAAAACAAACTACAACAACAACAGCAAATAAGAATGGAAGTGAACATCTACACACTGTTATTTAGTTCAGCATAATGGCTCAGAAATGGTGTTAATAAAACTCTAACATATCAAAGCTAGCAGTAACATTTGTCCTGCCATAAATTCAGGATTACTTTGACTTTCTTGTCAGAGCTGCTAAAAATCACCATCAAGAAAGAGTTTTTTTTTTTTTTTTTTTTTTTTTTGGTCAAAAAAAGATGACCAAAAATATCCTGCTAAGCACAAGGAAGTGGGAGATTTCATTCCTGGCTTGGCACATGGACAATAATCAATGCAGAGATGGGATAAAGATGTCAAAACTCTACAGAAATGTTTTTGAGCATCCTGTCTAAAATGATATCCAACTGAAATTTTGCTGGCTCACTAAATTCTAAACAGTCTCCTTCTTGTCTTAAAAGAACAAACGTACTTCAAAGGATACTTGCAAAATGTCTCTATCACCACAGGCAGATCGATGCTTAGAAAGTTATGTCGTGGTACAAAACTGCTGAGACTTACTGAAATGAAAACATAAAGGTAACACAAAAAAATCAATAGCTGTTGCAGAAATATAATATTACGAATTCGAGTTTTTTATTTTACAGAAAAAAAACCAACACATTTTATATGACAGTTCTTCGAGCATGAATAGCCAATCTGAATATGGTTTTGCTTGGCTTGTTTTCAAAAGACACAGTGCAGCCATTAAATCTCTCTTAAACATGCTAACATAGTAAAATCATACCACAAAATACAACTAGTATGATTTTAGTAAATGTAGATGTATATTTTCAGAGACAACTGGACATCTGTAGTCATAAAAACCATATGGTGTAATTCAAGTCCTTTCCCAAAAAAAATCATATAAAATGAGATTATAGTTACCAGGCTTTTTCAACATATGTTGTCCACATGTATACATTCATACTGTGGGTGCACATGTGTACTTTCTCTCAGGGCCCCACATTTTTTCTCTTGCACTACCTACAGAAGATTACTATATTCTGAAGTTTAGCTCACGTTGCATGGAAAGGGGACAAATAGGGAGGAGAACACCAGAGTAACTCTAAGAAAGCAAAGGCTGGGAAATGATACACAGGTACATTACACTTCTTAACAACAGTTAGCCAGTAGCTAAACAGCCTCTTTTACCTTCAGATGATACCTTAGGTGACACCAAGATGTAACTTACTGCAACAAAAAAGCCTGGGAGATGAGACTTAGTACCCTTTGTATAAATAAATACCTTCCTTCTGCACTGGGAGACTGAACTGTCAACTCCACATGACCTTGGAACACTCTTTGGTACTGTAACTTCTTCGAAGGTATAGCTGAAATTTCAGCTGACCACATGTCAAATGTTTATGAGAGACTTTATCCTTAAAGAAAACTAAGTTAGCTTGAGATCTCCCATCCTGTTACTACAGGGATGCTCTACCTGGGTTGTCTGAGTCTGTCAGCTTCAGGGACTGTTTGAAACCCTTAGTTCTGTGATAACTGAAAGAGAGGCTCCTTTCCTACCATAAAGCTCCACTCTGAGCATGGTAGACTCTTATCCCCAGAGTAAAGAGGCTCAGGTAATTTCAGGTAGAATCAGAAAATCACCTTAAGAACGAGCTTGAACAGCAAATGCAGTAGTCGCTCTGTCCCTGAAGAACAACTTTGAACAGAGTTGAGGCAAGCCACAATGGTTTGAATTTTCCCTGCTTACATGAGGAAAAAAAATACATCCATAAGAAATACAGTTTCCTCAGAGATACATGAAAGCAAGAGATCAAAGAACAGATTGACTAGAGTACTGAGCAGAAGAGTTACAATCCTACTCTAACAGTAACATCCCTTGGGAAAGGAACAGATTAACCTACCCGCTCAGAAATTCTAAAAACATAGGCTAAGAGAACATCGGAAATTGCAGCATTAATACGTAACACACCATTATTGCTGCTTCATGTATCTTTGTTAGCAGATCAGATTTCTTCAGGTTCAATGAATTGAAGAACAGAACAAAGGAGAAAGAACACTTCCAAAGGAATATGAGGCTAAGAACTGGTCCGCTCAGCTGCATTAACGTTACTTCTGTTTTTTGAGGCCCTTGTGATGAATAATCAAAAAAGTGAAACAGTACAGCAAGTAAGTATACCGTGGGAAGGAGAAACCTGGAAAGCAAGGGGTCCCAAAAATAAGAGTGGTTTTGGTGTGGCAACACAACAAGCACAGAACTTCCCAATACCAGAAGTGCCTCAGCAAGACTAAGATAGTTTGAAAACCATGTTCTCTCTTACCTTAGCTGAAGAAAGACCTTTAATTTAGGGGTCTGAGAGCAAATAAGTAAGTCTGTTGGACTACTGAGTGAAGAACATACAGTCAGAAATCCTGGGCACAATCCAGCTCAGAAAGCCAGAGGCATCGAAGTCAAATGATATCCAAGACAAACAACTCATTAAGCTGAAAGTTGGTATCAGAACATCTGATCAAACATCTTGTTCATGAGCTAAAACAGCAAAATGGCTGAGACAGCCATTGTATTCAAAGATTTCAAAAGACATACACTGCAATATATTGTAATTGCAAAACCTGATTGCTTCTTGACAAACACCTAATGGCTACTAACAAGTCACCATTCCGAAGCTGTGCCTACATTCAGAATTGTTCACCGATCTCCCTCCCTCTTTGATACGACAAACTACCTGTCCCTAAGAGCCTCCAGACCTGGATCAAAACTCCAAACCTGGCTGCTGAAGCAATCTCTCCAAAGCACCACAAAACTCTTCAGGAAGTTGCTGAAATGCTGTCTAGACTCTGAAATATGAGGCAATGAATCTAGTGGCTGTAATGAATCAAACCTAATGGCACGAGGCAAGCCTGCCCTTTGAGGGATAAGGATTATAGAAATAATGTTCCTCATACATGTCTTCAAAAGACACTGCTGAGAAGAGGTGAACAGCAATGAAGCTGAGTGAGAGAAAACAGTCATTGTTTTCCCCACTCAAAATGAATAATTCTTTGACCTGGAATTAACGTTTACTTTGTTGGCTAATGCTAGATGGCATTTGCAAATATGAAGAAGAGTGCACATCAGACACAATTTTAATCAGAAGGGTTGATAAAATGATTTAGTGACTAGGTTGACCAACAAGATTTTTAAAATCTCTTAACGGAGGAAAAGACAACATATGCTATGGAGGAGAAAGAAAGTATGGCATGAGACATTTCTGTATGGTCTCCAGAAGAAAACGAACAGACCTTTTACATTTGGATAGAAAGAATTACTGTCCTCAACAATAACGGGAAACAAGTGTTAAAAGAATAAGAAACCTGACTCTGCCAGATAGACCTTCATCAGAGATTATGACTCTTGACCAATAAACTCCCCAGAGCTAGAAAGTGCCTTTTTTGGGAAAGATTTTGATAAAACAGAGATAGGATGCTGGTCCAGTTTTGTACTAGGTAAGTTCCATCTCTTTTCATGAAGAAAATCTTGCAACTTTTGGTCCCTCTTCTGATAGGTGATGGAGGTACAGTAACATTGAGGGATATGATCTTCCCTCAAAGAGTGTGAATTCCAAATGTGAACGTTAGTCACCAGATTTTCCCAACCACTTACGAAAGGAAGTCAAGATTTTGCAATACTAGAAATTGCATGAAGGAATAATAATAAAAACTGACAACCCCAAAAAATCAAAATAACTAAGAAATACTGCAAAGTTGCATAACAGTAATAACAGGGCACTCCATTTCAACCTTACATATATTCTGTCCAACATAAGGAGAGCTTCTAGAGTATAACAGGCCTGTAGTGAGAAAAGTCTGAAAGTCTTGAGTAATACCACATGAATTAAACCCACAGTATGAATTTACATTAGAATACATTAGAGACTTTTCATAGAGAGGATGCCAATTAAAAAGATTAATCAATGTGTCCATACTTAACAATGTACATTCCTAATCATTTCTTCTGCTTCAGTTTCAGTCATATCTTCAGCAGTGTAATTTCATTTAGTAGTGTGATTCTTTACTGTTATTTTAGACAGAAAACAAGAGCTAAATATAGATGTTAATCCACATTAACAAAAATCATTTTTGATATATTTTACTTCAGGGACTAACAGATTCAGGGAATCTCAAGCAGTTAGTCGCACAGCCTATTTCTTATAAATAGCTAATATGTGTGTGTATCTATCTATATTTTAAATATCGTATCCTGAAATTGGCTTCAAATGAAAATATGAAATAATCTCTGTTCCTCCATAAACCAGGACTACCGTGGCAGCAATGTAAGCCTAAGCAGAAAATAATACATGCATAAACCTAGAACGTTTTTCAAACATAACTCAAGTGGCACTACTAGAGCAAGTACACACTCGTGCAACTCCCTTGTCAGGTTGCATGATAAATGTAGCGCTTCTCTAAAAAGTAATGTTTACTGCAAGCAGGAAGGCTATGAAAAAGAATAAGGCATTATTTCCATTTATTTCTATTTCAAAATTCACATAGTAGAGAAAAAATATTTTCCCTTTTTTAATATATATATAGTTACCACATTCTGATTGTCACATCTGAAAAAAAAAAGAAAAAAAAAAAAATCTGCTAGCCCCAACCCAGTATTGTACAGTGCAAAGTAAGTCTGAAATACATCAAAGTTGTTTCACTGGAATGCAAGGAACACTGCAGCTGGACTACCGGCTGCCCAGGCCAGGCTCCTGTAACTAACTTTAGCTCTGGTGTTTTTCCAAGGGGAACATAGAGCATTAGTTGCATGTCAGCAAATTCTGTAATAAAGTCAGCTTTTAGCTTTCAAACTAACACATTTGTTATGCAGTTCCCAGGGTACAGTAAATCATTTTAAAATTATATCCCTGCATATATGCTTTTATTTATTTATTTTCACACAGTGATCTCTTAATTTAGAACTACCTCTCTAGATAAATCCAATAATATTATTTCCTCATTTCTAAAGGAATGACAGACAGGTCTGACTGCTTTGCAGAATTACCACGTAGTAGGAAACACTGACTAAAATTCCAACATACTGAAAAAGAGAACAGTATCAATTGTTCTTGAATACCTAGAGTTTGTATTGTTAAGCTAGAGGGCTGAGAAAAGGAACTTAAAACAAGTATTGAAACAAATACTATTCTTACAAATTATTCTTGCATATGGAATAGATGTCACCAAATATAGAACCGTGTGTTAATATCACACAGTTGACCAATGTTTTTCTTCCTGAATGGCAAAAGGGCAGAAATAACAAGTAAAGAAATCCTGTTTTGCACTTATAAATGGCCTTATGGTGCAAAGAAGTACAAATAGATAACCTGATTTTTCAAGGAGTATCAAAATAAGACCAGCACAGAAAGATAAAGATTGGCAGATTAACAAAAGATATGTTTATGCAAGAACACTAGAGGATTTACACAACCAGATTTCATCACTGTTTCTAAAGCTCTTTTGTACTAAATTCCAATGCTAATTCAGAAAAGCATAATGCCTTGCTAAAGAGGTACTTCAGGATGCCTGAAGCAAAACCTCTCCCTGTGAGGTACAGCTGTCTGAGTAACAGACAAGTTCTTTACAGAAAGGGACAGTATGTTAACACTTAATACTTTTTTAAGCCCTTCTGAAGCTCATTTTCACCCTGCCACTCAAGCTACTAAGTAGGCATGAAGACAAGTTTGTTAATTCTTCCTGTACTTGCTCCAAAAGAATTACTTTTTCCTTGTATATCTGACTCAAGGATAAAATTTTGTCTAAAGGAAAGCCATAATCCATTTCAAAATAAGGAATTAAACTGCTATATGCTATTTAATTTAGGGCACTTAAAAAAAATTTTTGGAAAAAACTATGTTGCGATTGTACTTGTGGTTTAGTAGTCATGGGAATCTGTCATAGGTACTTGGATATTAGGAGTGATTTAAGCAGTTGTGCTAATACTACAGGAAAGGCGTTGGAGCAAGATGCCCTGGAGATTTTGCAACAGCATTTTGAGAAGCGTATGTGTTAGCAAAATGCAGGTGCCTGTTTCCCATGACTAAGCTGAATGGTATCTTTTATAGAAACAGCCCTTTTATACTTTTCTGAATAAACAACTATCTCATATCACATATTGTTTCTATTACCTTTGTAACTCATTGCACTGTGCACATTTCATTTTAGGCCTGAGTAGTCCATGTCTCTCCACTGGCTGTAACAAGAAATGGATTCTGCATTAAATAAGTTAACTGATGAGTGCTCCAAGACCTTGTTCAAGCAGCCAGGAAAAGTAAACCATATTAGAACTTTTTTGTTGGACTGCTTTAATAAGTAATACGAACCTGTGTACTGTAGGTGCATAGGGTGTCCTACAAACAGCATGTCAATATGGGGTGGATGTTTTACCCTGATTAACCTTGTTTGATTTTCTAAAGAAGGAGTCACACAAAAGCTTGGAACAAAGTCCTTCTGGCAGTCCATGTTGGTTCGACAAACTTTGCTGGCCTCGATAACTTTTCGTGCTGGTAGACAGGCATACTGCAAAGGGTGTTTAAAAAGATTGTCAAATGTAAAGGTATTTTCCAACAGATCAGAAATAAAAGTACTATTCATTCCTTTTTAAAGCAAAGATCTCACTGATACGTTACTAGCCCACAAGGAGCTGGAATCTGATTATTTTTTTCCAGATCCTACGGAACCTCTACCTGATATACATTCAACCTGTCATTCCATTTTTAGTGGAATGTAGAAAAGATAGCGCATGTACCACAATAAAAGGTAACTTTTTAAAGAGCTACAGACACACACAACAAGTGTTACAAGGCATCTATATGTATGTCAGTGATTTCTAATAAACAGGGCCTTCATCAACGTACAACTGACTTACCTGTTTAAGAAATTTCAGCTTTCATTGATTAGGCTGAAGATCAGGTTGCTTTCATCACTCAGGAAAGCAATCAACCACTCTGCACTGACTGAGTGGTTGTGAAATGACCATTTTGAACTAGACAAATACAGCATCTGGTGCAGTGCTACGTCCCAGGTCCTACCTATGTAACACTCATTCACTCTCTGCAGGCTGAAAGACCAGATCTTTCTTGCTCCCCACAGGCCAAGCAGAGAATAGCATAAAGGAACAGGAAATTGTTTTCCCCCTCGTGTCTCTCGTAAAAGTTCCATGACAATTTTCCTTTTGTTCTTAAACACGAGCAAGGAAAGTTCTTCATCTGTTGTTTGCCTTAGGAAAGACAAAAGAGGATCTTCTTGCTTCTTAGCCTGACAGTTATGCTGCCTGATAGCTGCATGGGTGTCATACACTCCATTAACCTCAATACAAGATCTTCTATTCTAATTAGTGGGAGGGGGCACATTTTCAAATATTGCTGTGTAGCACTGCATAAACTATTTAAAATAATTGTCCAAAAACTCACAGCCATGCCAAGGACATTTGAAGGTCACAGGCTTCTGGATGCTTTTATTTCTTCGCTGTTCCTAAGTACCAGCTATGAGCTTAAGAATGTCAAAGCTCAGTAGGGCAGTGTTTATTAAACCTTGCTGAGCTCCAGGATGTTACCAGCCACTGTCATATTTCAAATGGACTGCTGGTCTGTGCTCAGTTTTCAGTGACTAAATACCACAAACTGGATATTGCTTTTTTTGTTCGTTTGTTAGGAGTATTTGTTACAGAGAATCTGTAACTATAGCAGATGTAGTAACAGAAGTTTCTATTTCTTTAGGTATCTATCCTATAGGTTAAAACAGTAACAAACTGGCACGTGTAGAAAAGTTTACACAGTTCAAACTTGTGCTCTTTGTTCTTCTAAACAGAACTATTAAAAATACTCCATCACTGTCAATACAGATCATGTGTTTTAAGAAACATTTCTATATTTTCATGAGAGTAACACACAATCCTACTCTGTAACTTTGTATGTTTCTACATGCTAAAGAAAACCAGTGTGGTGAAAAAGGAATCAAATAGAGGCTTTACTGAAAAAAAAAAAAAAAAAATTGGCATTCTCTAGGAACTTGTCTTGCATGGTTTAAGTTTTATCTAGTGAGCAGCACAGCACTGCTGACTTCACAAAAAATAGCTGAACAGATAATCCGGTACTTTACTTTGCTTGTAGTGTTCGTTACCTTTAAAGATTGAAATAAGGGAATTAAGCCATTTTAATGTCTTCTGAAAAGTGTTTTTTTTTTTTTTTTTTTCCTCACCAATATTCTGCATCAAATAGTGAAGATGAGGAAAGTATCTTTCTGCCTAAAGAATGAGGGGTATAAAATCTTCTCTGGTTCTTCCAGAGACTCCTTGACTAATCATGGGAAAAATTATAACTAATATTTTGGCTTGTAAGCTGTAAATGGGAAAAGTAATGTACATACTAACCTTTAATACAAACTGTAGATATTCTTAAGCACTTGAGCATGCTGCATAAATGTTGGTAAATATTTCTAGTTTCATTTAAACAATTTCATATTTACCAAACAGCATTAGCACTTTAAGTAACTTACCAGATGGCTGTCCAAGCTATTGCTGTATGAAAAGCAAATGTCAGTGAGGCTGTTGTTACTACAACATTCAACTGTGCCGTCGAGTCTTCTATAAACTAAAGAACATAGGCATAGATAAAAAGAATGATATTATAGCATAGTAACTTCCTGAATTAGTCTCTGAATAAAAGAGACCAACCATTCTGTAGCTTTCAAGAATTACAGTGATTCACAGACTCTACTTGTGGTTCAGTCAGAACTAGAAATAAACTTCACCACTTTAAGAACACAGATTTCAAGCATGTCACATGTTGATTTTTTCATCTTTACAATCTCCTTGAGATCTGGCAGATCTATTACTTCCATGTTATGAGCATTATGAATTACAAAAAAAAAATAATTGGCTGTTGCCTCCAACTGCATTAAGCGCTAGCATAGAAATTTCCTGTTGTACTGACTTCACTGGCTGACTATTGAGATAACTAAGACTGAAGATGTCCTCTTTGAAACACAAAAGCCTTTACAGGATTCAGTTTTTGAAAGATTTCCAAGCACTGGAAGCTGCAGCAGTGAATAAATGATGTTTTAAAACCCAGTTAAGTAGTGCGGTGCAGAATCCTTCTATGGATACTGTTAGTTAATACAACCTAGCTCACTCTACAGCAACAGCTTTTTAAAACAAACAAACAAAAGAACAATTCAAACCAACAGTCACTGTAAGAATCTGTGTCATGGCAATATTGCAGTACCTTCCTTCGTTAGATCATGCTTGACATACTGGTTGCTGATTTATCACTGCATAAACTGCAGTCCACTAACATGGAGCTTTATGCCTGGGGCTTACAGGTGTAAGCACTGTGCCATATAATCCTTCCTTCAAGTACCCTAAAACAGCCAACATATATTTTTGAATAGTGAATGACCATGAAATTAGTTCCCTTATGAACTGCACTGAATTTTTTTTTTTTTTTTTTTTTAATTTCAAGAAGATCCCCGGGGCATTGTTTTTTTTTGTCTAGCTTCATACTCAAATATTTTATTCTCCATTTATTTTATTGTCAAGTAGATAAGGTCCTTTTGCTATATATATTTTTATTGATACTCTGCATTTATGTTAGTTGTTAACTGTCAAGATTTTGACAAATAACAGCTGCTAGAGATTGAAAAGAGTCATTTAATTTCAGAGGAATATTTCTCACTGCTGGAGGCTTATGGCTCTGAAAATGCAGGCAGACTGGTCTGATTAGAATGCAGCAGTGGGACAATGGGCTGCTAACACAATACAGCAAACCAAGCTTGGATGAAACATTAAGTCTCCTGTACTAAGTCCCTGGTATTCCAATCTAAATAGGACTGGTTCAGTTGCAGAATATGAAGTTTTATTACCTATGACTCTGAAATTACATATAAAATAGCAGAATTACAAATAAAACAGCAGAATCTCAGAATATACAGCTATGGCATCTAAGAATAGGTTCTTACTTGCCATCCCAGCCCAGCTGTAAACATTTCCAGAGTTGCCCTCATTTTCAGAAGGATTATCCAAACTCTTAAATATCTAAAAGGCTCTTACCCATACTCCACTAGCTTCCAGTTTAAGTATTTATCTTAGTTCCAGCTATAAGATTACTTTCCTTACATATTAAAAAAAAAATCAAAATACTACCTTTTCAGTCTCACATGACAACTATAATGCATCAAAAATATAAGTATTTGAGCTGCCCGACCCATCTGTCCTAGTATGATGAAAAAACTGCATTGTCAATTTTCAAGCTCCAAGAATCATATAGGTTTTGCTAAGCTGCAGTCCCTTAGCTTTGGAATTCAGTCTCCATGGATGCTTGCATGAACCAAACTCTGGAAAGCTGTAGGGCATGTTGCAAGACATTCAGCCAATTTAACTTGACTGTTCATTTTTGTTCTACTTAATTTTTGTTTATTGTTATAGCTTAGTTCACTTTTTTTTTGTTGTTTCTCAGGGGTAAGTTGTTACAACAACAGCACTCTAATGTATAAATGAAAACAGAAGGAAACAGACTGATTTCTAGAAGCAATATGTGCGGTCCAGACAAAGCTAAGTTAACTGGCAAAGACATTGTGAAGTTGAAGAAGCAAATGAAACATAAAACCTCTTTAGTGAGAAACATCACAAGAAGTGGCCATAATAAAGCACATCATTGAGTTAAGCCACACAATTTGTAATGTCACACTAATCAAAGCAGTAAGGTGATGTGTGAATTTACAGCTGCAAAAGATCACTGACTTGATCCATGGAACTGAACTAAAAATAGAGAAGATAACTGTATTACTGCTAATAACCAAGTTATACAATATCTAAAAGAGGCAAGTTCCATTACTCGGATCATACAGAATATTTGTATAGGATAACTGGAAGACAAGAGAACTTCTTCTATCCATCCCTTCCCTGCCTTTTATTTCACAAATAAGGAATGGCATATTGGTCACTGCTTAAGAGAAGACAGCAGACTCAACTTAATGAGAAGTCTGCCCCACTAACAAATCCTAAATCCAAAGTAGTCTGTAAGATGTGATAAAATTATAACAAATAACAAAGAGAGCACCTAAAATCATACCTCTAGCTGGAAAGCTTAATTGTTGTAGGGTGGCTGTATTTATACAGTAGCCAATCTGTGACTTCTGTGAAATATCTCCCAGACACGAATTCCAGTCTTCTACAGTATAGATTGGGCAGTCCTGTAGATTAGTGACAATATCCCCCACAAAGAGACCTCTTGGTCCATTGGCAGGAGAATCCTGAGAAGAAACACTGAGGTCAGTCATGTTGCTATAGTTGAAACTATAAGAATCTGCTTACAGTTGAATGGATGTTGAACATCCATGAAATGTTTAGGTTAGGACATTATTTTCAGAGAAACAGAAAAATTTAGGCTCCATTAGAACTGATTATTTTCACTGATGATCAGAGTATCACAAAAAAAAAAAACATACTCCATGAAGAATAATTTATTTAGTGCATAAAGGGAAAAAAAAAAAAGGGCAAGTTTCCAAGCGTTTTCAAGGGACCTCGTCAAATCTGAGCAATTATTTTCATACAAGGTGATGTGTTTTCTCCTATCATTTCAAATTGAAGAAACATGAATTAGTACCCTAAACGTTCCAACAAAGCAGGGTGTACCTAGACTGTCGTAAGTATAAAGCACAGTAAATGTCATTCTTTTCCTGAGTTATAGCAGTTTGGTTTTAAACCCAAGAAAGACTGAGACCTTTCAGCTCTGCTCTTCTTCAACAGTTCCGTATTTGATTAAGTTGGAAAAAAATCACTCCTTTCCAGAAACTCAGTCTACTTCTGCTTTGCTTCCAGCTGACCAAAGATGCATGAAAATCAAAATAATCTTTAACATTAAAAACAGATAGCAATAAGCTAGAGTTATAAGGCACATTTGAGTAGATTTACCTGGTGCCAGCACTAAACAAATCAAATAAAATCAAAAACGAACGAACAAAACAACCCCACAGAAACAAGCCTGCAAAGTTATCTCAAATATCTAAATAGTCTTATACTATGCTTAGTAGTCTGTAATTATTCATGCCATGTCCATTCATTTACTACCACTAAAAAACATGATATCGAGAAGGCAACTTCAAGCAGACAAAAAGCGCAATATATTAGATTTTGAAGAGTGCTGCACTGACCAAATTTAATTGCGAAAATAAGAGACTCACGTACATTTCAAATCACAAACCATATAATATGAAATCAGTAAAGAACTTTTCTTACCTCTGTTACCTCTGTGACAAGTGCCCCAACACCCGTGTAATAGAAAGGGAAAAGAATGGCTGGCAGCAGAAACAAAACCATGAAACTTGCAACACCAAGAACAAAATTATGCCACACTCCTAAAAAGAAAAGGAAAAAGGTTTCTAAATAAAACATTAATATTAATAATAAAAAGGTATTTTTTGAAATGCAGGATTTTACAGTTAACTTCTAATTAACTTTTCTGAAATAATTACTATAAGAATGGATGAAAAATTAATTCACGGCAGAGCACCCTGAAGAAAATATGAGTCAATTTTAATCAATTTTAAGCTACAGCTTCTATCCACACAATTGTCAAGAACCATAAATATTAAAAAACTAGTGGAAAGAAAATGTATTACTTGTCACCTTCTACCCCAACAAACTGTCGAATTGAAGAATCTTAATAAACGGGCTTGTATATGAATGCTTTTTTTTTCTGTTTGTCAGTAAGAAGCTTAAACTTTAGTTGACATTCAATACTTTTTCATAGTTATTCCTGTTGTATCAATAATTACTTGTATATATGCCAAACAAGATTAGAAAATTATTTGAAAAATGGCTTCTTTTACAAGATAATCAGGAAAACCACACCATGAAACTAAGTTCACCAATCAGCAATTCCTAACATTATTTTTGCCAATGTATTTCTAATGGCAATCTTTACAGTATGCTGCTCTCCACAGGATGAAACAAACCTCTGTCATAAGGCAGGCTTGCTTTCCTTCAACATCTAGTACTATACAATTTTTTTCATTCCTTCTGTGCTCTTGGACAACCGTTTTGTATGACCTATGCAGGAAAACTTTTCAGTGTCCAAGACTCCAAGGAAATAATTCCTTCTCACAGTGCTTCATCTTGTTAAGATGGTTTGATTCAATTCTATATTTACAGTACACTTACAGGACAGGAACTGAAATAAATGTATTTAAAAACATATTAAGCTTATCTTTCTTGCACTGTATACAATACAGCAGTCATAACCCATGACAGACTCTTATTTCCTCTGCTTATCTTTACATGCCACCCAGTCTTTTACATTTCTGATGCTGTAGAAATGAGAAACATTTTTAAAGTGCTTTAAATAAGAGTTTGTTGCTGTTTCCACTAATAGATACTCCTTAAAGTGATTTCTCTTTCTGTAAGTTTTTAATCGTATCTCACTGAAAGATAATTAGATAGATAAAGAAAATTGAATGCTGAAAAACTTTATCTCACACAAACGCATGCATGCGCACACAAACACAACAGAAGTATTAAGTAAATATTTGAACTTAAGTGTTTGAACCTTTTTATCTTAAAAATAAACTTTATTTTTTTCTCCAGCTTAACAAAGTATAAAAATCTAAGACAGAAACAAAATTGCCTTGCAACATTGTTGCCACTAGAGAGTGTAAGCTGGAGGGAAAAAAATAAATAAATTAAAAAGAGGTGATGGAACTGCTGGAGGGTGACAAAAATGCACTCCAATAGCTAGGAAAACATGGGCCTTAATACAATAATCTACACAATTTGCTGTGTGGAATACAGCAGGAAAGTCTAAAATAGAAAGGCTTGAAATTCATCCCAGGTGATCCCTAGAAAAATAAACAGCCTTGAAATGAGAATACCTATTGAGGCACACTGATGAGTATACCATCCATTTCATTTTGCTAGAACAGCCTCATCCTTGGAAACTTAATTCTTTATATTTAAAAAGGCACACTTCACACAGCCCTTAAAACACCTCAAAATATGCTTTGAAAATCTTTAGCTCTTTTTTCTGTTAAAGACAAAACATTTTGAAATAAATTATCTGAAAAATAATCTGAAAAATAACATATATATTTAAATTAATTATAAGCAAGGGCTGCACAGAAGCACGTTTTAGTTATTAGGTATGCAATGAAGGCTAGAAATATCACAAGTCTCATTCGCTATTCTTGAACTCATGATGCCATCTGCTGTACAACAAATATACTGTTTAAAATTCAGAGTACAGGTGGACTATAAAAGGAATATTTAGTGTGGTTCTCTATTCTAGTTCTTTTAGTTCTTTCGTGTAGCTACAGTAAAAAATCTAAAAATTTGCCCTGTAAATTAAGATCTTCAGAAGACTGAAGACCTGATAATTGGTTCATTCAACTGCTCTAGCAAAAAAATAAATGAGTACAGTTTAACAAATACCACGTTTTATTGACATCAAACATCCTTGTAATAAACTACACATAGCACTAGCTATAAAAACCTGCATGTATTTGTTATACCAAATTGATCACAAGCCATTAACGCTAAAGAGCCTTGCAAAGTGCTTGTTCCTACCTTCCATTCCCTATGTCAGGTTTCCCAAAAATTATTATAGGTGTTTACTTGTCATCAAAGCCATGATAGCAATTCTTTTTTATTGCAGCTTATAAACTCATTTTTCTAGATCATTTCCCAGGAATGTAAGTAAACAACTCATTTTGAAAATTACGTCTTCTCTTCTGGTTTTGTTCACACTAGCTGAAAATGGAAATTAACTAATTTGAGAAAAAGGGCTTCATAAAAGTTAGCCTACTGCAGCAAATGATTTTGGTACATTACGGTATTTGGAATATAGATACCTTTACTTACCTAGCATTTACCTTCATTTACCTGACCTATGAAAACCTGAAAATAAGCTTTGCTAAATGCTTCTGTATGCCCAGTCTAAAATACTCTTTATAATTTCTCTTTATAAACAGTGTTACCACATACACAGTACTGCAGGCTGGCTGCTTTCTACTGCCCCCTGCAACAGAAAATTGTCAGAATCAAGAACTAAACAAAAATGATATTTTTTCTGCCTTTATTTCAATAGGTTGGGAAGCCCCTTTTTCTCTAGAAGTCAATAATACAAGCAAACGAGGAAGCATAACACAGTCTCAGTCTAGCTTTGCACAGCAGTTGAGCTCTGCTTCACAATAGCCAAGGAATTTTTAGTACAAAAAGCATTAAATCAAAACCACTTGGAATTTTATTTGGAGCTGTAAGCTGCAATTCTCTTTGGATGTTTGTGATTTATCTTTTATTTCCTTCTGATAGCATTGTCAAAATACAGTCACCTACATAACAACGTAACTCAGACTTTTTTGACAGTCGTTCAAGCTATTGTTGAAAATCACATAATAGATTGCTCCTATTGCAGAAGATGGTAGTGGTCGCTCAAGGGTATTCACCTGTGACAGCAAGTCATGTTCTCATACAACCAGTCTTCTGGCTGAGTATTTATTTATTTATTTATTTATTTGTGCTCCAATGTTTTACTATTTAAGCCATATGATATGCAAAGAAAGTTAAAGGAACTTCTGCACCTGAGCTGATATAAGAGCTTATAATAATGGGAAAAGGTGGTCAGAAACCACGTTTTTTCCCAACCATATGAACAACTATTCCGAGCTTGATTGAGGACAAAACATTTTTCAAGTCAGGAAATTCATACTAATTTATGTTCCTAGAAACAGAATTATCTCCCCCAGAAGACAGCACAATATGGACAGTGATCAAAATGATTTTCTGACATCACAATTCATGTTCAGAGCAGAAGGATCACCTTTAGGTGAAGAGAAGCTTTTATGCTTCTTCATTTTAAACCTTCAATACTCTATCAAGGATTTATAAATGATACCTGTAGAATAGCTGAACTTGAGTTGGATTTAAGTTGGACTTGATGATCCTTACGGGTCCCTTCCAACTCGGGATATTCTATTATTCTATGATAATAAGTAACTGTGCTAAGGAGAGATTTAATAAGAGCACAAACTATTACCTGCACAAAATATCCTTAATTGCTGTACTGGTGATATCAGCTGCAAGTGGGTTGTGAAGAGGTCCACAAATGCTCCAGGATAGACAATGAAGATAAAAATCCCAAATCCATTAAATCGTACTTGTTCTCTTAAAAAAAAAAAAAAAAAAAGAAAAGAATAATGAAGAGCAGTTATTGCACACAACAAATGAAAAACTGGGAGGTTTTGCATAGTACACATTTTGGACTATGAGAATAATTAAAATTACACTTATCAAACTAACTTATTCCTCCTAACATGAAGGATGGAAAGATAATTAAACTAGAGGATATTTTCTCCTGTAATTGCCACTTTTAAACAACATGCATTTATAAGGCTGGTAAAAAACAAATGCTCAACTTTGACTTCTTTTCTGCCTCCTGGCAATAACACATGAAATATTAAAAAAAAAAAAAAGTAAATTTGCTTTCAAGTAATATTTATTTTAGCATATATTTTAACATTTGGGGAGTCTATTAGGTAAAAAATGGCAACCTTTATTATTGAATTTCAAAATAGTCCATGAAAAATAATCTGGAAAAGCAATGCCTTTCCTTTAACAGGAATGCTTAGAGATTTCTGGAATTTATCATTTCTCTTTGTCCTAAGTGAAATTCAGAGTAAATTGTGAACGTACAAAAACGAGGGAAATGTCATCTGAAAGTCAATAGGGTAAAAGGACAAATGCTATTTAAATATGTTAGTAGCTGACACTGTCATACAGATAACAGTTTCAGAGTTTTCACAATTGCTTTTAAAGGGCACTTTTTGGAATATCTATGTGAAGACTTTACGAAGCTAGATATTTCAGAAGGGACTTGTAAAGGCATGACAATCACGTTTCAAGCCAATTATTGCAAACAAATCAGCTAATCTCATATCTTTTCTGTGACAGTACACTGGGCAAAGCATTATATTTAGTCACTTTTCATACAATCCCAGCTGCAAGAATGAAGCACATATACAATAAAAGGAGACAAAAAATTATGAGAAGACATAAAATTACACAAAACAAATCAGAACAAAGTAATACATGAATTCTCTGCAGGTAACTCATAAAAACTGCCCTTACTAAAGATTAGTAAGGGTAATCTCCTGCCCATGCCAGATTTCATGACTTGGGTAGAAGGGATAAAGAGAAGGAGAAAAAGGCTTTTTTGATATAAGCCTTGACAAAGCTAAGGCTTGAGTATTTTATGCTTTTGTAGTTCATAGCCAATACTACCTTGAACTGAAGCTGGTGAAAGTATGTAGGGAGTCAAAATGATGTACCATAAAATATTATTATTATATACAGTAGTCATACAATTCTCCCATAGCACTGCTATTTAGTAAAGCCTGAGGATGGACCTTGATAGCACTATAGACCCAATCTGTACTAGGAGAAAAACAAAAACATAAAAACACAACACAACAAAAGGACAAGGAGAAAACAGCAGCAGTAAGTTGCTGTAAATGGAAAAAAAAAAAAATAATCTCCCAAATTTTAATGGATAGTAATTTTACAATGGACAATCCAATTTTTTTTTCTCCTTGAACTAGATGGGAATCAATTTTTAACAAAAACATAACCCAAAGCTGAATATTCAGAGCCACTGCCCCAGATCTTGAGTGAAAGTATCATACCACTAAGGTATAAGAATTATTAATTCTGGTTAAAAACAGCTCCATAGTTACTCCTGGATTCTCTGCAGTTAGCCAGCAGCACATGAAGGCACTGTAAGAGAAAGGAAATTTTCTTGTCTCTTCCTGTCATGGGATGAGCAAGAGCAAAGAGCTTCATCCTCCAAAAAAAAAAACCCACTGGATATTACAGAAACCAAGCTTAAAGACAAACAGAGTATATGAAACACACAGGGTCCCACATCACTCCTTTGACTGAGAACTTTCATTGCTATAAAACAGGTTGTAACAGGTCCAAATGCAGTCACGACTTCTTATTCTCAAGAAAATTAGTGAAACAACTTAGGGCTTCATGCCCATGGGACAAATAATGCCTATGATGTCCCCAGAAAATGTGGAGGACACCTGAATATCAGTTCTGATAACCACCACTTAACCCTCTTATGTTGGAGTGTCGTTTAACAGTAATTGACTAATCATCAAATAACATCTTTGTGAAATAATGATCACAGTTAACAGTGACATTAAGAAATTCATCTGTGATCAAAATTAACACATCTCTGACATTAACAAGGGCAAATCATATCTGACTGAGTTACTGCTGTTCACATGCTACTCATGAGCTGTGTTTAAACAAACTAATTTAAAATCTATTTTAAAGTACCATTCTACAACAGCATGCAGGTCCTCTTCAAATGCCACAGCTTCAGAAATGAAATTACTGTATGAAAAACAAGATCAATTATGAGCAGAATTACTAAACCTGATGCAGCGTGGCATATTTACAAAGCAAAAGTCTTGTCTCATGATCAGTAGAATAGGCACTGTATTAAAACTCTGTCCTTTCTTGTACATCCTTCCAGACTTAAAATCTAAGGAAGCTGCTATGAAATACAGAATAAACAGACTCTCTAGATAAACTGAAGAAATGCTAACAATGTTCACCTGTAATTGGAATATTAGTCTTTCTTGGCACATAGTAAGAGAAAAGTAGTTTGTATTACCGAATAGCTGCCACCCCATGGCCGACTTCGTGTATCACACCACTGATGAGGATTGCAGAGAAGAAATAGGTCAGCTGGCTGACAGGCAAATTTACACCAGGCACCTGTTCATGTGGGCATGACAACAAAACAAAACACACTAGGAAACCAAGAGGTACAAAGACAAATCATCCTGCCTCTAACCTTGCTGCTCTCACTCAGCTTTCTCAGCCCACCAACACAGCAGGAGCCACACACACAGCACTAGTGGTTTGTACCTCTTCTCTCTGTTTAGTCAATCTAGTTTAAAATACACTGAATATATATTCTTCTGTTGAAGGTTGAAAAGCTCTGTAGGTGAAAAAGCCTTCTCCCTCCCCTCCTCAGTCCCCACAACCATGACAGAGCGTGCCCTACTCTATATTAAGTTCCAGAAGTTTATAAAAAAATACAGACTTCAGCTAAAATGAGACAGGTTTGGCACTGTGAGCAATAGTTTACAATATCCTGTAGATATTGTATGCGGTTATTGAGATCTTTGAGACCTACCCTTCAAAAAAAAAAAAAAGTAATACATTTAAAACTGGAATTGTCAGTGTCTCTTCTCTCTTTCACCTTCTTGTCTCTTTCACGTGACACCACCCCAAATTGAAAAGATCAAAAAAAAAAAAAAAAAAAAAAAAAGAGTAACTTCTGTCTATTGTTCAAGCTTTGGCAGTCTGCATATGGCAAATTAACACTAAAAAAAGCACTCGCAATGAAGATGTTATTTTAATTGATGTAGGACATAACATGCAGCCCCCCAATTCTTCCTATGGCTGTGGATTCCCACCGTTCCCAAGCTCTTCTCTGCACTAGTTATGAGATAACAGCTCCTTCCAGCCAGGCTCCAAAGCCAGTCAGGAGGAAGCCTCCCCTCTTTCCATCGGACAGGGAAGAGGACTGCTCAATTCCCACCTTCTCTCAGCTGCCGTGGCTGCAGTAGGAAGACGTGCTGCTGACTCAGGCACAGTTGCCCTGTCTGCCCTGCTGCTCCCCACGCTCCTGGCATGGAGCACCCCAGAGCTAACAGCTGCTGTGCACATGGCATGAATTGTGATCCAAGGGCAGAAAAGAGATGCGATGGGCTAACATTTCTGACCTGCCTGTAAGACCCTCTAAAAACGACCTCATGTGACACAAAAGGCTGCAGCTCCTGGCTGCTGTTCTCCAGGCATCAGATCCAACTGAACAGACCCCATCCAACCCTACCTTCATTGAGTCCTGCCTGTTCCTCAATTATGTGCATTCAGCTATCCATGAAGAACTCTGCAACAGCTTGATGAGACAATCTAGCTAAAATCCTTTGGAGAACTGTCTTCACTAGTGTTACACTGAATCATTTCACAACAAACGTTCAGTGTGACCATGACCAAGATATTTATCTTAACTGGCATGATTGTGCCTCACTGCATGAGGACAGCTGCTCTTCACTCGTGAGGCTTCCATTGCTGGCATTGAAGCATTAGCTGGTGGCACTACTGGATCAGTTAACTGGCATTCTCAGTGGTTCTTTGCTCCAGGAGCATGGGAGGACAGACAGCTATAGCAAAAGTTCCTATTGCAATACCACCGTGACTGTATCACATTAGAAAACAACACTGAGTGCTTTCCCATATCATGTCAAAGAAGCTAGGTTAAGATACACCTAAAGAGGGAGCTAAGTCTTGTGAAGAATTCACGCAGTATTTTGTTAACAAGCATTGTCACCTCATATTTCACAGTCTTCTGGAAATGCCTTTAGTAAAAAAAAAAAGGTCCTTTCCTAAAAACTGATCTGTTTCTTGCCCACTTTTGCTAATAGACAACCAACACAAGGGGAGGAAGCTAAAGAAAAACAACCCAGTTATCTACAGATGGGTACATTGGATAAAAATGGCTGAATAAAAAAAAAAAAAAAAAAAAAAGGATGGGTCCAAAAATCTAAATCAATAAAACGTAAGTGTAACTCCCTTTCTCCAAAGAGGAAGGATAAAGGCTAAGCAGATTTATGCCAAAGGCTGGCTAAAACACAGTTAAAAATTAAAATAAAATAAAAATAAAAATAATAAAAAACCCACTCCTCCAAGGCAGTCAATTAATTATTAAACATATTGATGTCTAATTTAAATGATTAGACAGTCCTCCTCACTTCTTCTTCACTTCTTTGCAACCACACCTGGGTCACTTTTAGTGCCAACTTACGCTACCACATTCCGGTCAATAGAATACTCAAACTCTTTGAAGGCAGAATTACAGAACTGTGATGGTTGAGAAACAAAACAAAAGGAAAAGAACCACACAGGTCACCTTAGGAGAAGTAACCTTATCTCCTTACATGACATTACATTATCTGTATACCATCTATCTTTTTCAGTACTGATCTCTGCTCTTGGTTTGAGTGCAGTGATACTGCCAATGAGCAGTCATTGCGGAATCCATTCCACATTGAAACTGTTAGTATTTCTGCTTTCATAGTTCAGACCAGATTACTTGCTAAAGCTCATCTTCACTTTGCTCACCTTTTATTTATGTCACTTTTGCAGAAGAGGGGAGCATTGCAAATGACTACTTTACTGTGGCATCACAAAAGTGGATGGATTCATGCAGTGATCACAAAAAATGAAAATATAAGAGAGCTATATCTTATTCTGGAATGCAAGACACATGTGCTTAACACATACCCTGTTGGCAGGTAAGAAGTTTTCAGTCCCATGTTCAATTTGTGCTCTACTAGACACACAGTATACCACCAAGACTTCCCACTCCCTCCTGCCTGCTTCTGGAGATAATTCAGGAGCAGGCTGTGGACCAGGTGACTACAGTGGCAGTACCAGCAGTTCTCTCCCAGGTTACCACTTTTGCCAACACATACTGCATTTGCTGCATTCACCCTACATGTGTGAAACAAATCCAAAACATCCCAAATACACTGAGTTTATAATGCATGCTAACGATCAGGCTGTTCACGTTCATGCAATTTATTTAAGTCTAGTGGCATACGGTCAGTTTAGCACTTATGGGAAGGTCTGTCAAGGCAGCACACGATTCCCAACTGCTGTTTCCTAGACTAGCTGAGCAATACAATAGAGCAAAATGGTTGGGTACCACTGCTCTAAGCCATATGGTAGAAGGCAGAGCAATCTTATAGGACTTTTTGCTTTCCTGGAAAATGACCACACATTCTAGCCAGACAGCATTCTTGGTGAAATAAGGTTAGCTAGGAACCTTTCCAGGTTAAACCTGTTGTAAGGGTAATGTTACTTCCATTACTGCCTTATGTATTTTGATGCAAGATATAAAGACAGTATTTGCAATCTTTCCTATTCTATAAACTCAGGATTTCTTCCTAAAACAACACAATCTATTGTCCAGCATCAGAAATCAATTAAATAAATTATTAGGCCTTTGACTAGATACTGCCAGAAACAGAACACTCAATTTCACACTGTAAATTAGGCAGAGGTCCTTGAACAATCCAACAACACACGATCTCCTCACTAATGAATCTTTGTTTCCACAATCACACAAAGGTCTTTCCATTTCTCTCCTTCTCCGCTGATGTTTTGTGTTGTAATAAATGAGAACTCTTCTCTTCCTACGGTTTTTCATTTTGCAGATTTCAAGGCCATCACTGGCTGTACACTGCACAGCTCAGAGAAGGTAAATTCTTATTGCTGTTTTGTATTCTAAGTACTGTGATAATTTAAGACCTTTCAAAATTACCAACCAGTTCTCACTTCTGAGAATATTTAATATAAATTCTTTCACATATTTGCAATCATTTGTCTTCCTCTCTCTTTACTACCTCCACCCTCCATTTTTAAGGCTGGTAACAAACCAGCAACGTTTTATTTAAACTAATATTAGCAATTAGGTTATTCTTGCATGGGAGGATTTAAGTATCATATATCCCATTAAGAAGTTGGTTAGTATCCGTTCACAGCCCTCAAATGAAGACCTGAGGAGAGAACACTTACCACAACTTGCAGCATACGATCATTCTGGGCTTTTGGTGCCTCAGTTAGCATCTGTGTCAGCGTCTGCATCAGTGTCTTTCCAAGAAGAATAACAGAGCCAAACATGGCAACTATACCAAACACCATTCCCATGCTGAACCTGCAAAGACAGGCAAATAGTTCAGCAGTACATAGGCACAGGAAGCTCGTGCATATTTTCTGGATATTTAAGTTCGCACATAAAGCTCATAGGGCAAAACTTACCAAGGGCCACTACTATTAATTCATCAACAAGGAAGTACCTAAATATGAGCTAAAGGAAACAATGACACTAATAACATATAGTAGTAACGTATTTAATAATACATAATATTTTCCTTGTTTAGTGTTTGACATCCAAATCACATCCCGATTCATCTTCGAATATTTTTATGCTGTTCTTATGCATTCTATTTTTTATTCAGTTACCCAACACATGTAACTTGCCATTAGCTATGAATAAAAACATAACTTTACAATGTATAATTTACCATGTTGCACCACACCATCACATATTTAGAAATCTGGATCAAGTGATGGGGTGGCATACATATTTATATAAGCTTTTTCAATAAATTTTGCATCTTCCTCACCAGCAATAAAAAGTGCTAAAGAACAATAAATGAGACTCAAACTTCTTTAAAGAAGAAAAATTAAAAGGTACAAATGCAAGACCAGATGAAAATCAATTACTTAAAACACATTCTTCTTCTCACCCATTCACATTTCATTAAATCAGTGTGAAAAATCATTTCAATTTACTTTAGTTCACCTAATGGTGAATTTTTATTCACCATTATTATTATTATTATTTTACACAATTCAATAGTTGAAGGATGTGATAAAGTCTATTTTCTAGCTGCAACATTTCAATTTACTACCAGTCCTTCTTCCTCTCACAATCACGTACTTGTTCTCTTACCATCCTTAATAAGGCTCACTGGAAATTAGCAATTTTATTTTAAGCAATATGCACTTGTAATGCTAATTAAAGAGACCGATGGAAACATTATACTGTAATAAATTATACACATTAAAAAATTGTGATTGATACAGAACTACTTAAAAGCAAAGTAAAACCATTAGATACTAGAGAAACCAATATGAAGCAGACTTCTCTTTCACAATTATCTTACTAATGGTAGCAATACAGGAAATGAAAAGAAATTCAAGCCTTACTTATTTTTATTTTCAGAGTGGATATAAAACAACACTACGGAGGCAATTCACCAATAATTTTCTGAATCAGTCCAAAAGCATCCATATTAAACACCCAGCTTATTTACCCGTTACCAGCAGTCTGTGCAATCTTCGCAAGGAAAGGTGCAGGCAGGTAAAAGACAGAGCTAGAGCAATGTCGTTCTGAGTAGGTACAGTTGCTGAATGTCTGGGAAATCATTGGCAGCAGGGGCACAACTGTCTCTGGATAATTTGTAAACTCTAGTGATCAGGGGAAAGCTTGGTGTACAGTAATGGGCAGATCTGGGATATGAGAAGCTGCTTTCAGATCTACCTCTATAGAGTACTATATGTAATAGCTTTATACTTAAGACCTATGAACAGCTCAAACCACAGGTAAAAATACAGTTTATAGATGTCTTGTTTTACAGCATCCCCATATGTAATCTAGCTGTAGATTTTTTAGCAGAGGGCATAGACTTATGCTGGCACAATACCTTTACAGCAACCCTGTTTGGTTGGTTTTATCCTTAGCCTATAGAAATAACCACATCTAGGCATTCCACCTGCAAGGATGAAAAGCACAGATGTGGTGATAGTTGCTGCCTCTGTATTTGACAGAAAAGAAAAATCATGAATTTATACCATAAATAGAGAAATCTGGGTTTCCATCTCCCCCAGTTGTAGAACTGGTGGTTGAAGAGAGCTGTTTGCCATCGCATGTGAAAAGGAGAGATGCTCAAGCCATAGGTCAGCAACCAGTCTTCATAAGATGCCTTCAAAGAGCTGGATGACTGCAAAACAATGGAAAGTTAGTTCAACCCAAAACTTTCAGGAAGATTCTGTATCATGTGACCAAGCAGCAAATCAGACTCATTTATATAAAGACAGATGTATAACTTCAAGTACATGTCCTGTGCATTATTTATATTTTGATATATAGGTGTGACCTGTAATACAAAAAGGCTACACCACTGTTATGACGCAAATCACAAGTTCAGAAATGGAAGAGAGATCAGCCATCCAGTGTTATTTGGCAACTGCAACCTTGTATCATCTTTCCTAGCGTTAAATCACTTTCCGTAATTTTTACCTGCCTGGTCAGAAGGCTAAGGAATGAAGTGTTGATGGTATTTTTCTATGTGCAATTACATTTTAGTAAACGTAAAAGTTAAAAGATTTTAAAACTGCAACGAAGTAAAACACAATCTGTTGGCTTTCATTTGGCATCGGCTTGTTTCTAACATTGGTGAGATGTGGAGCAGAAACGTGGGTATTGTTTAGCAAGGGTCAAAATGAGGTCTATTTTTCAAACACTGTGACTGAAGAGACTCTGAAATATTTGATCACACCATCAAAAAGCCAAAAAGACTTTAAAAGTATCACCATGTATTGCAACAGTGATTTCATTCACTACGATCATTTTCCAGCATTTCGAGATACTGTTGGAACTCCTTCCTGCTAATTCCAAATATTTCCTTCACAACTTGTCTTTGCAACGAATGCGACCTATGGACTATATAATTAATAGTTTACCACAGTAGTATCTAATATTATAGCCCAGGAGAAGTAGTTTTGCGATTGTTATTTTATAGTATGTGGTGTTGGTCTTCTCTCAACCTGCTTCGTGGAAGTTAGCATCAGAAAGCCTGCTGAAGGACAGCTTTCCTTAGAGGTGAAGGAGGAATTCATAGCTGAGGAAAAGCGTACCAGAGCTGTGAGCCTTCTGACTCTGGGCTGTTCCCAGGGCAGGAGTGTGTCTGACATAATCCAGACAAGTCTTCAGAGCTGTCTGAACTACAGCATTGTTCCCGAATTTCCCTGTGAGCAGCAGCACCTACTGAAGACATCAGGAATGCGCAGTTCACAAGGGGCTCCCCTCTGCCCCCCCAGAAGGAACTTCACAACTTTCTGGCTGTTGGTGAAACAAATTTAGAACTCGCCAAGTTCCGAGCATTCCTCCTTTCCTTCTGCAGCAACGGTGGGGAATAAGCAGCTCATCTTGCACAGCCATAGACTTTCTCATTTTATTGAATTAACTAAAATTCAAGCACTAAAAAGGCCTTCCACGATGCCAGAGCCACTTGCTCGTCATTCATTTATTACCTATTACACCATTTTATCCTTCCTACCCATGTGTTTATGCATGAATTCCTTCTTCAATTTACTGGTTTCACTAAGATTTTTGTTCAGTCAGCTGAGGACAAACACAGAAGTTCTCATCATAATGCATCCCCTAGTCAGCACTGGTCTTACCCTACAACACCACTACGTTGTCCACAACCATATCAGGGTTTGCTAGCCTAGCTGTAACAGAAGAGACCACAGGGAATATTCCATTTTTACAAAGCATACGTAAGCCAGGGAAACAAGGAAAATGCCTCCTCGCATAATCTTGAATAATTAAGAGCAAAAATATGCACAACATTAAGTACATTCGTCTTTTGGGACTTAAGGAAACAAACATCCTATTCACACGGGATCCCCAAAACCAACAACTAACTAACCACCACCACCAAAAAACTCACAAATATTATAACTGGAAATAGAAATTTGGCACTTCAAAAATAGCTCTTATCTTTATCACATGCAAAATCAATCTAGAAACTTCTCCCCTAGAAATTCCACCAATGCATCCCACCAATTCATTGCAACCACACCACAGCTCCACTGTACCAGCAAGGCATAAACAAATATGCATTTTTTAATGAGAAATAACAAGATTACTGACCAATACTTTGGCCAAAAGACACCAAAAATAATTTTCCTTTGGGATTTTTCTCAAAAAAAGTTGAGTAAGTGGTGTTCATAACCATTAAATGATGGCATCCCTTTAATTTAAAGGAGTAAATGACTGCATTCCTTTTTTCCCCAATAGGATCACCACGTTACCAGGTACACCCTCACGCCCTGGTATGAAGTATGTTGGTACCTTAAATCTCATTTCAAGCCCCCTTCACAGACTTTGGCTTCTTTAGCTTGAGCTCTAAGTAATCTGTGTTATATTAAGTTCACTATAAAAGCAATACCCTTTTTATTTATGCAAGCTTTCAAAATAATGGATGTCTGCTGAATACTCCGGGAGCTCCACAACTATCTGCCAGCAAGCAGGAGCCCTTAACATTCTTTCGCGCTGACAAAGTCTGTTTGAGAGCCCCGAACCATTTCAGCTTCCTGACCTTAAAAGCTGAAGGCTAACCTTGACTGAATGAGCCTAATGCATCTTTTATTTCTGATAGCAGAAGGAGGGACAACCTTCCACCCTTTTCACATCCCTGATCCTTCAGGCAGAATGAAATGGGATGATTTAGCATGCTGGGGAGCAGGAATTCAGGGGTCTGCCTACATGATTCCCTTTTTTAAGACCCGAACTTCGCTGGGAAACTTTTGTATCAGTGTTTCAGTAAAGAGCAACAAGAGGGGCTTACATTTCCAAGTCCCACATTGATTTCTTGCTGATTTGCTAATGCAAATACATCTTGTAATTCAAGCAATATTACGTGAATTTATTTATGCAAAAAGACATACGCACAGTTCCTCCTTTCATACTAGAGTTTGAAAGGGTTGAGACTGCCACCCAAAAATGTTGGAAATCAGAAAAACTGTATAAGAGAAAACTGAGCATGAGACATTCAACGTTGAACAAATTTACACAGAATAAACATCAACTGCAAGTTATAGCACACATCCTTTTCTTGCCAAAAATATTTTTAAAAAAATACATTAAAACACTCTAATATTTTTAATTCGTGTTCTGTGCGCCGTTTTGGTGTACTTAAATTTTACGGAATGGGAGATCTGAGCTGGGACTAACTTTTGCTACAGTTGCTAGCAATCTAGGGTTATGAGTGTGGTGGGAGATTAAGCATACTAGCAATAGAACAAACATGAGTTTCCTGATTATATAAATCTGGTTATTTAATCCAAGTTCTATTTTGTTAGCGGTACTCACAATGAAACTTATCACTGAGATGTATTGACATCAGATCCATCAATAAATTCACAGAAACCCAACAGCTTCCACATCATTCCTGATGATTAATTACCTTCGTCAACTTCTAGGTAAACATCACAGTTAAAATTTAACTCCTGGACTCTCCTGCCTGCTAGAGCATTCTAGGCATTCCCCTTCCTTTTTCAACATAACATGTATTAAATTTGGTGTAATAAAACTTGAAAAATCTTCAGATAAATTATTGTTGTTGTTGTCATTTGCATCATTAAAACGTACAGACTAGTATTTGACAAGAACAGCTTTCATCATTTGCTGAGCTCCATAACAATTAGCAGCAGGGGGAGCCAAGTATCTTTCAAGTTCCCTCATCACCCAAAACTCAGCTTTCCTTATAACATTTTTCCCTGGATTTTACACCAGTGACAAAACGAACATTTGTTACTTTGCAGCAATGCTAAGCCCCATTTGCACTCGGTAGAAGCAGATCCGGTTCATGGACTGCAATGCAAACTTCAAAAAGCGAAGGAATTAGAGATGGAGCATTTCCTTTGGTGTTTTCCTCATATTTAACGATCACAAGTCCTGTTTTGGATACAAAGTTATCAACTCCATCCATGCCTCACGTCGATATCGATCGTTAATACATATACATATATATCTATATCTATATATATATATTATATAAAAGAAACTCATGCCGTGCACACATGCGTTCCTGGATATAATGACACGCTGATGGCATATCTTGGTTTACACATTCCTAAATATAATATCCGTGGCATATTTTGGTTTTAAACCTTTCCTACTCCATATGGAGGAAAAAGATGAGGCTGATAATGCTCTTTTAGGATTTATTTCTTTGAAGGACAGACAGCACCCTCTTACGACTTATTTATTTGAAAGGCAGCTCCGTAGGGCCCTGATATTTTTTTCCAGTGCACTAAGAGCCTCCAGAAAGAGACGTACGTTGCTTTTAACCCAAATTTCCGAGAAATGCCGTCAGACACAGGCTCTGCAGAGCACATTTATCAATTAAACGCGGGAGGGTCCCCGGGGTGTGGGGGGAGGGGGAAGGAGGGGACCCTCTGCGCCAGGCCCGGGGCTCCCGCCCGGCCGTGCGCCCGCAGCCCTCACCTTGAGCAGCGTGTCCGCCAGGTAGACGGCGCACCAGCCGCCCAGCACGCACACCACCACCGGGATCGGGATCATGGCGGCACCCGACGAGGAGGAGGAGGAAGAGGAGGCGGCGGCGGCGGCGGCTCGGACGGAGGAACCCCCCCCCGGAACTAAAGGCGACGCGGAACTTTCGCGCACCGGCTGCGCCGCCCGCACGGACTCTTCCGGGCAACGGAGGAAGGGCGGGTGAAGGCGTGACGGCGAGCCCCTCCCGCCGCTGCCAGACGCGGGCCAGATGGCGCCTGCGTAAGGCAGGGGGCGGTGCCATGTGCTTTATAGGCGTGGCCTGCTGCCGAGTGGGCGGGGCTTCCCTTCCGTGGCCCCGCCCCGCCCCGCCCCGCCTGAGGGGGGACGTCCCCCCGCCCCTCCCCCCCAGCGCTGAGGGCTGTGCCCCAGCCGGTCCCGCCCACTCTAAATTTACCTCAGCTATTCATTTATTATTTATTATTTATTATTTCTTGTCTTTATTTGTTTTCATGAAGGGGTAGGGTGATGTGCTCGCATGGTCTCGTCACATTGCCTGTTGAAGGTTGGGGGTAGGCCACCCAAGCGCAGCTCCCAGAGAGCCATCAAGAAAATGGCGGGGGACGGCAGACCTCCACCGTGGTGGGGTTCGAGGAGATCGTGGAAGCGTTTCCCTGATGAGGGAGTAATAAAGTTCACTTCAACTACTAAAGTGCCTCCAGAAATCATTTAACACAAATTTCACGACACAAATAAAGCTTTGTGTGAGGCTGGTTGTGGGTGCCTTTCAGCCAAACACCCTCCAGACCATTACATTACTTCCCTGCCTGCCATCACGCAAATTCTCTCATTTTGTGCCCCTCTCGATCCCTCACTGCTCTCAGGCATGCCTTCACTCTTACTAGGAGTGAGACGTGCCCTGAGGTCACGTCATAAAAGTTGGATTCTTTGGTTGAATCCTTCCCTAGTTCAAATACTCAAGTTTAAGCACCAAAGGTAAACAAGTACATGGATTCGGCAAACAATAAGGAAAAGATGTATTTATTTGCCTATACAAACTGTGAAATTGAACCTACCCCCCCTCAAAACAAACGAACAAACAAACAAAAAAAACATATCCTCAGTTTTCCCATTATTTCTAAAGATTTTTTTAGGAATGAAGACGCCAGTGGTGGGAGAGCCCTCTGCAGATGGTGGCTTCCAGTCCGCCTTTCCCTGCATGCTCCAGATAAAGTATCACTGGCCTCAGTTTCTCAAAGATTACTCTCTCTCAAAGATTATGCCTCTCTACTACAAATGCTTATTCCATCCATTCTTCAGCTCTAGTGCATATGTGGGTTCACAGACTGTGCTGTGGGACAGCTGTTTTGAGGAAGGTTCATAAAACCAACCACAACCAGCACTTCGACACAGAAAGCTCTGTAGAAGTTGTATTTTCAAGAGCTGTGCCTGTGTCTGTGCTTTGAATCAAAATATAAGACAAGCTTTCCCTTTGCTAGAATTTAAATGTGTTTAATGCCATTTTTCAGTCACTTTTTCATTATTTTTCAGCTCTTTCTTTGTTCTGTACATGCATCTTCACCCTGTCCTTAACACAACTGCTGCTGGGAGCTTTACTTACCAATACCAGCAAGAAGAAAAGCATCTCTGCTCTGAAATTCTTGCTTCTCTTGCTTCCCTACTTTCACTAATAGCATAGCATTGCTGAGGGTTATGGGTAGGTCAAGCCAGCAAGTAAAGGGAGACAAAATCTAGATTTTGTTACATTTGTAAGATGGGAGTCCATCCCTGGACAGTCCCTTAGACTGCCAATTGCATGAGAACTAGTAATGCGTATCTGGCTTCTCTTGCTATACTAGTGAAAGCTAGTAATACATACCTGGCTTCTCTTATTGTCTGTGTGGTGAATTTCTTTGTTGTTCAGCTTGGAGATGCTTTTCCTACAAGCTCCAGATTTTCCATTGTCCTTAAGCCATTACACTTTGGTGGGAGCTGCTAACTGATGCCTTATGAGAACTTTGGAAAGGATTCTGTTCCAACGTAAAAGCAGAATTACACAAAATGTATTCAGCCCTACATGCAGTCAAAATATAGTTTGTACAATGACATAGACAACTCTAGGATGTCCCCTGCATCTAAACGAAATCATCAACAGAGCCCTGGAATAATCAGATCTGGCTATGGCTCTTCTGCCATGGTCCCCAATTTATTATACTCAGCTGAAAATCATTGAGGAGCAATGCAAATATGGTTAATTCTAGACTTTATTGATTGAAAATGTCAAGTTTTTCCAAAGACCAACATGCATTTAATATAAATATACAAAATATATATATATTCTAATTGTGATCTTTGGAAGAAATAGAGGGCAATATAAGTTAAGAACATGAGTTCTTATAGTAGTGACATAGTCTCACTGAGAGCAGGCATAGTAAAATGGACACAGTGCCTCCTGCTTAACGGATCCAGTACATAAACAGTTTTTGTAACATTATTAGATTTTTCTTCAGTGTTTATTTAGTATGCCATATAAAATAGAAAAAGTAATTTTATTGAGTTTGCACAGAAATTGGCAGTGCAGATAAAAAGGAATGCAACTAAAGAGTCCAGTCTATTTTATTACTGGAAAGCTCATCACAAGCAAGCAAACAAAAATTAGAATTTTCTGGAATGTGGAAGATACTTTGAGTGAACTACAGCACTGCCAGCCCCACTGTTTTCACTCACATAATTTCACTTGATATTTTTCTGGTGTCTGAAAAGCAAAATACATATTCTGACAGAATAAAACTGTTGCAGACTGTAAAGTGTTAAGGGAGACAATTCATTTTGCTATTTTATGATATTCATGATTAAAGATTCCCACTTGAAAATGGTTCAGGAGGTAGCAGAGATACTGATACATGCTTTTTACTACAATTTGTTCTTCCTCACACACACATACAGTGATAAAGGATTGACTAAAGCAAAACGTCATACTGTAGTCAGGTCAGTGCACAGTATCCAGAAGTTATGACAAGGCAGTCTAATGCACAGTTTAAGAAGTCACAGCTGAGGTGTGTGCTAATGGGAGGGCACGGGTGGGCCTCAAAAGGGCAGATATCTAAGAATGTTGGAAAAGGATAGATACCAGTCATCACACAAGTGTATCTAAGTCCATGCCAAAACTTTAAACAGAAAAATAATAACCTTGTAAGCACAATAATACTGATTAAATGTAATTTGGCAAGTAAATACCAAACAGAATGTCTAAATAATACATGAGTGAAGAAACCGTCAAGTTAGTGGATTATTATCATAAGCATCTTTTTATAGAAATAACAAATATCTTCATCTAAAAAATTAATTATGAACATGTTTTATTGTTGATTTCTTCAACTTTCGCCTATTACTGAAGTAGCTAAGGGATTATAAGGGATTATTCAGATATTGCCATACGAGGCACATGATGCATCGCAAACTAAAAATAAAATCAGTCTTAATGATTTCAAAAGCTCTAATGTTAGAGGGGTTTGCTGGGCTCCAGGGAAATTGCAACTTCTCACAGTTCATTTCAGGCTTAGACCTAAAACCAGCTATGATGTGGAATTTGACAGTTTGAAGACAATACAATCAGAATGTGACTTGGTTGGGCAAGAGTTGAGGACAGCAAATGGGTTTTTAGGTGTGTTTTGAGAAGTATTTGATATTAAGTTGTTGGGTGTTGAGATGAGCTAAGCAAAGGAAAGGAAGGCTGGAACTTCCTTGCTGTGGCCCTGATCCTACAAAAGCTCATGCGGTAGCTTAGCCTGAAATGAAGGGGTGCTTTCATGGAGCAAATGTATGTCTGCAGAATGAGCACCCAAGTCTACTTGGAACTTCAAGCACAGAGAAGGATGCATGAAAGAAGAAACAGATAGACAAAAATGAAATGTGTGGTCCATTAAGCACTTATGCAGGTTTGGATATTGCTTTCAGCACTTATGCAGGTTTGGATATTGCTGCTGGAGGGAACAAAAAGATCAGAGTAAAGAAGAAATCTGAGGCTCAAGAGAGATACACAGACTGAATCACTCAGAGATGTGTATTGCGTTGCTTATTGAGTGTTTGAACAACAAGTGCCCATCTTTTTGGTTACCTTACTAGAATTATTATCTAAAAATCTCAGTATATGGAAAAAAATCAGGTAATGAGAATTATGGAGACATGGAGTTTTAAACAGGGTGCTTTAAAGTGAAACCCAAAGAAAGAAAGAAAAAAAATCTTTGATGCTTGCTATGCCTAGAAAACAATAGCAGCATGTTTTACAATTTTCTTGATCATCTGTGTTCCAGTTAAAGTACGAAACAATCTTCATTTAAATTCAACTGAGATCAAAGTATTCTGTTAAGTTGCATGATTTGTTTGCGTTAGTTTACCTGGTTACCAAAAACATATGCTGAAAAGGTGGGATTTTGACTCTTAACTGAAATTTGTTCTTAAGTCACTGTTCATATAAGCAATGTAAATAAAAGCACAAGTGTTCATAGAAATATGCCTTTATTAGACTCATCTGCTGCAAAGAGTAGTAGTACATGCTTTTTGTTGAAAATTGTAGTAATTGTTGATTACTAGTGCTTGATCTATGACAAAACAAATTACAGGTCTTTCTTAACTGCTATCAATGCTCAGCATTTAGTCATCTATCACAATTCTATAAGGAACATTACAACTGAAATTACATCTAAAGGTCCTCTGAAGCTGTTGGACTCCAAGGAGAGAAGCAGAAAGAAAAGAAAAAAGAAAAAAAAAGGAAAAAAAAAAAAGAAGAAAAAAAAAAAAAAGGAAATGTAGAAAGTTGAGAGCTATGGCTTAGATGTTATTCTAGAATTCAGTTCTGTAGGAATATTAGTTTTGTACTTCCGCTGCTCATTTTAGCTGATAGTCTTGCTTGCTAGGCTGTTTGGCTTTGCATCCTCTGCAACTGTTTATACATGAGAAAAAGCATCTTCTGCAGAGTAGCTATTCAGCCTTAGCTCCTGTGCTTGGATATTTTTACAACATTAGGATTCTGTCCTTGCAAATGGATTTATCAAAACTGCAGAAAACAAAGAGCTCAGTCAGTGCAGGAGGGGAGCACACAAGGGAAGATGATGCCAAACAGCTGTTCTGCTTTTCTGCGCTTTAAATTACCTGTGAAGTCCCTAGGTACACAAACCTCTATTCTACAGCAGAATGCAAAATAAATAGTTTCCTTCTAATGGGTATTGTTTCATGCTCACCATAACCTGAAATGAATGCACATGATAGCATTAGACCTATCTATTTTGAATCCCAAAACCTGGAGGGCAGCTTTGAACCCTTAAGAAAAAAGTGCACTTAGCTTGAGTAAGTCACAGTGAGATAACACTTTGAAGAAGACAAAGCAGGCTTTGGTTTATTGTTGAGCAGACTTACAGCCTGTAGCACTTTTATTCTCCTCTGCATATACGGCATTTAGCTGTTCTAACAGGAATGGTTTGCACAGGAGGAGCAGGTGAGGTTATTGCTGTAACTGTCTGCCCTGATAGTACAGAAGGTGAAGCAGCTCCTGAGGTGCTTCAGCATACAGCATAGCAGTGGGCTACACCAGCACTCATTCTGTTTTGCCTCTGGGACTGGGCTGTAAGGAGCAGCTGCTTCATGTCCACCTAGCCCTCCAGGCAGCAGATAAACTGAATCCTCACTGGTGTCCCAGTGCTACAAATCCCCCCTGCCCCTTGTCAGTCAGAGTGCCTGGGGACTATCCATAACAAAACCACATTTCTTTTTGCCTAATGTTTATCTATGTTAGGAACATAAAGAACATCTCTTTTTTTCCTAATAAAAATAAATGATCAGTTTGCAAGTCAGCTGCAAGCATCTTCCTGTATACTCTAACCAGAATACAAAGATTTATGTTCCACCACCTCACCAGTGGTTGGTGGGCACAGGAGATGCAGGGCGGCTGGCAGTTCTCAAAAGTCACTTTCAGGACAGATGATTTTCAAGCACCACTGTTAGCTTCAGCCTCCAGCTCTTGAGAACTGAACTGCACTTCAAAGGGCTACCCCCTGTGTTGCTCAGCCTGATCTGATTGAATAAGGCAGCTTAATATTTATAGTTTCTTTTTTGAGGTTCTTTGTTACCCTTGGATAGAAGATATTGCTAGTCCACAGCCTTACTTCATATGGATGTAAAATAATACCTGAAGGCTTTAAAAATACTTTGTGTAATTTCCTAACAGAAATTGTTTATACTATTTTTAACACTTGAGATTTGATACTGTGTTGAGAAACATCATTTAGAAGTTAGCAGCTGGAGGACTTTAGTGGTCTGCCTGTGCCAGCACTGATTTCTATTGACAATTTCTCTCTGAATGGGTCCAATATTTGCATGGCAGGAGACCACAAATGATTGAAAAATGTTCCTATAGCCGATCTGATTCAATAAAAGAAAGGTTTGATATAGATCATATTTGACTCCTTGATAGATAGGTATGACTAGTAGATTTATTCATATCTTCACTGTAGAAAGCATTCATTCTTAGTTGTCTTTTTTTTTTTTTTTTTTTCCTGAACATTGGAGCTATGAGAGTTAAGGATTTTTTTTTCCTTATGACTCATGGAAACTAAGATAAGTGTCTTGATATTGATTCAAACTTCAAAATTCTTCACACCCACAGTTTATAAATCTTCATCTTTTATTTTCTGTTCAGATACAAACCAAAGATAGCAACTGATCAATTATGTATGACTCAGCAGGTTGGTGCAGTTGTCCTTGAATTTGGTCATTGTTTTAATCTAGCGGTATTAATTTCTTTAACTTGTCCTTGATGTTCTGCTTCTTCCAACCCATTGCCTTATCTCCTACATTTTGTGCCCGTCTTTCTAGCCAGGCAGATCTTTCATGTCCCAGCCAAACCTTTTTTCCTGTTAATCTGCCATTTAGATGAAGAATAATCAGAAATTAGTCTTTCTTCTCTTTTTAGACTTTGACTAATTGCTGTACTCAAGTCTACTACATTTGCTCCCATAGTGGGATCATAGCTGTGTGTGAGCTGAACACCTGCACAGCTGCAATTTAATTTCACGCTTTATTGTAGGAGATAAATACATTGCTTTGTCTGGTGCTAAGCCCCCAGATCCCCTGGTATATCACCTCGTTCTTGTTCATCTTTGGGCCAGGTGGATACAACGGCAAAATTCCTTACCGTCTGTCTGGTGAGGCCTCTTCATCTGACCATTGAAGGCGAGATGTAATATTGTTCAGCAGATGTAATTTACTGATGGGGGTGGCCTTCATCAGAAGAAACCTGTTGTGAGAGTAAAAAAGGTAATAGTTCTCGATTTGAATTACCCTGATTTGTGAAAAAGACGGATGGTCTTCTGTACAGAATTTCAGTAATGATTCGGTTAGTTCCTATTTTGTCACACTTGTCTGCCCAGAACAAAATCTGATGGTGCGATGTCATGTTTTTCATATCTTTTCCAACTTTGCTGAATCATTATAGCAGACAGGATGTTTACAAAATCAACATGTTGCTTAAAAATTCATATTGCCTTCAAAATCTGCCAGTACTTGTGCTCTTTATTATGATATCAGCTTTGCCAGCTGTAGTGGCTAAAATTTCCCAGGAGGAAAGTGGAAACAAATTTGTTATTTTTATGTCACCATCATATTTTATTTAGTCAAAGCATGTAAGTAAGAATTTTACAGAATACAAAGCAACAGAGAATATGGCTTTTGGGTAATTCAGCGGTTAAAGCTATGATGTTCTAATGTTTGTGTGGGTTATATTCATAATGCAGGTTTTAGAACTTAATACAAATTCTTATGATGCTAACAAAGCTATTAAAAGATGCTGGAACTCTGAAATTTAGAACAAGGTCACTGGTAGCCTCTAGTGAGACCATCTTCCTAATACAAGGCTAATTATTTCTTGATGGAAAAGTCGGTGATAATAATCACTATGCTTTTATATGGAAAGAGAGCATGCAGAAGCTGAATTAATATTTAGCAGCTCAGAAATGTCACAGAAACAAAACCAGCTAATTTAGATATGTTTGTTGATTTCCTGTGCATTAGATAATATCAAACATTTTACATGCTATTCCCTATTGAAACAGACTGATGTTATTGCTGTAGGTATAGCTGTACATGTAGAAACTCAAGAGAAAGTGATTAATTTTTTTCTTGATATTAAGAAACGTATAGATTGGGGAAAACTGGGAGAAACAATCAAAGAGTAGATGATACTTCCTGAGGTCTGTCAGTCTTTCTAAAATCTATGATGCAAAGGTATTTTTATTTTAAAACAAGAGTGGGAATGGGCTCCAATGCCTAGTGATTGCTAGCTCTGGAGTATTTTAATTTCTTTTGTTGTTCTGTCTAACCTCATGTGACCACTGCTAAAATTCTCTCTTTCATCAAGCCTCTGCACCAAATAGTTATTACCTGCAGTAGACACATCCTTGCTAAGGGAAAAGAGCCCAGACATACAAATAAAATTTATGTAAGTTAGAAGATAGATGGTGTTCTTTTTTCTCCAGTATCCTCTAGGTTAGTCCTCAGATAAATCAGTCTGATAGCAGGTTTCTTATTTTTAAACCTTAGTCATAACTGTGATTTTTTAAAAAATATCAATAATTTTCAAACCTAAATGTATTGAATGAGGAGAATAGTTTATCTTGCACTGCAGCCTAACTTTTCATATTCTTTGCCAAACAATTCAAATGAAGATAATTAATTAACCACATACTTAGTATCCTTAGCCCACTATTTCACAATTTCAGTAAGAAACTGTATTTTATAGAGCTAAATTTAATATAAGGATGCAAAATTTTGCACTGCCAAACATATTACAATATGTTGCTATTACCTGGTAATTTGAAGCAAAACTCCGGGAATGTATTTTTTAACTTCTTACTGTAAAAACTGGTCTTATTTCAAGCTAGCTGAGATTGTAACCACTCCTTTGTTGACTTGCAGTTTCAATTGTGTTACATTGCTTGCATTATGCTAAAGCATTTTGATCCATTATAGAAAAATATTTTTCTTTTAGGAGCCTGAGGGAAGTTATATCTGTGCTCATGAGGTTTCTCAAAAAGGAAAACATTTAAGTAAGCATTGACAGACTAAAGAAACAATTCTGACATTATACAGTGAAATATCCCAGTCAAGAAGTAAGATACATGCATGTTTCTGTTAACCATCAACTTCATTTTCTAAACTAATAAGCTGTTCCAGGAAGCATGTTAATTAGACAAGCTTCTAGAAATGCAGCAAAAGTATATTTTGGACTATATTGGGATTTTCCTACTTTAAATATATTACTATTTCTTTTGGATCTTTGTACACAAACAATAATTTTATACATTGTGTGACAGTGTACAGCTATCTGGACCTAACACCATGCTTTTAGTCTATCATCTGAAATGCACATATGTCTCATGATTTACTTATTAAATCATCGGCTGCATGCATTTAGCAGATGAATCTGCAAGTCATGGGGCTGTGCATCCTAATGGTTATTCAAAGCCAGTGTTACTCTGCAAAATTATTGTAAAACTTATATTTTTCCCTTTAAAATCTATGCAGACCTACATTTTCTGATTTTAATGATAAAATATGGGCTTTTCCTTCAAGTCCATCAAAATTTAGTACAGCTTAGGTGTGATAGTTTATGGGTGTTAGGTGAGTGACATAGGTAGATTCTCTTCCTATCTGCACATCACTAAGGTTACCTATTATATTACTAAATTATGAAAATATTGCAGGAAACAGTGTTGACTTGATCTTCTACATGCATATCTGTAAAACGATGGGATTATAAAATGGAAGCAATGGCCTGGTTTGTATTACAAAACCTTTGTTAATTTAATGGCATACGGGAAAAAGAACTGTGTATGCTTCTTGTATCCCAGAGCTGATTTGTAATATAACTATTTATAATACAGTTTGAAATAAATTCATGTACAAGACCATGTTACAAAAATATGCCACCTCTTTCATTGCTTTCTAGAATCTCTGTTGTAAACATGAACCTTCACAAAAAGGCAAATAAAGTCACTCATCTGGCACCAACAATACTTCAACATGGTCTCGGCCACCTGGAAAGCATGACCTTAGACTGTGACAGAGCAAACTCCTTCATTCTAGGCAAAAGATAGGACTGTGAGCTCTCTTATAAACTCTGCCGTGTTTCAAGTGCTATAGTCTTCCACCCCTCAAGACATTTTATAGCAGTCATGTCCAGTCTTTTTAAGGAAGGGTCTGATTGCCATGTGTATCTTCACTTGTGTTGACCTAGCAAAAATGTATGTGCCTGTGGCATGCCTACCTGTGTGTCTGTGCTGGAAAGGGCGTGGCCATGAGTAGCTACAAGCTGCTGGAGCAAGTCACTACCTTAATAAGCTGCTACCAGATGGCAGCACTCTTGGGAAGGAGGAAAGCAGAGAGTGAGTCAGTCACAGGCTTGTTGAAGTGGTCTGGGAGGTCACCTTCCCCTTGGAGGAGGTACTTGAAATGAAGAGTGGTAGGTGAAATAAATTAAAGTCAAGGGAAATCCTCCCTGAAATCACTACCCCAATCATTATTATTTAGTTGTTAGAAATGCCCATGGCAGCAATTTTAAAATTGTTGAACTTAAAAATTGTTGATCGTAAAGGTTTTCTAGTCCTTCTCCAGCAGAGGCCTGTGCAGCGTCGCCAACAGCGACACTGCCGCTGCCGCAGTTAGTGTTGTGGGTAAGTAGTAAACAGGCACAGCTGAGGCAGGGGACCCAAGAGGAAAGTTCTCTCCTCTGAAGCTGCAGTGAATGGGAGGCTGCATTTCTGGGAGTGGAAACATGGGGTTGTGCCCCATGTGCAACTTGTGTCAGGTATCCTTCAATAGCCTTCACTCATGGATAGCATGAGCACAACTGTATAAGAACGTTTCACTTCTTTATTAACTATATCAACTCCCCTCGCCCTTTAGCTTCATCCACATCCCCTGTTGTCCAACAGCTAGCAGCCATGGCCTTACAGCTTCAGGAGCGCTGCTCCTCCCTGCCATGATGGCTGTCCTGCTCACAGGAGCACCACACCAAGACCCTGAGGCAGCTGCCATGCGAGCTCGCTCCCAACCCAGCAGCAATACAGTCGCACTGGTGTGGCATTCACCTCCCCTAGACAGTCCCACCGAGGTGAGTTCTTCATAATTATGTCTCCATAATTATTTCCTTCTCCAGTGAGGCAGGAGGGAGGCACACGAAGCCCCACACGCCGTGGAGGAGGTGTGCATTACCTCCCACCATCGTATGCCTCACTCTTGGGTGACAGGGAGAGGGGTCAGGAAAAGGACCCAAAGGTGTGTTCCTTCAACACCTACTGCTTGACACTTGAGCCCTGGTTTTACGACGGTCAAGTGTCACAGGGGACTGAGCTGCAGGGTGAATCAAACGCTATATTTAGGAAGAACAACTGGAAGCTATGACAGGAATTCTCTTTTACACTTTGCTTCTCAACCGAGTTCCACTGCAGCCTGGAGCAGCTCTCGGTGCCGGCCAGGCTGAAAGCATCGGAGCTATTTCAGACACATTGAAAGGATCACAGTCAATATCTCAGCTGGTGGAAGAGGCTACCTCTTTTGACATCGAAAGGAGGTGTATATACTCACTTGACGGTTTGGAACTTTTCTTATATAAGTAGATAAGTAGATAATCTTGAAAGGGTCAATTAAAAACTCAGAAGACTTGTGAAAACTCTTTAGTAGATGGCTGCGAGGTGACTGCAGTAGTTCTGTTTTTCTTCCTGTTTTAATGTCTTGTGCGGTGTATTCAGAGCAGATTGTTATAGTTATTGCTTCATAGTCTATGGGGATCTTAAAAGGTTTAAAACAGAAAGTCATTTAAATACCTGCTGACTCATAAGAAGCATAACTGCATTAGCTCGAACGCTAATTCGAGCATGTACAGAGGTACATGCTTATTGTTTTCTATATGTTTATCGGAGCTAGTGAAATGTTACATGGGAGATTTGATGTTAAGAATGGTGCTCTTTTATTGTAAGCTTAACAGGTAACAGTGGTGGAAACGACTGCATTATAGGAAATATTACAGTGTTTGCCTACAGCATGTAGTAACAGTCTGGAAGCTGCAAAGTGGGGGCTTCTCTTCTATATTTGTGCTAGCTGGGTTTCACAGTGGTGTAGTTCCTGTCAAAGCCTTTTAATAAGATAATACACTTCAGTTCTGTGCCCAATACACCCTTTGTGCTTGGTGCAGGGCAGAAAGGGGCAGCTTTCAGCTGGTGTGCGTGTGTGTGTGTGTCCCTCCTCGTGTGTATCAGCTACTGTACATCTCTTGTACAGATTACAAAAGATGGCATTATGATATCAAATCGTCTTTAAAGCAAATTGAATCAGTCAGCTTATTATCTTTCTGCAGCCCTGTCAGAAATTATTTTTAGCTGATGGACAGTAGATAGGTCCTTTGTTTTTTAAAGGGACTTTTCACAATCCGGCTTTATGTCGCTCTGCAAAAAGTAGCAGTTACTTTCACTGGGAAGTCAGGAGAGCACGGGAACTGGCAGGGGCAGCCTGGCATAAAACAGCTTTGAAATCCTGTTGCCATTGCTTCCTAAGTTTGGCTCGGCATGCAGACCATAAAAGGTAAGAGGTGAGGTGTGGGGTGGCCAAAAAAACACCGGGGCATAAAGGCTGCGTGTCTCTGTGCTTCTCTGGGCATGCACGTGGGAGATTCGGCTGGGGAGGAGACTATTTGTTTAAGTTTGCAGATCTGGTTGGGATGCCAGAAATAACGCAATCAGTGCAGCACGCTGGACTTTCTGATACACCTGGTGAAAGAATACAGAAATTTATAAAATTAAGTAATCTCTTCAGTACTAGGTGCATCTGCAGTCTGGGGTTTATTTTCCTACAGCTAATGGTCAGTATTGTTCTGGAGGGAAGCTCAGGAAAGGGAAGGAAGGGGACAGAGCTGGGGAAGATTGTCTATTTTTACTCAGTGATGTGCTGTTGTCCTGATTTCTTCAGCAGTAATGAGGACAGCACAAACTAGTAAGGAAAATCACCTCCTCCAAAAGCAGTCCTACACAATTGTATCATACGTCCATCTTTAGGAACCGGTGTCTGATTGCAGTCGTTGCAAGTGCAGACTTCTAGTGAATCCAGAGCACCTCACTGAGTAGCACGATTGCTTTACTTCTTTTGATAGTAGAGATCCCAAGTAAATCCCTGCCCATTTAGCTCAAGGTGGCCAAAGAAGCACAGAACAGTGTTTTTGCAATGCAAAATATATAGAACAGTACATCTTGGCCTGAATTTCATTGTGACTATGTTTAGAAAGTAGAAACACGGTGTTTTTAAATGCTGTATATTCATTTCCTATGCTTTTGTTTCCATTTTTCATTCTGATTAGAAAAAGGAAAAGATGATAAGAAAAATTAATTAAACTTTTATGTATTATAAGCCCTATCTTTCCAATAAACTGGTGGATTATTTTGCATTTGTCTTTGGAATACAACTGCTGCTTAACAGCACAATGCATCAGTATAAGTTGGGTGGCAATCCTGAGGAAATGCTTATTTCCGTTCATAGCAAAGATTTTGAAGGAGTGGAATAAATTCTTTGGCTGAAATTTTGGCTTATTGAAATCTGTGCAAGTGTTGTCATCAACTCCAATGGCCAAGATTTCATCCCATAAACTGAATCCTGGGGTTGTTCGAACTGTCTCAGACTACAAAATATTCCCACAGTGTAAAATTATCTGGAACGGTGCTGTTTCCATTTTGCACAGTGGGATTTATTTTTTTTTAATTGATTTACTTATGTAGCTGAACCAATTTAACCCTGAAGCCTATGCCCTCTGATGTTGCCTCTGATGGGGTATGTTTTGGTTGGCCAGCACTCTTAGAGCTGAGTGTGCAATCAGAGAGAGACCTCTAATGGCAAGTCACTTGCACTTTAAGTTCTGCTCTGAATTAGGCACAGATTTAAAGCTGATGTGAGAGTAGGCAAGAGCAAATCTTCCATGCAGCTCCAGGGATACAGTTTCAGACTGATATTCTGGGCTGAAGTCAACCTACAAGTGATCTATACTTTCCTCTGATACTGCCTCCACGGGACAGTTATGCTCTTTGGAATACCAAAGTCTCTGACCCACTTGTGACTTCTTGGTATACTTCTACTCTTCTTTTTTTACATCATTTATTCCTTTTCTCTGTATATTGTTTCCAGTCTCAGGTAAAATAATGTAGCCAAAAAATGTTATAATTTGGTTGTTATCAATGAATTCTCTGATGGATGTATACTTACTTACCACCTTTTAGTATTACTTTCTTATTTTGCATTAAAATGAGCTGGTTAAAATGATCAGACTTTGATAAAGGTCTAGTCCAGTTAAAGTTGTAAATCTTAGTGAAGAGTAAAAGGCTGAGACGATATTGAAGTTAAAGGGATATTAAATTTCTTTCTTGCCTTTTTTTTTAACCTTTACAAAATCCTTTGACTTTGGTGTGTTTCTCTTTGTTATTGCATATTAATTTTGTACCAGTCCATACCTCTACACATGCATAAAGTTATATGAAAAATTCTTCCTTTTTTGCATTAGTGCTAAGAAAAATAATACATCTAAAACTTGGAAGAGAAATTACTTTGTGCCCTAGCAATTCTCGAAGAAAATTTATAATATAACCATCTTGATCGTTTTCAGTCTATATGTATTAAAGACTTACAATAATGTGTGAGTCAGAAAATGGTTATGTCTTCATTTATCAAAACTTTGTGGCGAGTTATGTTTTATTTGAAGGAAGGTTTAAACTTAGAGTTCTAATAATTCTATTGTACATACCATGACAGAGATAATCATGCATTGTTTATCCTCAGATGCTTCCTTTAATTCTTGCTCATTTTACGATGCCATTAAAGGTTTGAGAGATTCCTTATCTCTACTCATTATTGTTTTTAATGTGAAAGAGAGAGCTCCATTTGTGTCTATGAAAGATTAATTGGAGAAGCTCAGGTGTTCTGCCTCCTGCTATTCAGAAGGAATACCTAAGCAACCCTGAAACTGAGACAGAAACAGGAGATGGGCAGGTGAAATGGATGCCTGTCAAGAGGCAGCATGGGTTAAGTTCTAGTTTATCTCCCCTAGCTATCAGAATGTCAGAGCCTGTAACACTTTCCCATTTTGCTTGCAGGGATAAGACTCTGTCTTAAACATGTCAAAGCAGCCAGCGTCACATGTCAAAGCCATTCAGGTAAGAGACAGTATTTATGTTTCTAATACAATAAAATAATAAATCTCAACCTTCATTGTTTGACAAACTGCATTTTGATCATACAAAACACTGCAGAAGTCCTAACTGGGGATTATTCTTTCAAAGTGAAAAGCTTGGTAGTTATGAAGGCACTGAAAAATGTTGACCTGAGGAGCATCTTATGATCTAAGCTGAGAAAAAAGACCAATCAGACAGGCTGTTTGCTTACTTGATTGCTTCTCTGTTCTTTCCAATGTTAGCTTATGTCTGTTGGTGTATCAGCTAAGTAAAACATGGTGATACTTTTGCAAAACCAATCAGCATTATGAGTAAAACTAATTCTTGCAACTATTGGATTTTCCACGGAATTTATGTGATTTTGGAATAACTGAAGGCTAAAAAGATGGTGTAGCTAATTAAAGTTTTTCATTTCTGCATTTCATCAGTGAAAAAAAAAAAACACTCCAATATTTATTTAAAAACATTTTAGAGCCAAAATGAAATGGGAGAAAAGTTGATGTTTTCATTAGAAAAAATCTTGTATGTCACATACCTCCTCAAATGGCATATGCTAGTTCATTGTTACATGCTTATAAAAGAAACACCTGTAGAATTATCCCAGCATCATCATAAAGTAGCTAAACTGCATTGAAGTCATGCTATCATTGATTCTTTTCTAAAAGCAAAGATAATTAGCGAGTTGCAGAATTGTGCAGAATTTTCATGTATTCTGTAAAATACACTTGCAGTCAACTTTTTCCATGAGTTCAGGTTCCTTTGAAAATCTGTAAGAAGCACAACACGGAATTTCTGACCTAAGCTCTGTTTCCCCAAGGTAATACTAAATTAGTGGATTGGGGCATCAAGACTAATTACCCAGTGGCTAGACAGCATACTGAAGTGGCAAGGCAACATAAAAATGCTAATTCTGACCATCATCATCATCAAGAGTACTGAAAGAGACATTCAAGCTACCATACTAATTCATTTGAGATTAGCAGAAGCCATTGATTTCACTCACTTGAAATTGTTGTTCCTCATATAGAGACTATGGAAATGTTTGTATGAGTAATGAAAAATTGTAGATAACTTCTAGCTCAAAAGTGTTTACATTTTCCATTTAAACTTCATAGGTATGTACAACTGTTTTTAAGGAATGAATTCGGTTTACTCTTTTCCTTTAAGTAAGAACTCCTTTTTAGTTTTCTGATGACCTTCCAACTTTTAAATGTAAATAAATTCTTCTAGTTTGTCTCTTAAGAAAGTACATTAAGTTTAAGCACTAAGTTAAATATTTTAAGAAACTTCAATTTTTGCAAAGACAATTTGAATCCCAAGGAAAACTACTGCACAAACTTAAATAAATCTATTAAACATTGTGTCAAAGTTTGCTCCAGCAGAGAGATTTGCCCTGGAGTTGATACCTATCTCTCTTTGAGCACTTTGAGAACTGTAACTCAAAATGTCACATTACTTTTTTATATTATGATTCATATATTAGGATCCTTTACTATTAGGTGCTAGTATAGTAGGACCAACATCCCCTGGAGAATAAACATAGTGCTACAGCGATGGAAATGTAATGCCACCTTACTGACTGAAGTATCCGATGTTACTCCATGTGAGAAGTGTCTTCTTTCTGACTGTACAGGGCATACACTAAAGGTTTCACATGCCCACAGCCACTAAATACAGACGTGAGAGAGCTAAGGGTAGCAGCTGGTTCCCAAGAGTAGTTTGGGGTAACAGAAAACCAGAGTCCCTAAGCTCATGCTTGGCTACCAGTAGTGTAAGATCCAGAAGTTCCTAATCTAGATGCCTTCTCTCTATAAAATAAAAAGAGAGACAAACCAACAAATCTCTAAATATCAGTTTAATCAAGACAAATTATAAATTTATATTGTATTTCATGCTTACAGATATTTTTCCTTAAGTTCATTCAGAAAGATCTTAGCAGAGTAGATGAGTACACATTTCCACTCATGAAAACTACAATGACATCCAAAATATGGTAGGCACTTTCCAGAAACAAAGAAAGATGCAAGCCCAATAAGAATCAGTGTGATTAAAAATAATAACCACATCTACAAAGTCTGTCTACAGCAATTATAATTTACAGTTTCAGGAGTGTGGAACAAAAAATGTGCTATTACCAGATGGGGAAGTGGGCAAGGAAGAGGTCACTAAGACTTGTATCTCCATCCCAGCAGCCACATGGCAAGAGCCCTGAAGAGGATTTAAAAAACACAACAGCACACTTGTGCTGATCACAGCACAACACAGTCCTTGCAGAGCCGCACTGGCATACAGGACTTAGTCTATCACTCACCCATAACACAGCTGCTTATCCATAGGAATGGACTGGCCTTGGATTAAGAGGGAGATTTATGGCTCAGGATTCTGGTATCTCTGGTCAGGAGCTGCTAGGAAATTAGGCACACTTTAATTTTGTACTAGAAATATATATTTTAATTTATTGTGTGTTATAGTATGGGGTGTTACCAGATCCAGACAGTGTTAAACTATATTTTAAAGGCTGCTCATTTTACCAAGTTAATATTTCATGTCTTGTCCAAACTCAGAAGTGAACGCACTTTGCAGATAAAATAGTTCAAACCGCTGTAGTGTGACACAGAGCACTCTGAAAATGCTGAAGCAGAGCAAAGAATGGCTTATTTAATTTAATTAGCAGTCTGGCACTTCGTTCATTTTTATTCCTGAACCATTTTTAGTCACAGTAGGAAATGCAAGGACCAGAATTAGGGTTTTGTGGTCAGCCTCAGGTGGCAGTGGGAGGCTGACTTCTGCTTTATTGACTCCAAGGGGAATGGATGCCTGAGTTCAAAACAAGCACCAGGAGGAACGATCTGTCTTGGGAATGGTTCTGATATTTCAGCTCTGCAAACCTGTATGGCCACGCTCTCTGTAAAGCACTAAACTGTTTCCTATTCCAAAAAAAGCAGCTGACTGGAGATACCAGCACCTGGCTGGGGAGATGCTTAAAATTAAAAAGAGCAGAGCAGGTTTTTTTTCCACTCATAAATGAAATAATGGGTTAAGTACTGTGAGGCTGAAAATGCCTTGTCTCCTGGGAACTTAATAAGTGCAGCTGAAAGGTTTTGCAATATATAAACTAAAGCTCAGTGAAAAAGCATATGAAATGAATGCCCAGTTGTCTATAAAATACACAGCTCTACAGACATCTGCCAGCCCCACTGAAGTGGTAACATCACCATGCATAAACAAAAGTGAGAAAAAAATGAAAAAAATGAAAGGTGTTTATTTTTTGGCAAATGGATTCTTAATTTGTTTGATGCTGTATTGCTGCTGCCAGAACATTTGTTGGTACTACGAAGAGTGGGCTGTGTTCCTGTGGCTACCCAACCTGGGGCATAATCTGCAGGGCCAGGATTTGAGCAGAAGGAGGGGATTGTTCATCTTCATTTTGTGCAAATCAGTCAGATGGTAAATGACAATAAAGCAGGTCGCTGTTTGAAGGTTCTCTGTTTACTCTCAACAGTATTACCGATTCACCCGCTGGTTTTACAAGTGGGAGTCATGATATTTTGATGACATTTCCTACAAGCAGCTTCTCTTCTGAGATCACGAGATAAGAATAGGTATAATTTGTGCATTTAGTTGATCACACCATTTGACTTTTAAAATAAGCCAGGCTGGGTCACATGAGGAAACAGATACAATTTAGCTGTTCTTCCATAGGCAATGTTTTCTGCTCTCACCATGGGAGTATTGTGATGATGCCGTAAGTGCTCAGAAACCACAATAATGTCTGTACCCTCGTTGCACCCCTTTGGAGTTTTGCCACTGACCATTGTGCATCTCTCTATCAGTTGCTGTTATATGCATCCTCATTTCCTTTTCACAGGCTAATATTAACATCCCAATGGGAGCATTTCGACCTGGTGCAGGCCACCCTCATAAAAGAAAAGAACAAACACCTGAAGAAGTGGACGAGGTAAGAAAAAAGGGGGCTTTTTGATTTTTATTTTTAAAGGAATCCCTACCATTGATGTAAGACAGCCTTTAAATCAACCTCAGAGCACTACCTACCAATCTTAGGTACCACAGCTGACATACAGTGATCATTTATGGGAGTAAGTGGACATTTATCAATGACTCCTTATATATACCATTCTGGTTTTGATGCTGAGGTCTCTATAGGAACTGTTTCAAGGGTATGTAGTTCTACCTAAGCAATAGGATGATATCTGCTGTCAGGATTTCATGAACAGTATTTATCTAGACTGGAATTGGTGAAATACAGTAGGAAAAGCTATAGGAAGGCTTTGGAAGGGTCTATTACTACCTGCTGCCCTGTGGTGTAATTTATTGTTTCAGCTTATCAATATTGGACAGTTTTTCAAACCCAACATTTGGAGACCTTTTGAGATTATTTATCAAGAAGTAGAGATTGAGTGTGAAGACTATACATTTGCAAATTAAAACCAGAAATTGTAAACCTGCAGAAGGGTGAAAATACTTCCTGACAGATTAAATTATGTGCTCCGATGCCAGTAGTTTATAGGGAGTATTTAACATTGAGTTTTGAATGTGGAGTTAAATTTATGCTTTAGTCAACATTGATCACAGATACCATGTTTCTGGATGATATTAAAGCATCTTATCTACTAAGAACTTCCATAACAAATAAGAACTAAAACCAACAGTGAAGAAACAGGAATAGTGCAAATAAGAAAAAGACATAAGTAAGACGGTGCTTATGGCTTCTTAGCCAGGTGGCTTAGTCTGGCTGCATAATCCCCATTTCAAAACTGGTCTTGCTGGGCCAGAGCTACTGATGCTCCTTGAAGACAAGGGCAGGAGAAGCTCAGATCGACCCGTTCAACCAGGCTGGCTCTGGCAGGACTCTTCTGGGCAGACTCTCAGCCATGCTCTGGGTGAAGCAGGGCTGCTGTGGTTAGAGGGAGCCTTGAGCAGAGCCCTGAGGGCCAGAAAGGAAGGAACTAGCCCCTTCACTCCAGGCACACAGTGACAGTGCTGGTGGTGCAGCCCTCAACTAGAAACAGTCAGGTTTGCTTTGGACAAATCATCAGCTTCTTCCAACCTGGTACAGGCACTTATCAGTGACGGTTTTTGGCTGCATAATAGCTAATTCTTCCTTTTCAGTCTAAATCAGACAGGTTTGTTTTCTGAATTTCAACATATTTGATATAAATAGTGCTCTGCTTACAGAGAATTACTCTGAAGAAAACAAACTCAGCCCAATTTAACTCCTTTTTAAGAAGATTTAAAAGAAAACAAAACAGAACGTGACCTTAAACACATACTGTTCCCCTGAAAGAAATCAAGCCACATTCTCTCTGCAGTAATTAAACTGGTGAAGGAATACATGTTATTAAGCAGAAACTAATGTTTGAGTGAATTCTGGTGGTATTTGAGAAATAAAATAAATGACAAGTGCTGATAATTAGATTTGGTTGGGTAATTGAATATTGCTTTGCTTTACAATTATGTGAACGCTATCCATGAGACAGATATTATGGAATAAAAGTTCTTGGTCCCAGTTATATAGCCAATATTCAACCAAACCAGTGGGAGCAGAGACTACAGAGACAGATCTTCTCATATGAATAGAATAAAAATGCTACCGCCTTGTTAAGCTTTGAGATAAAGCTTGTGAGTCCTTAAAGCAGCCTTAGACTAATACACCTTTTGCTAACAGTCCTTAGCATTCTTCTCCATATTTTAAAACTCTGGCAAAAGAGATGAGGGAAATATGGCTCTTACTCAATGGGTTGGTGTGGTCAGAGGGGACTACATATTTCTGAAGGTCAAAGGAGAGGATATCTTAACATGGACAAGAAATGGGAGGTAGGAATTTCAGAATATAACTTTTCTTCAGTCAGAGCATTTCCATGCATGTATTTGTTAACTCTTGTCATACATCTAAATCAATCTGCAGACTTTCTTCAATAAAACTGAAGGCTGAGGTCTGATCTCAGCAGTTCCTTGTGCACAGAGTGAGTGATCTAGGGAGAGATGCAGTCATAAATATCACACACCTGAGATTGGGATGGAAAACTAACGTGGATTTATGGAGTGCAAAATCTCCAAAACATCATCAAAGTTTGCACTATTTGTACTATGAGAAGGAATGCTACAGCAAAGGACTTTAAAAAGTCTTTTTAACATGGTGTCTGCTATGTACTAGTAAGAACAGTGTTCTTTTTAGGATGGTTTAGGATTGTTTTGTTTTGTTTTTAGCAAGCTGTGCAGGAAAACTGTAAATGTAAACAAAACAAGCTCATGACACCTCTGACTACTGATACAATTTTGTGCATCCGTCTAAACACCTTTTGTGTCAGTCTAATTATTCTTGTGTTGTGCTTTGCTGCCATTCCCAGATGTCAGATCATTAAGCTAGATAACAGTATGTGTGGTGGCTGGGGCAGGACTCCTGACTGGGATCTTAAATTATCAAAACAGAAACAATAGTACAATGGTGCTAATTAATAGTAGCTTGTATTAACTAACATCATATTAGCTAAAAAGTGGGAAAAGATAATACAAATTTAATAAGCCAAGCAGCATAATTGTTGCTGCAGTTTTCTTTTATATGTTGATCTATAGAAAGTTCTGAAAGATCAGATAAGAAGAAACTGTCAGTTTTCTAAAATTCTTTGTTTATTTGCTACTTGACATTGTAAAAGTCTGCTTCCTTATTACTATGTAGTCCTTTAGTCAATAGCAAAAAGGGTTTTTACTGACCAATAGGAATCGACAAATAACTTGGAAATTTTAAAAATGAAGTTAAATATTAGGAACCGACTGATCACAGGCTAATAAATCTAAATACTAAGTTAACTCCAAACTACAAAAAGCCTATCCCAAGAGGACATTCACAGAGTAAATAAAATAAAATAAAATAAAATAAAATAAAATAAAATAAAATAAATAAAATAAAATAAAATAAAATAAATAAAATAAAATAAAATAAAATAAAATAAAATAAAATAAAATAAAATAATTGTGAAATTACTGGCAGTTAAATATTCATTCACCTCTAATCCTACATGACTCCCCCTGTATGTTAGCTGTACAAAATACAGAATAGATTGGCTAGACCTTAAACTCCCTACTAGAAAACTACTCCTTCAAAACATTGCTCACTGTAGAACAGAAATAGTCTAAAATATGCTCTACCTCACCTAGGAGCAATAGTACATCAGAGGAAGTACCAAGGGGTGAAAAACTGTGGTCCATCAGGAAATTAGCTGAGATGATTGCTGTTGTGTTAAGTGCTGTTGTTAAGTGCTGTTATTTTTACAGTGTCAGCAAAATAGCCATTAGGGACTACCTTAATTGAAATATAGTGACAATTTTTTTTTCTGTTTTTACCACTGAGGTTAAGAAAAATTAAACATAAACTCAAGCTGAGCTTGGATGGAGCTTCTGGGGTCCATAACCTACTGTAGCTGGTCTCCAGAGCTGGGGAAATGTGTGACGTTTTTCTTCCCCATTTGGCTAGCACCTATGAGGCTGTAAGAAATTGGATAATAAAAATGGTTCTTCAGCTTTTTTTTTTTTCTTTCTCTAAAAAATGAAAGATCTGGGAGCTGTCTTTAATACATCACTCAGTTGTTAATTTTATGCTAACAATCTGACACTGTAAATTCTTACCCATTTACAAAAAGATCCATATTCCTCTACACCGAGCACCTTCTAAATATATTTGTAAGGTGTTTAGACATTCAAGACAACAACCAACAGAATTATCCATCTCTTCCTGCCCCCCTCCCCTCAGAGGTTTCCATTGTGATTGAATTTAGTATAAAAACATCCTTTTCTGTTTCTCAAATAACTGACCTATGCTCATGCTCAAGAGCTTTCTATTGCAGCAGCAAGGTCACTGATATCCTTTCGTGCAGAGTGTTCCTGCTACAGAGGAGGAGAAAGAAAAGAAACATCTCCCAGGAGCTAAGAAACTTCCAGGTCCTGCTGTCAACTTATCAGAGATTCAGAACATAAAGAGTGAGCTGAAATTTGTCCCCAGAGCTGAACAGTAGTTGGAACAAGCAGGTGAGTAAGAGAGGTTCTTTGCATGGCTCTAGGAAAAGCAGGCTGGTCCAGAAACATTTTTATGTCAAAAGATGTCTTTTCAAAAAATAAAAAGGACCTGGAATCACATTTCATCTTTCAAAGATAAAATATGATGTGTAGAAGAGATCTCATAATCCTTGGAATTCTGCTTTATTTCAAAAAAGGAGCATGCAGGAGACTGTATCTGATGATACGTGTTTAACATACATGCACCCATTAACCTACCTAACAAAAAGTGTATTTGGCTATTATATTGAAGCCAGCTAACAAATACCATCTTACCATCTTCTTGCTTCACAAGCACAAGTTCCAGTTCTACTGAATACAGAACTTGTATTTCAGTACACTAACTACAGATAAATATATTACAATGCAAATAATTTTATTCCAGTGAGGGACAAGTAGGTCAGTATTTTTAAAAAGTTTCTTTGGAACACTAGAGATTGGATATTATTTTATTTCTGTAATTCAAAGCTAACATAGTAATGGCTCTATGCATTTGATCACACAAATGCACCCAGTACTACTTGCGGTACCCAAGGACGTGCAACATATCTTTGAGGATCACCTCTCTCAACCTGCTAGCTACACTTTTGATGCAACCCAAGATAAAGCTGGCTTTCTGGACTCCAAGCATACCTTGTTCATGTTGAGCTTTTTGTCCACCAGAATCACAAGCCCAGCTCCACAGAGCTTCTCTCTATCCATTTGTCATCCAGCCTGTAATCATGTTTGGGATTGCCCTGACCCAAGTGCAGGGCCTTGCATGTTAACGCCAATTTCAGAATTATTTTAATCTGATTTCAGTCAAGGCCAATAAACCTCTGTTGTTTGACATTCTGAGCCATAAAATAATTAATAATATTTTCCATCCATGAAATTATCATTTTATTTTCTTTGAAAAGCCTGAGTCAGTAAAGATGCAGTTATAATGAAAGTTCAGCTGTATAGAGAAGTTTCAATACAAAACAAAACAAACAAAAAAAGAAACACAAACAACTACAGTAAGAAAAAGATATTTGTGTCACAGAGTAGTCATATGAATTGCCAGTTGTGCCTGATACAAGTCCTTTTTATCATGAAGAGAGACAGAGGAGCTAAGCTGAGTAAAAGAACATCGTCTGGAATTTACTGCACAGAAACATTAAAGAAGAGAAAATAAAAAGCAGTGCAAAAGGATTCTGTGAACACAGAAGTGCTGCGGTCCAGGAATCTTGAAAGAAATGGCGTATAATCTGAGTGAATTGTCCCAATACACACTGTACATTAATTTATTTTTTATGTGCAGCATAAATATGCCATTTAGAAGGAAAATATATATTTTTTTTCTTACTTTTAACCAGCTCTGCCATAATGTGCATGTTATTTTTGAAGCACAACAGAATCTTTCTCTTCAGGAAACTTGGGAAAAGGAAAATTAACATTTTGTAAAATGTAACATTGTAGTCATCGCACTAAAGCAGTACCCAGAGAAATATGAGTTTTTAATGTGAGGCTTTAAAGATTTTTTTTTTTTTTTTTTTTTTTGTGTAGGAGATATTTAGATAGAAATTTTACCCCATAGTTAGTCTCAGGTGATTGCTATTTTCAATGGTTAAAATTATTATTTTGTAATTAGCTTACTGAGAGTCTGACAAAAACATTTAGGGCACATGCAGAGATTCACTGTAAAGAAAAGATTTCTACAGGAAGATCAGCAAAGTGAAAGTGAAAGCTATGAGGTCATTATGAAGTCATTTCTGTCTCTGTCCTTCTTGTGATGTTGTATTTGATTATCAGGTCCCAACGCTGACACAGATGGGATGGCTGATCACATCATTCATGGAAAGGGCAAAAAGGAGCAAAGGGTGAGGGGACTCTGAAATACAGGAGGGTGGCAAGAGGGAATGGTTGTGTGAAATAACATTGTCCAGCTGGGAGCAGGAGGTGGTCAGAGGTTACACGCATTCAGCCATTAAGTGTAAGTGCGTGTGATTGATTGGAGGTGTCTCCCCCAGGAGATAAACAGTGGAGTGTTTCTGATTCCAAATATTCCTGCAATGATGCTAAACATGATCACCATTTACCTATTATCTGGCTAATGTGAGAAATACCGCTTTCTAGATTTTGGGTCTAGATCAGTCACAGATCACATCTGAAAACTTAATTTCTAGAAGATTTTCAGACACGGTACTCACTAGAGACTAGGAGTTCAGTTTTAGTTGAAGTGCAGGACTAAGCATATGCATGAATTCTACATAAAATTGAAATGTAAATCAATCACTTGCCATATCCAGCAGCCTGGAAAGGTACTAAATCTAAGGACTGTCTCCCATAGAGGATGTTCATCAGTTCCGTTGTTTTAGGCATGGCCTGCAGCCTTATATAAAATGTGGTGTAGTCAGTGAGTTGTTTTATGACTGTCCATTCCAAGCCAGTGAAGATAATCTTTTTTTTTTTGCAACAAGTCCGTACTCACATCTGCCTGATACGTCACTTCATGTCCAGGAAGGGGTTACTGACCATCCTCTAAATGTGATACTCTCTAAAGAATGCTACATTGACTGGTCAATAGAATATGTCTGTGCAGAGTGCATACTGATAAATGAGTACATTCTTTGGATTTCATTGTTTGGAAATGAATTATCTCTCACATCAGTACAATAAACTCTTCAGATATTCACAGTCGAGGGATTTCCCTTTGTTGGTATTTTTTATGTTTCTCATGGTATGCTGTAGGTACCCACTGAAACTGATGGAATAACTCCAAATTCTCTAGATAATTTCCATTATGCTGTGATTCTATAATAAAATATCATAAAAGTATCAAAAATATAAAAATGTCAAAAATATCAAAGGCTTTATAACTACAGCAATTATTTTTAACACTTTCCTTTAGTATTATCATTTGCCAATGGATAGTTTCAGTAAATTGCAAGTCATCATGGCCAATTTTGTTTAAATATTGATCCATGTTTTCCTGCTTGGTTTTAGAGTGCAAACCCATCAGCAAAAATAAAAAATGAATAACAATATGTTAGTCCATTATTTACAAATCTACTCCTGCATAATTTGTAGTTTAGAGTAAAGAGTAACTTCTGTTAAATATTTTTGGTTTTGCTCTTTCACCAAATTAGGGAATATCGAGAGATTTATTAAGATCATAGTTGTGAGTCTAACAGTTTGTGGGAGGGATATAATTAGTAAAATGTCGTAAAGCTGGATCCAGTGAAGGTCATAAAGTGCTTATCAGTTAAGATATTCCTGTAGTCATCCCTTACTGCTGGTCTATCATCTATAATTAACTCATTAGCATACTCTGCTTTGTCGTAATGATTTTTTTTTCTTCCACGGAGCTGTAGACGATGAGTTTGATAGAGTCAGTTTTAGTATACAAATGAGTTGTGATTCATTTTCATTTTCTCTATCTACATTTTTTTTCTGCTCCCTTTGTACGTGCACAATTCTACATGCATAAGAATGAAACATACACAAAATAAAATAGCAACACAATATCACACACTAATCAGCTAAGTATATGTCCTATTGAGAAAGCCATTGTAGGAAGCATTTAATTTGACAGAAGGAGCCTGCTATGGCTGTGATTTGTTACCAATTGTTGTGATACCTTATGTGTATTACCACTAGCATGGTGATTGCACAAGAAAATAATGATTGAGCAAAAAATTGTCATTTCTCTTAAGTATAGTTTATATTAATTGCAGCCACTTAGTACCGGAACTCATAGAATATTTGGATTCTTTCAATATCCTTTACTCTGGCATTGTCTTCTGGACATGTTTGGGGAAAGCTCTCATTTCGATCCCAATTACAAACGTACTCAGAATTTGGTCAGACAAGGCTGTTAAGCTATGCCTGGGCTGTTGCCCACTAACAGGGTGCCTGTCCTGTTCATGGTATGAGAAACAGCCAGTACTTGCAGATAAGCCCTGGTCTTTACCTGGAATTCTCCTGAGCAGAACTGCTCAACAAATGTTAGTTCTGTTGTCAGCATGGGAATTGTGTTTTGAGGGCATCAGAACAGACAGCTCCCCAGGTCAGCTTAGACTTGCAGCATTACCTCCTTTACAGCATATTGGGAATCCTGTCTCACAAAAAAGAGGAGTCTTGTCAGCAGAGCAACCTCTGAAATTGGCATCACTTGGAGAAGAAAGAGAGAGGAAAGGAAAAAAACAGAAGTCCCTTAGAGGATAGAGCTCTTATATCCATACTAAAAGATGTTCCTTGGTGTCACTATTATTTGCAAAAAATGTCAATTACCCTGGTCTAAAAATACACATTATAATTTTGCCCACTGAGTACGGTGGATGTTAATAACAGTTTCATGCTATGTACTGCTTTTAAACTGCATCTCACTAGAATGGTAGCCATCTACCTCTCCTTATGTTACTGGTTTGATACACTTTTCAGTGATTGCATCTCATTCCTGTGCTCAGGTAGACCAGAAGATCATGGCTAAGCTGCTGTACAGTAACAAGCAAAGTTAGTGATGTTTTCTCCAGCAAACATAGCCAGTGTCTCGCTAGTAGAGGACCTCTGACATACTGTAAGCTCTTGGAACAACCCCACGATTTTAAGAAATTGTGTTCATGTGATTAAGCCCAATTAGCCAAAGCTTGTGTGAGAAATGGAAATTCATCCAGAGGGTGTTGGGAAGTTCTGATCAGAAGGAGTTCAGATCTCCTTCCTTACCACAAGTGGGAACAACAGGGTGAAGAGAAAGAATCTGTTTGCAAGTCAGAGAAGGCTTGGAAGGGGACCCCATCACTGTCCATAAATACCTGAAGGGAAGGTGCAAAGAGGTCAGAACCAGGCTCTTCAGTGGTGGAATTTCCAGATTAGGAGTGCTTGGGGATTTCATGGCCAGTCATCAATTTTGCAAGGCAATTTTCCATTTATAAAATTTTCTTAAGAAACTAAGTTTCCAAGGTTTTTTTTTTTTTTTTTTCTTTCTCCCCTGAGTCTACTTATGTCATCCTTCTGGACTTTAAAACAAAAGAGCTAGAAATTTCTGTTAAAAGAGAAAACTGGGATCCCCAGTGACATGAGAAGAGCCTTTGGAATCATGTTATCTCCTCAAGAAAAAAAAAAAGAGAGAGAGCGAGAGAGAAAGGAAGAGTTATGTTTTATTTCCCAGAATTTCTGTGTTTAAAATTAAGGAGTTAGGTCATTGTCTCTAACATGGCCTGCAGATGTCCATTATGAACTGAGGGCCTCTTTTCTACCACTGCTGAAATGCTGCAGTAAGCCCCAGCATGTGGTTCCCTGGGCCTTTGCAGATCAAGGAGAGTTTGCCTTCACATTCACTTGTTAAATGATGGAAGTGAGCAGGTAAATGGGCTGGAGAGGCTGCTTTCTAAATGCCTAACAGGGCTTAAAGGTATGCATTTGGAGACTGATTTTAGTGAGTAAAGAGCAGGGAATGTTCTTCTGAACAGCAAATGCTTTCCTGTGAAGTAGTTACACAGAAAAAAAAAAATATTTTGTGGTTTTGAAAAGTAACTAATAACTTCAAAACAAACCCCATAAAAACAGAAAACATTTTGCTCCAAAGCAAGCTACAAAAATTGATTTTTTTTTCCAAAACATTAAATATGCAAAACAAGTATATTTCTTTTCCAAGCTATGTCTTCAAACACGGTGTTTTTATTACTGGAAGAGACAAGCACAAAGTAGTAACTCAAAGTGCTCTCATTTTTCCCAAGAGCCCGAGTGTGACAGAAAGCCTCTATTAATTTTTACAACGTGATCGTGTTATTTACTACTCTGCCATTGCCATATTCAGGGCTCACTCAGAGAGTTTGCAGACATGTAGAGGTCAACAGGCCTCAACAAATACACAGAAGAAATTTCTTCATTGAGCCTCTCACTTTGACACATTAATGCTCTTAAAGTAACAAAATACTTCCCACACTGGCAATCTGGTCTCACAAATCTCTTTTCCTTTCTCAGATGAGAACCATCAGTCTTCAGGGTGGGAGAAAGGTCCAAGTATTTGGTTGGAAAGCTGAAATTAATTTTTTTTAAAACGAGTCTCTGCTGTCAGTACTTGTTTTGTGTGATCCCTCTGTTGATCAGTTAGCCCTGAACTTCTGCTGTCACACTCCCTTGTAGATAATCCCATTTCCATCAGTGCTGCTCCTGACAGATTTTGTAAGAACTAAACTTTTCAGTGAATTCCCGAGTTGGATACTATTGCTGGCTCCACACTCCTAAAATGAAACTTAAAAAGGCAGAAAGCTCCCTGAAGTTATCAGATATAGAGAGACTGGTGAAGTGTGAAGATGGGTTACAGTCAGTAGGCTTTTTTCTTGCTTCTCTCTGCTATATGTAGTAAGAGAGAGTATGAATTAATCACAAAATTAAAAAGTAAGTATGACTGGCATGTATTCTACTTGGAAATCTTAGAAATCCCTAAGGCCTTTGGCCTCAATTTGGGTTATTGGAGAACAGACCCTAGTATTTGGAGTATGCCCTCTGACTTAGATGGAGCTTACCCTGAGGCACACACACAGGAGACCATGCAGAGCTAATGAGGAACCACGGGCGTTAGAAACCATTTGGACAGCAGGAAAGAGATGGTACTGAACAGTACAAAAGAGTGAGATGAAGGCAATGCTTTCTGTGCACCTAGAAACTGTCCTGCCAGCTTTCGGTATGTGTGGTGCCCTCAGACATTGTGATGACAGGTGTCATATGGAACCCAAAATAACAAATAATTCCAGTCACTCACCTTACGGGTTAAAACTGGGCACAAGGGTTTTCAAGTGCCTCCGTCAGAGTAAAAGGGCTAACTGCTTTTGAATACATGAAGTGCAACTTCCTACGTTATTAACAGCTCAGCTGGTTTTATCAGACCTACATAAATTGTAGCCAATTAAGCTGACAGTATGGTCTGAAACATCATGGCTCTGATGTGATAATCAAATGAATTTTCTCCCCCTAAATTTAGTGCCTCATCATTTTGTTTTATAGCTTTTATTCGTTTCATTTGATAAGAGACTACCTAATTATGTTTTCACAGCCTTGTGCTCAAGAACCACATAAATTACTGCATCACCATGCTTTGGAATTTTTGGCATCTCATTCAGGATTTTGGCTCTATATTGCATGAGCCTTGTCATCTGCGTCGGGGAGTAGACCATCTACAAGTGCCTTATTTTGAAAAAATACAGCTTTTTAATGTCAAGGCTATCTCAATTCCACACTCGGTTACAAATTCCTTCTGAGAAAAAATAGCATCATATAATGGCAGCAATAGGTAGAGCTCACCATGACAGTAATTCCAACTTCTGTTGGCTATTGGGCAGCACTACTGAAGAAATATTATTCTGCAGATTATTCTGTAGATACCTGGTTTTTGCTCTCCCTATCTGCTCTGGTTTTAACCACCTAATTCCCCCTTGACCTGCTGCAGCAGTCTGAAATACAATGTATTTCCATGCACTAGGAGAACAAACTACACAACATAAATAAACATTTCCCATGAGTCATACTTTGTTTCTCGCATTTGATTTGCTGCAGCTTGTAGCTACTTGAAATGAAACTTAGCTGAACTAACCTCTACTTAAACTTGAGAACAAGTATAAACTCTGGGATTTTGTCTCTCCATTTAGTGGTTAAATTAGTGTGGCTGTGCTTGTTTCTTGCACAAATGGCTGAGCTCCATATAGGGATATGAATTCAATAAAAGCAGAATAAAACCCTCACACTTGGTGCTCAGACCTCACGCCCCCACTTTGGTAGAGTTGTCATAGCATTGCTTTTAATTTAATAATGCAGTTATTCAATTGGTTAAAAAAATAAATCGAGTCCTTCATCTGTTAGTTCTCCTGGGTCTTTGTTCCTGTTTGCTGCCTCAGAGCAAACCCTGTCTTGAAATTGCTGTTCCTCCTGCATGGCCTTACAGAGCCTTTCACCATACAGAAATGTAATCTTGGCATGAACAATTGCTGCGACTGAATGCACTTAGGAAAGAAGTGGGCAGTAGCTGTACAGGGCAATAGCCTTGCTTGCTCACAAATGAACCCAGGGAGAAGCAGGCTAACTGGCCCATGTCAGCTGCTGTATGAGTGCATTTTGACAGCAGTGTAGCAGTAGTACTGGTGTACACAAGCAGATGGCAAAATTGCTTTTGCTGAGGAAACATCAAAGAACAAAAAGCTTCCCCCAAGCCAAACTGCTCTTGTTCTAAGGGAAGGACGTGATGACAGTAGCTAGATGGTGTTATTTCAAGGCTCTGAAAGGTACAGCCTTTGTGTATGAGACAAAACCAACACAAAGTGTGTGCTGAAATGGAAGATAATTCAAATCTGAAGACTTGAAACTGAACATTTGAGCTTAAATAGGGAGAACACAGGGAAAAGCAAGCCTCTATTTGTTTCTGTGTTTGCAAATCATGCTGTTCTTGAGTGCAGTACCCTTCCAAAAGACTGTCAAATACTGGGATAGAGTATGTCCTCTGTTGAACAGAGCATCTACTTAAGGATCTCAGATCTTACACTTCTGTATTTCTAAATTTCCTTGATTTTGTAGTTTTGTCTGAAAATAGTTGAATTGATCTGTTTCTTCAGGGTTTGAATAGAAGCTTTTTTTTTTTTTTTTTTTTTGGGGGGGGGGGGGAGGGGAGAGAAATCTTCCTCTCTTGTCCTTAAGACAAGAAAGGCTTTCCCTTTGAAGAAAAACAGCATATTTGCAGGTTTTTGTTGTTGTTGTTGTTTGTTTGTTTGTTTTTCAATTCCCTTTGCTGAAAATAGAGTTAATTTGGATGGGTGTACCTCACATATTTCTTTCAAAGTTTAAGCCCATCATTCAAAAAGTACCAAATTAGGCAATGACATAGATTTTATAGAATTATAGAACCATTTGTAATCCTTTCTGCTCTGTATATTCTTTTCTTATTTTACATCTGTGCTAAATGCATGTCTTAGATTTCCTTTTAGATGTTTGAACAATTATTTCAGGGGCAAACCAGTTGCCTGCCAACTTACTGCAGTTAAACGCATTAGTAAACAACACCTGAATCGCTGTTGAGCATGAAACCTCGGTGAGGATGTACATGTTCAGCTTCATGTACGCAGTGAATAAGAGGCTGAGCTTGGCCAAACAGCACTGCTCAGTTGCTTGTCAGCTTGCTGAGCTGCAGGGTGACATGATCACATGTCCAAGTGTGAAGTCATTTGCAGTTTGGTTGAAATTAAAGAAATCTATTTCCCTGAGGCAAGATGAGAAGTAGACCAATTAGCTCCAACACCATAAATGCCTTACCTTAATAGATGCTATGGAGGTGACTGAAGACTGGATCCCTGAGAAGCTTGAGCTGACCTGAGGCTAAAGGCCTCATTCTCTAGCTGAAGTTTCATTGTCCTGCAGTGATCTATGTAGGCAGCAGTTTCTGGTAGCCATGGAGGATGGCAGAACTACGTACCACACTGCTGTGGACCTATTTCCTTCAGAGAGACACTGAAAGCTCTTCATGTCCCAAAGTCTCTCTTTGCCATGGAGGTGGTTCTCTTGCATAATGGTATAGTGGACAAAACTGCCTGGATGCTAGCTACCCTCTGTTTAACACCTACTGCTTGGCTGCCTGCACCATTAAACAGGGAAGCCAATGGGGAGCTAATGCCCCATACATACACAGGTGATGGGGCAGATATGAGTGGAGAGTAGATGTCCCAGAGCCTACAGCACTGACCTGGCAGAACCAGGCCACTCCTGCCTTGACTGCCGTGTCTCAAGGCCTGGGGGAAGGCCATCCTTGTCTTCTGCTGCCAGGCGCACTGGTATTGCTCAGGGCCAAGTCCTGGCCTCTCCCAAGAGGCAAGTGGCCATAAGGAGACATAAGAGTTTACAGGATAGAGTCCCCAGTTCTCACCCAGAGCCCCTGGTGTCTCTGTTCACATAGGTCCACTCGGAAACCTGCACTGCAGAAGCCTACACCCCTGCCAACTCAAGGAGATGTTGCTGCATACACTGTTAAGAATCCTTGAGCCACTTCTGCAATCAGCATCTTGAGGCTTTAGGATCTAAACAGCATCTTGAGAGCTGTTTAGATACAGCTAATAGAAAAATAATTGAAAACAGTCATATTGTCTTCTTCTCTGGGGCTTCAGCAACATCCTGAGTCAGGAGCCATTAACCCTCACACTGGGTTGGAGTGTGAACCATCTCCTCCAGGTTTGTACCTGAGTACTTTCTTTAAAATAAACAGAACAATTTGAAAGCACAGCAAGAGAAGGCATGTGCTGGTAGCCCCTCCCTTCTGCGTTGGCTCAGCGATTATCACATGCACCCAGGATGAAGGAATAAAGCAGTTCAACTCCTTCTTCTCCTCAGAAGGATTAAACCCCACACTTCTTGCCTCTGTGGAGACTGGAGACTACCTTGGCAGGGGGAGCCTTTTCTAGACTTTGAACTAAAGCAAGACTGCTGTGCAGAAATGAATTAAAATTAATCTGTAGACTGTGAGCCTGACGGCAGCTTAACAAGGAGTTCATTTGTCAGTAGGGAAACCTGCTTCCCTGTGCCTTAGCATGTGGACTGCTGTATGCCTTGTCTTAAGACTAATTCATGTAGCAACAGTTTCCTCAAACTGTGCTTTAAAAGAAGCCAGGGTGGCTGCTGCTGCGTTTTGTACAAAGCCTGATGCAACAGGGTCGGTGTTGAAGAGGAAGGTCTCTGTGGGAATCCACCACGCTTCTGGGTGCTGCTCAGTGTTACATGTCTCCCCATTACTCAGCTGAGCAGGTTTATGAAAAAAAATAGGTATCTGTAGACAAGTTCGAGCACAGTTTGAGATTATGGTATAGTTAGACCACAGTTTTGAGGAACACAGTTTTGGAGGGAAACACCTAGGTCCCTGTTGCACCACAGGCAGTTAAACCACTAAGGTTCTGGCCCCCATTAATGAAGAGCACAATCCCAATGCCACTCAGTGGGAGCTATGCTCTTAAAACACTTAAGTGTGTGCTTCTCAAAATCCCACTCCAAATTTGTATGTGCGAATTGCATATTGTTCATTGTTAAGAGTGAATGTGCCTCTGTGTCTTTCTGCAACCCGATCCAGGACACATACTGATACAGCTGCATGAATGCTCCAAAAGGAACTGTTTTATGTAAATCCTGAGAAAAGCCTGTCTGCAGAGCTAATTGAGCAAAATAAATCTTTTCCACAGAAACTGTGGATCACATTGGTAAAAATTAAAAATCAAAAGTTAATCGGTCTTAGAAGCCTGTTTTTAATAACAGCTCATTCCTCTCATATTTTCCTTTTATTTTCATGTAGAAAACATACTTTTTTTTTTTTCTTCATTTTGTTTAGCCAAAAACAAATTTTGTGTTGTGAAACAGGATGTCATAGAAAATTTTAGTTTTACTGTATATCTTCCAGTCAATCCTAATACCTCATTTCTAAATGCTTGCCTGTTATAGATGGCAAAATCAAAAGGCATATTGTCAGTACAGTCTTGTACAGAAAACATGCTGCAATGCCTTCATTTATGTTTTGGAGTAGAAAACAAAAGAAAACATGTAATATTTCCAATACTTCCAATTTCCAACATTTCCAATTTCCAACATGTAATATTTCAAATATTTCAAATTTTCCAAAACATGTAATATTTCCAATGAAACATGTAATATTTCCAATAAAACATGTAATATTGGAAGCTGTAATAAATAATGAAAAACTATAAACACAACATGCATATATATATCTTACTGACGTGAAAGAGCTTCATATGTAGTGTATCTGTATGCATAAAATATTAACTATAAGCTTTCGAAAGAAGAAATAATTACCACATGACCTGCAGTAGCTTTAAGGAAACAAGATAATGCAAGGAATTAAGCGTATACTGAATAGACCAAGTGTCAGAATACACAGTTTTGTAATACAGTCAGTTTAATGCCAAATTAAATTAGCATAATTAGTATGATGTCATGGCTGCATGCCTATCCATCTCTGAAGAAGTCCTGTGAATTGTGTCTAAGATGGCTGTTAAAGTTCACAAACCTGTTCAGACCTCTTTCTTCCCTATGGCAAGGGGGCCTCAAAATTCAGAACAAGAGCGTTACATACTCAGAAGAGGGTGCAGAGAATGTGGGTTAGAGAGACTGTTTCCTGTTTTTTGGCAGCTAGCAATCACTGTCTTATCACACATCCTTTTCCTTCTGTTTGCTCTACTTTTTAATTGTGTTTTGCTTCATGCTAAGTGCTAAGCATTAAAAAAAATAAAATAGTATTTGCAAAGTGCACAGAAACCTCCCAGTCCTGATCTGATATTTGATAATACCATACCTAACTTCCATTTCTTCTCTAACTATATTTGCAGGGATAGGACCATTGTCTCAGCCCCCTTTTTATTGCACATGCTAGAATTATATTGAAGTAAAACAGGTGGATGAATAGTACCATGATTAATCATAGTTCAGTCGTGCTGTGATATTATCTGTAGACATATCAGATGTGCACTATATTTATATAGAATGACACTGACACATTATGAATTCTGTTGAGAAGAAGCCATATGACCAGGAGAAAGCAGCATTTTTAGTAACTGTAAGTAGCACAGATAGTCAAATGTGGGCTATCTGCATTACAGCCTGGGTAAGGTGACAGAAGAGGCAGAATTCATGACGAATAAATTGGATATTGCTGCCCAGAGATAGAGAAGGCTGAGATTTCTATTTCCTTTTTTTGGAGAGGAGCCCCTTCTCAGTGTCTCCAAGATCAAACAACTTGCTGCTCTTGCATTAACAGCAACAAAATCAATCAAAGAGAGCTCAGTGACGAGTATTACTTCACAAGTGGTGGTGCTTGCCTTGCCCCAGCCCTGACACCCCCGCGTTCCCCATCCTCGGCCCTGCAGCATTGCCACATTGACAGGGCGAGACACATGGCTCCACACCAGCCTCCCATTTGAGGCCACTCTGCCCTGGTGCCTCAGGAAGGGCCACTGGAAGAGCTTTAGCTGACAGGTCTGGCCCTGTCGTTGCTGGGCACATGTTCCCATTTAGTTGTCGCGCAGCATGGTGCAGTGTGTTGGGCCATGCCAGGTTTCACCTGTCTGAGTGCTGGTGAAATCCCTTTAAAATAAACCTGGATCTTGGCAGAGTGCTTGCTGCCCTGATGTCTGCCTCGGAAACAAAGCAATCCACCTGCAGAAACAACTCCATTGTAGCCCTATCTGTTGCTGCGGCCTGGCTGGGCAAGCAGGCTGAGGCTGCAGGCCAGAGGACAGCAGGACTGCTCTGTGACAGCCCTGCTGGGCACTGCACTGACTCTGGGGCTCCTTTTTATTGCTGTTATTTTGTTATGGTGATTTTTAACTGCCAGAGAGCTTTCTGTGCTTACCAACACAGGCAGCTGGGCATTTCTTGCCATCTCTCTCTGTCCTTCTGGGAAGGGGATTAGTACAAGTTAAATGCTATTTCCCCCCCCCCCTCAGTAGTAATGTACATGAGAGGCATACCCTGCTGCTCCTTCAGCAGTCAGAAGTGCTAAAATGCAAAAGGCTCTTTTCTGACAGTTGTTTCTGTGTTTGTGCTTGCTATGTCATTAATAAAGGCTGTTTTTCAAAACATGAAGTTGTGTTTTTACCAGTGCTACGTTATGATTCTAGTGCAAAACATTGCCCAAGGGGTTAATGCTGAATCGAGGTGCTTTACACCATGTATTGCTGGCGGTATTTTTTATTTTTATTTTATCATTAAATTAAATTAAATTTAAATTTAAATTAATTTACTTTAATTTAATTTAATTTTAGTTTTATTTTATTTTTGGTAGAGAAGATGAAATCATTGTTCTTGAGAGGTTAATCACAGTTAAAACTGTTACGTAAATAATGCATTGTGACCAGTAACTCTTATAGGCAACTAGAGGGCAGACTTCTAAAACAGTTCAAGCTAAGAAGCAGCTAGGTGTACCTTATGGTCTTCCCCAAAACATGCGAATTGTCTAACTCGTGGGGGTTTTGCATCTTTAACTGGCTAAATACTTTCAAAATACTGTCCTAATATGGCTCAGGAAGCCTATTTCATAAATAATAACAATAAATATTCATTGTTATGTGTCAATAGCCAAGTAGTTGGTATTCTAAGTCTGCTAATTATTATATCCAATAAATCTGAGTTGCTGTTTCCTTATCCCTCCCTATGTCTCAAAGTGGTTGTTTTCATCAATTGTGTTTTATTGTGTACTGGAAATCACTTTGGACTGAAGAAGCTTTTTTTAAAATTAATTAATTAATTTATTTTTATTACATGTGTCAGTATTGCTTAGCATCTGAATGGGGCTTGGCTTATGACCCATTCATTGTGGGATGTTTACAAAGACCCTCGCAGTGGCAGAGGAAAACAGAGAGAAGTGAACCCATGCGGCCGAATCACCAAGAAGCAAACTAAACAAACAGAGCCCCACCCCACCCACCCACCCCTGGTTTTAACCTCTGGTGATCTAGTCTCACAGTCTGGGGGAGATGGGGCATACATTGTAATTTTTCAGAGCTTGGAGCTGTCAAAATGAATAATCTTGAAGAGCAGCATTTAAATGTTTTGCATCACACATCTGAATGAAGCTGTAGATCAATGTAGCGAGAAGCAGAGATGAGGCGGGGGTTGCGGGGCCAGTTTGGAAATGCCAATTTTATGTTATTCTGCAGAGCTGGGCCCTGCCCTCAGCAGGACCACAAACACAAGAACAGCTGGGGTTAAACCAGAGATTTTGAAAAAGAGACTATTTCTCCCCTGATTAGCAAGACTAAACTGTCTCCAGCAAATTCTGGGCAGTAGGAGTGCTGAGCAGGAATTAGGGTTTGGGAGTCTGGCAGGCCAGAAGTTGTCGGTCCTTGGAAGCCCACCTCGAAGAGTTGCGCCAGCACCTTGGCAGGCTGCCAGAGAGCCAACACGGGGGCCGATAAGAAACTGCCCAGCCCAGTCATGCTCAATGTTCCACGCTGCATCAAGAGAATTGCTGAAAGCAAGATGTTTCCATAAAAAGTTACACTTCCAAAGCATAAACCTTTCCCAGTGGAGAAATGTTCCATCAGAAAATATTGGACCAGTTTGACTCTTGGCATACTCTAAAGTACAAAAGCTCATTGCATTTTAAATAAACTTCAACAGCTTCAGATCATGCCAACTCTCAAACAACAAATCAAGCAAACTCCGCTTTTTCTCCTGTAATTATCCAACCTAATAATTCTCTTGCCATTTTCCCCTTTCGCTTCACTGAAGGAAGAAAGGTTGTGTTTGCAGTACACCAAGATGCTGTTTGCTTCTAGTTTCATTGCCTAGGAATTTGAAATTCATGAACAGTCATGATATAAATACATACAGCTTTAATCCCAAATTATGTATGTACAAATGGCACTAAAATTCAATTACTCTCAGGACACACATGATCAGACTTTGTTTTGTAAAACATTTTTGTTTGCTTGGAAATGTTGCTTTCTAAAAACAGCATGAAGTGCACATTTTCTTCAGGGACATATGAAAGACAAAGTCTGCCATGCAAAGGTTCAAACGTGGCTTTTGAAAGCCTAATGAATTAACGTCTAATGCTTAGACCTTTCCCCTCAAACATTAAAGTTCCATGAGAGATGGAAAGTGTCTGTGATGAAAAATGAATGGCAGAACTAGCATCCTGGAGGAAATGTGAGTCCTGAAGAACAATGAAATAAAAATGTTCAAACAATGTTAAAGTGTGGTAGGAACTGAAAAGTCAGGAAGCTAAGGGTGCGTGTTTATGTGTTCACTGGTGCAGATGAGTTAACATCCTGTACAACCTTATATAGAATTATCTGAAGACTACAGCTTAAAACAATTTTCCTCTGACCATCTCATATCTGCAAAATTTTGTGTGGCTATGAAACTAATGCAATAATGCAAATTCACCTTGTGTACATACCAGTATTTCTCTGAAATAAATGACCTGACTATACACTTGAAGTGCAGATGAGAGAAAATTTGGTACCTATATCTTAATTTCTGAATACAAATCAGCACTATTAGGCTGTGTGTTCAGTCTTAACTGATTAGCTGATGCTTGTGTGAGTCATTTATCAACTTAATACTGTTTTAATATGTGCTTATTATTAAGCACTTTCTCAGGGTTTTTTTGAAAAGGAAAAAGCCACCAACTCCACAGCGTCATTAGTGAGGGGATCTGCTGGAGGACTTTATGGCAATCCACAGCGTGCCAGTTTTGTCACTTTCCACAGTTTTGCCCCTGCAATTCTACCACTCCCACAAAATAAAAATACATTACCTCTTGCTTACAAATTTGTATTTAAAAATACAACTAATTTTATAACCCTTCTCAGCATGTGAAGACCATGCAGATACCAAGCAGTGTTCCTTACCACTGGGCATGCACTCTGAAGAAAATCAGCCAGCTTACATGTGGTACTAAGTGGCAGCCAGTGTGACAATAACAAATGCCATGAGCATTCAGGTGTAAAATCGGAGAACCTTTCCAGCAGCAGCATTTTGCTGGGTGATACATTGCATTTAGAGTAGCGAGAAAGTTTTGTGTATAATTTAAAGTTTAAATATTTGATTGGAGAGCTAGGACCAAATGAAGTGCAAGCATAAAAGAAGTCTGAGGCAAGTGCCTCAAACCATTGTTCACCATTTAACTATACAGCACAGTTTTGCAGTTTAGAGTTCATATGGCATGAAACAGCATACTCTTGAGGCTGATAACCCATCCCTACAAAACTTTTATTGCACTGTTTGACTATGATAAAACCACTGAAAGGATTTAACTGGAACAGTCATTATAAAACCATAAAAATGTCAGTAAAAATACAGTCACCTTTCTCAAAATTTCAGCCCCCGCAAATCAACCTTTTTTTTTTTTTTAATTTATTTTATTTTTTTTTAATTTATTTTTCTAAAAAAAAATAAACAACATAACTAGGTGGCCTGAATTTTCAAAGAAAAGCACAGAACATCTGAGGATTTTCAATTTCCTGAGACAGAATATACATATTTTTAAAATAAATCAGGCGCTTTCCACTAGAAGCTTTGTTTTGTTAGATTTCCAGCTTCCTGCCCACCCTGAAGAAAAGGAGTATAAGTTCTTCCAACACTTTCCATGGCAAAGTCAATAGAAGGGCAGCATGAGCTTTCAGCTGTGCTGGAATTGGCATTTGTCGTGTAGGGGCTTCAAGCCCATGACACTATGGGTTTGGTGCAAACAAGGGCCATTAAGATAGTTGCAAAATGCCAGAGCTACTACTGGCTGAGGATTTCCAAGGCTGCCAAATGTCCTTCTTCATGGGACAACCACTCCCTTTACTTTCAGGGCTGAAGCTATGACTGACGTGAGCAGGGATGCCATGAGAGCAGATGACAAGATTTTGAGGAGTGCAAAATGACTTTGGTCCCACAGCTTGTGCTGCCCTATGTGGGCCATGAGAGAGGTTGGCTCCTTAGAGCTGTAGTGCTTGTGGTGGGTTATCTCATGAGGCTGCTTCCCCAAAGGCTATGCCCCCCTAATCATTAGTTGCTTTTGAAAACCGTGAATTCTGTTTTTTAGCTTTATAATAGTTTGGCCGTGGTTAATCCAGTTTGCATAGCACAGTATCAGTCATTATGTTCTTGCCTCCTCCTCCTGTACTTCACCTGCAGACACCTGTGAGGAATTTCCCCCCAGTTATCTCTGTGGTGGGCAACCAAGAGCTGACTGTAGGGAATCCGTACAGTGAGAGTAGTCACCACCATATACATTTTCTCCTAGCTGGAAGCTTTGCTTTCAGAGACACATCCTGGTTGAGAAACCCCAGTCATGTAATTAACTCTCAGTAGGTGCATTTCATATTGCATCAATGAGTGCCTCCTTACAAAGCCTTCATCATTTTCAGCACACACAAAAAAAGATGTCCTGTTGTTTCAAATAGCACCACTTTTTTGGACTTTTTCTTTTAGTAGTTGGTTTTTATTGCTGCTTTTTACATACTTTGCCAATTATTATTTTATTCCTTATAGTGCTTAGCCTGGCTCCTGTGTATATCTTCAATCCAAAGGCATCACAGTTATGAGTCTTTTTTTTTTTTTTTTTTTTTAATTTTATTATTTCTTAGTGGGACCTAGCAACTTCTTTTTATTTTCATGGTGCACCACCACCCAGGTGCTTTTCCACTGTCTGTTTTTCACCTGTGCCTGAAAGCTGATAAGTGGTTTTGGCTATCACTGGAGAAATCAATAGGCTTTGTAGCACCTCAAAGGAGGTAATAAGTATTTTGTGGGTTCTGTTCTTAGACCTTTACTTTCTTACTGATAAATTTGCTACAAAAATAATTCCTGAACTTTTATTGTCTCTGTAAGGCTTTGTCTTGAGAATCCAAATTGCTATTACAGGGAATGAAAATAAAATAAAACTAGACTGCCCTGGAAATTCCTTTCTAATCTTAGTGCTATAAATTTTTTACTACTTAAGCCCTTTAAGTCACATGGCTTCATTAACAGGCTGTTTGGACATACTTGCTCGTGCAATCAGGATGATACCTTAAAGGGGAACAAGCCCTTGAGCGATCCTACATAGAAAACTCAAATGCTTTTTTAAAGCAGAGGTGGTATAGGTGGATGAAAATAGCTTAACATGCATTCAGAGAACAATTTCCTCCCTATATTGATTAATAATTACAAAGGATAGTAATTATAGGTGCACACTTGCATGAACCTAACAGGTCTTAGTAAAGTGCCACAAAGGAAAAGCTGTATTTTTCCATTCTGAAGGTATTAATTTCAAAGGTAGTGAGTACTGCAGCACAGTTCTCGTTGACAGAGGTACAAAGAGCTATTGCAGCTTCTCATCAACAATGTTAATCAAAGTATTTAGTATATACAGCTCGGTATTTGGTTCCCATTAAAAATCATAAATGACCTCATGGACTTACAAAGCAATTGAAATTGAGTCTGAAAATCTTTTTATAGGGATGACATTTTAGGTTAAAAGATGTCAGAGGGTAAACATTAATGAAAATCATAAAATTGAAGCAAAAAAATGAATTTAACATGATGCTACAAGCACTGTTTTTTTTTTTTTTTTTTTTTTTTTTCAGACATATAAACTGTGCAGAGAGAACATGAAAGGTAGTTCCAGTGAAAGTCACAGCAGAGGTAGAAATGACAATAATAAAAACTGTATCAGAGCTTGTATGTTTTCTTTGTAATACCATTTTGAAATGTTATGCATAATCAGTCCTCATCAAGTTAGTTTCTATTAACTGCTTCCCTATGATAAACCTCAAGATATGCTTTCACAATTTTAAGAAACTGTTGATTTTCATCCTGAAAACCAACATATTTATTGCAGCAAATTTGCTGTTGTGAATCATTAAGCTAAAAAATGTGTTCAGTAAGGTGCTACTTCATTTAAATAATGATAACTAGCAGCCCATGTTGTATTGCTTTAGGTGGCTTTCTGATCTGAGCCAAGAGCTGCCCAAACAAAAGAAAAAAAAAAAAGAAACAAACAAACAAACAAAACAAAACAAAACAAAACACTACTGATACAACTGAGTAAATGATAGAAAAGTTCAGAGCACATTTCCATGATCTAGAGTATAATGTTTGTGACATGATACAAACACTAAACCTTCTAAATTAGTACTAGTCATTTGTTATGGGAAGAATTTCTTTCTTTTTCCCTGGAAAGGCTGAAATCTGGTCCTTGGCCTTTTAGGAACTGCATATGATATGTGCATCATTTGCATCTTGGTTCTAATAATCAAGAGAAAGGAAAATCAGTGTAACTCCATGAAGAATCATAGCAAATACAAATATTTCAATTGTATATTTCCCAAAGACTTCAGCGGTCTTTGTTCTTGGGCATGTCCTGCTATGTGACGCACTTCCCAGGTGTGTGGTGCCTGGCCTGAAGCTCCTTTCTTTGGACACAGAACCAAGGAGCTCTGAGGGCTCTAGCTCCACCTACAGATTGGAGGGCTGCCCAGCTCCTTACTGCAAATCCACAGCTGGGCTGGGAGCTTGGAAATACCAGAAACCTGGATAAGCCCAGAATTTCTATGTGATTCAGAACCTCAACATGTAAGAAAGAGCACTGAAGTCCCTAGACAGAGGAAGGACCTCAGTTTCCAAGTTTGTGGGACGCTGTCATGGCTTGGACCCTCTAAGAGCTGCCATCTCAGTTTGGCTCGCCAGTCCATGGCAGGGATCAAGGCTTGAGGAAAAAAAAAAAAAAAGTAACTTGAGGAAAACTTCAAGATGTTACACGCTGGGCGAGCCAGCTGCACTGTTGTCTACTTGATATGAGATGCCTGCAGCTGAATCAGTGAGGAACAAATTTTCCACCTGAAAAATTCATAATGGATTGTTTCCTTCTGAATAAGAACTGTTCCCAAAGAACAACCAATCCATCTTTTGTATGACTAAGATAGCATAAAAGATTCCTTAGTATTCAACTAAAATCACGGATTTTACCTTTGTTACATGATTAATTGACTGACAACTCATTGAAAATATTGGTCATTCAGGGAACTGATAGGATTCTGTGCTTACACAGTACTTGATTGCTTTAGAAAGTTAAAAAATATCTGATGTATAGAAGGTAAAAAAGCCTAGCTGCTTCTTCATCTGACTTAAACCGGGAATCCATGCACAAACCTCACCATAAAAAAATATTCACGTCTATGATTTTGTGTTTCTTGTTCATGCTTATTAGCTCTCCGTGAACTACTTGCATAACACAGCCACTGTGCCCAAGTAGTTGCAGTCTCCAAATAACTAAGGGAACAGCTTGGAAACCATGCGCAGTTTAATACAACTGCGCTGAGTCAAAAATCCTCCAAAGAGCTTCCAACACATACTGTTATCTAATCTGTCTTTTTTACCACTTAAACTGTTATGGCAGCCATTAGGTCAGTGCAATGCCATTCTTCTTAATTGTGTTATGTTGGCTAAGTGCCCAATTTATACCTTTCAAAAATGTCAGAGATTTGTTCCTTACTTGGCAGGAGATAAATTTGCTGCCATAACATATTGATCTGAATGACCTCCATTCAATAGCTGTCACTTCAGAGCCACCACATTGAATTTCTCTCTTTTGCAAGTTTCTTTGCTGACTAAGCTTTGTGTCAGTGTAAGTAACAAGATATAATGTGTGGAATGCTTTTGCTTGGCTTTTATTTATTTATTATTTTTGCTGTTGTCCTAAATGAAAAGGTCTATTGTTATTGACTGAACGTGGTCTTACACAATACTCTGCTACAGCTTCCTTGTGTACATACTGAACTACAGAGAGTACAAAGGGTCAACATTGCCTTTGGCTGCCCATCCTACACTGTCTGAAGACAGACGTAAATTAATTGGAGGAACAACACGTGTGAGAAAGCACATATGGCTTTCAGGATTTTTTTAATGACAAAGATAAGAAAAGCTCATTATCAAAAATAAGCAAAAAAAAAAAACACTTTCATATTTCAACACTTGTGTCTAACATTCTTTGTCAGATAAATCTCAAAAAAAAAAAAAATCTGACCCTCTGTATTGAAACTCTGTTTGTATGTGTGTAACCTGAATCTCTATTTTTTAGCTGCTTCCAATATATTTCATTTTACTGTAGGTAAGATAAAGAAAAAAGGGAGAAACTGTTTAATGTTTTCAGTATTTCACAGAATCACACAGTGTCAGCATGGCAGAGGTTGGAAGGGATCTCTGAAGGTCATCTGGTCTGACCCTCCTGCTCAAGCACTGCCAGCTAGAGCTGGTTGCCCAGGACCACATGAAGAAAAGATACATATCAGAGACAATATATTTGAGATGTATGAGAGGTGCTCAAATACGTGAGATCACTACTTTTATCCTGACAGAAACTTAACAAATAATTGAAATAATTTGCAAAAAGCATGCAAGAAAGCAAAACATGTTTTAATTTAAAGTAGACTTTTAAATTTAGTTGACCAGCTACCACTGAGAGGGATTCAAATGATGAACCCCCCCTTTGCAACCTGAACCCTCTTTCTGATGCCCCGTCACAGTATAAGTATGTTCACCTGGAGCACATTTGACTTCCTATTGCTTCTTCCGCTGTCCATACGGACAGTGACCCAGACATGATATAAATATTGAAGCAGTTGCACAGGAGAAGATGATCTTTGCAAGTGGTGCCCACTGACGGGAAGTGAGGGCAGTTGAGTTAAAGCGGATCCTTTGGCACTTCAGGTTACTATCTCAGGAAGGACAAGGCTTTTATCAGCTGAGAAATAGAACTGGGGAGTCAAAGAAGATAGTCCAACTTTATTTCACATTCCAAATTCCCTAGAGTAATCAGAGAAAGCATGTTGGTGTATATACCTTCTTTTCACAAAATTTTCCTTCTGAAGAGTGGTGTGTTGGGAATTCTAGGCTAAGTCTGCTCCACACTAATAAAAGTTCATGACCTCTGTCCCCTTCTTACCTTACTGAAATGAATACCCTTTTCATTCCCAGGGTGCTTATTCACCAGGAATGCCCAGATGTCACTTAAAAGTTGTGGGAATGAAAGCCTTTCCTGGGTCTCCTAACTCCAGGAAGTTGTTACCTTCATTTCCCACTTGCACTTTTGAAGAGACATTTTTGATCCTTTTAATCAAAATTTTCCTGTGCAAAATTTTCTCCAAGTAGTCATGCTTATTGACAGTATGTATAGCCCAGGGTACGTAATGAATGCTTTCAGATTATTATAATCTTTAGAGTTTATATGTTTTAAATTACGTTTTGCTGCTTGGTGAAATAATATTCTAAAGAAAAGACCCAGTTCTCCCACTGTAACCCCCCATCCTCTCCCAAATAAATAGAAGACTTCTTGCTGTCTTTTCTTAAATATTGCATGTATGACTGTGATAGTGGTGAGTAAGAGATCTATAAATGGGTTCTGGTGAGGAGTAAACATCATGTGGTCGTTCACTTTGGAAGCTTGCTGAGTGGGAGGCATTTACTGAACCTTTGTGCACTTGCTATAATCACTGATTTTCTATGAAGTGCTAATGGTATATGTCTGTTTTCTCCTTTGTAAGGGAACTTCTTATAAAACCAGCTGCATTACCAGAATCTTAGGGTTAAGCATATAGGGCTGGAAACTGTTCAGATAAAGACAAATTTTACTTAGCCTTCAGGTGATTCACGTTCAGTCTTTAATTACATAATATTAGCACTGAACATGGTCATTTTATTGCATATATGGAGATAGAGCCAAAATCTGGATTTATTTCTTATTTCTTCTACTTTCAGCTAACATGTTGCAGAAAATACCGACAGTTTGGAATTACTGGTGCTTTTTTTTAGAGGAAATCTTTTATCTGTTTGGAGTTAAGTAGTTTGGGTAGATTTTCAGGGAAAAAAAAGAAAAAGAGATGCAACATGAAAAACTATGCCTTTGGGAAAAAAAATGAGCTTTTAAAATTCATTAATTTATTTAGATATTTGTTATCAAGTTGCATCTGTGTTGAACAACATATAAATTAAATGATTTCTTACATAAAAATAGTAGCACATATTCCCGTGGTTGGAAAATGCTGGGACCCAACATTTTTGCCACAGAAGCTAGCATTGGCATCTCATCAACTGCAATCAGAGCCCTGCAGATTGTCAAAATGGGAGTGAAGAAAGTCTCTAGGGCTGAAAAAAAGCCTCTTTCCATGATTTAAGAAAGCTCCTAAGCATGTGCTTAAGTCTGTCCTTAATCACGACAACATTTAAGCTTGCATTTGCCGTCAAGTACATACTTTCCTATTTTCTTTAAATGGCAGAGTGTTGTTCAGTAGAATAAGGTTGATTGGAGTGGCAAGAGAGGCACTGGTAGATAAGCTGCAGCGGCTGAAAGAATAACCAGGGAACATAACTGTGAGGATTATTAATGTACCATAAGCAACCTATTTTTGAGTTTACAGACTCCCATTGATCTCTGGAGGAGTTTGAGCTCTAAAAATAACACACCTTTGGGAGCTGGGAGAGAGAGAATTGTAGCTGGCCAGAGGGAGGTCTGAATGGATTGGAGCATCACGGGGAGATAATAGAGGGTCCACTGACTGCCAAGGGAGTTCAGGTAGCAATTATAAGCAACCAGAGAGCGGGAAGTACACCTGAGAGAAAGATAATATTATTAGCAGATGTTAAAATAGCACTGCTTGCCAGCAGTGTGCTTCATACAAAATTTGAGAACAGTGGGCTTGATTTTCCTCAGCACCTGAGCTCTGAGGCAAGGCTTATCATGACAATTTGTTTGGTCCTGCATTTGGATGGCAAGTGGCAAGGTGCTGGTGGCTGTAGTATTTTTTGTTCCTTCTGTTAATTAGTCTTCCAGGTGAATGGCCTCCAAGAAAACTGGGTTTCATTGGATGAGAGCCACTATATCTTAGTTGCGACTGAGAGGACCAGAGACATCAGACCTTTTTAGGGGATCCAATGCCTAGTGAGAGTCCTGTGCCATGGGAGGGGGAAGAAGAGAGGTTCTTGTTCAGCTGGATGGGATGTTGTGCCAGCTGGGAACCTTAAGGCTTGAGGTCAAAAAAGTATTAAGTGATATCGAGATCAGCAGGAGCTGGGTGCCAAATGTCTGTGAGCCATAAGAAAAGGAAAAAAAAAAAAAAAAAAAAAAGGATTGAAAACTGGGGAGGGAAAAGGGAGTATTTGATGTAATAGAGCCTGAGGCTAAAAGTAATTTAAGTAAGTAGCCAGCTTACTTGTATTGTTAACCCCACTCAGTAATATGGCACTTAACACATTTTTATTTCAGTCTGTTAGCACTGGCAAGCCCACAGAGAAGCAGGGGCAAACAGGGACCTTGCACCTTGCCCACAAAACCATCCTGACCCTCACGAGCAGAGGACAAGTTCTCCTGGGACCAGCAGAGGCTCTGCCCAAATTCACAGACCAACTGAGGGTAGAGATCACCTAGTGCAGCCCCTGCTCAGAGCCGTGGCAGCTCCAGCAGGCTGCTCCAAGGTGTGTCCCAGATGCTGGGTTTCTCCAAGGGTGAAGACTACCCAGCCTCTCAGGGCAACCTACTCCAGTGCCTGAGCACCCTTACAGTTGAAAACAAAACAAAACAAAACAAAACAAAACAAAGTTTATTTTCCTGTCCATATTAAATTCCTTGTATTTCAGTTTGTGCCTGTTATATCCTGTCCTGTCAGTGGGCACCAATGAGGAAAATCTGGCTCTGTTTTCTTCATACCCAAGATCTCTGGGGTTTGGTGCCTGGGTGTGCATGGCACAGAACAGTTGGTGCTACAAGCTCAGGAAATAAGGAAAAGCTAAACTACTTGGAAAGTAAGGTAGGGGAAGATGAGCATGGTGCTCTTCTGTGCAGGGCACACATCTTCTACAGGTTAACACCTGCATGAAACACAGCCTTTTCATCTGAGGCGATGAATCTGCTGGAAAGGTGTAAAAAATGTTACATAACCCCATAAAAGAGAATGCTGAGTTATAGCTGTCATTCACTCCATGAACCTGCCCACAATATATTTAGAGATAGAGCATGGCATTGGCCTATTTTGGTGGAAGAATCAGGAAACCCTTGTGACACCGAATGCCCAATTATGCTTCTGGGTGCCCACTGCGTTATGCACACCGGCGCTAATAGATACCCTGTATTCTGAGACCAGGCTCGAGCACTTGTGTTTAATCATAGCTAGTAATGTTTTATCCACCCACCACTGCAAAACAGTCACCTTGTGATATTCAGGAACAGGCACGGCACAGTTTGAAAGAGAAAGAGAATACTGGATTGAAACGCAAGGAGAACGTGTGTAGGCAGGCGGTAATTATACAGGACGGGATTACACGTGCGTGCATATCCCGGGGAGCCATCAAATACAGCTCTAAGGTTTGATTTTGGTTTTGAGATCTGAAGAATAAGTACATAAAATTACCTGATTGGAAGGAAATTTCAGCTGAAGCAGACTAGCACATTGCCTCACTGAGTCAGGTTAAGAGATGATTAAGTTTGATTGCTAATGGCAGGAGTGTGCCAGTAGCACTGTGTTGTTTTTTGACCTCCTTCCTTAGGACATCGACACCCCCTCACTTTTCTCAAGCCCAGTTAATTAACTTTTAACTTCTTTATTCAAAAGTCACCAACACTTTCAAGGAGTTTGTATAAACCATGAAGAGTTCTTCTGAAGAGCACCTCTTTTCTCCAGTGAAGTGTTTCTTATCAAAGCTTAGCAGTCCCAGCCTTTTGAATGTCCCTCCAATATTTCTTCAAATGTGTACAGCTCCCAGCATGTTCAGGAGTGGCAAAACTCCAATTTATGTAACACATCATCAAATATAGAAGGTTGTAATTTTTCACTGCCCTATGACTTTTTCTTTACTTTCTGAGCATACAGGCTCATGAGTTCAAGAAAATTTATAAGAAATTAGAGATAATCTTTCACCCCAAATATTTACATCCTATTTAATTAAACATATACCCTATGAAAGGTAATGTCTTGAACTTTTCACAGTTACTTTCAAAACCTCTTTTCCTCAGTATTGAACCATCTGGAACCACCGATATCAGCAGCAACCACTGATACCTCTTAACTTCAAAGAGAACAGGAATAGACCCTATGCTGGGTTTCAAATTAGCTGTGGCAACATCAGGAAGAGTCACTGCAGACAGGTCAATGGAAATTGCTCATTCTCCAGACAGCAGCTAAACACCCCTCTATGTTGCTTCACATAAGTAAATAAATGAACACTGATAGGATATATAAAATTAGGACAGAAAATACTGTGCTGCCACATCCAGAATACTGTGTTCAGTGCTGGCAACTCCTGGAAATTAAAGCAGGAGGGGAGGATTGAAGATGTGACAAAAATAGTTACAGGGACAGATAATTTCCAGAAGAGAGGTTGAAAAACCCTGCGACTGTCCAGTTTGGAAAGGAGACAAAGGAGACTTGCTACCATTCACGGGTCAAATGGACAGAACAGAGAAAGCAAGGGAAGAGGATAATCAATGCAGTTGAAAAAATATATATATATATATATTTATATGCATCTTAAAATATTTGCATGTGCCACGGATAAAAGTAAATACTGCTTTGATTTCTAACTAGCTGATATGTCCCTACTAAATCCTAAATCCTGCCGTGCCTTGCTGCAGGATTTACTGCTTGCACTTGCAGAAGCAGTGCAGGAGCCTCCCAGGGTTGATGCAGGGCTGGGGCTGGGGCTGGAGCTGGAGGAGTTCAGGAGTCCCCCATGGCCCACCAGCCAGCTGGGGGCAGCAGGGCAATGGGATGGGGCAGGAGTGGCAGATACCCTGTACTGAGGACAAAACGTAACTCTGTAAGGAGATCATGAGCTCTTAAGTCATGAAGTTTCATCAGATGGAGATTTGGAGAGTGGGTGGAAATAGCTAGTGGATCAAAACGATTTGTTTCACGCCCACTCTGTATTCCCCAAGCTCAGGTGTAAACAAGTACACTCAGTGAAAGCAAAATTGCAGGTGCTGGTACACCCCCTCACAACTTACCGGTACTTCTCTGCATTCTCTCAAAACATCTGTTAGTTCCCTGATAAATTATTAATTTCTGGTCTTGTATTTGTCACACAGGTCTGACAAGAGAAACCGAACAGATTCCAATGAATGGAGATCGTCTGAAATGTTTTATATATCTGTATGAAGACTATGAACTTCCTAACTCTGCAATACCCCATAGGAAGCATCTTCTTTGTACATTTATGTCAACACTTTCTTCTTCTCCATTTTGTTTGATATAGAAAAGTAATGATGAAATAAAACAGAACGCAGTAACTAATACTGAATGTGTATATATTTAGGAATGATTTTAATCTGAGAACAGGGAATAGTGTAATTAGAAGTTTGAGCAAAAGTGGAATAAACACTTTTTTTTAAAAAAAAAAATATCATTATTTGCAATTAATTTGGTTTCTTTCCTTTTGAAAAAAATCAACATGGAAAAAAAAAAAAGAGTTTAAAAATGATTTCACAAAATGCAGAATGAGTGAGAAATGTAATGTCTGATTTCCAGTTTTGTATTCCTGGTTTTAGAATGGGAATCATGACTCCTGTGTAATGGGAAGATAAAATATTAAAAGGGGTGGTCTTTATAGTTAGTTTAGTTAAACTCTTCTCTCATGGCAGAGCCGAAGTATTTCTTTTTCCTGGGAATTTAAAAATGCGCTGATGTTCTGATATTTATGCTTCACCCTTACATTGTACAATAAAGGTACACGACATGAACTAGCTGACAAAAAACCTGCAACCTTTATACAAATAAACAGGTCAACCAGCCTTGAAGGAACATGTTCCCGAATGCAAGCTCAAGGATCACTATCTTCAAAAGCACAAATAAAAGGGGGACATTGGTGTACTAATGCTAAGTGAAAATCATGTATGATCACACCAACATATAATGAATAGTCCCTGACACTTGTTTTATATGGAACTGTACATAAATGAAGACTGTTCAATGCAGATTCTATTTTTGGAAATGAGATCTTATTGTTAGAGAAATTTAATACACTGTGTCTCCTTGGTCTCTCCTGTGTTGTTTACTGTGAAGGGATGAGAGGAGCTGTTTTGTAATAATATTCTTCTACCATTGATTGAAAATATTCTACATGCTCTGAAACTCTGCCTGGCTCTTGTTTATTTAGTTAAAATAAAGAAGATTATTCTGGTTAGAAAACAGGTTTCAAGTTGAATGTTGCTAACAATGACATACATTTAATTCTTGTCTGCTACATGACCAAATACAAAAATTGACTGGCAATATTTTTATATTTTAAGTTATTACACATACTTGCATGGCTTTGTACAGGAAATTAGAAAGGAGTCTTACTGACTGCAGCTTAGTTAAAAGGACATTCTTGTATTTTTTTTTTTTTTTTTTTTTTTTTACTTTCAATATTTAATACCAACATTGCTTAGCATTCTGCTTCATCCTTATATGCTTATGGCTGATTTCTCTAAATGCATTCCTTGGAGGCAAACATCCCCAAAAGACAGGTTGAAGTGAAAGTGTCAAGAGGCAGAATGCCTCAGGAACACCTTTCATTTACATACTGATGAGATTAACATGTCTATTCAATCAAAAATGAACAATTTTCCCACACACTGCACTATCAGTCACTGATATTGGACTGCAGTGTTCCTGTCAATATGGAAGTGATAAAAAGAGCAGAAAACACAATCCTTTGAGCCAAAAGCATGTTGAAGGCGAGATGAGTCAGGGACTCAGCTTTTATTATGCCTTACTTCCTTTAAAAATACTTCAAAGAACTGCAGGAAGGTAAAGCCACATTTTCCCTCTCCTTTCACAACTAGGAACATTCATAACTGAAATTGCAGAGCATGGGAAGAATTGGGAGCGATGGGGAAGCCCCATTAAATAAAATAAAATAAACTGAGTACCTGTTTAGTCCTGTCAATCCAGTCTGAATTTTCTTTCCCATACAAAAGGTTTTACTTATCATTGTCCCTGAATTGTCCTTTGGTTAGTAGATGCCTATTGTTTCCTTCCATATGTTAGTAGTGCAGTACACAGGGACGAGTGGGAAATGTCCCATTAACCCGGCACTCTCCACGGTTCAAAGGCTAGTCCCACATCACATTTGGTCAGAGACCAGAGAAAGGGAAATCACATTCTACTCAGGAACGGCACAAGTACTGTTTCATAATTGCCTTAGTGGAGGATGGCCTATCTTCCTGTAGGATGATCTGTAAAACCTACAGAACTTTTAAGATTTAGACACTACTGTGTAACACATCTGAATGAGTAAGTAAAAGAAAATATCCATCCCTGACACAGAAGCATGTTCTTTTGCCATATTTCAATTTCATATTTTTTGCCATTATTCCTCCAGAGTAGTACTACTGGTGACCATTGAAACACCTTAATGGCAGCAAGGGGTTAATCAGAGGCAAAGACTACTTCTTCTTAGCTTGATTTGTATTTTAAATGAGCCTTCATGGGTATGAACCAAACTCACTAAGAGCTATCTGACATCTCACTAATGAAATGATACATGACCACCTATACAGTGAAGATAGAGAAATGGCTGCAGCAAAATAGACATTTATCATAAATGAATCACAGAGAGAAACTCCCCTCCACCCGAAATCCTCTAACATACTCAATGAGATTTAAACATCATCCCTCTGCTCTGTTCTCTGCATGGTGCTAGCATAGCAGTAAATCAAAGGGACAGTATTGCCCTGGCATCACTAAGCTCAGTTCATGTACAATGGAGGAGGAGTTTCCTTTGCTAACTTCCTACCTGGTTCTCTACACTGTAATTTTTGTTTGTTTACAAATTTTGAAAGAGGGACTTCTTTAATCTAATCAAATGTATTTTTCTGACAGACTATTCAGTAACATGGTGGAGATATGTTCTCTTAGAAAAACAGAAGTAGCTATTGCTGTACCTCCAGAAAAGGATTTAGTCTGAGACATCACAACCTCAGCACATCATGGGAGAGACTTTCAATCATTGGTCACTGAGCAAAAATGGGCTCTAATGGTTCCTCTGATCATCTGCACAGAAAAATCCAAACACGTTTAACTTGGAGGTAAAGATAAAGGAAGAGAAAAAGTAGTGATTACTGCTACCTGGAAAATTTTTATGAGTTTGAATATAATTCAAGTGATGACTCTAGTTTAATGATTTCCAATTAAAAGATTATAATGCTTCTGTATTTCTAAGACAAATAGTGCTGCTTGCCTTAAAACTCAGGAGGCTCTGCTTTATGCATTCTTGAATTATAGAATGGTTTTGTATTTCTCTGGTGGTACAAGCTATTATATTTAGTAGCAAAAGGAAGGCCCCGCTCTACTCATCCATTTATGAGTACATGACAGGGAGCTGACTCCCAGGCAGAAGCACCAACTAACGAAAAAGTAAAGGCCATACCTGGACAAACCAAAGAAATGGGGAGGCCCATCTAAATGCTGAGAGGATATTTTCACAATGGGATCTACCCGTAAAACATCTGTAGCTACAGGCAGCAGTGTTTGTGGAGTGAATTTCCAAAATCAAAGCCCTGAGAGGTCACTGAGTTCAGTGGCATCTTACTGGGACTGTGCTCGGTATGATCACGTCAATGGTAAGGATGGCTCTTTCATTTATCTCTTGTTCCATGTTGTCAGTGAATTATTTATGGGAATATGTAATAAAAATCCTGCACTTTGGCCGTTTTGTATTATAAAAAATTGATGTTGTTGAGAGAAGGGGATCAGAGAGAGCTGTCTAAGGAAAGTAGTTGTATTTTTCTTGGTAATAGTTTTAGGGCCAACATATTGAAACAAATTTGTTTTGCTCATCTGGCTAAATCCAGGTTTCTCTAATGTGTGCACATTTCATTTGAATGAGTTTTAGCTTTATAGGTGAAACAGATTAAAAGGTGTGCTCGGCGAATAAATAAATAAATAATAAAAAGTCCTTATTTTGGTTTATGAGCTGCCTAGTACTACTGATGCATTAATAACTATGAAGGAAACTCCCACTAATGCTAGTTTTTCAGCCCTCAAAAAGTACTGCAGCTTTGTTCATTACTTTACTCCAATAGTTTTACTGAGACAAAAAAGTAATGGTTGGATGTAAGATTAGTTAAATCTGGTAAAATTCAGCTTTTCCGAGTCCTTGGAAGCAGACCAAAGTCATTTATAAAATAAACAGGCCTGTTCAGTTGTTATACTCACTTCCCACTATGCTACTATGCAGTAATTATGAAGTAGATGTTTTCAAAGATACAGAAGACTTATGACTAAGTGCAGGTCTTATACCCAGCAATGTAACAACAACGTGGCAATATTCTGGCCCTGAATGGTGGATTTCATACATGCTGGTGGTTGTTAAATCTGGTAATTAATTACATTTGATTTTATCTGGACAGGTTACTGAATCCTTTGCTGTATTTTTATTGAAACTGAAATTCAATTTAATAGTAGTTTAAGACAAAACCTGATTATATATATATATACACATATATATATATTTAAGATAAAATAAATGTCCAAAAACATCATGCCTTTAACAATGTTGGAAATATCTATTATAGGTGGCCCCATATCTGGGAGCAATCTAAACCCTTTCACTGAGGGTGGAGCTGCTGTGGGATCCCATCATTTACCCTGTGAAACCCACCATACTGTAATGCATCTACATGGGATTTCATCGGAGGATGAATGACTACTGTCTATCACATGTACCTGGAGCTTGGGAGAACTGAGCACTTTTCTACAGTTGCTTTTACTTTTGTGTTACTTACAGATGTGTTGTTCTTAGTAGTTTTTTTTTTTTTTTTCTTACAGGTACAGCAATAGTTTCTATCGAGAGGATTCTTCATCCAATATAGTAGTTCTTCATTTTCATCTAATACTTATAATTTTCTTAGCTGATCATTTACAGGGTCGGAATGGGTCTTAACAGATCTCCCTTCCATCAGGAGACTAATAATGCAAGCCCTGACCTGAGTGGAAATGCAGAAGTCAGCGTATGGTTGAACTGGATATTGTAATGATGCAGAATACAGCCTTTTCTGTCCTTCTCAGAGCATTGGTGTTGACCATGTGGGATGAGTTTGAGCAGGATTCACATACTTGTTTGGACTTGATGAGCAGATGGACTCATCAAGTGCAGACGGAGAACTCACAAGAAGAATGGACTTGGAGAGATTGAGATTGAGAAAGCAGTGGATGAGAGGCAGAAGAGGACATAGGTATAGGTTTCTGCATAGAGAAATAGGCTGGGGACCAAGAGTGATTTCAGGGTGACCAAAATCCCATACCACTTCTTTCCTGATGTTCACATTTTCTAACTTGTAGTTCAGCAGCAACTCCAGAGTAGGGCAGGAACTCTGGAGAAAGGTATTTGCTGGCCTGACACATGATAGATGAATAAATAGAGGAAGACACCTTGTGGCCCTTTGGATCCTTACTATTACTCAACCCAGAGAAACTACATTGCTCCTTACCCCCTACCAACATCCTGGTGTTTGAAGAGGTGCTGATTTGGAGATACAGGGTGAGCAATGGAAGAAGTTGGGGGGAATGGATAATTCATGCTCTGTTTTTCAGTTTTGCTGGTTGGCCTCATTGTTACTCCCAACGTTGGCCTGACCTGGTGGCCATATCTAGAATTATGGCTGGAAGCATTTCCAAACTCATGGTTTCCCACATAAACCAGGAAAGGAGCACACTTTAACTGTTTTACTGCACAGTCATGTAGAAGATGTACAAGAAAAAAAGTTTCAAATAAAACGCTCTGCCCCGTGAAACACATAGTGCCCTTCTCCTCTCTTCCCATGACAGCCATGTGTCACTGGAGCTGGGGTATGGTTTACCAGTCCTCTGGCTTTCACAATGTTCTCAGCACTTCTCACATACTTCCTGCATGCACATCCGTGCACTCATCCTCCTTTTTTATTGCTGAAGGTTAGTGAGGATAAATGAAAGCCTCCAATGCCACTTTCTATGGCCAGTTTAGATCTCAGATAATCTCCCATGAGGTCACCCACCTCTTCTAAATGTCATGCACGCATGTGATCTGAAAGCCTTCACAGGCTGTCCTCACGCCTGAATGACATCCCAATGACTCAGGCACTAATGTCTCCAAATGAGGCCGTGTCTTACTTCCCTGCTTTGGCTCTTTCTCCAATAAAATGCTGCTGACTGTTCTGTCTCTGAGAGCTGGAGGTCAGGGAAATGACACTGGATGGTACCACACGGTTGAGAAAATTCAGATAGCACGGAATTCATATAGTCGTTGTGACACAAATGGGACATCCGTGCTTGTCTCTAGCCCTTGAGAAGAAAGTGCTTCACCTACATTGCTTGTCCAGCAAGGCAAGTGAAAAATGTGCTACAGTCATGTTGCTGGCTAAAAACAAGCAACAAACAAGCAAGGCCAGCTGCCAGTGTAGTATGGCATCCCACCACGTGGGATGCTGAAGCCATGGTGGTTTGCACTGGCAGTTGCTTCTGACTGAAGACTTTGGAAATTTAGAGCGATAAATGCTCAGAACAGTGTCTGCTGCAGAGGATATCTCTAGGGAGTGAAGAAGACGAACAGCACCCCACCCTGTGGGAAGGCAGGCCTTGTTCCCTCATCTATGAAGCACATGGTACACCAAGGCTCATCACCTGGCTGAGGGCCGCAGCAGAGCCTGGGTTCTGGAGGAATCCCATGAAGAACACGATCCAGAACGGCATCAGGTGGCACCGCAGCCTCCGAAACCCCATCCCACTGGGACTCCAGCAGGGAAGGAGTCCCGGGGCCATGTGGAGCACAGTAGTACAGCCTCACATGAAGGACTGCAGCACTGAATGCCTGAGCTCTAATTAAGCAGTACCAAGAAACATGGGTCCCTTGGACCAGCACCAACTTCAGCGAGTCAGGACAGTTCAGTCCTGGGACAAGATGCAGCCAAACTAATGGTGGTGATTTAGGTCAGTAGAATGTGTCTCAAGGGGATTGGACAGCCTACATGGACACGTGGGGCACCTTGGGGAGCAGCAGATGCTGCCTTCCCTTTGGTAGTTTTTCTGTGCTTGAATTCGTGCTTTCTGCTTCAGCAGGAGCAAGGTCTGGACTCTCCTACCACCACCCCATCCAGCCCAGCACCATGAAGGAGCTCCCTGCACACATGGAGACACTTATTGCTTCTGCTTTTTACTGCAAGGTCACTCTAGCTTGGTTGAGAATCAAGTGAACTGGCACACTGGAGAATAATTTTGCATTGCAGGATGGCACTGTTATTTCAGGAAACACACTGGTACGTCAATGCAGAGGCATTATTCCTAAAGAATTTGGCTTGTTGTGTCCTCAGTTCGTCCTAGCATGCACACTGGCTTTGCATTGTGGAGCAATCTTTATCAAGATCAGCTTACAGCTGTATGAGGCATAGCTCCCCTGCACCTGTGCCTATTTGTTAGATTCTTGCTTTTTTCTTGCTTTTTTTTTTTTTTTTTTTTTTTTTTTTTGACTTAGTTATATTTTACATACTTTGCTCCTTCTCTTAAGGAAAAACAACAGAAAGAAAGTGACATCCAGAAATGCAAATTCATGTCATCCAGAACAAATTCTACTTCTACTCTAAAAAAAAATCGACTATGATAGAAAAATACCCACTTTTTTTTTTTTTTTTTACTTTTTTTTTTTTTTTTTGGATGTGAGGCTGAAAAAAAGAAAATAAATCTGACTTCAGCCATGGTGGAGCTCATTTCCGTACTACTCCGGTCAGCTGTCAGAAACACGCTCTTTACAGATTGATCTCAGCAGAAGTGCTCAAGTTGTGACATCCCCAGGGAGCAGCTTTTTAAGTAGCAGTGATGTTGGGCAGTGACCTTTCAGTGGCTCTCCCTGTGCAGAGGGGTGGTGCTTGCAGACAGATACTCTTTGTCCTGTACATTTTCAGCTTACTAACATGCTCACTAAATTTTCCACATGGAGCAACTGTGGTGTCTCTAAAACATTACACCTCAGCATGCATCCCAAACTTTTTCCTGTTTAAGGCTTTTGTTTTTGAGAAAAACGTATCTGTTTAGAAAATCACTTGTGTGAATCACCATAGCCTGTGGTGAATACCCACTCCTCATAGTTTGGAGGATTCCATGACTTAAGGTCTATCATTAGCAGAAAATCTTATGCTACAGCCCTCAGAGGGAATCAAAAGACCATCCAATCCATATCTTTGCCTCCAAGTCCAAACAACTACAGTTGCCTAATTCCAGATGTACTTGTCACAGCATATTTTAGGGACCCATTCATGATAGCAACCCTACCACCTCCCTAGACAGCCTATTCTAGCATTTCACTACCCTTGCTGTTAACAAGTGTTTCCTAATTTAAAGCTGGTATTAGGGGTTCACATAAATGTAACATGTATGTGTGATATTAAGAGTGATACCTGTGCAGGGAACATGTAACACTGAGCAATCGTATTAGAAAATTTTGTCAATCCTATAAATTTCCATGCTGGGGGTGAGAAAGCAAACCTTACGTTCCCTGAGGCATGCTTAACCTGCATACAAGCAGTTCTTAAGTGAAGGCCTTGGTCTCTTGTGATTCTTCTAGGTCAGATGATAAAAATAATAGCTCTTAAAAAAAAGATGAGCTGGTTCTTGCTGAACCCAATGAAGAGCTGAATGATCTTGGTCAGGAGAACTGGCATTAGTAATAATGTAGCTCTCACTCATGTGAAGCTTCACTTTCTCTGATGCCTTCTTTCTGAAGACCAAAACCAAAGCAAGATGGAAAAGGGAAAGGAGAAAGAACTAAAAGTTTGAGACTCAGGCCCCAAACCATCCTTAGAAACAGGGTGAGGATCTAGCTCTGGAGACCATCACAGACAAGTAGTTCAGATGAGCATGCAGGTGACCAGTGTCATTAGAAATTACATAATTTAAATGAACAGCATGAAGAGGGTCAGGACACAAGATTTGGTAATAGCTTCCCCAGCAATTCCCCTTGTTGTATTTTTGGCCATGATGAATTGAAAAGTAGATGAAAGAAATAACTGCTGGGAAGTGTTTCTTATCTTTGTAATGATCTTAGGAAGTTGAGATGAGGCCAATAGCCAAGATGATAAGCTTTTCAGGAGCTACAGGTTACTACATATAGTTGTGCGATGGACATACATAGAAGGGCTGTAATAGTTTTGGAAAACCTGGACTGTTTTTTTCTTCTTAATGCAAACTTTTGCCACTAATGGTGGTCCGATTAAAATCCTTTTCTCTACCCTGCATCCAGGCTTGTTATATGAGAAAGTAATTCTAACTTCCCAGCAGACTCTATTAGCATGCAACACATCCACCCTATCCAAAAGGACAGGCAGAATGAAGGTGGCTTTTTCAATCACTGAATACATAAGCTTTTAAAAATAACATGCTGAAATGGGCCAGGAGGAGGAGAAGTTTACTCCTCCATCCTTACGCATAAGTCCCATAGTGATTCCTGCTTTTATGGCAGCACAAGCTTGCACAGGAAGCCACTGTTAAATAGTTTAAGGTTGAACAGTTTGGCTCCCCTTGGAGCTAACATCTGTGACCTTTAGAAGACTGTGCAAGCCAGAAGCTGGTAAATATTTGTTTCCAAGAGAAACCCAAACAATTAAGAGCAACCAGATTTATTGACAGCAGTGATTTATAACAGTGGGTTCATGGGAGGGCTGTTGCTGGCACTTTCTGAATGTTTCTGAAGTGTCTATCACACACGGTGCTGTCCTGAACCAATGCAGACTTTGTGATGTCACCTTGATAACAGAATTGCTTTATTTCAATAAGTAGGAAGGGCATTGTCATGAGTGGGAACAGTCATTAGGATTGTTTAACTACCCAAAGGGACCTTGGCCTCTGACTGCTCTTTCTGCTTTTCAAAATTCCCTGAACACTTTCGTTCCTAATGGTTTAGAGATGCCTATTTATCCTCTCCATTCATCTTTGTAGTTGAGAGTTTTAATGTACGGGGAATCACAAACAGCCTATAGAAACTTAAGTAACTTATAGTAGCTGTTTTCTGGAGGTTTTGGTAATGTGCAGTTATTCTGGAGGCTGTAGAAATGTCGTATTTTTCTCCAGTAACTCTATTCTGAAAGATCAGGAGAAGCCTCTACCTGCCTAATTGAAAAAACAGCAACAAAAGCAACCAACCAACAAACAAACAAAAACACACACCTAAAAAAACACAAACCCACCTTTTTATCACTTAATGAAAATATTTCTAGAAGGTAAGGAAGTTGAAAAGCAATCTTGCAAGCCTATCTACTTCTAAAGTAAACCAAGTGATACCAGTGGTAGCAATAGCAAGTGTAGATGTGCAATGCCGATGCCGAGGACTCTGTTCCCCAAAACATCATTGAAGCTGCAGTATGGGAACATCTGACCAGAGACAATTGCTGCCCTTCCCCTGCTGCACAGCATGCTCACTAGGGCCTGCTCACCCCATGCAGGCTGCTGATGTGTCTACATATCAAGAGCTATTAACACATGAAAAATGATGTTTTGTATGTAGAAACTCATCAGCCCCCTTTATAGCAGGCTTAACTGTAAAGGATTTGATCTTGAACACAACCTTTATTCCAATAGGACCACTTGAAGATAATATAGTCTCAAATCAGGTGGCAAATCTGGTATATAAGGCTGAAAAATTAAGCTAGGACAGATACTATGGTCCCCCAAATTTCTCTGTGATGAGAATATTTTGTTTCTGCCTGCATGTTGATATTCTGTATGTTCTGTTGATGGCAAAATTCTTATTGGTTTCAAGGGAACCAAAACCAACCCCTATTTCCCTAAAACTCTGTAAACTTTGAAGTGGAAAATATTTATTAAATGACCAGGCTTATTCTAAGAAAACTGCAAAATATAACCCCCTGCAGATGATCTGTCAGACTTTTAACAGGTGCTTTGTTTAGTCAAAGGAAAATAAACCCACTTGGGGAAAAATGGACAAGTGGTTTGAATGGTGATTGCTTTTATTTTCTTTTTATTATTTCCACTTAAAGCCTCTTAACCATAGTTACGAGTAGTAGAAATACCAGGGTGTACAGTTTGTTTGTATAGATTACTTATTATTTTAAAAGCACAGCTGGTGGGCATGAGAACTGAGTGGGTATGGCCATGTCAAGGCATCTCCTGAACTTGAGTGTTTTCTTTTCAAGGGGATGTAATTACCCAGCCCTAGCAATGATGTTAGGGTTCCTTGTGGGGTGCTGATGGTGTATGGGAGAAAATACTTAATGCAATCTTTGTTTTTAAAAACTTTGGTTTAGCTAGTGTAATGAAGCTATATAATAGCAACATGCAGTAGCTCTGTGCATAGTGATGGGCTGGAAGTCTGCCTCAAGCCTAGTTTCTGAAGCTAATATATTAATTTTGATTTTTTTTTTTTTTTCGTTTCCAGGACTGTAGGCACATATGTTACCATGAGCTAAATAAAAATCTAAGTAACGAGATTATCTACTCCTCTGCATATGTAAACCTAGTTACCTTTTATAAATCAGGTTTCCTCTGATCAGACTTGCCATTTCCATGGTTTATATTAAGGAAACTTTCTTGGTGGTAACTTGCTTAATGACCCATAACTTAGAGAAGAGGAAGACTGAAAGAGACCAAAACCTACAAAAGCCATAGTGTTACCCTGTACAGATGGTCAGTGTTGGCATAACCAACTATATTGTTGTCGTTGCACAATAGTACCTCCAGGAAGTACTAGTAATGTGGTTACCTGTCAAGTTAAAGAATTTGACACACGCATTTAGTTTAATCTAAGCATCTGCTTACCCTGGGTGCATTGCTTGGTATGTCAGAAAGGCTGGGGCAGTCCATCCAAGGGCTGCTGACTTTTAATGTTAGACACATCCTAATGTTCTGCTGAGAAACACCTAGTGGCCTTGAGTGACAGTCCACTGGGGAGACCAATGGACAGATGGCTTTTTGCAGTATTGGAAAGGCAGTTTGATCTTAGGTTGTTTTGAAGTTTGTGTTCCCCTCCACCTACCCCTGTGCTTTTCATAGGTTTCAGGTCCATCTGCCATATGCTCTTCTCGTTAACTGTCTACAATTTCATTTCTTTGGCATGACAGAAGATCTAACATACATTGAAGACTCTTCTACTTTAGAAAAAATCCAAAGGTCCCCTGAAAACTCTGCTGCTGAATCAAGAAAATGGTGTTGCACTGCTATGCCAGGTGCACACTGCTGAGGCTCAGAGCATAAACTATCTATGTTCACTCTCTTCAGGAGCCACTTATATCAGTCCTTACCCAGGAGGATGAGATGAAAGTAAACCTGCTGAAAGAGAAGTCAGTATCTCTGCAGCATTTCTAGCTGGCTTAAGTAGACTAGTTTTTGTTTGTGTGTTTGTTTGTTTGTTTGTTTTTCAGGGTAGAATAATCCTTGCACTGCTACAAAGAAGTAAGTATTTGGATTCTTGCTGCCACAAGAACTCTAAAGTAAGAATTAATAAAAATGAACTCACCATACATTAGTTCTTGGGAGGTGTCTTGGGGATAAAGGGTTTGGCTTACTGCCATCCACAGCTTGTGCTCATGCCCCAGTCTGCATCTAGCTCATACCAGAGGAGAAGGGAAGGTGACTTAAGCTATGGGCTCCCCAGATTCTGGCCTAGAAAAGAAAACTTGACGTATGCATTTCAGTTCCTGTAGCTACCCCAGAAATTTTTTCCAGAAGTGGAATTCAAGAACTGTTTCTAATATGGAGGGAAATGTATCTCCACTTGGTGAGTAGGACCACCAGAACCTTTTACCCTTATTGACTGGCTCTGAGCTCAGCCTGACAAATGATCAGTGAGGCTTGCTGGTCACACACCATTCAGTAACTCATGAGGATTAGGAGGGGGAATAAAGCACATCCCATCAATGCCTTTGCCACACTCTAGCATGGCTCTATTCAGCCAGACATCATTAAGACAAAAAATGCTCTACAGACTTGGTTGATTTGCCATCCATCATCCATCCTTCAGCACATGCAATTCATTCCAGCTGCACTTTGCTTGGTGCGAGGGCTTGGGTGCTATTTCTTACCCATATTCTAGTCTCTCAAACATGAGTGCTTGAGAGCAAGTGAAATAGGAATAGCAGGAGCAGGTGCAGTCCCTTCAGTCCCAAGGGTAAGCCCGAGCTGCAGAGTAGGGAGGCAGCTGGGTCTGGAGTCACCAAGTAACATGCTGCTGATGTTAATGATGATGATGATGATGAAGAAGTGTACAGATTCTAGGAACACTTTTAGTGATCAGTTGAGTGTGGACATCAGGTTCTTATTATCTCATAGAGTAACAGAGCAGCTGATTACGCTGTGACCTTTACTTTGCTAAGCAACAGTCTGTATCTTACAGGGCATTTGCTTGAATATGAATTAAGGAATGGAAGAGGGCAGAACAGGTGAAACCCTACCAACTTATGTCAAAAGCACCTGTATTTCAGAGAGAGCTCTGCAGTCTGCAGCAAACTGTGAAGGCTCTCTTTTACCTTTAGTTCATCTACATGGTGCTTTAATAGAGGAAAAGGTCATTGGTGTTTTGTCCTCTGTGTTCCCAGAGCACTGGCTGTTCCTTGCATTTCAGTCCCTATACAAATAAATCCTAGTTTTAATCACAAGTAAATGCATTCAGAGACCATAAGTAGCCAGTCCCCATTTCCTTATCATTTTCTTAGACTTGAGGTGAGGAGCCCACAGTTACTCTGGTTTTGTACTAGGTACATGTATTCCTAGGAACAAAGAAACCATGTCAGGGTGGACTGGGCTACCTGCAGCCACAGGCAGAAGGACCAGATACAGGTGACCTGCCCTTAGTGGTCACACAGCCAGAAGCTGCCCGTTACCACTAGAAGTACCCAAGCAAACAATGTTTGGGAACCCAGTTCTATCAGCTGCAAGTTCTTGGGGAGGCAGGCATATTTCTTGGGGGTCAGAAATATTGCTTTTGTAGCCGGGGGGGCTCCACTCATCCAGAAGTGCTCTGTGAGCAGGGCAGATTCCATGAGAGTTACTCTTGTCCCCACTGCATAAGCTCAGCAACCACCATGGTCTCTGAGTAGGATGGGGCTGCAGGTCCCTCTCTGCCCCAGCTGCAGCATGGGCATGGCTGCCTGCCCCAGGGGGATAGCAAAGGCTGGATGCAGAACATCCCTAGTGCCATCAGGCCACCAAGGGAGCAGACCCCATGCAGCAGGGGGAAACCGCCCTCCACTGTGAAGCACTGTTAGTGTAGATAGATGTTAGTGCATCTGCTCTAAAACTGGCTGTTTAAAATCCACAATCACCTTCATTATTCTGCAGCTGTGTTGTCTGACTCATCCCACCGCAGATGCTCTGAGGCAGCAGCTGAGGTTAAAAACTTTCCCAACTTGTTTTTTATTCACCAGGGAAGCTCACCTCTAAACTAGTGGTAGAGTATAGAAGCCATAACTGCATCTGTGATCATGGGAGGCAAATGAAAGGGAACCTGCAAAAAGAGAGAGAAAACAAATGAGGCACAGGTTGATTGAAGGACTTGTATTTCATTTTTGTCTTTCACTGTTTGACACAATTCTGCGTTCTTAGATCAGTGTAGTCAGTACTAGCCTAACACTGAAAAAAAAAAAAAAAACACACAGAGAAATTTACATGGCTACAAGCCACATAGCCATGGCTTAGCAGACATCTCCATGCAGTAAGTTTTTTCTGGGATCCCTACTCTGACCTCTGATCACACTACACCCCTGTCTCTTCCCAGAGGGAGCTGAATACTTGCACTCAGCCCAGGTTTCTTGCCAGCATTGTCCCTGGCTGCAGACCTCTCCTACATAGTACACAGAGAAATTCAGGGTGTCAGAGTACTCGCAAGCTCCTATGACAGGTGTAGGGATGCATGGCTCCATGCTGATTTTCTGCTCCCAGGCTGCCAACCTGCCCTAGGCACACCTCTGCCTGCTGCACACAGACGGTGCAAAGGAAGCGTATAACCACCTGCATCCCCAATCTCCCTCTGCCAAAATGGAAACCTCATGGCCCTGCCTCACCCAAGCTGTCAAACTTTCTCCTGTGCTTTTATACACAGACATGATCTTGCTATACATTGCTTTTAGCTGCAAGAAAATTTCTCCCTCATGTCCCTTACTATTTTGTTCTTATGGACTGCGTTTCCAGGCTAAACATCCTTGGGTTTAAATAGATGGGGTGACCCCAATACCACTGTATATGATTATTCAAGGATGAAGAACAGACTCCAGTCCAATGATTTTTACAGGACACCTTAAATCAATATTGTCCTTCTCAGTAGCAGTTTCTAGAAAGCCTATATTCTACAGCATCCCTATTCCATTTGTCATTTGGCTCACTTTTGCTATATGTGTTGATGCAGCACATTGTCAAGCATCTGAACCATTTGCTGTGCTGTCCTCTGGACCACACTGATTTCTTCTGGTACAAAGTGTAGCTTAGAAATCCTCCACTGTGGAGTTTTGCAGCAAGCCACTTGTTACTAATGATCCAAATTTTACTTGTACAACTTTTCTATAACCTTTACTCAAAAAATAATTGGGAAAATTTACAATGGTAATTGAAGTGTTTACTAACTGATGGCCTACTTGCGAGATTAAATGGAATACAGCATTGCAATTCAGGAAATTTTCCAGCCTTTTATAGGAAGGAAAAAAACTATGAGAGTGGAAGCCAACATTTTTTTGCAGTGCACCCCCGGAATATTTGTTATTGCAGACTATCAGCTGCAGTACAGCAATGATTTCGATATAAAATATACTCAAATTCTGAAGACTAAATCTAATTTAAAGCCTAAGTGATGCTCATGATTAAAAATGTATTATCTATTCCCAGCAAATCATACATCACTGAAACACTAATGTTTCCCTAATTTTAAGCAGCATCTAGTGTGTCAAAAATTAGATCTGATCCTCCAAATTATGGATGAGAAAAATAAGATCATGGCTTGACTACATCCCACCGAGTGCTAGGTGGTTTTCTGAGATTCATAAGTTATCTGTTCAGTTACTGTCTGCTCTTTTGCTAATGGACATTAAATATTCCTCCAAAGGTGCAGGCGATCTGATCTGCTGCCTGGAGATAATTTGTCTGTTGTCTAAAGGAAGGCTCCCAATTAGACAAAGCCAGCTGACTAAAAGCGGAGCAGGGAGAAGCCTCATTTTGACAGTGATAATCTTTTTTTTGTCATTCCAGAGCAGGAGACGGGAAAGGGTTTAACTTTATTTCAATTATAACTGAAAGAAAAAAACCTCCAGTCAGATAAACAACTTTATAAGGATCGTGATTCTCACTGTTTCCATTAGCCAGCTTGCCATGAAGATGAAGGAGGTCTGAGAGGGAATCACACAGCAAATCTGCATGCAATTACAAGAGCTGCTTAACTAGCATGGGTGTTAAATCAGGTCCCAGTTAAATCAGAGCTGTCTCTGTTGGCAGCGCACCACCTTCGTCTGACACTTGACCGATGTGAACTACTGTCTGCATTGTGAGAGGTAAAACCAGTTCAGTTAGCACTGTGTCGCGCCTGGCGCGTGACCACTGAGGGGGTGATGGAGGTGTCTGGACTCTGCTTTGTGCAAAATGGGAATAGCAGCAAACCAGAAGCTTGGCCTCAGCCACACAGCTTTGCTAGCACTTCGCTAGCAACGTCTGAAATGCTTCAGAGTCTGACATGGACACAGGCAAGTCCACTGGAAAAGAGAGAGAAAGCATCCCTTTCCTACATCATCCCCAGTGTCCGTATATGTCATTTTGCTAGCAAGGGGGGTGATTTTATTAACAAGATCCTGATTTATAGTCTATAATGTAATGATAGAAAGTGGGTTTAAGCAGGAAATGAATTTTCAGATATATGCCGCAATGAAGAACGACATTTTTAGAATCGTCCCCCACAAACTGAGTAGAGCGTGTGTAGGTATCAGTCTGCTTGCCAACAGTTTCTGCTCACTAGAAGAGCAGCACGACATACATGGTCTGCACTGGGATCCAGTCAGCTCCCAAACACCCCTCGATTACAGGAATGAACGAGAAATCCCATAAACAAATATAAACAGATGCAGTAAAAAAGTTTTACCTTTGACTTCAGCAAAAGGTGAAAGAAAATGAAAAGAAAGCTGTAAGAGATCAGAATGTGTAGCCTGCTCTGAGCTACTATTCCTGGTAGAAATTAGATCCTGAAAGGCCCAGGTGAAAATCAGAGATAATCCCTGTATACGTGCTTTTAATTGGGACAAGCTGAGAGCAAGAAAGCTGAAGGAGTCAGCTACGGCCCCTCCGCAGGGTTTGTTCCCAGAGAGCACCCGAGGACGCAGTTATGCAAAGCCTCTTCTATAAACAGCCCTGAGTTCACTCTGGCAGAAGTGGGGCTCTATTTCAGTCTCCACCATGCAGAGGCGTTACCCTTGTGCTTCCCATCCCAGCACCCCAGGCCTGCTGCTCTGGCCGTGGCCCCGTGGTCGGCTCCTGCCCATGCCTGCACCGTCGCCCCAGGCCCAAGCCCATGCCCAGCCCCTTGGCGGCCATTTCCTAGCGGGGGGGCCCCAGGGACACTGCGTGAAGCTATTCTGGTAGCTGTGAGTCCTGCCGGTGTCATGTGAACCAAAGGGCCCAGAAATGCATGTCAAATTGGGCCAGTGACTAACCGTGATATTTTGGTTGTCTCCGCGCCTCCCGGGCAAAGATTTATTGTCTGAGAAAACCTTCACGTAATAATCCCCGGGTGCTGACCTGATCTTCAGCTGAGTGAGTGTGAAAAGACGACAAAAAGGGGGCTGCTGTGCTGGGCACAGTCGGGTCTAAACTTATCCGAGGCTGAAACACAAACAAGGGAGGAGAAACACATCTGCTTCTGCCCAGAGCCATGCGCTGGCAGCCAGAGAGGAGCTATTATTTGAGCTGCCTGAGGAGCAAGGAGGGTCGAGGGCGACGGCTGAGCAGACACAAAGTGCCACTGGTTGGGATTGTCATCTAGCTCCCTCATCTGTCACCTGATGGCCAGCCAAGCAAGCACTCAGCCGTGGACCATTCATCCCTGCACAAGCAACAGAGGCGAAAAAAGTAAGCATCCTGCGGCTGTTACAACATTCAGCTGTTTTCTTTATAAAGGAATGCATTGAATTCACTACAACTGTACTAACTACTCCCCTATGCCGGGCAAGAGACTGATTTTTTAATTTTTTTTTTTAGTTGGGCTTTTCTCTAACAGCTGGAGGTCTGTTGGGCATTCATTCAATGGCTGTTGAGTAGGGCAGCTGTTTCACTATCTAATTGCACTTTAACTTTAAAGTGGAGCAGAAAGCATTGCATTACCTACCATGAGCTACTTCCTGTCCTACTGCAAAGCACACTGCACTGCCGTGCTCTCCCAGTACCAGACACTGAGATCAGAGGGCTTTCTGTGTGATATTTTGCTGAAAGTGAAGGAAAATGAATTTCCTGCACATAAGTCCTTGTTGGCGTGCTCCAGCGACTATTTCCGAGCAATGTTCAAAAGTTACACCCAGGAGTCTAAAGCCAATGTGATTCAGCTGCAAGTCGTTTCACCCACTGGTCTCCAGCATGTCCTGGATTTCATTTACACTTCTTTGCTGCCCCTTTCCTTTGAAAGCCTGGAGGAGACCTTGGAGGCTGCAAGCTACTTGCAAGTGACAGATGCTATTGGCTTGTGCAATCAATACTTAGTTAACAACCTTACCTTGGAAAACTGCTGCTTCTCCGCCAACGTCGCCAGGAGGTTCTACCTGCCAGATGCCCTAGTCGCAACAGAAAAATACATTGTCAACAATCTCTGGAAGCTGCTGGACTTGGATTTGGCAGGACTGCTTGAGCTGAACTTCAGGACTTTGCTAGCGGTAGTGGAATCCCCAGATCTCCCCATGGTGAAGGAAACCTGCCTGTTGAATCTTGTGCTGCTGTGGCTGAAGCAGGATAAATCCAGGTTGATTCATGGAAGCAGCCTTTTGGAGCGCATTAGATATGGTCTCATCCCTGTGGAAGAGCTGAGGAAAACCTACACACAGTCAGAAGTGCCCCTCACTGCAGGTATTAAGTGCCTGATCATTAAAGCAATAAATTACCATACATCTATTTTCAAACAGCCCATCCTGCAGGATAAATCCACTACACTGAGGAACCAGAAAACTCGGATCATTCTGCTGGGGGGAGGGACGGCAAGTGATGGGCTTGTCACTGAAGTGGTGGCCTTTGATGTTTACAATCACAAATGGAGACCTCTTACACAGGTGCAGGACAGGGTGCAGAACCATAGCGTGTGTGTGGTGGGGAATTTCCTCTATGTTTTGGGTGGAGAAATAGAGGGTGGCACTCCGGGTGACACTGACAGAGACAAGATATTATCGGTTACGAACAAGGTCCATCGCTATGATCCAAGGTTTAACACATGGACCCAAATCACGGGCATGCTGGAAAAGAGATGCCAGTTTTCCTGCTGTGTCCTAGGTAATGATATCTTCGCAATTGGTGGACGGGGTGAGAATGGGTCTCTGCATTCATCTGTGGAAGTCTACAACATCAGCAGGGACAGATGGACAAAGGCCAGGGAATTGCCATGCAAGATACATGGCCATGCCAGTGCTGTTTGCAAGAGTATTATATACATTTCAGGTGGCAAATATGCAGACCCAGCCAGCACGAGCAAGGACGTTTATTCTCTGAGTTCGCTCGAGGGGCAATGGATGAAACAAGCTCCCATGAGCATAGCTCGGTTTGGGCATCAGATGGCGACAATCAGAGAAGCCGTATTCACATTTTTAGGTTTATATGAACCATTCTCTGAAATAGAAAGGTATGACCCCGATCAAAACCAATGGACTCGTTTAAGGCCACTGATCTATGACCGATTTTGCTATGGCCTGGCAGTGGTAGAGGAAACGGCTCTTCTTATTGGGGGAAAGAAATGGCAAGACTCGCGGGAAGTCCCCACGCAAGATGTGGTTGGCTACGATATCGACAATGATGGCTGGGAGGAGATCTGCAAAGCCCCCTTGCCCTGGAGCGGGCTGCAGTGTGCAGTGCTGCAGCTCACAGAAGTGGCTGATGAACAGGACATTGACACCCTGCAAAAGAGGCCACTGAACTGCTGAACTAAGGTGTTGCGGAATAATCATCCCAGGAGAAGAGCCAGCAGGGCAGCCCTGGAGAAGAAGAAGAAAATTGCAGTGGCACTGGATGTGACAGAGTTGAGGTTCTGCTTTGATAAGCAAGACGCTGGGTGGAAACAGGCAAGAAAGTTTGGCTGCAGCCTGGGAAAAGGTGATGTGATTCACAGAGCTGAAAGCCAGCCTCACTGGGGAAGGATATAGCAAGTCGCAGGTTTGGAGGAGATGAGCTAGGATCATAAACCTGGACTTTTATTTGAAGAATAATACCTGGACAGCAATTAACAGCTGTTGCAAGTCAGATTTTTCAAAGGTTAAAAAGATATAATCCATTTTTTCTGTTTTCTTAATCAGAGGTAATTTTCCCAGTTGGTAAGTGCTATCAAATTGCTGTGCTATGGCTAAGCAAAATGAAAGTGAGATGTATAAAGACTAGAAAATTGATGCCTATGAGAACTAATAACAAGTAGTGCCAAGGAAAAGCTATTATTTGATACGCTACATACTAGGCAAGAGTGCCTTAGCTAACCAGCATGAAATTACTGGACAGAAACCATGGATTTTTTGAAATTTAGCCTCAGTTATGGCCATATGTTAAAACAGTGATTGTTTCATAGAAGCCACTTCTCTCTGAGCGGCTTTTGTTGTAGCATGCCTTTCAGATGCTTATTTTGTATTATTTTAAACACACGTATTCCTGGTACAGTACATTTCTTTTGTATCCAACCATTGTGTTAGTTTAGATGGCTAGAGCTGAATGGCTATACTTTCTGTAAGACCCTGTGAAACATGTTTCAGGAGCTGCTGTATCTAATCCCCCTGGCACTTACCTCAATAGCATACATTGCTTTATCATGCCAGGTCATAATGGTAAACTTGTTCATTGTTGAACTGGTGCATGAGAGAACCCTGCAGTCAAAAAAAGGTTTAATTTTATCAAAGATTGCAAAGGGGAGGAAGGCAATGGAAGGCTGCCAGCAGTCTTTATTCAGTGTCTGCCTACATCGAAACCAGCAATGTCTTACTTCTTTTTGGCCATGTTGGCAGTTTGAAGAAACAGATTGTGGAAGAACTTGAAGGCATGCTGATCTCTGAAATGCAGGTAAAATGGTCAGATGCCACAGAATTGCTTTTGTATGCAGTAAATTGAAACTTGAATCACAGGCATTCATTTAAAAGCTAAATTTATTGTACTTCATTTTACAGTGTTCCCTTTCTAGGCTGAGAGTTAATACAATAAAAATATATATAGAAGAACATTTAATAGTCTTAAAAGAAGGCAGCACAATGGATAGGACACATGTTCTTTGTCACTAGACTAGCTTAAAAACTGTAATGTTTAATTTTCACCTTTAAAGCAATCAAGCTGACTTTACTAATGTAAAGTGCAGGCAGAATAGCTGTTGCATAGCAACAGATCTAAGTCTCCTGAACTGCCTTGGTTTTGACAAGGAATCAACTACACAATGTGCATATACATCCATCAGATATAAAGAGTTTTTATATGAATATATTTACTTTTGGTCCAGTAAAACAATAGCAAGAGAATCTAAATGCTTGGAACAATAGCACAACCCATTTCATGTCAAGCATTTTTAAAGAGAAATGTACAAAACCTCACAAATTTAATATACAAGTCAGTATCCATGCAGTAAATAAATGTCCAGTTTATACAAACAATATTCTTCTAAATGGTACAAATATTACACTGGATCCAGAATTCTATACAAATGTTAATATGTGATTTGTCATCCATATGGACTTGAATATAGGATTACTGAAAATGGGCTACAGAAAGGCCACTCTTCTGTACAGTTGTGCAAAATCTGCAAAACATTTGCAATCCAAATGCAATAAAGTAACAAGAAAGAGCAAGGAATAAAAAGAAAAAGAGAGGAAAAAAAAAATCTGTCCATTCTTTCCTTCATCCTGTCATGATATAATTGCCAGGAAATATCAGAGCTCATAAAGTTTTAAGTACATTCACTGAGCTGTACAAGCAATAGTCTAAAGTTGGTTAAGCGTACAACTCACTGTTAAAAGAATAAAGGAGGCTGTCCCTTTTCACATGAGCATTATTAAGCCATGTCATGTGTCCTAACTTATGCAGCAAAACACTGAAAAGCAGCACAAATGTTTTGTCATGCTCTGATCACTTTTGAAAACAAGCCCATGAAGAGTAAATAGATGATTTAAGATTTACCTCCCACTTTCCTATTGCAGGCAGGTGCCTAGCTCTAAGGAGATATTTCTGCCCACATTCACTGGTTGTCTCCAGCACATCTCAACTCTCCTGGAAGTTTAAAACACTTCAGCTAGCTTGCAAACTCAGCAGAACCCAGAGACATCCCTTCCCATTCAAAGACAGAACAGAGGCTTTTTGAGTTCTCAGTCATTTTTCAGGTTTTGTGCTCATATCTGTTCCCATCACACATTTTCCCCAAGTACAATATGGCCAAATCTCACAGCTTGGAAAACACATAGGAGAGTACTTGAAAAACTGTATTCACTGCTTTTCTATTGTAGGAATTTTCAAAGCCTCTCAGGTTCAGAGCAGTTTGTTGGGAACCTTTTTCACTCCTGCTTTTCTGGGCAAGAGAAACACTGTTACCAAGGATGTTCAAAGTCTATCTTTTCTCTTTTGCAAAATCTGCAGATTATACCATTGCCTTCAGTACAAAAACAGCATAAATAACAGTACCATGACTAATTAAAACAAAGAAACAAACAAAAAACAAACAACAACAACAACAACAACAAAAAAAAAACACAACCAGATGTGATTAAGAAACAAGTAACACATAATTTGGTCTTAATTAGAATATAAACCAGCATCCCTTTGCACTGATGGTAAGCCTTAGCAACAGGCTTTAAAAAAGCACAAAGAAATAAGACCTAACTGTTTGAGACTTAAATTTACATCAGTCATTTTGTCTGCTGATTTTCACCTCTTTATGTGTTTGACAAAACTGAAACAAAACCACTGCATTACACTTTTTCCCTGTTATGTAAGAAAACTCCTAGAGTTTCTCATTAAATAGATTTTTTTTTTAGTTCTCCCATCACCAAAATAGTACCTGCACTCCAAAAATGCAATGCATTACTGGAATTATATAATATAAAATATCATTGTAAAAGCGACCTTCGATAACAAAACCTTTAGCTTGTCAAACTTCCTCTGTGAAGGCCACAGTCTTCCAAAAAATGCTTTTAAATACTTTTCTTTAATAGGTAAAGATCACGTTCTTTATTTCACAGAAGGTAAACACAAGCAGAGCGTTGGTAGCATATAAAATGTACAAATCCTCATTAAAGACATGGTATCGCTGACCATTGAAGGTTTACTTCACACAGCTGAGTAACATTAAAATATAATTTACTAGAGCTCCCACAGATTGATATAAAAACTACTTTATGCACTTAAGTAAAGGCCTGGAGTGTAGCAAGTGGACTAAAAGAGGGCCCCTTATACATGCGTTTCAATGTAGGAGTGCGTGTGTGCTAAGGAGGCTAGAAGTGCATCGACCTCGGACGAGCCGTTAACAGAGTCCCGCGGGGTGCTGCTGTGACAGATGTCCCAGAAGATATCGAGGTACATTTGCTTCCATTCTTGAAAGTCTCTAGACGTCAGGTCTGGATTATCCAGAACTTTGTCGATAATGGCTACTTCTCCTTCCCTGGCCTGTGAGGGAAGAGAGACAAGCAGAGTCAGAGTGGGCGATGAGCAGGCTGCGCAGATGGGATGGGAACGGAGGCAGGCCATGGAGGTCTGGGAAGCAGGGAGCTGCCTGGCTGTCATGAGACTGTCTGCAAGCAGCAGCCCCTCCTGCCGGGTGTTGCTCATCACCCTGTGGGGATGGGGCTTCCCTCACCTTGTCCCTGTTCCCCAGAAACGGGCCCTATTCCCCCCCCTCACCCCTTGTTCAGCTCGTGCGAGAAGCAAGCCCCGCGCTGTTTACTACAAGCTGCCTTTGTTTCTCAGGATCAGTTTCGTGCTGCTGAGTGCCATCTGTTTGCTCTTCTTGATCAGCATGAGAAATACCGTGTTTGTGCGTGGGATGCGGACAGATGGCCTCTCGCCGCCAGCAGAGCTAAGCCTTTCTTACCAGCCATGTCTTAGGGACATTTGAGCGCTGTGCTGCAAACGCCTGTGCAGGGAGGCATTACCTTGGTAACTCATCCTCACCAGCACTCCAGTATACGTGATGGGCTGGCTGGTTGCTACCTCCTCCTACCACTGCGGTGGCAAACAGAAGGCAGAAATGGGTAAAACCTAACACAGCTGCTAGCACATCCTTACCCATCATGGGGGCAGGAAATGTGGCTGTATCCTAATCGCTGGCTGGTGATTAGTTTATCGAGACATGACAGACAGACAGCATGGGTCAGATTAAGCCTCAGATACACATGAAGCCACTCAAGGTTGTTGCAAGCAGTGGAAGATGGATGCACCATCCTTGAGCCTGAGAGGCACAGGAAACATGCAGGCTTCCTGCACTTCTCTGTGTAGACATGGTACGGTCACCAGCAGCCTCCTCTCTATCCTCCATACCACATGGGTTTCATGGTCCTCATTGCTAACTGGTATTTGCCATGTTCATACTGTGAGTATGATAAATCTTTCTGGGGAGCATGTTAAGGGAAGATTAAGTGGTGTCAGCCTACACTGGTGGGAGAGGATCAGAAAGGTCAGAGAAGCCACCAATAAGCAGTATGTTGAAAGGTATTTTTCATGCTTTGCAATCAGTAGCTAATTAATGCTACATGCTAGAATACTAATTTTCAGAAACGGAGGTACAGCTGAGGCTGACCAGTGGAAGTGAAATTTTGGGCTCTCCTCGTTGCCAAATCTCTGCAGGAACTACCATAATGTGCTTCTTGCAGATCGTGACCTGTACCCACCACACAGTACTGCCAGTCAGGTGGCTCATAATTGCTGTCAGGAGAATGGTTTTGTGGTTAAGTCATGACAAAGAGAGCAGAGGGGTCTCTCCACTGAGGACTTGGGTGATGGAACAGAGAGGATGGATGGTAAGAGCTAGAAGCAATTTGGAGGGCTGTATCAGATTACTAATAGTGGATGAATTCAAGGAGAGTTCAGAACACCAAACCTAACTGGCTGGTGCAAACGGATGCATTCAGGAAGAAGAAACCAATAGCATTGATAAAAATGAGGAACAATTGATTAAATAACAACAGTAGCTCCTATACTACTACCAGTAGCATAGCAGTGGTGGAGCTAGAAACTCTTAATGAGTTACCATCATGCACGTGCTACTCTGTACAGTTGCCATATGCAAGAAACAGGAATTATCTGTCTTTGGTACTTGCTGGCATTGCATTGCCAATTATTTGTGGCATTCTTGTCCAAACAAAAATGGTGACTGATTTAGAAAATATGTCTTGTGGGAAGAGAAATGTGTTCGATTGGTCTAAATGACAGAGGTCCCAGAGAAGCATGAAAACAGGCACCTGCTGGGTCAAAGGGATGAGCTGCTTTGGGAAGTTCCTGGAGGAAAGCAATTCAATCTGTAGGAAACCATTGGTATAAGGTAGCTCAGGTATCAATAAACGCTAACAAGAAAGGCAATTAAGCATGGCAACAAGCTTCTGATACTGAACCTCTAGGTTGTGTAATTACTGAAAGTATCATGAAGTGTTTGCTTGCTTGTTTGTTTTTTAAGTTTTGTGCCAACATCTCTTGCACACTTTTGGTATGAGTGATCCCACCATGGTGCAAAAGCACAGGTACTGTGTGAGCCTCCTGCCTGCTCTAAACATTAACATGAGATTACTGGGATTTTGTCTCCATTTCTCATGTTATAGAAGTCACATGGAAAGCACAGACTTTCTGCCACCCTCCAAACCTGTAAAGTCTCACATACTCAGATACTTTCAGTTGCCTTCAATGAGATGATACAGCGCAAAAAGTTAAGCACGGGTAAGATATATTTTTTTTTCAGGATGGGAGCCCCACAGCATGAAAATAATATTGCTAAAGTGCTTCTCTAGGTGATGGAAAACTAAATTAATTAATGTTGATAAAGCCCTCTTTGATGAAAGCTGTTACAAAATCCACTGCACAATTATCTAGTGACTTAAAATGTGGTAATTTAATATAGTTAACAGGGTCCCTGGGGAAATCCAGCATATTGTTTGCTGAAATCTCTAACAGTACAGATTTGAAACTGCTGTAACAAATAAAGAAGCTGACAGGGAGGTTAAATTAGCTGCGGTACACTTACAATAATGATAAAAATCTTCAAATCTATCATTACCACTATCTATTTATTTAATCAGTCCTACTGATTAAATACAATGATACCAGTCTATGCAGAAACCAAGCACACTGTTCATTCCCCAGCAAGCTCAACAATCAGGAAATAATCAAATGTTTTAAAAGGTACTGCTCCCTTCTGAAGGGCTGACTTTGCTTCACTTTAGACTTTGGCAAATGCAGAGTAAATGTGTTTTGATAAATGAAAATGTTCAGGGACAAAGAAGAGATTAAGGTCTCCTCTGATAATTTAGTGTCAAATGATGTTATACTAGCTAGGGGAGGAGCAGCTCATTGAGATTTTATCTGTGCACAAATAAAAACCAATCCCCTCACTTTGACTACTCTCCCAAAGCACATTTTTGTCTGCTGTGAGAACAGGAGTTAACTATGTCTTCCTTGCTTGTTTCACACACCACATTCAGCCTGGACTCCAGCCGCACACAATTAATCTGTATTCAGATAAAATACAGCCAGGTCCAACCCTCAGGCTGGACTTTCCTCCCTGTTATCTCACCTTTAAAGTGCTTTTCAGAATTCGCAGCTGGTGTAGTTTTTCATTGACTACTGGATCGCTACATCTCTTTATAAAAGATTTCTTATACTCCAGCTTAGTGGAAATCCGGCGGTCTCCTAAAGGAGACAGGCTGGCCTGCTCCAAGGCTCTGTACAAATCCTGCAAGGAGTCTGCTGCTTTTTCTTCTATAGTTTCAACTGTAATGAGGAAGGGGGAAGAAGAGGAGGAAAAAATAGAGAAAGGATCAGTGTATCATTAACATGATTATACGACAATCTACCCAAGCCCTTTGCAAAATGTTTAGCAGGCTTAACCAGACCATAAGGAGAATATTTCACACCTCCTAAGTTTCAAGAAGTGAAGAGAAAGTGCCAGTGAAGTGCCACAATGAGCTGAGCTGAGTGGTGACCAGTAGGTACCATGGCAGCCCTGGGGGAGCAGCCAGCTCCATCCCTGCTGTCCCTCGCACACTGACACTCCTGTGCACACAACAGCTGGCCACTGCCTGTGCACAACCTTCTGTACAGATCCAGAGCCCTCTGGACCCTCCCACCCAGTCTTGGATTTCATAATTGTGTGTGTTTTCCTGCCCTGATGTGCCTTGCCTAATGTTTGGTTTCAAGCATTACTTTTATCCCATGACTGACCCTGCACCAAGACAGAGACATTTTTACTGGCTGAAAGCTCAGCACATGGTGAGGTACCCACATGTTGTGAACCTCAGCACTCCCAGGTGTTTAGAGGTTTATTTATTTATTTTTAATGTTGCACAAACAGGGATGATAGCTAGTGTTTAAAAGAGACATTGCTATGCTGTGAACACATGTCCACGAGGAGCTACCTGAAGCAACCTCCTGTTGAAACCCCTACCATGCAGCGCAGCAACTACTCACCTCAGGCTCACGCAAGAACTCCAGAGATCAAGATCTCCACATCCCATCACAAAAAGTGTTGGCATTTTTATAGTTCTTTACACAGTTAAAGAAATTTGTGGACAGCAACTAATCTTGATAGATCTCTCATCAGTTTATTCCTCTGCCCTTTTCTGGAGGGCAGTTTTTAAAGCATTCATTTTTTTTGTTTTTGTTTTTAAGAGACATGAAGACATGAAGAAAGGTTAGAAGCCTTTTATTGATGAAGGTGTTTTGGGTCTGTACAGAGCTGTTGAGTTCCCTCGGTTGATATATATTCGCTCGTTAAATCCTCCTGTCATGTGGTACACTGCTTGGAGAACTGAATTCAACACTATATGGCCAAGCAGAACTTGAAGAAAAATATAAATGAGATGCAGCTCTTTCTTTTCAAATTCTTTCTTATTAAGACTTCTAATGCGTTAAAGGGCAAAGCATTCAATAGCCAAATACTTGGTTAAAATTCTCCATAATCTTGATTTTTATGTGTTCTTTAAAATTCCCTGCAGCAATAAGAAATTGGATGTTTGGAGTATTTCTATCAGTTTTCTCTCAACATTGAATTCCACTAGTCTGAAGTTGGGGAATGGGAGAGATTTTCTAAAAGGTAAAAACCGACATCTAACAGGAGTATTTTACATCTGCTTCTCTCCTATTCTCCCTTGCTACGCAAAACAAAAAAGATCCTTCCTCATGTTTCTTCTTCAGCAGCATAACTGCTTTGTATCCTCAGGGGTTAATACGGGGAAAGTCTACTGAAGGAGAGAGCCAGTGCTTTGACTCCATGTCACTGTAATTTATTCTGCTAGGGTGAGCAAGAGCCTGGACCAGCACCCAGCCACCACATCCAGGCTTGCCACTGAAAACCCGCAACATCCCAAAACATGAAAGGTCCCCACCATGGCCACAGACAAAGTTTGGGTTCAACCCCGAGGTTGCACCTGGAGTGAGAAGTGCCTATAGCAAACCTGGGAGGCAGCATGGCCCCTGTAGCTTCAAATGCCAGGTCGTGGGGCTAGTGCAGGCCTCCCTCCCTGCCACCAACCTCCTGGGGCTCACCCCTCATCCTCTCAGGCATGCACCCCAGTGTGGGTGCAAGAGGGGCTATGGACGGTTGGTGGGACTGGCTCCAGGACTGCGTGGGAAGATGCAGAGCACTACCGGGACACAACATGGGCAGAATTAGGCCTCAGCCTGGCTGCCCTCGAGCAGCACTGGCTGGCAGGTCTTTGAAACGCCTCAGTGCATCGCCTCTACCCAGCTGGGGCTGCCTTCCCCCGGGAGCTGTCACCGCTGTGCTGTACTTATGGGAGGCATGTGGAAGAGGGAACAGGATCTGCTAGGAAGGCAAGAGCAGGGAAGACAAAGAGCATGTCCCTTCCTTGAAGTGCCTCACTGCTGATGACACTCGGGAAGCACAAGCAGGACAAGAGGCCACCTCTTTCCACCCACAGCTGGGGCGAGGGTGGCACATGTCATGCTAACACATCCCAAGCACTTGAGGTTTTCCAGAGAAACACTGAAAGTGATGGTACTTACTCTCTCAATGGCTGGAGTAGGCTCTCAGTAGGCGGGAATGAAATTACACACAAATCTCCCCTCCCTCAACCTTCTGCTAAAGGCTTTGATTGATTTCCTGTGGGCGTTGGTGCAAACCTTGGTGCCATAAAGGATCTGAGATACTTGATGAAATATAAAGCTGCGCTATAAAAATATATATAAATGTAATTTTTAAAAAATGGTGTATTTTCATGCAAGTGATATACTATTACAGCAAAGCTGTCTTTTTAAGGAAAGATAAGGCCTTGGGTAATGCCTTCTTTATGAAGAAAATATGGCCTAATGGGATTTGCAGATGACCTCAGAAGAGCAGCCAATGCAGCAGGTTGCAATTCTCCCTCACTTGGCTGCTGAGTCATGGGCTGCAGCTCCCTGGCCACTTCATTCCTCTGAATACATCATCAGGTGCTCGTTTCCACACACTGACAGAAAGGATAGTCTCTTTCTGAAACAATAACATTGTCCCCTGTCTCACGTAAGCCTCAGAGAACTCTGTAATTTTGGGGCAGAAATGAAGTTGCATAAACTCTGCAGCACACGGGATCTAAATTCAGAACCATAGCTTCCAAATACAGGAACACATAGGTACTGAATTTTGTAACAACAAAGCTTCTGCTGTGTCTTCAAGTGAAGGCAGAACCATTTGCATTAAATTTAGGAGCTGTAAGATAGCTCTAGGCTATTAGACTATTACAGTCTAGTAAATGATATGTTATTATTTTTTTACTATTTTGCTTTCCACTGGGAATAGTTTCTGAACTTCTTGTACTTTGCTCTCACTTCTTAAATGCCATAAATATCTGTATCTACCTTTACATTTTCTCAGGAGAGGAAGCTGCAGATTGTGGGTGAAACTATACAAAGTCTGATGGTTTTTTGTTTGTTTGTTTGTTTTTCACACTATTCTCTTGTTTGTGTTTAAAATGACTAAGCCCTGAACTCCATGAAGCAATGTGTAACTACCTCCTGGTTCCATTGGGCTATTAACCTTTCCATTATTTCCCTCTTAAAAAACAATATTCAAAGACCAATAAATAAGAACATCATGTGCTTGAGTGAAAAGTGATCAGAGAGAAACAGCCAGCCCTGCTATTTACATGGACTGAGAGCTGAGCGGTCTGTGCAAACCGATGATTCAGGAAGATGGTACTGAACTAGGCACATGTAGGTCACCGCTGCAAGCCAGCTGGATAATACATCCGGACACAATAATCTCTAGGTATGTATTTCTCACAAATCTTCTCTAAATGGCATAATGTAGTGGAGGTTTCTGCACTCTGTGACTCACTTTCCCTGTAAAAACTCAAGCTACTGAAAGCTTGCACAGTTTCTCCGTTTCGGTGAGGTACCAGATGAACCAGTGATTGCACCCGGGGCTATGAGTGCACACAGCTGCCCACACAAGGACCACACAACACTGATCACAAGCTTTGTCACCTGCTGTGCTGACAAAGTCAGATTTTTCAAGGGCTGAAGCTCTCCTTTAAGGCCCCTCTGTACTTTGCACGTGCCTCCTAAAGCCACCCAAGCATGTCCCGTCATCTTCAGGCTCCTCATCCTGACTGATGGATACAATTGCTACTCTGATGGCTTTCTCCATTTTTTCTGCTATCTTTTCTGCCAACTCCACAGCTTAGTGACACACTTTCCTTCTCTGTGCAACTCCTTGCATGCACGCCTACTACTCCAGTTGCAATTAGCCCTGCATTTCAACAACGTTACCACCCTCTCCAAATTGTGAGAAAGCTGAGCTGCCGCAAAGTCTGCAACAGAGAGCGAACAATGCACAAACAGACTGAAATCCCCTGGCTACACTGAAATCCATACTCCCGTTTTCATTCTATTTGGTGAGCTCACTGTCTCTGGCAGAGGAACCTGCTCAGCTCAGCTCTCTCAGGATATTAAGGAGGTTAGAACACAGTGCCAGTCACATTATTAAGCCACTGCTGTATCTTATTTTCCTTCTAAAAATCTCTCAGGGTTTGCTTCCAGTTTTAAAATCACACCTTTGCACTTCACCTTTTACACAGGGGAGGCACCTGTCTGAAGCCTCCTGGAGACTTTTGGGGACTGTCAGTAAATGCTCCACTAAAACTGAAAGCATTGTTGGCCTCTGGGACATGGTCCTAAGCTTAGGACGTGGTCCTAAGATAAAACAAGCCCTGACATCATCTCACACTGAAATCACTGTGGTTTTTTGTTTGTTTGTTTGTTGTGATTTTTGTTTGTTTGTGCTTTCTTGACCCTGTTGCATCCACATTGGAACAAGAGAAGCCATATAACACCTGCCACTGGCTAACTAGTAAGTGATATAATCCTAGGGCTGATGCAGCATTTTGCACTTTTCCTATGCCACAGCAGGTTGTGTATGCCACATCCAACCAACAGGTTAGTCAAAAACCACTGGATCCTGCAGCAATGCCACTGCCCAGTCATGCAGCATGCAAATACCTTCTGCCTTCAAGCCCCAAACTCTGTCTCTCCAACCATGAGAGCCATCATGCAGGCAGGGGCACGGCATGTAATGTGGCCAAGGTGGCCAACAGCTGGGCTGGGGTGGTGAGCTTCAGGGAATGGTCAGAGAAAGACAGAAGTGATGCACCCAAATTTAAGGCAAGAAAGAAAAAGGATAGGAGGATAGTGGATGTGGGTTTTAGCTGTGTTGGAAGGGAGAGAAGACAGCCTCCAAAGAAGCAGTTTCTGTTTTCTCAGTGCACAGCTTAAATGTACCTTTGCTTCTGTTCAGGTTAATGATTAGATTCCAAACTGCACAAGAGGGAGACATATCCAAATGCTTATGATGCAAAGAAACAGGAATTACAGTCATTTTTTACACTATTTGGGTGGATGACAGGCAGACAAAGCTAGCTATTTCCTTTCTCCTGGTCTACAAGATAAAAGGAAAGGAATGTTGAAACCAATAGCAGGAGACAGCTGTGTGCTGCATATCGAGTCAGCCCTGCACACATATGTAGGGAGCCCCAGTGACATGGGAGATTGGCCCCTGTTAGGAGAGCACCACAAGCCACATAGTGCAGTGTTTGAGCGTGGCAAGGTGCAGGCAGTGTGGCATACAAGGAGACATCCTTCAGGTCTACATGGAGGCCAACGGCTAGTCATCTGCTCTGGGTAACAAGGAGCAGATTTCCCCATTAAAGCACAAAGAGAAAACTGTCTTCTCTTACTCCACATTATGGCAAAATCAAGGCCTGTATGGGCATGTGAGTATATAGATGCATATGTATGAGTATATATACATGTATACATAGATGTATATACATATATATAAACATATACACATAAACCTATTAATGAGAACTTTCCATAAATGAAGAAAAGATTAAGCAAGCTTAAGAAAAGCTTAAGAAAAGCTGGGGGCTTCTTGTGCAATACCTGGCCTTTGCAGTCCATCTGTTATCCCTTCCCTTTATCTGCCCTTTTCTGACTTGTGCAATCCTCCATCCTTTTGGCCCTTCAAAATACTGACCCACCTGGCTGAAAGTGCAGGATTTTCCCCAATGCCTTGAGTTGAGGAAGGCAGTGTTTAGAAACAGACTTTGATACCTGTGTTTAGCAAAGTGGAGGATCAGAAAACTAGTATTAAAGTTGCATTATATACCACCCTTTCCTCTAAAGAGGAAGCGTTTCTTGGTTACCAGGATAGCTGTACATGGTTTCTATCCTCTCCTATTTGCTAAGCCTGCAGGAAAAAAGTATCCCCAGAGAGGTCCCTCACTGAAAGCACCGATGCGAGCTCTGCCATGCGCTGGCGTTTCCCACCTGGTGTACGAACCTGCCTCTCCTCTCACCTGCACGAGCACAGATTGGTCTCATCAAACAAAGTGAACTGTGCAGGCAAGTGGAAAACCCATCTCCCATAGGACAGATTTTAGAAGGTATTTCAGGCCTTTTCCACTGCAGCCCAGTTCAATCAGTAGTAGTTAGATACCATAATCACTTTTAAAGGACCTGACCCCAGCCTTTGTAAGGCCCAAGAGATGCTATTGCTGTGGCACCAAGGGTCTAATTATTTTTGTGAAACATTTACGGCACTAGTGGTTTTCTTTTTTGGATCAGTAGATCCCGGCAAGTCTCTTTTCCTCTCAGGTCACCTCTCTGGTGATATCAGGATGAAAAGCTGCCTGCTCCACATCACGTCCCTTGGAGCCAACAGCAGAGGGGCTGGCAGATGGCGGTCTGTGGCCTGGTGGGCTGGAGCACAATCAGTCTCCAGGCCCCATGGGACACTTGGGCTGGCCTTACTGGAAGTCTCAGGCCCATGTCAGTCACTGCTCTTCAGTTTTCCATGCAAGTGGAATTGGGTATTAAAATTGGCTGACAGTAAACCCAGCATTAAAAAAAAAAAAAAAGAAAAAAGAAAAAACACAAGCCGCGAGGTTTCTCCCTGCAGACCGGCATTGTTATATTGACAGAAACATTCAGGCATTTTCAACATCCACTTAGCAGTGAAGTACAGGTGCCAGCAAATGGGTTAATATGTTAGTGGAAAGGGAAAACACAGTCAGAGGGAATAATTAGCTCACTGTTCGTGTGGCCTCTTGATGGCTCTTACACACCTCAAATGAGCATCGGGAAAAACTCCTCATTTGCTTCCAGCCCTACTGTTTCATGAGGTTGTATCAGTGGGTTGTGATTTCAGAGAGGGCATAAGAATGAGGCTGAAATAACTCAGAGGTTTCCCAAAGTAACAGAAACTACAATCAGTGGCAGAACTTTTTGGCAGCAGTGTTATAATTGCATCCTTTGGTATTTGGACACAGTGCTCTGCTCATTAAGTTGCCTATGAAGAAATCAGTTTAACTTTCATCCACAGAACAGATTTTAGCGACTCTTTGGGAGAATTTTAACACAATGAAATAGGATATCTTGACATTTTTCTGTGCCACACATTGATACAAGTGCTGCTTAATTTTACCACAAGCTACCGATGTTGAAGTGAAATAAACAAGGCAATTACATTTTGATGGTACACTTCCCCTTAGTCCCCTCAGTTCAAAAACAAGGAAAACCTTTTTTTTTTTTTTTTTTAAATTTATTTTTTATTTACAAGGTAAGCCAGGATCTGAAGAGGACTGGGTAAACTGCTATACTTCTGGGGATGTTGTGACTTTTGAACAGGATGAGGCTGTCCCTATGAATCCATCCCACAAGCAACACATGGAAGCAATTACTGCTTCAGGAAAATATTTTTTCACAAACCTATGCTGTTACAGCATACGAAGTTGTGAAAGGTTAAGTGACAAATGATATTGGCCCAGCGACATTACTCACCACTCAGAATCAAGCGACAGTCACGCTTGCACAACAGCAATGCCTGTCAGGGTTGATGGGCTTGATACCTGAAAGCCAGCCTGAACAGAAGGGGGAAGTGCTCCCGGTGAGCAGCATCCACTGAGAAAATGAACTCCAGTTCAGGCTACCTCCCAATTTTGCCTATGTGGATGAAAATGTAACACCAAGTGACATTTTCAAAAGCACTTGCATCACTCAGGAGTCTAAATCACATTTCAACATGAAAGAAATGTGGTAAATCAGCGTGGGCAGGAGCTAGAGTCATTTAACAGCCATCTCGGTTACCTCTGTAATGCACGATAACTGGCTGGGGAAACAGCTCCTGAGGCATTTATGAAAGGGGCCCGAAATACTTCTGAAAATGTTGTCCCAGAAGATGTCTTATTTATTCAGACATTCTGATTTATTATTGGATTTATAATTGCACATGTTATGATAGCTGCACTGATTAGATCCCAGACTAATTAATCTGCACCCTGATTTACACATCATTTATTTAGGGCACGCCACTGCCAGATATTCAGCACCCCCTGTCAGCTGCTGAATGCCCATCACAACACCATGGTCTGTAAGCAGTGAACAGAGTTCAGTCCCCACCCGTACCTTTGAGAACAAATGCTATTACCATAGCAAGAGAAATTTAATGCCACGTCACTTTTCTAGTCATTGCTCATGTCATGTCATCAGGTGTCATAACGCCCAATAAGCTTGTGCACATACATGCACCTTAGCATCAAGCTTTCTCTCAAAACTGGCAGGACAGTCATCACAGAAGAAAGGTCTGTTCCCCATCCATTCGGAAGAATGTGTTTGCACACAAAAGAAACGAAAGAAGGAAGGAAGTGAACATCAGCCCTTACAGACAATGGCAAAGCTGAAAATTTTCTGGCTTATTTCCTTTATTAAGCCCAAAATAACACCTTCAAAAATCCTGACTTCATGAATAAATCAAATGCCTTCATTAAAGAAACATTACTGCCATTTTCTATACTTTATTTTAAGGCATACAGAAAATTATTTAACAAATGTGTATGCAATTAAATGCCAGGGACTGCTAATTACAGTCCTTCTGAATGCCTCTGCAAAACAATGATACTCAATACAATATGTTAGAAAGGGTGGGGAAAAGAAAGAGAGGAAGCTGAAGACGATCTAATTCATGATAGCGCAGATATATGCTGGCCTTTGGCTACAGGCGGCAAATAAGCCATCAGCGTAACCCAGAATGGCAGCCAAAGGACATTTAAGATTCACATCTTTGCTTCTGCTTCTCTAATTCATTTCCAAAACATTTCATCTCTAACTAATTATGGAGTTTAATGACAGAACGGAAAGGACTGGCTCAGGTTTCAGGCCATTCCAGCGTGGTTTTAATGATACATCCTTCAGATTGCAGAACCTTTATGTACTTAGCAGTGATTTATCAGCCCTGGCAGAGGCAGGTACTTCAAAGGCAACCTTATATAAAAAATAAATTCTGCCTTTGCCAAGCATTGGAAAGAGCACTGAATTAAATTTAAAAATCAATTCCTACAGACAAGAGAGTCATAAAAACTCAGTGGGTTTGTCTATTTGGCCAACAGGCAAAAATTTATGAAAGTACAATTTTGTAATCAATAATAGCAATACAGTGTATGTTTTTGATTGGAAAAAATTAAAGATGCCAAAACAACATTGTTAAATACTTAGGCTGATTCGTGACAGTCCCATTAAGCAGAAACACAACATGCATTTTGATGAATTTCCAACTAGTTTGTTATACTATACTTTTTATTTTTCAAAAAAAGAATATTAAAACTATTATAAGCTTTGTCACCTGCTGTAAGGCAGAATGATGTAATTTTATTCACTGCACATTTCTTGTTTGTGAGGCAAAAAAGCATAATTTACTTCTTTATAAAAGGGAAATATATATAACTATATATATATATAATTTTATTGGTATTAACATAATGCAATACCATACATTGAGCAAACAGAAAGAAAACATTTCAAAATACATTTTTAAAAGTATCTCCCCATAAGATAGTATGAAATATCAAGTAATTAGCATTAACATTATTACAATACACCCTTAGCCAAATATATTAAGGAAAATCCACATTCTAACCACAGAGATAGAGGCAAACATCAACCCATAGGGGACCCAGAACATAATGATAAATACAATATCTGAATCTACTTTGAGTGACATCCAGACAAATACTGGCCCCAAAAGAGCCCTCTGGAATCTGGGTGTTATACAGAGAATACTTTGTGCCTGCTTCGCCAGGCAGCATCACTCACATGGTTAAGTCCTAGAAGATAAAGAGGAACTGAAGAGTTTATCTGCAGAGTCTAATAAATCTCAGCGTGAGGTATCTTCTCCATCATCATCCAAACCAGTGTCAGTGTACCCTCTGGTAATGCATTACAAATCATTAGAGAAATAAAAGTCTCTGAAAGGTTTGTGCACACCTTCACTTGACAGAATACACTTAGTTTAGCATGATACAGGAAGGTAAAGTCCTTCACATTAGTGAAGGACGCTTAAATGGCACAATCTGTCTGGTTGGCCTGAATGGATTCACTGCAGTTCAGCAAAAGCAACATGATTTTAGCGTTACCACGGCTGAATCCCTCTTTAATTCCTCGAGGTCTGCAGAACAAAACTGAGTGACATCAAAGCCCTTCCCCTGCCAAGACCCTCTTCCCCTTCCGTTCTCCCATGCGGGGCAGTATTTTCTGCAAATGTGCTCCGTGTAGACTGGATCTGACCTTGTGCCTAGTCCCATTGTGGAAAGGGTGCATTCTTCAAAAGACTGGCCATGCCCTTTGACGCCTTCCTGGAGGCCTCATATCCAGGCATGTGGTTGTCTACGCTTTAACAGGTCTGTTCTCTTTTATAAACACCAAAGTTATTCAAGAAGAATTGACTTTCTGAACAGAGGCCATTAGGTTGCTTGCAAGAGGCTGAAGTTGAGTCTCCGTCGTGCCAATTCACTAATGATAAGTTTATCAACCTTTGAGTCCAATCGGTTCAGTGCCAAGAGAAGTGGATCCGATTTGACATGGAGAGGTGCTATCAACTCTCGCAGTGTATTAGCCTAATACGATAAAGCAGTGATACAATATGTTGAGAGAACGGTGATGTGCCATTATTTCCATATCATATTAGTATATTAGAAATACTATCATGCAAACAAGAGCAAATAGCAAATCTGGCATACAGTTGCAGCACTACCAAGCTTTTCTAATCTGCATGCAGGTATGCTCACGAGGACAGAGACATGGCACTGTTTCGGTGTGACATCTTGCTCTATCAGAAATATCCATCCCTGATGCAAAAGAGGTATTCAGGGCAGAAAGCTTTATATTCTCTTTGTGGATATGCTTTGTAAAAAAAAAAAAAAAAAAAAAAGGAAAAAGCAAACAAACAAAACACAAACCAAACAAACAGAACAGAACAAAGACTAAAAAAAGAAACAACACAATAAAACGAGAACAATACGCATCCTAACCAGTGTGGGTTGGTTTCCTCCATGCTTAAAAGACATGAGCTCATTTGGAAACTCTGGAAAAGGGTCACATGAATGAGGAGAAAGGAAGCAAAGAGTGTGCCCCAAATCCATCAAACATGCTATAAACAAAGAAAAATACCCTGGCAACAGCCTATGTATGAAATAGAATAAGAGGTGGCACAATGCAACCAGGCTCCTTTTGTTATTCTAACTGTCAATCCAGTACTGTGACATTTTGGGTGAAGGGTAAGATACAGAGCTACACATGATTTTGAAACTATCCCGACACTACAAGCACCCAAAAACTAGGACTTGAGAACCCACCAATTTTTGCTGACCTGTGGTAGCAAAGAAAAGAGAAAGAGAGAGGTGGAATAAGCAGCGTGTAACTAAGTTGTTTGCTGAAGAGTTTCTGCCTATTTGTGCAGTCTTTGCACAAAGGGCAGTTACAAAAGCCCAGATGGTTTCACTACATACCTTATCTTGCTGTCTACTATTATTTGTAATATAATATGAAATTTTCCATGATTTTCCAAATCCACTGTGTTTTTAGATCCCAGATAGAAAAAGCTGTGGGATGATTTGTTTAATAATCATAATAATAATAATAAAGTAATCCTCACTTTAGAAAAAAGTTCATCTAGGTAAAGCATAAAGATGTAAATATTAAATCCTATTTGATTGGTTAGACTTGTTTATGCCTATTTGAAGAGGTTTGTTGGTTTTATTTGTGTATTTTGTTTTGTTTTTTAAAGGCAGGATGAAAAAGGAAGGCAAATACCAAGCATTGCCATTTTTACTCTTGAGGATACCAGGAAAGGTCTGGGATAGCAAAAAAAGCAATGTCTCAGTGACAGAAGGCTCAAGGGGGAGAGAATTCCAGACAGAAACAGTGGTGCCATTTGGTCCACTCATGGCAGCAATTGCAAAATGAGTTTCCAAAGAGTTACAGTGTGAGCAATACTTTGAAGCTTAAAGAGAGTTCGGTCTCTCCTTAACTTCCGAGTTTTCCCAGGAATTCTGCGTGTCAAAAGGGAGAAGAGGAAAAAAGGGAGAGAAAAACAGTTTATGTAACTATGTCCTAAGAATAGCAGTCAAGAGAAGCTTTTATGTAACTTATGGCTTAAAATAAGGAACATTTGATTCTACAGCCAAAATGAAAGAAAACAAAGGAAAACAAAACCCCAAAACCTAAGCAAATAAAACCAGAAGAAAATAAAATAAAACCAAACAGAACCCAAACCCTCAAAAAACAAAAGCCCAAACTAGCATATTGCAGGACTCATTGGGTTAGAGGGAAAGGAGACTCAGTGGGCTGAACGCTTTTCACATTTCAGCCTGTATTATACTACTAATAGCCACAGCATTAAAAATAATGTTCTTGGATTTGCTTGGAAAAAGGTACTAAGTGAAAGAGGCTCCTGCTGCCTTGTAGGTGTCCATTCTGCAGCTTCAGGAGACCCAGCTGTCTCACAGATGCTGTTCCTATAATTTTATTGCTAATAATTTAGGAGGTTTGGTTTCACACAGGAGGTTAGGCATGGATGAAAGAAACTCCTTGTCATGAAAGAAGGTGGCTATGAAATAAAGGAGGGGTATTTTCATTAGGGCAAGGGTTTTACCTATCAGATACCTAAACCCTACTCTTCCACACATCCTGCTGAGGCCAGCTGGGTAATGCACCCCATGTCTGGTGGGGAGAATGTGGGGAAGAACTGTGCTACCTTTGCGGGCTGTAGGACAGGATGTTTTTCATGTACCTAAAATGCAACTAAATTTTTTATTAGACGATTCTGAAAAAAGACCTCCTGATAAGACATACTTCTGAAAAGGCTATTCAGTAATATTGCTAAGGCCTTTGTGGCACTATCACCAAACACCAGTAATTCTGCTGTGTCCCAGTTTGGATTAGTCACAATGTACATTAACCACCTTTCATTAGGACCTCTTAAGATAAGTACTACTATACACAGTCCTATTTATCTGAGGGTGAATATAATTAACTGGCACACTTTGGGGGGATTTCTAAATAGATTTTATTATTTTACTATAACACTTACTGATAATTACCAACTGTTCAGTATTTAGGGTGGATGCACACTAAGAGTTTAGAAATTCTGCTTTTGGTAGTTAGATTATATTTTCTTATCATTCTAAAATGCTTTTTTTTTTTTTTTTTGGTATCACTAGCATTAGCAAAATGATTTATGTGGAAATATCTCCAGCACATTTCCTTTTCCAGAATAGGGCTTTTATGTTTGTTTTAAAGGAGAACAAATACAAATAACAAAGAACAAGCAATGTGTTTTTTTAAATGGATACTTATTGACACTACAATTTATGAAACTCATGAGACTCGCAAACATTTTGAAAAATAAACAAAGTCTCATTCACATACAAAACTGAATGCAACCCTGTGAAAAAAATGAAGTGAATTTACTGCATTTATCAACCAAGTTACGTTTGTCTTATGAGAATAGCTTTACAGCAAATGACTTCCCCAGAGAGGTTACAGAAACAAAACTGCTTGCTATAATTGCTACATATTTCTTCAGCAAATACGGTCGTGCAAGATGTGAGGACTTGTATGTCTGAGCAAACCTGTAGCAATGGGAGGTCCTTTGCCCATCAAAAGTTGTGTGAAATTGCATCACGGCTGTGACCGACCCAAGCAAGTGCAAAGGGATGTTCCGCAGGCCCTTCCAGCCATGCCAACATGTCTCAAAACCCAACAAAAATATAAGCAAGGGAGAGGAGAAAGTTCTCACCTGAGAGAAATGTCTGAGTCACAACCATTAAGGTCTTAAAAAGCAACAAAAAAAGGGGGAGGGGAGGTGTGGAAGGTGAAGCAACTTTTTCCTCTTTTTGAGACCTATTTATAAGTAACAAAGGCACACACCAGTAATTACTAATGACGGTTAATTAAAGTTAGGGTTTTCACTTTTTTTTTTTTTTTAATTTTTCTTTTAAGAAAGTGCATAGCATTTTACTGCTGCCACTTGAGAGTATGAACTTTCTTATGAATGTTTAAATTATATGTTTTGTCTAAGCTCTGTACAAGGTGCCTACTTACTACATGGCAACTTCATGGTAAATTTGCTTTCCAGGTTGTATCATAGCAGGCTTACTGAAGCTTTAGAAAAGGAAATTTCATACCTTTCTTCTATAGTGCCAATCAGTAAAATTGTAACTGCATTTTGAATCTCTTTGCTTTCCTTCATTTTTACCTTATTTTATGTACATACTTCTACATCTGTGTATACATGCATAAGAGATGCAGATGAACATTGTCGAGAAGCTCCTTACTATTGTCTAGACCAATAATGAAACATGTTTAGTTGCTTCTGTAGTAAATCCAGTGGCAGCTAGTGGTGGGGTATGGTTTAGGAACGTGGCTAAATGCTGCTTGGCACAGACTCCCCTGGAGGAATGCTGGCAGGTTCATAAACTGCTCATTGCTCAACAGTGGAAGGTGACTACAGCCTTTGGGACTGTTTGGGTCACGGACAGGTGCCACGCAGAGGGTTTGGATGACACATCCAGTGCAGCATCCTGACACTATGCTCCCGAGTAACATATCTGCAGGTCACCTGTGAGAAGCTGGTTAGATGGGGAAGCTGGTTAGACGGGGAAGCTGTGACAGTAGACACTCAGTACTCAGCTGGAGACCTGAGTTACTACAGTGATGAGAGCAAAATGACATACAGGAATATGCTGTCTCCAAATGGCAAGTTCCATTTTTTTCCAACACTACTGTATGTTCTTTAGTGTCCCATGCACCCCTGCTGAGCTAAAAGCGAGAGCAAAAGAACACCAGGAGCACAAATACTGTACAAGAAAGCAGCACAACAAGAAAGCAGGACTCGGGGAGTGAGGAAGATGGGTGGGATGCCAGAACACAAACAGTCCCCTGTAGCGGTTCCTGCCTGAGGGCTGCACTCAGCTGTGTGAGCAGAAGGCAGCACAGAAATGACAGGGTTGTCATCTACAGCAGGGGTTCTCCCTTTTAACATGATATTCCTAAAGGTGCAGATGCGCCCTTGCTCTCCCTATGTGGACTTCAGACACTACAGTTATAGCTAAATAAACCTATACCTTAATTAATTAAATTAAAAAAAAAAAAAAGTAAGAAAAAATCTACTTAGATTTAAACTAAAAAGCACTTGGAGAAATGAAAAATTGTAGTTAAGGTTGTCTCATACATTACAGCACAACACCACTAACATATGCATTAATACGCAGAATAGCATTATTCTATACATGATCCTGTCATAACCTGTGCACACATACGCTGACTTGTATCTAGTTCACCTCATGTAGAGTTGTTACTGGTGCGACAGTCCACAGCTCCAAGGCTGAGCAGTCTGAGTTGTGGCTCTGTCAGAAGTCAGCAGTTACTTTAGTAAAGCACTTTGTGTCATTACCATTGTAAACCAGTACAAATTGTTGCTCCCAGACTGAGGACATTGCCTAATTTAGGACAAAAACAGTGAGACTATAGAAAATCTGAAAAATATCCATTGTTATTGGTATATAAAAAAAAAGTGCATCATTCTTTTAGAATGGAGAAAAAAGCATGTGCTTGGAAAACCCTGGTCAGGCAAAAAAAAAAAAAAAAAAGAAACAGGCTAAAGTTCTTACAGCATATAGTTATTTATACAATTTTATATAAGTTCAGAAGGCACAAGATATAATTAAGATTTAATGTCCCAATGCACGATTCATGAATTCTGTGAATGTTATTCAAATTTCTGTATATTGGCACTACAATTGCTGGATTACACTGGAACTAGGTCACATATTTCTACAGGATATGCCCCATCTAAGAGAAGTCAATGTTATATTCAAAATACATGCAACGTTAGGTATACATTTAAAGGTGAGGTTCCTTTCAACCCAGTTCTTAGTACCGTCATAAGTTAAAGTTAGGCAATGGCTGCAAAGGCATATAAAGCTGAATTTAATCTACCAAATCTCCTGCATGGTTTATACTGAGAACAGCATGAAAAGACGTCTTTATTTCCTGATCACGAAGCAGGAACTGTAGTTCCAGTTTGTTTCCTAGTGAAACAATTACTATACAGTAGAAAAATGAGAGTTGTGCCTCCTGACTAATGCTTTGAACTTCAATCTTGGAAAAAAGAAAAAAAAAAAAAAAGAAAAAGAAAAAGAAAAGCATAAGTAATGCACTACCTTTTTGCATTTGTATCACCCAATTTTTTCAGTATGAAATATTCAAAGAGAACTGGTTTTATTATTGCAACAGACTATTCTCTACATCACCTTTATAAGCAGCATATTTCTTGGAATTTTTATGCATTTACTCACTTGGGGCTTTCACAGGAAACAGAAATGTATAGAATTACAACACATCAAATTTAAATTTTTAACCTTGAATAGTAGAGACCACTTTAGATAAAGAGCACTAAGAGCACTTTCATATCCCAGAGAGAAAATACCCCAAGAGAGAAAATAACTGATGCTATTTTGACTGAGCAAAAAGTGGCATCTCCCTTCTTGTGCATGTGTTCTGCTGAGGCTCTTGAGTGGCTTTTGCTGCAATGCTCAGCATGGATATTGTGAAGACCTGGCCAGGTAGGGAAAGTTGTGAGGGCAGATTATTATCATTCAGCTCACATTGAGATATTTTAATCAAATTTGGAACTCCCTGGAGATGAGCACACACAAAAGAAGGAGTATGTGATTACTCATCTGGCACTGCCATCAACTCAAATTTTGATAACTCCCCACTCCTACCTGGTTATGCTCCATGTAACAAAGGCAACCTGTTCTCTCTCCTCACACATTAATTAGCCTGTGTGGGATCAGTTAACCCAGATTGCCTGATTGTTCCCAGGCAAGTCATATGGTTCTGCTCCAACTCTGGTTTTGATTCAGACAGGTCTCTTTCAGGCTCGAGGAGGACCATATTCAGCAATACAAATGTTATCAGACCTGAAACCCTTCCCTCTGATCATCAAACTGAAAATACAAGGCACAAAATTGGCATATTAAGAAACTGCTTTTAGAAAGCTTGTTTCTAATTTGCTTGGTTTCTGCAACAACAATGTAGAAATCTCCTCTCATGTTTTAAAACAATGATTCAGCTGCTTTCTCAGGTGTCCCGAAAGCCCATCAGACAAATGCAGCAGTTAGCTGCTTGTTTTGCTACAGTGAATTCAGTACCTCCTTGGAAATATAAAATGAAGGATTAATGATAAAACATTTCACGTCTGGTAGATACTGAAAGAATATATCTTCATCTGGTGATTTTTTTTTAATTCTTTTTTAAATAAAATTATCTCTACATAAAAAGCTTATACAGAAGGTTTTTATGTAAGGTATCCTTCTAGAAAGCCAAACATTGCTATGTTTTTTGTGTATAATTGCTTGTATATTTTTAACATGCAAGAGCTGTTTTCAAAGGTGCTCCAAAATTTTTCTAAAAGTATATCCTAAGACTATTATATTCCAAAAATGCACTCACCAGTGTAATTAGAGAAAATCAGAGTTGAACATGGATTTCATTAGGCTAAAGGCTCCTCTTACAGGAGTCAAATGTTGAAAATGTCAGAAGTTCCCCAGTGTATTTCAACTTTAAAGATAGCAACAAATAACAAATTTTAAAATTATTTCAAATCCCTGAACATGCCAGAGTGAATATTATCTCTTTAATTGGATAGCATTTCTCCAAGCTTGCTAAGAAAGTAATTCTATGCACAATTTAGGAAGCAGAAAGCAGCAAACTAATCAAAGGAGCCTTTTGTCATATCACCTTTGCATTCAAGCTCCTTGTTAAACACCCATTCAAAAAAAAACACAAGGAGTCTCTCTTCATGCTAAGGTGGTGGTGACTGGGGGAAGGTAAAACGTACTTGTCAGGCTGTTTGGGAAGCCCAAATGCTGCTTAGGGATTATAGGCCAGGGTTTCATGGCTGTGCGATGCCCCGTGATGGGGGAGATCTCAGCCCTGCTACCCGGCTGCCCCATGAAATCCAGACACCCACCAAAGACTCTCTTGAGGAGAGGATGAGGTGTGCTTGGCATGGGAGGGCAGAATCCTGCTGCTGTCTTGGTGCCCTGACCTGTGGGGCTGTAAGAGGAGACATCACCCTTCTGGGGGTGATGGAGCAGTGCAAAGGGCCCGCCAGCATGGCCACGTGGGCTCCCAAGTACCAATTGTGCTTTTCCTGCTCAATCGCCTTCACCCAGCACTTTACAAAACCTTCAGAGATGCCAAAAGTGTTCTTCTTTCGCAAGGGTGTGAAAACAGGATCTTCATGGCTTTTAATTGGAAATGAGAGGGCTGTTTTCACAACTGAATGACTATGCTTGTTACTCTTATTATTCCATCTGGGGTTTTAGAGCAGAAGACCAGAAAAATCCCTTTTTCTTTCCTCAAATCTTAATGTATGAAGACTGATGAAAAGGAGAGGAGCCCTTCCCCAGAGCACAGTCCAGCTGCAGATAAAAGGGGCACTGTGGCACAAGATGGCAACTGGTTGACCTGAGCCCATCAACTTGGTGAGGAAGAGGAGCAGGAGGAAGGCCAGCCCTGGGCGGGAGGGAGCGTGGTGGCTGAATCCTGCAGCTTTGTTGCTGCAACCTACCCCCAGAGTTGCCATAGCAATTTGCTGAGAAGTGGAGACGCATTTCAAAGGTAATTCATACCAAAAAAAAAAAAAAAAGACACATCAAACCAGGTGATGGCATTGAGCACACAGGAGCCCACTCCCCTGCAATCCCCAGGTGAGCAAGCAATACTGCTGCTCTGCAAAAAAGGTGCAGGGGGGGTCCTGCTTTGTCCAAGGGAGAAATGATCAAGCACCCCTTAACGCTGTTGGGGGTTCACCTACAAAAACAGATAGCCTTGGAAACTGTCAGTTAAGCCTGCCTGGCCCAAGAGGGTGGTCAGCCCGAAGAGGCTGGTTCTGAGGGGCTTCTTCTGTCCAAGTGTCTTCTCTGACCAGTCACTTGTGCTGTCCTCTGTGCCTTAGGTAAGCTCTTGCACGAGCCTGGGCTGTTCTACAGGGGAAATATTCTCAGCAACTGGCTACTCACTTCCACTTCAGATTGCTCAATCAAAACATTGCCACTAACCAAGAAAATATTAGCACCTCTACAGCCTGGAAAACACGGAATAACATCTAACTAAATTCTGTTCCTATCCCACTGTAGCAACCTCCCTCCTCACTGAGTAATTTCTCAAGCCACTCAATTACCTATGCCCACTATTCATTTCTTTTAGTAATTATATTGTCTCTTTAGCTTCCTTCTCCTTCACAGTCTTTTATGTGAACAAGCATTACATTTATCTTTTTATGTATCGCCTACATCAAAATGATGCCTTTATTTTTTTCTCTGTAAGGCAGAACCACCTTAACGGTTCCATTAGTTTTCCTTCTGGATTGCAAAGCCATAACTGCGGAATATTTGTTAATAATATCAAATCAGCATCCTCAAAACCAGAGAACGTGGGAGGACTGGCTTTTACTTCTGAGTAAATACAGAAAGATTAGGCAGAAAACATTAAAAAGCTATAGGATAAACCTCTGATGTGTCACACACTGAAGAGTATATGCCTTCTTGCATAAAAAAGCTGTAAGTAGGTACAAATATGGACAGCTAGGATTATTGGCGTTGTGAAAGGCTTTTCCTGCAAAATGTGATTGCACAGTCTAGAGCCATTCAAGACTTGGTCACCCCTATGAGCAAGGGAGATAATAAGCTGTCTGTACAATTACAAGTTTTATACGCACCAAGTAAGCAGAGAAAAAGGTTGATTGTTGCCTCTTCCATTGCAAGGAATATCTGAAAGTTTGGGTGATAGGTTCAAAACTAACCAAAGGACATGCTTGTCTTTCCAGCCTGTAAAGCATGCAACTCCTTGTTCCCACATGATATGCCTAAAAGTACACCCAAATTCAAAAGCAATAAGATTACTTTTTAGAAGAATCTTCTCTTCCACAAAGAGATCTTTAACTCTTCCCTATAAATGTGTTTTTAGGCACTATTGAAGGCAGGCTGTTAACTGAAACTTCAGGCTCAATGCTCTCCAGATGCTCTCCAGATGCAATCACTTGCACTTGCAGTTTTTTTTGTTGTTTTTTTTTTTTTTTTTAGTTGCAAATAGCTAAGAGCCTGAGTTCTGATACAGAACTACACAATTCAACATTTTTGGAAATATTTACTAGGCCCACATCTGCTGGGCAGAATCGAAATGTTAGGCTTCAAGACAAAAAGACAAAATAGTTAAAAACACAAGCTTAGTGAATCTTTAATTCTGCAAGGAATACTCTCTTAAAGAAGCTGCATATTTGATGGCAAAAAGCTCACTAATTTTATTGTATAACATCAGGAATTGCTACCATTACACATCGGTATTCCAAATAGGCTTTACCAAATAGACTTCTCACTGATGCCTATGTTATTTGCAGTGACTTGAATTTATGTTCATCTTCATAAAAAAAAAATATTCCAGAAATATAGGTGGAGAGGTTCTAGAGGAATTATCCTGGTGCAACCCCATAGAATTAGGCTATGAACTGATCTTTGATTTATATCACATCTTTCATAACTAACATAAAAGAAGCACAGAAAACAAGACTGCTTCTGGAAAAGAGACCCAAGGAAAATCATTCAGAAATACATAGAGATCATGCTACCTTTTATAGTGTCCTTGCTTTTATCTGATATATTAAAGATTTTACTGTGGTTACACAGGTAACAAAGTTCAGTGTGTACTATGTGATAAATTTATATAACAACTGTGTGGAAAAACAAGAACTTTCTCAATTCAAGTTTCTCATGAGAAAGTATACAAGGCAAGAATTGATTTTTTTTTTTCTGGTTACAATATGGTGTGAGGCACTACATATATCAGCACAACTACTGGTGATGAAAAAAAAGTTGGTGACTACAGTTTACATAATGGGGCTCAGAACACTTGTCTATGTACTATAAAATACAGCACGCACATGGTCAGCTTAATCCAAAGGTCGTTTAACCCCTTGCAATGACAAGGCCTATGGGATCAGCAGGTGTGTGCATAAGCATGTGGGAGTTTCAGAATTGGAATGCCGTAGTTAAAGGCCTAAGTGCAGACACCAACCTCCCCTGCCCAGTGTGGAATTATTACTAAAATTATATTTGCCCTGAAAGGAAGAGACGTTAATAAGTCCCAGGAAACAGAGATGAATATCTGCCTATATGCTTCTGGTCATTTATAATGGAGCTAGCTATGGCAACTGCAAAAGATAAGCAACCACAAGCTGAATACAAAAAATAGAAGAACAAAATAAGAAACAGGCTTATGACTTAGTCTTTTAAAATACGTACTCCATTTCAGTATGGTACAAATGAGTAAGTTATCTGAAGAAAAAGTCTCACCAAAGGCTTCTGGTGATGGTTATGGAAGACATGAGTTAAGGGAGTACTGTGAGAAGGTTTAATTCAGCAAAAGTAACTGTCACTTCAGCTAATTATGGGCAGAAATATTGCAGGGTTTATGACATAATCATGAGGTTATGCTGGATTCTCCTCCTTGGAGGATAAGTTGGGGTGAGGAAATGGTTTGGCGTGCTAGTGCAGCCCACCTGAATGTGGCCCCAACACAAAATATATCCACTTGACTCACCTGCACAGGATGCTAAGCTCTACTATTCTGTGAAACAAACGCAAACACAGTGTGAATGCATTTACACTAGGTTTTCTTGTAAGATGCCATTATGTAGACAAAATGTTCTTAAAACAGGTTTTCTAACAGAGAGAAAGATTTAAAACACCACCATTCTCAGTCATGGCACAGTGTTAAGTCTGATGGGATTTTCATTTGTAAAACCAATCATAACTCAAGGAAACTTGTTCTACAGCTTATCCTCACTGTTACAGATGTATTTCTAGTCTTCAGCATCCTGCCTCTGTCTCACCCCACAGCATTTCACCTTCTCTTTTCCAGCTACCCTGACGCTTCTTGTCTGTTCCCAACAAGCACTACAGATCACGACCCATGGAAAGTAGCTGTTTCCTATCCTAGTATCCAGGTAAGTTAAGGCTCCACTGTCTTGGTGGGGTCTGCTTTCCTTTCTTTGTTTATTTGGTTACACTCAGTAACCTCCTATTCCCCAGTGTCCTGGGGAGCAGTGATGCTCAGCAACATGCACAGCCTCCTGGCAGCCGTGGCAGAAGTGCCAAACCCGGGTGGAATATGAAATCTCCCTGCCCTGCTCCTGATCTCCTCTGAGGAGAAGTCCAAAGACTGCAGGTGTCCCCTGGCTCCAAGAGATGGTGCTGGCTGCTTGTGGCCTTCTGACTGTGGCCTCGGCCTCCCACATTCAGCCTCCCCTAAAGGTCAGGAATAGTAAAATCGATCAAGAGCCCAAGTGCTATTTCCAAAAGCGACTTAAGAGCCTGCCTTTTCTTTTGAGTGAATTTTGTATTCTCAATACAAACCCTACAGCTTGTACATGTTGTTTAGCTACAACATGTACAAGCTTAGAAAATTGGCTTGTTGCTCATAGAATCAAATTTCTTGACTTTGTCAAGATGCAAGGAGAGCCTATGTATAATATGAAATTCATGATGGCCACTATAAAGTGGCCACATCTGTGAGCAGAACTTGTAAATTGGACTGCAGAGTCCCTAAAACCATCACATTACAGTTAAAAATATAGCTTTTCTACTATAAAAGTCTGTGCATACACATAGGTGAAGAAAAAAAAAAGAAGAAAAAAAAGAAAATCTCTTGAAAATAAAATTTATTTTCTTAATTAAAAGTTGAAAACAAATAGTAAGGTATATTCTAGTAGGGAGTAAAGAAGCAGAAGAATTCTCTGAATAAGTATCTTCAAGCTTTTTATAGATTATGATTTTCATATTGGACTTCAAGCATTCACATTGTACAGTTGTAAAAATAACACTTTCATGCCAAATGTAGAGGCTATTAAAATACTTTTATGTGAATTCTAAAACAGATTTTGCTATTTTTACCCCAGGAAAATACTCCCTAATTCTCTAGGTCTTGTAGTCACTAGTTCTTCAGTGCTCTATAACAACTACTTTGCATTTATAGGAAATGCTGTGATAGCTGAAACCAGCCCCTCACATGGCCAAGCCACGTCTGTCGCTGCTGCATGCAAGCATATCACTGAGCCCCCTTGAGCCAGCCAACTGCACCCAAAATCTCATTTTCATTTAACACAAATAAATTTGTGATTATCCCCAGTAATTTCTATTATGTACTCACAGAATCACAGAATCATCTAGGTTGGAAGAGACCTCCAAGATCACCTACTCCAACCTCTGACCTAACACAAACCTAAACCTCCCCTGGCACAACTTTAGGCCATTCCCCCTTATCCTATCACTGGGCATGGGCACTCTCACTAGCCTTGTTGGGAAAAACCATCAAGGCAAACTTCCTACCCACCCAAACACTCACCTCTTTTATAATCTTGGAGCAGCAGAAAGTGTTTCCCCTCAGCCTTGCACGCCCCACTTCCCATTATAGGAAATTTCTCCTCATGCAGCCTGAGGTCACACCCATCTGTGCAAGTAGAGTTTCTCCCCACGATGGGAACCCAAGCAGACCAGCTCAGACATGGACATGAAATGTTTAGATAGGTAAGGAGCAGAAAAATCATACCCTGTGGACAGGTCTTGCAGTACCACTGATATCTGCCTACCCCTGAGTTTACAGACAGGAAAAATCTCCCAGGTGAGGTTTGTTTAATCTCACCTCCTCTTGTATTACTATAAATCTTTGTATGATTAAATCATGCCTGAAAATTGTTTTCAAATCAAAATTTTTTTTTTTTTGGCAGTCTCTCTCCTCATTTTCTAATGATGATAAATCAAATACTTCCAAACAAATCAGTCATGATATTTTATATTCTGAAAGGGCAAACTTCATGCTTCTGTAACCCAGGAGAGAAGAAATAATTAGCTTTTATTATTTTGGGCTAGAAATGCTCAAAATGTGAAGCCATAAAGTGACCATCCAACTTAAAATGTAGTAATTTTCTTCATGTAAATACAGTAAAATCCTGCAGAGAACTTGTTTCACACTTTGCCCATGACATCATACTACATTGCACTTGGTAGAATGATTTGGGAGTGCTCAGTTATCAACTAGATCCAGAACTCACAAACTGGGGCCAGAAAAGGAGACAAACTGTTTATATTCCAGCTTTTGAACAATTTTCAAAACAAAACTAGAAACTTGTGTTTTATTTAATGAGAACTAAGATCCTTGCAAAATTGCCTGATTATGGGGCTTATCATTTTTAAAAACAAACAAACAAAACCTGTATTCTTGTGATATTTGTTTCATAAGAACTAGCAATGCTTGATATTGAAAAACAATGGGAAAGCTTACAAATGAAACCTATGTGATTAGTGTAAGCTTTGAGCTTTAATAAGCGCTTGAGGACCAATGAAATTTCCAGCTGACAGAAGGATGAGCCTCCACTTCCCGCTTATCTCCAGATAACATCTTCCTTTGCTGTTTAGATGCAGAATGGGTATAAGACAAGGGCACAATCTTTTCCTTCCAGAAGTTCATCTCCCAGAAGCAAGCAGCATTAGTCACCTCAGGTAACCAAGGTGTCATCTGGTAGCAAAAGTGAAGCCCAGGCAGAGGAGGTACCAGAGGCTTGCTGGTACCATAGAAGTGGGAATGATTTGGAGGGATGAAATCCCCTTGCCAAGTTTCATATAACAATATGGTAAATGCTATGCTAACAGAGACAGAACTTGGCAAACATCAGGCTAGTCTGCAAGGCATTTTTTTTTTGTCTAATCATGCTGTTAGTTTACAAGCGGTCATGTTTGTTTGTCGGTTTTAGCCCAATTAGTTATATATTTTAAATCACCTGAGGTTTTTATCAACTTGAGCTGCTTAACGTGGATTTGTGGGAAGCACAGGACTAATCAACTTCGTTAAGGCAAGAAAAATAACAGTTAAGCAGGAAAGCTTATCTAACATACTGTACAGCACCAAGTGAAATGTTAAGTACTGTATGTCTGCAAATTAGGACTGTATAAAACACAGGTGAAGCAATCTTCCTGGTGTCAGCCAGGTGTGCTACACCCAGATTTGGATGTTGCTGCCTTGGGTGAGGCAGGGACTAGCTGGAAAACCAAGGGAAGCTCAGCAAGAACAGTCAGAAGTCTAGAAAACAGTAGGTATATGAAAAACTAGAACAACCTTCATAACAAACTTTCAGCTTAAAAAAGAACTGCTGTAATGGAGCGGGTTGTTTTTTTTTTTTTTTTTTTTTTTTCTCCATGCTGCAATGGACAGGAAATACTAGGCTTAAAATCCAGAGGGAACAATTCAATATCCATTAGAAGAAAAAGTAAATTCCTTTTCAATACAACAAAGAGGAAAAGTACTGTCTGGAGGGACTGATGAATGCCCACCACTGAGGGTATCTAAGGACAGATTCAGTAGACGTCACAGCTCCAGATTTAGAAGACAGAACTACACTGGATAACCTCTTGAAGTCACTTCCAGATATAAATACACAAACTTGCAAATAAGACTTGCACAGCACACTTATAGTTTCACCAGAACCTATAAAGGGGCCGAGATTTTAGCCTACATATTGTGCTTTCTTTCAGTGAAAAAGTTAAGGAAAAAAGTAAGTAGAAATTAAGAAGCCAAAACACAAGGTTCTAATGCCATTTTAGTAGACCAAGAACATTCAAGGAAGTTGCATAAGGCTGGCAGGTAGACCTTCATGAGATCTGGGACACTCTGGAGCAGCAGCTGGAGTCTAAAAGGAAAGGAAAGTCAGCCAAATACTAGGCTGAGGCCCTAGCAAAATTCATGAAAAATTGCCCCGCAACATTTATTTCATAGGCTTCCAAGATAATCTTCCTTTAACTTCATTTAACTCCATGAACCCAGAACTCTTTTAAAAATAGATTTAAGCAAACAAAACTGCTTTGTAACATTTTTTCCGCCTAGAGTCTCCTTTCCAATAACAACAAAAAAAATCTAGCAAGATGCTGACTGCTTGCACTGAGAATCCCATCCCTGCAGGTTTTAATATCTCATCTTGCTTCCCACTACTGACAGTAATTAAACAAGAAAGCATGTTTACATGGTGACACTACAGAAGTTCAGCATGCTAATAGTTTAATAAAACTACATCCCTCCTATGTTCTCTGAGGCACTAATGACTCAGGTCCTTCTCTGCCTATATTTAATAGTTACCTTGAAAGAACCTGAGAGCCACAGCTAGCAGATGGTAACACCTGGCAAGGAAACAGATATAATCCAAAAAGTCTGCAGTCCTCATCTGTTCTCCTAGTCCTACTGGTACTGTGTCATGTTCTTCTGATTTAATTGTAATAGATTATGGAAAAAGTGTTTTTTATTTTTTATTTTTTTTTCTCCAGCTTGGAGAAAAGTATTTAAAAAATATTAATTTAAAAAGAACATTCTTTTGCACACAGTATCTGGCTAAATTGTTTCATTATAGGTACATGTTTCCCTTGAATTTCAAAACTTTTGGGTTGGACGAAGTGCCTCTTGCATTTCGGAGAGGAACTATGACAATTCAACAAAAATCCCAGTGAAAAAATGGCTTCCTCGTGTTTTCTGCAGTGGTCGAATCTGAGTGTGTCTTTAACCTAATTTTCAGAGAGCTTGCGATAAGATTTATGTAAATAAGTAAATACTATATCTTTTTGAGGTAAAGTAGGTATCAAATTTAGGATAGGAAAGCCTTCTTTTTAATGGGAATCTATATGGTAATTTTTCCATTTTTTCTTTTTTCAGTTTTTCCTTTTCATACACAAAATAATTAAAAAAAAGCTATATATCCCCATTTAAGAAATGTATCTTATGCTTTTTAAAATGAAAGCACATTTGTAACTGGGGGGAGTATTTACAAGCACACAAAAAAAAGTTTTTTTTTTATATTGCTATTGAGAAAAATTTAGGAAACTATCACATACCCTTCTGCATGACAAGCAGGGAGTCCTAGAGGGTTTGGACTGCCTTCCCTGTACAGCACGTGAAGTGTTCTGCCACTTACTGGCTGTCTTTTTGTAAGGTCAGCCTGAGACGGAGCAGAGGCAGCTACAGAGCTCGTTTATCCCAAGAAACAGAAAAATTAAAGGCAAACTAGAGATGGTTAAATGACACCTAACAAGAGAATTAATGCAGAACACAGGAGGAAAAAAAAGGGCAGAGATATATTATCAAGTCCATACATCCCTTGCTCCACGACCTGAAGGTGCCTCTGGTAGCATGGCTCCATTGATAACTACCAGCTTAATAATGCAGCTGAGGATACTCTCTAAGAAAAGTACACTAAAAAAATGGTCATGTAAGAAATTCTCATCTCTGTTTCTTTTGCTTGTAAAAAGACCATTTAATCCACATCTCAGGAAAAAACAGATGACCTTTGTTGGCAATGACACCCAAAGCTATTAAAACCAAAATAAGAGTAGGAAAACACCTTATAAAATTTATGTTTTTGAATTTCACCTCTCCTTTGCATTTTTAGCAGCATGAGCAATGGAAATCAATTAAAATTTAAATGTGGCAACAGCATATTTGTGGGTAAAATGCATTCACATTTAAAAACACTAAGAGGCATAAAACTAAACTACTTTTATTTTTGTTGACAGCCCATATTGCTTTCTGAATTGCTACTCAGTAAATGATTCAATATTTGGCTTTCAAGTACCGCAGGCAATTTTTTCCCCTCCAATTGAAATTTAAAATCAGAATACAGAAATTTTGTATCCCGTCATTTTTACTTAGAATACAAAAACACTTGCATAATAGAGCTTATTTTGCTCGTGAGGATGGGAATAGCTTTTTTTTTTTTATTATTAAATTTTAAATTTTGAATTAAAGAAGAGGCTCAGGACATATGAAGCCTAGTCCCGGTACTTGTCTATTCATCCTGGTCTTTACAATAGTCTAAAACATACTGTTGTACACACAACTGAATGTAGACATTTATATGGCAGCAGGAAAATGATCAAGCAGCTCTTGTTTGGGCTGAAAATTTTCCAAAATATGTACTTGCTTCTGGATCCTTATAGGAATTCCTACTCAGATAAACATGGATCTTAAAATTTCACAACTATAAAAGCTTTAGCTTGAGATATAAGCTAGATTATCAATGATGCTCTTTCCCCACCTATGAATTTTTAAATACAACGTTTCTCTCATGTTTCACTGCATCCTATGACGAATGAAGCACCAAAAGGTCTAGTTAAAAGTAAGAAAAAAGTATGTACAGAAGATGCATGCTGTTCCTCCAAACATGTCGTGTGTTTGCTTTGGAAAGCAGGTCAGGCAGTATGTCGATGTCAGCCGCTGTCTTGTCCTGTTTCTTCTCTTTCCTTCCTCCCTGAAACAGCAGGCCACTGATGAAAATTTCTTCTGGAGACACAAACTATCTGTACCAAAGCACCACTGGCTTGTCATCTACAGCATAAGCCAACAAGCATAAGGTTGCATTTTTTAAGATAACTTGAATTTTTCACCAGGCTCATTCTGAGTGACCAGCACAGCTACCAGCTGGGTGCCTGGCGCTGGTAGGCCTCAGCGGGGAGGGGCCCAAATGCCATGGGATGGCTCGCAATGGAATTACAAATTAAAAGCCAGGTTGTGAACACAAGGCTCAGAAAAGAAAAACACAACAGCCTTTTCATTACTCTGTTTCAGTGTATGCACAGGCTGTGCCACCCAGAAGGATGGTGAACAGAAAAAAAACAAACAAAAAACCTACAACCCCCCTTAACCCCCCCCCCCCCCGGCAAATACTTTGTTTTGTACATGACTGATGCTGGATGTATTAAGTTAGAATAACATCCTCCTTAGCGTCCCAGAGGGTGCTGTACTTTACATGATTCGTCAGCCTCATAAGGAGTATTTCTAACGTGAAACATGACCTGTCATTTCTCATAGCTCTGCTTATTTAAGACACTAGCAGGCATGCACACCTTTGCTAACCTGAGAAATTCCAGAGGGGAAAATCTTAATGGCCTCTCCCTTGCCTCCTGGTGCAGGTAAAACTAACTAGGTGGTCAGATGACAGGACACCACTAATCCTCTCTCTCAAATGGAAAGAGGCTGTCAGAAAAGCAAACCGTCTTATTAATTTCAGACACACATCACCATCAGCTCCGGTGTGCACAATCCAGGCTTTGTACATTATTCATCCTAACTCCCACATTTCACTGTTGCTTAAACCCTGCCAAAGTTAAAAGATACCCTATCCAAAAGGCAGAGGAGCAAAACCAAGAAGTGTTACATTGTGTACTACTTCACAATGTATCATTTAATTATCAAACATCCATCTTTCTGAGATGGCATTTCTATTGCATAGTACAGTCCTCTTTTTAAAAGAGGCAAGCCTCCCTGTACCTGTATGTCAGAATTTGAAATACCTGACCTTATTCAGAGCGTATTTTTACTAGTACAAACTCCTCCTTGAAGGAGTCAAGGAGGATGCCCACATGGTATGTCCCACAGACGTACTTTCTTTGTCACCGCGTGCAATACTGTACGTATTGCTAATGAAGAGAGCCCTTAAAACCATCTGTGCTATTTTGCGAAAGCACTGACACCTTGAATGTCATTCTTCAACTAGTGGCTGGTGTGGGAGACAGTACTTTCAGTGTCTTTTACTACTCCCTCACTGGTGGTAGTACAGGGACTCCCACTGGTGCTATTGCTCTCCACAGACTGTTTCAGGAGTAAGCACAAAAGGTGCAGGTTTCTCTGCAAGCAGGTCAGTGGGGTCCACTCCAGTTACACTCTGCAGAGAGCTAGTACCTGCTTCTCTTAAATGCTGACCCTGGAGTCATTCCTGTTCCTTTCCCACAGACCAAAGAAGCCAATGAAAATGATAAAAAAAAAAAAAACACAAAACAAAACAAACAAACAAAAAAAACAACCACCAAAAATACTTTGAAGTAATAACTGTCTGCCAAGAAGATCCTAGGTTCTCTTTGGTGTTAAGTGGTGAAATATGTCAAAACACAGTGAGCGTGGACAACAGGGAGGCCCAAGGGGAAGGGGGTGGCAGTGAAACTCATGACACACAGCTCTCTCATTCTGCTACCTCCAACTAACAGAAAACAGATCTGAAAAGGCACAACACGTCCTTCACAACTGAATCACTGACATACAACGTGCTGTACCATGCCACTCCCATGCTCTTTTTGTGTGGCTGCTTCGCAGAATCATGGCAAGAAGGGATGCTTGGTGCCACAGCTCTTGCTGTTTTCATAGTCTCAGGAGCAAACACGAGTCACAGACAAACACAAATACCTCACAAGAGAATCCTCTTCCATTAAAAAGCAAGAGACTGACCATTACAGTGCCAATACAAAACATCTAAATGATTTACACAAAAGTCATCCAATTAGGGAAATAAAATAATCAAAAGTTAGCCGTGCAGTGTTAATGTGATATAATGAGACAAAAAAGAAGCAACTGAACACACAACAAAGTTAGGTCCTAATGGATCAAGACAGGAAAGGACAACCCAGATTTTTAGTTTACCATGAGATATCTAGGCATTACAGGAGAACTGATACACAGAACTATTTGCAGTGTCAGGAAATTCTTGCAATATCTATTTCAGGCATAGAGTAGTGATTAACAGAGAGCAGATTCTTAGTTGCTGCAAATCAGTGTAGCCGTTGTAGAAAGTCAACAGAACTATGTAAATTATAGCAGCTGAGGATAGCATCTGAAGTAAAGCATAGAGTTCCTCATTTGTAGCGTGGCTATTTCAAAACATTTCCACAAAAGAAGTTGGAAGAAACAGGACTGCATTTCACTACTTGATTTGAACTCAGGAGGCTTTAAAATTGAGGACATAAAAACAAAAAGCTGAAAAAACAAACTTTTGGCAATGATTTTTGACTTGTACAGCCACAAGCACGAAGGAGCTGTATTCCCTGTCCTGCACAAACAGCAATAGAAATGATCAAGCTTTGAAACACATACATGTACATGTACACACGGGAACACATAGAATCATCCAAGAGTACAGAACTATGTCAGCATCACAAATGTGTAAGGCAGATAAATGCATTTAGATGGTTCATCTGATACCACTGCAGCGGAGGCTCAAGGAGAAGTTAAAACCTCTCTCAAAGGGGGAGGATCCCCCCTCTCCCCTTCTCCCTCCAGCTGCAAGCTTTTATGTTCCCAGATCAACGGAGCTGCAGAGGCAATGAGGTAGCACACACACACGGGCACCCATCCTGACAGCAGGGTTACAAGCAATTCTCATTCCTCTCTGCTCAGAAGTTGGGATTTTGCAACTGAGAACACCCCTTGCACACAATCCCTTCTGCTTTTTTTTTTTTTTTTTTTTTTTTTTTACTGGTAACCAAGCTGGAAAAAGCCAGTGTTCCAAACAGAACATTGTAGCCATAGCAACAAGCAATTCAGCACTTAAACTTTTCAACAGACTAAACAGAATTTTCTTTCTGTTTTTATAATTTCATGGTCAATAATTCACCATGAACACTTTACGTGTCTAGCTGGTCATTAATGTCTCAAAAACAATCTCTTATTAATGCTTCAAGCAAGAAAACCTCCTCACCTAAAGAAAAATAGAAGTATGTGTATAAAGGCAGACCACTTGAAAATTAAACTTTTTTCTCCCTTTTTGCAAAGTGGTAAGTAAAGGCAGAGAAGAGCCCAAGTTCTGGCTTGTTAGTCCAAGCAATAGCCCTTAATTTGGATTGTACACCATAAAGTGTTACCACAAGCCCTAAAGGCCTTAAAAGTGTTGTTTAAAACAACTAGCATCTTAAGCCCTCCAGCAGGATCCCTTTGTGTAGGATCCCAAACAGCCCAGATACTCCACTGGGAAGTCTCTTTGCTACTTTTGCTCCAGTGACTGAGGGCATTTTTTTTTTATATTGTTTTACAGCTATCAGTAAAAACCCATTTGAAAATCAAAATTGAAGGCTAAAAATAGGATAACACATTCTGCCCATCTGATGAAACTTAACCCTGTTAATTAAAGAGCTTCATTTCACAGTCAGTAAGAGTCTAATATTACCCTAATGAATGTATGAGCTTTTTGGCAAGTGCCATGCATGAATGCAACTCAAATCATGCCTTTTCTCCTTTTAATGGCATCAGATTTAATATCTGCAAAGGAAATCACTGTTTTATCAAAGGCAAGAATTTGAGAAGTCTAGAACCTATTGACAGAAGCATAAGGAAAATGGAAAACTCTTGATCTCTCCCATGTAGACTAAATAACGTCCATATGAATTTTAATGCTCAACAAATGTACTAATTTAAAGAATTAACTTATGCAAATAGTTAATTATCCAAAGCTTTCACTACCCTCTCCTATCTCTCTACCATTTTTATACTTCTTTACTGTAGTGAAAAAAAAAAAAAAAGATTTTGAAGGAACCAAATAGCACAAACCCTTTGAGAGCTTCAGGACCATCCTGCCTTCCTCGCCACTCCAGGCAACTTAATCATAGCATAACCCCACAGTTCATGGATGCAGGCTTTGTTGACAGACCCAACAACTTGGGCATGAACTGAACTTTGCTAGCAACACATGCTGAGAAGCTCCATAAATGACAGTGAAAGACAGAGCATGAAACAGACACAGAAATGTTTTTACATGTTCAAGAGGAGCAGGGACCATCCTCATTCCCTGTTTATTTGGATTACCTTTGACAAGTAGCACTAATATCTATGGAGTTAATGTGCTACGTAAGAGACAGTTACACAGGGTTATGTTGTTTTTTAAACCCCGCTGGTCACATAGTTGTTTTCTAATATTTTTATAATTTGTTTTGAAATATTTTTTGAACTTCTGTCACTACAAATCACAAGGTAAGGAACAGGGGAAAACACACTCTCTTTTTCAACTTCTTTCAGGTTCTGGGCTGTCCTGTGACCTGTCTGCCTAGATATTACACAATGACAGCCAGACCCGGCACTCCAGGATTTACTGAGTGTTTCTAAAATCCAGACGGGGGCTGGCTGGAAACTGTACTGAGTATGTCCTGACACGTACACATGTCAGTGGGGGGACAATACTGTGCAAGTGGAAGTGGGAAGAAAGCATGGAAGAAAAATCCACTTAGAACTAGGAATTACTAGTAGGACAAAGCTGGTGACCAGCCAATGGGGAAGTGTCTGGTAATCATGACAGATCATGCAGCACTCTGGCTGCTTACTAGGCCTTAATACATAAGGCTGATTAAAGAGGTGTGAAACAGAGGACCTGGTGAAATACGGGGGATGTTGGAAGACTGTTCTTTTTTAATTTTATTAATAGTTGAAAGGAAAAGACAACTTCTACATCACACGAACAGGACTGTTGAAAAGCCACAGAAATATCCCATACTTACTTTTATCTTCCTGGTTTTCTTCTGCTGCTTTGCCCTCCTCTTCCTCCTCCTCCTCCTCCTCCACCTCCTTCTGCTGCGCTTCTTCTTGGTGATCAGCAGCACCAACTGAAAGGCTCTGGCAGCAGTGGTTGAAGCCGCTATCCCGAGGCAGCGTGAAACTTCGGGGCTTTCCCCCGTTGCCATTCAGCACTTGCATCCGCTCACCCTCCACGAGCGGGAAGGGGCCATAGTGGTCTTGCAGGTGGCACTTCTGGGTGGGCAAGGTGGACTGCCGCCGGTGCTCGGGGGAGACCACGGCAGCCTCGGAGAACACCGAGTCCTCCAGTGGCAGCGTCTGCAGGTAGTGGAGTCCTGAGCTCGTCAGCGGCGTCTCTATGAGGTCCTGCCAGGAGCGCCGCTGGCTCGCCGTCTTGCGCACCGGCGAGTCGGTGGCGCTCCCCGCCGCCTCCGGGCGGAACTCCTCGTGCGACGACTGCGACTGGGAGGTCTCCGTGGAGGACAGCCGGCTGTGCTTGGGCTCCACGTAAGGGCTTGCGCAGCTCATCTGCAAGGTCAGCAATGTAGCAACCTTCAGATCAGTGTAGACCAAGACATACTGCTAGTAATGACCACATACTTTTCATTGTTACTGAAGGCACCAAACTTATTCCCACACTGCTACTAATACTTATTCCTAATACTTATTCCTACAAAACGTTCCTTAATCAATAAAAGAAGCCAATGCAATTATTTGCAGAAAACTTTGTAGAATATGGCTCTGTGAAAGACATAGGAGAGAGATGCCTAGTCCATTAATACTACCTTAAAAACACAATCCAAATGCCTACTGTCATCTTATCTTGCTAATAATTCCTTTGGAATCATGTTTGCAGAGCTTCAGTATGTTTCAAAGGTTTATGGTTTTAGAAAATAAAGTATTGCATTCAGATTAAACCTCAAGAACACTGTCTTTCCCCAGACTCCCAATTTCTCAACCAAAAATTTTGCATTTTTAAAAATATATTCAAGTAAGACGCTTTAGTTAACATTGTCTGCATGTATAGACATGAAAATTAAAATTCCCTGTGAAGAATAAATGTGAAGACTGTCTACTAGTTTTACACCAATAACTGCTTAAATAAAATTAAAAACAATCTCCTTTTGTTCTAATTTATAGATAAACCTACTTTTTCACAGACAATAGAACAACCAATATCACTGTTGGCTATATAAAAGAACATTTTTATGTTGGAATTTCTCTGGAAATTCAAGTGTAATTTGTTACAGTAAATCTTTACAGCAAACCTGTTGTACCTTAAAGAATCTCTGTTGTTACTGAAGTATTACATTTTGTCAAAGATGAAGATAAGGGGGAGGTGAGGGATTGCATGGCTGAGTAGGGATCTATCATGAATTAAGAAGAGGAAAAAGGAATTCTGTAACTTAATCCTTTTCTGTACATGAGTGGGATTATAAACGTATTCTCTACACACCAGTGGAAATAGCAATGATGGTTGTTGAAGCTAAAACATACTCATGTACATGTATGTTTTACATGCTCGTACTTTAAGCTCATACTTTAAAAATACCTTAAGTCAAGTACTGGCTCCAAAAATATACTGAAGATTGCCCTAATATGTGCATGCACATGCTTCTAAACAGAAGAGTAGGTAAAAGTCACTTTATGTAGTCATTCCTGATTAGGCAGGTGACTTACCGAAGGAGGCCGTGGGTATGTGTCGTACGGGGGTGGGGGGCTGTCTTGCTTGGGTGTCGATGGAGTGTCAGCTTCCTCCTTGTCGCTCTCACTCCAGTAATCTACAAGTTACATACATATCAGATCAAAAACTTTCAATATATTTTGATATGTTTGTATAACAGAGACTTGTTTTCACAACAGCAAGTAGAAATTCCTAGGAAATTCTGGAAGTTATATATGAGTTGAATGCTGGCAATCTAAATGATAGCTTCTGTAATTTGGAAATGTTTTAGTGTAAAGAGGGAAAAACAAACAAACAAACAAACAAACAAAACAACAACAAAAAAACCACCCCACAGCATTATGAAGTATATTAAACCTAACTGCAAAGATATTAAACAACCCCACACGTTTAATTCTTGTACACGCCTTATAAATACTACATGCATAGATAGTACTCAATGCAATAATGATCATATTTTCAAATTTTTAGAAAATCATCAAAATAATTATGATTGTATATTGGCTGGAAATTACTGAAAGTATTTTTTCTTTTTTTTGAACAGAAAAGATGAAAAATGTAACTTGTAATGTAATGTAATCAACATCAACTGGCATATCAAATACGTAGTGGTTATTGCATATGTGAATAATCAAAGTTATTTTTCTACCTTTTTTCTCCATTTTATCCTACTAGTTACCCAAACTTTTCAATTACATTTCTAATAACAAACTGATGTATTTAAGATAAGGCAGAAAAATTTAGATCACATCTTCTTTATAAAACAGTTGCTTGCTGTCCTGTTACCCAAGAATGAAAAAGGTGATTTGCTAAAGGTGATTTGCTAAGGAAGAAGATGACAGTTATATTTAAGCATAGAATTCCAAAAGGTGGATAAGAGAAAGTACAAAGGACACAGGGACTGTGGTGTAAATTTCATGGGACACGAGGTCTTATTTTGTCATGATATCAAGTCTTAGCCATGCCCATTTCGTATTTATGGTAGTTTGATCAAAGGGGAAAACACTTAGAAGAATGTATCACGTGGTATTTCCCATTTATTCCGGTGCAAATATTTTTGAAGCACAACAGCATGCAATTAAATAGATACCAGACTTTAATATTCCTTTCAAAAGAAAACAACTTAACTGCTGAACCAGCTCCAGATAGACAACCTTAATATTTCTATATATAGTAAGACTGATGCAAACATTTATGTTGTCACTTTGTTTCTGACTGTATTATCTTCTGGTATTTGGGTAAGCCACTGTACAACTGCACAAGTGTAGTTCATACCATTCACAGACTAACCACAGGCAATCTCCATGTGAAGTTCGTGTTCAATGAACTGGGTGATTTACTACTCTGTCTTTAATAGACGAGGAGAAAAAGATTAATTGTTGCTTCATAAACTATCTAAATAATAAAGAGGTTGAAATTTTCCAGGTTTGTACAGTATATAATTTGGCTTTAATGATTTTTTGTTACCATTATGGTTATTGTATTTCACAATTAAAAATCTACTATAGCTAATATTATTCAATACATAAAACAAAAATTACTGATCTTAAGATGACAGTGTCTTGGAACAGTCTACCCTAAAATTCTGTATTTTCCCAAACTGTGGTAGTTGGGGACAGGCAGCCATATTTATCTGTTTATTTTTTACAAGCAATAATAACTCTTTCAGTCTCTTAAATTGCTTCCTGCAAGCTTTGAGCTGAAAGGTTCTCCTAAAACAGTGTAATAAATAAATAGGATAAATATATTTTTATTTTCATGATGATGGAATAAAAAAATCCAAACACTGTCTCTGGAAATCTCCAAGTAATTTAATTTTGTTGAGTAAAATACTAAATAAGAGAAAACTGTCATTTAAGTCATTCTCAGTTTGAGAAAACTTGTTTCCGGCAGCTCAAAAAACCTGAAAATATTGGCATATAAGTATGTTTGTTCCTATTTTGTAGCAAAGCCTAATGGAGCTACTTCTGGTGAGAAACCTGTCAGAACTGTATCACTCACTGTGATTTTTGTAGGCTTAGAGCTCAACTATTTATTCTGGAATTAAATCTATCATTCTCAGTGCAGGTTTTGATCTTGGTTAGAAATACAAAAAAGTTCTTCCTGTCAAATCCACATACAATAAAACACTATATGATTATGCTTTTGTGCACCTTACCTCAGATAGGAAATTCTGTTGGCAACCTACTGTGTTTGTCTAAAAAAATTCTGCAGTTCCAGGGGTCAACTTTCAGGTGAAATGAATGAAAACAGCCTCCCATCAGTTTTTAAAAATGTTCTGCTTTTGGCAACTGAGACATTATAATCTATCTAAAATGTGTGTGATGCTATCGAACAGTTGCCATATTTCTCTCTGCAGATTTTGTCCAATTCAGTTACAGATGAGCTCAAAGCACCAGGCATATGTTGAAAGCTTTCTGAATGAGCAAGAGACTGCATCTATTATATATAAGCTAATACTGGCCAGCCATTTGCCAGTTAAATGTTTTCTATTTAGATAAGCAAGTATTTTTTTTTTCTGTGATTTTCTACGACTGGAAGGTATATAATATCTCCATCCAAGAAAGTCCCTTGCCGTATTGCTAGCATTCATTGTATTTAATATGGAAAGTTGATGGTATTTTTATAAAACTGTTCTGTACAGAATGTGACATTTTCTTCAGCAATACACCCACAGTTTGGTGATTCGTGCATCTCTGAAGCACTTGAAATATGTTTATGCACTTTAGATTCAGAACCGTTCAGCTCTTAATTGAAACAGGTTTGACAACTAGTGTTGAATTGTTTCAGAGGTATTATAAAGCTTTCCTGCAAGGGGATGAACTGAACAGAAATAAAAGACCTTTTGTAAAATCAAATATGTAGATGACAATTGGTACGGTAAATGAATATAGAAAATTTCAGCTTCACAATTTTTATAATATCAAAAATGCTTGAAGTGATGGAGAGGTTTTACTTTGCTAACTTAATGCCTCTGCTAATTAGGGGCACTACTCATCTGTTTAACAGCCCTTGTGCTGGGAGCCAAGGGTAATCACCAGAGGCATAAAAACACTGTAGTGCAGCGAGTGGGGAATGCGATACCCTCACTGAACACATATATGCAACACAGTGGATATAGCTCTCCCTACCTCCATATGATAAATCAATTTGAGTAAACGGCATTAGGGTGGTAATAAAGAGCTCCCTTAGTGCCTTGGATATAATTTCAGTGGTAAGTGAGGTCTCACTGATGATCTTCAACAGGGAGCCATTTTAATAATAGGCAACAGGAGGCCTGAATGCACATGATCTCATGTCTAAGAACAGGATCATCTACTATTTTATTATTCAGTGATTGCTTGGTAGGAAAAATATTTTTTCCAAATCTATCTGGATTTATAAAGGTGCATCATGTCTGCAATTGTGCACTTGTACATACACTGTTAGCATAACAGTTCTTACACCTTTTCCTTTACCATCCCACGTTATTGTAATTCCAGTGCCAACCTGCTGTCAATAAATGCTTCAATTTGGCTTTGGATGCTAACATGGCCTCAATTTGGCTTTGGATGCTAACATGGAGGATTTCCCTGAAGACTCCAAGAATAAGAGCTTGTTTACAGCCTCTTCAGGTAGTGATGGATGGTATACAGGTCCCTCCAACCTGGTTACTGCAATATAGCCTGGGAAATACAGACTCCCAAACTGATTTTGAAGTTTGGTGAAGCACTGAGAACATGCCTGGAGGAACAGAGATCATGGTGTGAATGGACTGTGTGAATGAAGAGGGCCTAGTACTATGAATGATATGATGTGTAAGGACCATATGGGATGAAGCCAGGTGGGCAATGCAACCGGGATAAGCAGCTGCACATACTGGAAGGTAAAATTAGAAATGAGGCAACAGCAGATACAACCTAGTTATCTGAGAGAAAGACAGAACACCCACAAACCTTCCCACCCATGCTATTACCATCAAATTACAGCTGTATGCTGTTAGCCAGTGCTCTTCAACAGCAGGCTGATCTCTCTAGGGTGCTCTGTGGTGAGACAGTCAGGGTATGAATCAATGCAGACATCATTTTATGATGCTGTCTGTTAGTCTTCAGCCCTTATAGAATATTGTACTCTCACGATGTTTCCACCTGGCTGCCAAAGCTACATTTGCTTCTCATCAGGGAAAGGATTTTTTTTGTAGTGTCTCCCAGGAAAGGGGCACCACACCACAGAAATGCATTGCAGACACAGACCGCAAACATCTTCTTCTTCGCTATATCTGACCAGATGGACATGACTAAGGCTGCTGTCACGTAGGTTGGTACAGAACCAGGACTTTGAGTGGTGTGGAGGACACTACGTGGCTAATTTTGAAGCCTAGTGATAGTCTTTTGAATACAAACTCTCCCTGAAAAATGGCTAGAAGTACAGTTTTCATAACTAAAAGATTACATGCAATACATTGCTGCTGCAGCTCTGAGCTGTAAGCTTTTTGGGACAAAAGTCAGAACTTCACTGATGAAGGGGGAGAAGCCACAAAATTATAAAGTGATGTTCTGACTCAGCAGGCAGCAGGTAGACAGTCATCTGGATAAACTCTGGATCATCACGACCACTGAAATTTTCTGGTATTTGCTGCCAGGTACATTTGTAAAATAGAGTATGGATTCACAAGCCAGCTGCTTGCCAGAGTAGTCAGTTGGATAGGAACACTTCTGTTGATCCATGTCACTGGCAATTTGAGGGAACAATCTGCCCAACGCAATGGACGACTGACCCTTTCTTTTTCTTATCTGCAAACAGAATTTCTACTGCAGCAAACCAAAGCAAAGTGACTCATTGTTTTATGTGTGCTGCTTTTATAAATGTAGAAAATACCAGACATAAAAAATATTCGTAAAATGATGTAAACCTATGACTCCAAATGAAAGGCTTCATCACTGAAACAGCCTACAAGGCTCAAGTACACACCTCAAAACAGGAAAACCAGCAGAAATTATAAAACATTAAATGTCCTTAAAATTATAAAGTTTTTATTTATTTTTTTATTTTTTTTTTAAGAATCCAGTTATGTCAGCAAGCTTTAGAGGAATGGTTTTGTTCCTAAGACCTATTTCATGCATTCCTCCTCCCTGTGAATTAAAACACCAAATGTAATATTTTAAATTATTTTTTAGTTTGCAGATTCTTAAGCTTATTTTAATGGAGAACACAGACTCTTTAGTACTACATGCTTGAGATTACTGGCAGAAAATGTGCTGCTTTTAGCTATCTTCAGTGGCTTTCTCAGAAATAATCAAAGGGTATGTGGACCAGAGTCTGAAGAAACTAATCAAATACCCTAAGAAACAAGCAATTCTCTAAAGGAACAACAGGGATGCTTTTATGCGAATTGCTGTCAGATGATGAGAATGAGGCCTGATACACAGCTGGGAAAAAAAAGAACAGATGAACTTGTTATAGGAACTGACAGAAGAAACTCAAATAATATTACCTTGCTCTTGTTTGATCCTCTCCCTTTCTGCATAGCCAGCAGCAAGCATGTTAATTCTGTTTAGCCATCTGAAATAATATTAAAAAAAACAGTGATACCAATACAGCATGTTAATTTTTAGTGTATTTCTACAAAAAAAACAAAGGTATGAGCATCTGACAGATTCAAGACAATGTTATTTTTCATATTAAACAGCTGTTTTCTTTGATACTCTGGGAGCCTCCAAAGATCTATAATTTTGCTGTTGAACAAATTGTTTTCGCAGCAAAGATCTTGTTTCAAATGGAAAATCATGTACGATGTCAAACATCTGTAAAATAAAGGATTTGGAGATAATCAAAGGGCTATTAAGTCTGCTGTTCATAGATATGCCATCGCACCGATACTCCTGCTGTTCTGATTTCTTGAGAATAAGCACCACTTTTCAGAGATTTAAGAAATATTTTAAGGCCTGATTTGGCAACTTAGTAGAGGAACAGAGCAGAAACCACCAGTCAAAAAAAAAGCAGGTTCACTCCTAAACAGACAGTGAGGCTTAATTATGCCATTATGTGTTTTAGGGCTTACCTACATTGCCAAATACAAAGAGGAGGCGGCATATCAGAATTCACCTTTGTGTTTGTGTCAGGGAAGCAGAGGGAGAAAAGACAGTTGCCTCAATGCAATTCATACCTAAGGCTTTCACCTCAACTTAGACTTGAAAAAATGCTTCCATAAGCTACATGAATTGAAAATAAACTATTGCTATTCTCTTCTAGCAGGACTGTCATTGAAAAGCATACACTTGACTGCCTGTAGCAATGCTCTAATTCAGCCTGCCCTCTTCCCCCCAAAGGGCTCTCAGTGTATTCATTATCCAAACAGACTAAATCAGTTCCTCCATCAATGATGCTTTAAATGACCATGACAGCCTCCTACGGTAGTCCATTCCATGTTAAACCTGGAATTCTTTACACACGTCATCCTGACTACAGGATGATGTACCTGGTTTGCCAAGCCAGTCAGTGGCTTGCAATTTTACTGCAAGTGCATATGGAAGGTCAGCTGGAGTCAGTTCTGCACTGCCTTCAGAAATGTGAATCTCCTGTTTCAGAAAACTGGCCTGATGGCTGTTATTTGCATATTGCAATATGGAAACAGCATGTAATATTTCATCAGCAAGAGAGACCTTTGGTGAGACCTTTGCAATCAGTCCTGGATGCCAACCTTTAAGACACTTCAGTTCAAGATAAACAGACATTAGATCATAAAATACAGTTGCTCTCCTTGAAATAAACTTCTGCTGCTGCCCCTACACAAACTGATCACATGTTATCTGTAAATTACATTAATGGTCCATAAGTCATTGTACATTGGGAAGGATGTTAGGGATCTACTGAATTGATTACAGCATACTGCATATTAACTTACAATCAAAGTTTCTGCCAGAAGAATAGGGGAGCTGAAGAAAAGACTTAAAATTTCTTCTGTAATTGTTAGAAAGTGCCATACACTTTAAAAAATCACTGGCACACAGAGACAGAAATCTAACAAATCATGCTTCAGACATCTATTGCACATCTTCACAGAAGAAAAAAGTCATCCCTCTCCAAAACTTTCTTTTAAGTTCACATTTCTGATATGTGAAGACTTTCTTTAGGGGGTGAAGCTCACCTGTCTTGACAGTTCTGCCAGCCCAAATCAGAGGTATTGATGTGGGAACCTCACCCACACTACTCCAGGCCTGTGATGCCCTGTGATGAGCAAAGGCCACAGACCTGTCCATGTACAGAGGGCAAAGAGCACAATCAGGCAAGCACCTGCTCTGTCGCATGGTGTGGCATACAGCAGAGGTGGGCTTCACTGGCCTCTCACCCAGTTTGGATCTCACATTCCCAGTTCAGCTCAGGGCTTAACACCACCCAGTGCAGTTGACATAAAACAACTGCCTACTCTATCCCTTTGAATAGGCCTGTTCACCACAAAATATTAAATTATACAGCTATAAGAGTTCTCCATTTGGGAAATTTCATTCCATCCTAAACATGAGATAGTATTTTGTATGCCTGAGAGTGAGGTAACCAATTAAATTACCAAAGAGTTAAGTGACAGTGGTTACAGCTATAGTAGATTATTCCAGAAAAAAAAAAAAATCCTGAAAAGTATAATCTAACAATAACCCAGGAACTGTATACCAGTCTAAAAGAGAGACAACAGACTGACTTCACATTTAATGATTTTCTGTAGTTCATGATTTATGTCATGGTTTGGAACAAGTGCCTGTGGGATGAGTGACAAGGCACTGATCTGGTTGTAAACAGTTAATAACTATGTCTTTTGAGTGGTTTTCTAGTTCAGAAATGAAAAGAATGGTATTGACTTCTGCATATTTTCTGGTATATGGCCACTAAAGCTTTATTAGATATGGCTAGACATCTGTGGTTAGACAATTAGTATTATTTTAATAAATCATGGCTAGAGTTAGGTTCATTCAGGCTAGAGTATGAGAAATCCATCACACTGGGGTTATATCACAGGGAAATGCAATGATCTTTAGAAGAGTGGAGGAAGAATAAAACATTCCTGCTTTACACAACATAAGGGACAGAAGTATCAAGTGTACAGTTATACAAGAACTCTTTACTATGAATATTAAAACCTACTTAAAAGTAATATGCAAAGCCCTTGTATATGGGAAGATTTAAACCTGTCTTCCCCGTGGTGTGCTGTAATTTTTAGAGGGCAAAAGGCCGAGAAAATATTCCTTCCTTACTGCAAATGCAGCTTTAGTTTTCTTGTGAGAATTATCCTATTGTTAGCTATGACAATAATAGTTACAATAAGTAACACTGGTACTTGCAGCAGTCATCTAGGTTTTGCTTTTGTTTTCTTTTTCTTTTCAAGAATAGCATACACATTTCTTGTCAGTATGTAATTAAAACAATTTTATGACTCACTCAGAACCAGATTAAATATATATATATATATATATATATCTCTTTCTATATACTTACAACTCCTATAAAGAAGAATGCACAGTACTGGCACTCAAACAGAAGAGTAGGAAACAGTTTTTCTATCTTATCTCAGACTCCAGGTAGGTGCAAAGCTTTTAGTCAAAGCAGGATGTCTAATTGTCCTTAACCATAAAGCTCAAGGATTAGAATGAACCCGCTATATAGCAATGGGAGTATGGATACCATATAGTGTCTATAAGTAAACTGCTGCAGTTTAACCAGAATGAAGAGGCCTGTAGATGATGCTGGAAATATTTTATAGGCCATCTTTACTGAAATCTTCCAGACACATTCTCACATGCTAATAATACAAGCTGATTTGTCATCTTTACTCTTAACTATAGAGCTACATTGAGGAAGAAATTATAAATTTCAATACTTTGCCTATACACAACAAGATACAGAGGACAGTTTGGTTATAATAGGTTCAAGGAACTTCTCAGACAATCATTCTATGTGAAGCTACAGACTGCATTTTCCTGCATAGATTATATAGCTTACCGTATTTGGAATAAAAAGGATCAATAAGAGTTTGCAAAGTATTTAAACCAGCCAACATTGAAAAGGCTGCATTTGCCTTTGAACTGATGATTGGGATCTTTGAGGAAAAAACAGATATTTAGTCTATAAAGTAGCAGGTACAGTTAACAATCAAAATAAAGTTACACATAGCACCATTATGTAGAAATATGTGGACTGCCTTGTACATCATAATATTTTCTTGGAATAGGAATAACAAGAAATTTCAAAACAAGGTATTTCTATGAATATAAACCTATATTATCAAAACCGTACTTTGCATCAATGAAGGATATTCCATCCTTCTTCTCACCCAAAGTAAATGTGCTGTATGGGTGGAAAGAATCCTGGTGCTGGTGTAACCATGCAAAGGAGAGAGACTTCAGATGCCACAACAATAAAGTTCAGTGATTGGAGCTCTCCCAGCTTCTACCAACATAGCAGTGTGGCTCAGTCATAAAAGTAGTAGGAAAAATTGAATAGGAACAAAGTTACTTAAAACTAAAACACATGTTTTATGTGAGTATACACATACCCACAACCCAAAAAAACCTTCATCCCCAAAAAAACCTTCATGTCCTTTATATACCTTTGTAAAATTTATTTATTTTTTACCAAGTTATTTTATTCAAGGGATGAAGGAATGCAACCAATTCTAACTTTGTTAGACTGCTTTAGCAGTTTTCTAATTTCCTTTATTTCTTGTGCCTCACATATAATAGAACTGCAGTGACTGCATTACACCTGACAAAAATATACCTGTGAAAGTTAATGAAGAACATAAATTGATCAAAACAGTTTTAATTTAACTTTTAATATATTGATACTGTTTCGCTTTGGTTAGGCTAGGTCATGCTTTTAGGTAGGAAGCATTGTATTTTATTACCTCTGCATTTGAAAGATTATTTTTTCAGTAACACGTTTTTGCTCAATATAGAGTTAATTTGTATATTAACCTTGTGAAGGTGAACTACTTTATATCATATATTAAACAAAGTGGATCAAATAAAAATATATGGTGAGACTGTGATTCAGACATAAGAATTTCAAGAAATTCCATAGACATCGATGGAGTTACTTTAAATTTACATCTGCATAATTCAGATCAATATTTGGTCTATCTCCTTCTGAAAAAACTGATAAGCAGGTATTTCAAAATATGATAAAAAAGAGATTCATGCTGCATAGTTATAACCTTCTAGATCTTACGTTAGTTTTAGATGTGCAATATATTTTTAACATATTGATGCACATTTCCTGCTGATTTCTGATTACTGAAGAGTTATATAAATTTTTATCCTCAGAAACAAGTCACCTTGTCATATTGACTGAGGACTTACTGACAGAAATGATTTATCTGCTGCTGTAGTTTGGGATATGCTGAATAGACCGTGCCATTATTCTGTTTGCTGTGCTGTTTGAGTGACTGGCTTGACAGAGTTATCTAGTAAAGGCAAGCCTAAAATTTTACAAACAAATAAAAAGGTTTTAAGTTTTCTAAATGATGAGAGACTTTTGAAATGAGTTTCAGTCATGCATGAACCTTTGAAAATGTTACCAGACAGATATTTCTAAATAAAAGCAAACACAGAATAGTACTAGTATACTTTTTCAGTCAAACATTATCAGTAAAGAACTGGCAGTACCCTGAAGCTGTTTGGCCAGGTACCTGAACCTAGTACACACAGGAGAGATTAAACCATGACCATAGCACTAACTAATCAGTTTTATGAGTTGAGTTTTATCACCTTTTTCTCCTGTTTTAAAAGCAATTTTACTCAGCTACCATGTCCACAGACGTTATGTAAGTCAGAACAATTATCAGGTTACAATCATAGATTTTTGTTTTTGTCCTATCATATGATGAAAATTACATATTATTTTGAACTGAATTAGTTTTAATTTATGTTGTGAAAATAAATGAAATGATCCTCCAAATATTTGAATAGGCATTGGATCCATGATTTTGTCTTTTACATGAAATAAGTGTAATTGTGTTTATTTTATGCTGAAATCTCAATTGTTTTTCTGAAAAATTGGCTTAATATAGGTACAGTTAAGCTCAACACACTAAGAGCTGAGACTTAAACCCTCACTCTTTTCAAGTTGCTGAGATTATCCCCACTAACTTCCTTAAAGTCAAAAGTTCATTTCAATGTGTAGGTTAAATTCACGTTGGTGGAGAGAATCTGCACAACAAATTGCTTGTAATCTCCTTTATCAAGTTTGGCAAAAGAATAATCAGTTACTGTTATAAATCCTTTTCCAACTTATCACTCCTTCAAGAGCCAGAAATAGAAGTGTTCCCAGAGCAAGCATCACATGTCCACAGAGGGATGCTAGGAAGCAGAGTTGGAGATGTTGCATGTTTTCAGGTGTCACACAGCTAAGAACAGCTTTACAGAAACCTTGAATTCCGGAATTGTGTTTATGGGTTATTTTCAAAAACTGTTTTTTGCTTCTTAGTAGAAAGATAGAATCTTGTTTCTTAAGATCTTAAAATCTTTATTTCAAAAAAGCTTTTTTTTTTTTTTTCATGAATAGAATATTTAGCATATGCAGACAAAAAAAATGATACTCTGCAATTATTTTCTTAACTGTTAATTTCTTTGATAAACATGTAATTTATTATCACTAACTTCAAGGAAGTGCCATGTTTAAGGAATGATTCCTTGACTTTTGCTTGACTTTCTTACCTGTTCATATCATCTAGATGTTCAGCAGCAAAATAAAAACTTTTGATCTTAGGATGGCAGGCTTTGAATGCACTGTAGAGGAAAAAAATAATTATAAAAAAGTAATGGTACAACATTTTTTTTTTTTTTTTTATAAATTAGCATGGTCACCAAGCAATGAGTTCAGATTTCCTGACTTGGTAGAAGCCCCCCAACATGTTATACAAATATAACATCCTTGATCCTTGTGGATCCCTTCCAACACAGAATATTCTATAATTCTTTGATTCTAACATTTAGGATTGTGCCAGATTTCACTGACTGAAGTACCCCTTTCTAAACAACAATTGAATCATATGTGTGTAAGTAGACTGTATACCTATAGTGTAGTACATTTGGACAAAGTTAACCAGTTAAGGATACAGTTTTATTTATTAGGCCATTTTACAGATATACTGTAGGTGTCAAATTTTTTCTGAACAGAAAATTGACCAAACAATTTATTTAACACAACAGAAAAACTCTAAGTCCTGGTGATTTCTGACATCCTAATGACCTTGACATTACCTTTAGCTCTAATGACTGCATTTCAAACAGAAAAATGTGATGCACTGATTGACTTTTGAAAAGCTGTTATAAATCAACAACGTGTTTTTGAGGTCATTCTAAGCAACGGGCAATTACATCTCATCTTTTCTTTCCACCAAACTAATCAACATGACTAGGCTGAGAGAATTACTGCATTTCATACATAATATGAAATAAATTACTTGAAAGAATTTTGTAACTATGTTGGATAAAGATTTATGGTGAAGTTCTTGAAGATCTAGAAAATGCATCAGAAAGTAATTAATAATTTACAGTACAGAAGAATCATTTTTGCGAATACCCTGAAGGTCTTCCTTAAAATAAGAAAACGAAAAAAATGCCTAACAGTCCTGAAGAAAATAAGGAAAACTGAAAGCATGGTATATGAAAAGCATCAGTATCATTTTTCTGAACTACAATGGATTATATATATATATATATATCATATATATAATAATTCCCTTTCTAGACCATTGTTGTTGTTGTTTTAGGAAAATGGTAATGATGTTCTTCATGTATCGTGCTTGCACTTTTTAATATATGTTTGTATGTGTATGTACATATATATGTGTATATATATATAAACCAGGTATGTGAAACTGAAATCCACGAAAGGTAGCACTAGTGAAAGTAGCATCTAAAAACGAGGCAAAAAGGACTCCTACACTATAGACCATTACACAATGTTATAGAAGTGAAAGAAGATATGCAGTGACCTCTGCTCAATTTAGAAACACATCAAGTTACTGAGACCCAAAATTTGGCTTAAAGTTGTTACAGCACTTGTCATCTGAATTCTTAGTGTTTTTTTTTTTACTTCATCTGCCACCCAAGGAATGTTAACAACCACATTTTGTATACTACCATCTAGCAAATACTATCAAGTTAAAAACAAAAACAAAAAACAATTCAAGCAGGGTGCAGTTCTGAGAAATAGGTTGAGTTTATGTTGCTGCCCCAAAAAGCATAAAAGTGAAGCATTTCAGCAACATAGCCCAAGGACACGGGGCACAATACAATAAACACAAGCTGATATTTCGTTTTTTTTTAAAAGGCAATTTTATTTACTGCCATATGAAATCATCATGAAGAACAGAGATCATCCTGAAGAGCTATGTAGACCAACTGATACAAGGTCAGTCTCTTCTTTATAACTGCGTGTACTATAAGTCATATTGTTTTACTTTCGCAATGGTTTTTCTCTACAATTTTCAGTAATTCTACAGGCTCGACAAACTTCAGTCAAATAACATTAAGAACCATTAGAAGGCAACTTAAAAAGTTTTTCACTCTAAAAATACATTTGTGAGAGAATGCACCTATCACATAACTACATATGCTTGAACATGCATCTAAATGAAAAATGGGTTCATGCAATGGTGCAAACCCAGACACCAGCAAATACAGCTAGGTGAGAGGAAAAGTTACTTTAAAGCTTTAGTTCATACCCCAGAAAGAGAAAATAACTGTCCTTCTCTTGTTTTACTCTGCCTCGGGACTGACATACTGTGCCAGCACAGTTTGAGATTATGCAAACTAATTTAAAAAGATGGATGCTTGGACATGAATCTGGAGACTTTTTTTTTTTGTGTGTGTGGATGGCTTCTTGAGCTTAAAGGTTTCAGACAAAAACCTACAACCCCAAATACAAATACTGTATTTGACTGTTCTGTATGATTTCATTCTGTGATATAGCCAAATAATCTTTGTAACAAAGTCCATTATGTCACTGTTTAAAGGGAGAACCTTGTTCTTTGTTCCACTTTTTCTATTGTATCATTGTTCCTATTGTATCACTGCATTACTTTTGAGCATACTTACTATTTCTTTCGGCATTCACTAGCTCTGTCAATTTTAAATTCAGGTAGACTGATGAATCCTTCTGCTTTTTCATCCTGCAAAGATAGTTCTAAATAGTACTGTTGTTAAGGTGTCAGAAAAGAAAAATACATACTGAAAACTTAAGGATATTTTCACTTGCCTGCTTCTTACATAAGGAATACCAATATATGCTCTGCTCTGGCAAACCTCCCACAGAATTCACTGGGACTTTTGCCAAAGTAGTAAGACAGATCCCTTGGTATAAAATACAATTTTAAATGCTTGGTTTTCTCAAACAATTTCACAGCTGAACCAACATTTGAAAATATACAAAATGACCAAACATATTCAGGCAATTAGTTACTGTAATTAGTTAATTTCAGGGGAGGATGGACTAATTAGTAAGCAGAAATGCAGTGTACTGTAAGAAATAGGGGGGAAAAGTGACTTAAATATGTGTGGTTTACTATCTTTATACAATATCACAGCTAGGATATATGACATCTCTTCAGTTACTGTTATCTCTCTCCAGCACATAAAGAAGAAATCTGACCTTCATCCTCTTTCAAGACTTGCACACAGTTTATTTTATCAGATACTCAATCTTTCTTGACTCTTCACAATTTGAGAGAATTATTTTATGTCACTAATACATCAGTACCACAGACTCTCTTATTTGACTGTTGATAACTTTGCATAAGAAATTAATACAAGATCATGAGAGTGGAGCTGCAGAAAACACAACTGTATTTTAATGAATTCCGCAGAATTACGTCTTGTGCTCTCAGAATCTTCACAGTAATATATGTTACATATGCAGTCTATATGACTATTTGCTTTCTAAAAAATAAATAAATGACACATATTAGCATATAACACTGGAACTGGAGTTGTTCTGTGGGACGTACAAGGTTGTAAGAATTACTGAGTTTGCAGGTACTTAAAAACAAAAGGAAAAAGAATAAATTTGTTATTTCTTTTTTCTTGCATGGTTGCCTAAGGAAAGAAAAAAATCCATTGGTGAGGTAGCTGAAGTTTCAAAAATAACAGTCCCAGAAAGTCAAGGGAACCTGAGGCAGGAGGAAGACAGAGGAACTTAAACCATTGCCTTCTCCAAGGGACAGCAGCATGCAACTCAATGGTTCCCTAAACCCATTGGCCTCAGACTGGTCAGTCAATGTTCTTGTAGCTATGAATTTCTGCCCTGATGAAGACCTTGTAGGAGGGAAGATGAGGAGGAGGGAGTTAGGGTTACTGATCTGAAGCTGGGATGAAGGCACAAATGCAATGAGTGTGCGGGAAAACAGGCTTCAGTAGCAACTTGTGGTACAACTTGCTTTCTATCTACATAGGGAGAAGTCTGTGATCAAAATGCTTTAAAAAATTACACAAAAGCAAAATTAAAATAACAAATGATTAAAATAACAAGTAGGGCAGTCCAAGACTAAGTGCATTCACAGGTTGGCAATGATTTTGTATCAGGATACTTACTAATGAGACTAGCAGGGTTTAAAATTGAAGTTATCTACCTGACTGGCAAAAGACTTTTCTACTAAAGCTGATATAGATAAGCATGTACAAAGCAAAACATGCTGTACAATCAAAGCTGTACACAATTCAGTTGGGCTGCTCTGGAGATCCTAAGTTCAATGTACATGAGCACTGAAATCATAACAAATACACAAAGAAGGAACAACAGGAGAACACAACTGAAAAAACAAAAGCATCTGTAATTGCCAAAGCTTTTGATGATTTCACTGGCACACATAAACAAGGAACACTAGGCAGCACATCATTAAAGTTTATACTCTCATGACTAAGCTTGAATGACAAGATTAAATAACTACCTTTTCCCTTTCAATGGTTTGAGGATAGATTTATTCTAAAATGGTGAGAGCAGGACACTGAAAAGAATGATTTTTCTCCTTGTAGTAAAAGATAAATTTGAAGGACCAAATCTCCTTAGATTTTAACGGTAATTTAATTAATATCAGTATAATTATTTGGGTGACTAAAGTTTTTTTGCATATATAAGCACTCAAAGCACTGGCTTTCCACAAAACCATGTCAATAGCACTGCACAGGGGATTTGATGAAGCATTGAGCATATAGGCTTACCTCTTCATTGATATACCAATACAGAGATGTATCTTTCAGGACGAACCAATATTTTTTCCATTTCTGGGAGAAATAACTCTTGGCATCTTTCTTCTTCCAAAGCCAGCCTTCACAGTCTCCTCGGCCAAGATCTTTACAAGAGATCCGTCTTTTGCTTTTACCAGGAATAGGAGCTGAAAATAACAATGAGTTGATGTGAAAGTGTTTGGCTTGTCCACTAAATCAACAAGCCAGGTAGCCATAAAGCACTACATACTTGCTTCAGAAAATTAATTAAAATTTTCAACTTTGATATGCCATCATTAGATTACAACAAACCTTTCATTTGGGCCACAAAGATACCTTAAAAAACAAACAAACAAACAAAACAAACAAACAAACAAAAAAAACCAACACAAGAAACAACAAAGCAAACCCAAACAAAGCAGGTTCAGCAACCCAGAGAGCTCATATTCTATAGATGAGACAAAAAGAGAAAAAGCAATACAGAAAGAGATGATGTAGAGGAAAGAAAGGCAACATATTTAAGTTAAGAAAAATGGTTATTTATCATTTTCAACAAATTAATACCTTATGTCACATCAAAGCACACAACATATAAATTCATGTAATTTCACACCTTGCTACTAATTGTTTAATAGTCTTGTAAAATAAAACTATGTAAATACTTGATGGGTATTCAGAAATCTCTCTTAGTACCTCCTTTTGCAACTAAACATTTGCTAAGGCCTTTGTACTTCTACATCAAAGGAAAACAGTTTACTGAGATATAATTACCAGACAGATAAGGTAATGAGCAATGGCTGCACTGACACATTATACTCACACAGCTGCAAAAACAGCCCTGGCCCTGAAACATACTACAGTCTACATGTTAAAAAAAAATTAAAAAATCAGTAGTTATATGCTTATAAGGTGAGGGGATATTATGAGACATTGGTAATGGACAACAGCTTCTCAATATGATGTTCAATTAAGTCAATATGTGTTCAACTGAACTATACTTTTGATTGGAGCTAACCAGTTCTAGTTGTTCTAATATAGTTCTGAAGTATTGGCATATGTACACACTCATGCTTTCAATTCCCTTCCAACCAATAACATCAAAACTATAATCAAAATTTTAATTTTTACCTTTGTTCTTCTTTTTACTTTTCTGCTGTAGAGAAGACTGCTGAAATGTCTACAAGAAAATCAAAACAAAAGAAGTGATAATAGAGTGCTTATATTCAACCATATGATTATTATAAAAGCAGTGCAATGTTGCAAACACTAAAGTCATCACTGTTTAACACTTTCAACCAACAGCCTTCTAGGCGCAAGAAACCTGGCAACTTTGGTCATAAAAAGGTAACATTCTTACAGTTGTAAAGCAAAAGCACACAGTGAAGAATATTAAAATAGGCCACAAATTAGTTTGCCATTAACAGCTGAAATTTCTCTATAAAATGGTCACTCATCTCTCATTCTGTTAATAATAATAGATTTTTTTTTTGTTTCCTATGACAGTGAAGCTATGTAGCTCTTGCATTTCTAATAGATGGCCTAATTGTGGTCTTCCTGATATAATTGCTTTAGTTCACTGCCTAATGTAGGTTTGAAGGAAGTGGTATGATGGTCTTTGGGACATCAGATATTTAGGTCAGAAACAAGTCTAGTATTTTCAAAGATAACAATAAAATTCTGGTTAATCACAACTGGGAATGTGTCTTCCAAAACAATATTTTGAAATAGAAAATGCATATATATATTATACTTTTTTACCAGGTTTTGACTAAAAGTATTTCACTCCAGTTGATCCACTTCCGTGAACTAACTCATTGCCTTGGAAATAAGATAGGATGGAAATTATTTCTTTAAGATTGTAACATTAAAAATGGCAATGCATATTAACACATTTCATGGTTGTTTCTGTTAAAAAGTACAAAGGCAGATAATCACTATTGCTCCAGTGAATTAAAAAAAATATATCTGTAATTAATCACTTTGGACATTTAATGACACCATTTTAGTTGTTCTGAATTTTAATTTTGTATATAGTTAGACAAATGTATTTGTGCTGAAACTAAGAAAAGACCACATTATAGTGACTAAGCATTAAAACCGTTCAGCTTACCATGAATCAATACAAATATCGAAGCTTTTCTGCCATTTGTTAAAAAATAAATCTAAGCAATAGCACTGAGAGTCCCATGAGCTTGAATCCTGTTCCTAACTGATAAGACAAACCCTCAGCTCACCTTACAAGACTCTTTTCAATTTAAAGAGCTGTTTTTCTTTTCATTTTCTCCTCCCCATTTCCTGAGCACCTAAGCTCACATGCAGGAGTATGAGGCTGAGCTTCCAAGGGATGTCTCTCATTGCACAGCTGCAGCATTCCCAAGCAGCAGATACTAACATGTTAATGGTGATAAATTACCAGCAATACAATGATAATTAAGTGTAATATCAAGAAATTAACTGGCTCAGTAGACATGCTGAACCCTGGTAAGCTGCATCTGAGGAGAGCTACACAACTTATTGCCACCTCAGATGATCAAAATAGGCCTCCACTGGGAAGAAAAAAAAAAAAAAAAAGAGCATGATTGTTTTCTTCCCTGGCTCTTGTCCTTTTCTTCTGCTACTGGTACCAATTCACTCAACGCATCTCTCAATAAGCTGAGACAGCAATGTTGTCCCAGCTTATGTCACATGAAATATTTCTATACCATGTAGGACTAAGAGGTACCTTTATGGCTCATTGAGGGATAACAGAGTTACGGGGCAGAAGTGAGTAAATAATTCAATTTTTCTTAGATGCTTCGAAAATCTTACCTAACTGAAAGTTGCTAAAACACACACGCATGCATGCACGAAACCAAAACTTCAGCACTCCTCCTTTAAAAAAGCAGACCAGGTTTATTCTGCTGCTTGACTATTCTGTGCTAATGTTTTCACTGTGCCAAAGGAGAAAATGCAAACTTCTGCCTGTTTTTCTTAAAAGTGATTCTGAAAGCATGAACATTATCTTCTCTTTAAATATTTTGTCTTCAAACTGAACCAGCAAAAGTGAGCTTGTATTGCTCAACTCCTGACACAGTTTTCAGGAAGAAAGGGTAATGAAAGGGTATCATTTTTTTTTATAGGAAGACAGCACATAATTTAGACATCCAGCCATTTTTCCATGCATTATATCATATTGCAAAACAAAGATTTTATTAAATTCAGTTACTTTTCTACATTAGCTTGTTAAATAAAATGATAAGGACACAATCTCCAACTGAGCAAAATTCCTGTGAACTGTGCAAATGGCTTCAGTGATTTTGGCTTTTGGATTAGAGTTAGCTTATTTTATATAGACTTCAGGCTTCATGTTGGTTTCTTACGAAGAAAACCAGCACCAGCTTTTTTATTTGTTTAAAATGAAAAATTTATAAGCAGTCTGCATTAGTTAATACATTTCACTTTCAAACTGATATGATATGTAACTCCCCTTTACCCCCCCCCAAAAAAAAAAAAAACAACAACCAACCAACCAAAAACAAAACAAAACAAAAAAAAAAACAACACACCAAGTGAGGGTGAAATCTAAAAATGCTTATTCTGGAAAGTCACCAAATGCAACATACTTATCTACAGCCTCTCCCTAGTTACTAGACAGTGAATAAGGCTACCTTCTCAATACCATTTATAATCACAGAATGGATGGGACTTCTGGAGCTTTTATCCTACAACTTGCTAAGAGCAAGGCTTGTTTTTCAGTTGGTGCCAATGATGGTTCATGTTCTTCAGGATCATTTCCAGCCTGGATCCAACTATCTGCAAGTAGGAAGACTCCACAATCTCTTTAAGTCACCTGTCCTGATGTTGGCTACCATAATAGTTCCTTTTTTACAGCTTAGTTCTGTGATGTGACAAGTATGGAAATAGCATAAATAATTCTTTTTAATGCCACAAACTCTAAAAAATATGGATTCACCCCAAAACTATAAATTTAGCTGTACTAAAGAAAGTTTGCTGCAAGATACTGCTCAGTCACCCACCCACAAGGCTGGGTTTCAATGTATGTAAACTGCATTTTGATTCTGAAACCTGAGCTTTGAGCAACTGTTTTCACATGCATCTTGTCCCAGTTTCCAAGAATTCATCTTACCTACTAATTCTGAAAGCAAGAATAAAATTAAATGGAAAACAGTGTTCTATACTAAAGAAAGTTGTTAGTAACTCAAAATAACAAATAATATGGAAAAAAAAAAAACCTGCCACTGAAAAGATGAAATAGATTCTTAACCCAAATGGAAACTTTCATTCCTGAAGAAAATTGACAACTGTTTATTCATATTCTGAATGACATGTTTTCAGTTGCCCAAAAATACAAATACTTTCCATTACCCAAAAGCAAGATAACACTTGATGGAAAACACCCTTGATTACCCTGAGCCTCAGTTATTTGAATGTAATCATTTTATGCTGTAATATGTGTTGTTTGAGCCTGTTGTACTTAATAATATACCAAAACTAAACTCTCTGACAAATGAACACTAAGAAGAGTATAAGAAAATCTTATTTATATACATATATATTTGCTTGCACTATGAGCAGACTCTAAAGCATACATATTTCAAGAGGAAAACAGATATATATATATATATTTTTTGACAAAGGTGCTAGCCTACTTCTAGATGGTATTTGTCTGACCTGTTCCAAAGGCTTGGCTGCATATCCCATCAGCCATTGGAGATTTCATTACGCACTCAAGAGTCATAACAGCTACTCTGTTCCTGCAACTCTTCATTACCAAACTTGCTATGTGGGTTATATTTACTTTCACACTTTTCAAAATGATTGACAGAGTTCTGAAAGCCCATCAGAAAACTGCACCTGTGTAAATAGCAATCTGCCCTAAGGTATACCTCTCCATGCTGTTAGGATTGTAGCATAGTAATGTAACTGTAGAGTCAAAAATTTCCAGGTGGAGGTTCATGCTCTAAAAAAGAGGTTACCAGCAACCTGTAACTGCGTTTATTCCTTTAGCAAAAAAAGAAAAAAAAATCACATATAGATGTCATAGCAAAATCAGCAGCTACATAATCACACATCAGCATCGTACTACGTACAGCAGAAAGCTTTCAAGAAATGAGAATATCAGGTTTTTCTCTCGTCCTCAAAATCTGCTTTCAGTTTCTTGATTAGTACCAAGACATTTGCATATCTGATCAGAAGGGAAGCAAAACTGAAAGCAAGTCATTAACATTCAGAAGCCTGAAAATATGAATACTTATTATTGACTACTTAGCAGTAATTTGATAGCTCTCTATTTGGAAAACTTATTTAAATAAAAGTGTTAAATAATTTAAGTTTCAATTGGTTTATTGGTTTCATGACAAATAGGAAAGTTAATCAACTGATCTTCCAATATCAATATTAAATCAGAGCAAAACTGCTATCTACAGAGATGGATATATGATAAACTGTGATGACAGAAAATTTCTATTACAGTTGAACCTAAAATAAAAGTAGAAGACAAATGGAAAACAAATGGTTATCAAAACAATTGATTTGAGGGAACTGGTTATTTCACCAAACTTCAAGAATCTGAGGAAGAAGTCCAAACACTTGGAGTCAAACTATTCCTCTAATACTTATATAAAAGCTTCTCTAAGAGCTAATATTTGTGTCTGTGACCAATAGAATATGACATCCATGTCCAAAAAAATAGATATATTCTAATAATTACATGGACCCTTTCATGGTTATGGAATATGTAGCTTTACTACAAAAGACACCAACTGAAATTTCTTTGAAGATCTGTATTGTCCACAGAGCATAGTGCTAAACCTGATGGATCATAAAACCTTCTTTTAGTTATTTCTTTCTTCACATTTTTCTCAGGGATTCTCCACTTAGTCATTTTTGGAAAGTTGGAAGAGAGTACCAGGTTATGGCAATAACAGTCTCCAACTCTTACCTACATCTAAGCTCATTATGACTGAGAAGGAAAACAGCAGGTGTCTTTATTATTTTTTTGTTTTGTTTTGTTTTGTTTTTTCTTTTTTTTTTTTTTTTTTTAGGCTCAAGTCAAAACCAATTTTTCTCAAGCTGCAAATTTAGGCATTAAGGAACTATTTACAGTCATACAGTTCCTCTCTGTCACTCTAAGATAACTTGCTCTAGTTTGAGCAGAGTAGCTTGCAACATTTCTGATTATTGCAACTTTCTGCTGCAGATAGAAAAGTCAGTATCTGGAAAAAGTTGGTGCTACCAATTTGATCAATCTCTCACACTCAATAATTTGACTACATTGACAATGTTCTGTTTTCGCAGTGTTGATGCACTACATATAAGTTTCTCTGTACTTGGTAGGTTGAGATCCAAAATTTTTGGAGATGAAAAGTGAAAAAGGGGAAAAATTCAAGGCTACTTATTGTCATACTACCCATCACTGTTAACAACTCATACTTAAGAGTCATGTATTCCCAACAATGGCATTTTGCTAAATCTTTTTGTTCATCATCTTGTTTAGTCTCCATTAAGAGCTAAAGATAGGTAGTATTAATCATTTTCATGTATGTTTATGCAAAACATAGTTTTCAAGGACTTTGTTACAAAGGTATCATGACAGAAGACCTCTGGGAGTTCAGGAAACTTGAAACCTGCTGCCAGTTAGCAATAGAATTGCATTCACAATAGATAACTCATTTGCAGCAAGGCCAAGTATAGACCTCTTAAGTTTAGCTCAAAGCAAGCAAAAAGATTATAGTCAGCTAGGTCTTTAAGCTATCTGAGTCCAAACAGGGCATCTGCAAGGATTTTTTTCTTTTTTTTAGAACAAGAGCTAAAGCTGAGCCCAGAGAGGAATTTATTAGCATAGGAGAGAGAAGATGAGGCATGAGTTAATGCTCTGAAGGAATCAGTTATCAAAGCTAAGGGTCAGATGAAACATACTTACTACACAGCTTACTGTGAGGGTAACAGAGCACTAGAACAGGTTGCCCAGGGAATGTGTGGAGTCTCCTTCTCTTGAGATCTCCAGAAGTCCCTTCCAACCTCAACCATTCTGTGATTCTATCACCTACAGCTGAAATAATACAGAGAACCTACTAAAAAGTGGGATGGGGAAAGTCTGTGCTCCAAGTTATGATGTGATTGTTGAGCCACTTTCCATCATCTATCAGTGGAAATGGTCAACTGGAGGCGTCCCAGATAACTGGAGACTTGCTAATGTGAAACCTATCTATAAGAAGGGTCGTAAGGAGGACCCAGGGAGCTACAGGCCTGTCAGGGTGCCCTCAGTGCCAGGAAAGGTGATGGAACAGGTCATCTTGAATGCAATCACACAACGTATGCGGGACAGTCTGGGGATCAGGCCCAGTCAGCATGGGTTCATGAAAGACAAGTCCTGTCTGACCAACCTCATCTTCTTCTACGACCGGGTGACCTGCCTGGTGGATGAGAGAAAGCCTATTGATGTAGTCTTCCTAGACTTCAGCAAAGCCTTTGACATGGTCTCCCACAATATTCTGGAAAAGCTAGCAGCCCGTGGCTTGGACAGGTACACTCTTTGCTGGGTTAAAAACTGGCTGGACAGCCAGACCCAGAGAGTGGTGGTGAATGGAGTGAAATCTAGCTGGTGATCAGTCATGAGTGGTGTTCCCCAGAGGTCGGTGTTGGGAACCATCTTCTTTAATACCTTTACTGATGAGGTAGTGGAGTCATTGTCCCTGGGGTTGTTAAAGGAAAGGCTGGATGTGGTCCTTAGGGACATGGTTTAGCAGTAATATTGGTGGTAGGGGGACAGTTGGACCAGATGATCTTGGAGGTCTTTTCCAACCTTAATCATTTTATGATCCTATCTAGGATTGTTTTGTGTGTTGACTGGACTTCAGGGACTGCTAAAAGAAAGAACATCTGAAAAAAAATATGTATATTTGAGTTTGGCAAATCTAATCATGTCAGGTCATGGGGGATGTTTTAGGATATGTTACTATTCCTATATTCACTAACTGTATCTGACTGTACAAATCCTACTGTATTCTGTTTTCATCTTGCATTTTGCTGCTTATTTGTTCATTTTTCATTTGCGTTCTGGATTTTGATCTTCTCATGTATTCAACATGGTCTAACTTATCTGTGGCTACAAACTATTTAGATGCCAAAAATGGCATCAAGTAGCACTAAGTTACAAATAAAGTATTTTTAATACATTACAAGAGCTCTAGTTTACAAAATGCCTTTAAAAGGAGGGATAGGTAAAATGCAAATACAGTAAATGGGATGGCCAATATGAGAGAAAATCTAATACAGAAGCACAGTGGTGAAGTTATGAAAGGAAAGCCAGAAATGTTTCCTAAATTCAAGTCACAAGCTGATCACAAAACAGTCATCATACATGAGTAATTCATAAATCCATAGCAAGTTGGAATCAAAAGTGATTTACAGGCAAAAGACATCACATTTGATTAACAATGCCCCAAAACCTTCAGTCTCACCTCCCCAAAGGAAAATTTATTGGATCAAATCTTGATCTTTTGGTGCTTTGGTAATACATACTTTTTCTTTCCCTTCACAGCTCTGTGCTCTTGAGCACACTCTATAATAAAATATCATGGCTGGATTTAAAAGGACATGCACTGAGCATTCACTGATATTCTAGCTAAGACATTTAATACTAAAACACAATATGAACATTATATATGAACAGACTTTTAAATTTGAAGTTTTGTAGTACAAACAAAATGTCAAAAAGCCAGAATCCTTTTACTAAATATCCTGTGGATATTTCTTTTAAATGGCAGGTACTTCAGAGAGAATCACTGCTCCTGTCAAATGGGTTGTGAGGCTCAGACACACGAACAGTCAGTGGGAGAATGGATCCCAGAATGGGCTTGGTATGTTTTCCTATTTTCCTCCTCCTCCTCTACTTTTTCTTTTTCAGTAAGAAAATAAGAATAAGAAAAATAATTACTACAATAACATATAACATAATATGAATAGTGCTGCTTTGCAAGGTCTTTCAATGTTAAGACCAAACGAATGAATATTTGAAAAAGTTGGTAAAACATTAGTTTTTGTGGCAGCAGCCAAAAAGTCCATTGCCAACAAGATTTTTTTACATTTAATCTACAACTCATGTTCCTATTCCTATTCATACTACTCCCCCTTTCCCACAGAAGCTTTTGAAAGGCATCTAGGAAGTATAAGAGCTACAGTACACGGCTATACCACTTATCATGCATAGTTACAGTTCTGACTGTATTTTTGGATTTTTGTATTTTTGGAACTCCATCCATGACATCACAACACATGCAATTTATTAGTGACTGCAAGGATAAACAGTATGTGTCTTGACAGAAACATGCTCAAGAGCTTTTTACTGTTAAACGTGGCCATCAACACTGAAGCTGCCCAGTTTCTTGATGTCTGTCCTGATACGGTTATATCGCCTGTGCAGGAATCTCTCCTTATTACTGAGTCTACAAAGGTTGATAAAATCAAAGACATCTAATCCTTTCATATAACTTTTATTATAGCCACCTCTCCAAGAAGAATATTCTAGCTAAGAACAGAACTGTGGTTGTCTGAAATCTGATAGTAAGCACAGATTTCTTTATTGAAGGATTCTTATTCATTCTCCCATTCCAAATTTTTTCATGCAATATTGGTGTATTCTGTGGTAAATGTTGCATTTAATAGATATTTTGCACTAGCCTGACTAAGTTGTTATCACAACACATGCAAAATTTATGCAAATTAAACTTTATTTTTATTTTGTTTTTAAATCTTCAGGCCATAGCAAGAAAATTATATCGTTGTCCTAATTTCTACCACCAGGAAAAATTTTTCCTTTTAGCCATGAAGCCATAGGACTCTCTAACTGAAATAAAGCAGCAGTAAAACTTCTGGACAATAATAAAATTTAAATGATTTTGATATGATCAAACATATTCCTCCACTGTATTTTATACCAACAGAACAAGGACTAAGGCACTGTCATAGCTGCCTGAAGTAAACGAGAATAAAACGTTCAGCTAGACAAGTGCTGTTAATTAGAATAATTTATTCTGAGATCATTCTTCTGCTTTGCATCTACTCTGAAACATGTAAGTTTTGTACCTCCCACACTAGTGGAAGTAAGTAATCTAGGAAGTAATCTAGTAAGTAATCTAGGAAGGCTTCAGAAAAAATATATTCTCTAATGGTAAATGTCCAAGTTGCATCAGTTGTTCCATTTTGCATCCATTCTGTGTTTGTTGTTGCATTCATTTAAGCAGGAAAAAGAAACTTAATCATAACCCATTACAGAATAGTACCGAACCCTTTATTTTTATTTCTACTCCCCAGTAATTCCCAGATTCATCTTTTTTTGAATTGAAAAGACCAGTCAGAGACTCACAAAATGCTTGAGAAAGGAGGCACCTGTGAACATCATCTCCTGTTGACCAAAGCATGAGCAGGTTGCTGAGGGCCGTGTCCTGATGGGTTTTGAATATCTCTAAGGACAGAGACTCCACAAACTCTCTGGGCAACCTGCTCCAGTGCTGACGCATCCTCACAGTAAAAACAGCTTTTCTATGTTTATATGGAATTTCCTGTAATTCAGTTTTTGTCCTTTGCCTCTTGTCCTTTCACGAAGCATCAGTGAGAAGAGCCCACCACATGCGTACTCCAAAAACCTCATGGACTGCTTGTGCCCTGCAGTGTTGTTCCTCCAACAGACATCAGTCAAGCAAACCTTGATTGCCACCTACACCTAGATGCTTTTTGTGGAAGGAGTACATGCACAGATGCTTCTGCAGGAGCTGTTAGAAACACTTCTGAGTATGTCCTTATGCATGATCTCTCTTTCCTATTGCTCAGTCTGGCTGAGCGACAGAGAAAGGTGCAGGGGATGGAGGTACCCTGCAATGAACAAGGGCAGAACTGCTTCAAGGAATATAAACTCTTACAAGTCTCTCTTAGCACTCAGGCATAATATTCTTCCAGTGAAAGAAACTGAAAACTCATTTTGACTTTCAATAGTATTACGTGTTTGGTGAAAAAAGTCAATAAAACAAAATTGTACATTTCTGGAACTAGGAGGTTACAAGGACTTTAGTGGAACAGGAAATGGGAACATAGGTGTGTGTGAAAGAAGCAGTATTAGCAAAGAAGATACGCAAGACAGTCACTGAAATGCTTTTTTGATTATCTTTAGAAGACAAAGCATACAAGGCCAAATTTGCTCTTTTTCAGTGATGAAATATTTGTACTGTTTATCAGGAGAAAACATTATCTACCAGTTACATTACTGTTAAGGACAAGTCATTATAATCATTTTCAAGGCTTGGAGATGTCCCTGCAATTTGTACCCTTCAGGACTAAAATGACATTTCCAGAAAGTAGTGCTTTCAGCCTCTTTATATGTGGCACCATGCTACCAGGAATAGCTTGCAGTATTAGCTGTAGTAATAATTACACATCAGTACTGAATCCAGGTAGCTCTTGACTACCTAGAAATAACATAATATTTAACAGAGTGGAAGTTTCCATGAGGAAATGAGGGAAAGAGTAATTTGTACTGTAGCCATTGCACATTCTGTTAAAACTCATGCCCAACAGTTTGATTGCATCTATGAATTAAGGTAGAAAAATAACAGTCCATTGCAGGATAAAAGTCACATAACTTGCTGGAATTTAGTGAGATTTCCTCTGAACATAAGATGAAACAGCACTTCTTGAAAGGTAGGGAAAGGTAACATTAGGTCTTTTTAATTCTATGCTGGCCATTGTGACCTTATGGGTACAAAACAACTTAAAAAATTAGTTTTACACTTCATTCTGAAGTCAGCAGTCATTAGTGTTAGAAATATTATTTACTAGGGACAATCGGACAATACTTCAGAAGTGGACAAAAAGCAGTCACCGTTATATGAAGAATATGAGGGTTTTTTCCTCCACAGTACAGTAACAGATGGATTGACTGACTCACAGATCAGGCACTAAGCAACAAGTACTTCTTTCCAGTAAAACAGAAACATCTTATAAAATAGCTTCTGTTCAGGAGCCACACTGCTGCAAAGATCAATTCTCCTACTAGGTATAACCATACAACTTCCCATGTTTTCTGTCAGTACTAGGCTTGAAGGGGCCACTGTAATGTAAGTGGGGCAGAGGAATAGGGCAGAGATTCCTGCTGAGTCAAAACCACTACTTTGAAAAATCACTGGTCTGGAGACAATTGTGCTGCTTGTCAAAGCATTTTGATCAAATGGTATTCTGAAACGGGAATCTGCTCACCCTTAATTCAAACAACATTTTCACCGTTCAGAGTATAAGATTTCTATAATGTCAAATTTCATGGCACACACCAGTCAATGTCCTTGATCCACTGCTTTCATAATCCTGATATTTTCCTTTTGCAAAAAAGGAGCACAGAGGGGAGACAGTTGAGAAGTCAAGACCCAGATCTAGCTTGTCATACATGTAACATTCCCCACCATATTGCAGTAATAACTCATGCTGAGTCCACTCTCTACAATGTCTAACTTTTTTGGCACTTTTTTACTACAACATACCATGCTTAATCTCTTTATCAAAGGAGAATAACCAATGGACTAAATCACTTTTTCTGCATTAAAAAATCTCTCAACTGTGCTATTGTGATTGTATCAACTACAGTTAATATAAATTACTGGTGTACAAACAATGTTAATACATACAAAGGTAGAAGTCTTCTATCACATAATAGAAGTAGGATGCAACAAGGAATGATTAAATGAAACAGATAACAGAAAAAATACAGAATGGGGATGTAAAAGGAAATTAGGAAATGTACTGAGCTGGGAGATTTATTAGTCAATAGATTTACATCTCCTGACAATGTAAAATTACACTTTCAGAGCATTATATCATATGCAATAGGGGATAAATCTATACTGGCAGAGCTGGACTAGATGACCTTTACAGTAATTCTCTCACTTTTGAAGAATTCCCCAGCTTCATCTTGGAAAGGAATTATAACAGGCCATTTTTTCCCTCATGCTCAGATGCAAAAGAAGATAACAGATAAAATTTAATTATTTTTTTTTTTCCACAGAGGAGTTCAATTGTGCTTCATGATGATGACCTATAAACTGATCTCTACAGTGTTTTGCTTTGCTGCAATAGCAATTCTGAATTTTAATAAAAATTACAGAGTATATGGAAATAGATATAAAATCTCCCATATCCAACACCTTCAAATTTCATTTCTGGCAACCAGTTCCCCAAGAAGAGAAAACTCATGGTATTGACTAATTCTTTCAAAGAGAAAAAATGTACAGATCTGAAAATATTCTCTCATCTGTGACAAGGATAATATTCCTTGGGAAGAATATAGGTATTATTCCATATAATTAAAATAATTTAGCACTCCTTCCTGAGGATACAAAATATTACTATTTGACAAACAATATGCTTAAACAGAAGTCAGTATAGAAGCTGTACTTGCACTTCTACTTTCTTGAGTTCAAAGGAGTGAGAATCTAGAACTGAAAAAACAAACGTGAGATTACTGAGACACTTTCACAAGACAAATTTAGTTTAATAGTGATATTACAATGGAAACTATGCCTTAAATCTGGACAAGTTACTATTCTTTCAGTCATTGCTGAAATCTCTGTATTATCACTCACCTCCAACTTTTTTGGCCATGAGGATAGCCAAACAGTGGAGCAGGTTGGCTATGAGTTCATGCAAATTCCAACTTTATAAGTTTTCAAGCCCTGACTGGGCAAAGCTTCGAACGGCCTGGTCTGACCTCAGAGCTGAGGTCAGACCTCAGTTCTTCTTTAAAATGAAGAGGAGTAGAGACCTCCTGAAGTCCCTCCCAGCCTGAATGTTATCCTAATGCACTTTATAGTGCTTTCTGAGACGTGTGTTTTCTGGGGCAAAGTCACTAGGAGTGCTGACTTTCTCCTGCTGGCAGACTAATCGTAATTTTGTTCTCTTTCCTCTCCTTTGTCCAACATTTTTTCTTGGAATTAAGACAACCAGACAATCATTCACACAGTTTACCACCTTTCACTTATCCTGTCATCAGCAATTCATGCCCTATTGGAATATGGAGTTTTATAAATTTCTGAATAGGATTAAATGAAAGTGATTAACTGCAATAGCAGAGGACTAAACCCAGGAGGTTCTTCTATCCCTCTATATTGATTATGCTAGTCTAAAAATAATACAATGACATCTTCTATTAGCAAAAAATTTATATGCTGTTTCTCTCTCTTACCTTTTGCCTCAGAAATATAAAAGAAGATTTATTTAGGATTTTTACCAAACTAGCTGGAATACCTAGCTTTACTTTTTAGTCTTATGGCTAGCCCAATCACTTCCAACTGTCTCAACTGCCTTATGCAGTAAGGCATATATTTCTTATTGCTTAACTGTTTCACCATTTTTGTTTGTTTTATATGCCACATAGTTCACTCATGGTCTAGATGAAGTTACTGAATTAGTTGCAGTGACATAATTACTACTTTTCTGAATCACAGAATCATTTTGTTTGGAAAAGACCTTCAAGATCACAAAGTCCAACCATCAGCCGGACCTAGTGTGTCCCATCACCAAACCATGTCCTTTAGTATCACATCCACAGGTCTCTTACATACTTCCAGGGATAGGGACTCCACCACTTCTCTGGGCAGCGTGGTCAAATGCTTGACCACCCTCTCCATGAATAAATTCTTCCTGATACCTAATCTAATTCTCCCCTGGCACAACTTGAGACCATTAAATCGTGTGTTATCACTCATCACGTAAGAGACTGATACCCTCGTTACTGGAACCTCTTTTCAGGTAGTTGTAGAGAGCAATAAGGTCTCCCCTCAGCCCCTTTTTCTCCAGACAAAATATCCCCAGTTCCCCTAACCACTCCACATAAGACATGTTTTCTAGTCCCTTTACCAGCTTCATTGCTCTTCTCTGGTCACGGTCAAGCAACTCAATGTCCTTCATGTAGTGAGGGGCCCCAAACTGAACACAATAGTGGATGTATGGTCTCATCATTGTCAAGGATAAAGGAGTGATCCTTGCTCTAGGCCTGCTGGCCACAGTATTTAATGTAATAAACACAAAGGAAGTTATAAAGTGCTGCATTCAAAAAAAAAGGAAGACATACAGCAACATTTAAATACTTTATTTTAGGAGTGCAGAAGCTAGCCAAAGGCTGGAACCACTGTTCTAGCTTGAGAACATGAGAAATTCTGCTCTTCAGTCTGAATCAGATGCACAAAACCATGAGTCTTCAACTGAAAGAAACTGAACATGTGCCTAGGCATTCATATCTGCCTACAGCTAATAGCACATTTGTGGCTTTGACACATGACAGTGCTTCACATTCATGAAGACACTAGATAAGAACTTCCCATTCTGTTTGTTTTACTCATTATCCCCTTAGTGATACTTTATGTTCTTTCCAGTTGCTTCTCAGAGCAGAAGGCCTTCTACAGCTGATTTATACTAGAGGAAGCTGACATGAGAAACGGATACAAGCTAGGTGCTCACGATGCCACAGCAAAATTGGGTATTCTACCCTGCATTGTACTACATGAAGCATTTTATGAGCACCTTTGCCTCTGAATAGTCATGGAGACTTTTAAAAGAATTCCAAACCAGATTATTCTATAACTGCATATGCTTACACAGCTCTATTTCTATTGCAGAATGATGAGCTCTTTCCACTTCCACATATATGGATTTAGACATTGGCATGGCTTTATTTCCTGGTTCCATGTTCATTGATGGGAAAATGAACAAGGACTTGAAGCTGTAGGACAGGCCAAAGTGCTCTTGTATGTCCTCATAAGACTGCAAAAAATAAGGTGAAATATGACCACCATTACCTACAGAAGAAGATACAAATGTAGTAAATGCTCCAGTCACCTTCAAAGAGGGATATCCCAGTGTTTAATTTTGACCAGAGCCAAATTATGCAACTTTCAGAGTTTTGATAATATAAGTATTTGAATGAAGATGAAAGACCATGGAGAAGTGATGATCATTTGAATGCTAAGAAAAATCCTGAAAACACGTATGGAAGATATTTGTCACTATGCACTTAAGTTAAACTGGACTTGGATAGCAACTCCTAGACTTTTATTCTACAGTAATTGCTAGTCAAACTATACACCATCGTGAAAATGGAGAATAAAAAGGAAGAGGGAGCCTTCATTTTTAAACACAACCATAGTTGGACTTCAAATACTGTGAAGGAGAAAATGTACCAACCCCATCTGTTGTAGTGATACAACAGTAGTGTAAACTTATATTTGTTTAATTATAAATATCCATAACAAAAAGTCATAAGACAGAAATTCTTTAAATACTGTAATGCATACAATTATAATTAACTGCTAGTTTTTCTGTTTTGTGATTCTATTTACCTATTGTAAACTGCCTTCTGTTATATAGTGCTTATTAGATGCCATTTCTATTCAGAAGACTTCTGCAATAAATTGATGGGCAGCTTGTGCAAAATTTTATTAGGGAACTCATGCACGCATGTTCTGCAGTCTCTTAAGTGCTAGCTATTGAATACTACAATTAAAAGGTTTCATAAATACATGCCTGTTGGATTCAATATTTTTTATTAAAAGAAACAGAGGGACTTCAAGTACCTTCTCATTTTGCTTTTGGCTAGGAGGAGTAGGAAGATTAAGAGAAAATCAACCACCTAGGAAGAGATAGCTTTTAAAGCTTTCAAAATTAGGAACTTTTGGTAAATTGTTCTCTGTATTGAGAACATACAAACACATACATTTTGAATTGAACTTTTAAAAACATTTTCCTGTATTTTTCTCTGGAGGGGTGGGTGAGAAACTAAAATACCTGGAAATATGCATCCTTCAAGTAGAAAAGATGCTATTTTTCTAAAAAGTAGCTGTCCCCTTTCCAATGTATTATCAGCTAAAAACTGATTTTTACAACAGGCTCATAAACAAATGTTCTTCACTTATGGTAGGTTCAACAAGATCACTGTTGCAACAAATTGAACTCTATGAGTTCAGACAGATGTTGACCCAGCAACTCTGCTGAGCAAACCCACTGGCCTGAGCTGTTACAGTAACCTCATGAGAAAAAGAGCCTAAAATTATGACCCTGGCTAAATCCCTCACATGCATTGCCACTGAGCTGCAATCCAACCACGTAGATAATTGTATATTCCTAAAGAGGAGAAAAGTAAGGTTGCTGAATATGTATAAATTTCATTGAATTTGCAGGGAAAAAACAAAACAAAACAAAACTGATTTGCAGGGAAAAAACAAACAAACAAACAAACAAAAAAACACTGAGTAATTTTTTTCTTCATTTAAAACTGAAATATTAAAGATAATGCATGCGTGCATATGGACATGATTCTGAAAAGTATCTTCAGCAAAATTCCTCTCAAACAAATACTTAATTTCTTTCCTGCACCTGTTCCTGAACCACCTGGTTCTAGATGTGTGATCTTTAAATTGTACATCTTGCTACTAAACTAACTTTGTTTTCAAATACAATTAAAATGACTATGAAAATTACTGTAGTTCCTGGGTTAAACAATTTTAAATAAACTGGTTATCTGCAAAATGAGAAGCCTTAAAACCCTTTTGGTTTACTTTTCCTGTGACAAGTAAGTCATTAGGTATTGTTTAATACATACAAAGAAGTGAGCAGGCAGGAAGGCTCAGGGGAGAAGGGCAATAATATGGCATATGTTGGGAAAAAGTTTGTAAGCAAGGTTGCTTTTTCTTGTATAACCCCCTGCTAAAGGCTGCAACCTGCTCTTCCCATAGCAGTGTTGTTTCTAGATTAACAGAAAGGTGTATGAATCTAGAAAGGAGCTTATTATTATTAACTTGATGCAGAACTTCTTCTGACTCATGACACAATCTCCCTCCTAAATAACTATATTATTTTTCTGTAACAAAAACAAAGCACAATGCACTAAGGAAATACCTATACCGAATAATATAATGAACTTAAAAAAACTATAATCATGTGTCAGAGCTTTCATCTCTTGTGCCCCAAAGGTCCAAGACAATTTTAACTGCACCATTTTGTATCTACAACAACAGATCACTTTGAACACCTGCTTGCACACTAGATTAGCAGCAGCTCAAACTGTTTGTCTTGGCTTAATAAAAAACATTAACTCTCTGTGTTGGTATTTCTTCAGCAGTACTGAGGAGGAAAAATATAATGCAAAAACAACAACTTGGCAAGATATCAATGTATGCTGGAAGTGTTTTCTGGAATGGAAAACAAAACAAAGCAAAGTGGTGAAGAGATTTTGTAAACGAGGATTAAAAATGCTGTAAGTAGATACAAGAATACAATTTAGTTTTTATTTTGCTTTTATACTGTTTATATCAGTTATATTCAGTGGACATAGTTAGATGCAGTTCACTTTTCAATGTCATAACTGAAATGCTCCCTTGACCAGAGTTTTTGATTGTCAAGGCAGGTCAATGACATAAACAAAATTCCTAAAACCAGTAATTTTATGCAAATTTAGTATACTGACATTCAAGAAAATGCTAGACTACCATATTCTTGTGATCACTTAATATAACAAACACACTTTGAATCAGCTGGCATCTTTCAGATGACAACTTTCAGCAAATAAACAACCACCACACACTTCTAAATTACTATGGCAAAAATTTTAATGCCCTTCACTTTGTTTATAAGACAAAAAAAAAAAAAAATACCATTTCTGTTGTGGTAATTTAATTCACCAGGGTAGTTCTTTGATCAAAGATTTTTCCTTTCAGAGCCATTCATAAAAGTAGAAGAAGCAAGGAGTTGAAGTCAGAGTAATTGTAAAAGCTGCTTTTCTGCAGAAAACTGCCACAGCTAAAAAGGTAATCAGCCTGCACATGTAAATGGCTACAAAACTCAAAAGGAAGGAGACCTGGAATTGTAAATGGGAATTCATGATTAACTGAATAATCCAAAATTATTTAACATCTATATTAAGAGACTCAAGAAGAATGAAGTCTTTATAAAATAAAGATAACACACAACTGGAGACTGGTGAAATACATGGATGATATCTGAATGCTGAGTGAGCTGTATGGTTTCTATTCCAGGGAATTCAGAAAAAGAAAGAGAGAGAAAGAGAAAAGAAAATAGAGAAAAAAACAATGAGGTATGTGTATGTGTTTAATTTCACACAGAATTTCCATCACTTCAAATCAAAGGTTTCAGAAGCTCCATTCCACAGCAGACCCCAGAGTGCTATAGCTTCAGTACTCCATGCTACAGACTGGGGAATCACAGGGACACACCTGGGGACCCAGAGCCCTTAATCCCTGGTATTTCATGCTTGGGGCTGCTTCAGAGCCACAGGTTATTCAGCCAGAGCACCCAAGAAGTTCTATGTTTCAACATACCAAACATATAAGAACAAAGAATGCAAGACTTTGGATTGGGACTACCAATCTTGCAAATCAGTGATTTGGATAAGTGATATAATAGTAAAAAATAAAACCAGGTAATAAATATGCTCCTATTCCAAGTCTATGGTTAAAATGGGTAAGCAGTCCTTTAATTTTTTATTTATTTTTTTTAAAAGAGGCAGTGAGTGGGAATAGAAAGGACACATTATCTTTCTATCTGTTTTGCTCCTGGAATTTTATGTCCTGTTCTGGCATACAAACTTTAGGAAGGACATTTAAGATACTTAGGATACATTGGGATGAAAAAAAAGAGGAGTTGAAAGAATTATGAGAATAATGAAAGGATGTGAAAACACTCTGATAACAAATCCAGGATAGATATTCTATTTCTTTTAAGCAAAAGAAGGCTACAAAGTAATTTGATTATAACTTGTCAGTTTCTACATTGGGAGATAAAATTTGGCAACAAAAGGCCTGTAAACCTAGAGGACAAAGGCACAGCTATATCTAAGATTGGACATAGAAGTCAGGTAAACACAGACTAACAGATGAAAACTTTTAACATAAAGAGACACCAGGGATTGTAGCCACTTAATATGCACGGTGGAATATTCTGTAGTAGTTGGACCTAATACTAATAACTTAGGCACTGCAAGAGGTTCAAGTTCATCTACAGCTACTCTTTCACTGCTATTAATGCAGTTTTTAGAGTTACCACCATTCCTCTTGCATTGAACTCATGCTCATTCAGAAGCTCCCATTTCCAGGTAATCATTTTTTTTGTGAAAACTAGGTAGCTGATTTTAAAAACAAAAACCAAATTCTAATAGGAAAATGTTTATCAGTCTCCAAGATACTATTTTGAATTTAAATATTAAATATGTTTCCCTTCTCCTATTTGTTGTTTATAATTTCATAAAATTATATAACAGCCAGACATGAGCTCCTTGGGTTTTATCTGTATTAATTCATTCCTTATCTGCTCATTGAACTGTGCATTTGATTTTTTTTTTTTAAAATAATCTGCACAATTTATTACAAAACCCCTGTTTGTTGGTGTGGACTCCTTACATGCTCTTGTTTCTCAGCTCATCTGCAGCAATTATTAGTTCTCTCCATATTTATCTCCTATTCTTTTCTTCATCATTAGTAACAGAAATTCTGAAAAGCAAATTGTTATGATCTATGCTTTTATAGTATATTCAGCAATCCCTTCTATGTTTGCTTATTTCAGACCAGAGTGTAAATAGGCTCTGCTTTGTGGCAAAGACATGTAGTCCCTTCTGCAAACTAGATTAGGGTTTCTCAAGCCAGTACGCTTGGGTGCCACTACCATGAAAAAAGTAACTGTATTGCACTGCATGGAGGCAGCCAGCTGGCTTCCAGTGATAGGATATTATAGGGTTGTGAATGCTTTGCGAAGAGCTCCTTCCCATTTCTCTTGGGGACAAATCAATGGCCCAAGCTTCCTCTTTCTATTTACTTTACACATTTCACTTCAAACCCAGTTAGCAGATCAATACCAATTTGCAGTTTGAAGAACGAACAGACTTTATTTATTTTTACAAGTAGATAAACTCCCGTTAAAATTGCAAAATGATGCTAAAGATTTAATGGCATCATAGAGCCATCCATTAATTGCAACAGTACACAAAAATTATTGGTGGAATTGGATGCTGGTGGAAACTGTGGGGTTAACCCTTAAGGTGTGTTTTGCACATGGGTATCTAATCTACATGAAAAATATTGGTTCTTAATTCTATATTTGCTACTCTTAAGTAAATTTCACACAAGAATTTTGAAGAATTTTACAGTTCATTTGTATATCATTTATTTATACAAATATGGAATCTGAGGTACTAGAGGTGAGCAAGGAAAAAAACAACAAGATGACACCTTAAAAAAAGATTTCTCTCATTGCAGTGTGAGAAATTTAACAGATACTAACAAATAAATGCTGTTGAAGGAAAGTATTCTCTCAAAAAGTGAAAAGTATTCCGAACTTACCACACTGTTCTTTACAGAGTGGAAGAACTGTTACACAAATAACTTTCCTATTTTCCTCTGTAAATATTTGATTTCAAGGTCTCTTGGACTGATTAGATTAGATTCTTTATAGAAAGGACAGCAGGCATTGCAAGGATGGCAGTTTTGTGACATTTGAAAACTACTTTGCCTCATGTATTAGGCAACTATATATCAGTTTGCCTTTGCAAATAGACATCTCCCCACTACCAAATTTTCAACTTACAAAAAGAGTGTAAAACTATTGAAAATAATAATATGAGAAAAAATGCTTATCACTATAAATTACAATAAATAAAAAAAGAAAGCCAATAGCATTCTGGAATCTGGGAATCTGATTTAATTGAAGTACACCACAAGCATCTACTTTTAATACTAAATGACATCTCTGAAATTCATCAGACTTATACACTATAGTGCAAAAAGGAGTTTTAGAAGCCAGTGGACCAACCATTGAAACAGTCTAAAGGAATGTAAAAGCTCTATTACTTTCAATTAACCTACAGCAACTATAATATAATAATCTAGCAGTTTTATATTGCTTTGAAGAGCGAACCTGTCTCTTACAAGTTCAGAGTGAAGCTACACCTGCCTGTTTTTCACAGCAAAGTCCCTGACAAGCCCACACTGCTGCCTCCCTTAGACACTGGAAATCTAAATAACATTCTCTTTGAAGAGAGAATTTAGGTAGCTCTATGAAGGTAGCTCTGGTTATTTCTATTGTTTTCGTGTACAACTACAATGCACGTATTACTCTATAATGACAACTTTTATTGAGATATGAAAACGTAAATGCCTTAATGGGATGAACAAAATAGCATATCTAAAACATGCTGTGACCTTTAATCCCCATTTTCTCAACACATTCAAAAACTAGCAAGTTACTGGTATTTTCCTTTCACATCATAGTCAGGAGAATCTCTTTCTTCAAATCTGAGTTATTAAGATCTATATGTTAAGAGCAATTACACGTTAGAGAGTCTCTTCCTTCAAAGGAAAAACAAAGACCTCTCACAAGTCTTACTGCCTTTTGAATACCTGTAGCAAAGGGGTTATCTAATGCAACTTTGCATATTGCAGTGACATAGACACCAGAAAGAAGCTTTCCCGCCAGTCAGACTGCTGCTTCTTCCCTTTCCATCAGCGGTAAACCAGTCAACACAGAGATACCACACTCCATTTCAAACACAACATCTTCTACTTACAGGAGATAAAACTAGATCTCCTGTAGATAAAACTAGATAAAACTATAGATCTCCATCCTACATTTGTAACAGCAACTTTAAGTATTTTAAAGTATTTCACTGGCATAAAGTTTTTGTCAGAAGAACAAAAATTGCTGCAAGAGCAGCAATCCAAAAAAGGCTTCAATGCAACTATAAAAATAAGGCAGTCTCTCATCACAAACAGAGCAACAACTTTTGTTAATGTTATTTTTACTCACGTGGTACAAAGTGGTCTCTGGTCCAGGTGTGCCCATGACGTCTTGTCTCAATGAGTCCATTTGTAAACTAGGCAACAATGAGTAATGGCTTGGACTATTACCCTTGTCTCCCTTCTTTTTCGATTTTTTCCCAGTATCCTTTTTGCTATTCCTTTGGAACATGTAGTCTTCTTGGCCTATTTTCTCATTGCTCATATAGCGAAGCAATGAATTTTCTGTTGAAAGAAAAGTAATGCAAAACATTACTATGAATTTTTATGTATCATAACCCCCCTTACAAAACACATAATACTCTTGCTAAAATCTACTGTCAATTTTAAGTCTTCAAGAGCACTTCATTAACAAAGTCTATTTGCTTCTTTGGTCTGTATATAAGAAGAAAATGATGAATCTTTTGGTAGGGAAAATTCATGATTCTTACAGGTTTCTGGTTTCTTTGGCAATGAAAGGAAAAGAAGATAAATAATAAATGTCTTGAAGTTTTCAAAAATCAACAACGGCACACATTATTATCTCTGTAATCTTTAGAAAAAAAAAAGGTTTTAAATGAACAGTTAAAGTCTTACAGTGCCATACATTTACACGTAACTTGAGCTTGTTCACTGAATCATCCATATGTTCCCTGAATATTCTCCCAGCATATATCAGCTTCTAGCTGAGGGATCTTCTCAGACAGAAGCAATGTTTATGAATTTAGGAAACCTTAGCAGATACGCCTGTCAAGAACTTGTCTGATCTTCCCATGTATTCATGTAAACACTTAGTATTCACAGGCTCCCATCACTAGGTTCCTTAGCTTGAACCAAAACTGCATGAGGAGCCAAATCTTCTTCTTTTTGACCAGCACCTGATGGAACTTTTTGATGTCTCAGGTCATTTCGGAACAAGCAGTGACAAACCTATCTATCTACTTGATTCTATACAAGATTTTATAAATCCTTATTGTATCCTTCCTACACTCTCCTAAACTGCTGATGTCCAGCCTACTGAACCTAACCTTGTTTGGAAGCCACTCTATACACCCGATCATTTCTGTTGTCCTTCCCTGAACCTTCTTCAATTCTACTGTTGTTTTGTTTTGTTTTCTTGAGAGATGGAGAGACCAGAACTGCACACAAACATGTATCCAGCATGTACAAGAACTTACACAGCACCACAAGAATACTTCTTGATTTGTCTTGTATTCTTTTCCTACTAATTCCTAACACTTTCCTTTCCTGATCCCTACTGAAATTATGCGTTAATGTGTTTATGGAAATATCTACCATCACTGTAACGTCTTGCTCCCAAGAAATAATGGTTAGCTTAGAGGTTATCATTTTGTATGTGAAATTGCACAGTTGAGTCTCATAAAAAAAGAGTTTGAAAAACTTATCCTCTATGGTTTTGAAGTGAATACCGTACTTCTCTAGAATGTTTTTTATCCAAAAATAAGCACCACTGCCAACAAGAAAAAACTCCTGAAGACAGAAGTTTAATATAATTCCCATTTAAGCATAACAGTAATAACCATGAATTTTTGTCCTCTGGTATTACAAAAAAATAAGGCCAATTTCAAAATGAACAGTTGAAACAATGAAATGCCAATATGAAGTTAAGCCAAACTGCATGATTTTGCAATCATGACTTTCTTTTGTCTGGTTGAGCAGTCCTCAGTCCTAATAGAGGTACTGAGAAAAAATAAGCATACATAATGGAAGAACCTAAAACAGGTCCACTTAAACAATTATCTAAGCAAGCAGAAGAATGAGAGCTTGAATTATATATTATCATGTCTTAAAGCATGATAAAACCCATAATGCCTTGTACAAAATGTGTGTCCAGATCACTTACCTCTCCTACTATCTCTTTTTATTTTATTGGGGTCTTCATAATCCCCCACCCAGTTATATTCTACTGGCATAGAAATAGGCCTTAGTTTCCCTGGAAACAGAGGAAAAAATTGAGATCATGCACCATAATGCAGTATTAAACTAACATTCTTTGAGAGAAAGAAGAAATTGTGTTAAGATGCTATTCTACAGTGCTGCTTATGAAAGAGCATAGCCTCTGAACAAGAGATTGAGATAGGAGTTCTGTTTTCTTTAACAGAAGAAGCAGCAGCTAAAAGTACATCATGGATTTTTTAATTGATTTTTAAAATTCAGAGAAGAAACCCAGTGCCCTACAAAATCATCAGCAGATTGGTGTTTGAGACTGAGAAACACACTGAAATTACTTAGTTTAGTTTTCACTGAACAATATCTATTTATTATGCTAGAAGCCCCTGGCACACATATATAGAGAACTGTTTTAATGCATATATGGAATGAATTGTTGGCAAAATAAATATGTCCACATCTCTACAGTATCTTCGCAAATAGCATGTTTGCTGGGAGGTTTAAAAGATCTGTTAGTGACTGAATAAGAAAGGAAACAGAAAACCTCTATAGTTTCTTTTGTGGCATCTCCTCTACAGAAAGCAAAGTACATTACTATTGGAAAATTCACGTTGATTTCAGATGTCAGCAAGTGACAGAAAAGATACAACTACTGTATCTTTTATGTCTTGATTTGGAAGCTGCAGAATTGATTTTTAAAAATGCTATGAACTATAATTTCTGCCTAAGAATTCTACAAATACAGTTAGAAATTCAGTGAAAATGTGCCATGCAAGTTAGTGGAGTTGCTTAAAGTGATCTGTAGTTTTTAGCAATTTAAACAGCATGTTAAAAAAGAAAAATAGAGTATGGCACAATATCTGGCAAACTGAAAACAAAATGTTTTCAGAAACAAGGCCAGCTTTTGCTCTTTTCTAAAATCAATCTGCTGGTCACAGAAAATAAAAGTTGGAAAAATATTATTTTGAAAAGTATCAGAGCTTAACAAAAAAGAAAAAAAAAAAAGAATAAATGAAACTCTTAAGTCCTGTTAGTTATTTAGAAGAAATCCCACTACGTAAAGGTGATCATTCTTATTCCACGTTTATGTTAAACACATGATACAATGAAAAGGACAATTGGTTATAATGAAAACAAATATTTATACATGTCAATCTATGTATTTAAGTATGGCATCCGTTGGAAACATATAATGGTAAAAAGCTGTTTTACACGTTTAAAAACGTGTACAAACCACAAGATCAGTTCACATACACATAATTACTTGGGAAAAACATGTATACGTTTAACTTTTTATCATTTATTTTATTATTTATGGGCACATTTTTAAGTCTGAATGAGATTTAAAGCACATCATTAAGAAGTCATTTCATGAGGGTGGATATATTAGGCTCATGTATCCTCAATTAGAAGTAACTTAATGGCCGCTTTTTCTAGAAATACAATCTTCTCTTCTATGTAAGTCTGAATTCACAGTATCCTATGGAAAGCACTTGTAAAATTAAAAAGATACAAAAACTAAAAAAATCGCATAAGTCGTGACTGTTATGAAAAGCTATAGCCATAACAAAATTTCCATAATATCTCTAGGTGTTCAAAGTGCATGCTTTTTGTATCTGGTAATAAAACTGCAATGACCAAATTTGTTTCTTTCCTCAAAACTGAGTTTCATTTGTCTGCTACCACTAGTAATCTCCACTTGCCCCCCTCAAACCTGTTTTCCCTGATGACTACATTCAGGAAAATTTCATCACTAGGATGTGAACTTAAGCTTTCTGAGGCCAACTACAAACAATTATACAACAGCTGAAAGCCCATAAGAATATGAAAGAAGTCTATTGGTTAACAGTGTTAAAAAGCCCATAGATACATAAAAAAAGAAATCATAGAGGGCCCTCATGAAAGCGGGCTAAGAAGCATTAAACAAAAAAAAAAAAACCTAATGCCACAATATAATTAATAAGTATATGTTGAAAACAATTTTTTCTCTAGGCCTTGGAACTCCATTTGACCTTCTTTAATGGGCCACCATAAGCCAGAATGGTGTTATTTTCATTTTCCAGACTTCTGTGAAATTCTAAGGTTATGTCTAGCCACAAATCTTGTGCTAACAAATGCCATGTGGGGAACTTCAGAATTTAATGTTGAAATGGTAATATTTTTAGAAAATATACTTAAGTGAAAATGGACTGTGTGGTGTGAAATCATTAAAAAAGAAGTGAGATCAGAAGTGAAATGCTGTATAATAAAAGTGTTAAATAATGTCTGATTTTCAGTACAGTCTTTGATCTATGTATTCTAACCTTTTCAGTTAATTGGGAACAAGGCTACAAAAACTATCCTGTAATAAAATAATGGATTCAGCAGTCCTTGAACAAAGAATGTGTTCTTCTTCCCTCTAGACCACTAGTATTAAATTTAACATCTGGAACAGATAACCTCTCTGTTAATGGAACTGACTACATACACCAAGTATAATAGTTGAGTTACAGGAGTAATAAAATTAATATATCAACTTTAACATTTAGCATTTATTTCATACAGTATAGGCATGGTTAGAAAACACCTGAAAACACTTCAAACTCAAAAAGATACTGAGGATTTTGCAGCACAATTGTATGGCTGTGTGGAACAGGTGCATTTTATGAAACCACATCCTTTAAGATTGTGCAAGCATATTGCTTCAAGTCCTGAGGATAATTTACAGAGCTCAAGCTCAATTTGTATCAAGGTTCCCAAGTGATTTTGGAGCTTGACTGTACAATGTACCAAATATATGCTTCCTCATAAATTAACTGTCTTCTTCTCAAAGGGATGTCTGGATTACTATAATAACTCCAACATGCAGTTTATACTCAGTTTAATAATTGAAATAACATAGCAAGTGAGGTGAAAGAACATTCAACTGTGTGCTGAGTTAACACCATGGTAGTCAAAATAACTCTTTTAAAAATGAGATTTCCTCTTCATTTTCTTCTATATTCTAACAATTCTACCATTGCACAGTTCTGTATTTGGCAACAGAAAACCAATTTTCCTAGTCGAAAGATGAAATAAGTTACTAGGTAAAGCAAGAGTTCTAGTAGACTCAAAGGGAAAATAACCTGGAGAGTAAAGATTTGAATAAGCTCTTTGGTTGAAATTAAACTGAAGTTGTACAGTATTCTTAGCAAATTTAATAGCCACTGAAATTATTTTCATGCCTAAATACAAAAGCAGATGCATGAAGAAACTGTAAAATAAACAAATGGTGATTATTGTTATCAGATCAACGCCATACCATATGTTGGTGTGCTCTCTCTCCTTCCAGGACCACTTGTTCTTCCTTTGTCATACTCATAGCAGTATAAAACTGCATCTTCTTCAACCACATTAAAGCGCTTTCGATATTCCTGGTCAAGGAATGAGTTTGGAGATTCGGATCCTGTATGAACTGGTTTGCCTACAATATGTCTGCCAACATCATCACATGGGAGATTTCCCTTTTCGTCCCTTTAATAAACAAGAAAGTGTTTTTTAATATATTGGAATAAGACTTTGTTTTCTTTTTAAAATGTGAATAGTTCAGTAAAAAATGGGAATATGTCAAGATTTCATATAAGTTGCAAATAGACATTGTCAAAATCAGGATCATACATTGCATATGCACATATATGTATGTCTATGCTAGTTATCTCACACATCTTTGCTTATTTGCTTCCATTACTGTAATGGAACTGAATCTTAACAGTTTCTCTTGAAAAGAATAATTCAAATAAAGGTGAATTGCAGCTACTCTTTCTATGTTGATTTCTTTTCAGAAGCTACTAGCAATTTTTGATTTAGGGCAAGGAAATAATGTTTATCTTACTCTTTCATGCTTTCATCTTGCATCAGATAGTTTTAAAACATGGTTAAATGATAAGCACAGACAAATTCAATCTGGTTCCTAACAAATTAACCCCAAAACAAAAATAATCAGGGACCAATGATGTACAGACATTTGACACAGTCCTGCACAAGCCCACTGAGGCCTCAGAGTTGTACAGGTATGTCCATGCAGTGCCAGAAATGGTGTGTGGAACTCATCATGAGCTGTTGTCCTAGGACAGCATTGCATTGCAAGGCACTCCCTTCACCAACCAGATCACTGTTTCCTTCTCACTGTTTCTCTTCCAAACTGCTGGTAGGGTTGAAAATGGCTGCAAAAGGCCTAATCAGAAAATAATTTTTGAGAAGAGAAATGCAAGGGAGGCTGCTAAGAGAGTAGCTGGGGCCTCATGGCCTTGTTGGAGAGCTTCTGCCCCTCTGGACCACTGTGTGAGTGCCAAGCTGACCACCATGCTAACCCATATTTCCCTTGGCTCCCTGAGACTCTGCATGAGGACATAGAAAAGACCCCTCTTGGGACCCAGGCAGACCCACAGGATGACACAGGGCCAGCCTGGCTTGGGAGTGACACCAGAGCAACAGAAATCCCCACCAGCCACTATGCTCTCTTTGCCAGCCTTTCCCAGAGTAGGGATGGTGCTGTCTTAGGGAGTGGGACTGGCACAGCCCCACTAGGGCTGTAAGCTTGTCATGGGAAGACCTGCCTGGTGATGGTGCTGATGCCAGCAGGTAAAATGATGGAGACTGATGCAGAACAGCCAGATGTTAATCCATGCTGCAGCTACCATGAGGAAGAAGCAGGATGCATACATGCGACCTCTATGGGCACCGTCTCCTGTCACCACTCACGGACTGGTACAAAGAGATCTCCATGACAAGGAGGACAGACAGACAGCTCTTCACTGTCAGCGTTAAGGGAAGTGCAGAGCCCCCAGGCAAATAACCTTGACTGTAGTCTACTGGAGATGTGGGATTTAGCTCTCTCCCCACAAAGACACTCAATAGACTTAGCCAGGCACTAATTTATGACCTGTACTTGTCAGTAACTGGCACAAAGAAAAGGTAGGTTCCACTTTCTCATGCCATTTTTGTGTGGTTATGCTGGCAGCTGTAGTGTCTGTGGGTGTAATATCTGTATACTGTATTATCAGTGTAAAAAGGCTTTAGGGTTTTACAATTTACATCAAAGTATCACATCCCTTACTCTTCCAGAAACAAGAGAAGGGTTTGTGGATGGCTTTTTTTTTTTTTCTTCATTCCCCCTTGGAACAGCAACAACAAACTGAAAAACAGATATCGAACAGCTGATAATACCCAAAATAAAGATATGCTTAAATACAGTAAATCATGGACTGAAAGAACAGATGACATGCCAAAACAGATCAGAAACTCTGTACGGTATGTGACAGGTTTGTGAAATGAACCGTAGTCCATTAGGATTAAGCTGGCAAAAATAGTTCAAAACTACATATTCTCTCTGTATGATTGCACCTTATATTAATATGTATTACAATATTTAATCAGAATTCATCCAAACTACTGCATTAACCATCATGAGTTAAGACATATTATTAATAAATAGTTAAAATGCGTAATGAAGATCTCAAATAACAAAAGTATTTTTGTGGCAGTAAACATGATCAATAGCAGTATAAAAGCACTAATTTTTTTAGGACAGTACAGTTCCAGTTTGAAGAGTGACAGGTTTTGACTATATAACTACTTTGTTCAAAGAGAAATCAAAGACTGTGTTTTGGTTTGGGTTGCTTTCTGTATATATATATATATATATATATATATTTAATATATATATTTATTTAATATTTAATATTTTATATATATATATAAAATTTCCTCAGAAATAAAAGCAGACCAGGCAGCAGACAAAGCAAGAACGAAGGAGGAACACAGGACTCAGCTTATGGCTTTATGGAAGGCGTATGGCATCATCTAAATCATGAAGTGGAAAGTCACCTTTTTGCCTTGGAAAGTTTTTTGTATCTCTGAAGAGCAAGAATTTATCAAAGAATCACAACTTCTCCTCCCCACTAGGCAATTTAATTTACTATCTACCTAACTCTTGGATAGCCCCCAGGAAAGTCTTGTCATCATCAGGTCATACACATCTTATTAACTGGCTAGCAGTTACTGATATGAGAGCCTAAGAAAAAATCAGAACTTCAGGTACAGGAAACTGTACAAGAAAGGTACAAGAAAGGACACACTGCTCTTACAACTTCTGCAAGAAAATTAACTAAAAGAAAAGCAAAAAGTAATTTCAAAATACATTGACTGAACATCCTGTATATGGAAATTATCCCACACTTGAGAAAACAGGGAATTGAACCTGTCTTTCTAAAGGCTACTGACTGTTTTTTGGACAAGACACCTTTTCAGGTTATTGTGGGTGTGATTCAGCATACCTACTGTTAACAACCAGTTTCCCTGTAAAATGAAATACTAGCAGCCTAACCCTGCAGGGCATACCAATGATCATATAGGAATAGAATGGCCAGTTATTTTACAGGTATTTTTGACAATGAATATTACCCTAAATTTTTATTTTATTTTATTTTATTTTATTTTATTTTATTTTATTTTATTTTATTTTATTTTATTTTATTTTATTTTATTTTATTTTATTTTATTTTATTTTATTTTATTTTATTTTTTACCTGGGAACATAAGGTTCTGATGGAGGAGGGGGTATGTAGAGATCCTGGAGGGCAGAGCTGTCTCTTTTTGTAGGTGTGCTGATAGTGCTGGATGGTGTAGCAACACTGCTTGTAGGACTTCTGGGAATAAGAGGCTGGTACAAAACAGAGAGAGGAAAATCATGATTATTCTTAAATACTATCTACTTTTAGTTGAAAAAGCTACAAACATTCTACATTTCATAAAGTTGAAGAAATAGTTAACATTTCTAATATTTTGTGTGATTTTAAACTGGCTGAAAAAAAAAAAAAACACACAACACTTAAGGAGATACAACTATGAATGGACATGTATTGTGCTTATAAAATTGTCTCTGATAACATCTTTCTCTTTTCCCCCTTGCAAAGCAAAAGTATTGCCAATGCCCATAAAAACAGTAATCAGTAGAGCCACTGGTGAAATCTTTATGAGTAAATAACATACAGAATCCAATGAATTCCTTAATTAAACTAACATTATAAAGAAAAAGTCTAGTGTTTACACTAAAAGCTACATAAGTAGGCATTAAATTGAATGTCATCTTCCCCCATCTGCTCTACAGTTTAAGGAGTAACTGTAAGAGCTTCAATTTATGTCTGCAGATGCTGTAAATTCAGGTACTGCATACTTGCAGTACACATGCTATGAGACAGAATAAATTGTAGATTATTATTATTATTCACTCCCCTGGGAATACTTCCTCACAAAGTAACGTTTACTCACAGGTGAATAAATTGTACCCTTCTCATAGAATGATCATGCATTCTAGCTGTTATTCCCATCCAAAAATGATCCTTCATCTTAATCACATCTTTATCTCTCTTTCAAATTAAATATGTGTTTTTCTTCTTTAACTTAACTACCTTGGCTAGCTAAAAAAATGACCAACCATTTGAAGACATTATTAAATCACTGCAGGACTATAAATTATAGCAAGATTTGCTGATAGTCTCTATATAGATGCAGATGCAGGAAAATGAAATGAGAAGCAAACTTAGATTGCTCTAGTGTGGTTAATAATATGTTGGTCTTATGCTTCTTGGCTTGTCTGATAGATAAACAGAAAACTAGCAAAACAGCAATTAACAATATCTCCATACACCATCTAAAATCTGGATCTAATATTCAAGAAATACTGAGTTTTGCTTTGAAAGAGTTCTTTCCTCTCTGTCTTGTTGGAAGTGAACTCCTTGGAAAAAAAAGGTTTGGGGAAGACATACTGTGCAACACGCCTATAATTTCTGAACTAAGTAACTACTGGAGGACACATATTTCACATTGTATTTATGGCAGAGAAGCTCTGAATACTAACTAAATAGGTGTGGAGAAAGATCCTTCTGCCCGTACTCTTAAAAATACTTTATGACAGACCTGTGGGCATTCCTGTGCAAAAACAAACAACAACAACAACAAAACCCACAGTTCTCATCTTCTAGATATTAATCTTGACACCCTAGTAGTATACCTACACAGCAAAAAAAAACAAAAAAACAAAAAAAACAAAAAAAAAACAGAGTTCAAGAACAGGAACTTCTTTTCAAAGTGTTGGCCTTCCACAAGCTCGTGATGAGCCCTTCTAAATTTATGCTTCTCACACAAAGTCCCCACCATTGCATTACTTTCTTTCAATCTGTATCTTAAGAACACATCCCACCTAGGACACCTCAGGCATCCTTTAATCAATTACTGCTGTATTTTAGGAACAGAGCTGTGTTAGATGTTAGTCATCTCAAACATGATAAACTGTAGGCTCAACATTTTCTTGTTAAAACTTTTCAAGTCCACCTTTACAACTACTGCTATAAACTGAAACAAATTCATTCTTTTTGAATGTAGAAATCCATCACCTGTAAACAATGATACTGCTAAATTATTTTCTTGCTCATTAGGGTTAACATTCTGTAACCAGGCCAATGAAAGACAGCTATTACTTACAGGAAGAGAGGGAGATACACACACACACACACAAAGCCAGACAGGTAAAAGACATTACAACCACTAAAAAACAAGCAGAAGACTGTAGTCTGAAAAAGTAAGACTAAAGTTGGTAGCAAAACTGAGGGAAGAAAAACAAAACAAACAGAAATAACTCAAAGAAAACTTTTTCAGAGGAACACAATCCTTATCTTTTAAATTTTCATCTGTGACACCGTAGCCACAGATGTTCTTGAAACACTTACTAAAGCAATGCTGTTTTTCCTTTGTGATACCTTGCATTTTTATTACAAGTGCACTTTGCAGCTTGCTGAGTGGCTTGTAGAATTAATTTTCCTTCTAAGCCAAAAGAATTTTGTGACCTAGACCATGTTTACACTTGTTAAGCCCAAGCTGTTGCTCACGGCTCATACTTGCAGGAACACTGAGAGGAATATAAGCTGGGCAGACGGATTTCTCTTCTCCACTTTGAGGAGGAAGACAGCCCTTTACTTTACCTGAATGAATAGGCTGATAAGAGGAAATGGGGCCCTAAGGGCCATGGCAATCAAAATTTTATGTTTTCTGTCACATAACGAAAATCGTGCCCAAGCATAACCGTGATCTGGGCTTACAATGAGTTGTTGAGCCCACACTAATCCTGACTAGGGGCTGAACAGCTACAGGACACAGGTAAAGAATTTCCCAGCCTGGAATACCCAGGCTTAAATACTAATGATATGGGCTTAATTTCTAGAAAATGATTTTTCTGAAGTCTGAGGATTCTACCAGGTAACTTTGTGAGGCCCTGAGAATAGACAGCCAGGAGGTTGTTTCCTGAATAGACAACAAGGAGGTTAGCTTTTCCTTCAGAGGAGTCTGCTGGGAGACTGTGGAAATCAGTGGATTTTGCGTGTCTTTGAGAAATGCAAACTTTGGTTTATATTTGTTTTTTTTTTTTTTTTTTTTTTTTTTTTATATTTGGCTAGGTGAGGTGGTTAAAACACTAGGTGCCACAAGAAGAAATGACCTTCAGTCTACTAGAGAAATACACAAGTTATCCAGTTAACACAGAGCTCTGGAAGTAAAATGTTTCCCTCAGACTGTTCCCATGTTGAATAACAGAGCATTTTCAGAGGTGAGAATCACAGTGTAACTGGTAGAAGTCCAAATGACTGTGGTATCTCACAGGATGGCAATGCAGGTAATATTCCCAGCACACTGGGAGCTCCCAAAGGGAGCTGTAATACAATCTCATACAAGAGGAAGCACAATCCTTTGGGACTGTCCCAAAATATACTAGGATGTCTCATGTCTTTAGTATACCTGGGTCACATTGCCAGACTCAACTCTTGGGCTTATTTGTACAAAAGCAGAAAAGCTGCATAACTGGAACAAAAGTTTCAAATTTATAAATATATACATTTATATATGTATCAAATTTATAAATATAAATTTATATATTTATAAATTTTGTGGTATAAATATATCACTGCTATTTTTGATAGTTATCACCACTTCATCTGATGAATCAGCGAGTTCTTTTAAAAGAACTGCAACATGGTTAAAGCATTCAAATGAGCTGTCCTGTTAGTGAGGCATGGAGAGAGCACTGCAGTAACTACCACCTTGTGCTATAGGAGTTTGACTTTCATTTTGTAAGGAATCAAAGTCTTCAGGCTCTCCTTGTTGGAAAGAGAGCCTTCAGAATATGACCTGCAGGCAAGGTGCACCCTCAAGGCATTTTGTATTGCAATTTAGAGACTTCTCAACCATTCAGTTCAAGTCAATCTGTGCTTCTGCAAGTAAATCTGATAACGTTCATACTACAGGCCATTCGGTGGACCATATTATACCATGCAGGTACATTGAACAGAAAATTACATGGAACTCCAATTCAGGTATTCCTGATCTAGATGCCTTGGAGATCAGCGTTATCACCAAGTTAATTCTCTTCCAAGGACTAGAACTTTCTTCTGCTGCAGTCCCTTTTAGTAGGCTGTCATAGGCAATTGGGAATGCTGAAACTGAATACAAAGTTTTCAGGTCCAGAGATTTAAATACTTATCCCATGGGAATAGTCTGACAAAGAAAGTTTAGAAGTTATATATTAAAACAGGAATAGCCTCGAAAATATCTCACATAAAGCTCTGCATCAATGTTAACACACAATGTCAGTCACAAAATTCATGTTTCAATACATTTGGAAGTACTGTTTCTCAAATGACCTGGGTGCACCATCCTCCTTCAGAATCATTAGTGTTTAGGAACCCTTTTCTAAATTGTCAGTTGACCAGACAAGAGATAATTGGCTTTACTCACAGCAGCCTCAGGTTCTCCAGGAGAAGAAGTTCCTATAGGTACTCATTGCCAATCCTGAAGAAACTGAGATTGTGCTCCCAGTAAATCAGCTTCCCGATAAGCAATTAATATAATTAATAATTATGTACCATCTGAAGTTTTGTTTAATGTTTTTAAAAGCTCTGTGAACCTTTAAATAGCTCCCTTGGCAGTTGCAATATATAGTTTGAGAAACATTACTCCAGACAAAGGCATATGATTTTTAAAAATATAAGAAAAAACAATACATGATTTTAACTGGTAATATCTTTACACAGTATTTGCATCAATAAACATTTTTAACTGTTTACTAAACATATTTTACTGTTAATATATTTTCATATCGAACCAAGATTATCACAATTTATTGAGCAAAATGTTTTCAATAAAATAAACCTTTTATAAGATGAACCATGACATGAAGTTATGACGTACTATAACTATTTTAGACACTGTAGGAAAACCCAGTCAGAATTCATTTTAACAATGCTGCAAAAAATGCCCATTTCCCATGTAGTTAAAAGACAAATAATCAACTGAAGAACCAAGTTAGTATTTTATTCAAATGCAATGATTAAAAAGTGTAAGGTCATTAATTCTAATCATAAATTATGAAAACAGAATATAACATTGTCTCTAGATGAATGAAGGAGGCAATATAGTCAAGTAAAGAAAAATAACAATATAAATAATAGTATTTTCTGTAAAACCAAGGACTCTGCTGTTATTGTTGCTGTTCTGTCTGAAAAGTTGAATGTAGCATAGTGGAGATATGATGAATATCTAATCTAAAATAAAGTCTGTTTAAAAAAAAACAACACAAACAAAAAAAACAAAAAAAAAACTACAGATACTGAGGTCTTGGTGATTTTAACAGTAAAATTTAATCACATAAAAAACAGTACAGTGAACTATTTTAAATATACAAAATATTACATTTAAATAAGCTTGGTGAAGAATGTGAAGTATGTAGAGGGGTCAGAAGGCTTTTTCCAAGTCAAGACACAAGATGTGGCTAGCAGGTGGACTTGCCCCAAACCATACTATTAGTAATAGCCTTTTCACTGATACCAGAAGGGCTGTCTAAATTAGTTGAAGCTTGGCAACATGTTGCTCTACCATTCCTTTTCTGTATGTTAAATGCACTGGATGAAGAGTCTTCACACTGTAGTCAGTTTCTTTTTGACTAATTAACAAAGCATTTTCCAGAAACAAAGGAGGACTTTTCAGCTAGTTTCTTGCTAACATGATGATAGTGACTTAGTTAAGGTTTCCTATGCTCCAAGAATCTTCTTTAGCAAAATTTCCACCCTGGTTCAAACTGCACTTTAGGGAGCTTTTGTTTGAAACCTCCCCAAAGTAACATAAAATGGCAAGGAGAAACAAAACAGACAAAATAGAGTAGATTATGTTTATTTCTATTAGGTTTTGAACCACCAGTTGATTGCTTTGAGGACAGACAAAAAATAGGAGAGTTCTAAGATAATTAAATCACTTCTATGTCAAGTGAGGAAAAAAGAGATTAATCATATTTGTTTTGTTCAACATGTTCAGTTACAACATTGCAATCTGAAATATCATTCTAAGCTTTCACACAATGGATCAGAGTATCAGAGGAAGTAACTGAAAGGCAAATATAGTAAGATTCCTCTTGCAGGCATAACATCTTAATATTTGTGACACAATACCATATTAATGAATACCTTCAACTGCAAAGGCAAGCAAAAAAAACCCTAAGGCCATAGCTGCTTAATTCAAATTTTATAAAAGCAATAACAAAAAACTCAGGCTGAAAATCCTTTGACTTCACAAATTCCAAATTGATATAATTCCAGAATGTATTAAGGGAGGACTTTGATTATCTGCAAGAAGTTGGATACTGGTGGATATTAAAACAGACAAGCATCAAGTGACTGAAAACAAAACAAAACGAACAAACAAAAAAATCCAAAGCACTTTTAATTGGGACACAAGAGGGGGGAAAATAGATGTTTTTCTTTCAGTACAGATTGACCTTACACCTGGAATTAATGCAATTAATTATAAATACAAAGTCATTATGTAATGGTGCACAAATATATATATAAAGTATAGCCATAGTTAGTTTTATTATTTTCCTCTACATCAAGCCATTGGATATCAGTTTCGGGACTGCTACACAGGATGCATGGGAGACATAGTTCAATGACCAGGGTACCATGTAAAAGTCACACACTGAATTGATTGATAGCACCTGCCTACTGCCTGAACTGGAAGACTTACCTAGCATTATCCCAACCTATAGGTATACTTACTGTTTTTCCATGAAGCCTAGTTTTTCATGTAGCTGCAAATGCCAAACTTTTGTTTTTAAATAGAATTATCAACAAAACAAGCAGAATGCATTTTATCAGTGCCTCAACACTACTCACTTTGAGCTAATTTTTTTTTTTCAGTTAAAACATCCCAAAGTAAATCTCAATGTAAATTACTCTCTTATTTTAATAACTGAAATATTTACCTTCTGAATTTCCTGCAACAGCTATTAAAAATCCTCATTGATATCATCCATTTGCCAGCCTCCTTACATTAGGGTAAACTTCCACTTTCCCACCTCATTCATTGCAATTTGTGACACCATGTTTTTCCTTAGTTCACACCATTTGCAGAACCAAAGAAAAAAACATCAGCCAGTTTGCAGATCCTGATTCACATTTTATTAGAACTTCATCCCTATATCTTATTCCAAAGTCTTTTGAGGCTTTTGCTCATATCTTGTAGTTTAACAGAATTATTACTGAGTCATAATATCTTCATAGCTTGTGTCTGTTGAATAATACGTATGTTTCAATTAACTTAGCTTTGGGATGACAGCACAGTTATAACATTCTTAGTTATTTCATGATATCCTGATACAGAAAAACATTGTATTGTAATTTCCCTTACTTCCAAAGGTGATGGAAGTACTGCGTTTCCTTTACGTTTTTTCTTATTTACTATCACTTTACCCCATTCTCTCTCACTAACTCCCATGATCCTATTACAGAAAAGCACTTTTATGTGAATTTGGAACAAAAAGTTTTTCAGAGATGTTTTTATTATTTTTTTTTTCCCAGAAAATGTGAAGAAAAAAAAAAGCACATTCTGTCTTTTATAATGGATAAATACTGGAATATAGAAAGAAATGGAACAACTAAAAAATAAACATTATCTCATATTTTGATAGCTATAAAATTACACTCTGCTTTTGCTGCTTTTTATTTATCAAATGTACAGCACCATTTTCACATTTAGTCTGCATTTCAACTTTAACACCAGTGGACTTTAACATCTGTTCACCACTGATCTGCATAAATTAACAACAGAAATCTCCACATTATGCAGCCTCGGAAGTTTGTCTTTATGTCATCTTGAAGGTTTTTTGTCACTCAGTCTATTTAGGAAAATTGTTGCTTCTCACAATTTGTGACATCACAAATTATAACAGATGCGCATATGTGCACTGCACCCAAGTGCTGAATGAGGTTCTGGCCTTTTCTGGATGTTATGATTGATAAAAATCAGAACAATATCATCATGATACTGGAATTATATCTCTCATGTTTAACAATGTCTCTATTTGTACTCACATTACTCACATTAGTCTATCATAGAAACGTATTTTCTATGCTATCAGGAAAAAAATAAACAAAAGTGTTACCACTCCACCCAAACCTGTAATATTACAGAAAACCTCTAAATACTGTCAGATCAATCTCATTTTACAGACATAATTTATATTCAAGCTAGATGTCCACACTTGCTTTATCACCAAATGGAGAGAAAGAGGCATACATATAGTTCATTTCACCTCTACTTAAGGTCAATCAGTCTAAAATAGGTCAAGACGTATGAAATCATAAATGTTCTGTATGACCATTGGTCAAAGGTAAAAATGACAAACCCGAATGTAGATATACACACAGCAGATATATAAAGTCATATGAATTGCACTCCTTAGTATCTGTATTGAACTAAGGATGCTGATATGTAAATCAGAGTGAAATAGAACATGCTAAAAGACAACTGGATTTTTGTTTCGGGAACTGAGTGTGGAGTTTCAAACATCCACACATTTTCTTCTCATGACTGCATTCTCTGTAACAGGACCACAGATATCCTCACTTTCTTACTGGACTTCATTTTAGACAGTGGAAATGGGTTTCTATCCCATTTCTTCCCACTCTTTCCCACCCTCTTAAATTTATCACTTATTTGCTATAATCTACATCAATGGACTGTCTCAGAAACTTCTCTTGTGCATTCTCCAGTTGAATTATTCTAGTGACAAATGATAAAGTGAAACAAAAAGGAATATTTAGGGGAATGAACCCAACTCACCAAAGGAATAAAAAACTCACATAAAAAGGATTTAGAGTGAAAGCATTTGTCCCCGTTTAAAACAATGAAGCATATATATGCATTTCTAATTTGTACTTATATTTTCACTAAAGCTATGATAAAAGCACAGCATTCAAGTATGGACATTTATGCACTCTTATCATGCACACAGATTTGAAATTTTATGTTCAGACACTAATACGATATTTTTGGTTGAAGGTTTATGTCGCATCTATTGTCAGTAATTTGTATCTGAAAGACCAAGATACCTCAGTCATTTAGGAACTTACTCAGATTGAAAGACAATGAGGCATTTAACCATTATAACATATTTTTATATATAAAAATATATATAGTTGAAAGAGATTCTTCAAGTTGTTAATACTTTTTATGAACCTGTTAATATTTTAAATGGAAAAGACCACAGCCATTAGCAGTAGCATTTCTACATCTCATTTTCCTTTTGCACGAACTATGCAAGTATTTTCTCTCTCAAATGTAGTTAATTTTAAATTAGACTTTTTATTGTGGTAATAAAAATGTACTGAAGAATGCACTCATTATGCAAAGAAAATAGAATTCTAAACATTATTCTATCTGAACTGAATAAAAAAATAAAAGTATTTTTCAGTTCCATCTGTTGGTTACACACTTTCATCAGTCTGGAGATAACTTTTATTTTCCAGAGTAATCCATCACACTGACATTTTGTCCTGTAGTGAAATATGAAAGCTTTAATGAAACCATTCAAACCATTACAGGCATCCTAAAATTAAAGATCCAGCTGGACATCCTGTACTACACCTTCTTATGTGCAATGGTTCAATCTCAAGTAAAACTTCAACACAGATACAACTTTATTTACATGAGCAAATATTGATTGTCACATGTTTTGTGGATTAAAATCACAGTATAAATTTTCCTATGGCGCCATGATCAAAATGAGAACTAAAGATCTTTTCCTCCTCTCTTTCTTTGAGCTTATACTGCGTGGAGAGCTTAATAAGAAGTCAAACTAAAATTTATAACTTTCTTAGGTATACATGGTTAGAAAAGTTCTTTGGGGCTACTATTTTTGCTTTGCAAAACATTGTGCTGATTACTTCCTAACTTTGAAAATTTCTAGTAACAGGTTTAACTTCAGTTGATCCTATGAGAACAAACTATAGAGAAATCATTTCAGAAACAATTTTTCAAAGCATACAAGAGTAAATCCATATGCTGCTGAGATGAAGCACAATAAAGCATCACTGAGATAATTTATAGGTAAAATGATGGTGTATGACTTATGATTAAGCTTCATTACCTGCAGAGCAAGGGGCTTCCATCTCATATTTTTCAGTAAAGCTGGTGCTGAGGTAAGCATGCTCTGAGGTCGCTTTTTCAAAGTTAAGATAACACCACTCGGATCCTCTCGTAGTGCATTCACCAAATTTTTCAACTGCCACCCCACCTGGTAACCAGTAAAATCATTACAATAAAATTGAGGTACAGTATTCAAAATGTAATGTTCCCTTTTTAAACATGATTAGTAAAATAACACAATAGGAGTGTATATATATTTTAAAGGAGATTAACTCTAGAAATGGCAAAAATAAATTACTGCATAAAAATCATGTCAACTAAAATAATTACTATAATGCATTAAGATGGATATGTATCACTTCAGGTTTTAGAATTAATAAACTATTGTTACTCCACTGTAAATACACAGTAAAACTTCAAAGTGGTTTAAAATAACCTCTGTTACATAGACCTTAGAGACTACAAGGTTAAAAAGCCCTGGCTCCTACCTCTATTGTTCAATTCAAAACTGAGCACTTTATACTCCATGGTTACTATATAAAATCCACTAACCACATGTACTCATACTACTTCTATTCCTAGCAGCTTATGCAAGCACAAAGATGCTCAAGACAATCTTCTACACTTCACTATAAAAATAAAACCAGAATCACAAGGCATTTTTAAAATAGTATTTCTTTCATGATGATTTCAAAAACCAAAAGACAGCAAATTAATGACAGAAATAGTCTCTCCACTACTTGAGTATTAGCCCAAAGTAAAATTTCCTAATTGAATTATAGCATTTTGAAATATTCTAAAATTAGCAACTTGACTAATGTGGAAAGTAAGTCTTTGTTTCCAAGCAGAAACTAAAACTTTCTGAATCATTCAGTTTGTGTTTTTAAACAAAAGTACTTAAAATCTTAAAACAGTACAACTAATGAAAATGGTTTATGTCTATATAAAGATTGATTTTTGGCATCTTGAAATTATTTAATATATTGTATCCCTGCATTTTTAAGTTTGGCACCTACACTGGCAAGAAACAATCACATATCCCTTGAAAGTGTTGGCCTGCATACTTAGAAAATTATTATTTCAGTAAACTTGACAACTTTTCTACCTTTCTCTTTCCCCCTAATTAACAAGCATGTTTTCCTGTTGTTTAAAGGATCACAGTTGCAAATATTTTCCTTCTTTCACAATTTATACAAGAAAAGCATTAAAAAGAAAATTATCAAATTGAGATGTGAAAGTTTTTGAAAGAACTTCCAGAAGCATGAAATTGTGACGTCATTGTCAAAAGGTTACTCTATGTCATGTCCCTATATTTGAAAATAATCAAATAAGCAATATGAACAAACAAAACGCAGATGTTCCCTATTAGTAGCATGGCATTATATGAAACAAGTATATATTTGTTACCTATTTTTTAACAAGGTACTCACACATAGGTTGATGCTACTTACTTTTTACCTTTTTCACTGTTGCATCAAAACTCACTTTGCTTAACATCACTGATTTTAATAGCTGATACTCTCCATATAACCATGCCACATTAGCCAACAACAATGCTTACATCAACAATCCTGTACACAGACATGGTTTCAACTTCACCACTCTTCCTCATCTACTGTAAACCTACCTGTCCTTTCTACCAAAGCAAACTTGATTATATCAAGGATGTACTTCTACAGTAATATTATTGTAAACAAAGAAAGAGGATGTTGACAATGGTTATCTTTACTGAATATTTTCCAGCTTCCACAGAAGATTTCCCAACATGCTCATATTCTTATTTTCAGTCCCATGTATTATGAGTATGTCCGTTATACTTTGAATAAAATGAAATATGAACACAGTCAACTTAAGCTTCATACCCACATCCTCCTGAAGTCTCCATTATCTTCCAACAGTATCAAAACCATGTCTCTGTAAGTACAAGCTTTAAGTCTTAACATCACAATTTTATAAAAAAACATACCATGCTATTCACAATACTGCTTTCCTACTCAAAGAAACTTCCACCACTATAAGAAACATTCCCCATAGTTCCATAATGTTACCTTAGGCATACATAGGTTTTCAACTGCTCTGTGTTACTGTAAAGAAGGATGCCTACAGTTCATGTAAGGTATCTCTCCATGTAAGCTACTGTACACTAATTGTCTAATGTAATAACTGAAGACAAACTTATGGAAAGGAATCTTTCTACTAAATAATGGAGCACATGGAGCTTGGAGGAGAACATGATGTGGCCCTGGCTACAGAGTCAGGCTGCAAGGCTCTTGCCATTTAAGTTGGTAGGATGCTGCATGGAAAAGTTGTGCTTTAAAGCATCTGTTTATCACTGAAATAGGCAGAGTGATATAAATAAAATTGGTTTCTCTTGGTTACACTAGCAGCTTTGAAATTATTTTAAATACACATTCATACTTTGCAGAGATAAACTGAATTGTGTATTTCAACTACGCCTTACACTGCAATAAATGGAAGATTATCTAGTCTCATTATGAGAGTTAGGGGGATTAAAGAAAAAAATTGCAGTGCATGTATCTGGAACTGAAAATGATTTTCCAGAAATCTGCTTTAGAGATATGTAATCTAAATTTCTGCTAAGTATTATCTGAATTTATTCTCTCTAGCCTCTTCTTCAGAATCTTCCCCTTTCTCATTATCATCACAGTTGTCTACTGTCAACTTCTATCCATCAAGATTTTTGGCAGAGCTTTTGAAGTCTCTGCCATATCAATTGTTCCATGCACTGCAAACACAGACAGTAATAAGAAAGTTTCCTTACTGGTTTTGAAGTTGAAAAGTAAGACAACTACTTTAAAAATCTACTTTACATGCATTAAACCAACCCAAGCAATTAAGTTTTAAATCAGTACACAATACTGGCCAGGTACCCATTTTTAAGGGCCAAGAAAGTCCCTGCTGCTTGCTTTAAAATAAATTGATTTTGTTAAACCAGGTGCCATTAACCAGCTCTGATCAGGAGAAGTCTCTGTAGTGGCAGAGCCTAAACCCAGCCTTGGGTTTTGCTACACAGAGCCTAAGTATCCCCCAAGCTGCCAGAACAGCTCAGCTCTCAGTGCAGGGTTTTGGAAAGAGGAGAAGGAATATGGACTCAAGGAACAGCAAGGGAAAGTAAGCACGCAAAGATGGGGGAACTAGGAGAAGAAGGAGAGGAATGAGCACTGTGGGGGGACCTGAGAGCAGGTGACCTGGGGTGGTGGTGGGGTTGTGCTGAGCAGTTCCTGACAAGAAGATTACAGAACCTGTGATGGAGGAGTCTGCTACCAAGATAAAGGAAGGATAAAAAGCGTAGTTCATGCCCATGCCACCAGAAGATCGATACACCTAGGCCAGAATAACACCACCACTGGGGGAAGGTAGGAGATGGGACACCAGCCTTCCAAAGGGAAGCAAGCTTGCAGGTAGAGTATCTTCAACATCAGCATTAGGCCACCTCCAAATTTCTCATCTCATCCCAGCACCACATGACCAGAGGCTCACCAGTGAGCTCCAGAGACATTTGGGGCCACCCAGGTTGCTTCAGTGGGACAAGATGGGCACGTAGGAGACCTGTACCACTGCTCTCTACTCTGACGCATCCTCCTCATCTCCCTTACCTCTCTCCACAACCTTCCACCTGTTTTATCTGAACCTTAGGATATCTCCTCACCCATTACCCCTACTAATAGAAACTTTTAGCAGAAGGGTGCTGTTACAGAGGTCTGCTCCTTGAACAATTGGCTGGGAAAAGAAGATGCCTTTGAACAAGATGAGACATATTTTAAAATACCCCAACTTTCCTTTGGCTTGCAGCAAGTACATGTGGATAATAATACTACAACAGCCTGACATAGAACTTTTATTCTGAATTCCTATCCTAAGTTGCCAAGAATATTAACATATAAATGTTAAAAAGTTACTCCTAAAGTATCCTAAAGTAATTATTATTTTTTTTTTCTCCAGGTGAATCTATCACTCCCTTTTATGACAATCTTGGAAAACTGTAGCCATCTACTCTATTTCTGCCTGACAGACAGAAGAAAGCATGACCAAGCATTGCTTGGTTTTATTTATTTATTAGCCACACCCATGGCAGTATTCCCAAATTCCATGGTTCATTCCTGATTTCTACGAGCACTAATATATGTTATGAGCAACAAAAGAACTCAGTTAAATATTAACATGCAGGCATCTCAAATACAATTGGATGGACTCAAATCAAGTATTTTTAGGATGCTATAAGATGCCTTACTAAATAACCTACAGTCTGAGAAATCCAGTGCAGATTTCTCAATGAAATTACAGAGCAGCATCAGCATTTAAAAGCAGTATACAAGTATAATACACAACAAAACTATATCATCTAAGGGGTGGAGTTATGGTCAAATGATAAATAGAACAGAGTCCATACCTTTATATGCCACTTTAATATGCCACTTTTAGAGGCATATTCCTGTTCAAAGGGTCACCAGAGTCCCATGAAAGTTAACGATGGACTTTCTGTTTCTATGAAAACTGTTTCCCCCCACAATTATGGTAAAACGCTAATATCTTTGGTAAAAGTACAAATATCTTTGCACTCTTGAAGGAAAAGTAATATTTTCCTGCTTAATATAAACTGTAAAGCAGTCAGCTATTTTCTTGCTAAATAAATATGCAAAATCCACTCTAGTATTTAATTTTAAAAAGTTACTGAAACAGGGAGATAATCAAACTTATTATTCTTTCAGTGTTGCTTGTTGTAAGTGGATTGCAGCCAGAGCTCTTTGACTTATCAACCATTAAAATATTCATGCTTTTAATCATTTTTTGAGCTAATAAAAATAGAATTTCTATGAGGAACGCATAATCACCTTAAGAAATGGTTGTTATTTTTTAAGGAATTCCCTGTCACATATCTTGCATTTTATAAATAAAAATCTGAACATAAAAACAACAACAAAAAATCACACAACAAAAAACACTGCACTTCAAATCACTGTCTATCAAACCTAGCCTGCTGTTAAGCAAGTCAGAAAAATGACAATAAATTATCTGGTATCTTGCTGTTAAATTAACAGATTGATTTTCATGAACACTGGCCAGAAGTGAGGATGGTCAGCTGGCAGCCCCGTGAAACAAATATGTTAGTAGCAAGCATCTCCTCCCCTTCTCCCAGCTGTGGATGCCTGAAAAGGTTATAAAATAATGGAAGGCCATAGGTCTTCCACTTCCAGAAAACACGGGGTGAGGAGACCACAGAAGGCTGTTTACAGTGTGGACTACCACAGAGATGAAAGCTGTATCTGTCTGCGGTAAGAGAAGCAGGGTCAGGAGAGCAGCAGATGCCTTTCAGGGATTAATCCAGTTTCTTAGGCTAGCATAGTAATGAACATCCATGCTTATGTAACAGTTTTCTCCCAGAGAGGAGAGATTCATAATATTGTGATTGCATTTACTGTAATAGTAATTAAGGAGCATCTCTGCTATATTATTATTTGAATATATATATATTTATCTTTTATCCATTGTTACGAAAGTTAGTTCTGTGCATTCTTAGATTGCTATTGGTCACACCACACTGTGTCATTGTCCAAAGTCACAACAACTGAGTTTGTATATAAATTACCTTAAAGAAAATCACATCTTTTACTTGAGAAGATCCTGAAGTTTCATTAAAACTTCTTCTTGCTATCACTAAACTATGAAATAAGTCATTGTCCTGGTTTTGGCTGGGATAGAGTTAATTTTCTTCCTAGTAGCTGGTATGGTGCTGTGTTTGGGATGAGAATAATGTTGATAACACAGTTTTCATTGTTGCAGAGCACTGCTTATGCTAAGCCAAGGATTTTTGCAGCTTCTCACAGTGCCATGCCAATGAGGAGGCTGGGAGGGGACAGACCCAGGACAGCTGACCCAGACTGGCCAAAGGGGTATCCCCATACCGTATGGCATCGTGCTGAGCAATTAATATGGGGTGTTGACTGGGAAGCGGGGGGGAGGTGCTGCTTGGGAATGGGATGGGAATTGGCCAGTAGATGGTGAGCAATTGCATTGTGCATCACTTGTTTTGTATACTTTATTACTACTTCTATTTTTGTAATTCCTTCTTTTCTGTCCTAATAAACTGTCTTTATTTCAACCCACAAGTTTTTACTTTTTTTTTTCTTCCCACAACCAAATCTGAGAACTAGAAAGAGAAGTCATCACCTCTCATTAAGCTGCTCTAATCACATTTCTCATTCAGAAAACATATCTGATGCACAGCATAGCTTCTGACTGATTTTATTATCTTGATCTTTTAAAGTATTTGTTAATCTCAGCTCCACTGTAATTCAACAAACTTCACAAATTCTAGTAACATGACTATAGAGCACCACTGTTATGGAGACAAACAAGTGTTTTACTCACAGGGGAACTGCAACTTGAATTATCAAGGAACACAAAAACAGTTTGGTATCGAAGCTTGGACATTTATATAATAATGCTTACCTTTCAGTTCAAAATTACCTCACTGTTTTGCTTTTGAGCCATTGCTAACAGCATCCTAGAACAAAATAAATGAGGATATTTGTCGGGAATAGCAAAGACCCCAACTTTATGAGTTTGAATATGATGTATTTTACAGATGTAAGGTCAATGACTAGGTATGATTTTTGAGGAAAAAGGGGCTCATTTCATTGTTTCAGGGTATGACTCTATAAATTGGGGCAGATTTCAGTTGGCTCAGTTTTAGCGTCTCTCTGAAGTCTGAAGCACCCACCCTCACTTGGATACATGGGCTACACCCTGGAGTAATGGCCGTAAGGCACCTCTCTCTTCAACCAGCAGTATGGACAACCAGTAGCGACAGATGGGTACTGGCAATTCAGAGTGTTTTCATCCCATCTTCCACCCACTTGGGTAATGTTGATCTTGGCATTATTTAACCTTGGGGGGATAAATGTGGTCTTTGAAACACTAGAGGATTGTCTCAAGCATCAAGCATCATGTACACAGTGACAGGTTAAAGGCCTTCCCCATAGGTGAGGGAGCACTGTGTTGATGGGAATACATGGGTAAGAAGCCCAGTCATGCAAGTGGCAAGAAACTATCAGTGCCATTCCTTGGGAGCAGGGAAATGGTTCTGGTTCCAGTTCCCGATGACCACTTTTGTGCAATATAAGTGCTACACACATACTGCAGGGAACAGGGTCTGAAATCTAGCCTGTGATCTACAGGCCCTACCTCTCTTCAGCAAGGGCACAGACATTAAACTATTACGAATAAAGATTCTGCCACCAGAATCCTCACTTGGCCTCATTTCCAGATGATTCCAGGGAATGTGTGGAGAGCCCAGGTGTCTAACTCCATTTCAGAGGGTCTCCTTGTGAGAGACAGGCCATCACACCCTGAGAAGAGACATCCATGGTAGCCACAGGTGAGGGCTAAAGAAATTTTAAGGCTGAGAAGGGAAGTGTTAATAAATGTCTAAGCACGTGCATACGGTTGGTGGTATGAGCTGAAGGAAGGATTTAGGCAGACTGGACCACACCCCACTTTCTCATACATTAAGCTGAAGTAGGGATGTTGGTGGTCTCACCCCTCATGGAGGGGAGAGTTAAGTTCTCTTTCTTGTGGCATATGGAAGGTGCTCCTCAAGATAGGGTATATCCTATACTGTATATATATATACACACACACACACACACACATATATATACATATATATATATATACACACACATATATATATATATAGTATAGGATATATATATATACCCACCACAGCTAAGCTACGTCTCCCTTATGGTAACTTGTTCATGCTGCTTTATGCTTACATCTCATAATGGGAATTTCAGATATGTGCGTATGCATTACATGTTCAGATATGTGCGTATGCATTACATGTTCTCATATTTAAACTACCCTAATGGTTGTCCTGGAATTAAAATAAGAAATGCATATAAACATACATGCCTACACACACAAATATTTTTTCAGATTAAATATACATTATCACAACTTAATAATTTAGGATGATTACTGAGTCACTATCATTATCACAACTTAATAATTTAGGATGACCACTGAGTCACTAACTCCAAAAGTCCTTGGCCCCCATTCTTTTTAATGTAAAAATAAAGTCCCTAAGATCCTCAGATAAGTAGTGCTTGAAACAGATGTTTCTTGAAACGAATTCATATAATGGAAATAAACATGTTTATGAAGAAATTGTAATTAAAAAGAAGTTAATTTTTAAAGGTTACTAAAAATCAAGCAAAATGAAAAAAAGTATTTAAATGATGCTGAAAAATCATGTAGCATTATTTAGCTAAACTAAAGGAAGGAGGGAAGGACAGGGAGGAGGAGTTAAAAGAAAAAGTTAGAACAGAGCAGCAATTATTTAGCCATGAGAGTTCTTCATGTGTTTTTTTTTACATTTTACTGCTATTAAAATAATCAGTCATAGACAAAGTGCAGTGTTCAAGTCATTGAGGTGTTCTAAGCCAGTACTGACTTTTTTTCTTAAAATTTTTCATATTCAGAGTACATCAATTGAAATCAGACACAGGATTTCTCCACTTTAATTTCCCCTTCCTCATGACAGCCTTAACTTGCTTTTCTTACTTAGACATCCACTTTTAGAACAATCACCATCTCAGCACTTTCTCACAATCACCTCCCAACTTCATCAGAATAAGATAATGAATAATGCAATGGAAGATTGGGCTGGAACCTGAAAATCAGCTGTGTAACTTACACAGATGCTACTTGCACAGAGGTATTCCCTAATGCATACTTGGTGCAGGCTGTGCACAGCTGTAGTATCAGCCAAGTAAACTGTACAACTTTGAAGACATGTCTCCGTATCCTTCATTTGCTTTTCTACAGTGTACTTCAATTTTCAGCAATCGTAATTAAAATGAAGATTATCAGCAGCAGAATAATCCCTACCCTTCTTTCCAAATTCACGTACCAGAAGCTATACTAACAGTAAACCTTTTAATTTGTTCTAATGGGACAGAAAGTGTAGTATAATCTGTGTTCTGTTTTATAGGCATCAACATAGCTATCACAGGAAAATCTGATTGTACATATCTGCTACCTGGACATAAAACCTATGCTGTTATCATACATTTCACACACCAGAGACTAAGAAATTTTGGAAGAATTATTTTAACTGCAGAATTTATGTTATTTTCACTATTGAGAACATACCGTTTACATTGTAGTTTAAATCTCCTGGAAATATAACTTGTAGCAACATTAGAAGAAGGGGTTTTTGTTTGTTTGTTGTTTTTTAAATATAAATACTATTAGTGTCATATGGGGGAAAAAAGCAAAACATAAAACAACTGTACTAAATGAAATAATTAAAATGCATACGCCTCCAGTAAGTTATGTACTGAAAGATGAATTTAGCAATTAGAACACAAGAATACTCTACAGAATACCACACCCATTCTTATTAGATATACCCTTACTGGTATGGTCATAAAGATAGCTTACACAAAAAGACTTGACTTCACTATAGACTCAATAAATTGGTTATCATCAGTGGTGAAACTCTGAAGGCCTACCAAAAGCATCTACAGAAAAAGTCAACTGCTATTGCAGCAGAATTCTTACTACAGTTACACTGTTTGTAAAACAGACATTGGTGCTTTCAAAGTCATCTCGGGTGCATATTCCCGAATTGTAGTCAGTGCCATACAGGTCAATCTGTGCTATCAACTAAAAAAGAACATTTTTTTTTCCCCACAGAAAAATAATGGAAAAAAAATCAATAGTCTGCTGAATGGCTATTTGTACTTGTTCATCTAATCACCTGAGTAAATTACCAGGTCCCATTGATAATACAGTCCATTCTGGGGTACAACCAGGACAGAAAGAAAGCTATGTTTTCAAGTGAGCTCTGGGATACAGCAAATGGCTACAGTTGTCCATGACTGCAATTCATCTGGCAGAAAAAAACTTCTACAAACACCATGCATTGGCACTGAACCATGCCCCAGTCCTCTGTGAGGACAGGCATCTCTCTTTGCACCAATTTCTTCTATTACTTCCTCAAAAACCTCCTCCAGTAATCCAAGTAATTTCAGCTTCTTGCAGCTGGAATGCTGCACAGCTAAATCAAAAGCATCCTGGTTCCATAGCTGATGCCTAACATGTCCAGCATACATTCTTCATGTGTTGTGACTACATGGCAGAGGGTACTGACCAGGTACTCTGGAGCATGGATCAAAGAGCACACAGAGTGGGATGTTGGTGCCCAGGTCACAGGATCAAACTTGTCACTCACAAAGCCTGAAGCAGTAAGGAGCAATTTCCACAATGCTTAAGACTAACTCTGCCGGTGTTCCCTTTCCATTTCAGGGCACAGGTTTAATGCTTTCAGCTAAGCTAGGCAGTTTGACTTTTAAGTAAGGCAGAAGTGCTCACATAGTTCAGCTTTGTTATCATCCAGGAGACAGGTAGCTGCTGAAAGGCAGCAGAGTGTGGCTTTCTGCTGCAACTGAACTAATTGCACTGGCTGGTGGCACAGGTGTGCAGTTAAGCATGAAAATTTCATGTGGAAAGAACAAAGGGAAATTATTTAAAGTTTGGCAGAAACATGAAGCAGTGTGGGCTGGCCAAGCTTACAGTGCTCTGTCTAACAGATGTGACTGTGACTTGTTTGTTAGCTGATTTGTCATGCAAGAGTCAGAAGTGCAAGTGGATGCCCACAGTGACACAGCACACTGCTTACATAAAAATGAACCTGCACTCAAAGTAGTATGCACTCAAAGTGTCTCAGACATTAGCTTTGAACAAGCCCCAGGGATAAATTGAAGACGGATTTGCTGGACATCCAGCATTTGTGCTACTGAACTTACAGGAAAGCCCTCACTGCTCCAATCCACCAATTTCAAAACAAGCATGGGGAAGTTCTGAAAGCAGTGATGCTTTATTCATGGAGCTGCTGCCAATCACCTGCACCAATTTTATTTTCCCAAATATCTAATTCATTTGAAAATTTGTTTGCTGAAAACTAAAATGAAATCTATCTACACACACACACACACACACACACACACACACACACACACACACACTTTCCTAACTCCTTAAAAGATTTTCACTCCTACCTCCTCTTCAGAATACCTGAGCATCCTTCTTTTCTCCCTGGAGAGTATTTCTTGGAAAGCCAACATAATTCATCTGCATTTGTCAAATTTGTCAAGTTGTTTCTCTTTCTCACTTACACTCATGTAAAAACATTTGCACTCACAATGAGAAAATAAAAGATCGTCTTCCCTCATACATTCCACTTCTTCAATATCATACGTCTTGGAGATATGGGACAAACTAAAACATTTGTGTGTATTTGCATATCTATGTTTAAAAAATAAAGAAACAAACACAAAAACTATGTAAAAAAAAAGACATCATAAATAACATCACATAATCTGGTATAAATTCTATATTAAAGTGAACTGCAAATTTGCAAAACAGATTTTTCTATTTGAGAGGAATGTGACAATTTAGTTCCTTTATCAGTATTATGCAATAGTTATGGAGAATGTGAAGTATGAATAAAGAATTGAACTGAAATTTTGAGAGAGAATTTGGAGGACATACTACATTTGCCAAAGTCACAATATGGTCCTCATATCCTGACAAACCATAGAGAGCCTAGGACAGGGCCCTGCAGAGAACTAGATTACTTCCATGAAGACTGTCATTGACATATTTAAGTGTACTTAAAAGGCTTTTAGCTGTAAATCCCACCTACCCTTAAAATCAAGTATTCCTGTTAACATTTAATAAATCACTATAAACATTGGAAGCTTGAGGATTTGGAAAGGATTAAAATCATGATCCAGTAGATATTATTCTAGCTCATCTTCCTTAAAAGCACATAGCTTTTAAGAACAACAGAAGGGAGCTGAAGACAAGGCATATTTTTTTTGAACTTTTATAATTTTTTACTTTTTTCACTTTTAGATATAGTTTTATTCAAAACCAATCAAATAAGGCCTTAAATGAAATATCCATATTCAGAAAAATCCATCCCAGATCTTAGCAAAACAATGTAGAAAACCAGAACAAAAAGAAATATCTCCAATATTTTTGTAAAATTCCAATATAGTTTTTTGGTTTGTTTCTCCCAAAATGAAAAGATATTTACAGCAAACTCAGTTTCAGATGCATGCACTGCAGAGATTCATATGCACCTCAAATTCAGCATTCCCCATCAGCTGGAATTTGCCAGCTCCCCAGAAAACCTGAGAGATCTGATGAAATTTGAATTCTTCTCACTCATTGCACAATGAATCTTAAAAACCTCTCCCTTTCTTTTTCTAAGCAAGAATTAAATTAGAATAAGATTCAGAAAGGCATCGTGCCCTTCCTAAATTTGTGACTTTACAGAAATGAAAGGTAAGTATATACATTGTGTTTTAGATTAATTTTAGCAACACCTCCTCACAGTTTTTGTACTGTAAAAAAAAATATATATATATACATAAAAAAGCAACTAACTTCTGTGGACCTGGCTTAGCTCACGAGAGACCAAAGGCATTTCCACTTTAAAGGAATATGGCATACAGAAGTTAGGTGTTACCTGCAGGAGTCCAAAAACACCATACACGTAAAACATACCAGCTTCTACATGAAACAGATCAATAACTGTTTATATTCACTTAGTATATTCACCAAACTAAACCATTTTTTTCATCATCTACACTTACATATGCTCTAATGAGTTTTAGCTAACAGACACAAATTACGGAAATCCATGTCTATCACATCATATCATACATGTATGAAATCCATGTCATATCATACTTGCATTAGAAATGTATGCAGTGTGCCAAAAATTCCTCCAAAACAAACTATTCACTGGAGATTACACAACAACAACCTGCTTTTCAAGAATCCTGCTTCCTCAGTGTATACCTCACTTCTGCTCTGAGTATCTTCTCCACAGTTTCAGCACTGATGAAACCAGAAAGAATACTGCAAGCAGTAATAACTCATGTGCACAATAATATTTTTCCTGCACCTTCAGTTGGCTAAAAGGAATACTATCTTGAGGCAAAATACACTCCTGAATTATGTATGGGAATAAACATGAGCCCTGAAATACAGTGCAAATTCTGTATCGCCCTTTTTGTTTACATTGGAACTGTTTTGGACAGGCTGACTCTTATAGGAGATTAAGGATGAAATTTAGCTGGAAGTTTATGGGAATGGAGGGGCTAAAACCTTTGAATTTGAAGGGCGGAGTCATGCCTCTAGTTACGTAGTTATTTAAAAAAAACAACCAACCAACCAAAAACCCCACACCTCATCTTTAAGACAGAACTGACAGAAGATTCACATAGCTATCTAACATCAATAAACTACAACTTAAAAGGAACATTTTTCTGAACATTAAATTTACTTTAGTTTTATTGCATTTTATTTATTTAAAAAAATTCAGAAGATTTTTACATTCCAGACTTCCTGCCAGCAACAAGTGGAATACATCCTGTTACATGTTTTCTACTAACATAGCATAAGATCAAGGCAATCATTTGAAATCCTTTGATTTCACTGCCAGATGAAATAACATAAATATAGAGCACCAGCATAAGCAAAGAGCGGTTGTCAATCACGAATTAAAAATTATTTGACATCCAATATTAGAACTTCTATACTAAGAATCAATTTAAGTCACTTAACTATTCTCCTAATTTCAAACTTTTCATGATTAAAATGTGATTCTGGTAAAAGGTGCTAGTAAACAAGTTGGATTTTTAAAATAATTACATGGGAGTTTCTCTTTCCTATATTCATTCTTTGAAATACATAGCACCAAAATCCAGGTATTAACTTAATTTTGACTGACAGAATACACTGAAATAACTGAATATGGAAAAAGAGTACTTCAAAATATTTTTTAAGATTTTTTTTTTAAGTTTGATTTTCCACTTACAAGAGATGACCCAAATAACAGTTACATGTGAACAATACTTTACAGTTTGAGAGTTAAATCTTCATTAGATTTAGCCATAGTTATTTCTATAAACTCTGTAAGTGATAGTGAATAAGTTATAAGAAGCAAACTGAAAAACAGATCCTATGATTTCAACTGCTGAGCAGTATATGAAATGCAAAAAAATAATTTAATAAACAGAAGAGGTATAAAGAAACATCTTCAGAATCCTTTATCTCCAAAGAAAGAAACACTTTAAGTAAGAATATTTAAACTTCTTCCCAGAAAAATAGATTCCTAGAATTGGACAGTAAATTTCTCATGATAGGGGCCAGAGTACAAAAGAACTGACTAAGACTCTTGCCAAAAGAAATAAATAGATGAAAAAAAAATTAAAAAGTGCTGCAATACTTGTAGAAAAGGTTGAATATTTAGGCTCTATAAATTGGAAAGAGAATGCAGAGTACTTTTGTAAAGGTAATATGAAAGGTTCCATGAAGTTTCTAAGAAAATGCTAGCCGACTTCACTGTGGAAATGGAACACTAAAATACAAGGATGATATAGCATCAAATATGCCAATTATTTTAATTAGATTTCTGATACAACAAAGCAAGAAAATATGCAAATGTATAATTTAGCCTATTTCTACACATATCCTTTACACCAAATGTTACTGCTGAAATATAAAATTAAGGTTGTCTAAATTTCCTGTGTTCCTTTCTTCTAGCACCACAATCAACTTTTTTTTTTCCTATTTTTTTTTCCTCTCAAAATTTATAGTTTAACTGATACAAGAACCAATACACCCAAACCTTACATTCAAAATTCTAACTACATAAGAAAGCTCATATTAAGGCGTGTCAGAACATTTTTATTAGTACTGTTAAGAGTAAGAACCTGATCTTTCCATGAAATAAATGCAGTACAGAAGTGTCAAGAAAACTAGAATTAATACCTGGTTGACTGAAAATCTTCAAATTGACAAGTAAGCTTCATTATATAGCACCATCAAAATTGGCTGGAAAAACTAGCTATCATAAGGACAGAACGCTCGTTGATGGCTTCCTCAGATGCATACACATTTCGATAGCCTAGGTAACAGCGTTTTATAACTTTTTGCCATACTAAATTGACATCAAAAGCTTTCTTAAATCAGAAGAAAAAATCAGTCTTCAACCAAGTAAGTAATTCAAGTAAGTAATTATGGGATACAGGACTTATGAAGAATCCATATAGGGAAAAAATTTGTAATGATTAGGTTTGATTTATCAATTTACACTGCCTAGCTCAAAAGATAGCTTCTCATCAGTTAAGTTCCACACTTGTACAGTATATTTGATATCAAACTTAGCTGGAGGGTAAGCTGAAATATTATACTAATTTGTGCAGAGGAGTTGACATGATGTACAGTGGCCTAAAGCTATAAGTGGAACCCTATGGGGAATGATGAAACACTTTTATCAAAGGATTGCTGCATTAATAATGGAAATCTAGGATCATTTTCTGTCATTTAAATTGCTTGTGAGGACATACGTAATTAATACCACGTATTGACTTTCACCAGTCTTAAGAAAGCTTATGCTTTGGAAAAAGAATAGTTGCTTTCTATACCGACAGTCTACTCTTTTCTGTTTACCTTTTCTTAGAAAAAGTAGCTTTACTTTAACAGTTCACCAGTCCTAAATAAGTCATCATGAACTACCACGTATCTGCTAACAGAGAGAGCAATTTGCATGGTATTAGATGTGCTTGCCTATCATATCTAAAAGATTTGTCTCATCTTAACTTTCCAAGTTTAAAAACCTATATTCATGTTAGGCTAAATACTCTCAGCATGTTATAGGAATTTTAACTGCTTTTGTTCTTGAAAAACATGTTCTAAATATTCCATTAGATTTAGAAAGTAACAAGGCTTCCAGTTTTTAGGAAGCAGTCTTGATCTTAAACCCACAAGGGTGCAACAGTTCATCTTCCCTGCATGCCTTCAACCCAACCCATCTATCACACTGAAAACAACTGTTTATTAGTAGAGCACAGATAAACAGAAAACACCCTAACATATCTCCCAGGCTGCTGTTATTTACCTGACTTCGTATCTCCAATGATACTCAGATGCTCAGGGCTTATTTAAGAGCTTGAGAATTATGAGTTATCAGAAGAGAATAGGAAAATGTAGATGTTAGAAAAAAAAAAAAAAAAAAAAAAGATTTATAAACAACACATTTTTCTACACATTTCTTCTCTACATATGCTGATGTGCCATGAAATCTCTATCTCCAATTGACACAGAACATAGTTATACATACCACAGTTTGGTGGTTAACTTGAATCACTTCATCCCCAGCATGGATTTTCTTGCACCGATCTGCAGGTGACTGAATTTAAAATAAAAGAGATGATAAAGAATACAGTTCTTACTGGTCATCATCTCTCTTTCAGCAGTATGGTTGCTAAGGTATGTAAATCAGGTTAGACTGATAATTACATTCCGCTGTGAAATGAAGAATTTAAGAAATATTTGGTAAATTAATTCATTGTTGTTGGAGAAAAATAATCTGTGCTATGGTATACAATGCAATAAACTGGTAAGAACGGTATGAATATATGTATTTAGAGAGGGTAACCAAATCTTAAGGATTTATTTTTAATTTCATTCCACCAAAGGACTGCTTTAAGCCACCTGACATCTCTTAAGCCCATCTTTGCCTGAATGTTGAACCTATCAAGACTCATTTGAAATTGCTTCATAAACAAAAATCATAACATTGTCTTTTTAGTTATTTTCTAACATTTCAATTGGTTCCAGAAAACTTCAGTAAATCAATGTTCTTCGAAGACTATATAAGGAGAGAGGACTAGGCTAGGAAGATCATACAAGTTACATGGTAACTTAGTTTCTAGGTCATTATTAGGGCAAAAGTATTGCAATCAGCATCAAAATCCTACTAAGATCACACTTTCAAAAAGCAAAGTAGTTTTGTTCTTTGTTTTTGCCTCAAAAAACACACACCCCCATATGCACAGAACAAAAAAATTTCTCCTCTTCGGTCACCTATATTTACAGTAGAACAACTGTTTTACAGGGGGAAAAAACAAAAACATAACACCTACATTTAAAGGAGTTAAAGTTCATTAAGCTTTTCATAGTGTGACAATTTATGATTTCTGTCTCAATACTGTGGCTGCCACTCTATGAAGTCACTTAAGTCAACTTAAAGTTAGAAGTTGAGACTGACAGTTTGAAGAAAAAAAAAAAAAAGAAGAAGAAAAAAATCAACAAATTGCTCAGGATCAGCTTTCCAAAAAGCTGCCATGAATTTTACAGAAATGATGGAATTAAGTTTAATTAATTTTCAGGTGAGATAACATGCAGTCTTGAGAACATGCTCCAGGACTGCAGTGTGGATTCTTTGTGATAACCTATGTACTATATCCCTATCCAAAAATGTGTGTCCCATAGCTGTGCTATGACTTTCCAGTGCAGTTCCACATGTCATGGCTTAACCTAAAAACAGTGTTTAAATGGAAGATATCCAAGAGAAACGTGAATTTAACAGAAGGGTCACTCACAACTCAGTTCTAGGAGGCATTGCTCAGAACATTTTAAATCAAGCTGGGCTGGTAAAAGTGTAATTTTAGTTAGATAAGAAAAGCTGCCTTGACTATTTGGCACTATTCAGCATTAAAGGTGTTGACTTTGGGAAAAATGACGTTCCAGTGATCTACCTTCTGACATTTCACTACTCACATCTCTTCATTCATCTCTCTAAAAATCTTCATAGTCTTGCTATGTAGCATCGCTATTTTAGCTCAGATGTTGTTACAACCAAGACTTTCAAAACGTCTATGCAAGTGAATCCCATGTAGCCACCATTTAACATAATGGGTCTTTATTATAATATAAAATTTTATCCTGTACAGACTTCAGCATTTACAGCTTAAATTTTTCTTGACAAAACAGGTATTTTTGTGTAGCACTTGGCAAAGCAAAACAGGGTCTGGGAATCTTCAAATTGAAAATGTATACTGTAAAAAAAAATAATAATTCAAATTATGCTTGGAATACTCTGCAAGATGATGTAAAAATCATTTATACAGGAGTCTCAAGGCTGTGGTCTTGTGAGGAAGTTGCAACTCTTGCTCCTTACTGTTGTTTTTTTTCCACACAAGTAAAGAATACAGACCTCCCTGTTAAGAAATATATTCTATCATTGCTATTTAAGGAAAAGAGAAGAGAATTCATATATTTTTATTTTGTTTTTAAATGCATATGATGATATTTAAGCAAAACATCCACTTGCAAAGCTCTGCTAGGAGGAACAAATGGTTCTGATGGATGAAAAGCTCTACATTAGCCAGCAGCGTGCACTTGCAGCCCAGGAGGCCAACTGCATCCTAGGCTGCATGTGACAAGCAGGTCAAGGAAGGTGTCTGTCCCCCTCTGTTCAACCCTGGCTGAGGCCCCTCTTGGAGTGCTGTGTCCAGGTCTGGGGCCCCCAGCTCAAGAAGGATGTGGGGCTGTTAGAGTGGGTCCAAACGAGGGCCATGAAAATTATCAGAGCACCTCTCCTATGAAAAAGGCTGAGAGAGCTGGGAATGTTCAGCCTATAGAAGAGAAGGCTCCAGGGTGACCTCATTGCAGCTTTTCAATACTGTCGGGGGGAGTGGGGGGTGTCTTATATAAAGGATGGAGAAGGACTCTTTACTCAGGTAGATAATGATAGGAAAAGGGGAAAAGGTTTTAAACTCAAAGAGGGGAGACTTAGATTAGAGGTTAGAAGGAAGTTTTTCACTCAGAGGGAGGTGAGGGACTGGCACAGGTTGCCCAGAGAGGCTGTGGATGCCCCATTCCTGGAGGTGTTCAAGACGAGGTTAGACGAGGTCCTGAGCAACCTGATCTTGTGGGTGGTGTCCCTGCCTATGACAGGGGGGTTGGAACTAGGTGATACTTGAGGTCCTTCCAACTGAGGCCATTCTATGATTCTATGAACCAAGTCCTGTCATGTCTGTATCTTCATTAGCTGGTAATTTCAGGGGTAATTAAAAGGGATTTTAACAACAGATGGAAGTACCTGTTGCTGAGGTTCACACATTCATATTGTACAAGGTAAACAAAATGTGTTCAGATTTTATTCTTCAGAATAGATTTAGTTTTGTCCTTTAGGTTAAACGTCGTCTTTGTCCCATTTTCTCAGTATAGCCAAACTGTCTGAAAGATCAATTTATACCACTCTGCCCTCATTAAGGGATGGAGCATATAAATGCATGCATATAAATCTGCATGTACAGATTTGGGTATTATTTCTTCTCAAGTCTCTCCTCCCCAAGCTGTAAGGATACCTGCAAACTTGACTAGTGCACATTAAGTGGGAACACAGGGAACAATTCCGTTAAAGTTACAGTCCTGCTGTATATGCAGCCCAAAACATTACTCAGAAAATACCTTTTCATTTGGAAAACCAAATTACAAAATGACCTTATCTGAAGAATACATTTGTTTTGTGAATGAAAAGCCTCTCTCCAACATGGTCTAAAAGGGCTACTCAATAAGAAAGCTGTAATCTCCTGCTGGAACAATGCATCCTTTATAATTATTGCTTTCAATCAAGAGAGGGAAGACATGAACCAGAAAGCTCAAGTTCCTCTAATGCTAAAGGACCACCAGAGAGAAGATCTTCCAGGGAAGTGACCTGTGATGAAACCTGCTCTTTCACACTTCAAGGTTCAGCGCTCAGCTAATCTGAACTGCAGAGCTGATGTGTTGGGAAAGATGGCTCCTAATACCAAACCACAAGGTGAAGACTCTAATAGATTTTGGAACTAGCCAAAGCACTTCAAATTGCCAACAGATAAAGCAGAACTGTGGATACTATGTTAGATTAGGTGTCTAGCATTGCTATGCTACTGTGTTTATTAAAAATAGAAGTGCTTCTCTGTGATCTCTCAGGAAGGTGTCAGATAAAAAGTTGTGCCAATTTCTTCTCTTCTGGAGCAGAATTGGAAAGAAAAAGGCTATAAACTTTTGTTCAAAGGGAAGATAATCTGGATTCTTGCTGTTTCATAGAAGTTTAGCTGTCCCATAAGTGGTAAACAGCAATGGGTCAGATCACATCTGCACCACCACGACCTTACTCTGACCATGCTGCTTAGATGTTTCTCTTCCCATCTATCAAAGGAAATGGCTAGCTACTGTGTGTTTAAATCCAGAAGACACCTTACTTTCTCTAAGGCGCTACTCATTTTCACAAATATTTTAGCACACAACAGGATTTTCCCTAGATAGCAGACTTCAGTTTCTCAGCCTGCTGTGAGAACCTTAAGGCTGTTACAGTGACTGAAAGCATCAGTAACAAAAGCAGAAAAGTCATAATGACTGAAGCTTCCTGACATGGGTTTAAATTATATTCATGAATCACAAAAGATAAGCATTTTGAGGGAATGCATTAAGATTTTATTTTTATCTTTGCCCCTGGGAAATTAAATCCAATATTAGTAATTCATGGAGAGAAATGGTTCCTTTTACAATCTGAGAGAAATTCAACTGTAAAAAATATCTTCTTTCATATGTTTTCTACAGTTGGCTCAACAATGGTTCTGTTGTCTTTGTTTAGTTTTGCTAATTTTACTCAAGATATTTTGAGCTGTAGGCTCCCTAAGATTTTGATTTCAAGGGTGGAATTCCTTATGCTTTCCTTACTCTGAGAAAGGCAGCATTCTGAGACAGAAGTTCTGCAACAGATATTATCTATTGTGTATAACACATGGATATCCTGCCCACAGCAAAAGAAAAAAAAAAAAAGAAAGATTATCAGACTGCAGTTCCTGTGAAGGGACAAAAAAAGTATTCCTATTTTATTGAGAGGTTAGCAGAACCTCACTGCAGATTAGATGCAGCAGCTGTAAATACCATGTAGGTACTTTGTACTTCGCACAGTATGACACAGTAGCAGAATAAAACAAACATTTCTGACAGCTTCATCTTAGGAAATTGACATCAAAATCTTCAAAAGGAATTGCTTAAGCCATTATGAAACGGTTCAGTATTGTTCAGTAGGTTATTCTGTGTTCATTGAAAATTATGGATAGAAGACTTTCTCTCCCAAATTGATCATCTTGCTCATTTCCTAACATACAGATAGTTCTCTGCATATGGTGTACAAGGAAAGGAGGTTGTATTTCAAGGGTCATTGAAAAGTGGTCTATTACGGTTTGCTTGCTGTTTTATACTTTCAATGAGAATTAGTACAACAGTAATAAGTGTTCCTTTCTAAAGGCATTGCTCAGTTCATGCAGAAACATATGCTTACTTGTCAACGTGAAGGGATGTCCTCATTTTCATGCACTTATTTATTACTAAATAAAGCTCAATAGATGGCAAATATGAAAGCTGTTTTTCTAATACTGCTGCAAACATCACTGTGTCAGTCTATACATAACCAAGATTTATCTTTTATTCATACAGCAAGGTAACTTCAAGATAGCTACCCCCTATCTTGATCATTTGATTCATTTTAGGTGTCTAGCAAGAGCAAATCAAAACTGATTCTCCTAGTTCTCAACTGGGAACAACTGCTTCAATTCTGAAATAAACAAGCACAAGCGTTTCTGCCGTCCAACATGCTATTGGTCCTCAACAGCCAACTAGCACACTTCTGCAAGCAAAACGTAGTCTATAGCAAAGGGAAAGCATAAACCACAGGTAAGGTCAAAAAGGCTTCCAGGCCTGAACATACAGTATTAACAATACTTACATTTTCTGTTGTTCCAGTAATTACATGGAGACCATCATATGTTGATTTAATGTACATACCCTAAGAAAAAGACATCATGGGAAAGAATTTTTAAAGTGTTTCACAAACGATCACCAACCAAACATAACTTGCACATCTCTAAAAGAAAAGCATGTTTTCTTTTTTTTTATTTTTTTCCCCCAAATTTTGCAAACTTTTAATATATGTCATGAGGAACTTGTATCTGGATAGAACAATGCTCTTTGACATACCTAGAGAACAACAGACCAAATGATTCTGGCCGTAATTAGCAATAGGAACCTAAAACTTTTACCACAGCCATCTCCACAAATGCTTCCTAGTTTTCTTATATACTGCTTCAACTACAAATGTAACAACAGTAGCATCTGACTAAGGCGACAAAAAAAAATTAAAAAAATTATGAATTGCCTTAGGATGATCAATACTTCCATTTTGTTTTGGAAGAAACAGAAGGCTTTAAAAGACCTGGAATCTCTGGCAGAGACATGACATCCAAACTGATAAACAATGCTCTGAAGCATGCCTGTAAAATGGTCCAAAGACTTTCTGACTGTCTTACTCATCTCAGTGAACAGCTCAGTTACAAAACTCAATTATGACAACTTAAACATCAACTTTGTTAGATCTGCAACTTTTTTCAAAAAGTGTGGAAAAGGGGGGAAAAACTTCGGTACCTCAAATCTGTTTCTTCATCAAGTCAAAATACAAACATTTTAATAGCAACCACTAAGGTAGAAAAAGAAGGAAAAAAGAGAGATAGTTGATATATACTGCACATTTAAGCAACTTTTGAGGAATCTCCCTTCCTCCATTCAGTTAATAGAAAGCAGGTAAATAATGAAACTTGAGTAAACATTATTTTAATTATCTTGAGTAATGTTACCTCCTTTTTCTCTATTTAAGAGTGTTATAACAAAGTCTGTTACTAGCTGAGGAACTACTGAAGTACAGTAAAGAGGCAAAGAAGACTTACCCAGTTGCACTAATCTAATTTGGGACCAGAACTCTGACATTTTGGTAGTGGGGAGAGTTCATGAGTTTCCTAGGAAAGGGGACTCAAAACTAGGCTTCTATTTTGCCCTGCATAGCATGTAGCATCAAATGCAGTTGTCATGTCGGGCTGCCACAGCTTGAAGAGCACGAAGCAAGGATTTACTCATTCTTACACAGACATAGGAAGAAGATAGGAACCCCCAACACTATCCTTTCACTTCGAGCTCCTCTATCCACCTTAAATAATTTTTCAATTGATTGGCTCTATGAATACAGTTTTCTGCTTGGCTCATTTACCTCAAATATAGAATGACAATTTCTTGTACATTTATCCTCACAACACCCCTGTGAGGTAGGGAAACACTAATATATACACATTTTACAGACAGAATAATGAGCCACACAAGAGGCTGAGAGACGCTGATATCTTTTTTTGGCACCTAATAACTACCTGAAACCAACAAAAACCAGGGCATAAATCCTTCTTACTGTTTAAATCTAAGTGACCTGACCACACACCCTGCAACATGGCAAGAGCTGAAACCATAGTGACTTTGTGGTGGCAGGAATTATGAGTCAGGTCCACATAGAATACTTTCTGAAGAAAGTCACAGCTTTGCTTTTATTGATAATTGGCTACTGTTTCCAACTTAAATGTAAGGGAGAAAGCATAGGAAAAATAGTTACTTAATAGCTATTCAGTGTTTAGATTTGTGCAAAGCATTATTCTGAAGGATGGTAAGAGAATCCAAATATACGATTGTAGAGTACAGTTTGCATCCAATCTAGTGTTTTCTAGAAAATTTAAAACAATTTCCAGATGCAAAAGAGGAGAAAATTTCTGAAAAAAAATCTTTTAAAGCCAAAAATCAAGATTTTGCATGCATTGGGAAAGAGATCAAAGAGGGAAGCTGAAAAAAAAAAGATATATTTATTCCACACCTGCAAAATTAACTAATGCTACACTGATACTACACAGTAAGTGTAAGTTTTGTAAGAGCCAACACCATTTTGTTTATAAAGCAATTGTTAAATAAGCAGATGTAACATTTTGCCATTTACAAATAAAAACGCAACAGAAAGATGAGCTATTCCTCCACATGCTTTTCTCCACTGCTTGTTGTGAATTATATATCATAAATGGTATATACAAAAAATGTTTTAGGGTACGCTGTTTCACCTGAAATGAAAATAAGAATACCACAAACATTTACAATTTTTCCCCTCATTGCCGCCTTGTGGCTGCACAATATCAACACTATATTTAGTATTCAAGAACAGAGATTAGGGTTTGCTCTTCCTTTGTACTAAAACAAATTGGAAGATACATATCTTAAATATCAAAATATAATGCCAAAGTCCCTATGAGTTCAAAGAAAAGGAAAGATAATGCACTTAATATGACTAGAATAACCATACAGTAACCACCCTGGGAATCAGGGAAAAAAAAAGTCTAGATTAAAGACCAAGTAACTCATGCTTCATTACACCACAGATTGTTCTGATTAGTTATGGGCAGAAGTTTAAGTTTAAACAAAAATAAAGTGCATTGATTGGTTTGAAACATTGAGTTAAGGGTTAGAAAAGAGACCTTGGACACTTAAAAAAAAATGCAAGAACAGGATCTGATATACGTTTAATATAATTTACGCAATGTTGGGTGGAAAATACAAGAAGATACTAATTCCATTTTATCACATACTTACTGAATTTTTACTCTTTCATTGTGACATCTTGATGCAGTCCCCCAAAGTTGCACTTGCCTCTTTAGCCATGAATGTGCTCCAAAATTGCAAAACAGCTCAAAAGTAAACTTGAGTGTCTCTTCAACTTAGCCTTAGAGCTCAGATAGGACTAAGATGACCAAGGTCCATGGTTAACATGGTTTTGAGACCTTGGACATTTTTTCCGCAGCTTCTCCAGCATTTCAAGTCAAGTAACAAAGGAAAAGTATTAGGAATACTTTTCCTAATACTAGATTCATGGAAATTACTTTCTAGCTAGGCTAGGCATTCAGCAGTGCCCCTTTAAGTAGCTGCCACATTGTGCTCTAACTACAACTTCTATTTTATGAGTACTTTTTCTTGTGACAGGCTCATTTTATGTTCACTTCAGCAGGAAAAGAGGAACCAAGAACAATCAGTCTAATGTTCAAGCATATTCACCTTTGCATTTCTGAATCTAGCAAGCTAAGTGAATAGCTTGAACTTGAAATCCTATCACAGAACTGACTAGGTTCACTATATGACAACTATAGCCATCATATACATGAAATAGCATTAAATGAAAATATAAACAGGAGAAATTGAAATTCCACAGTTCTCTGATATTCTGTTCTATATTAAAAAAATACAAATAAGTAGAAAGGTACTGTTTAGAAAAACTTCCCAAGGAAAAAGGGCAGCTATAACTTAGTAACCTGCTTTTTATCTAAAAGGCATACAGTATTCTGCTTCTTTGTTAAATACACTCACTGTTTTCAAACAGTAGTATTTTTCAGCCTGTCCCCTGGCAAAAGATGCTATTTAAGCTAACCAGTTTTGTCTCTTTCTATAACATCAATAGCGGAAAAACACACAAAATTAAATTCTACCTAGTGAGATGGATGAAACTCTTATATCAAGTCCTCCAAAAAAAAAAAAAGGGGGGGAGGAATTATTACGATTTGCATGCTCGTGATTGCAAAGATGACCACATTAATTAATTTGTAGCTTTTTAGAATAATTCTCTACTCTGAGAGCTCCTTTTTCACCCTTACTTCACAATTCCTGCAGGACATCTCTCTTTCTGTAGTAATACCCACATGGGCTACACTAGAGATAAAGAAGAAGAAAAAGAAAAACCAAGACTCACCCATGATGTTGCATTCCAGCTTTACCCAGTACATAGGAGTTTCTCCACATTGCACCTTATCAAATTCCTTACCAGATTATTTAGCTTTTTTTTTTTTTGATAAGCAATAGCTACTTTTAATAAGACATTGCAATCCCTGTAAAATATTTGTCTACTCATTCTGCATGAAGGTATTAGTCTGACCATTTACATCTACCTCTGAGTGATACTTACGTTCCCCCTCCAAAAAAAAAAAAAAAAAGTCAAATATAGTGAAGGAATTATTATGCATGTTAATTAAAACATCTTGGTAGTGCTTCCATCTGTTTTATGTTGTAAAGGCTCCAATCATTTTCTCAATTCCATCCACCATATGTTTATCATATATTTACCATGTTTTACATTCCCTTTTCTTCTTTCTTTTTTTTTTTTTTTCCTCTCCCTGATCTACTTCCGCTTCTTAGATACTGAATTTGAGACACTTTAAATATGTTGTTTAAGCTAGGTGAAAAAACATCTTCCGAGTCAGCAGCCAACTATGCCCTTTTCCTTTGTGCTTGAAGTCTTTCCATCTTTACAGGGGCTTTTATTTAGTGACTGGTAAAGCCAGCATGGAACTGTCATGTGGGTCCAAAATGCAGAAGAAAGTTGACAATAATCCATTTTCCGCCTCCAATGTTGCATGAATCCCAGAAGAAGGTCCAGATGTTTTCGAGCTTCACATTCATCCAAGTGCTCCTGATGATGCTATTCAAAGCTCCAAGCTCCACCTTCACTTCTTAAACCAACACACTTACTGAATCACATTCACTATATATTCAGCTGAAAATATTAGTTTAAAAAGAATAAATAGAAAAAAATCCCAGCAGCCTAGAATCAAAGCTTTTGTACAAAATACCAAGGACAACCTGACAAAGATGATCTGTTAGTAAGACTGGCATTGTAAAAACTGGAAGGTACAATATGCACCATGAGGTGCAAATACATAGTCCTGGGTTCCTGCTCCAGAGAGCTCACAATCTAATGGAGCCAGCTTGATACAGAAGCAAAAGAAATGGTGATAAACAGGCAAGGACAAAGTGGAAAAAATATCATGGTATCAAAGCATCATAGAGTCCTTCTAAGGCTTATATACTGCATAGTGGGTATTATCCATTTTTCAAAAATAAATATAATTATTTTTTCATTACAATGACATGATACTTCTCAGTCAGGAACAAGACCCTGTTCATTTGGTTCACAAATACATATTAAAAGAGAAAGCACTATCTCAAGAACTTCCAGTTTAAACAAACAAGACAGACAGAGGGTAGAAAACAGAGGCACACAGGAGGAAGAGGTTTTTTATCTGATTATCTAGCAAGCAGGAACAGACCCACAAAACATGTTCTTGTTTACAAAAATAATGGTCTTAGTTTTTCAGTCAGTGGGTATTAACACCACCCTACAGAAAGACTTAAATGAGGAGAGTAAAAAAAGGAAAAAGAAAAGAAAAAGAAAAAAAAAAAAAACAGTCACAAGACAAAGGAAAAGCTAAGATTAAAATTGAACAAAACTCCAAAAGAGGTGTCTGAGAGAAAGGGGGGGGAAAATTTCTTCATTACAGCAGAAGCCAGTATTTAGAAATTTACTGCAGTGGGCTGGCAGAAGAGTGAGAAATTTACAGGAGAAAAGAGAGAGAGGAGAGAACCTGTAGAAAGATGAAATCCTTGAGGAATAGTCTGAAATGTATTCAGAGAGGGGAAAAAAAGCCAGTGGTGGAGGAGAAAACAAATAGTAGACCAAAATATGAGGCACTATGTAGTTCTCCAAAAGTTTTTTCCCCTCGTATTGTAATTGTGATTTACCAGAAGAATAGAAAATTAACTTAGTATATAATTAAATACCTTGACATACCAAATTTGTCAAAAAAGATGGAAAGAAAAACAAACAAACAAACAAAAAACCAAACTAATGAAACCCCACACCCAACAACAACCAACCCACAAGCCAAAATACTCTCCAGAACTACAGCATCCAAACAACTTTAGAAACCTGCTGCAGAGAACAGCACAGCAATAGTCCTTCTTATTCACGGAAATGGAGCAACAGTAAACTTAGGCATGGGTTGCAAGTGTTTTCATTAGGCAAAAAATGGTTAACTGCATTCTGATCACCTTCTGCTCTCTTCAAGGCTTGTGGGAAAAGATTCTAGTATTGATGTAAATTAATAGAGCTGTAATTGTTATCTGTTTTGTATTGCAGTGGAAATTGGATATTTGAGCAAACGAAAGATCTGTGGTCAACCCTTGAGCAGCAAACACAGACTGGTTGCACTGGGACTTTACAACCACCTGATTAAGCATGCAGAGTTCTTGCAATAAAATTCAATAAGCTGCTTCTCAGCAGTGCTGCATAGCCTATGAAAAACTTATAAAAACAGCTTTATATCCCTGAGATACTATGAAGCATATTCCAGCATTTGACAGTTTTTGTGCATAAGCCCACGCAAACTTCTTGGTTGAGTTGATTTTAGTAATTTAAATCCCTTCAGACTTCAAGATGCTAGAACAATCTGAACCATTTCTCAGGAGCTGGTATAAATTGCAAGAACTTCTTGTTCATTTCTTCCTGTTCACTAAACTTTTTTGCATACATTGGTCAGCCATACAAAATACTTCCCAGTTGGCCCAGCTGCATAAGAAATCAAACTAGCACAAGAAATTGAACTATTTCAGACTTTAAAAAAAAAATGGCTGAAAGGTCCTATTTCTTTCCATATATACAAATTATTTAAGAAAACAAAACAGAAACAAACAACAACACTTTCTCATCCTGGATGATGGGTTTGATTAACTGCGTACTTCTTACCAGCCCTTCACTTGGCTTGATGTTTGTAAGCTGGATCACTTCAAGGTGAGCCGACTGGGAAACCAGTGGATCAGAAGAGAGTGAAATAATGTGATCACAGACGCCAGAGAGTGTTTTACACTAGGAAGGAAAAAACAAAACAAAATATAATAAACATACCATTGCTAACTGCGTATCAGCCTACAACTTAAAACATCATATTTTTACATGTAAGTACATACTCGCTTACATTGTTGAATCTACAAGGCAGAGGGGAATAAGAAGGAAAGACCTCATTAGTCAGCAACACAAAACCAGATACGCTTTTTGTGATGACACCAAACTGACACGCTGTCAGATCAGAGGAGAAAAAGGAGCAAAAGCTTTTTCTTCTCAGCAAAGACAGGAAGAGACCACACGTATTGATCCAATACACTCTCACAAGTAGATGCCCTACCCATGAGCTATGCTCAGGCATGTGAGGAATACAGGGAACCCCCAAGACTCCCACTTTCCAAATCCTTTGCAGACTTTAAGTGCCCCCATGCCCCATTAATTTCAGTTGAAAGGGCAGATGTTCAGCACAGATGAAAATCAGGCTCTTAACAACAGGCAACTCCCATTAACTCTGAAGTTTATTCTGTGCTAATAAAACATGCTAATTGATCTTGGTCTGAATTTCACATGCTCTGCTGGTGCCAAGTATGATTTACCATTGCAGGCATGAAGATTACAATAAATAGCCCCTTCATGATAGAATAATTCTTAAACCTATTATCCTTGGCATCGTTTGTACCAAGACAGAAATAAAAAAGTTTCTAAAAGGGCTGGGGCTGTCAAATGGGGACTTAGTATCTTCTCCTCACTAACTCCGTCTTGTCAGAGGCAGAGTGATAATTTATTTTCTTGTATTCTCTCATATTTCTGTACGCTAGCGTTTTTTGAGAGTTTCAGTATTTTCTGTGGAATCCTCTTTCAGCAGCTAAAACTGATTTCTCAGTTCAGGTTTCCAAATGTGTGTTTTGTCAGCAAATTCAGGGATCAGAACATTCGTTTGGTCTCACAACTGTGGGTAACTGCAAAAGCAATTAAGAACCAGCTTAATTGCCCTCACATTTAAAAGATTAAAGCTAACCAGTCCCCTCAAATGACTGAAACACAACTACATCCAACTGCTGCACCCATAGCTCTTCCAAGACTGCAAAGCATACTTTTTCAAGTAAAAGTGTCTACAACAACATATGGAAATAAAATATGAAAACGGATATAATGCCCTTGCCAAATCACCATTAGAATTCTTAGTGCCAAACTGCATATATACCTTATGTAGAAAGGAAAGTAAAAAAACCCCAGTGGCCAAAAAAAAAAAAAAAAAAAGTGACTTGATCCTGTTACAGACCATCACACTGGAATTTTCTCCTCTTTAAATTACTTATGAACAATAAATTGTGATAGGATATAGATGGCATATATTTACTGAATGATGTTGAAAATGAATAAACAAATTAAAATCAACAGGAGAATAACAAAATATATATAACCAACATGACCCTCTTCTAGAGATATTACTTTTAAGCATGGACACACACACACACACACACACACACAAATCCCTTCTGCTTTATCTTTATTTCATGATGCAGAATCATTATTGAAAAAAAGGAAGTCAAGGAACATTTAAAATGAGGTTAAGAATGCTTTGTGCTTTGTTTGAATTTGGCAGAAGTGAAAAAGTGATAAAAATGAACTTGATCACAACATTATTTTTGTGGCTTTTGTTATACTAAACAAGTACTTTGAGCTGAAATTTTTAAAAAGGTAAAAATGATATAAAATTCCATTATTAAAAATGTAAACATAGGTATTTTTGCTTATGTTCTATTTTTAAATACAATACTAGTTTGTTATTTGTATTTTCAGCTCTCTTGTAATTGTACTGAGAATTACTGAAAAATCACTTCTAGAGACTTACGGAACACTCTGCTCCCCACATGCAAAGAAGAGGCCCACACTATAAATTACATTCTGATGATTAAAACTGAATTTTTCATATACCTGCACACTTGTATTCACCCACCTAGTCTTCCTGTTAGTCTCTTCAAAAACTACTACGTTTTTGAGTCCCTAGCAGCTTCAGATCAGCTTCCACTTATAAAGAATTAATATATTATTTTGTCTCCTATTCCTTACTGTCGCATAGCCAAAATGCCTAGGAGTGTTCCTACCACCTAACAGGAGGTATGCCAATTTAGAGATTGGAGATGTGGCTCCTTGTTCAAACAAGAGTCCTTGGCTGCCTTGGCAGATGACGGAGAAGAGTTAGGCAAGTCCATTATGTGACTCTGAACAGAAGCCTGTCTGGGAGGCATTACATAGCTTGCTGGGGCAGCTGCTCTCCCTCTGCTTCTTTGTCAGAGGGGGCACAGACGGTGTGTACCGTAAGCCTGAGGAGGTCAGCATCCCAATATGGCTCTATAAGGTACAATTGTGGAACAAGGTGGTATGAATATTCACCAAAAGGAGCTCTGGGAAAACTGGATGCAAAAATTACCATGTCACTATGATAAAAAACAAAACAACAAAAAAGCAATGTTCTTCTATGCATTTCTTAAAGATTATTCTCTTTCAGATCTTGTAACTTTCTATCTCAGATATTTCTCTCTCTGTTCTCTATTCTATATATCTAGATATTTCTATCTTAGATATCATTCTGGTGTCCAACAGGGTACACATTCCAAGCACAGTACATGAGCCACAGCAAAGTCCCTAGCGGAGACCCTAGAGTTAGAGAACATACTTTCAGATTAAGGCTTCCAGTTCTATGAGCCTCCCAAAATGAAAGCTCTCATTCAACATGTGAGGATGCATGAATATCTACCTTCCCAAAAGAATGAAATTTAGGGGCAAAAGTCTGATGCAGTGTTATAAAATCTTTTCCACGTCATGAATATCCAGATCTGACCAGGTTGAAGACAGAGAGCTTCTAAAATTTCATTAAATGTTACCAGGTTTATTACCATTTGTTAGTATCAGAGGTGACAGGAAACAGCAAAAGAAAATGGAAGGTACAGAAAAGCAAACAAGAAAATTCTTGAATTGCTTCTCTCAGTTTCTGACCAACAGAATTAACTCTTTTCCATCTAAAAGAGCACTAAAGGACCTGAGTGATTCAGTAAGACAACTAATTGAACCCACAGAGACTTTCTCAAGAAATGATCAATTCAGATAATGAGACCTAATCACTACATTGTTTGCTTAGTAATTATGGAAGAGTCCTGTCCAGCAACCTAACTTCATTAAAATATGTTTAGTACTTATGAGAACTGCCCTTTTCTTTAGAGGGAAAAGGAAGCTTATTGTAGGAAGATTTTGAATGTAAGACTCACTGCTATTACATAATAAACTGGCATATTTGTGTTGCCTGAATTTACTATATTTCACATATATTTGCATAGCACCAAATGAATGAGTAGATGATTTGTTTTTAATTAAGCTGCTCATCTAATTTCAGAATAGCATGCATTTTCTTTCTGTTTTCTTGGTCCAAGATAATTTCAAGACTTTGGGAAGAAAAAGCAACTTTTGGATGACGGATCTACGTTCTGTCCAACCACTCAAAACTTCTGGCTGCCATAAGCAAATATCTAGCAACTCCTCCAGTTTTCTTCTGAATATATAAACTTGTCTGTGTTGGAATACCTATAGAATCTCACAACTCTCCCTTAACTGTTATACATTCAAATATTTTTCATTATCACTCTATGGTTAAAGAACAAGAACTGCATGGGGCATACTGGCATGCAGTAGCTGTCTTCACCCCAGTGCAAGGAAAGGGTACACAGGCTGTCACTGAAAACATGACCAGAGGCTGACACTGCCAAAACTATGCATTTCCTGACACAAATGCAAGTAGCACAAATAATCCCAGAATGGATTATAGAAGGTATTGTGAGGCTTAGTTTAGTTATTAGCCAAGAGTCCATAGACATAAAAGGACAGTACACTGACTAATGCAGAATGCATTTACCTCAAGTCTTTTTCTGCTGAATTGAATTTCTCAGTTTAAGGTGGTGTGCACAGCTTTTGTATCTTTAAGTACACATGTCCTTTGTATATTCTTTTTTCATGCTGGATAACCACTTTGAAACAATTATTTCCTCTCCATTTTTGTGAGAGAGGGGAGGAAATTAGCAAGAGAGGTTCAGCCTTATACCTATACTGGGGATGCTATTTCACTTCAGCTTTTAAAATAAAAGTTCTAATACTATCATACATCAGAGTGAAGGATCTGAAGTTTAGCAAGTACAGGCTGAAGATATAATACTTTTTCCTTTTGAAAACTTGCCCACATTTACCAAGCACAAGCCTGGAATATTGAAATTTGTAGATGCACAGTATAGATTTAGATAGACCTGCACCATGCAGTGTAAAGCACTGTAGTCAGTGCAGAAATATCTCAGTCCTGGTTTGTGGCTTTCCTAAACATTCCACAGCAGCTCATCAGGTTTGTTCCATATGCATTGCTTGGGAGCTCATCATTCAAGCAACTTCTAAATGTCTAGATCCACCATTACATTCAGTGCTTTACTAAATTTTCCCCTAAGCTCTCCAGACTTCACTGGAGCTTTCACCTTGGCAGATGCAAATGGAACAAATTATGCAGGTGAGGGAAATACCTTGTTTTTCATTATTAATATTTTTAATATTTCCTTTGATGGAAAGTAATGGACTGACATAGTATTTTGCACATATGCTACCCAATTAATTTAAGTGGAAGAAAAGCACACCAACAGTGCACATGTGTTACTCATTTTGTTCCAAACAATTTACAAAGACTGTTTTTTTCATCATAACTATCCAGCACAAGCTGTATCAGAGACATGTATTTTAGTTTCACTATAATGTGATGACACCTTTTCTCTCAAATGGCAGTTACCTTTTGTTACTTTGTAGAACTACATTTCTGATTATGAAAATGTTGTTAACAGGATCAGGATGCTTTACCATACTTTTGTAACTGCTGATTCCCTACTGTAATGCAATTTAAAAACACCTGTGTGGTCCTTCAGTACCTTATAGATTTGTAAATATAGCAAATTAATTTGGAGGCTATAGCTTTTCTTCAGCCCTGGGCTGGACATCTTTTCTTTCACCTTTGCAAGGTACAAATAGGAATGTTACCCAAATTAATCTAGCACTTGTCCCTTTGCCACTTTCTGACTTCAGCAGAGAAGATGCACACTCGTATGCAGTGGCTGTACTTCTCAACAGATGGTGATGAGCAAAAGGCCAAGGAGAACTGTCTCAGAACTTTATGGAGGATGTAGCACCCAGCTGGTAAGCTGCTCTGCAGAAAAGGATCTGGGGGTGCTGCTGGACAGCAAGCTGAATGTGCCCTTGCTGCTAAGAAGCCTAATGATACTCTGGGTTGCATTAGGCAAAGTATTGCCAGCTGGGCAAGAGAGGTGCTACTTCCACTCTATTCAGCGTTGGTGAGGCTGCACCTAGAGTACTGCCTCCAGTTCCAGGTCCCTCAGTAAAAAAGAGACATGGACATACTAGGGGCTGTACAACAGAGAGACACCAAGGTGATTAAGAGACTGGAGCACCTCTCCTACTAGGAGAGACTGAGAGGGCTGGGACAGATCATCCTGGAGAAAAGGAGATGTGGGGGGAAATGCCTTCCAACCTCAACCAGTCTGCAGTTCAGATATCATATTTTAATACTGCAGAAGAAACAACCGCATAATAAAGAGTATGTTAGCATGCCCACTGCTCATTATCCTTGTCAAAATAACATGCATGGCTGCTGTTACTTGTACTGCAGATAAGAGAAGAATCTACTCCATGATTAAGATATAGTCCTACGAAATAACTTTGTGTGAACAATGCCATTTCGGTGGTAAAGTTAAATACTGTACATCTTTAAGCAATTCATAAAGAAATATTCCAGTAAAATAGTAGGGTTAGGTGTTCTCTGATATGCAGTGAAAGTCCACTGAAGAATAACTTTTCTAAGTATCTCCATGTGTTCATGTGCTATATTTATACATTTGCAGAAGCAGATATGAAAATGACAAGCAAGTATGAGTTACTAGATACATCAAGATGCACAGGAAAATGAGCATCCAATTGCTCCCATAAATATCAGCAGGCATTAAAAATGCCTGGCCTTTCTCAAGCCGCACTTAGCTTTCAGCATGCAGGCCATCTGGACAAAGGAAAAGGGTTTGGCAAAGCCAAAAAAAAAGGCAAATTACAAAAGATTAACTGAGAGAAATCAGCAGATGATAACATTTTCTCCTTTTGTTATGCAGCCCCTATTCTCAGTATTAGCCTTACGCTGTTGCCCACAGTTCTCTTTTGCAGTAACTAATCACTGCAATTTAAATAATAAATTTTCCTCTCTATTCAGTGACAAACTCATAATTGCATATTGTACCTACACCACAGTCTTTATGTACAAAGCTAAATGATTTAAAGGAGGATTAAAAATATCACTAAAAAGCATCTAGTTGTGTGGTAGAAATTCAAGGGGAAATGTTTTATTTTACTCTGTAGGCAGCCAGCTCATGTCCCAAAGCATGAAGAATGAAAGATCATACTGTTTTTACCCATGCTTTTGGACTGTAGTGCACTGATTTCTAACCGATTTTCCACAATTGCTCCTTCTTTCAGCTAAGGGGATGAGGACATCAGGGTATCTAAATTTTACTTGAATCTTTCCTGATTCTCTGTGGCTAATTTACTTTGTACTGGCAAAATGATATGCCTTCTGCAGCATACTGGAGGTAGTCATGGACATGGCTGCCTTCAAAGAGACTTGTTCATTTCAGGCAGCTCTAGGGTAAAACAAACAGACTTCTATTCAATCCTTCCCTTAATTTTACCCAGGCTAGTGAACAAGCTTAAATCTATTTTGCCAAGTGTTTGCAGTATGGAAGCACCCTGGCTTAAACGCATTCCTGGGGCTGAGGGGCAGAGAAGTCAGAAAAATGTATTTGTGGTGTTAAGTTTAATGTTTGGGATTTAAAAAAAAATAATAAAACTAAAAAGTTTAGTTACAACTGACTGAGACAAAGCAACTTGCTGCATGAGTCTAACTAGTTATAACAGATAACTAACAGATAAGTCTAACTAGTTATAAAGTCTAACCACTTAGCTTAAGTCACATGGAATAACTATTAATCAATTAATTTTGGTCCAAAACATTCCTTGTATTGTAAGGAATACCTCAGTAACTACAGCAATCTTAGAACTGGCTGGGCCTGGACTAGTGTTTTTATGTACATAAAAGTTTAATCAGTGAACTCAATCTTATTTTGGATGCAAAGACATCCAAAGTCAGAAAGGTTTCTGTTGGAGTGGAGTTTGCTAGGTATAGGTACCTTTGCAAGGTATAGACTCTTGAAAAGAAGCAGGTGATTACTTTTTTTCTTTAATAAGATTATCAAAATGATACTTTTGACAATGCATTCTTAGTCCATTATAGCTCTGTAACAAATATTCAAATAAAGTGGGAAGGATTGAATTATTATCATTGTGGTTTCTCTGAAAGGCTCTTGGTGAAAAGAGAACATCCTGATCCATTACTTGTTCTTTTCTTTTTCAATCTAGTAACTAATTTTTTTTTTTTTAAAAAATAAGCTCACATTTTTTAAAAGCTTCCAAGTATTAACTTCACTCTACAGTTCTACTTTCTACGGTTTTCCAACTCTAAAAACAAAACAAAAAACAAAGAAACCCACTTTTTTTCAGGAAAAGCAACATAATTTTAAGAAAGTTAAACTAAAAAAAACACAAACAAACAAAAAAACTTATTAATCTGACTGAAGCCTGGCTTCTGCTTTCTATAATTAGTCATTCTTGCTTTGCTCTCACTTTAATACTATACTGCTTCACTTGGATTAATCTGAACTAGATACTTCCATCACATGCAGGCTAGAACAGCTGGAAGGAATCAATGAATTATTTTTGAATGATTTTAAATCTCCATTCAGACTTTTGCAACCAGTAGCTTAACTCTCCGCATAAGCAGAACTGATGCCCTTTCAAGTTGAGCAGTTTTCCATGCACTTTATCATCTCAGGTTAAATTTATATAAAGATTCTAAATATAAACTAGCAAGAAGATACTACTTTTCAGTTTTAAAGTACACACCAAGACATGGTTTATCACTTCATATTTAGGCCAACTATATTTAACTTGTTCTTTTTTATATTGTCATCTACTTCTGCTGGTGTTATTTTCTGATTATATTTATTTTCTGATGATATTAATAAATTATTACAATTTTACTATTTACTTATTTATTTATTACATAAGCAAAAAGTAACCTGGAAAAAACACACTGAGAAATATGGTAGAAAACATACTGAGAGTACGATAGAAATATGAAGAATTTCTCTGTTTTCATTACTATTTCAGAAGCATCAACATTTTAATGAGCAAAACACATTATTCCTGTGTGGTTTTATGCTTCTTATTGCACAGAAACCAAGTGTTTCTATGAATGAATTCACAGTGAAAATAACATTAAGAAATACATTTTAACATTAAGAAATATACTTTAAAGTAATTGTTTCAAAACACCTACAATTCTAGGGCAGAAAATTATAGTTGAGACATTTTTTCTTCCCCAAAGACACAATCTGCAAGTTCCATTTAGAAGAAATAAACAAAATTTAAGTTAGCAATTTCTTCTTAAAATTTTATCATCTTTCTATAAGACCTTTTTCCTTTAGTTACATTTTATGTTTGGTTGAATAACACAAACTAGTTTACTACTTCACTACTAACATTGTGAGAGGCATCCAAAATGCTTTAATAAAGCATTTGAAGCTCCACTTGCTTGAAGAGTAAACGAAAACATTTCTTTCTTGAATACAGGGCTGAAGCTATTCAGTTCTGTCTCCACAGAATATCGTGTCTTCATCAAAAAGCTGACTTCAGAATATGTTTGTTGACATTAAAACATACTATCTATGGATAAGGTGATTCAGCAGTCTCTCCAAATGAACTCCTACACTGTGATCTCAGAAAAAATAGGGCATTCAAAAGAAATTACTGCCATTAGAATCTGAGCACATTAACTATTTTTTGACCCTACCTAATTAAAGCAAACCAAGCTGTCATTTAACTGAGGATCTTGCCTTTGGTGCGGGATGTTGCCACCTTCACCATGCTTTAGAGGGAAGTGTGAAGAATGAGTGACTCGCTAACGTTGGCGGTATCCATAGATGCATTGTGATAGCAGCAAAGTGGTCTCACATCCCCCGGCTGTGCCCACACACCCTCTTGCCCCCTGATTTGGCCCAGATGGCAGGTTGGGTGAGCACAAAGTAGGCTCATTCTGCTGAGAATGTGTCAGCATCCCCACAGAAGATGTGTGCCTGCTTAGCTCCAGCCCCTGAACCAGTCCAAAACAACACTTTTGTGATGGGTTATCCCCATCATGATGGGGATGTTCAACCCAGAACCTTCAGAACACCTGCTCTGAAGTAAAATTGCTGGACCACCACTAGGTGATGTGGATAAAAATCAACTACTTGGATCCAATGATCCTAAGGTGGAAAATGTCTTGGTATCCGAAAGAATAAGAGTATGTACCTGCCATTTAATATTTTTATTGCCATAGTTGTAGGATTTTTTATTTTTATTTTTTTTTTAGTAAAAAGAAGCTTTTAAAATTTTACTTCAGTCCTTAGTGAGAACAATACCTTGCAACAATAACTTCCTCAGATTAATTACGTTAATTGCCAATCAGTTATAAGTCACCGCCTTTCACTTTCATGAGGAACCATGATTTCTTCTGTCATAAAGAGAATGTGGTACATGAAATCATACAGGAAGAGCCCATGGCTTTGAATTCAAGTTCCTCTGCAAGTCACCCCAGCTAACACAGCTATACGTTGGTATTTGATCACTCAGAGGTAGTTGGATCCAATGCTAGCCAGATATATTTCTGTTACCCAAATGAGAGTGCACGGATTGCTAATGGGAAATGTATTCAGAGAACAGACTTAAAATAGTTTCATCTTTTAATTTAAGTAGAGAAAACTTACTTTCTCTGTAGATACTACTTGTTTGTGTGGCCTCTCCCCCCAGTATCTGCTAGTTTTTCCACGTTTCTCACTTAAGACTCTTTCTATGCCTTTACTAAAATTTACTACTATTTTTTTCATATCAGAGAACCTTCTTAGTAACATTCACCTCTAGGATGCACAGTCCATTTTGATATCTAATAAGGCAACTAATATCACAGAATCACAGAATCATCTAGGTTCGAAGAGACCTCCAAGAACACCGAGTCCAACCTCTGACCTAACACTAACAAGTCCTCCACTAAACCATATCACCAAGCTCTACATTTAATCGTTTTTTAAAGACCTCCAGGGATGGTGACTGGATAAGGTTGCCCCGAGTCTCCTCTTTTCCAGGCTGAACAATCCCAGCTCCCTCAGCCACTCCTTGTAAGACTTGTTCTCCAGAACCCTCACCAGCTTTGTTGCCCTTCTCTGGACACACTTGAGCACCTCTATGTCCTTCCTGTAGTGAGGGGCCCAAAACTGAACACAGTACTCAAGATGCAGCCTCACCAGAGCCGAGTAAAGGGGGACAATCGCTTCCCTAGCCCTGCTGGCCACAGTTTCTTATGCAAGCCAGGATGCTGGTGGTCTTCTTGGCCACCTGAGCACACTGCTGGCTCATATTCAGCCGACTATCAACCAATACTCCCAGGTCCTTCTCTGCCAAGCAGCTTTCTAACCACTCATCTCCCAGCCTGTAGTGCTGATTGGGGTTGTTGTGCCCCAGGTGCAGGATGCAGCCCTTGGCCTTGTTTGACACTGGCATAAAACATACCATGCTCACTCAAGATCTTGAGATTTCCTTTTGTTTTTTCCTTTCTTCTTCTTCTTCTTCTTCTTTTTTTTTTTTTTTTTTTTTAAATTTTTATTTTTAACTGTCTATTTAGCTAAGGCCACAGCACTTTTTTTTTCTGTCTTCCCAGGAGCGGAGTTACAGGGAACAGAGACTACTTCCAATTTCAGTTCTTTCCTCAAGCTTTTAATTTGCACTTTTAAAATATTCCCTTTCAAATTCAAAATATGATTTCAAATCCCATCTTTTAATTATTCAGCCACAGATTTCTTTCCTTGTTTGCTTTTGTTTCATGAAATCCCATCCATCAATTGAAATGCAACATGTTCAGAAACATTCAGAAATGATCCAAGTTATGTACAACACCTACAGTCATCTTTAATCCTAAGCTTTTGCAATCAGTTCAACAGTTTGTTCATGTTTCCTTGCAAGCTTGAGCACTAATCATAGACCCTAATTCAGGTCTCAACAATAATTTATATGTCCACCTGTCACCACAAAGTGGTTATTGTAGATTAAAGAAATAAGCCTGTGTGAATCTGAATGATGTAAGGTAATATAACTTCATCATGTACAGTTAGTTTTCATGTAACTATAACGAAACCTGTCTCAAATTTTTCCATTCACATACCTTAAATGAATCCCTTGGTTTCCTCAAAATTGTCCATTGAAAACTACATTAACTGATGCTTTATCAGCTCTAAACATTGCCAGCTCTCTTTCCAATCCTGTTTGCTAATTTGTAAATGATATATGCTGTATATAGCAGATGTCAAAACTCTTGGCTCTTACAGCACAAAACAAGCATGTATTGAAAACCAGGCTTTATATAATGATTTCAAACTTACAGCACTTCAACTTTTGCCAAGATTATGCAAAAAACTTCGTTACTTAAAAATTACTTAAATGCTTGCAAAGCTCAGCCTAGCAAAGATGATGATGTCAGCCCAACTGAAAATGCAAATTCCTTGTGTCCCACAGGGGAAAAAATGTCAGTGTAACTTAAAAATACAAGGAGACTTTTTATTGCACATCGCTGTGAAATCTAAGTGTCAAAAGATTACAGAACTCAGTTTGCCATGCATTTGATATGGGAGCACTGAATAAAAAAGTATAGCAAAAGTACCTGGGAAGATCATATTTTAAAGTATTTTTTTTCTTGCTTAAACTATAATAAGAAAAATAAGATATCAAAACCTACCTAAAAGTGAAGCAAAGTGAGATATAAAATATGATTAATTTCATTATTTACTCTTATGAAGAACAACTTCATATTGAAAGTTTAGAAGCAGGGTCAGGGTTAACTAAATACTCACTAAACAATAGCCACAACAAGAAAGACAATTTAACATCTGAAAGTTAGGTACTGTGTCAGACAAGTTGTGGTCAAGCTTCTGACTATCAGCCCTTCCAACGCATCCTATGTTCTGTTGTTAAGTTCTCATGAATTTCACCTGCTTTATTTGCTATCTACAGATAGCAGTATGGATTCTGGGAATAAACAGTTGTATTTATTCTGTGAATTCATCAGGAAAGTATTTCATTAATCTTATCACTGGACTAGCTCCACAATCCTAAAAGAAATAAAGCTGTATAAATGAAGCTATATTGCTAACAAATGTATACAATTTCATAAAAGCCCAGCAAACAGTTCTCTAGAAGAAAGTCCAATTTTTCAAAATCATTCTTCTAACCATGTTTTACAAATAACAGATGGGTGTGAACTAGAGTAAAACACAAGCCCTTGTGAAGTTTCAGACTTCTCATATGCCAAGTTTGGCTTTCCTAACAGTCATTACCTACTCATACTTATTTCCATATATTCAGCAGTCAGTCATATCCAGATTAGTTCATTATTACATTGATATTACACAGAAAAAGCACAAAACGCACAGAGATAGAATCCTATGTATTCGATATAAATATATTAATAAAAATCCAAAAACTACTTACCACATGAAGAATTTTATTCTCTGTTTCATATACTGTGCAATCCTGAAAAAGTAAAGCAGAAAAGACAAAATTGATCTAAATTGATCTAATCAATCAACTTTCTGAGATTTATCCTTAAAAATAATTAAATATAATCAAAGTTTTTGGAATAAAGCAATAGATTTCAAAGTCTCAACTAGAATGGATAGACTTATGTAAACAAAGTGTGAATCTAGCACCAAAAGGAACTACTGGTAAATGCCTATGTCCATTCACTACTTGTTGTTGTTGCTTCCTTCCTTGAGATAGGTAATGATCTTCCTCCACATTACATCATTTTGGTACACACCAGCTAATCAAACATGTCAGCCAAGTGGCTTCAACCAGCAGGACCTGACTGGGGAAAAGTATGGCCTCCTTCTAGTGGTCACCTTGAAAACCAGAAGTGTTTTAAATACACTCTCCTGGAGACACTCCCCTTGAAAAGTTTGCAAGGCTGCAAAACAAAAAGGGTTGAAGCCACTGTACAAGACTGTCTCCCTCCCTCACTGTTTCAACTTTACTTGTGGTTAACTAATCTGATTTCTTAATTTTTCCTCCATTTAAAGCTGTGCAAGAGAGTTAGAAAACTACGCTGAACAATTCCTAGTGAGCTGCACTGTCATTTTTGCACACCCCACCAAAGAAGAGAAGGAAAACCTTGAGAAGAAGAAAAAAAGAGAAATGTTGGTTGTCTAGAGCACTCCACAGAATAGGAGGGAAGAGAAACATAGAATAAAAAACACACAGGAAACTTGAGTTGGACCATCTTATTACATGAAGCCTGGTGGAGACCGTATGGACATCATCACCACCTTACCTGGAATGTGAGGCAGTCTCTATAAGACAGACTATCAGATGGGAAGCTGGGGACTGTGAAAGTTCTTCCTGACAGGCTAAAATCTCAGTTGATATAGAGAACTAGAAGTATAGGAATTAGTAAGGTAGAGAGCATGTGAAATGCAACCAACACTGGTGAAAGAGCCACTCTTTCTTAAGTTCACCAGATGCTGTAGTTGTATGATAATTAGCACAAGTTCAGTTTGGAATAGATGTTTTATAACCTACAAAATAACTCACTTGAAAAACATGACTAAATTTTCACATTTTAGGTCATTTTTTAATTGGTTTATCCTCTTTGAAAACAACTTTGTTATATGCAATTGTTTTTTAAAAAATGAAATTTTAGATCACAAAATATTTCTAACGTTACTTGGGCAAGAACAGCCACTGTGTTCTTAAGCTTTATATAAAACAACCTATGCAGAAGCAGCAGGTTTATCAGGGAGTATTTTCCTAATAACAGCTGTTGGCATTCAGGAAACATTTGCAATTATGTACAGCCGGAAAGAAAATCTAACACATTTAATTATATGCAGACATCAATGAAGTATTTGCAATCTTAGTAGCAAAACACACATTTCATTTTTATATGTGGGAAGGCATATAACATTTTCAATCTGGGTACATCTATGTTCTGCACGGTTTCTTATGAATCATTCTGCAAAAATATCAGGAAAGGATTTCAACATTTATATTGAAAAAAATATGCTTCTAAGCAGACATAATTATTTCATTTGTAATGAGGAGTTTACTATAAGTTTAACATTCGGCTTACAGAGGACACTGAGAATTCTCACTGCTAAGGGATAGGGGATTCTGGGTTTTTAAATACTATAGAGGTTCGTTACAGCCAGGAAAAAAATGAGTAAGGAAGAAACACAGCTACATCCTTGAAATGAAACTCTTCGACACAATCATGAAGGAAGCTAAAGAAACAAGCTTATTTCTGACAAACCCAGAGTATAATTAAAAATACATTTCTCAATCTACCAAAGACAGTAAAGCGAGTAGAAAACTATACACTCTCTGTGTATTGGTACAGGTGACTTTACCCTCCAATTCTCTCCTCATCACACAACTACCTACAAATTCAGTGTCTGGAAAGAGGAATTGCTATATAAGATCCTCACACACAGGAAAGGTTGATGCTGCATTTTCTATTCAGGCAAGAGAAAAATAGTTTAGTAAATAAAAGACAGAAATTGAAAGAAAGCAAACAATGCTTAGGTTAAAAAAAATAATCCAAAATATACCTTTCCCATACAGGAATTACATGCAACTATTCAAACCTCAACTGAGGGAGATGTGAAGGAGTGCAGAGACACATGTGAACATAGCCTAGAGCAGCCCTGAAGCCTAGGACTCAAAAGAAACCTACAAAAGGTTACCAAAGCCAATCCCTGCATTGTAGCAAGCTTGTTTTAACTTCCCGCAGCCATCCCTGGAGATAGGAGCTGAGAATGCTTTTGAATGATCCCAAGAGCAAAACCTACATGTCACTTTTCTTCAGAGTCAACAGTTTATTTCCCCTTAGATCTTTTAAGTCACTCCACTACTTTGAGGATAATTGAGCCCACGCTCTTCAGATATGCCTTATGTACAATGATAAACTGAATGCTTTTTACTGTGGACTTTCACCACTACTATTACATACCTATTTCATTTCAAATAAAAGAGCTTAAAAGAATTTAAAGCACTTGAGAGCACAAAGAGAGTCACTACTTATGCAATTAGGAACAATTTTTTGTTCTTAATAACATACCATCTACAGCTGGAAAACATCTCTTCCTTCCGTACCTAGACTACAAACATACATCTTACTCCTGAAAAATCTTAAGTATCTGTTTACCCACAGTACCAAAACATTACAATTAAGGTAAGAAACAGATAATACACAAATCTAACTTCAACTATTTTTCTGCTTCAGGAAACCAGGAAATACACAAAAAACCTGCAACCAAGCTTTCCTCCAACACAAGATAAAAATTGGCTATTCATTTAGTGAAAGAATACTATGATTACCCCTGAACAGAAATATGCATATATCGTTAAGAAGAGTGTTGCTTTTACCTGTTTCTTGTCTGAACTTCACATGAATATTCACCAACAAATTTAAAAAAAAAAAAAAAAGTCAGGGTATTTATCTCTATCTACCCAACTGACCAAAACCTGAGCTCAGTCAGCTTTAGGTTGTATTCTCAATGTATATTGTTTCCTAAAATGTTAATAGAGCAGGTTGCTAATAAAGCAATAAATGCAGTTCTTTTTCTTGTATTCGAAACTCTGTGTTAATATATATTTTCTAAACATGTAGTCAAATATTGGGCAATAGTAGTTTCAGAGACAAACATGAGACAGTACTGTCCGCAAAGAAAGAGAACTAAAAGGGCAATACAGTGGCACAACTTAACTACTAACATCAGCTTTTCTTGGTCACTATTTGCAGCTCTATCTCATGTATCAAAACAGGCAAAAGGTCCTTTTGGTCCTTTCCTTTGTAGAGGCAGATGGGACTAAGCTAAGATCTTAATAAAAAGGGAAGAATAAAGTCCAAAATTAGAAGAGAAAGAAAAAAAAATGTGGTAGGAGAAGTTCAAAAGAGCAAGAATAAACCTCAGTACTCAGCTCTGGTGAGGCCGCACCTCGAGTACTGTGTTCAGTTTTGGGCCCCTCGCTACAAGAAGGACATCGAGGTGCTTGAGCGGGTGCAGAGAAGGGCGACGAAGCTGGTGAGGGGCCTGGAGAACAAGTCCTACGAGGAGCGGCTGAGGGAGCTGGGCTTGTTCAGCCTGGAGAAGAGGAGGCTCAGGGGCGACCTTATCGCTCTCTACAGGTACCTTAAAGGAGGCTGTAGCGAGGTGGGGGTTGGCCTGTTCTCCCACATGCCTGGTGACAGGACGAGGGGGAATGGGCTTAAGTTGAGCCAGGGGAGTTTTAGGTTGGATGTTAGGAAGAACTTCTTTACTGAAAGGGTTGTGAGGCATTGGAACAGGCTGCCCAGGGAAGTGGTGGAGTCACCATCCCTGGAAGTCTTCAAAAGACGTTTAGATGTAGAGCTTAGGGATATGGTTTAGTGGGGACTGCTAGCGTTAGGTCAAAGGTTGGACTCGATGATCTTGAGGTCTCTTCCAACCTAGAAATTCTGTGATTCTGTGATTCTGTGTAATCAAGGAGAGAGGTCTCCTGTACTTTCAGAAAAAAAATAAAGTATAATTTTAAAATCTAATTGTAAGACTAGCAAGACTGACGTTACACTCCAACTGAAATGCATTATTTATAGTGTGTTTCTTCCAGAAGTCAGATTCACAAGCATAATTCTGTGTTGTTTCTATAAAAATTACAAATTTTATCTGCAAATATCCTGTCATAATTCCCCTTAGTAAGAATTATTGAACACACTTAGAATTAGATCTACTGAATTCAACAGCACTGACTGGTGACAATGCTGCCAAAGTCACCCTGTTTCCCCACTTTGCTAGAACAATTCACCCTTGAAGTAACATATATAAAATACAAATATTTGTAGATTTTTTGTTTTCAAAAGCAATGCTTACGCTGCTTTGTTTTTCTAATTTCTTTTCTTCTCCTCTTGCTATTATTACTGTATTTCTAAACCTCTATTTTAGTATGTCACAGAAGTGGGGAATTGGGTCAGCTAATTACACCAACACTTTTCTTATGCTTTGGTTCTTTTCTTTCCACCCAAGTTGATTAAATCTCAACTCAAAATGTGAAATATTGAGGTCTAGAAGACATGCCAAATCAACATAATGCTCACCGATCCTATAAGGGAAAAAGATCACAGAATCACAGAATCACAGAATTTCTAGGTTGGAAGAGACCTCAAGATCATCGAGTCCAACCTCTGACCTAACGCTAGCAGTCCCCACTAAACCATATCCCTAAGCTCTACATCTAAATGTCTTTTGAAGACTTCCAGGGATGGTGACTCCACCACTTCCCTGGGCAGCCTGTTCCAATGCCTCACAACCCTTTCAGTAAAGAAGTTCTTCCTAACATCTAACCTAAAACTCCCCTGGCTCAACTTAAGCCCATTCCCCCTCGTCCTGTCACCAGGCATGTGGGAGAACAGGCCAACCCCCACCTCGCTACAGCGATCATCCAGTTCTCCTGTACTATAACTATAGGATAACATTCTGCAGAAAACACTTCTATTTTTGCATATATATCATGTGGATTACACATCTGAGTCAGCAGCCTGTCAAAGTATCTATTGCAATTACCTGTCAAACACTTCCCAGGGCAATTGCAAAATACCATCCAGAAACCGCCATCATTCTTCTTATTACTACTATTATTATTATTGGTTTGGCCACATTCTGGGCATCTACAGTACTGTATTCTTTTTGGAAGCCTCAAGTTCCTCTTAACCCCACAACTTAGTTTGAGAATAAAGATATACTAGTTCAGAAAATATAATATACATGCAAATATTCAAGTAATAAGAAAATGGAGAATTGCAGAAAAAATGTTTGTTGATTCTTTCAGCAACAACTCAGCCACAGCTCAGCATTCCTAGTAATCTGTAAATGAGAGTGCTCAAGAGAAAGCAAGGACTTCTTTCACTGTGTTGTTGTTTCATTGTATTTCATTGTTGCCCAGAAGAATGTCTTGGTTGTTCATGTATTTAGTCATCCTGATTTATTTTTTTTCCTCCACGGCAGAGAAAGTTCCTAGGTAGGGTTGGTACATCAGCAGGTTACATTCTTGCCAAGGACAAAAAACAAACCTCCTGATTCTCAGGTAACATGTTAGCCCAAACACATCCTTTGTGAATTCATACCATTGTAGCATTGATCAAAAGAAGCTGTGTGGTGCTACAGAGGTGGAGTCAACTGTAGAAACCAGTGTAAAACAAGGACTTCTCATGAGAGCATTCATTCTCCAGGGAGCTTTTGAGCTGCTTCTGGCAGAGTTTCTTCACTGTTTTTTCACGTGTTTTTCTCTGCAATCCAACTGAATCTACATGAAGGCAATTTGTGTGTGTGTGTCTGTGTGTGCTCATGTGCTTGCATTGCACTTTTTAACCAGTCTTTTGTTGATAAAATAGAGGCAAGATTAGGAACATAATCTTTAAAATGGTGGTGAAATCGCTTGGGAAATGCATCTTTCATGAGCAATTCTCCACATCTTCTATGTCTAGTTTTAAGAGGGCAACAGCTAGACTTTATGTACTGCTTAAAAACAGATGTCTGATAGAATTGCTATCACTATTATTTTGAAGTCACGCAAAATGTATGTAACTCCAGTTCTCTATTTGTAACAAAAATAATGAATTACATGATTGCTAAAAGAGGGTTCAGACTCTCATGCATTGCCAAACCTTTGGTATAAAACCTTCTTTGAGCAGTGCAGCCATTGGCTGGAAGTAAGCCAAGCCATCCTTTAAATCTCTTTGCTTCTCAAATTGATTACAACTGTAACTGAATCCTTTAATACCAGTCTATGTCAAATGGATGGTCTGTCAGCCCTGCTACTTAGCAACAATAAAAAATAATTAACTGGAGAATGCTCAGATCAGAACTCCCAGGCTCTTCAGCCCTCCCCCCAAACAACACCTTCAAAAATAAGTTGTTCTGTCTTCAAGAAGCCCTCTTTAAGTCTCTTCAAGTATCCCCAGCTCCAGAAAATTTATGTCACTGGCTTGAGGAAGGCTCATTTTGTTTGAATTCTGCCCAGTTCAGCTATGGCAAGAGAGCCACACAAGAGTGAGGTTTTCTGGAATCTTCACTGGAGGTTCTCACAAAAGTTCTTAATGATGACAAAGTGTAAAGCTCTGCCAACACATGAAGACAAAAAAGTTTCACAATTTTCATAATAGATTTATTTATTATTACCCTTCATCGCTTTTCTTAGGCTCAGACATTAGTACCTAATTTTGAAATTGATGCAGGGATAAGGTAGACGTAATCAAGTTACTTTTTTTTGCTACTTAACGTAGAAAACGTAGACAATATATCTAATACAGCTGATTGTAGGATTAAGCAATGACAGCTTTGAAACAGTAAACTTGATCAATATAGCACAGGTTGTATGGCAAAATGTCGCTGTGTGTTGTGAGCAAGATGATTAGAAGCTGAAGGATATTAGAGAACTCCTGATATGTGATTTACAGGTATGTCTAAGTAATTATGGTCATAAGAAAATACAAATTGGCAGATATACAGATCTATTCAAAACCTTTCCCTCCAAACCTCCCTCCACATAAAAAAAAATAAAATAAAATAAAACTTTTAAATACCCCCAAGCCTACAGAAGCTGGCAAGCAAATAACATTCTCCTCTGCCAACAGGCAAAGAATTAGGAACATGACACAGTTAGAGCTTTCCTAGTGTAATGCTTTACCGCATCTTTGATTTTAAGAGGTCTAGCAGGGATTTGGATGAAAAAGATGTGAACTTTGGGACACTGGCAATTATAAATGTCTGGAATAAAGACAGGGCTGCAGGGGAAAGGAAGATACCTTTCCCTTGTCGCACTACCTAAATGCAATAGAAAGCTCTTAAGCTATGCAAGAATCCCGCATTTGCATAGGTTGTCCTTGGCTGCTGCCATACAAAATTAATTTTTAGAGTTACACAGCCATTGTTAAAAATCTGTATTTTATTTATAAGTGGACTTCCTAGCATATATGCTTTCTTTGAGTTTCTTCCCACTGAGTTGCTCCAAAGAAGTCTCCCATTGTGGCTGTTCCTCCTCCAGACTGCCACAGTCCCTGGAAGCTCTATCCTCAGCTCTCCCCTCTTCTGCAACCTCTTCCTTATTGCTCAGCAGCGTCCTGAAATCATGCTGCTTTAATTATCATCTCTGTGCAGATGAGTCACAGATCTCTCGTCCCTTCTGTTCGCATTCACAGTTTAGTCTCTTCCTGGATATTTGCCACCAGCCCTAACACAGTATGCTGAAAAGCTGAAATCACGTTTCTTCCCAAGCCCTCCCCACTTCCCCCTTCTTTCCCTATCTCTGTCAACAACTCCACCACCTTATGTCCCACAAGCTCACAACCTGGGTGCCATTTCCAACTACTCTTCACTTCCCACACAAATCCTGTCGATTTTCTTCCCACTGCCGTTCAGAAATATTTTTTCTTTTTCACTTATGCTACAATTATTCAGTTCCTGCAGTTTCTTGATTCTGGGTCTATAGCATCCTCACTCTGTTATTATTCCCTGCCCCTCCACTTTTAAGCCAGAACTCATCTGTATCTGCAGCAACCCACTCTGTCCTCCCCCATCGGAAACATACGTAAGAAACGACGGAGATGGGAGAAAACAGAATGGTGAACACACGCCATTTAAGATACTAAAGGAAGAGAAAAATATCCCTATTGTAAAAAATATAATGCAAGCTATTAAATAAATGCTACACAAAAAGACATTTCCTATACAACCTACACAAATGCGTCTAAAAACCTAGAGCCTTTCCATGATCATTTAATGAAACTGCAATTTTTTATTTTATTTTACTTTTTAAGTTCACAACCCTTGTGTACAAACTAATAGCAATTATCCAGCTTACTGAGTACAAAGAATTGCCTTAATATTATTTAAACAATTTGCGTGGAGTGGCACCTATCACCATAGTAACAGAATGCTTCATGTAAAAATTTAACATAACTTACATGAATCACCCACAGATCAAGCAACTACTGAGAAAAATTGCTCTCTGGATCAATAGAGATGCAATGTGGGCACTAAGCTCTTTTCTTCTTTCTGAAGTCATTTTCCATTTCCAATTATTTCTACCCTCCTTTGTGTGAAAGACATCGTTTTGCTTTCCTTTGGGATCTGGTCACATATTAGTTCTTAATTTGCATACAGAGAGTCACACTTTTTCCAATACACTCTTTCTAAAATGAGATGGTGCACTATTTCATTAGAAACCCCAGCAAGTATTTCAGCATTGGCTAAAAGCACATCAATACTTGCTCAGATATCTTGCTAGATTCCAAGTGCTTACACAACCTAAACTGAATTTCAATACTTCAGATAATTTTTCTATGCAGAGACATGCAGCAGATAAAAAAAACCTAATCCACTGAAACTATAAACAGATGAGAGGCTGGAAATTAAGTAAAAATATTTCATTCAAAGGGAAAAAGAAACAACAAAGTACACCTTTTTCCACACTTCTAACCCAGAATAAATAGTGTCAGGCATTCACAATCTTTTATTACTGACATGCAAAATGTAGTTTGTAGTGCAAGGTGTTGTGCAGTTCTTAAGTTTCCAAAGTTACCTCCAAGATCATTTAGAGGTAAGTAACCTCTTAGTTTTTACCTTCTGTTTTTCCTTCTGTATTGTCACTAAAAAGAAATCCCGTTTATCAAGCACAATTGCAGCAAAACATTTTGTGATGTATATAGTGGCTAGGTGGTTATTCTGCCAACAGAGGAAATAACTGAAGTTGAGAAAAAAAAAAAAAAAAAAGATATTTAGGAAGATAGCAGTTCAGGCTCAGCTATGACTCAAACATTTTATATGGGATCATCTGAAATTCTTCATGTGTTTTTAATGGATTTAAGCAAACAAACACAAATGTATCTCCCATTATCTCCTGAAATAACGCTTGACCCTACACTTTCTCATGATCAAAGCTTCCACTAGCTACCTAGCAACACACAATTTCTGTAATTCACCACACTGAAGTGAAATCCTGCTTCACTGCACCTGATTATACTGACTACACTGACTCTGGAAAGGGAAATCTGAGTTTCTTATGTAAAAGAAATGCAGAGTCTCATTTTTAACTTCTACTGATAATGATTAATGATGATGGGTTAAGATTATATTAATGATTAAATTTAACATTTATAAAGAATTACAGAAGTGTGGCATATCCACTGTCTGTCTCTAGTCAAATGGAAATCATGATGCCGCTGAACAAGCACTGACACAGTGCCCATATAAACCAGTCTAAGAAAAGAATACGTGTTTTATTTAAAGGAAATGTATGAAACACCAGAACACATTTTTCCCCTCTGCCTACACTTGGTCTCAGTTTCCATGGACTTTCTGCTACTTCCTATAATTATTTTCCATTCAGTGTGTGAATTAAACTAAGCTGTCCCTGACACTCTTTCACCATCACCTTGACCCACTCAGGTTCCATTTCTTAGAAAAACCCAACAGCTGCATTGGTTTACCATTATATATTGAATCAAAAAGTGTACTCTTTTCAAATTATTCTGCTTTGTATTTCATTTTCCCCATTGTGAGAGGCTGTCAATCATTAATCTGGAAGAAAAACATCTTAAAGAAAAACAAACCAAACCAAAGCCCCAACAACAACAAACCAACACCAGCCCATTTTTGCTTTCTGGTAACTTCTTATGTACTCAGCGATCTTTTTCTTTTTTCTTTTTTTTTTTTTTTAATCCCTCTCCAACTATGGTGAAAAGAAATTACTTTCTCCAAGAATGGAAAAGAAAACAAAGGCAAAAAAAAAAATTCACAGGACTTTTCAGGGTGAGTTTTTAAACATGGAGTGACTTCATAAGCTATTTTAAAAATACCACATCATGGACTTCTCAAGTTTAAGTACAAAATTACTCTTTACAGCATATATCTCAATAACAATTAATGAGGCATCAAATTATTTCTGGTAGCAGCTCACATACATCTAGACTGTTATTAATGTTTTATCATTTGAGGTACTCCATGCCTAATACTATTCCAAAAGTTACCCCAAAAATTAAATCAAAAGACAACAATATCTCTACAAGTAAGACACTTCAAGGAAAAAAAATGGTACAGGAAAATAACAGAAAAGTTACCGTAATCAGAAAAGGGCATCCGTGCACATTAAGCAGTTTTTACATTACATTGCTATATATGAAATTTTCAATAAAAGTGTACTATGGAGAAATAATCTACTCTACTGTGGAAAAAAGGAAAACATTGCTAAAGAGCATAAATTGATTTGATAAATGCTTTTGATAATTTGATAATTGCTTAGATAACGTCTAGTAAAGAAAAACAGTTTCTTATTTCCAATAATTTCTTTCACATCTAGTTTACATTAAACGTTATACGTTCACATAAAAAAAGGGGTGGGAACAGGGACAATTACTACTAGTAGACTAATAAAGAGACTAATAAATGCTGCAAGCACAGGTATCTGATAACACTGGGGCAGAAGGAAGAACTTCAAAATTTTAAATTAAAAAATATACAATTTGATGCACAAATTTGTTTCCATCAAACACCTCTTGCTTTGAAAATCCCAACAATCTGGAAGTGAAAGGCAGCTTTAATGAGGAACCACTCAAACATTCATGCCACTAAACTACTGAAAACCATTTATTAAGTAAAGATACCTGAGGTAATTAGCTACTTAGTATGACCTTAAATTTGAAGTTTTAAAGCTATATTTAGCAAGTCCTTAAAGACCTTAATAACTAGGACTTCAAAAAAAACCCACAAAACTGAGAAATTGTAATAGAAAATAGAAGAGTGATACTTTGTAACAATATTACTACTAGTAATTATATTAATTATTCTTCACAATTCACATATTTGGTATTGTGCTAACAAAATTAATAGAATTATTTCTCTATGATTCAGGGAAGTGAGGGCCTAAAAAGTAAATTCCCTTTTTAACCTTCAGATGCAAAAATAAGTCTGCATTTCCTCAGCATGGCTTAGTATTTGAAACATTAAACATGTAAGTTACAGCCATTTGATCATAAAAGATGTAATGCCATATATAAATACTTCATTACTCAAGAAATCATTTATGATCATTTTCATTACCTTTCATCTGAAAAATAACAATGGCTAGAAGCCTAACACGGATTACCCCCTAGCACAGGAAGTGACTCCACTGGGGCAAGGAGTACATGGACAAGTACATTTTAGGATTGCAGACACCTTTAGATGTTGAATAAGCTCAAAATCATTTGGCTGAGTCAGTGAACAGGGCACTTTTGTCTGTGCTCTATGTTAGGGCTTTTAGCTCAAAGTCCTAGGGGCCTATAGGTACAAGTTTTTGTTGATGTCTGTCTTTCCTAGCTATCGGTCACCCTGGCCACCACTTTCCAAACTGCATCACTCAAATTCTCACTCCACGTTATCTGAAATCTGAGTTTACCATAAAATATTGCCGTGGGACAGATGAAGTCAGAAGTATATCCTGGAACAATCCTGGGACAGTCCAGGTCCCTGACTGCCAAGTAATGAAATCACCATCCTGATCAATAAGGGAGGGGAGCAGCAGATATTGTCTTCCTGAACACTAGTAAGGTCTTTGACATTGTACGCAAAAAGATCCTCATAAAGAAGCTGTTGAAATGTAGGCTGGATGAGCAGACAGTGAGGTGGATTAAAAACTGCCTGAATGATTGTCTCCAGAGGATAGTGGTCAGTGGCACAAAGTCTTGCTGGAGACCAGAAACAAGCAGAGTACTCCAGGGGTCAACAGTGATTCCAGCCCTGTATAATATCTGCATTAATAATCCAAATGACTGGGTAGAGTGTACCCTCCATTAAATTTGTGGAAAGCACAAAACTGGGAGGAGTGGCTGAGAGAGCCACACAGCCAACCAGAGGGACCTGGACAGGCTGGAGAGGTGGGCTAACAAGAATCTCATGAAGTTTAACAAGAAGTGCAAAGACCTGCACCTAGGGAGGAACAACCTCAGGCACCAGTATGTGCTGGGGTAGGGGGGGGAGAGGAGCACCAGGCTGGAAAGCAGCCCTGCAGTAAAGGACCTGAGGGTCTATAAATATCTGAAGGGAGAGTACAAGAGGACAGAGCCAGGCTTTTTTCAGAAAAAAAGTATTTAGGCAGAGAAGTAATTGCAGTGAAGCTCTTGAAAATAAGGGTTTATAGGCCTACAGCTACGCTTGAACTAGAACATCTTGCTAAGTAAATCCTACAAAACATGAAAGCTGGGAGACAAACACCAATGGTCTTAAAACTAAATAAACACAGCAAATCATTGTGAAAGCTGATAAAGGAAAGTGAAAAAACTCATGACTGCTACTGTACAGCAATAATAGGAAATATGGTGTTTGGCAGTAATATTTTCTTTAAATGCCTGACAAAGTTAGACTTCTCAGATATTCCCAAAATTACCAGAATTTTAATCCCAAGGAAGAAAGCTTTTTTTTTTGTTGTTGTTTTTAAGTGAAATCCCAATGGGTTCCTGAGGAACAAGAGCATTAAAAATGACAATAAAAGCTGCCTACAGATTGCTTAAAACAAATAAATAAACCTGCTTCTTACAGTTAGCTTTGTAGCTAATGCTATGTTCTTAAAAGACTGGAAAGGAACACATTCCAGCATCCTTTGAAGATGGACTCCCTGCCTAACCATCAATAGCAATCTGACTTACATAGAAGACAAGACAAGTGGTCACTTATGTCCTTCCTTACATGTATTTGTATACTCACCTGTATACACTCTTATCCCTTTAATCTTTTACTATCAAGAAAAAAACAGGCCCTTTTACTTGTTGCAGTATAAACTGAGTACAGCACACCCTTCAGTTCCTACGGGGATGCTCTGAATAGACAGCTAGGCATAGGGAAGAAAGGGAGAGAGTGCAAAGGGATGGTAGAAAATATCAAGCACGATAGTCTCATGGGCTTTTTTTTTTTTTTCTTCCCCAGTGTTCTGCTGCAAGGAAAAGAGTTGGTTATAAAAATAAAACAAGAATGTAAACTCTGAATTAAATAAGCCATCAGCAAGGAGGATGGTATGAATGTTGAAAACCTGCAGGAAGTGCCTATGAAACAATATCCTACAGTCCTAAGGGGTGGGGGAGGAGGGCATGGCAGGAGGGGAGAAAACCTTAAACCAAAATAAAACAGATGCATAGAAGCATATGATTAGTGTGACTGCAAAACAGGTTATGATAATAACTTGCAGCGCTTTGAGGCATCTATTTCCAAAGGCAAATATGCATTGCGCACTGGCCTGTTAGTTGGGTCCTGGGCAATGTGCATTGCACAGAGAAAATGAAATGGTTAAACCCAAGTATGTGCCATTTTGCTTTTTATTCCAAAGTCGGTCTCCAAGCAGGTATTATAAACCCAACTTCTCTAATTAGTTAAAGGTTAAAGCAAAGACACTCAATAGATTTTCTTAGACTTCATACTTAGATGAGAGAACAGAACAGTATTTCTGCCTTTTTTCCTTCATTATCCATTTAGTGCTGATGGGAGAGGACAGAACAAATCACCTTCATCCAATGGAGAAATACTAACATTACAATTAGCCTTAAAGCATGCAAAATAATACAAGCAAGTCAGCTTAATTTTTAGCTTTCTTCCCATCTCTTGACTAAGGAATCATTTTTGGTTAAAACTTCTGAATATTGGCTGTGCATAAACAACATAAAAATCAGTTCTGAATCTTCCCAGGACTCAGCTACTGAAGTGAATACTAGAGTTCTATTTTTATATTGTATGAATGACCTGAAGAAAAGTCAAAAGTATATGAAAATGTACTAACTGTATGTTTTTTCTTAATACACCATTAGGCTTTACATCATCTGTTAACTAGTAATAAAGAATTGCAATGTTGCCTTTTGCAGGTCTTTCGTAAACTGAAAAAAAATAAACTACATTACTATAAGGTAGTGAAGTACTATGAGATACTTCACATACAAAATAAAATGGGTTCTAAGACAGCAAAAAACACTTGATAAGGTGATATTGAAACATTCAATTTACAGACTTTAGAAAGCACAATGGGGATTTTCAGTGTGTTCAGTGATCATATAAAAGAAAAGCCCAGTGAAGCCATCTTGAAATGCTATACTGGAATGCATTTGTTTTAAGCAGAGATCAATCCACATGTGTTTGGGACTAGTAATGGAATTTTTCATTATCATTCTTCTGATTACAGCCCAGTTCAGTTCCAGAGTGTGCTTACATTGGGGCATATAAATGCTCCTTCTGACTTCAAAGTATGGATTCATATGCTGAACTGCTTCTTGGTTGGGAAATCATGTCAGTTTTGGCGAAGATACTTTTTTTTTTCTTTTTTTTTTTTAAAGGTATTAAAAGTAATGTTTGGTCTATTTCATTGCACACTGAAAAATCTTTAAAATAGTTGAGCTAAGACCATAGGAAATTAGTAGTACCATGAATAAGGATGAATCCGGAAGAAAGTGATCTGATATTGATCTACTTCCTGGGAAGTACTGCAGTAGTTGATATTTTACCCACCTTTTTATTAATAGTGGACACATGAAAATGGATCAGGTGCCCCTTCCTCCCCACTTAGAAAGTTAGACAGCAACTCACAGCTACATCAATGAAAAATGAGCTGCTTGGTCAAGGAGAAGGGAGGTCCTGCATGCTTCTTTTTCCTGAGGTACCAACCCCTTTTCACAGCCGAACAAGGGCACAACACACCATGGGACAACAGATTAAGACACAGTTGCACAAAAGCCTGCCACAAAACCACAGGTCTGTGCTCTTCTTCCACAGCCACTACAGCTGACACCTCTGTGCAGTCTGAGGCAGAGTGAAGGCAAGAAGTCTGGCACAGAGTGTAGGATGGCCCTAGGTGGCAAAAATGCACCCTTGCTGTGTAGCCCGTAGGGAGGGAACATCCCATGCTCCATTTCCACACCAAAATAAAAACAATAATAATGAAGAAGAAAAATAATGAACAGGAATAAGTTTTTCTTTTTTTTTTTTCCTCTCTTCAAGTGAGAAACTTTTGTTTCCAATACTTGAACACACGGAACTAGCAGTATTGCTCTTCTCTAATTCAGGAAGAAGGCAAACCCAATTAATCTTTGGTACTGTATGCATTTATGAAAGCATCAGAGAAAAATGCAGTTCTTTTACAAAAGGGAGAGCATCATCAAACAAAGTCATGCCAAGGGACTATAGGAAAAATGTAGCATTGCTCAATTCAGTCAAGGTAGACTGGTACTTCTGAAATCTACAAAAAAAAATCCCCCCAGCTCTCCTACATTGCCTACCCTCTTCCCTTTAATCTGTTCCACCTTCTCATTTGTGAATACTCCCTCAAAATTCTCCGTGTTGGCAGCAACATATTCCCTCTGTGTTTGCTGAACCACCAGGACAGACAACCTTCTCTGGAGCCTCATCCCTCTCCATGATGGGAACTACACCACATGTATCTCCTCTTCCCCTAAAGCACTGCCTGCCTCAGCACCAGACTGCAACCCAAAGTGAGCAGGCACACACACTGAGGAGGGCCAGCATCTCACAACAGATGGCTGTGACCTGGCCCTGCAACAGCCAGCACAGAAGAAATTTTCCTGACCTTTTTCTAGAGGAAAGGAATATGAAGCCAACAGGCTGTTGCACAAACTCAGCTGAAGCCGAAGGATTTGGTGCCAATAAACATTTCTGATTCTGCTGAAAATGGAAGACCAAAAAAATGGTCAAGTGATGATATATGCCCTTTTTCATCAGGGTGCTATGTCCTTTCACAGTTATCAGTGGTAGACAGATGAATAGTAACCTCAGAAAGGCTTGCACCAGGGTACAGGATAATGTTCAACAGAATAGAACTATGTTAATTTCCTGGGTTATTTCTACTATACGGTGAATGATCTAGAGAAAAGTCTTATGAGGATTCATCGAGGGAGCTGAGGTTATTAAGCCTAGAGAAAAGGAGGCTTGGAGCAATTGCTCTCTACAACTACCTCAAAGGAGGTTGTAGTGGGGTCAGTCTGTCCTGCCGAGCAACAAGCGATAAGACACGATGAACTTGAGTTGCGCCAGAGCAGGTTTAGGTTGGATTAGGAAAAATTCCTTCATTGAAAGGGTTGTGAGGCATTGGAACAGTCTGCCCAGGGAAGCAGTTGAGTCACCATTCCTAAAGGTATTAAAACAAAATGTAGATGTGCTTAGGGACATGGTTTAGTGGTAGACTTGGCAGTGCTAGCTTAATGGTTGGTCCTGATGATCTTAGAGGTATTTTCTGACCTAAATGATTCTGTGTTATCAACATCAGTTTGAATTTGCAGCAAAACACTTTTCACTTTCCAACAGACAAGGATAGGGACAGATCTAAACCACTTTACAGAGAAGAAACAAAACAGCGAGAAAGGTTCTCTAAATTGCACTGCAAAATGAAGCCCATTAAGCAAGTGCTTCTCAGTGTTTACTTTTGAATTTCTTGCACACCAAAACCAAGTATTCTAGCCTCATGGGGACGTGTCATCTTTACTGCTGTTTCGAACATATGACAAAGCTCCAATATATACACACCTTTTGAACCAAAGAGTTAATTCAAAGACAAAATATATGAAATTAGATATGCAAATTATCAAGTAGATTTCACAAATTTATAGTGATGTTATTCAACTAGAGAAACCAAGATGGATTCCTCTACTGAGATATGCAGAAACATATGTACAGCACAGACCAACTACTATTATAAAACTAGGAAGCAGGACTTTTATAAAGCCTTGACTAAGCACTACTATTCCCTTAATTTGTCAATGATATAGACAAAGAGTAACGCAAAACAGTGTGAACAAGGTAATGGCCACTTACTCTTAGGAAAAAACAAATTGCTAGGTAGATTGTCTCATACCTGTTGTACGATTGTCGTTAGTTCCAGACAGAGCTGTATGACATTATTTCTTGTTACTGAGTAATCTGTCACAGCAGCAAAAGGTGATCTAAAAAATAGAAAAAAAAAAAAGAAAAAGAAAAAAGTGTTGAACAGCACTGGCATATATCCACTTGCTTCACTGGTTCACAATGCACTTAATACGCATAGGGCTTTTTAAAATGTTTTTCTTTTCTAGTGATATTAAAAGCACAGAGAGTATCTAAAATCTACTATTAACATTGTAAAACATAGGGTATGTGTCCATGGAAAATGTTCAACTCTCCTTGGTTTCATATGTTTAAATTCTTCTTTAGGCAGTTCCATTTATTGAAGTATTATTTCTCACAGTCTTCCAGTTTATTTAGGGACTACTTTTCCTCTCCCAGAAAAAAGAAAAACAAACAAACAAACAAGAAAACCCCACAACTTTGCCTTTTGCAGTTGAGAACATCCTTACAAATGTACCCCTTCCACATGTGTTAAGTGTGGTGCCCAGCTGTGAGCCACATTAGAAGAGCATTTGCCTGATTCACTGGAATTCCTGGGACCTGATCTAATATCTGGTAAAATTATTGGAGAAACTTAGAAGAAGTAAAAACTTTATCCAATGGGAAGAATGGCGTTTAGAACCAGGGATGGATCAATATTATGAAACAGATGCAAAGGGTAAGCTAGAGGCACAACCTAACATCTCACCATATTGTGCTACAGTCAGAAGTAATTAGTGGGATGAAAAGTATAATCCAGCACTTAAAGAAGTCACCTACATATATCCTACACCTTAAAACCTGTCAGAAGGCTTTAAATGCTTGGCTACCTAGAAGCTTGCTTGTTATCTAGAGGCACTGCTAAAACATACATGTATTTGGTTAGTGAGGGTGGCAGTCATCTGATTTCTGTTTTACAAATCTATCAAAGTATAAATTCAACTTGGTCTATTTTCTATATTCAAGAAGTAGCCAAATGCTTGGCATATTTTCTCCAGGATCAGCAAAGATTTTTTGTTCCTCAGTGTTGCAAATGAGGTTTTTATGGACATTATTAGCATTACAAATACGCCATTTCTCGCTAATATACTTGCTTCAAACATTTACACCAAAAAAGTTGGCAAATCACTGCAAGGGTTACAACATCTAAAAAAACCCTAACATATCATGCAATGTGCTAAGATCTCTAAACAGTTTTAAGAGTAGTGGATTTAAATTAAGCTGGGTCGCTCATTCCTCCCCCAACTGCCATCAAATCTTGGAGCGTATATTTGTATACACCTGTAAATTTTTTGCTCTTGATATTATACCTTCCTCATCTAAGCCTAAAGACAAGTTGTCAGTACAAAGAAGTCTGCTATACGCATGTCCAAATGATAACAACAAATATAGTTTTACTGAATCTTAATAGGTTTCTAAAATTCTTTTCTGCATGCAGAATTATTGAAATTTCAGTATAGGTAGATTTGGAACCATCTATTAATATGCTCATGTGGACTTCTCTGTATTCTTCTTCTAATGCCCTCCTGCTTCTCCAGTATTCTCAATCCAGTCGTGATGGTTCACAAGAAGACATGAATTGTGAAGTGCCTTCTCAAATCTAGCAGCTTTAATTTGATGTAATACATCATGCAATGAAAACATATTTTTCTGCCTGTGTCTTCCAGGGAATTATAAAATAAAACTACAGAAACTGGAAGCAAGGCGGAGTTTAAGAAGTGCAGAAACAAGTAGACGGTGAGGACTTAGTAGATAGCACAGGGGTAAGTTCTAAAGGAGCCTGACAAAAGCTATAATCAAAAATCACAGTTTAAGTTTTATGCTGTGTACAGCAATTGCACTATGTATACAAACTATAGTAGACCTACCTGCAGACATATGCATACAGTATTAGTGAAGATCAGGGGATGTGTGAGCATATTAAAGGATAAAAGTCAGCTCAACTACCTGGTTATTAACAGCTAGTGTGTTTAAAAAAATAGTACATTAGCCACAATGTACAAAAATATTGTTATTACTCTTTTTAAAATTATGACTGTTGAGGTTCTGAAATCTACCTGAAACCTTTATTTTAAAAGGTCATGTTCATTTATGAACTAATTTCTATTTAAAATGAATGAAATCAAGCCAGCAAATGGTACTCTTTTACTTTAAGTATGGATGTTAATACAATTTGATCCTCAAATTACACAACTGGAATCTATTTGACATTTCAAAGCCTCCAGCATTTCTCTAAACAAAATCGCATGGTAGGCTTTGGCTTCTAATACTGCATGATCTTCTCTTATACTTTCACAATTTATTTTGGTTTCACGGTTCACGAGGAAAATAATGACATTTTTACTATCATTGCTCTTAGTGAGGAACGTTAAAAATGTCCCAAATAAACTTTGTTGACATTAAGAACAGGCAAAGGGACTGAGACATTACTCTTTCACTGTTTACACTGTGAAGATTTACTGAAAACAGCATGGGAAGCAGGCAGCATGGGTGGCAACAAGAGGGAGAAGACTCCTAAAAATCAATAAGGAATATCTGATATTTTGAGAAGTGCTTCATTACTTGGAAGGATAAGAAGATCTTTCCTGCAGAAAATGTAAAGGGTGCTCAAGCTACCTCCTCTGTAGCTTATAAACTGATTCCCTCACATCATAGTTTCTGCCAGTGCCTCCATGAAGGTGCTGTTACAAACTGGACCACTAAAACTGAAATTCCCTTTTCTCCTCCTCCTCCTCCTCCCCAGTTCAGCCCATTTCACTGGAGGCAATCTCCATACACATGGACTACTGCAATGGGCAGCTGGGGAAGCAGCAAGGACAAAAGCATCTCTATATATTTACTGCCCAAGGAAACACGTTTTGGTATTACATCCTGAGCCTCAATTTCAACAGTGAATGTACAGCAACACTTGGCATAACAACATGCCAGCAGTTTCAATATAAATGTCAATAGAAACATCATTATAGGATCGTTAATTGGATTTCATAATAGACACTCTGTGAAACAATCATCTGACAAAAAATTCTCTTCATTAACATATCCACTGATTGCAGAATGTATAATTTTAATACAGAACAGAATAATTGACTGAAAACAGATGAAAAAAATGAGATGCAAATAAACCCTACATGCATCTTCTCAATTGGCAACACCTTTCTTGTCAAGTCACCAAAAACATACCAAGTAATAGGAATAGCTTAAAAAGTAGAGAGAAGTGGTCTAATTAAAAGGTATTTCCTTGACTTGCCTGAGCCATTTCTATTCTCTTCCAGTTTCTATTATTTTCTTTCAGAGCTGAATCTTTCTCAGCCTTGGACCTTCAAATCTCAGATTCATCCTCTGATTCCAGAGAAGCAAAGTTTCTGTGAAGTTTTGACATGTGCATTGCCTAATTCAACATTCTTTAAAGAACTAAAAGCAACTTTGGGCTGAAGCCATATGTTGCCCCACTTCCTGCTATGACACAAACCTATACATTCCATGGTCTCACCTCTCAGTCCAAGATCTTTTCCACATATATTTCCATATTCTTGGAACCTCTTTTATTCAGTTCCTCTTGCAATTCATTATTTCTTCCTTCAAAACCAGTGATTCTTTTCCTTTGCAACACCCACGTGGAACACCCTTAGAACTCCACAGCGCACCTATCTGACCACATGCCCTTTCCATTCATTTCCTCTTCCAGACCTCTGCTGATTTCTCCTTTCCACTCTTTGTCCACCCTTTCTAGCTGGGCATCTTAAGTGAAGGAGATTTATGCAATCATGCCAATGCTTTTGCAAACTTCTGCATGTTGTTTTGTTTGTTTTTCCCCTTGTTTTCCCCCTTTTTTCTACCTTCTTTCCAACATTTGAACCCATTTGCAAAGTATTTTCACAAGTGGGTGGGTAAAAAGTTCCAAGAATAATTAAATTCATGTATGTTTTGTGATCATGCATGCAGCTGGAGACTAGGGAGCCTTTTATTTTTTCCACCCTGTGAACCTGCATCTTATTAGACACCACATATTCCAGTGAAATGAAGAGCTTCTAAATATTTAATTCAAAGGAGGAAAAATAATCATAATAAAAAACAGCCACCTTACAACCGGTCTTAACTTCTTAATTTTTTTAACATTGCAGTCAATCAACTTCAAAACCCTGGTTTATAGACTGGTTTCCAGAAAATAAGGTTTTCCTAAAGCCAAACAACATGGAGCTACTAGTTCCTTTCATACTTTGAAAGTGTTGTTTTGAGATAAATATTAAAGTCTGAAACATGACTATATTTATGTGTGTGCGATGTGTCTGTAACACACATACATACGGATGTATGTACACACCCTTTTAGGAATCGAGACCTAATTAAAATTATCAGCAGTATCAGCATCTCTTGGAAAGAAAAAAAATAATCAGGTAACATTAATTCATACAGCCTCTCTGAAGGTTTTCTGTTAGACAAGTAGCTACAACAGTACAGTAAAGCTACTTCCTTCACATGTAACTGTTCTTCTATTAAGAAACAATATTATTCAACAGTTATTCATGCTCACAATTACTGCATGTGAGGGAAAATCCTTCCTAAACAATTAAAAGATGTACATTGTGAAGAAGATGCATACATTTGATATTTTTATGTTATCAGTGTTTTCAGACTCATATAGTTTAGCCTCATTTATCTTCATTTTACATTTGATATGAGAGAAACGATACTAAAATATAGAAATTGATATTTCATTTGAAAAGAGTTATGATCTGGCCCAATGGGCTGTTAGTAAAAGCATTGCCCCAAAACAAAAGTTAATCATGTTTCACCACTGCTTGTAGTACTGAGATATTTTATAACAATAGACAAAGTGAGGGTTTTAAAACCCATATTATCCTTACTTTAGCATCCCCAAAAGGAAAAACATACTCAGGGCAGTTTGTGTAAAAACAAAAGTCCAAAATCTTTAGAGAGATAGCTAAACAAATCAGTAATAACCCAGTCTTCAAAAGTACACATTAAGCTCAAATAAAAATCTGAATATACAATATTATTGCATATGTATTTGTGCTAGAATCCTTATAGGATTCATAATTCTGAGGCTTTCATGAAACAGACCTCTTACTTGTATGTAAAAAGTATGTATTACTGTAATGAAACTGTTTTATGTAAAAACAGGGATGAATGCAGTAAAATTTGCACTGAATAAAGGGATTCTTTAAATGAGTGCTCAGTTAAACATTTACAGATGTTCCAGTAGCACAATATTGTTAAGTACCGTAGCATTCTTCGGCAGCATTTACTGACAGGTTTGGCATACCACTGAAACAAGCATAAAGGGAAATATATAAAGGAAACAAGATTCACAGGTTTATGAGTGAAGAACAGAAAGTACTTTATTTGTGTAATCACTGAACTCTTCCCATCTTCTGCCCCGCTCCTCCTCCCCCCCAACCCTCTTGTTTTCCCCCACCATCCTGCATACAAACCAGGACTACCCTGTCAGAACAAGCAACAACCAAGCACAGCTAACAGGACTGTATTAAGTCCCCTGTAAAGGAGACTTCAAACTAGTAACATTTTGGTAAGTAAGAAGTTATGGGCTTGCAAACATTCAGGCATAATTCTCCCAACGAATGCTCCACTTTACTTCAAACTACAAAATAGTCACACAGTAAACATCACCAAGGCTCATTCACTGGAGACAATGAGACAAAGAAATCCAGCTGGCCACATTTTACCTACAGTGTAAGAAAATGCATGCATTGTGTGTGTCACCATGGTGAAGAGAGGGAGATCCATATTTGAGTGGAAAATGCATTCTGCTACCACAGTATGTTCATACAAAGCACATTTAAAAAATGTGCTGAATCTGAACACCTGAATTGTTCAAATATAAACAAGAGTGTTTACATCACTGCAGGCTGCTCTTTGTGCCCAACAGACCATCATTTAACAAGTTCACAGAGCCCACAGGAAGGCTTGGGGGTCCTGTTGTGCTGTCCAGACTGAAGCATCCAAACATCCTTTAGGCACAGATCTAAGCCTTACTCAATAGAATTGAAGTATACATGCACATGCTTTGCTGAATATTAGCACATTTAAGACCATGCCAAAATGACTTGCTTACCTGGGGTTCAAAGTGAAAAGATTATACCTCACCATTCTGTGACTGGCCTGAAAAGCAAATCTAAACCTGCCAGAAAGGCCTTTTAATCTGAAATTTTAAGTTCCATTACTACTGTCAGCAATTTGACCCACATCTTTTAGAAGACCAACAATTTCTATTTACAGTACGGCTTGTTGTTCATCTTGTGCCATTTTGCTCATGTATCAGACTACAGGTAAGAATGGTAAATTAATCAAACTGGGACACATTTGTCAGCCTGCTAATTTTTCTCTGGCCACAGCTCTAAAAGCCTGGAATACAAAAGCTATTTCCACAAGACCTCTTTGTTCCTACTACTTAGACCTCAGTCTAATCCATGCAGCAATTTTTTATTTCCAAAATGGGGATAAGGAACTGCAGTGAAAAACAAGGGATACAAGAGTATTGCTGTGAAAGACATATTGAATCGTTGCCCACACAGATGACTGAGTCAAAGAAAATACTAAGAAAATCCAATGTTCCCTGACAAATCCTAATTCATGACCATTAAAATCTATGACATGGTAACAGACACAAAATGTTGTGGTAGTTATAACAACTTCCTATGAGATATTTTGTTAATTTCTCAATTGAAAAATAAACTACCATGATATCTTGAATGTGTCTTTAACAAAGACTTAAAGTTTTAAGAACAACCAGCTCTTCTCCAATCCTAGTCTCTAATTCCACATTTGCAAATATTAGCAATATCTATATAAACTGTAAGGAGACAATAACACTCTTCTTGATGCACAAGATGTATAGTATGAGGAGTCTTTGCTTCTGAGTACACAACACAAATATTAAATAGCAGGCACGTGCAGGAAGCCCAGAAGCACAACTATGAACTATTTCTCATTCAGAGCATCCAGAGCATTTGTTTCCAAAGAAGATAAAACCATGGTGGACGTGAATGAAAAGAGCATACCAAACCAAGATCAACGTGGAAGAAGGCAGCAGTAGAAGCAAGGAATACATTAAGCTTTGTGCTGGCAGAGCAAGGAGACAAGAAAGTTTACGAATCTGTCACCAAACATGACTCCAGGCGAGGTTCCCTCAGGATCCTTCAACTTCCATGATGAGCTTTATAGTCTTTCCTAGTTCAGACTAAATTAATGAGTCCTACCTGTTAAATCTAGCTATCTCATGGGAAAAAAAAAAAGTGTACGATGTACAGTAGGATCTGAAAGGGAAAAATTGAGTGCTTAAAGGATGTGTGAAAGGCACTTTTGCTCACAAGGTTGCCTTTATTTTGCAGCAGCCTCTGACTCATTAGAGAGTCAATAAACACCACTCAAGGCTGTCACTCGAGGAGAGACCAGATTCTGAGGAAAATACAGCTTTCGGTCTGTCTGGCTTGGTAAGTTCTGCACTTTTTCTAAGAAAAAGTGTTTGATGAATCTGAGTGCCCTTCACTAACAGGACTCACCACAAATTCAGTAGCACAATCAACAGGTTGTAGCAAATTAGTAGAAAAGAAATGAGATGCAAGTACAGCACAAGAGCTGTGTCTTACAAAGAAATAAATTTATTTATAAATTGTGTTTAACACTCCCAACTCAGAAGAGATCAGATGAATTTTCTGGGATTCCTATGATTTAATGGCTTTTCAGTTCATATTTGCTTCTGGGCAAAAACTATGATTTTTTCATTGATGTCACTAAAGATTTAAGTAACATGGTGAAATACTAACATGATTTTGTTAACTATGAAAAAAGTACTTTGATTCTCAACATTGCGTGAACTCATAGTGCTTTCAGTTCAATAAAGCCATGGACGAATGATACATACTTAATTCAGAAATCTCAGAGAGGCAGAGAACACTAACACACTCACAAACAAAGCAACGCTTCTACAAAATAGTTTTCATAGGACTGTAAATACCTAAGAATAAAAATTTACCTGTGAATAACAGAAGTATCTAATTTCTATTTAAGTGTGCAGCTATTACTGGACACACTACTGTACAAAAAATGTACTGTTTATGAGGTTGGAGATAGCTTTATGCCATACAATTGCAGTGTATTTATGCTGTAAACTCATGGTAATGGACTTGCAACAGTAAACCTATTTTAATCATACATTAAAAATTATCTCTGGTATACCTTAAGGTTATGTTTGGCTTGAGAGACATACGACGTTTACCTCAAATTTTATTTTTAGATAACCTGCATGCACTTTTCAATTGCATTTTTTTCTTTGTGTGCCCTCTAATGGTTTTCTTTAACTATTTGTTATTTTTCTTTCAACTATGGTTTGATTGTTTTGAATTGTCAGCATACCAGTTTTCCCAGATTTATGACTACTTTATATTTTTGAACACAGCAATTAAAAAAGAAAAAAAAAAAAAAAACAAAAAACAAAAAACAAGAGAGGGAAGGAGATCTGTACTCATTATACCTTTGATGCTTGATTTCCAGACTGTAACATACTTTGTGATCAGGAATACAAGGCAGAGAGTTTTCCTTGTTTGACAACAATGCTGCTTAACAGTATTTGTCTCCCTCCTGAATTTATAACAAATAATGAATTTGTAAAAAATGAGTTGCATGAATTTTAATGGTAAGGCTATGTGTATTTTCACTATCATTCAGAGGATACATTGAGAAATAAATCCAGAAGAACTTTGTACATAATCACAAGCAAAGGAGCACATTGCACAAAAAGCAATGAGGTTTCCTCTTCAGGATGTAGTTTATCAGCCCTGTAAAAGATAGAATAATTTCCAGGAACCCAGCACATCAGTGAAGAAGAAAGATTCAGAACGATGGCATCAATTACTACTCCAAAATATACAAGCTTCAAGAATTACAGGAATAAAGACTGAAAGTAACAACTACAATCTAAGTGGAAGTCCAGAACACCTGGATGACTGTATATATTATTTTCTAATTCCTGAGAAGCATCACTTCTCAGTGGAGACATTTAGATGTCAAGTTGATTTGAACATCAACTGAGTATTTTGTTGCTACAGTGTAAAGCATGTCTTTCTATCAGATTAAGATCTAAATTATATCTCAAGTGGAGATGCACCATGCTTTCACAAAAGATTCAGGTTTTGAAGAAAGTTTGGCAACAAAATGGCTTGCAAAAAATTGAAGATTAGGGAAAGACCATTAAATAAAACACTGTTAAGACGAAACATTTTTGGAAGGTTTTGTAGGTTGAAAAAGTAACAGGAAGTTAAAATTAGTCTAAAAGTTTAAGGACATCATCTATTTGGGTGATGACAGTTTCTTTGCAGGACTTAATTACTGGAGAGCTATTTTATGCTCCTAAAAATCTTCAGCCAACCTCCTTTGAAAACAGCTAGAATTTTCTGCTAAAATTTCCAGTTCCTTAATGACTTTCAAGCCCCAGCAATAAAAGCTATTCTAATTTTCAATAAAAACCTCGATCTCTGGCATACATCTGGAAGTAGGACTGCTCCAGGCAGAGACCTGGAACAAAGAGCGTCCTTGGACCAGCCCTGCACAATGCCGCTACAAGAGCCACAATGACAGTAACTCAGCAAATCACAACTCTTACACTCCATTTGATAATTATGCCTGGCCTGATGAGGTCTTTACAGACAGTAATCACACTATGGAAATATTGCAAAGAGAGAACTTTCTAGAGCAGCAAGTGAAGCCCAAGTCCTGTGGATACATCGCCATTCTCTATACATTAAAAAAAAAAAAAAGCACACATCATGGCATTTCTAGGCAAGCTGTTGCTGCTGCTAACTGTTTTTTTTCCCAGTGTGAATTGTAAGGCAACATAGGGGCAGCCTATATTCCTCCTAATGGTTTTCTCTCCCCATTCTCATACCCCAGAGATGGAACTAGTATTAGAAACCAACCAAAAGAATTAAGATTTGGGGCCCAGATTTAACAGAAACAGCTGTGCAGAATAAAACTAAATCCATGTTCCTGACTTTAAATATTTAATATTTAAAATCTTTCTATCTCCCTCTAGTGGCCCCAATAGCTGCTTAGAATAAATATAATAAGCATAATCCTATTACATTCCAGATGTTCCGACTTCCTGAGAAAAATACATTCATCGGCCTGCTTTCACCCCACTTTGGGGGCTTCACAAAGAAGGAAGACCAAACCTAATCAAAAAATTCCACACCCTCATAAATCATAAAACTCTTAAAACATTACAGAAAACATTTGCCAGAACTACATGTTTAAGCTACGCAGATCTTCAAAAGTGCTTTTCCAGAAATCTGAATGAAATTAACATATCGCTTCAAGGAAGCTTTATTTGGATGCTAACAACAACACTGCTAAAAGAGAGCTCCCACCATGGCTGCCCTCATTTTTAATTTCTTGGAGCTCCTGCACTTGATCAGCTAACACTTCAGATAAATGTAAAAGTCATTTTGCATTTTACTTGAGAGTAGAACTGACATACACATTTTTAAAAGTTATTTTAAAAAATAAGTCTTCCCTGACCAACACTTTAACCTACTAACAGAATTCTCTCTGATAAACACAGTATAACTGTCTAAGTATAATTTTACTAAGGTAATTCTCCACAGATTTCTGAGCTACAAACAAGTTTTAGAGATTGGGTTTGTCTTTTAATACTAGAAGTACATAATTTTGGCCCAGTTTGCAGTAATAGACTGACACATTGGTGCTGTGATGCAGGCACTTCAAATTTATTTATTTAAAGATTTTACTATTCAATTAATTGGGAGGAAAAAAAGTGTGAAAGGTTTGCAGTTCTCCACTACAACTCAATACTGCAGGAAAACAAAAGTGTCAGTAGACAGACAACACCATTTTAATACTTCTCTGTAAGAACATATGCCAGTAGTGTTAAACGTATATATATTTCAAAGATATATTATTGTATATTTCCTAGTACCAATGATTACTTTCTTTCTAAAGTTCAACCACTAAATTCATATTAAGATGCCAAAACCATAGCTTGTTCTTCGGTGCTAAATACACATACATGGGAAAGCTTACTCTTTAAATTTCAAACTATTTTTTGCAAAATCCTATCTCCACTTATTAACTAACAGTCTTTATCCATTATGCCCAATTCCAGTGATAAAATAATCAAGATTATTTCTAAATAGAAGGAAGTTCCAGACACTGATCCACCTAGGTGTAACATGTTTTCATGCTAATTTTTCTGTTTTAAGATGCAGAAGGATATGATGTTCTCTGCCAAAAAAAGATTTGCAGGGAGAAAAACTGAGGCCTATAGTTCTTCCAAGTCACAGCAGTAGGCTAGAGACAGAGCTAAAAACATACTCCCAATTTTTCAAGTTTCAACATTAAGCTCTTTCCATTAAACTTAATCACTTCTCTGTGTATCTAATGTTAATTGTCTAAATAGAAATTCAGGAGCCCAACTTCAGTTTCAAAATCTCTGGAAGGGCTTGAAAGAGGGAAGAAAAGAAGAAGCAGTGGTAGCTGCAGTCTATTGAACAAAAGAAAGAGCTTACACTTCAGCTGAAGAAATGGAAAAGATTCGTGCTTCACCTAAACCTTTCATATGGAAATCATTTATGGGACAGAAGCCAGTTTTCCTCAGGAAAATGAAACACAACATAACCCAGAGCAGTAAACCCAAACAATTCTGTTCGATTTTAAGAATTACACAAAAATCATACTTTGAAAAAACTTCAGCTTCTGGATACAAAATAAGATGCATGATCAGCTAAACCTTAAAAATAAGGATAAGGATTTTATTTTTGCTGATAAAAATACACTGCAATATATTTTATAAAGACATACAGGTAGATTCATTTTAACCACTTCAAGAGTTTCAATGATCATCTTAAATACCTGCACATTGCTATTGCTATCATTAGAAGTAAAGGAGAGCAGTTAAGTCCTGATCCCACATATTTCCTAGGTGACAGTGTGGTCACTCAGCTGGGCAGCTGAACTTCACCACAACCGCTCTCTCACTTCCCCTCCTCAAATGGAAAGGGTGAGGAAATACAACAGAAAGGTCTCAAGGGTTGAGATGAGAAAGGGACATCACTCAACAATTATTGTCATGGGCAAAACAGACTCGGCATAGGGAGATAAATATAGTTTGTTGTCTATTAGTAACAAGCAAGAGGAGTGAGAATTTAAAAGCCAACAAATAACACCTTCCCTCCCATCCACCCTCCTCCACCTCCACACCTTGAACAGCAAAGGGGGATGGGGCTGCGGGCAGCCCCTGAGACTTTGTCTCTGCTGCTCCCTCACAGTCACTCCCTGCCTCTGCTCCCCGTGGGGTCCCTCCCACAGGATGCCATCCTTCCCAAACTGAGCCTGCAGGGGCTGCCCACAGGCAGCAGCTCTTCAAGCACTGGTCCCACATGGCTCCGTCCCACGGGGTCCATCCATCCCCCAGGAGCAAACTGCTCCAGCACGGGTCCCCCACGGGTGGGCGGCAGCTCCCCCCAGACCCCTTGCTCCTGCGTGGGCTCCTCTCCACGGGCTGCAGCTCTGGCCTGGGGCCTGCTCCTGCAGGGAGCATGGGCTGCAGCCTCCTCCAGGCCACATCCACCTGCTCCACTGGGGGCTCCTCCACGGGCTGCAGCATGGAGATCTGCTCATGGAGATCCCTGCAACCCATGGGCTGCAGGGGGACAGCCTGCTCCACCAGGCTGTATAGTATATATGTATATATATGTATATATATGTAGTATATTTTATACTATCAGAGCAAGGAATTTGAGTTACGCAGGTCAATTTGTTCTATATTGTTAATAAAATATATACACAACCTAATGATGTCAGCCTGTCGCTGTGTTGTATTTCCAGATATGCGTAAGGCTGCAGTGAATTTAGATGTATTATATTGGATGCTATCTGAATTTCATGATGACAGCCAATTAACAAGAAAAAAAAACACAATGCTACAAGCTTTCCCCGCAAATTTGTAAATGAATTCTGCTTCAATTTCCATGTCTATGTTAGATTTTGTAAAGAGGTTGGGTTTTGTGCATGTGTATGAACTGGTTACCTGTGACACATTTGGGAGATTTTACCTGTCCAACCAAGCCAGCAGACTTTTAGCTGCTCCAATGAGATCCACTACTGATGTCAGAAAATCATTCGGTAATTTGCGGCTGGTTCTTCCATCATAGTGACCGCTTCTCCTCCTCCCAGTGATGAAGTTCTGCAGATTTTTGGCAGATGCATTCAGTTTGTGAGAAAGGGTTTTCAGATTTTCTGTTTCCAAACCATAGTTCTGAAATAAAAAGAGACAAAGAAGACAAAGTTAGCTCTGCTGCTGAACATGAAGTACTGAGAACAGCAAGACTGCTCTTCTGCTTCAAAACTTAACCATTCCTAATAATTAAGGTAGAAATACACCCACTCATTAGATTTTAAATGGATGGCATGTTCTGTTTCTAAAGTGCATAAAAATAGAACAAAAGAAGAGAAAAATTATGAGTGATCTTTTAGCTGTTTTTAAGTGCACTGAGAAAAACACCTCAAAATGAAGAGAAACCCTAATCTGGCAGATCGATTTTCAAAGCAGTATATCACTTCCAGAAGATCCAATGGTTCTCTCTGTAGATCTAATGCTTACAGATCAGTCCCTTGTGCCCATTGTCACCCTGATTCCTAAAATCACTTAAGGAATGAGGCCTTACAACTAGTAGAATTACACAGTATGGACACAGTGTAATACCAGATTGCTTTTGTTGGAAGCATGTCCATTATCTTTTTATTCTTTTTAGCAGCAAAAGACCAGCAGATTCACAGACCAGAGAACACAGTGCTAGTCTGCACAGTGTCTGTGCTGCCCTTTTAAAGTCAAGTTATAAACTTTGCTTCCATTTAAGAGTCAGTCCCTTAAGCTTTAAATATGGTCCTCTGCTATGCACCAGAGACAGAAATAATCATGCAGAAATATTAACAAATAGTACTTGAAAATCCTTCAAATATACAAATGGTGATGAAATGGCACTAGAGAATACCATAATTTCACGTTTAATTACAATATATTATAGTAATATCTGTAATTCCAACCTAGATGATTCTGTGATTCTGTGAATTTGTTGCTTCTGGAATAGATTTGTTTTCCTCACAAATACAAAGAATAATAGTATTATTTCAAGAGATTTTTTTCTTCCCATTTTAAAGAGATAAGGGATTTCAGAGGCTTGCGCTTATAATTTCCATAGGAGAGAAGAGACTGCTAAAACTACTCCTTGCCTTAACCACATCGTAGGGTTATGGCCACAACTTGTTCTGAGGATGATGTAAAGGGCTGCTTACTATCCAGCGTGGATCATTTTCTACCACAAACAACAAAGCAGGGTGCAGAAAGCACCTCATCTGCATGCAGAACAATCTACTTCTTAAAAATATGTCTCATCCCAAACTGCCCAAAATTTTCTCACCATGCTACTCGGTCCATGAGGAGAAAGAATACACTCACCAATCAAGATTGAGACTGCTGAAGCATACGTATTGTATTTTATTTTTATTTTTTTTTAAATTGGTGATGGAGGGAGAGGGAAAAAAAAAAAAAGAAGAAAAAAGAGAGATTTACAGCAGTTGTCATTCTCCTAATCCAAACCACCTACTACATTTACTAAAAGAACTTATCTCCTCTTTAATTATACAGGGACTCCAGGAAGATTCCGCTGATGTAGACCCCAGTAAACACACAGCCCCTAGCCCTCCCACAATTTCTAATCCTGAGAAAATGCTGGAATATTACAGAAAGGAGAGAGTTCAGCATATGGCTTGCCTGCCATCTCCCAGCCAGATCTTCTTCACACCTGTAAACTGAATACACTTAATGAGGAGTCACTAATATGACAGTTGTCTTTCCACAGCGGAAGATGTGGGACTCAGCTTAAGGGGAAATGAACATATGCTAAGGTTGCATTTTTAAAACCTCTACAGCAACTTCTGAGAACATCTTTATTCTGGCCAGCAAAGACTTTGTGACATGTTTATCAACCACACGGTTTCTGCGTAGGTGCTGTCTGTGTGCTGCCACCTTGCTCAATTCCCAATTAGACAGTTAGTACATTTGGGCAATGACTTTTTCACCATGTAAATATTCTATAGCAATTATACAACAGATAGAGTTAGGCTATAAATAAAAAATTACAAGATGAAAACAACAAATTCAGATGGAAAAGTAAAACATGCTTTATTATGCAGTTAAGCAGCTCATAACTAATAACTTATTAAATCTGTCCAAATTAAAGAGATAAACATCAAATAATTTTATCTTTTTTTTTTCTTTTTTTTTTTTTTTTTTTTCCTCCCCTGTGGTTGTTGTGGTTAAGAGAGCTTGATGGAGATCTACAACTCTGTAGGAATAAGCTAGAAAAAAAAATAAGGCTTGTTCTTATTTCATTCTACTTCTTGAGCATCTAGCTTATTTGGGGGAAAGAAAAAAAAAAAAAAAAAGGAAAGAAACAAACAAAGGATACTCCAGACAAAAGATTTATCATGGGAATTTTCTTATAAATCAGTTTGCACTGAGCAAATTCAGGAGAGGAGTCTCAAGCAGTCAAGCAAACCAAAACACAGTGCAAGGGACGCCCATAACAACACACATTTACCGTGGTGCTCACGTCTCCAAACACCAAGGGGAACGACCACAAACTGCAGCTCTGCCACATCTCCTCATGAGACTTCCTTCTTTCTTTCCAATATACAGCAATGCTGAATTTTTTTAATCAAGAAGGCTGTCAGTGAGAAGCTGAATGTGGTTATCTAAATCCTTTGCTCATTCTCAGCAGGGTCAGTTTACTCATATAAGCAACTCTCAATCTCCTCACACCTCAGGTGTCTCAGTGTTACTAACACTTCCACAATGGGGCCTGTGTTTCAAGTTGCTAAATCCCTCAGCACCAAACCCATTCTCCTTTCTCAACACAAGGGAAGGCTCCAGCAGGATCACCAGGCACCCAGATGAGCCAGGGCACCCTCCGTCCCCCCAGCCAGGCCACACACAAGACCCATGGCTGGGACCCATGCCAAGGCCCAAGCTCCACCCCACGGCTCTCCCTTGACAGCTCCAAAGTACTTTACCTCTTCCTTCATCCTCCTCTCCATCACTTACTTGGCCCATACCTTGCCCATTCAGAGAGGCAGGTAGCAGATAGTATTCTGCAATGAGCCTCCTTGCAGTGGAAGCCTATGCTGATAACACATAGGCCTCAAGTCCCACCAGAAAGCAAATCATCAGTAAAAAGGAAATGCTGAGCAAGAAGATCATCAAAACAGTATTCTGTGACTGAATAACAGGGTGCATATATGCTTCTTTAGAAAAGCATCTCCTATCCATCCTTAGTGGATTCTTGTTAACATTGGGCAGCCTGCACTAAGGAACCTGCTTTGGCGGGGGGTTGAACCTGATGATCTTTTGAGGTACCTTCCAACCCCTTCAATTCTGTGATTTCAAGTGACGACTACATACATATTCTTTTTCAGATGCCTTTTTTCACTGCCAGATAAGTGGAAAGGAAGGGACACAAAGTCTGTTTCCAGGTACATTTGTCAACTGTGTGCATTTTCTTTAACATAAAAAAATGAAGGGGCCTACTCGATGTCCAAGCTACATACAATTCAGTCATACATTAGGAATGGCACTGATTTTGATAAAGCCTTTACCTGTAATGAGACAGATATAGCCAGAAATGTAAAATACAGAGAACTTTCAGGCAGAATATATTTTGGGGCAGCTGTGTTTATCAAAGCCTCCAAGCAGAAGGGATCCAACAGCAGCCAAGCTAACAAAATCCCCACTTTGTTTATCACTAATATTTCTGGCCCACATTAAAAACGAAACAAAGAGTTGCATGTTTTAATATTGGAAAAAAGCTTGCTCAAATAATAACTGCCAAGTTCAATCATACTTTATACGTGATAGTATACTATTAACAATATTGTTTTCTTAGAAATACGCTGCATTTATTTCCAAGCAACGTAAAAAGATAATTGCAGGCAAAGACGACAATTCTTTGTTTTTCCCTACTCTGCATTTAGCCTGCACTAACACAAGTTGTGCTGTCATTAGCCAAAATAAATTTACAGTCACTGAAAGAAGCACAAAGAAGTCTCTGCGTGCTTGTAGAGATTACTAGCAGCAAGGCAAGTCTTCACATCTGCTTTATCAACAAGGGGCCACAGGGGAAGAGTCTCTTCAGAGACACCCCACCTCAACAGAAATGGCTCTAATGGCATCTTTTCTAGCAATCACAAAACAAGAACTTGATGAAGCTAAGCTACACGGAGTAATAGCTTGTCAGCAGGTGCTCGAGCAAAAGGTGGTGGAAGCTATTAATAGACATTTTACCTGCTAATTACTTTTCTGTGGCTTCACATGACAGTGTGAGTGATGAATTGTAGCTCTTTTCTTCACGTGCTGACAAGCAGCAGGTCTAATCATCACTGATGAGTTTTGATATCTATTTTTTTTTTTTTGGTGGAGGGAGACAGGCCATCTGCCAGCCCATCCTTGCACCAGCACCATAGTGTAGGAAAAGACTTCAGTCACCAAACCGGGAGTGAAGTGAACCTTTCTGGACTTGTTTGATGAATATTAGTTACCCTTCACCACACAAATAAAAATTAACAAAAAAAAAAAAAAAAAAGAAAAAAGAAAAAAAACAGAGTTCATTTCAATTTTTTCTGTGTTAAATTCACTTAGCCCTTGCTAGTAAGCAAGTGCACCTCACATTACTAGCATGGGTTAGAAAGGAAAGTCATATAGTGCTCAAGTCAAAGGAGGCTGCTGACATCTATAGGGTATGTCTACGCTGCCTGTTTCAGTGCAACACATCTATCTTAAAAAGCCAAGCTCAGGCACTAAAAGAAGTCCAAATCTAAATACACCACAATGCGGAAGACAAGACATGCGCAGTCCCATTAACAAATCCAAATATCCCTTAAAACATATATCCTTATCACAACTTTTTATATAACCACAAATGCCTATACATCTCCAAGCACAGAGGCACATTAAGTTCAAGGACATCATATGACTCCTACAAATAACCCAAGATGAAGAAATAAGCATATGGACCCCTTTGCCTAGATAACTGTTTCTTCTCATTCAGCCCACAAATCTGCTGGAAACCATGTGGAGCAAAAGGCATGCCGTGACCAGTGCTGACTCTCACTGAAGCAACACAAGATGAGAACTGACACTACTGCTGCAACACTGGTGCTTGGGGGTAAAAGAAAAATAAGAACAGCTTCTCCAGGCAGGCACAGCAGATATCAGTGCTTACATCGATTAATTTTGCTGCCCCTACGGAGAAGGCTACTGTAACTGTATAAGCTACAGAAGGTAAAGGATTATTTTTCTTTGGCAAATATTTGACACCACACTCACAAACAGTATTTTTTAATGGAAGAAAAAAGTGGCAACCTTTTGCAAAGACAAATATCATAGTTGAGATAGCTGTACTGTGTAATAAATTATGTGCATTGTGTAATAATTTCTGTGTAAAGAAATATAACTTCTCAGTTATGCCTGATATCTCACAGAAATACAGATAATCACAAGAATGAAATCAAGTTTTCTACCATTTTTTTTAAAAAGTTGTGGCTTTTTTTCCACCTGTTTACAGACTGCTGTGAGAAGAGCATATGCCTGCAAAGAAGTGGACTTAAGATAATCTCAGGCAAGCTTAATTTTGCTCCTCACTGTTTTTCAGTGCTTTCATCTTCCAAATTTCATTCTTAAGCAGCATTTCTGTATGTAATATTTGTTGCTTTTAAAAAAGCAAACTGGAAACAGTAAAGATTAGAGCCCTCAGTTCTTGGGAAGCCTGAGGAAGTTTTTTAATTTATTATCAAAACAGCATCATGTGGATACTATGGTGCATAGCAGCCATTTCAAAACCATGCCTCAAAGTCTGGGGTTGCTAAAAATTTCTTGTGAAAAATTCCAAACTTTTTCTCCAGCATTGTTTTTGAAATAAACAAAATGCATCCTGTTCTGAATCTCATTCTCAAAAACATTTGGCTGAACACATCGCACAAAGCATGAGGCAAACCAGGTTACCAGTTTAAAGTTGTGAGCGGCTTGAGAACACAGCTTGTCATATGGAAGGTGCCTTATGTAACTTTATAACTCATCAGTTCTGCCTACAACATATAGTCCTAACAGCCCTTCTTCCAGCATCATGAAATGCCAACGCTAGGGTTCTCTCTCCTTCAAATAGCACTGACATATGGGATAATTTAGAAGTTCACAACATATGATCCTTACATATCTGTTTCATAAATACAGAGTTAGTCAATAAGAAATAAAGACAGATAGTTCAAATTGCACTTATAATTTATTGTAGTTATTAAATATATACTGATTAAATGGCAGATGGTTTCAAATAATATATTTGTCCTAAACATTTGCAGTCAGAAAAAAATCAGGTGCATGACGGCTACAGTCCTGCAGAGCCTGGTAAAGATTAATAATAATCATTGTCCTCCCCTTTCCTGAAAAAAAAGAAAAAGCTCTTTTTCGACAGCACAATCAAGTAACACATCAAAAAGCCAAGCCCTAGTTAATGCTTTGTAGCACTAATAGAGCAATTATATAACTATTCATCTTCCTCTTATTCAAGCAGCAGATTCTGGAAAACCAAGTGCTCATTATTTATTTATTTATTTATTTATTCTACTCCCTCATGTAATTTTGGCCTTTGTCAGCCAGGTCCTGTTATTTCTCCAGAATTCAAAATACCAGTTATATATTCAGGTAAGTGCATTTCACAGATTCTTAAGCAGCTTATCAGCAGTTTCAACAACAACAACAGATTGCTATGAACACACTACCACTTTTAAAACATTTTACATTGCAACAGCCTTTTTTAATTGGTCTGATTTTAATCAGGGCATACATTTTGCACTTGCCCACAACTCAGAACAGCCCAAAGAAAAAAGCAACTAAGAAAAGTATCTATCTACATAGCCAATTTTTGAGATAGGTCAGAGGAAGGGCATTCACATTCGCCCTTTGCATATGGACATATTTACTGCCTTTGGCATACCACAGGCTTTACTGCAGTTCTGTAGAAAAGATCTACTAACAGCAACAAACATTTTCAATGTGATCAGCTAACACACACCCTTTAGGTCCCTGGTTTTATTGATCCGGTTATGGTCTTTTGATTGAGGATTTCCTTCTTTGCAGTAAGTTAGCTCAGGCTAAAGACAGGAAGGCAGATGATATATAAGTAGAATTTTAACTTGCAAAGGGCAAGAGTAAAAAGTGTAAGTATTTTTTTCTGCTGTGAGCATGCAGAATATTAACAATAAATTGTAACTTCCGTACACACATTTCCATTCTAGAATGAAAGCCTTCCTCATTTCCTCACAGCCTACAGTGATTAAGTGTAATATTCACTATTACTGACAAAAGTATTTTTAAGATCTGAGTAGTCATAAGGGCAAAGGAAAGTATGTGTGTGAGAAATGGCAAGAAGATGAAATTAAGATAAAACGCATAATTCTTAAGAGGAATTGAATCATTCATGGGTAAAGTAGATCTACTTTTTAAAACATTTATATGCAAATGAATGTGTGTTAGTGGTAAATGATAAGTAATTTCATGTTGTTAGCACACACACCAACATTTTGTCTGCCAAATAATAATGCTATTTCATCTGCTGTAATCTTCTAGCTTTACAGATTCAAATGTACAGTGTATAATAAATTCCTGCACAGCCACAGCAAATTTAAGTAACCTGCATGAAACCAGTACTAAAATCAGTATTCTGTACAAAGCAAAAACATTTTTTTCTTTTAAACAAAAATCTCTTCTACACAAATGCAGGTTCCCTGAAAAATATTTTGTAAATTCATAGGGCTTTAACACTTCTGCTTAAATAAAATTTGAAAGCATTCAAATGTAATTTGTGAAGTTTTCTAAATATTCTTATCATCTCAGAATAAAATAATTTCCACTTCAAGTTCTCATTTTTTAAAAAAAGTGTTCATGATGAAATGAAGATAACTTAATATTCTTCATTCAAACAAAATGTACATTATAATTTGGAAAAGCAAAGCAAAAAACCAACCAACCAAACAAACAAAAAACACCACTACCAAAAAAACACCCTTAAGCATCAATATATTGTGGTGATATGTCAGGAAAATTGGATCATTTTCTTAAAGATGGAAGAAGAAATCTTTGGCTGTGCAATCTTTCTATTCTCCAGACAGCAAGGCAGAAAGTAACATTTTCTGGGAAAAATTTGATGCCAAGGAGACAAAGATCAGAGGCCAAGGACACTCCACAAAATATGGTCATATCCAGTTTGATAAATTGAAACATCGTCTCCTGACAAACAGAAGATGGAACAAGAATTATGGACTTCTTTTTTTCCTCCTGCAAAGTTAGGTATTTCAGGAGGTACAAGACCTTCTGATGCATTTCAAAACTGAAGATTGCTACAGCAATTTGATGGCATTACCTAAGTAATCTGTTCTTCAATATACATTCCTCTTGTAAGCATCACCTCTGTCTTTCCTCAGTTCATTTTCAGTTGGCATTGTTCAGTAAGCCTGGGTTCTTAAAGCAGCCATCTGAGAAGCAAGGCTCCTGGCATTTTCTATGTGGTTGAAGGTCTGCTGCTCTGGTTTGTTTACTTTTGGAATGTAAAGTAGTTTTACACTAGCTTCACTGTAATGAGCATCAGGAAAGGATGAGGTTGGGGCTGGTTCTAGGTGATAATTTTTATAAGTGATGAGCAAGTGTATCTTTTATTAACTGGGAGTAGTTTGGATAAAAAAAATACCATGATAGTTAACTCAGTAGAAGTTCTTCCATCTCTCTATAACTGGGCATGCAGTTTCTTGGTTTATCAGTTTTCAGCCAGTTCTGAGATTTTGTCAGCATGAATCAACATAGATTCCTGCTTGATGTAGAAATGCATCTGTTGGTATCACCAGTGTGGTGTTGGTTTCACGTACCAATTTGAACAGAAAGGGAAAGTAAGACATGTCTTACTGGAAACAAAGAAACTCTACAGGAGTAGCTCCATCATGGTGTTTTCTCAAGAACTCATCCAAAACCATGCACCAAACTCTAGCAATTAAATACCATCACATACCTCCTTAATTCCTGCTTTTAAGCATTTTTAAGCACAGCGTGCATTTCATTTATCTTGCCCTTTCTGACAAAGTTATTAAAAAAAAAAAAAAACAAAACAAAACACAAGCAAACAAACAAAAACATAATGGCAAGATAATCTACTGAACATACTCCCACCTTCACAGACTGAAGGAGAGAGTGAAGACTCATACCACATTAGTTACAGTACTCGCTCTCTCCTGGAGCACGTTCAGCTTCAGTGATGGTATGATACATGTCTGCCCCCACTATCATCACCAAGAATGACCTGTAACAGCAGTAGCAGCTGGGCAAAATCTTTATCCCACCTTCTCTGTAGCAGCACAGGAAAAGAAAACCTGTGAATCTCAGCCCGTGTACTTGCCGTCCTGTAAACAGCACAGTATGGCAGCTGGCAGCCAAGAGAGACTCAACTGAGAAAGTGACACAGGCCACCATTTGTCCTCCAAACAGCTAGCAAACACTGGAGAATCCATTTGTTGCAAGTGTTTATGAAACGATGGAAATACTGTGAGAGACCATAGCCACCCACCTTCTGTCAAATGTCAGCAAACCAATTTCTTTAAATAAGGCTATCAATCATAAGTGGTTCCCACTGTTAATGCACCAAGCAGTTTGCCTTCTCAGCACTGTTCACAGCCTGCTTGCTAAGGAGGTCCCAAGCATTCTCCATACCTGTCAAACATGGTTTATTCAGGTCCTCCACTTCCCTCCAGGAAGAAAATACTGGCCAATGAGCTACAGACATGTAATACAAGAAGATAGTTTGCTATTTGCCATAAACACAGCTAAAAAGCAGAAATCACCAGAAGTCTTCCCCCAAAAACTGCTGGAAAGGGATAGAAAGAAGGAATCTCCTAAAACATATCAACTGTCACAGCAGCTTTCTTCACTGATAGCCCCTCTGCCTTAGAAACCTCTCTTTGCAGAGTGGGAGAAGGAATAAATGGTGGGAAGTGGTTTTGTCCTCTACACCAAAAAAACTCTTTAGGTGGTCACTCACTGACTCAGAGAGAATGGGGAGAGGAACAAGAAGCTGCAATCCCTTTGGCTTTTAACGATTAGCTTAAAATCAGAGATTATGTATGCAAGGCAAAATTAATATTATTATTCCTATCTCATCTTACCACTGATAATTTCCAGCATCCAATTAGACCTTAATTCAGTTGGATCCAACACCTGTAACTCATGCAAATTGTATCATGAATCCTGTTAAACTCCAGTATAACAAGAAATAAGCAGAAAACTTTTATTTCAAAAAACTCGCACATTGACTACCTGCATGAGCAGTTGTTCTATGCTGAACACTCATGGGCTTAGAGTTCTCCTGAACATACAGTCCATTTCAGAGGCTAATCAGAAGAACAGGCAAGCGCTGACCAGGACAGATACTTACTGATGCAATAAAAAAAAAGAAAGGCTGTAAGTATAGGAGTAGTATAGCCAAAAGGATTACCTCTGAATTAAATTTCCTAAGAGGTTTATCTGATTGGTGAACAATAAATTCAAATTAAGTCCACTAAAATCAATATAACAATCACATTTTGTGTCCCTGAGGAGCCATCAGCAGCCAACTGTGAGACTGAAAAAGCCTCAACTTAAATTAGAAGTTGAGATCTGAATGCCTGTTATCATGTTTCAGTGATGGAGTTTTCTTTAAGACCAACTCAGAAAAGCAGACATTATATACAACATGGACCAGGAAGGTAGAGACTTATTGCATGAATTAAGAAGGCAGTGTTGGTCTTCACTACAAATTCCTTATTTGATATACAACTTAGTTCCATACACTATTGTCTATGATAAGGCAGCTTCAAATACAAGATGTGTCTGTTTGTCTAAAGATAACATCTTTAATTATGTAACCAGAAAAACAAAAGGAAATTTCAGCTAACAAACAAGGTTATTTCTGTGAAAATAGGATATATTTGAAAAAGCCACAATCTGTCTCCCTTGTGTGCTTAAAAGGAATTGTCCTCAGTGTTCACCCTACCGTTAATTAAGTATTTATTTTCTTGTTTTCCTTTGCATTTTCTGATGAGAAAAGTACTTTGTGACTAACTCTGTTTCCTTGTATGTCTGTACATTTTTTTTTTAAATGATGGATTGCAGCCTTTCCATTATTTAAAGAATCAACAACACAAACAAAATAAATGAGTTAACTTATCACACTGAGCTACTTCATAACCCATACATGTATTACGAATACTACTCTAAAGAAGAAAGTCTAAGGAATGTTTAAAACAAAATATCTTCCTGCACAGAAAGTCTTTTCTCCCCTTCTTTACTTTTCCTTTTACATTTTTAATTTTTCTTTTCACTCTCTTCATTACTCCTCACATCTATCTCCCAAAGTTGCAATAATAGGATATTCAGAAAAGTTGCTGCATATTGAGAACCCACAAGCCCTTCTGAAGAGCCTTTCAGAGTACCATCTTTGATTTCCTCTACTGGGATTCAGCTTCCTTAAAGCTGCTTCTGAAGCTTGGAGAAGTAGTATGCATTAAAAATCTACAGAATACCACTTCAGGCAGTCAAGTAGATCTTAGCAGAGCTGTTCACAATCCTTCCTACAGCAGAGAATGCAGACAGTGTACCCAATCTATCATTAATCTTTACAATCATACACGAAAAGTTTATAAGAATGGTAAAGCCAGCACCACACCCCTCACTGAGGGGATAATCCAAATTTTGCGTGACACAATGTGACTGAAAAGACCATTTGCAAAATCCCTCTGTATACTGCATCATAGATGTATGTATTATTTATGCATAAGATAATTATTTCAGTATTTAATCCTTTCTACTGTGAAATACAAGCAGCTATGTTTCAGCAAGCTTGAATAATCATCTAAAAAATAATTTGCTATACTCTGAGGGACTGCATAAAGGATCAGTGAAAAATTACATGGTTAATATCAGGACATTTTGTTTGTAAAGGGCAACCGGCACTCAATTACTGCTTTAAAATATACAATTATTCTACATTCCAAACCAAACACAGTCTAGTTTTGTGATTTCAGGCTTTTTTTTTTTTTTTTCCTATAAAGACAGATATGGAACTCTTAAATCTTTGGTACCAAGTTATTTAACAAGGACTACCTTAGCAATAGATATTGTTCTTTATCTTTCCTGTATTTTAAAATGTTAAATTGTTCATACATTGCATGTCAGGAGTTTCTTGAACTATTTTTTATAGTTTTTAGGTCTAGAAATCTGAATACACAAGTGATCAATATGCAAGTACTATTCGCTCCCTCCCCTTTTTGCCCCAAGAAGTTTACCAGTGCGCAGAGCAAGTCTACTGCTTCCAAGATAAGCTCCTGGTGGCCAATTCGCGTGACTCCAAGATCTTCCAGTTCTTGATGTGTAATACGTAGTAGTTGGTCGCCACTAATCTTCTCTCTCTCAAAGTTCTTAATATATTGCTGCAGGCAGTCATCAAGACCTGCAATAACAGAAAGGAAGAAGGAAAGAAAAGTTAGCAACATCTTATCCTGCCATAGAAAATCAAATCAAAATGGACTGGAGCCAAAAATCAAGCCAACAGAGGATATTTGTCCTATCTTCAAAATAAATATGTAAACATTACTAACACGAGTAATATAATTTGATGCTGCCCATAAATCATAACATTTGGAGAGCTATGGCAGCTGTGGCTTCTCTACCTCTGAACAACACCAATCACTCCTGAAGCCCAAACAGAGCCCTGAATTCTTACAGTATACTGCATTATGAATGCATATCTGACAGTCTCTAATAACAGGTGTATTAGCAATGGCTCTATCAGGAAGGGGAGAGGAGAAGTGGGAACACAGGACAGGAAGACTTTTCAGAGTGCTGCAGAAGCTATTGCATTAGTTATTAGAGTACTATAAGAGTCCAGAAATGAGGGAAAACATTTATGCCAGAGAAAAAATTCTAAGAGGAAATAGAAGTGTGAATACATTTAATGCAATGCATCGAGGAGTAACAAGCTGTCAGTGCCTCTTAACCTCTCTCCCAGCCTACCTCTGCCATTGCAGACTGCATGATGAAGAGGCAGTACTGGAGGTGCCCTCTCCTAGGAACCTGCCCTTTCCTGGGACTCTTGACTAGCAGCTCCTGAAGGGACACGCAGAAGAGTGGTGCAATGTCAGAGTGTGTTTTCTACTCTGAGATTGTTTGTACCCTGCTGATCTCCTGTTCTACAGGGCCAGGTCCTGCTCTGGGGCCACACCAAGTGTAGCTGTTCAGTTTGTGTGCCAGTCTAATGATGTGTAGCTGACTACATGACTTTGCCTGGAGCAAAGAGCATTGCAGAGCAAGAGCACACACCTCTTCCCCACCAGTCCTTGCCTCAGAGGACCAAACCAGCTCAGTGAAGCTCTGCAGCACATCAATCCCTGTGCCAAGGGGATAAGAAAGACTCCTAGTTTTGCATGGGTCTACCTAAACTTTGCACCACACTGAATACCCTCTGACGGAAGAACACAATTGATGCTGAGTATCAGGATTTGAAGAAAACCCTGAATGTATTAATTTAGCTGTGTCTTCAAAGATTGCACCTTTCTGATGTCAGTCTTCAAACAACCACAACCAGCACATATCTCCTTTCCTAATGATGGAAAGGTGTCTGCTTATTAGGTTGTAAGGCAGTGAAAACACTTTTACTTGCTAATCAAAATGCCTGAAAAATCTCAAGATATGTGGAAGAGGAAAGATCTATCTGGCTGCTGAGCAGGAGACTCACAAGAGCCTCAGTGTATAGCATAAAGCTTCTCTGAAGCTGTTTTTGTAGCATTTTCTTTTCTCTTTCACCCCTTTTAGGGTGCAGCCACACCTCCAGAGAGTCTCCACAGAGGTGGTGTTGGTGCTGCAGGCAAGCAGAGTTGCTCCAGCCCTGAGCACACCAGCACAATCTTCACATAGCTTAAACTTCTAGAATTCACACACCAAAACTAAACCACAAGCAAACATACTGTAAACAAAATCCACCGGTCCAAGAGACCAGAAATTCTCATGAGCCAGTTCCCAGTTCCAGCAGCCTCCAACCACTTTCTTCCAGAGCTTTCCACCTCATTTCTTGCTTCTCCAACAAAGTCACTTAAAGGTCTAGGTTAAACAGACATTGAGAGCCATGCCTTCCATTCACTTGCCTTTCTAAACAAATAGATGCTCAAATAACTTGTATACTCTATTATAATAGCAGAGAGTAACAAGAGGCTGAAAGAGTTGGGGTTCAGCATAGAGAGGAAAAGGCTCTGACGATACCTTAGAGTGGCCTTCCTAAACGGGGCCTACAGGAAAGCTGGGGAGGGACTCTTGGTCAGGGGGTGAACTGATAGGACAAGGGGGAATGGCTTTAAACTGAAAGAGAGTAGATTTAGGTTAGATATAAGGAGGAAATTCTTTACTCAGAGGGTGGTGAGACACTGGAACAGGTTGCCTCTATAAGCTGTGCATGCCACATTGTCGTGGTTCCGCTCGAGTGGGCAGCCGAGCTCCACCACAGCCGCTCTCTCACTCCCCCTCCTCAAAGAGGAATGGGGAGAAAATATGTGAAAAGGGCTCAAGGATTGAGATAAGGACGAGAAAATCACGCAATAATTATTGTAACGGGCAAAACAGACTCGGCATAAGGAGATAGTAAGATTTATTGCCTACAACTAACAAGCGAGAGAAGTGAGAAAACAAAGGAAAAAAAACCAAAAGCACCTTCCCCCCCCATCCACCCTTTTCCACCTCCTCCCCCCCGAGCGGCGCAGGGGAACGGGGAATGGGGGTTATGGTCAGTCTACAGCACTTCTCTGCCGCTCCTTCTCGGTCACTCTCGTCCCCTGTGCTGTGGGGTCCCACCCACGGGATGCAGTCCTTGATGAACTGATCCGGCGTGGGCTTCCCACAGGCAGCAGCTCTTCCAGAACTGCTCCAAATATGGGTCCGTACCACGGGGTCCATCCCTCAGGAGAAAACTGCTCCAACCTGGCTCCCCTACGGGCAGCAGCTCCTGCCAGGTCACCTGCTCCTGCGTGGTCTCCTCTCCACGGGCTACAGGTCCGGCCCGGAATCTGCTCCGGCAGGGGTCTTCCACAGGCGGCAGCCTCCGTCGGTGCAGGGCCACCTGCTCCACCGTGGTCTCCTCCACGGGCTGCAGCGTGGAACCCTGCTCCACCGTGGTACTCCATGGGCTGCAGGGGGACATCCTGCTTCACCATGGTCCTCACCACAGGCCGCAGGGGACTTCTGCTCCGGCGCCTGGAGCACCTCTCCCCCTCCTTCTACACTGACCTTGGTGCAAGGCTGTTCTCCCACTCCCTTGACTCTCCCGGCTGCTGTGTGGCGCAGCGTTTTTTCCCTGTCTTAAATATGCTCTCACAGAGGCGCAAAACAACATCGCTTATTGGCTCGGATCTGGAAAACAATGGGGCCCTTCCCAAACATGGGGCAGCTTCTAGATCTTTCTCACAGAAACCACCCCTATGGCTCCCTGCTACCAAAACCTTGCCACGTAAACCCAATACACACATCCCTTGAAATGCTCAAGGCCAGGTTGGATGGGGCTTTGAGCAACCTGGTCTAGTGGTAGGTGTGCCAGCCTACGGCAGAGGGGTTGGAATTAGATGGTCTGTAAGGTCGCTTCCAACCCGCGCCATTCTGTGATTCTATGATCAGGTTACACCTTACCATGCAGCTCTCAAATGTGCTTGACCAGCTTGAGAGAAGCTAAAAATTGTTCCGTAAGTCACCAATAATGAGAAATACACGTAGTTTAATTCTTATTAAGAGCAATGACATACAAAAGCTTTTATTCTCCTTAGTTTCATTCCCCTACAGACTTGGCTATGAATTACCAGAACCACCAACTCTGATCCATAAAAGGACTTTGCCGCCAAACATATGCACAGAACAGAAGACAGGAACACTAATGCTTTGTGGAGTGCCTTTCCCCACTTTGCACTTAACTAATGAATACTCAGGCTTTGGCCCTTAGAACTGCTTTTAAGTGAAACTACTGTTTCACTGTAAAACACCACAATACACACATACACCGTGTGGTGTACAATGAAGACCTTAATGTCTAAGACACCACTGCTTCTGAACATGTCAAAGAGTATGAGTCCAAAAGCATTTCAGTGGGTGCCCTCAACTCATCCATATGCTGACATTTATTTTACGCACTAGGTAATGTGCACTACTATTAGCAAACAGGTAAGTGGCAATACAGATCAGTTATTCTTTTCTGCCTGACACCTGGAAGAAAGGCTATTTACCAACTCCCAGTTCTATAAGAACTCACTTAGACATTTAACTTTCAAAAGAAAATAATTTTCTTTCAAGCCTTTTTAAATCCATTTGACTTGTTCTCCCTTACACGCATACACAGGATACCACCATCATGAAGAATATGATAAGAGGCTTCTTGATTTATCCATATTTGTACCTATTTTCTTCAAAAGCACTCTTAAGTGCAAGTTTTCCATTTGGGAAATTAATTGCATGACCTATGTTACAAGCACCGTCTCTTGTACAATGACATTTATTTTTTGAAAGAAATTGAATATTCTTGACAATGAACAAAATGGTTAATCTAAAATATATTAAAAATAGACTGTAGATGTGCTTTTGCTAAATGACTAAAAAAAGACAGCAGTAAGTACTTCTGATATGCCTCAACATAAGTCCCACACTGCTTACATAGACTTCTGAATGAGAATAATGCAATTAGAGTATTCAACGTCATCAGGTTTCAAAAAAAAAAATAATGAATTCCCAATAAGGGACTAGCAGCACAAATCCAGAATAAGACATGACAGATGCACTTAATAAACACTTACGGAAAATTAATTCTAAATAAAGCCTATATTCTTCCTCTGCCTGCTATCTGTGTATTTTTGTCATTCAGATGTAATATAGACAGATGCATATAGTTCATATAAGGTAAGAAAAAATTAAAGAAAACAAAAATATTACTGGCAATTGCTTGACTCACCAATTTCATAAAAAACAGATCCAGGAAAGAACAAAATAATTTAACTGTAGATTGCATGACATTTTCAGAATAGTTTGCCACAATTACTTCCCCTCACTCCCTAAATAGAATATTCTTATAAAAAGTCATTTATTTCTGTCGTTTTATTTCTTAATTAAAGACCACTAATTCTTTCTGTAAACAAAACTGCACACTGATAGGAGATACTAACAATACAAAAGGGCAGTCAGTGCTGCTCACCCACATCTTTCATCCTCCCAGAGCCACGGCAGACAGCCTTGTTTTCCAGCAGCAAGTGAACTGTAGGGAACTGGCATTCCTGGCTTATGATGCCATTTGACTTGGGGCAGGACAAGACATACCAAAAAACATCAAGCACCTGGGCTCCATCAAGACACCCTGGAAGCCAGCATGGAAAGCACAGATTTCTCTTTTGCAATACTGTCTTAACCGCATCCACCCAACTTCAGTGTAATAGAAATTATTCTGTCATGCTCTGCTCCTCTTCTATGCCCAGATGCTCTCATATTCAAGGATATCATACAACTCACACATCACAGGAATCCCAGCAAATAACTCAGTTTGATGGACTATTCCCTGTTCCTAGCCATGGGTGCAACTGAGGTTGCCAAATACTTAATAGTCCTGGATATTTCAAGAACAACAGTTTTTCTACAAAAATCAGGTTCATTATTTTATTATGGATGTATAAGGTCCCATAGGATATTGGAGAGGTTTTGTGACATCAATGAACAAGTAACAGCCTCATATACAACAGCCCCCCTCCTCGTCAAACTAACCCTAAGATACTGAGTATTGAATTATTGAGTTTTTTTTTTTTTTTTTTTTTTTTTGAAAGAGTCCTCAAGTCTCATGCTCCAGCAATATGACAGACTTCCCAGGAGGCCAGCTCTTCAAGAACCACTCCTCCATGTGGGGTGCTTCCCACCTGAACTTTCCAGCCAGGGAGCTTGGCAATGCTGCCTAGATCCCACTACTGCACTCTCATTACCCAGACAGTTTGACGGGGGTCTAGGAGAGCAATTAAGGTGGGAAACTAATACATTGCACTTTTTGTCAGCCAGCATCCCACTGAGGTATTCTGTGTGCAGATATACTGTTCTCTGCATTAACAGAGAAGAAGCAACTCTCTTCATTAAGTTTAAAGAAAGCTCTATCTTGTGTAACTAAACAAATAACAAGCAACAACAAAGGTAAAAATAAAATAAAAAAGCCACTCCAGAGGAAACTGCTAAGAAGTCTGTGCTTTTAATATCAAAAGAAAAAACTTCCCTAGAAAAGTTTCTCTTTCAAGTAGAACACAACATAGATGTTTTCTTCCCTACTCTGTCATTGAGTTCTGCCTTCTGTGAGCCAAGCCAGAGTTCACCAATTCATTAACAATTTTTAATGGCTCATTGATGTGAAATTGTGCAGATTTCTATGCAGTGAATTCCCATTTTTACAATGGCACAATAGAAACTGATAAGAAAATGTTTATTTATTTATTTAACTCTTTTTTATTATAACTCATGTGATTTTCTGGAATAAGATTGTATGATGCAGTGCTACCCTCAGGGGAAATCTTCCATACTTGCAGTCTTCTAACTAATAACACAATCGCACACTTCACTATCCCTCTGAGGTATTATTTTCCATGTGTGTAATAGGTTACCTTTTGAAACAAGCAAGCCAACAAACAACCCTGTAATTCAGCACCAGAATAGGTTATGCACATCTGTCGTAAGTCAGTTAAATGACCCTCTCCATTAAATACATCCTCCAATTCTGATCCCACTATCTACTCTGCAAGAAGTCTTTCCTCCCTCCTCTCTGTGACTTTCTGTAAAAACTGAGCTATTTGCTGAGCCTGTAACAGAAGCTAGGGTAAGGACTCTGACAGTCTAAAATGTGGATTAGATGTACACAAGCACAGTGGCAGTGCATCTTAGTTACAGCAAAAGCGCAAATTTGTTTCTTCTGAAAATCCAACCAATTTAAATTACCCATATTGTGTGTAAGTGGCTCTTTAAGAGATCAGTGCACTCTTAAAAAAAAGTATTTCAAATTATGATAAAAAATAATCATCATTTTCTACGACTAGATTCCTACTCTAACCAGCTACTCAGATATACATGAGAAAATACAGCTGTAAAAATAGTGGCAACTAGGTAGAATATTTTTCCCCAAATTGATGGCAAAGGAATTTTTTCTTAGGATTGGAAAAATACAATGAAATGACAGAGTATGTGTACTTATTAGTCTTCTTTCCAGTTTGGGGTTAAGGGAAATATTATGAACATTACAGGTGTAGCCATCATGCCTGAAACTTTGACAGAGAAGTGTATTTTTATGCTCCCTTGGTAAATCAGAATGAGGATGTAAACTGACAACTTCCCTTGGTATGTCCTTGTTCTGTAATCCCAGCAATAATGTGCAGACAATACATATTTTGCATGGGAGGGGAAAACACTTGGCTTTCTTAAAGTGATGGGTTTGCTTTTAATTTGAAGCAAACAAATTCATCTTTCAATCTGGTAACAGGAAGACTGTGCCCTACCTGAACTCCATTAGTTTCACACCTTAACAAATGTAAATTCAGGCAATGGACTGTAGCACAGAATTTAACAAGTCATTAGGAGAAAAAAGTTTAAAATGGAGTTTAAGGTAAACTGAGCATTTAGATAGTTTAGATACAATGCCTTTTCAGATTGTAAACTACATTTACAGTTTTACCTTTTTACTCAAACTAGTGTGATGGAAGGAACTGCCAAAACATTCTCTTAACTTACTCTTAAGGACTGACTCCATGTGGGTTCACTCATGTCACACACCATTTTAACTTAAATGTCCAATTGAGTTCCTGATAAGTTAAAACTGTGCTATCATTCACAGGTTTGCAACTAGGCTTTATCAATCTAAGGCTGGTGAGCTACTGATGTATTTGCTTTCTTTATACAAAAAGAGGCTTTCCTCATGCCAAGGAGCAAGACAATAAAACAAAATTTCTTCCTGTCTTCCAGGTCAAGAACAGATCTGCTCCTGGGTACGGCCAGCAGCCCAGAGCAGGCAGTTATCCTTTCTCCAGCAGCTCTTATCTGGGATACACACTCAGGTGTCCTTCACAGGGGAACCACAGCATAAGGCAAGTGATGAAAAAGGGCAGGTTTCACCACAGTTTGTAGATGGGAGATGTCTATTCCCCACCTCAGGGATGTTTCCTGCACTGGGGTCTGCAGCACCTCCCAGGTCTCATGTGTGACAAGCAGATGTCACAGCTGTCAGTGTCAAATGACAAAGCAGAGACCAGAATCCATTTAAGTGCTATAGATGGCAAATTGGAGGATTGTATAGTAGCAAAAAAGTAATGTCCCGTCCCAAAGAAGCACTGCAAGTAGAATGGCAAAAGAAACAAGAGAAGCAGCTTTCATTCTGGATTGAGGAAAAAGTACCTTATTTTTAAAACTGAAAAAAAAAAATAATAATAATAATAATTGCAGGCACTGGATTTATTAATGAAAAAATGCCAAGTTGCTGAATTACAAGAATATTTACAAAACAGCCAATTACTTTGTGTACTGGTTATCTGCAATTTCAGGCAAAAACCCTCTAACCGTAAGATGTATTTGTCCATTACTACAAAGAATTATTCGCTCCCTCTCCCTACATTAGTCAAAGGAAACTCAAAAAGCATTTTAAACAAACATTAAAAGTGACTGAAGGAGTGATTATTGGGACCTTTTCCAACATAACATATTTATTCATGGAATACAGTATAATATGTTCGTCATGTGCAGCTTAGGGTCGGGTTGATTTTTTATTTATTTATTTTTGTAAACTAGGAGCTAACTGTTGATAGTCAAAACAGTAGCTAAAAGATGCTACTAACTGAAATATACACCATTTATTTTAAGTAATGAAAGGAAAACAGTAAGAAAAAAACACTATATCCACTAGACATATACCACTCTCGCCAGAAAAGCATGTTAAATTTGTTAATTATTTAAATTTAAATAATAAGCAATGAAGAACTTTTAGTTCAGATGTGAACTTTTAGGCAGAATATGTGGACATGAAAACAAGCAATGCAACCATAATGTAGCCTCTCCTGAGGGTATTATAAACGCTAAGATCCTGGCTAGCAGAGAAGAGGTGCTGCATACAGCACTGAGGTAAACACAGAAGGCATTGCACTGGGCTCCTGAAGAGATGCACAAAATATCAAGTGGAAATCGAATTATTTTTTAGATCTTGCACTGTACTCTGCATTTAAGGTTATTGTCAGGAGAAGGGTGATAAGGTGCCAGTAAACAAGGAGAAAGTTATGCCAAGCGAGAACTGGGGAGCCAAAGAGAGCATTCATGAAGGTGCTGGGTTGAAACCCAATTTGGGGTGAGAGAATTACTGTCCCAAGCCAGTACTAATTCTGTAATTAAAAAAACAAATCCAGTTCTAGTAATCCAACTCTTGAATGTCTGCAGTTTCTGTGCCTACAGATACAGTCGCATTTCACAATCGTGAGCTCTTATGAGACCTGGATAAATATTCATTATATGAGAGTGTTGGTAATAAATGGCAATTTTGTTCATCAAAAAACTGCAGAAACATCAAAACTGAACATATGGTACCTGGCTCATCAATAGCTCTGCTTTAAAAAAACATGTGTGCTGAACAACTTTTAAAGGGTTTTATTGGAGGAAAAAAAAAAAAAGTAAATTAAAACAAGGAGGAGGAGAAGCAGAAACTATATATGTAGACTGACTACAAGCATGATTTAAAGCTATACAAGACCGAACTGGGTGCAGTGTTGAACTGGGTTTGTCTGGGATGGCATTAACCTTCCCTAGAGCAGCCCACACAGCGCTGTGCTCTGCATCTGTGGCTAGCACAGTGCTGGCATCACACCCATGTCCTGACTACTGCCACCCATGTCCAGCTATAGCCGATCAGCACACATACGGCATCCAGGCCCCCTCCAGGTCACAGCCAAAGGGTAGCAAGCTGTGAATGGGCAAGGGGAAGGAGAAGGAGAAGGGGGGGCTCTTGTTAGGGAAGCACTGGTCTTTCCAAGCAATCACTGTGCGTGTCGAGGCCCTGCTTCCCAAGACATGGCTGAACATCACTTGCTAATGGGAAGTAGAGAATGTTTGTTTTCTCTCTCTTTGCTCTGCACTGCCTTTGCTTGTTTTTCTTTCTTTTCTCTTTACTTACACTGTCCATATCTCAACCTGTGAGCTTTTTTTTCACCCCCATCATATTTTCTCCCCCTCCTCTTCCTTTGAGGAGGGGGAGTGAGAGAGCAGTTGTGGTGGAGTTCAGCTGCCCTTCAGTGTGCAATGACCACAAGTGTCTAATAGGCCAAGTTTTCAATAAAACTGGTCCTTGCTGTTAGACTACTTACAATCAGGGCTTATTATGGAAAGTAAGGCTTGTTAATTATGAGAACAATATCCAGCATTGTGTTTATCTGTTGATAAATGTAATCATTCATATTTCTCTGGGTGCTTTTTGTTTTCATTCTGCCCATCTGTATACCAAAGCCAAATCTTTACACGAGCACATATGAATTTTGCTAAATATCTGAAATCTTAAAACGTGGATAATACTGCAACATCCAACATTGGGCTATATTTTTATGAAATTCAAGGATTAGTATCCCTGATTATCAATATTGTTCTCCATGTAAGAGGTTATAATTATTGTTATATTTAGGACTCTTATTATTGGATTACAACGATTACATTGTTCAACTCCAGCTGTGGCCTTTGCACACCAGAAATGCTGAAGTGTGCTGAAAAGTTAGTGTGGCTCATAATGGTAGCGGAAATCTCTTTGCGAGTGGAAGGGAGGGGAGCTTGCCAAACAACCCACAGCATCATTAAAAATCAGGAATCCCTCAAATAAAGCTAATCAAAGGAAAGCATGCATTACTCCTGATAAACACTACTACATCCAACTGCAGGGGCATAGGGCAGGCATAATGAGGATGGTAGAAAGTGTGCATTCATCCTCATAATTGAATGTATAAAATGACAGATTTTAAATTCAGACTTAGAAGTTCAGTGCAATTTCAGAGGCATCTAGGGATAAGCTAGAAACATCTGAACTGTAAGGAATCTTTCTTTTTCTTTATGAAGGAATCCCACTTGTATTCAGAACAAAGAGGAGCTAGGCTGACTGAGGACAGGGAGGTTGTTTGAATACTGTACTGTACCAGAACCAGAAGTTCTCCAACAAGTTATCCAAGCATCATCAATATTATGAAATTAGAAACAGTAAATGAAATACTTCCATAAAATTTCTCAGAGGAAATCCCATCATCTCAAGGAGGCATTGTCCTGACACAAGGCCCTTGATAAACTGTTTTTTTCCCTCCATGAAATTCAAGCTGTTTAACTAATGAACTCAGATCCCTGAACAGCTAGCTTTATTTCTACTGTTTCACTTGGCAGTTTTCACTCTCACACAATCTCTCTACTCCCCTTTCATCATGCGTACTCCAGTTTGCACATAACCTCAAAAAGGGAAGTCTTTTTGGGACCAATCAATCTTTAACTTCTTCCTCAAAGTACCACTTTTCTCTTCTAAATATCACATGCAAACTAAAATGTATTGCAACTGTTCTGGCATTTTTTTCAGTCAGCATTATAAAATTATGGTCCTAAATACCATTCACTAAAATCTATTTTATCTATTTGTGTTTCATAAGAATTTTTATTTTTACCCTCAAATGTTCCAATTTTTACCCCCATGATTCCCTGTACATCTGCCTGTATCCCTAGCCCTGCAGGGATTCGACATTTTCTAAGAACTTGCTACCATACGTCAAACTCTAAAGAGTAACCTCCTTTCTAATTGGTTTCCCCTAAAATACAAAGCAATTTTTGAAAGAGCACAACAAAGTTTCTCAGTATGTGTTCTGACTTTACACTTCCTAGAGGTTTCTGTTTATACTGGTGCAAAGCAACTTTGCAAGATTAAAGTTTACAAAAAGAGCAACTGTCCATCCAATGACAGCATGTGCCTTTATTACTTCTCTAGTACATCTCTCAAGGATGCAATAAGAGTAATGATATTAAAATACACTGAAGGCAGTACCACCTGGTTCAAGCCCAGCACCAGCATGTTGGTGCCAGAGTGGCCGAGGGCGAGGGCGCAGTCTGCCCAAGGCAAACCTACACTCCAACTGGTCTAGCCCCAGGGCTGCAGCTGCGACCACACTTATGCTAATTCACAGCCCCTGCCCAATGAAGAATTCTGCACCATGCAGGGGTGATAAATTAACAAATTCCCAAATATGACTGCAAGTATTGAAATGCAACCACTGCATCCCCCAAGGATGGAAGGCTTTGTCTAAATAGGTGTGGTACTGGCTTCTCCAGCAGCTCGAAGGGATTGTGGGGCTCAAATACCCCCTCAGGACTTGAGATATGAAAGTCCAATTTTCCGTAGCTTTTTCACCATCTCTCATGATTATTTGCAGCTGTGCTTTACATGATCACATACAACTATAGGAAGTGCAAATCCGTCAAGTGTCCAAGCCTACAGCAGGCACGCAGGAGTGAAAATCTCTCCAAACTCCGAATGAACTCTTGCAACGCCCATGCAATTCCCAGGCTTGAAGCTTTCTTGAGCAGAAGTTCACACAATTCAGCACAGTGTGAGATTTGGGACGGTTTTAGGGTTGTGGGCAGAATAGCTGTACATCCCCCTCCACATGACAAAGAAACATCTGTAACTTAAAATCACTGGTCGAATACTTTGATATGCGTAGGAGTGCCTTAAGGAAGAAAAGGGAAAGCTGTACTTCTAATATTCATCACTTCCTTACAGCAATACTTTAGATGTCTCAGCAAGCATCCTACATCTCCACAAAATATAAATGAATCATATATTAAAGGGCAAAAAAAAAAAAAAAAAAAAAAGTATAACATGTAAGACAGTCAAAAGATGTTTATTTAAGCCAAGCACACCCCTGACATTAACCGAGTAAGTAAATAAGTACTGGTTGTTCTTTCAAATGCCTTTGCATGTTTGCATCTTTACAGGGTGCTCTGGAGCAGCCACATTAAACACACTGTTGTTGTCACAAGAAGGGCCCTCCTCTTCTCCCTCCCTCACATGGGCTAATATATGCTATTACGCAAAATAGTCAAATAAGCTCTGCAACAGCCTTTATTATAGTTCTTCACCATGAAAGCCACCTTTGCTGCCAAGAATTTGTTAAGCTACAATGCATCTTTTTGGAGCGAGCTGGAACATCATGTCCCTGAAGAAATAGTACAACAGTTGTCAGAGCTATACTTTACCTCAATACTGTAGACTGCTTCCCACCATTGCAGAAATCAGTTACTAGTTTAGATAAGCCTTCAAGATTTATTTGGTGATGCCGTCAGACAGTCTACGGATTTCATAAAGCACAGCAATTTGGCTAAAAGCAAAGCAATTCATTTTGCAACGCAAGCAATGCCTCAACTTTGTCCTGCTGACACTCAACCTCTCTCCAGAGCAGTGGTAGATAAGATACTAGGCTTGACTGGGAATGCTTGCAGGATGGCTTCCATCCATGCTCCAAGGGAACCTCTCCTAAATTTGATCTGCCTTCCAACAGAAGCAAGACCATCCAGTGTACATAGGCTCTGTCTGCTTTACCTCAGAAGGGATTTCAGGATTAAGACAGAACCGTAGTGACATTACCTGTAACTGGACAGAACGTGTACAAATAACTTCACAAACAGCCTTACAACTTTATTACATGCTGATACGCACAAATCCCATCTATGCTAAGAAGTCAAAAAATATTCACTTTTGAGCTTCTTGGCTAAGACAACCTGCTACAAATTATATCCAAAGCAGAAACCTCTATATAAAAATACATGCAAGGACAGCTTTGAGTGCCTGCTCTTCCCAACTCTCTTTCTCTCATTAAAAGAGAATAACATATACCATAATGTAAAATTTATAATAGGAACTGTAAACCTGCAAACTGGGAGTGCAACCCATATAACTCGATCATGGGAAAATATATTTGTTAGTTTTCTATTTTATTTGGCAATACACTTAAAATAATGTCATCAGCTTTGCATAAATTGTAAATACATAAAAACTCAACCAAAATCTCTTATAGTGACATTGTAAGCTACACTTTTTCTAGTTTCTCATTTTGCATAATCACACATTAATTGCTCATACGATTTATCCATGAGAAAAAAGCAGTAAGCAGGAATTAGATCCTTCAGACTGAATTTATCTACAGTGACATTTTGGTCTCTTTCAAGTCTCATCAATGTTATATCCCCAGGAAAGAGAAATGAATGTACACGTGGAAAGTAATGTGTGCATGCGTCACACAAAATTAATAACAGTTTGTTTTTAACTATTAACCACATAGCACTAAATCAATGGCATGAGACCTCTGTCCCCAAAGATTTATGGAAAGACAAGATGAGGTATTTCATTAAATGGTAATGTTACATGGTATATACATTTGTGCAAAATACTGCAGTTTAGTGTTGCTAAATATACATACACATTTACTTAGCCAGTGTAGAGGCCTAATGCTGGGAAAACCTCAGGAAAAATATTGAGACTCCCACACTTTGATACTGTTGCAGGGAACATTCAGAACCTTTGATGGGAAGCTGGAGGATGAACGCCACTCTCAACCTCCCAAGCAATTAATGTAGAAAGAGGCCAGAAGCATCACAGAAAATGAGTCATCAATGAAGGTTCCTAGACCCCTACTTGTATGGAGCCATACAGAAAGCAATGCAAGACAAAGTGATGCTCTTGCACATTTTGCTTAGATGTACTTGCAAACAGCCTGGCACCAAGCCACATGGGATGTATGGCAAACTAAACCCAAGAACATGTTTAGAGAGACTGCAGTTCCACATGCTCTCATGTATTGTTGCCATAGCTTATTAAATAAGGAGTTTTGTCATGAATGCATTCTGACCTTGGTTTTCTTTGAGTGATCTTCATCCTTTCTTCTACAACATCCCCAGCCAGCAGAACTAAATACTCATATCAGTCAATATGGGATAAAGTTTCTCAGTTGTGGATATCCCTGCCTATTTCTCCAAAACATCACCAAGAGGTAAATGGTGTTTAAATGCTTCCTGTGTTAGCAATATGTAGCCAGTGGTAGTACACTTGTTCTCTTGTTCTTGTTGAGTATCTCCTGCCCATTCAAGCATTGTTCACTTTATGTTGAAAAGTACTAGAAAGGGTACTCAGTATAAAATACCAAGTATTGTGCTAATAAATGATCAAGACTTAATCTAAAGCTGGAAAAAAAAAAGTACCAAAAAAAAAAAAAAAATCAGAATTTTCACCCTGAAGAGTTTAAAAGAACTTGTTATATGCCCCGGGGTTTTGTTTGTTTGTTTGTTTTACTGCATGAGATCCCTTATTCCATATTTACTCTTAAAAGCATACCTGAAATATAGGTTAGATGACGTTTCAAGTAGTCATAAAAGCTGAATAAATTAATAGCCTTTTGATCATAAAAATTCTGTCTAACTTCGCATGCCTTCTTCCTTGTCACTAAAGAGTAAAGGAAACAATTGTCCCTGTTACCTGCCCCAGAATTCTCCCGTCTCATTAAAAATAAAATTTCTGAGCCTCAGTGAGACTTAAAGGGAGGCATTTTTGAGAGACAGAGGACACATTTATTTCCAAGTACCTGTTCTAAGGTATCAAGTGTACCATTTGACCATTGTTTCCAAATGCCAAGTAGTCTGTTGGACATGTATCTATCAGCTATATTCTGATCTTGCACTGGCACCCTCATGCTTAAATATTATTTCAGCCTCCTATAATTCCTTAACACTCTTCAGTTCTTTTAGGATCTTTTTGCTAACTTGAACTATTTCATAAATAACAGGCCTTTTAATAATAAAGCATACACAAAGTTAAGCACTGGTAGGCAGGGACTGAAAAAATCTCATATCTATAAAGGTACAGTGCCATCCTGCTTCTCATGACAGGTTCTGCACTGCTAAAGAGCTGGTTCTCTGCATAATGGCCAGTTTCATGACTGTAATACAGAGAAAAGTGGAAAATGGAAGAGGCTTCTGAAGCTTTAATATCTTCACATTAAAATTCAGGCAAACCGCTGTTATATTTTTGAAAAGAAAAATAACAGCATGACAACTTAGGACACACCAGTTTCTCAGGCAGCACTTTAAAGTTGAGAGTCATGGGCAGAAGGCAGCTCCCTTCACTGGAGCGGTTCTGCACAACACACTGCTCCAGCACCTCAGCTGGCGGCCAGATGATTCAACTCCTCCCTGAAGACCATGGCCTTCTGCCCAGCTGCCCAGGCTCCTTCACCTGAAGGTACAGCATCCCCACCTGCAGCCCACTCCCCAAGGAGCAAAAGTACTGGGAGCTTTGCACAGCAGCAAGAATTTAGCTGGCAACTCCTGTGAACCAGTGATGCAACCCTTAACAAATGAAAACCTCTCACATGGCTCAAAATACCCTGCCACAATACTCTGTCGGGAAGGCCACATGGCCAACCTGCGATTACAGAATGACAAAAAAATCTTAACCACGGGCAAGATTTGGTGAGAACACTAGCCACCATCTTCAGCAGATGGGAAGGGAAATCTTGTTAGAATTCTCAATAGGACAATCTGTCTTACCACCAACCTAGAGGCTGCATAAAGACCAGGTATTTTTTGCCTGTATCAAAACAGCTCTCTTTTCTTCTTTTTCTAGTGCCACCACCAGCAAAAATTTTCGTCAGCACATCTGTTACATTACCAGCTCAACCTTCTACCTTTCTTCCTTATCTCCTTATTCTCTTTGCAGCTACACAGTAAATGGGAAAAACAATATTATTCTAGGAGCCATTTTTCACCCTCCTCCTTCCCCTTGCATGAGCCGAGGTCAGAGTCTCCTGCAGCACACCACTTTCATAAATGGCAGGAGCCACAAAGCGGACTGACAAGACCCTTGAGGATTTAGCTGCTGCAAGAGAGCTGCTGTTAACATCAGTGAAGCCACCTGGAGAGTGTGTTACTACTTCCACCTTACTGCTGCTACCTGGAAAATCCGTGACTAGCAGCAGATGTTTCAAAGTCATCCTCCAAGAATCAGGCTGGCAATATTGTGGTGCCCCAGAAACCCACATTTCTTTTACATATATATACATATATACAAATTCAACCTTTGAGCAGCCTGCAGGGATCCTCCCTCTGCATCAGGAGGAGAGCTGCTTCTCCACCATTGGCAAAGAAATTTTATTATGAGCTGTTCACATCATAAAGCCAGTCCTTGGCAGTCGAGCCATGCTTTGACTTCCAAGCGTTCAACAGGAGATTCTGTTAATGAAACTCTTTTAACCAACATTATTCAGGTAGAGAGCGATTCCTTAACATGTGTCCCACAAAGTCTGAGCACCACATTAGTGTTGGGCCCATCTTCTCTGACACAACTTGACACTTCAGCCATATGTTAAGCTCTGAAGCATCTGTTCCATAATAAACTGTTACATGCTTGCCAAGAACCTAAGCACTGCCTTTTGGATGCGTATTGCTAAGTTGCAAGCCATAATTTAATACTCATCTGACATTGATGGTGACCCAATGTTTAATGGAGCTTAATGCTCTTCTGATGCCACTGATTAAATTATTGCTCAGTAGTCCAGTTTCATAATCTACAATTTGCAAGGAAGCAAGACAGATACACAGACACTGTCTCCTCTCACATCAGTGAAGCAGCTCACTGTCAGGGAAAGGTCCCCTAATTGAAATTATAGGTAAGTACACTACAGTGTATCATTCATCAATACAGAATTTTGTTTAGATGCTTGAACCCAATTATATAATTATGAAAAAGCAAAACAGGAGTTATTCCCAAGTGCAAGGGGAAAATATGGGTAAAAGCCTTGACCCAGCATGTGCAATGACTTCATAGCATCCTGAGCACTGTCCAGGAAATTCAGTGCTCTGGCCAACAGGAGTTTCTATTCATTTTCCCCCCACTAGGTTGTTTAACAGTTTGGTCCCTGCTTAGACACAGCTGTGCAAACAATCTCTCAGTGTTTGGCCTGATGCTATTGAAATCCATCCCAAAACGTCTCTCCCTTCCTTTTTACACATAGGATGAAGAAAGCTAATTTGGACACAGAGGATTATAGGCTTTCACTAGTCAAACTTAAATCTGTAGATACTAACATTTTTGAAAGTATTGTACAAAGTAAACTAGCAGGTTTAAATTTATACTTAAGACAGCTGGTAACAGCAGTGCTTTCTAAACCATCTCAAGAAGGCCTACACCCATCTTGGGGGGGGGGGGGATAGGGAGGAAAGCACCGAGTGTCCAAAACTTTAAAAACAAATAAAAGCAATCAAAGAAAGAAAACCAATGAAAAAGTAACTATTTAAAAACATTTTTTGATTAGAACAAATAGAACAAATTTCTGAATGCATAGACATTAAAAAAAAAAAAAAAAAAAAAAAAAAAGAAATTGCTTTTCTTAGCTTCTGAGAGAGTCAACCTTTCATCCCAGATAAAACATGAACGGTGTCAGTATAAAAGTAGTTTTGCAGACTATTCATTATTATACTATTTTCACAGCTATTGGCAACCCAAAAACATACCACAATCAATAGAATAACTGAGGACTAACTACACTTCAATTGAATGCTAGATACTATCAAGAACGCAATTTTTACACTGCAAAAATAGAAAAGTCAAATTCAGAAAATCCCCAGAGTAAGATTTCCAAGGTATACATATCTGAGCTATATTGTAGTTCACAAATATGGGCCTCATTTCTGAGACTATGCATGATTCTTCAAGCATGTGAATACTACAGATATTAGAGCAGCTCACTCTCGTGCTTCATGTATGTGTGAGTTTGCACATGTGCTAGGCAATGAAGCTCTAATTCTACTGGAAAGCTGCAGAAAAGCTGCAGAAAGTTGATGTTACTTATGTCTATTCTCCTGTTAGTAGGCAGAGACTAAATAGTTTAATTGATATTTTGGAAACCTCAAACCTAAGCATGCACTATACAGTGTCTCTCAGAAGTTAAAGTAATTACATTAGAATAATGTGAAAATGTCAAAAACTGTCACCATTTGGAGATTTTAAAAAAAGCTTTTCCTTTATACACATTGTATTACCTAACACAATATATATGAACATGTTCCAAAAGTAATTCTAACAGCTTGTATAAACCATAAGACCTAAACATTTTTATTGAATTATTGATTTTAATTGATGTCTTTCATTACTTTGGTATTTATCCAGAAATTCTTTAATGTTGGTAGAATAACTCAGTTCCCATTATTTCTGAATTTTGTCTAATGATTTTCCTACATTATACGTTAGAAAACAAACAAACAAACAACAACAAAAAAAAACGAACAGTATCAGCTAGTGTTTTGAACATGCAACAACTGGCACTTAAATTTCAAGGAGTTAATCTCTACACAGAACTTCAAGATCTAACATGCTACCCACAGGAAGAAGCTTTCCAGCCCAAATCCTTTTCAACAGGCAAAGAGGGTCCCAGATATCTACCCATGAGATGCTTGTAGTATCTGAAAGGTTTCTGAGACCTTCAGATACTTTGCCAAGAAAAAATATATTTTTTAGGATTCTAATATTTTTTCTAAGAAAAATAAAAAAGTTTAGAAATCTTTTTAGGAGGCACATACTATCCTTCTTCTCTTTTTCAATAAACTTTTTTGTCAGGCCCCCTCCACTCTATTTAGTTCTAGCTGACCTTTTTTATTTGTATCTTACTCTTCAATTTTTCCTTCCCCACTGCCTAGCACCAAGGTTGCACTTCAGCCAGGCCTGCAGAAGCTGTTTTTTTCTTCACTGTACAAAAGAAGCTAAGCTCCAGCATAGAGCAGAAGATTTTCTTCTGCAAACAAAACTCTCATCATTCAGCATCCTCTAACTGCTAACAGAAAAATTTACTCCATCAGCATGCAGGAAAAACAAAATAAGGTATTGTTTTTCCTAGTCAGGTTTCCACAGTTACTTCTCAAAGAAAACTTCACCCTCCAGCAGTTGTAGGAAGCAAAAGTCTATTTTCCTGCATCTCTGTTTCTCCCAGGACCTTTAAAAGCAACACTCATCCCCTGGGGTCCACTGCCTTTCTCCACAGGTGGCTGAGGCAAGGAGAAAGAAGTGTGTCTCATCTTGGTCCCGACTTCATCAGTGCAAGGGGGAACAACAGCCCTCATTGAAGCACAAAAGTCACCTCTCTCTCATCCTTAATTCCCCCGTGCTAATCTACTGCTGTTCCCAGACAACACCTTCCCCACCCGTCTTGCAGACTGGGTGCTTGGGGCCCTTCATCACGCTGCTTCCAGCCGGGGAAGACTTTAGTGGGGCTGTCCCCAGTGTCTATCCAGCACCTGAGCTTCTCTATGCTTCCACCAGGCTGGGGGAGAAGCTGCAAGCATCCATGTCTCCCTTCTTCTGGATTTCACTCAGTATTTCATCCGAGGCATCTCCACAGGTACAGAGCTGTCAGTGTGCTCATTATTGACAATGCTAGCAGAAATCCCCAGAGCTTGAGATTGCTATGAAGACTTCTCCCACCACAGACGGAAGCAGGTCTTTGTAATTTAGCAGGTCTTTGCAATAGCACATGGAAGGCTACAGGTTGATTAGCAAAGTTTCACTAATGTTTTCCAGTCGGAGTTCCCCAGAATATGCCATTAAATATGAGTGTTTTCTTTGAATCCTTTACACATTTTGTATTTTTAGAATATAGTGACGCAAAAAATATTTTGATTAGATGCCCATTTTGTCCAAGGGATTAGATCTCTACCTAAGAAAAAAGGTCCTACAATTACAAACCCCGATAATATTAGCTATTTTATTGTTATTTGTTTTTTTGTGTGTGTGTATCTGGCTGAAAATACAAGCAAAGGCTGTGTTTCAGTTTTTTTGGGAGGTCTAAGGCTGATAAATCTTCCTTAAATTTATAATTGAAAGATCTTGTTCAAGTCAGTCAACAGTTTACTCCAAACAGCTTTTTAAGTCTCCAACTACTACCAGGGAAGAAAAAGCAATTCAACAAATGTGCAGCTCTTATAGAGCCAATGTTGTATCATACTTACATGTATAGTATTCAATGAAATAGCCGACCTTTAGAAAATGAGAAATCATTAATTTCAGTCATGAGTAAAATTATTCACCTTTGCACTAAACACTAAAAACGCCTAAACATTTAGAGGTGGTAAGTGGATCTTCCAGACTTTTGCTTGACATTTAGGATTATTTTATTGCTACTTTGAGATTTTTAGGGTTTAAAAATATTATTTCATGGAGAAGAAAATGTAGCTTGCTTGGGCCAGTAATCCAAACACTTGAAATTGCAGCAATCCAAGTAAAACAGTTAAATGGCAGGGTTTCCCCCCCGCTTAATTACAATTCTTTTAAACAAGCTTTGCACTAGTGACTACTGCTAATAAGAAAAGACATGGTGATTAAACGTTTCATGTCCTTTAATAGCTAATCTTAAGTGCTAATGAGTATTCAAAACATGACAAAAACATCAATTGTTAAAAAGTTTCTTGCTACACTGTAAAGCAACTAATGCACTTGACTTCTTTTTTTGTTTTGTTTTGCTGGAGTCAGAAGCAGAGCCTTACAGGGCTGGTAGCTGAAGCTCAGGCCACACGGCATTACTCATTACATGACAGCTGCGTAGGACTTCACAGGCACTTCCTTCAGCCTGCCTGCCCACAGAGGAGGCTTTCTGACCTCCCTCTGCTCCACACAGCCCATACTTCAGTCCACAGGCAGCTGCCAATTTAAGAAATGTAATTAAAAAGACAATATTAGCCCCCCCTTGCCTTCTACAGATAACCCAACCCGAGAGAGATTTCTTTGTTAGCATGAGTTTACCACACAATACCACATGCTTTTTCTAGATTCAGGCCTCTCTCACAAGCCAGGTAATGTCACTTGTGGTGAGCACATGAATAATCCATTAATGCCGCAGGAAGGCACAGGGCTAATGTAAGAGATGCCTCAGACCGCAGAGCCGCCAGCATTAACCTGCTGCACATCTGCTAACTGCCCACACAAGCCAATGCACAACCACGCTGCCATGGGCCACAACAAAAGTCAGGAAAGACCTTCTACTGAGAGCATGGCAAAATGCCATAAGCATTTTTCATGATATGTTACCATTACAAAAAAAAATATATATATATATATATATATTTATATATATACAATGCACCATTTATATATTTAATACACATTTCATTAATTACTTATTTTTTTCTCTTATCTTTATGTTAGAGTTGGTTGGCTTATTTTCCTTGACATTTTAGTACCATTTCTTTTACGTAAACTTTAAAACAGAAGAGGCTTAGTCTCCAGCTGTAAGATGATGGCATTTTATTTTTTTTTCTTGTGAATGTCAGTAAATAGCCTTGAAAACAATCCTTTAAAAGCCATCACAAATTCTGGTGAAAATAAAAGCTAGAGTTTACATGAATGTTAACACTTACTATGCTTTTATTAATAATGAGTATTCTTCAGGACCCCAACTGACATTTTGAACTTGTTTTAGCACAGATTCCCCAAACGATCTATTTACCTTATCTATAGAGCCCTGTTAAAAATCTTTACAGTCTTATTATGACCTGACTCATAATTCATAACTTACTGAGCAATATGCATTGAAACCCCACCTGCCCTTGTAACAAATGGGAAGCAAATCCAGCTCCTATCCACAGCAACACAGCATATTAGTACTTTTGTCAAAGCACCGGTATTTCTCAGAAAGCTTCAAGAAACTTCTGATATAGATCTTGATGGTGCACTTTAGTTATCTTCAGCAGAAATTTATTTTGTAGCATCTTGCTTATCACTGTAAAAATGATAAGCATTGTACTATATCAAAGTGGACCTATAGTTTATAGCAGACAGGAGGGTTTTCTATTGCTCAAAAATCGTTTAATCAGATAAACTATATAAAACAAAAGCTTGCATTACTCTTCTTTGTCCTTTTCATACATTTCCTCTCCCTTTCCACGTATGACAAGTTAAGCTCCAAGGGCTTACATTCTACAGAGCCTAAGACAACTGGCCTCCATCCAGTTGGTTTCTTGCACCAAACCTCTCCCAAAATACCATATTATGAATTACAAACTCTCTCCCATTCTATGTTCAGTCAGAAGAATAACAGGGAAGCAGATGGCAAACTGTGATGGCTTCTACTGCTTGGCCACAAGCATGCACAATTATCATTTGGCTGCTAGATCTTTCCCTCTGAATAACCTGGGCTCCTATTCACTTCACCTTCTCTGTTGTGCCATTCAGGCTGTGGTGTCCTTGTTGCAAGGGGACTCTCTACTCAGGTATGAAGGTGTCTACTCAAGCCCCTCTCCAGCCCTTCCTTGTTGGAAGGTGAGGGGATGTTGCATTGGGAAGTTGGCTTTCATTTTTAAAACTGCAGGATTTGCAAAAAGAATCCAGCTGACTTGGTCAACTGGATCAGCAGCAATACACTACATAGAAATCTCATTTGTGAAATTTTTAGCAATGAATAATGACTTTTTTCCCTTTTCACCATTCTACAGAATCTGCACCAACATTACCACCAAAGAATTTGTCAAGGGACTGCTTGACATCTGGAACAAAAGGTAATGGGGTTGTTAATCCTCAGACTATCCCAGAGCTTTTAGCACAAGTAAAAGATAGGAGGAAAAGCAGGCTATATTTGATTTGTTTAGTAGGTGGCTCCATCTCTACAGCAATCCAGCTCTCCAGCTGGGTGCAGTTCCTCAGGCCTCCAGATCTCGGATCAGGAGTGACAGGTGGTGTGGAAGCCTTCAAATCCCACATGTGCATGCTCAGATCTGTACAGAAGACAAAGCACTGCAACAAGACCACTGGAAAAATATACAAGTCTTCACATAATTTGAAGGGTATCAACCAAAACTAAGTGCCTAAGTTCAGACAATTCCACCTCTTCACTAAAACAAGGCATTTTTCCTTCCTGACAGCTTTTAAAAAGATTGCTCACAAAGGCATACTATGTGTTGTAATGATTTTTATTTTTTTTTAATTTAAAATACATTCCCAAGCCTAATGGATCAAACTAAATGTCCCTCAACTTAGTCTTGCCATAATGTTGAGGCATTTATACATGGTGAACAAATTGGATCTTATGGTGCTAAACAAGACCAAACATGCTTTCTGTATTAATGATTAACAAATTGTTGCATTTTCAAATACATAAAGTGCCTTAATGCCTTATTATTTCTAAGTTATAGAAGTCCAAGACAGTGCTGTTCTACAAAACCAACACCAGCAAGAAATGAATCTGTCAAAGAGCAAACGTTTTCTGCCTACCAAACAGGATATATAGAGAGCAATATAATGGAGTGGTTTTAATTAGCTGGGCATATAAAGCTGTTACAAGACAAATTTCTTTCATTAAAAAAATAAGCCAGTCAGTTAGAAATGCTTCAGTGCACTTAAAGTAGAGATCACACAATGCATTTAACCTCCTCCCTCCCCTGTAATGAGGAGGACCCGGAGGACCTGCAGTACAGTGGGTGATGAGCAGCCTCTTTACCTGCCACTGAAATACCGCTAATACCAAAGAAATGCAAACAATGCCGAGGGTAGCAGCACATGGGAAAAAAATGGAACAAATAAAAACAAACTGTGGTATAACGAACCCTTTTCTCTGATTTGGTTGAGACAGACAGATGAGATAATGGTTTCTTACAAAAGGCAGTGTAGGATTTTTAAGGCTTTCCAGCACTGAATACATAAGTTTTGTGTGTTAGCCAGAAACAAAACAAAACAAACAAAGAAAATAAATAAAAATAAAAATAAAAATAAAAATAAAAATAAAAATAAAAATAAAAATAAAAATAAAAATAAAAATGGTGCATCTAAGATCTAGACACCCATTGCAGTATACTGTTACTTTGTATAATGGCTACTTAATTTCAGCACCAGATACTAGAGGTTTGGTTCCTTGGTAAGCATACCCATATTACTAATTAGATAACATTTTCTCCATTACCTGATTTTGTTTTTCTTTTATTAATCTATGTGAAATATTTGCCCATTAGAACAGGCAGTTCTCTCTTTCATGGTTCCATTTCATACCATGTCTCCCAAAGCAAACATTTTCAAAAAAATTGCATGTATAAATAAAAAGTTATGAACATAACTTAGAAAATGAAAAATGAATTTAACATAAAGGCAAAATGATTGAGAACGTGTGCTCTGTGCCCTTTTTTTCCTCCTCTACACTTAAATTACTCCACTTTCTCTGTCATACAATGCCCCAATGTACTATTACCACTTTTTCCCTTCTTTGGGTTAGAAGCACACCCACAAAGAAGGACTACACCAGCTCCCCTTCTCCCACAGGTGTCAGGGAACACATCAGAAACACAACTGCCCAGATTACAAGTGGAGGAGTTACTTTGCCTTGACCTATAGAAAGATTCATGCACTTAAAGACAGAAATTAAATGCCTGAATTTAAAACTGCAGTCATCAAAAAACACTAACTCTTACGATTGCATACTTTTGGCTGATCGAATTAGCATGGAGAATGATCCATCCTTGTCTCCAGATCCTGTTCCAGTCAATGCCACCTTTGATGATCACCTGTGCACCAGCACCACGTGTACTCACACACCATGATGCTCACATGCCATAGCGCTCAAGATATTTAAGAGCATGAAGAACCTTAAGCTTCAAACCCCTGTTCCCAGGAATATGAAATTATGTTAAATAAAATGAAAAACATAATATGAAGCATGCCAAAAGCAAAGCTAGGAATCCATGATTCCCCCTTGCAGCTAAACAGGGACTTGCTGGACAGCAGTTTCTTATTTTAATGTGGTCTAGTGAACAAAGATTACAAGATGTTGTATGAATGTTGGATTGTTCCCCCTCAGTTCAAAACAAGTCATTGTTGTGGGATGGGAAATTGTGGTTTCTAAAAAGACAAACATCCCTTCTTGCTTGTTTCATTAAGCTGGCAAAAGAAAATTTAATTCAAATTAAGAAAACTCGTATTCAGACAGATCCATTGGAGAAAAACAATTGATATTTATGTGCTGTTGTCACTTTGTGCTCATTACAGGGGCTAATATTTTGCAAGACACATCTTTTAAACCCTACTAAGCTTATTATTTACTATCTCCGGACAAGCATGACTTCATTTCAAGAGCTGGCACACATCCCATTGTAAGAATCTAATCTTTAATACATATCCTAATTACATATGCACATTTAATGCTAAAAACAAAAGCAAAAATTCAAAACAAAATTAAAAAACAAACAAACAAACAAAAAAACATTCATTTGATTAAACAAGGCAATTGGATTAAAGAGCACAGAGCAAACTTAAATGAAGTCACATATGCCACAGCAAAAAGAATCATTAAAAGAAGGGGGAAAAAAGGTTAAAAAAAAAAAAGCAGTCAGATAACTCTTTATAGCTGGCCTCATCTGACCTCTCTGAACTCCTATCTTGTTTACTTCCCATCTCCTATATGATGATAACTTTATAAGCAGCACATTTAAGTACTCATCACAAGTTCATTCAAGTCAATTGTTCTGATGGTGTTTGATTACATGAAAGGATGTATTCTTCTAGATGATCCACATGTATTAATTTATCTCAACACTGAAGGCTGATTTTTAATCAATTTGTGCTGTTTCACAGGGGCACAAAAATCCTAAAATAGTTAGCAGTATAAACAGAAACAAATGATCTCTTAAGATCTGAATACCTAATCATAACACTTATAGGCTCTTTCTATATATTTACTCATTTTTAGATTACTGTAGTCTGGAAGCCATTTTCTTTCCAGGAAATACAGTCTATGACATTGTACATTACTGAAATGTTTTGAACTTAAAAACTTTGAGCCACAAATTTATGAACTACCTTAATACTTCCAAAGATTCCTTCCATCTATTGAAAGAGAAGTAAATTAGATAAAATTGTTTGGAAAACTACAAATCTATTACTAATTTTAACTAAATTCTTATGCATTGATCTTTCCCTTCAGAAACCACAGTCTCATTTTAATTCTTGAGGTAAAATTTTATTTTTTAATCAATCTGTTAAGAAACAGCTTCCAGTATTTTAGCACAACAAAAGAGGGGGTACAGGCTTAGGATTTACAGTTTTAATGCTTCGGATAAATAGAACTGTCTGCTTTTAAGTCAATTACCTTGTAAAAGATAGACCACATTACTGAAGATATATGAAGTGAAGAAATCTAATGAAATGGCAAGACGGTATTACAATTTCTAGATGTTATTTAATTCTGCCTGTTAGTTGAATTAATTTCATATATATGCAATTGAAGAGTTATGAGCGTGTTCATTTTTCCTTTGGCTCTACAATGTCACTACTCTCACCACAGCCTGTGATATACTATCAACTGAAAAAAAAACATTTTCTAAGGTGAGGTTCTTTCATTTTTTTTCTTATAACTGACTGGGCAGAATTTTTATTTTATTTTTATTCTGCTTTACCTTTTTTTCAGTTAGAAGGCAAGTTCTCAGTTAATTTTTGTTTGTTTGTTTTGAAGGAACTCCACCCACTGAAGTTATATTTTCAGTTATTCTATTACACAAACAGCACTCACACTCCTAAACAGGAGTTTGCACTGCTCTGCATTAATGAAAATTATTCAGGGCAAGGTATCTTGCAAACTCAAGTCCCTGTTCCACAACCCCTTGCATTCAGGTGCTCAGGCAGCCACCTAGAGTGTACCACCACACCTTCCTTCAGAAGGCATCATCTTAGGAACGCAGATAAAATCCCATGATCAGATAACAGCACCAGAGGCAGTAACTAATTGTCCAGTCTGTTCAGGTTTACTCATCCATGTCTCATTAGCACTAGTTACCTCCTGTTCATAACTGAATAGTTCAGTGTGACCTTGAGGGATTTGAAGAACAATAGGCTACAATAAGGAGATAAAGTAAACCATGTCCAAATAAGCTACGGAAAAGGGGTTTATTGACCAAAAGTGAACAAGCAAAAATAAATAAATAAATAAATAAATAAAATCGGTGAGCTCCCTCTAAACTTTGAAAACTTTCAGTTACTAAAAAGAAACTACTTTTAGCCTTCCACAACAAATTGTATCTTTTATTCATCTACTGAATAGTACATGGGGTATATTTTTGTAGAGAAGTGATTTTGTCTTTCCCAAGGCCTTGGATGGCTGAGCTTGTAAAACCACTTTCAAGTGCTGACATTTCCGTTAAGGAAACAGATAGTGCACCTTCATTAGCTTTACTATGACTCTTCGGATATCTTCTTCAAGCCAAGATAGTTATTAGGACACCAAATCCATTATTTACAATGAAACAAAACAAAACAAAAACAAAAAAATAAGAAACACTAATCAGGAATACAGAAGTTTAATGATGCACCATTTTGCTTTCTTCAGCTGCTGAGGGTAGCCTCATAACACACACAGGCATTCAAATGCTATGCTATCAATATAATTTGCTAGAGCAGATATCTAAAACAATACTTTGAAGGCTATGAAGTAAACAGCCCTATTAAAAAAAGTTTTTTGTTTGTTTGTTTGTTTTCCCCCTCTTTAAGAGTACTGTCATACACCTAACTCTCTTATTTTTCTCATAATAAATGGTACTTCTTCCTTCAAATGTTCAGATTGACACTTATATGGAAATTTCTTATGTGCAATGATTATCCTTCCAGGCTGAACCTTTCTCAAATCCACATACAGAGCATGACAAATTATTCACACTACATTGTGCTCTTGGACTCAATTATCAGGGCTCCAGAAATAGGCTTCTGACCACAGACTGCATTAAACAGCTAAGATCCATATGGCTTAAAACATACAATGAAATAATGGCTAAAGTAATGAAAATTACATCTAATTTAAAGCCCAGTACCCAGCAGTGAAATTACTGACCACAGATATTTTCAAGAGGACTTATGGGACACAACACTCAGCACTGTACTAAAAGACATAAAGAGAAATTTAAGAAACAATAAGCCTCCACATTTGAGGTTAAACTAACAGTAAGACCACAATATTTGAAAAAAGGCAATAAGCACCTCTCTGAAAAGCAGTAATGATCACTTCATCACAGTGCACTTACAGAAAGTTTTGGAAACAAGTACAAGCAGACTACAAAAATAAAAACACCCTGGCGTTTTTATTTTTATTTTTAAGATTAGATTGGCTCTAATGAAACAAACCAAAAAGAGTCATACTTGATCTCTACAGAGAAATGTAGACAAAGTTATTACGGTTCTGTCCATGACAATAAAAGAACACTAAACAAGTCAGCTAGAAGTCAGTCAGTGCTATATGCTCAGGAAGGTGTTTTCTGATATTCCATCCCACAATTCAGTTGTGCTTTAGTAAGACAAAAACAAGAAGAAAATTGCCTTTTTTTTTTTTTAAAGGAGGTTTACACATGCAAGACAAATGTATATTGTATATGACTGTGAATATAAGTTAGTTTGTTTTTTTTTTTCTGAGAGCAACTTCTACATCACATTCAACAGGTCATTCCACTACAGTTTCCTGAAAAGCTGAAACAAAACAATGACAAGAATTGCACTGAGCCTTGCAGATCTTATATCTAGTCAAAATATCACCTGTGTGAAAGCACCCAGCAAAACCACAGAGCAATTAAAGAAAGTAAGGAAGACACAGCTCAGGTATGGATACCAGCGAGAGGGATCCAGTTATAAAAATTTCAATTATTAAAATGGAATTTAATCAGGGCTCTAGACTTAAATACCCCAATATAATGAAGAATGCCACTGGACCTTCAGGAAACACTCCTGGTCAAGACTTCAGGTTCAAATGTCACTGAAAAACACTGAGCACTCTTGGCACCCCCAGGAATGGTTTCAGCCTTGACTCAGAGGAAAGAATGCCATCTAGTGAATTACTCAACATAGAAATGTCCGCCTATATTTACCTGGCCTCATTATGAAGAGGAAGATTTTCTTTACCTTCCTACTGACATGAAGTTTATCAGGAGAGAAGGAAAAGAGAAAGAGAATGGAGGCCAGAGAAGAAGAGTCTATTTTAAAATAGGTCATTTATAGCTGTAGCTATTGGCAACTGGTGGATCTGGCCAAACTAAAAATAAATTCTACAGTTTAACAAAAACAGTTATAAACTTCTATAGGACCAACAACCAGCCTCTGAGGGAAGCAAGAGGTGACTTAGCCAGCTCCTCAGCAGTAGTATGTACATCCTGCTCTACAGAAGAGGAACAATGAGTCCCTGCTTGTGTTCATCCTTAGCTCCCACCCAACACTTCTCCAGATCATTTTGGCCAGCTCAAACATGACTTTGTCCCACTGGAGGTACTAGTGCAGGTGGCATAGGCATGACTCAGTCAGTGTCACCCAGCAGCCAGGTCTGTACCTTTATAAAAGAACAGAAAAAAGGTATGTTTTTGGCCATTTCTGGAATTCATAAAAGCCTGATGGTTTAATATTTAAAGTGATATCAACATGGCTCACATGCTTGCACAGCTCAGCTGTACATCCACTGACTACCCACACAGCACACACTGCCACTTTTAAAATACTGGCTTCACCAAATGAAAGTACAGGGGCCCCATGTGTTAGAGTCCAAACACCAGTAAAACCCTAGCAGAGGAGTCTCCACAGCATTAGCAATCTAAAATTCATCATTACCAAGAGGAAGACCCTGTTCCACTTAAATCAGTGGATGTTTGATGCTGATGCAGGTCTTAAACCATTTATTAAAAAAAAAAAAAAAAAAAAAAAAAAAAGCACTTGAACCTTTGATTTAAAAACTCAGTTCATTCTCATCAAGTTTTTGCCCTCTTTTTCACACAATAGAAAAGATATAATACAGAAGTACAGCACTTTGCTTCCCACTATATTAAAATAATACACTTCAGTTGAATATAGTTTAATTACAGCTTACTCTGGTACACTCATATATTAATTAACAGTTTACTTGGAAATTCCTACCATATGGCACTGTAGCAGATGTTAATCATGTAAGGCCAAACACTTTGAAATTACTGTTCTAGGCACTTCATCTGAGGTATCAAGTGCCCTAAATTTCTACTTAAAAAAAAAAAAAAAAAAAAAAAAGCCAAATACCCTAAAAGATCACATCCACAGCTATTTTCTCAGAGATGATATTATTTGGCAGATAGGCAGAACAAAAAAAAAAAAAAAAAACAAAACAAAACACCACCACTAGATTTTCAAGCCTCTAGTGCTTTAAAATGACTTGAGAGATCCCTGCACATAAAGTAGAAAAAAAAAGTCACTTCATCTACCTGTTATCTTCTATCACTTCTAACCCCCATATGTATACAATGAGGGAGAAATGTATGTGTGAATGATGCTCATCCTGGGTGCCACAGATTGATGGAGCTGTGTCTTCCAACACTTCACTTGCAGGAATACTGTCAGAAGCAGCAGATGCTTGTTCCAGGAGAGGAAGTTATCTTAAATTTAAGAGTAAGCGTCCTGATATGTCCAACTGTCCCACAATAAGAAAATAAATACCCTGCTCAGTGCTGCAAGGACGTTTATACGGCAGTTCCTTTCCTCTGTATTTTGTCTGTAACATGGGTCAAATATTAGCCCCCCAGCCCCAATTTTTCTTCTTGAGAAATATAGCTGAACTCCATCTCCATAATTCTTCACCTTTTTAGGGGGAAAAAAAAAAAAAAAAAAAAAGTAGATACATTTGAAAAGCCGGGAGACTAGAATGAAGAAAATATGGTATTCATAGTTTCACAACACAGACCTTCCAGAATTGTAATTGTTCAGTAATATACATGGAAGTCCATACCCAACAGCATTTGTTTTGATAACCATTCAGCTTCTAAACTGAATGTTTAAATGTTTCATTAAATGAATTATTTAAACAATAAGTGTGACAGTAGTACAAATTTGTTTTATTTGGATCAAGGAATCTAAAGCTATTCTGCTAAGGGTGCTTGCTGCAGATGACCACCATTCCGGTTATCCTATGATTTAATTAGGAAATACTAACCTCTTGAAAAAGAAACAGAAGCCACATAGAATGAAAGCCTGAGGAAAAGGCTTTCTCTTTCTCGTAGTAGCATACCCCTGAATGCAAGCCTATACACGAAGAATTTTCTCAGGAAACAGCTTTGCCATATTCCTTTGGAAATCAGTAACAAATACTACTGCCTGACTCTAAGAAATGCAATACAATCAAATGCTACAGTAACTTTACTGAGATTAAATGGTTAGCTGACCCTTTGCAGGATCAGTCGGGAAGAACAGATCCTTTGCCAGTCTGGGTTTTAGAAAATAAAACTGCCTCCTTCATTATTATCAGAGTGCTAGAATACTACTTCCAACGATTCTAAAAATACATATGTAAACATATTTCAAAACTCTCATTTGAGAAATGATCTGGTTTATATCACTGCCTTGCTTGACAGCCTTTAACCAGAAAAGGCATTTGTAAATTGTTTGGATTAATTCAGCAACATGCAAATAAATCTGAATAAGATCAGAATACAGAACTTCACTGAACTGTTGGAAGAAAAAAAAAGCAACACTGGAGAAAACATATTGTGAGGCCATATTTAAACTAACAGATGTTTCAGAAACAGAACAATATGTTCAAACAAAATAAAGGTGTAAAGGGGCAGTGTTGAAAGAGCTTCCCAACTAGCACATTAATTTTGGCAACGAGTGAGATCACCTCATCTAGGAAAGCTCCCTTCTGAGATATCATTAATTTAGAAATGGATGTTCTTGTTATGCTTAAAATTTGGCTTGTGTGAATTATTTGCAGAGCGGCTGCTTATGTAACGTTGCCTTTGCTATGGCAACACCAGGGCTGTTAGGCATTGTCACACAGGAGTTTCAATTTCAGTTTTATTTTCTGTTGATAAACAATGACAGGAGAGGTTTTCTAATCACAAACCAGAATGCTCTAAAACATATCGCTGTGACTGGTGTGGTAGCCACTGATGCTATTAAAATTCCTAATGTCGTAAGTGCAAGTAAGAAGTAAAAGATTCACAGGAAAAAAAAAAAGAAGAAAAAAAAAAAAGCTAGAGAGAGATTTTTCATTGGTGCTTTCACTGCAGTTTTAAAACTGGGGTCCTTAAAACTTAAGTTTGGAATAGCACAGTTTAACCCTTGATGGAGATGATCAGTCTTTGTAAAAACTCCCCTCTCCACAAAGGCCTTATCTTACTGAAATTATTATTACTTTCTTATGAACAGAGAAACTACATGCAAATTAACAAGTTCAGGAGTCCATCAAAACTAAGCTCCAACTATGGCACTACTTCATATTATTCTACAGCTTTTCCAAAGCTTTTCTTGCTAGGCATTACAGTGAAATTCATGGCTCCATTTAATAGCATTGCTTCAAAGCTAATGGAGTACTATATGTACTTTCTGATACAGCAGAATTTCAGTTTGTTTTTCTTGGAAGGAAAAAAAAAAAAAAAGTTTTAATGCTGACAAAATGTAAAACACTTGATGTATTCTACATATGGCAATAAGCAATGACTATTCGAGCTGATGACTCTTCTGCAGCTCATCAGTCATCTACCACAACCCTTAGAATGAACTAAAGTTTCAGAATGCAAGTATTTTTCATACTCAATTCTTCAACTTTTGTTTCCCTGATACAACTCTACAATTTTCGTATTATTTCTTATATTTGCATTTGCTATCAAAAACAACATGAAGGGAAGTAGCATATAACAGAACCTCTAACTCGGTAAACCAATAAAAATGGAGATAAAATTGAAAGCCGAAAATGAGGGCCCATAACTATGGGCAAGCATACCACCTCTGGTGTGCATGGTAGCATAAGGCAGATGCTCATAGACCTTTGTGGTACCACAGTCCATCCCACACTCCAGAAAAAGCCCTCCCCTAACCTCTGTCCATAACAGTGTTCTTCAAAAGAAGCTAAAGAAAACAAAAAACAGCAACAACAACAAAAAAACAGCTTTTAAAGTAGGCCTGACAGCAACCCTGGATATAGTGGTCACTTTTATCATTTATAAAGCTTAAATCCACTTTCTAGACCCCAGTGCTGTGAAAGGTTATGTGCCTTCACTGATGAGCTTCCCTGTTGCTGCCCTAATAGTTCAGAGACTGCAGCAGGACCTGGGTACTGCCACAGAAGTCCTAGGGCTGTGCACACACAGAAAGAGGACTAAAAGGGTCCCCACAGCAACACTTTTTTTTTTCTTTTTTTCTTTTTAAGTGTTAAGAGTCTTGTTTCAGAGCATTTCCACAAACTCTTGCATTTTCTTGAAGAACTTGTAATTCCCATTACACCAACTGGCGCACAGTTGTCAGCAGCCCACAACAACTCCGGGCAAACACATGCTGCTGAAAATGGACGTGAACCTTTGTACATAAAGAGCAGACAGAAGCTCAGTTCTTAAGTCCATGTAATTATTCATCATCCAAATGGGGGACTTCTACACTCCACTTTCACTTCGCTAACACATTCACACCACTCTCTTTCCCCAGTCCTCCTAAAGGTTTACATTCTTCTCAATGCTGATAAAGTAGACTTCACATAGGTAAAAAGGCCAAATTCTTTAGCATTAAGAGCCTTTAAAGCACCTCCTTGCCTCAGATTTCAGTTTCTTCAGTATGACTACCATTATAACAGTTTAAGCTCTATGAGCTTAGTATAAGGTCTATGAGCCGTCATTCAACAAACAAAAAATAAATATTTAAGCTTTGTTAGATAAAGTAATTTTGACTTTTCCAGGTGGATTGGCTTTTTGAATAGATTCTGCCATTCAAAAACAGTGTTGAATTAAAACTAGAATGTTGTTAAAAGCTGCTAGCCCTTATTGAACTACAGCCATTATAAATAGCCTCAAACAAAAGAAGCAAAATTACAAAACCCAGTTAAAAACCTCATGATGGTTGGGAAGTAATTGCGTGTCTTGCCTTTGAGTTTCCTCAGAGCCTTAGCAATCCAAAGCACATTGACACGTTCCTTTCACAACTCAGTGAAAGCCATGACGTTCAACGGCACTCGCCTATGCAACTTGTCAACGTCTTGCAACGGTGGAGTGGAAGCCACGTATGTCCTCAAAAGGAGAGGCAGAGGAGTTGATTGACAAAGCTGCAGCTCACTGATCCATGCAGGGCCTTTATAATTAGTACTAAATATATGGAAAAGCAAAATAATGCACATCTTAAATTAACTTAAATATTAATTTTACCCTCCACATATAATATACCATCCTGTGGGAACGATGAGCTAATTCATCTGCTCTTTTTCCAGCTCTTTGACAGTTAATGCAGAGTCTGTGGGTTCACCTCAAAAATATACAGAAACTCGCCTGCTAACACAAGCTCCATTTGTTTTGCCATTTTCAGTTGTGAAGTTTTAACTAGTTAACACCAACTAGCTCACATATTTAATCCACAAATTCTATTGTTCACGTTTTCATAGGTTAAAATTGAGATAGTTGCTTACTTGCGCACCTAACCAACTCCATGCCCAACTCCACCTACGAGCAGAGCAAGAGTCCAAAGAGCAATAACAGATTCAGAAAACAACTGTGGATACTAAGGAATTAAAATATGAAAGCACACTGGGGAGGCTGTATTTATTCAGAGAACATCCACTGTCTTGAGCTGACTCCCTATCCAGCCATCCGGCCGGGAGCTCGGCACTTTTATGTAACGCCTCAGGGTTGGAGTACTTTCCCTGTCTTCATTTCTCACATCTTCGGTATTAGTTCCAATGCTTTATCACTGTTCTGAACAAAATGCCACTGATGTAATGGCTGTTTTGCCTAAATAAAGAATTCCAGACAGGGAATTCATTGCAAATGTTCAGGTCACACCAGCAAGACCATCACAAAAGCACTGAGAGCAATAAAATCTAAAGTGTTTCATTTCCCCTTGCTTTCAGATAACTGTAAACAATGTTAAACAGTAGGATTTTCCTTTTGCAGGAAGGATTGTGCTTTGAACACTGAAATCTGTTTTGAAGAACGCTCTTTAAAGAGCTGCTTTTAGCAGGCATATTACATAAAGGGGCACTTATTTAAAGAAAGAGGTTAAAACCAAGTTCAGCATTTATAATTCTGTAAAATAACCCTAGTAACTCAGCAAAATATCCTCGTGTCTTGAAGCTGAATGTAATTTATGCAGACCAGAACTGACTGCCATTAATGCAAACCACTAATGCACTCACTCCAAAGTTCTCAAGAGAAAGATATATCCATTCACACTTCACACATTTACCTGTCTTGGATACCTCTTCAAATTACAAACATAAATAAGCTATTTTTGAGACTTTCTGAAACGTAATTTGTTGGAGATGATGTGTTTGAAGAGGTAGAAGAACCTCTTTTCACCTGGATTTCAGCAACAACGTTCTGCAAAACTTCAAATGGTAACTGAGGAAGATGAAGTTGCTGCAGCCCTTAACAGTCCTTCCCCCAAACTTTGGGAGGTCTTGCCCACCAGGCAGAACAGGACCTGCACACAGCTGCTGGTCTTACTCATTTCTAGGCTCAGTTTCTGAAATTGCATCACATATCTAGGCATTTTTTTCTCAAAGAGCTCTAGCCAAAGGCAGGTGGTTTATCTCTATGCACGTCATTCTAGATGAAGTTTCATCTGCCATTCAGAATACAAAATAAAGAAATGAAAGCTTGAAGTAAGATATATTTGCTTGCTCAGTAAGAATGAAAGTGCTTCAGAGAAACAATAGAGCATTTGCACCAAAATAAACAGATTAAACATTTAAACGCAAGCTTTGTAATCCAAACTGTAGGTGTGACTACATTAACTTTTTTTTTTTTTTGGTGAAGTTTACTTAATTATTTTTAAAAACAGACCTACAGCTCTATGCATTATTTACAGGCTTTTAACTATAAGCCTTCCTCCAGCCCCACAAATTTTTAATATTGGATTTCGTTTACTCAGCCTCCTGCTTTTAAATAACTGATTTTTATATTGATGCAATATAGAAACAGAGCATGTAATGCACTTCACCTGTCATTTATGAAAAGCATTTGATGTGTTACTGCATTTTGCAAACACTTCAGAAGTGTATCTGCAAATTCATTATTTTTTGTGTGTGTTCACACAATATGGGGGAGGTATCTCAGACATTGATTTGAAAAAACTCCTACGCAGTCTTTTTTTAGAAGGAAAAATGTTGGAAGTTAAATGGCTGTAATAAAACAGTTTGAAGTTGAAAGGGGCTTGCTTTTAATGCTGATCATGTGTAGCTCCTTCAATTTTTTTTATTGATGTTTGCTAATTTCTTCGAATATGAAGCATCGCATTATTCTGTTTTTATAACTCTGTGGATTAGAGCACTTCAGAAAGAGCAGAACTATGTGCGTTACTTAACGTAATTATAACTCAACAGCTATAAATGCCAGGATGGAATAACTGAAAACATATGCTATGTGCCTGAAATTTTAAGGATGGTGAAACTGTCACATTAGTAGCACGCAGCATGTTATAAAGAACTCCCACAATGTAGCAGTTGTTCAAAAGTTGTACCCATCCGGTCATTCTATCTTTATGAAAAGACATATAATACTAGATGGTGATTTATCCAAAACACAGCTGTGGACTAAGTTGAATGTAAAAATGAGAAGAAGAAAAAAAAAAAAAAAAAAAAAGGAAAGAAATCCCTTTTAAATTACAGTTTCAAAGCAGCATACGCAGAATGCGAGAAAAGCATTTCCAGAAAGTCCGAGCTTTATTCTCCAGAGACTTTATTTGGGGGGAGAGAGGGGAGGACAGGTGAGGGAGCAGGAGAAGGCAGAGGAGCAGTCCCAGCCCGACAAAGGCAGCCCCGGGCACCCAGGTCAACGTCAACCGGGCATCGCTGGGAATCGACCGCCGACCCCAGGCACCCCGACCCCGGCCATGCCCGGGTGCCCTCCGCCGGGGGCAAGGCACAGCCGGCCCGGAGCCCCCCCGGTAGCACCGACGGCGGCCGCCGTACCCCACATCCCCACGGACGAGGTTAAACTTTTACATTTGGGGAGCCGTTTCGCACCGCTCCCGGCGGGGATGCTCCCGGGGCTCACCTTCCGTCTCTGCGGCCCCCATCCCCGCGCCCAAGGGCCGAGGGGGGTGCGCTGCCCCCACACCCCAAGGCAGCCCCCTCCCCAAAACCGCGGGGGGAGCCGGCGGGGCTGGGGGGCGGGACCCCGGCACGGGGGAAGCCGCGGAGCCCCCCGCACCTGCGGGGATGGGGGGACACAGGGGGGACACCGGGGGGCAGCGCCGCTCACCTTTCATCCAGTCGACGACCTGGCTCGGCGACCACTTGCTGACGGGCTCCATAATGAGGGCCATGGGGGGCTTCGGCGGCGCGGGGCTCGAGCGGCCGCCGCTCTCCGGGCGAGGGGCGAGGTTGTGCGGGGCGCCGGGACCGCGCTGCGCGGAGCCGGGGCTGCCCCCGGAGGAGAAGGATGATGAAGAGGAGGATGAAGAAAGCCGCTAAATCCCCGCTTGCCTCCGCTCCGCTCCGCTCCGCTCGCTCGCCGCCTCTGTGCCTCTCTGGGGATTTCAGTTCATGTTGCCGGCTCGGCAGCAGGGGGAGGAGGAGGAGGAGGAGGTGGAGGAGGAGGAAGGGGAGGAGGCGGCAGCAGCAGCACGCTCCGACGCCTCCCGCCCCCGTGGACCCGCGGGCGGCGGCGGCAGCTCCCGGCCCGGCTCGGCACGGCCCGGCCCCGCCGAGGGGTCGCTCCCCGGCGAGCGGGGGACTGCGGCTCTGCGGCTCTGCCCGCACCGGTGTCTTTTTCTCCTCCTGGCGGAAATGACGAGGCGGCTCCTGCCACCCGAAAATATCTCCCAGCGCGATGGCAAGCGGCACCCGACGGCCGCCCGGGGCGGGGGAGCGGGGGGGGGGGGGGGAAGCCGGGATGACTCGCAAGGTGCGGGGGGGGGGGGGGCGGTGGCAGCGCCGAGCACCTGCTGCAGGATGGCCGTGATGCTCTTTGGGGGTTATTTATTTATTTTCCCCTTGAAAAAAGCATCTCCGCGTGGGTGGTGAAGGGTTTTTTCTTTCTTTTTCTTTTTTTTTTCTTTTTTTTTTTTTTTAAGGAAAGCCCGGCTATTAAAATGCCTGTGATGGGCCCGCTGGCGGGTGGATGCGGATGATGGGGAGTGGCTGCCCGGGGAGGAGAAAAACGAGGAGAGGTCCTAACTTTGCCTGCCTCGCCCCCAGGGTGAGGTAATGTGGCTGCTCAGCCCGCAGCAGCGGCCCCTGAGGTGCAGCACCGAGGGGTGGTGGCTGCAGGTGCGAAAAACCCAGTCGCAGTTCCTGGGAGCTTCAGAGCTGCCTTCTCCTCCTTGTGCCCCCCCCCCCCCCCCCCGCCTCCCCAGGGGCTGTGTCCTCCGGAGCGAGGGCTTGGCCTGTGCCCCTCCAGAGAGGCAGTTCCCACAGCCCCCGTGCCACAGCGCCTGGCTGTAGGAGTCGCTCCCAAGGGGGATTCCTCCTAGGATGGCCATGGGTGCTTCTCAGGCACCCTTTCCAGGAGCCTCTGCCCTCCCAGAGAGCTCCAGGAGGAGCAGGAACACCGCCAAAGGGTATTCTCTTTGTGGCTTGGTCAGTGCAGAGCTCTGCCTGCATTTGTATTCCCCCTGCTTCTCCCGCCGAGGCGACAGCCATCGAGATGTCCCCTCTGCCGGCGTCGGCTGCAGAATGCCAGCTGCTGACGCTGACATTTAATATCCGTACGTGGGGAAAAATGAGGATTCCCTCAGCCCTGAAGCAGTGGTAAAGGCATCCCTCTGCATAGCATGGGCAACGACACGAGTTCTCTCATTTCATTAGGTGGGACTGAGGCAGCGAGGGCCAGCAGGGATGGTAACCTCCCCCTGGAGACACCGGAAGGGGTTCCCTAACGTCACCTGTAGCAGCATTATTTACACATTAAAGACTGCATTTATAGTTGAGAAGAAAGTTCCTTCTACTGAGAAACGAGGCTTTGACAGTATAACTTTCCTCAGATTTGGCCCTAGCCATGTGTCTCTTGTGTCATACCCCTGCCAGCACACTGACATGGCAGTCTGCTTCTAAGGTTTCATTACCCAGAGCCACTGAAACAATAAACTTCTCTTGCAAATTAGGGCTGACTTTTTTTCCTTATGAAAGGTTTGAAAGGTATGCAGGTCCTTACATACTGGGTTATTGTTGTTGAAAGAGCGTGTCATAATTTTAATTAGAAACCTGTGTTTTGAAAGGTTTAGAAATGAATACCTAAGATCAGACTGAAACCTGGCATATAATTTATAACACCATTGTGCAATTCTCATTGTGATGAAAAGTCCTTTATGGGTGAGGAGAGAGGAAGTAAGTTCTCAGAGCATGTGTACAGATCCTATACTTCATAATTACAGAATGCATAATGATCCCTACAGATTGGCAGAGTAATCTGGAGCTAGAGCTGTTTTTTTCAGTAAAGCATCTGTGACCCAGTACTGTACCAGTGGTCAGCACCTATTACTTTAAATCCCCTCTGTAGTTGTTCTGGCAAATTATGGAACAGTAAAAGGGAGCTTACTCCCCCGCTTCAGTACATAGAGGATGTGTAGAGCACAGGCTCTAATTACCTTTATTGTTCTTTTCATTGAGCATAGCAATCTCATAAGTACTAGGGTAAATCCTGCTTTTACTTGGGCAAATGTTCTTGTTTCAGTCTCACTGAAGACCATTGGCTTGACCATGGAGAGGAGAATTTGGCTCAGTATGAGTGATGATAAAATTATCCAGCTGTAGTGTTTAACTCAATGACCTATTACTGCAATGAATTCTATAGTCAGGACATGCACTACATAAAAGTATTTTTTTTTAATTTGCTCTAAATTTATTACTGCCTGATTTTATTATTGTTCTCTCTTTCTAGGGTAAGAAGTCCAAAGGAGAGTTGAATGACTTTTCACACTGACCTTCTTAAACTAAAGTATCTCAGCCAATGTGCCTTAACCAAAGTCTTTCAGCTATTTTCATTTTTTATTTTAGTGGCCCTCACCTTGCAGTCACACCTGCATGAGTCAGGCCTTTTATGTAAAGCATATGGGGCATGCTTCTGCACAGATGCTGAACTGCAGAATTGTCCTAACTCATATTTTATAATTACTCTGGTCCACATAGTGCATTAAAAAGGACTGTTTTTGTTGTCGTCGTCATTGTTGTTATTTTAATCTAGATATATGTGTCTTTATTAGGTAACTTTAATATGTAGTAAATGTAGAGGTAGACACAGTAAAATTCAATAATCAAAGAAAAATAAAAATAAAAAGTGTGAGTTTACAATTGAAGTACAAGCCTAAACCTGTATGTATGGACTATATAAATCTGCTTAGAATTCATTTCTCTGGATGTCCTTGGGCATGGATGGACAGCCCCAGCAGGTAAGTTTGGGCACACACACCTTCTGGATCACCACCTCATCTCACAAGCTCACAGGAGAAGGTGTTGCCTTTTTGTTATGGTATACTGTCAAAAACACAGCTCCCTAGAGTTTGGCCAGCAAACATAGCTGCTATGGTAATACAGACTGTAAATAATATCAGGTAATAGTCCAGATATGACCAATAATCTATTTTTGTTCCTATTTTTTCAATAGGACAACTCAGCCTGAATAAAGGTAACAAAATTAGATCTGAGCTCTAACACTGGCATAGTAAATGGCATTTGTTTTATTTGGAAGAAGACAGACTCAACAGTGGCTACAAGCAATGGACATAAGCATAACTGTGGATTTCTCAGAAATTTCATGGATTTTCTGCTAGTGTCTCTAGAAAACATACAAGATGCTTAGCAATGACAAGTTGAAATCCTACCCTGAATTTAGGGAAAAGAATTCATCTTTCAAAAGATTGTATCTGATGCTGGATGTAAAAACAAGTTCTTCTAGAGGAAGGAAGATGAAAACAAGTGGCAGGTAACCTAACAATAACTAAAGCTGAGATCTAATAAACTCACTCAAATTAAAACAAACAAGCAAACAGAAAACAAACAAACAAACAAACAAAACTAATACTTTATTTAAGTTAAGAAAGCTCTTTTGTGTTTTGATGAGAAAAAAAAAAATTTGTTTTTTACATGATGCACATTTTGGGAAGCTTTTTTTTTCTACTTGGTAAGAATCTTCCATTAGTACTAGCTTATGCTGCAAATATCTGGCTTGGACGCTGTACCCACATCACTAAAGAGTAGCAAGTTGCTATTCTCCTTGAATATGGGCACTGGATTTGTCCTGTAGCTGGTAGGACTGCCTTCTGTCCTCTTTTCCCAAATCCTTTTGTCTTCAGAACGCTGTCTGGGCTGACCCCAACATGTGCAAGATTTTCTCTTCCTGCCAGGGCAGATGTCTCCCAAGGAAAAGTTGGAATGACAAGGTGTAGGGGAAATAACAAATGGCCTTCATGCCAGGATCTATAGGCAAATAGAGGAGGAAGAGGAGGAGGAAGGTCCAGGTGTGGAAAGCTTCTGAAAAAGGAGGACTGTAGAAGCAGGGCAGATCAGGAAAATTTAGAGGAACAAGAGGGCTCAGATGTAGTTGGAGACCCAAGCCAGTTTGAAGGGCTGTCCTTTGGGCTCTGTGGATGCAGGTAGGCAGGTGACAGTGGGGTGGGAGAGGGTCCCTGGGTGTGAGACCTGGAGGACGGTGCAGCTCTGGGACCATGTGAATGTGAAGAGACAATGGGGTCTGGGAGAGAAGGGGGACTTCAGGGCATCTGGGGTCGGGGTTGCAGGAAGAAACCCACCACTGGCTGTGGCAAGTCCCTCTCTGGAGGTTGAGGATGTGTTCAGGGCTTAGCAAAACCTCTTAACAAACCCTTTCAGTGCTAGAGGAGCACGGAGGCATGACAGCAGTGTGGAGTCCCATCTCTGGCTCACTCGGAGCTGTAGGGGCTGCCTGGGGCCTGCATCCCCCACCCTTGCAGGCCCTGCAGCTGGCTGGCACGCAGAGTTGGTGCTGCCCATGGGGTGAAGAGGCCAACAAGACAATGTTGTACATGCTTAATTTCAGGCCCACGTTTAGATCTCTCTTTCCTCGTTTCTCATCACTCATCTCCTTCAACCAGTTTGAAAGCACAAGCAAAATAGGATTTCAAAGGCAAATGTCTTACCCTTAGAGTATATGCTTTACATCCCTGATGGTTTAATTTGACATAAATATTGGAGGGTGGGTGTTGTGCAATTGATATTGTTTTTGTATAACCAGAAATACAAATCATAATCCCCCAAAGATGTTTAATAATTTAAAGTATTCAGAACTCAATTAAGGCTATTAAGAGATTAGAAATTAGATTAAAGGTGGCTAAAGGGTAAAAATTCAAGGACTTCAAACACCTTTTTAATACAAAGGATCTTAAAAAATGAACAGGCTGAGAATTTCCTCAGGAAATTCCTATCATTTTAGTTAGATTTCTTCATTTAAAATAAAAAAAAAGAAGAAACCTTTCTGTACATAATTTGAGCCCTACTGCCTTTCTTAAGCAGTGGACTCAAGTAATTACCTGCTGAGACTCCTTGCTTCCCCAGGTTTTTGGGGACATACAAAAGATTTATAGATTTTTAAGATTAGGAGGAACCACCCTGATCATCTGACTTGTCTCTTACATTGATGCTTGCCAGAGATTTTCACCCAGCATTCCTTGTGGTGAAGAGAAATATCTTTTCTCTGATCATATCTCTCCTTTGTATCAAATTGTATCCATTCCTCATTTCCTCCCATACAGAGTAAAATGGCTGTTTCTCTTTGTGGCTGAAAAAAATGGGAATTTTTGTCAATGGTGCAGACTCTTGTATTTCTATCTGCATCTTGTGGTTGCTCCCAGCTGAGGTGAGCATGACGCCAGGCAGGTTTAACTGCAGGTTTTGGGGGAAAGTACTTTGACAATAAGCCAGGCCATGTCCAGCTGCTCTGAGGGAAGAGACATTGCATCTTTTCCAGGCTCGAGCTCACTAGCCCACCCCAGAAGCAAACACACCTTTGAGCCCCATGTGGCACCCATTGAGAGAAAGGATGGGTTTGGTCATCCCACATCCCCAGATGTCCTCACTCTGTGCCCCTGAGTGCAGGGCTGCGGCCCTGTGGGCAGCTTCATGGTGGAGCAGTCCAGGGGGAGCAGAGTAGGGAAGGTGCGGTGCGCACCTGAAGCAGCGGGGCAATGGATGTGTCCCCTGTGGGTGTAGAGTCTTTGAGGGAGCGTTTTGGGTAAAGGTGAGGGGATGCTGACACTTCAAAAGAACAGCTTGGAGCTCAGAGCGTTCTCTGGTCCTTTGTGGAAATAAATACACACAGGTATTATGTGGACCTCACTGCTTTCTTTTTTTAGGCACAAGCTAGAGGAGTCTGTTTGCTCGTTCCGCTACCTTGCCAGACTACAGTTGCTTTTATGCCACTGCCACACAAGTGCCTGTCTGAAACAACAAGAAACCTGAGGAAAGCATGATTCTGTGCTAAAATTGTTAGAAAAGATTATAAAAGAAAACAGCTACTAATTACTAACATCAGGTTCCCACTCATTATTAGCATCACAAATGTAAAATGGCTGCCAATAAGAGTCAGCTCTGAAGTCTTATTAGAAAGAAATGTCACACCATATTTCTGGTTAAAAATGCTATTTTGTGACCCTTGGCTAAATGCAACGGGCTGCTCCCCTTAAGGTGTATGTTTTTAGTGATGAATTTGTATTAGCAAAAGAATAATAAATATCTGATCACTTTCTCAACAATTCTGAAAATAAAACAATGTTCTGGAATTGCCTAAGAATGCAGTTATCTAAATTGCACACTGTAATACAAAAGAAAAAGAATAATGATATGGTAATATAAAAAGGGCAAAACCGTAATGAGAAGGGACATTTGTCAGTATACTCAGAAAAGCACAATCTGTCTCCCTGGTAATTTGGTGGAGTACAGAAAGTATTACATGCTGTATTACAAGTATTACATTTTATTTCTGACTTCAGGAAGCATTGCCATATGTCTTGCAAGTCAGTAATGTCCTCTTAAATATAGCATGTTCTTTGTTCATACTGTATGGCTTCTATCCTGCATGGACAGTATTTATTCTGAATAAATTAAAGAGAGTATAAATCTTCCAGTGTCACAAGACTTCATATCACTCAGCTTTTGTAGATGAAGTGGGCAGGAACAATTTGGCTGCTAATGACCAGGGAAACTTGACAGGTTTGCTTTATTTCTCAGACCTGACAACTTTCTCTAAAACCCATTGTTATGGAAATAGTCCCGAATTTCCCAGCCTTAAGAAGCATTTACTACTTGCAAATGTGTTTCAGGGGAAAGGAAGGGAAAAAAAAAAATAAAAAAAAAAATAAAAAGACACCTATTTTCAATTTTTCCTGGCATAAAGCAGCATATCTGGGCTACAACTGAATATGGTCTGACGTGCCCTGATATTATTATTATTAGACATTATTTGAGATTTCATACATTTACATAAAGCTTCATGCTTGCAACTTCAGAAATTTGTGACCTAAGGTCCTACTCCTATGAAACATCCTATCCTTCCCCACATCCACACTGGAACTATTCTGGGCCTGTACATAAAGCCTATCCATCAGGGTGTGACATTGAAACCAAAGGGAAATTAGGGAGGCTGATGGTCAAATCTAAAGGACTTCTGGAGATTTGTATTAACCAGAGTATGTGTTAGACTTACTTATATATGTGAAATGTTTAGATATCATGGTAGTGTTGAAATTTGGAATTTTCTATACCACTATGCCATTAGCTTTCTTTTTGTACTGATGTTTACAACTGGACATGATTAAAAGGTAAGAAACAAATAAAAGTGCAAAGTAATATTGTTTTCTGAAAAGGAAGTATAGGGACTATTTTTGAATGGGAAGGAACATTTCTAGTCTCAAAGAATTGTAGTAATGAAGGAAAAGTAACCACATAGAAATTATAGGTCAACGTGAATGGGTGGTATTATAAAAGGTATTAAGCAGAATGAGAGGGAATAGGCTACAGAAAGCAAGACAATAATCACAAGGAATTACAATAAATTGGGAAAAACAGGGAGCATAAGAGGAAATGTATATATGGACCAATCTGTAGATAGAGCTGAAATTAAGACTAGGACATTTTAAAACAGTGTTGAAAAGAGTGAGAAACTGGAGAAGTGGGAAGATATGAAAGTATATTGAAATTGCAAGGAAATAAGTGAGAAAATGTAAGTATATTATCATCAAAGGCAAGAAATCTAAAACATGGACAGGCTTTAGAAGAAAAGGATTTTAAGAAGGCAGATAGATTGGACAGGGTGGATTTGAAATACCTGAGATGTCTCAACAGAACTTAAGCCATAGAGAAGAAGTCAAAATAACTTTAATTAATCAGTGAGGCAAGAAAGCTCCTCACAGAACACTTCTGGATCAAGTGCTAAACAAAATCTTGCTTGATGCTATTTTTCTTGCTCCTTGGTGGACTAGGGGTACTGAATTGAACTCTACTGAATTAAACGTCTCGTTCTCTAGCACTAGTATCAGCTACTGCAGAATGGCTCATGTTCATAGCCTTACACAGTCTTTGCCTCCAAAACCAAGTGGTTTTATGCAGCATGCAAACTTTGAATGATTCCTGGCCATGCTAATACCCAAGCTGTGCCAGGGTAGTGTGTGTTTGGTAGTGTGTGTTTGGTAGTACAGCCATTCTCATGCCTGGAAATGTTCCAAAACCTTGATATACTGGGGACATAGCAACAGAGACTAAACTCATACCACATGCTCTGGCACTGCTGGGCCTAGATTCATGCTCTGCTATACTCTGACTGGAGAGTCAATGTTGTACTGGGGCAGGGAACACCTGTTATGGTGCTTCAGCAGTGGAACCAGGGCTGAGCAGGGGCTTGGGCAGTTTTTAGTGGTCTCCCAATCCCTATACTTTGGCAACCAACACCTAAGGATGTCATGAAGGTGTCATAAATCCCAAACCTCGGAAGGTGATCTAAGCACAGGCTCAGAGAAAGGGTTTACAATCAACTAGAAATATCACAACAGCTCATTTTCCCACAAGGTACCCCTACACACTTGTGCTTCACAAAGTAGGAGGACAAATAGTACCACGCTACAGGCAAAACCATTTTCTTTCATTTCTTAGCTGCCTCCAGCTTCACAGCATAAAATTTCCACCTGAAATCTGGCCATCCTTCTACCCAGATAGACCGTTGTTGATCCTGAGTGCTGCCCCAGCCTTGAGATCTCCTGAAGCTTTTGTCTATAGTCAGCAAAGAAGAGCACTGGGAAGTCAGGAAATAGGAGTCACAGATCGGAAACTTTGGCAGAGCTCTCAAGCGTTAGAATAATTGCTCAGCAAAAATGTAAACCACAGACTCATTTCAGAATCCTCCAACCATCCCAATTTTAAAAACTCTATTAATCCCACTGTCAGCTGGGTATCTCACCTATCTAATCTAATCTTATAAGGCATTTCCATTGTGCTCTTCTGTGTAGTATTCTGAGCATTTTACAGAATTAAATGAGTCTACCACATAATCTAATTAATATTGATTTTAGGTTCTCTTCTTGCTCAACACAGGCAGAAGAAAGCACATAAGTCAACTAGTTTTATTATTAATATTAAAGCTATTACTGTGAGAAAGCAATGATAGAAAATAGTCTTGTGTTTTAGCCAGATGTCATCAATATCTGTGGCTCTTTCAGTCTCTTGAAGGAGGGTTTTCCAAAGAAAGCTTTCCTCTCATGTTATCAGACTACACTGGAAAACTGCACTAGCACATCCAGATTTGTTCAAACAGCTTTCCAACAGTAGATGTGTAGCACAGGTGCATATTTATGTTTGCACTGCTGCAACGTACATGGTTGTATACCCAAATGGAGTTGCATCGTATCTAAGACATGCTTTGTACCTGTGATCAGGCTGACATCAGAGCTTGCATAGTGCATTATACTGATGCAAATTCCAGCTGTGCAAATGTGGTTATATGGCTTTTTAGAAAGAGGTCATCCCGCCTATAGTCTGGAATGAGCCTACTGGGACTGCTGAAAGTCAGGTCAGAGTCTGGAAGCACCACAGTAATTTATTTGTATACTTTCCCTTTCCTTGCAAGTCACCTGCTGTCTCTTGAACCTGCCAGAATTTTACATTTTTCTCTCTGGAGCTAAGATTATTTGTAAATTCAGTGGCCTGTATCTGTCAACTCTGGAAGTCAGCAATCTCAGAACTAAGTCAGCGTATGGCAGAAATGGGCTTGGTCTACTGTCCCCACGTAAAAAATACAATTCTATCAATCTTGACTTTTGGAAAATCCAATAGTGATGAAAAGTCCACAATGATTCCACATCTAAAAATCCTCCCTGAAACCTTTATCTGAAAGTAACATTTTAGGACCATGTGGAGTCTCTCTACAGGAGCCCCATGGCCACCTGCCCAGATCCAATTGTTTGACAGGGGTAACATATTGTGCCAGGCAGTGATTCTGGGAGGGTCAAAAGTCTTCGTAGTCTTTGCCTGCCCACTGAACCCCCTGCTTGTTTTACATCCCCCCATCCCACCTGCGTCACCTTCACACTACAGGTACTTATACCCAGTCTGTGGCTGCAACACGCTGTATTATACTCAGGTGTCGAACAACAGAGGAAAGCTGAAGAGGAAAGTCTTCAATTTGACTGAAGATTTAGAGAATGAGGTACAGGTTTCTGTAGGAAATGCTGGCTTCTCCAGCCTTCAGAGATAATTTTAGAATGACTTAGATGGTCATCACGACCTGAATGACCAAGATGCATCTTTGTTTTGATGAACGAGTTTTGGCAGCCAGCAGCAGTATTTGCTAATCAAGAGCATACAGTGTGCCTTAAACAAACAAAAGTACGGCCTTTGTCCACAGTTCAGACCAAGAGGAAACGTATTCCCTGCTGGTAATACTAACAATGAATATAAGATGAACTCAATGTGCTGTATTTGAAAAATTACCAATCACATGGGATTTTTTCTTTCTTTCTGTCCAGAAGAGGAAAAGTAATAGCTAAAAAGGGGAGGATGTTGAACAGGTTTTACATCTGACACGTCCTTCTGCACTCTACAGAAAATTTCCATAACCATCTCCAGTAATTACAGGCTAAATTCTTCACAAATGGATAAAGCAATATGAATGTATCCCAATTTCCATGGCACCTGTCTCATTGTTAGTGCAAGAAATCTTTCTTATAGCTGCCAATAATCATGGAGAAACTCAATGGGCTACACAGTGATCATTTACTGAGGGAGGAAATGAGTCAGTACGTGAAAGATAAAACCTTGCTGGTTAATATGCATGTATTCGAAGGATATCAAATTCTTAGGGATGAATTTTATTCAGAGCACTTTATATGGCTTGCATACTGTACTGTAAATACAATTACTATGTAAATGCATGCAGTAACCGCAGAAAGAATTTATTGTATAGCTGATGGCATTGTTCTTGATTTGAGATCATAGAAATAATTTTGACCAACTGATTTGGTATTACTACGAGAAGTTACAAGTGATGTGATCTTTTAACTTAGAGAGAGATTTTTAAACAACATATAATAAAATGTGTTTTTTTGTTGTTGTCGTCGTTGTTTTTCTGGGTCTACTATTTTAGCAAAGTAGCACATATAAATTCTAGGCATCAGACAGGACTATTTCTGATCTCTGTAACCATTATCCCACATCTGCTCAGATGGTAACTTGTGCTAAGCACTTAGATTGTTCTCTTTTATTCATCCTAGCTTATACTCATCGCTTCTGTGATGAAAGACCAAGGAAATATTTGGTTGGCACCAGTGGATTAGAGGTGCTGAGTGCCTCCTGTTCTCATCACCGTGTGTGATACAGCTGCCAATTCAAAAGAGGGGGCATGTTTCCTCTGCATCACCTTCCGTCCTTCTCTCTTCTTGCGAGGTCCTTTTCCTCTGAGCTATTAATCTCTCTGAAAAGCGATGCAGGCCTGACTCCAGAGCCTTTTGCATTAGCACTCATTCTAGTGAGTCCAATTGTCCTCTGAGTTAAACCCAATTAACTCCAGAATAACTCCATTAACTTCAAAGCACCGTGCAAGTGAGCGTTAAGTTTATGGATGATGGAATCCAGTGTGTTGGCTTCAGCAGCCCTGCCTTCCCCAGAACAACCTTACACCTGCGTGGAGAGCTGCAACCCCATCATTCATCACTGCCTATTAATATTGAGTATCTTGAGGTTTGTTTTAGTCTCATCTTTGCCACAAGGTTGTCATAGGGAAGAGTAATGTGGATTTTGCATGTTTTTGAAAGTTATATCATTTTTCATTTATTTTATTATTATTATTTTTTTACTTTGTCATCATGACCTTTCTGCCCAGAAAAAGATATATAGTAGTAGGATAAATTGTTCTGCTCTTTTTCTCCTAAAAGTCAATTAGTTAGTTTCGTCATAATGCATCAGAAGCCACTGTCAGTCAGATAAGGTCTTTCTAAAGTAACAACTTCAACAGAAAAATATGTATGAAAACATTGTGCAAATACAGTAGTATAACAACAATATTATATATTATCCTCTTATTTTATGTTTTCAGAGAGTAGAAAGAGGAAAGAAAACATTTATGATACAAAAACACTGGATTTTTTCAAAGATTACTTTTCCACTGATATTAATGCAATGCACTGCTTGCATTTTGAATAAAGCTTCGAAATATCTCAAGGTATTTACCCTTTATATACGAAAAGTCAAGTGTATTATAATTTGTAGTCAAGTGGCAACTTAAAGGAGCTCAAAGCATCAGAGAAAATTATGTCAGACTGTAAAAAAGGATTGTGTGCATTTCCACCCAATTCAAGGCACTCACAGTAGTTCACAGGAGTTAAAAATTCCATAAAGCTGGCATTTATCAATCACATATTCAATAGCAAGTTAGTGTTGGGGGCAGGTTATTTTTTTTCAGTGCTGTATTGGGGAAGGATTGACCAGTGAATTACCATTTCTGGACTCCAGAAGTATATTTCCATAACTGCGTATCCAAATTTATGCACCAGATCTTTTAACCTGACATTTGAATGCAGGGAGCACATAGTTTTTGCTCCTGCCACAGAACAGAGTAGGCAGACTCATTTAACTGTTTCCAGTCTGCATTCCTTCATGGTATTCATGTGAATAACTTGTTTAATTCCCGTCGACTCTTTAGAGGTACATTGATGTCTTGAGCAACTTGAGGTTTTCTTTTTCTGCATGCATGCACGTGTGCATATTTGGAATCAGCCTTTAAAAGCTTTTTTACTCTATTTGTCCTTGTGCTTGACACAACCACCTGTCACTGTCTTCATATTTATGTAGCACCTCTCATCCTGGGATCTCAGGCAGTATGAGCATTAATACAAGAAAATGTATGATATTCATCTGAAATATTTATAATCCTCTTCTTGTGCAGGAGGAAAATATGGCACACACAGGCTAAGCAAGCTGTGCAGTATGCACAGCTGGGAGCCTCCATGCCCTGGCTCTCAGCCCTGTAGCTGACTGCTTCTTGCCTTTGCAGGCCAATTGCCCCTAAAAATGTCACCATGGTGCACAGGGAACAAAGAAGTGGGAGAGGGGTGCTTGCAGTTACCTCTACTCTGTGTGAAATGAAGGTACGGTGGCTTAGCCCTCCCTACCACACACACACACAGACAAATTTTCATTCCACCAGAAACTGTGTGCCTATTTGACCCATATATCAGCTACAACATGCAGCAAGTATACACTAAGTAGTTCATAAGTATGTCTTCATTTTTTACAGTTTCTATCTGTAGAAGTGTAAAAAAAAATCTAAAACTAAAGACATAAGATATACAACACTTCTGAACTCCTCCAAGTCTTCATTTTTTCCAAATATTTGGTGTCACTGCAAACATTTTTAACTGTTAATGCTTTCTTCCATCTCATTTTTATACTTTTTTATTCTCTTCCAGCCTCTTGATTGTAAGATGCTTGGACACTGGATGCTTGCTTTCTTTCATAAATTCCCTGCATACTTCTGTTTCGTTAGAGATTGAATTTGAGGTCACCTACAACAGTTTGGCACAGCTTAAGATATTTTATGTATTTATATTAAATAATCTAAACTTGTTATGAGATGCAAGGTGTGGTAATGTAACCCAAGGGATTATTGAGAGAAATTGAAACTCTGTGCTTCTTCTGATATAATTCTGGAGCTTTCAAAAAAGCCAGATTTTCTGGCTTTTCAAAGGGAGGCTAGAGTCCAGCTATGGAGTTATGAAAATGTATTATAGCAACAGTATCCATGGAGCTCAGACTTTTCCATCCGAACAAGGCAGGATTGGATTTTTTCCCCTCTAGGTTACATAGCAAATGTAAAACTTCCTTAAAGGCAATGAAAACATGGAGCTGTGTAGCAACCAGAGTCACACAGAGGAAGAGATTTTATCATTCATCTTTACACTTTTTTTTCTAAGTAGTCACTCAAAGGTGCTGTGAAATCCTTGCTGCATAGTATGGGGTGCTCACAATCAAATGAGGTAGGTGCTGCTGGTGTTGACACCGAATTCTGGCTCTACCCCTTCTGTCCACGTCCTCTCTCAGTACCTGCCCTCTGGAGCGGACTGTGGTATCAGCCTGGATGCATCACTGTAGCACCAGCCTCCCAGCCCACCCGCCTACCACCCCATCTCCCAAAGCAGCTGTCCACATGTAGGGTCAAGCCGCAGGCAGAAATGGCTGGAGCTGAGCCAGGGGGTGGATGCCTGCATAAACAGCTCCTGGTGCCTGCCTCTGAGCAGGCAATTCCCTCAGCAATTCAAATTAGCACCCTTATAGGAAGAGGGAGGCCGCCTGGCTACAGCTTTGGAAGTGGTTTTTGTGATGCCATTGGCATTCCTGCCATGGGTGGGGAACTATGGCTGGTCCTGCACCAAAATAGATCAAGGCAGTATTACCTTTGTACTCCAGGGAACAAGACCTGCAGTGAGTGAATTATTTAGTGGTGATGCACATTCTCTGAATATTCTTGCCCTATTTAAAGGCACGCAAATGAAATGGCTGTTATGAGTTTTTTTCATCATCCTGTACATCAAACACATGCCAGACAGTTTGGGCAATAGGCTGGTACCTCAGCTATGAATCAGTTTGTGTTTACTGCTCTTCCTTTTTAATTTTTTTTTTTTTTTTTTTTTTTTTTCTTTTTATTACTTCCCATACTTTTAAATGGTGAGAAATATGATACAATGTTAAACACGAAAATTAAATGAGAAGCAGTGTATCACAAAGTGTTTCCCCTCTGAACATTGGAGGGCCTTGTGCAGGTAAGATCACATGGACTACCCTGAGTTGAAAGGGACCCACAAGGATCATTGAATTCAAATCCCGGCTCCAATCAGGATCACCAAAAATCAGACTGTGTGTCTGAGAGCTTTGTCCAAATGCTCTTTGAACTCCACCAGGCTCAGTGCCGTGACCATTTCCCTGGGCAGCCTGTCCCAGTGCCTGACCACCCTCTGGGTGCAGAACCTTTTCCTAACACCCAGCCTGACCCTCCCCTGTCCCAGCTCCATGCTGCTCCCTTGGGTCCTATTGTTGCATCTCCAGGGAAAAAAAAAAAAAAAAAAGACCAGGTGGTGCAGCAGTCCTGTATGGGGAACAGAACAACATGCATCTTGTCTTCCTGAGGAGTTTGTTATAGGTAAGGGCCAGAAAACAGTGTGCTTAGTGCTGTTTGACATCAGCTTAAAGGATGTCATGGTGTTTTTTGATGTGCATTGCCAATATGGAATCTTTTTTTATGTAACAGAAAAAGTCACTGGGGACAAATTCAGAGAAGGAGAACAGAAAGGGGCCAGATTCATTTGAACTCATTTTCTCGGTTCCCTTGCTCTCATTGGGAGTTAAACTTCTTAAAACATGTGCAAACTTGGGAGAAGGTGCACATCAGAAGAATGCTGTGTGGCTAGTGCATGGCTTGTGCATTGCTTGGAGCACGCTGCTTGCACGTTAGTAAGAGCAAAAAGTTGTTTTAATGGCAAGATTGGGTGGGGAGACTGGGGAAAGGTATGGGTAATGAAGTGGTGAAGTTAACAGGCATAAGGTCAAACATGTTAAACTCCTTGGACATGTGTTTTCATTCAGGATAAAGAGGCCAGAGTTTGCAGCAATTTAAACAGAATTAAAGTACAGAAAATGAAAGCCATTTTACTCCTGCATAACAGCACCCATATGGCATTTATCAACCTTCAGTTTAAACCTGCTTACTTTCCACCTTTATTTGATTAACTCTCCTGCATGCCTTCATAATAGGCATGGCCTACAGTTTTTCATTTAGTTCAGGGAGCCTAGAGTATGCTACTTTTACAAATAACTTTCTTTTTTAATAAACTAATATGGAATCTACTGCAAACTGTAATTACACTATAATTACTATAATTGTTGCTTAATAAATATACAAGATTAAATATTTCTGCTTTCAAAGTAAAAAAAATAATAATAATGAAAAGAATAAAAAGACTTACTATACTAGGACTAGTTCTCCAATAGAAATGAGCTTTTATTGGAATGTAGCTAAGAACTTTTTTTTTTTTTTTTTTTTTTTTGTTCCAAACTGTACAAACTCCATCAGACACATCTATGGTGTCAAACAACCTAACTTCAAAACTTATTTCCAGATTATTCCTTCAAACCATCCCTGTTAGCCCAGTCTCACACTCTCTTTTGGTATGACCCTGCTAGGTCTCTCCAAAACAGGATGTGTGCATACTTCCTTGGGGTTGGAGTTGGATGATCTGTAAGATCTCTTCCAACCCAAACCATTCTGTGATTCTGAGGACGCTTTGCTCTGGGGAGCTCTTTAGGAAGGCAGTATGGATCAGCCTGGAGCAGGTTTGTCTCCCTCTGCCTTACGTGGGATATGTTGGTATTAGCAGTTAGTGTGGTGTGCCAGCTTTTTCACTACAGCGTATACAAATTTTGCATACTATACAAATTTTAGGTTTTCTTTGGACTAACTCTAGCATTAGGAATGCATTGTGTTCCTGTGTGCCAACTGCCACGCTCTATATACCTTTTCCCTTTTGTTTACAATTAAAGACCACCTTCCAGTTTAATTTCACCTAATTGAAAAGTGAAGAAGGTACTGTGTTGGTGTTTTCTCCTTCTTTAGAGAGTTGCTCCCAGTGGTTTCACTTATCTTGAATTAATTTGGCATGTTTGATAGCTTATGTAGCTAAACGCTTGTCTCCCCACACACAAACACACACAGAAGCATGCAGGAACACAGGAGATCCCCAGAAACCTCACCAGAGAAAAGACCCCAGTCCCCACCCCTCCCCAGGCTGCCACAGGACGTGACCAGCCCCATGACTGAGGGGACAGCCATGGGCATGGGACCTGGGGGAGGCTCTTCAGAGCCCCTCAGAGACTGAGGTGGTCACTGCCCGTGGTTGTTGGGTGTGACCTCTCATGGGATTCAGGGGAGGAGCATCTGGGGACTGTGCAAGACTTATTATTTGATCCTTAAGGGAGCAACCAACGGAGGGGAATGGAAGGTTCACTGGTTAGGGAACAGATGTAGGAGAGAAGAGGGAAGAGGGATAAATGAGGCTGGTTACATGTTAGTTTGTCTGGCCATGCCCTGCACCTAATCAATTTAGTCTGTCCTATCTCCTTATTAAACTCAACTTATGATTATTTTTCTGGGTGAGGGACTCTTAGTTCTGCATGCATGCATGTGTGTGTGTGTATGGGGGGGTCTGAATTCCAGCAATTGGAGCAGAATCATAGGACAGAGAGACCATGTGTGTCTGTGGTGTCACAAGTGGGGTATGTGAGTCTGAGCGTGTCAATGTGTGATTGCTAGTGAACATCAGGCTAGACTATCCAGTGGGATGGGCAGTGGCTTCCAGTGGCTTGGAAGCCAAGTATAGGAGCAGTCATTGGCCTGGGTTGGATATTGGAGAGACTAGAGGGTCTGTGCATTGGCTACTGGAGGGACCAGGGGATACAGGATGGTTACTGGAGAAACGGTGGTGTTTGGGGGATTGCTACTGGTAGATCTAAGCCTGGACCAGCCACTAGAAAGATCCATTTTTGTGTGTATGTGTGCATATGTGTCTGGGCTTGAGGCAACAGGGGGACCAAGGGAGCCAGGAATCAGCAACTGAATGCACCAGGTATCTAAAGTCCATTACTGGGGGGCTCCATAGTGCATGTGTGTGCCTACATGTGTCTATGAAGGTCTAAGTACTGGAGGTGTCCTTGTGTGAGATACGGAACTGCTAGAGTATGTCTGGAGGAGGTCCACAAACAGTATCAGGGGGCTGGAACACCTCTCCTATGCAGAAATGCTGAGAGAGATGGGGTTATTTAGCCTGGAGAACAGAATGCTCTGGGGATACCTTATTGTGGTCTTTTAATACTTCAAGTGGACCTTTAAGAAAGATGGAGAGACACTTTTTATAAGGGCATGCAGTGATAGGACAAGGGGTAATTATTTTAAATTGAAAGAAGGTAGATTTAGATGAAAGGAATAAATTATTCAGTGAAGATGCTGAGGAACCAGAACAGGACGCCCAGGAAAGCTGTGGATGCTCCATCCTTAAAATGTTCAAGGCCAGGATGGATGGGGCTTTGTACAACCTAGTGTGGTGGGGCGTATTCCTGCCTATGGTGTGGGGGGGTTCAAACCAGTTGATCTGTAATGTCCCTTCTAACCCAAATCATTCTATGATTCTGTGATTCTGTGTATATAAATTTTCCCCTGATGGATTTCCATACTGATCTGCCACAGGAAAACAGGATGAGGCTATTTGTGCTCTTTGCACTAATGGTGAACATTCCAGTCCGTGTTGATCTGTGTGTCTGTCCATGTTTATATGCATATGTGCCTGGTATATATGTGTGTGCTGTGGGGATCGCCTGCTTGGCCTTACAACTGGCTGGACCTGAGGTTCTGTGGCAGCCTTGCCTCTGTCAGAACCTGCCACATTCATCTGCTCCTTACTTTGTCCATTGCTTTCCTTTTACACACAATCACAGCACTGGCATTTCTTCCTCCTTACCACCCATTGCTGCAACAACCTGTCCTCTGGTGGAAAGGCAGGAGCTGTAATCGGGTTTGAGTCTCTTCTATGCTTTTCATAGTACAGCTAATAAGTTGTTTATTATTGTTATTATTAGTAGTATGAAAGCATTTTTATGTTTGTTTAAAAAACAAAAGGCAATTTTTTACCAAAAAAATAAAAATAAAAATAATAAAAATCAATGGAAACTAAAATTATCATTAAAAATTGTAACTGATCGTGTGGATTTATTTTCCACTGAAAGGCTCAGATGCTGGAGGGTTTTTAATAGTATGTGTGAAATAGCTGCAACATGTCACATAACTTGTTTAGAATTGAACTTCTTGTAATTATCACACAAATGTTTTAAAATAAATTTGGAAAATTTCACAGAAAATGGGAAGTTTTATCATTAAGAAAAAAAAAAACATATTCAGAACGTCTTATGTATAAAAATAATTTGAGTTTCCAAAATCATTAACTGACTACAGCAGTATGTCTATAAATTCAAAACTTCATAGCTAGAGGATGCTAAACGGTCCAATAAACAGCCGTCATCACAGTTGTACACAACCCATGATATTTCAAGTGGTGCCCCCCAGAGCTCAGTACTGGGGCAAGTTCTCTCTAATATCTTTATCAATGATCTGAACAAGGGGATTGTGTGCACTCTCAGTAAGTGTGCAGATGACACCAACTTGGGCAAGAGTGTTGATCTGCTCGAGGGTAGGAGGGCTCTGGATAGGCTGGACTGATAGGTCGAGGCCAACTGTATGAAGTTCAACAAAGCCAAGTGCCAGGTCCTGCATTTGGAGCACAACAACCCCATGCAATGCTGTAGGCAAGCTTGTGTTGTGTGCCTCTGTCTCACCTAGCTTTAAGGAAGCAACCTCCTGACATCTCAGTCTGAGCTGGTCACCTTCAATTTCCAGTTAAGAGAAGCAAGCATTTCTAGTGGAGGGTGGTTTGCTTTAAAGACCTGTTTTAAAGGAAGAGGAACTGATCTCTGGAAATGACTTTTTATTTCAACAGACTGTAAAGGGATGCACTTGTGAATAACTCAGACTCAGGCATTTAATTTCTGTGAAAATTTAAGCTTGGGTAGATGGAGTCAATACTCCATGACCATAAACAGAGTCTCATGTGACAAAGCAACAAAAGTAATTCTGGGCTTGTGTGTGCTTGAGTAGAATGTAGAAAAGTACAGTATGGAGCTGCATGCTTTGGGAACCCACAATCATTAGAGTTATCCCCAGAACCATGTGAGAACTTTCCCTTGCAGTATGAAGTGTGCCTGATTTGAGGAGGTGAACCATGTTCCCTTCATTCTTCTCTATATCTTTGGATGATGTAGCTTGACTGAAGTTGGCCAGCAACCTCCCCGTTTTAAAAAAAATATTTTTAATGGGAACTAAAATACTATGTTCATGGTCCATAGAGAGCTAAAATGTTTTGCTAATGGTAAACAGATAGAAAATGTCTTTTTGTATATGTATTCGTATATGTGTGTTAACCTGAAGCTTAATTAAAGTTACTCCTGCATATCACATTATCTAAAGGAAATTAATCAGGCAGATGTGTACGTGTACATACATACCTAGTGGATTTTTTTCCTTCTGTAACACAACTATCTCTACTTTTTCCTACAGGCACTTCCATAGCTTTAACATTATTTTGGAACATCAAATCTCACTCTCCTTTATCACAGCTGCATGTGATATATTTCGCTTGTTTCAAGGTTGGTTTTATTGTTGCTGTTGTTGCTGTTGTTATTTTTCTTTTTTTCCCATTTCTATTTAAAGTGGGCTTTGTAGCATCAGCTGATCTAACGCACCCAGATGTGTCACTATAATGAGGCTGGAAAATCCTGACAACAGCTCAAGCTTGCTATGTGTTGCTGTAACACCTCCCTGGTTGGTGCCTGTGTGTTTTCCTCCAGCCCAGAGGACAATAGGGATGCTGAGTCCCAGTGGTGGGCTGGGTGTTCCAGCCTGAGTGGGTAGCTGTGCCCCATCCTCATCTCCTCCCCAATTTCTTGAGGGTGAAATGTATCTTTTGGAGTGAAATTTTCTTGAATGAAACCTCAGCAGGAATGAGTGGCAAAATTCCCACTGACTTCAGAAGCAGCATGGTTATACCCTCAGGGTAAGTGTTGTCACCCTGCCAGACTCCAGACTTTTAAGGCAGTTGCGTGTCTTAGAGACAGGGCCTGAAATCAGGGCTCTGTGTTTTTCACATAATTAAAAAGCAACACCCACTTGCTCCCCTGACAATCTGAGCCCTTGATTTCCTTTCAATTTTGTCACATGCAAAAGAAACGTCAGCTGATACAAGTTTTAGGTTAAAAGCTGTAAATGTTTAGTCTTTCCTATTAAACTAACAAGGAAGAGACACGGTTTCAGTCTTGCTAACAAGTAACATTTTCATGGCTTAGCTCAGGTCTAGCGAAGATACTTGTTATGCTCAGTATCTTGTTCTACAGGCAAAGGGGTAACACATCTTATATATAAGAACAGGAAGTTACTGTTAGCATAACTGAAATCTTAGTAGTCCAATCCAGGAATTGTTGTTACACCAGATATAGCTGTTACAGAAAAAGGAAGAATATGCCTATGTATGCTGTTGGCATCTGGAATCCTTCACTGGAGGAATCTGGTTTTCCTGTTGATAGTTTTGTCTTCCTCGCTCTAGGATCTATTTGCTTTCATTTTTATACATGTATGTTTGCTAACATGCTTTTACACCTTTGCTTTTTCTTAATTGGTCTGAGCTCTCCATCACTTCCAAATTTGCTATGCATGGAGACTTTTACCTATATTAGATACCATTTCTTTGTCCTTTATGTTACAGAATCACAGAATCATCTAGGCTGGAAGAGACCTCCAAGATCACTGAGTCCAACCTCTGACCTAACAATAACAAGTCCTCCACTAAACCATATCTTACCTCTAAAGCCCTTTTGGTTCAGCTCCAGGTCTGCATTTTTTAAGCTGCTCACCAGTGGGTTGTTTACAGCTGTGTGGTCTCCAGTGCCAAACCTGTGCACCACCTCCTTTCCCCCAAGGTACCCCTCGTGTTGCACTCTTGGCTGTCCCACCGGATGCTTCTCTCCCTGTTTCCTTGTGCTGCAGCCATACAGTTATGCTGGCACTGTACAGTGACAAGCAACATCAGGCAAATAAGCCATAGTTACCTGGCCAGAGAAAAAGCCTGCTAAAATGAAGTAAAGTAAAGTTGTGGGCTGGTCAGTGGGCTCGTCAGAGTTAGAACAAGCAGGATCAACAGGCTTCAGTTGCCAGCCTTTGCCAACTGAGTTCCAAGACTGTGTCCTGCCACAGGACTGCATGGGTATGCAGAGAGAGGCCTTCCTCCCCCCCCCCCCCCCCCCCCCGGGGTGGGTCAATACTGATGGTAGATGAAAAGAAAATCTGTGGAAGAATGGGATTTTTGGCACATCTCGAAAATTATATTTTTTTAGCTCTGATGAAGAAAAGAGAAATTTTTTCAGTGTCCTACTTAATCTAGGGAGAGATGGGATGTATCTATCAAATTTATAGAAGATGTTGAGGGTACTTATTGGAAGAATTTCATTTCTTTAAGGATAGAAGTTATATCTGAAATATCTCTTCAGATATATGTTTACTAATCTTTCATATTTTTTTTTTTTCATGCAGAAATCTTCTTCCAAGTATCTTTTTGCCTGATGTACCACAGCTGTATTTATTTCTTTATTGTAGTTACTTTAGATACAGGTGATGCTAAAACAGTATATCCCATATTTTCATATGGCTTTTATATTCTCAGCCTTCTTTTTACTTGTACCTTCAGACTTTTCCCTGAAGAATCAGTTTGGTTATTTACGCAACCCAGATCATCATGCATGCATACAGATCACTGTATTTTCACACAGACCTAAAAGTGGCAGAGCTCATAAAACACTTCACACTCTGACTTGTATGCATGGTGGAGGCAGTTCATCATACTGTATTATCATAATGTATTTCTAACAGAGGTCTTTCACATCATTAAAAATCCTATTTAAATTTGTTTTAGGACTAAACCAACAGAAGCAATGTGACGGAGTCTCCTTCCCTAGCAGGCATTACTTCTGCCACTGAGCCCAACAAATTGCTTAAGGACTGAGCAGAAAGAGGAGAGATGACCAGAGAATCTGTATTAAAGGCAGCCAATGCAGCAGTGGGGCTGTGCTGCCATCACCACCACCACTGAAGGGCCAGCCAAGGCTGCACCATTGCCCAGCATGTAAGACTGGAGCCACAAACTAAACCAGCTTGGTGCAGCTTGAACTTGGGAAGATTTCAATGTTCAGCCCCAGCAAGAAGAGCTGCCCTGCACCTATGTACCCAGTGGTACCCCATCTCAGGGAAGTGCTGCTGTGGAAATGGCTACCTCTGGACAGGTGATGGCTACCAAGGCAGCTTCATGACCATGCTACTGCTCACAGGGGTTCAGCTGGAATCTTATTCTCATTTTAAATCCCTGGAGTCTCTAATCTTGAGGTGTGATAGTTCAGTGGTAGGCATGCAAGTGAACTCTTCTCACAACATTAAAAATGTTAGTTGAAAGATCTGGCATCTTAAATTTGAATATTTTGAAAATATCATGATATCAGAGTTTTATGGGGAAATACTGCTTTTAGAAAAATCATGAAAATGCTTCTTGATATGTTTGACATATTAACTTTGAAGTTAGGGGAATTTATGTTCCTCTGCCCTCCTCCCCTATTCTACCTGGATGGAAATGCAAATGAAAAGTAGGACTTTTCAAAAGTCCTACTTTTTTTTTTTTTTTTCAAAAAAAAAAATAAAAATAATAATAATAAAAAAGATTTTATAGAATGAATCAATGACTGCAAATTTTTACTAAATTTTACTTTTTTTGAATGTTATATATAGAATTTTAAAATACTTCATTTCTTCAAACTCTTAAGTTGTTATAACTTCTACAACAGAAGCACTTTTAAGTTGTTGTGTTTTGGGGTTTTTTTTGAGCTTCCACCACATTTTCAGTATTTTCAGTCAAACACAGTGCATATTCTTAGCACTTTCTGCATACTGACCTTTTTGAAAACTATCTCAAACTAAACACCCACAACATTTGAGCACTTTTTTTTTTTTTTTTGATGCCATATTGACTAAACATGAAAGCAAGCATTTCTATAAAAGAATGAATGTCTGAATGTGTCTGAATGGGGCAGAGCACATAAGTTTTTGATAGAAAGCAGAAGAACATTACATCTTCTCACCAATTAAATACTACAGTACTGTAGGAATGGACTAAATATTAACATTTAGAAGACTTCTTTTTTTTTTAGTCTGCAACCATAAGGTGAAACTCAAGTGAATATTAAGCCTCACTAGATTCAGATCTTTGCCCTGTCTCTTTCAGCTATATATTTTCTATTTACCCATCTCCTTTTTCTTCTCTCTCCACCTTTCCTCTCCCTCCTGTCCCTATCTATCAGATATTGGAATACCAAAGATACTTTGTGGAAAGGAAAGTTACTGCTAGTCAATACAAGGCACACTAGTAATTTACTTGTCCGCCTTATGGTGGGATTTACCCATATGGACAAAAATATAGAATGATATGTGCATAGAAAATATGGAAAAAATGTGGTTATTTGTGTTATTGATAGCCTTGGGGAAGGAAAAGTAGCCAGAGTCTTTTCTTAATGTGATTTTGCTTATGGGGCAATCTAAATTTTCACATATATTATTTACTTTCCTTTGGTAGATTTTGAGAGAAAATAACTCACATAAAATGTTTAGATGAGCAATTTCTAACCTGTGGAGGTGAACATTAAATTTCCTGGCTTCTTAAAAAAAATCATATTATTCATTATTTACTTAGCTAGCATGTTACTTACATGCTAACCACATAGGCCTTGTTTGCCCTTTTTATCTTTTGCAGGTTAACTGAATAATTAAACACTTCACTGAAGAAACATTGTGGAAGAGAAAGGCCAAAAAGCCCATTGTTAGAGCCACTCGGGTCACTGGACTTAATGACTAACAAAGTATACAGTCTGAAAAATATTTTATTCTACACAATGATTTGATTCTCATGCAAATGTGTAATTACAAAAATGACCCAGATTGTTTATCCCAGAGAGCATCTGTTCTGGTTTTCCAGAGTTGTTTAGTTTGACAACTTCCTTTCAAAAGCAATTTGTATCTGGTTTATTGAGCTGACCAGTCTGATAATTAGGCTGGGCATTTTGAATAAAGTCTCTTAATACCTTATTAAAAAGTTTGTACCACATGCGCCTTGAATATTCCAACTTGAATAGTCAGTTATATAATTAGATTTTGAAAGAGGGGAAGGAATGAATTCATAAATGTATTAATAAATTCTCCTTTTTGGTTACCTGTTATGCACATTTTAACTCACTGTATAATAGCATAAAGGATTTCTGTAAATAAATATGTATTTATATTATTTCCAAGCTGTATTACTTCTTCTCTTTGAGTATTTTGCTTCTGTCTCAGACTTCATAACATCAAGCTCTCTTTTATTGATTTCTTTGGGTTGGTTTTTATAAACTCACTTACTTGGAAAAAGAAAAACTGGTATATCTGTGAAAGACGTGAATATTATTTTGACATATTATTGGTACTTTTCTTTCCAGTGAAGTCATTCTCTACTCTCCTTGTGATACATAAAACAATAAACAGAAGTGCTCACTTCTGTTTATTTGATCACAAGATTCTGGCACTTGACACAGTCTTTGCCTTAAAAACACCGAAATATGATTGACTCCTACTAAAATAAGATCATATTTATTTATCCTACATTAAATAGCGTGACCTTTTCAGTACCACTTTACATGTCTCAGATTTGCTAAGAAAGAATGCACCATGTGATTAATGAACCATTCAGCTCACAGTAATGAAATCTTCAAAGATAGTCTGTGGCTGGCCTTTCCCAGATGTCCCAAAGAAGCCAAGGAGAATTTACTGGTGGTAAATTTGGGGATAATGCCATGCAGCATTTCCACTCTGTTTGCCTGAACTGGTCCCTTCCCCAGAGCCTCCCCATGAAGTTCACTTCAACACCCTGCCTGGGATGAGGCCAGCACATGAATCAGACACCTGGAAAGTGAGCTCCACCCTCTGTGGCTGCAAGCTTGGCCAGGGCTACAGCCAAACGTACATCCATACGTACGTCCATACGTACATCCACCAAGGATGCACTTCGGCAGTCTTGCCCAGGATGGGCTCTCCTGCACAAAATATGTGGATGGAAATGGGGGACCATGCAGCCTGGTCATGTGGGTCTGCACCACAGCCTTGCTGCTCAGCACACTCCTGCAGATTTGGGGCTGCTGCCTGACATTGTCTCCAGCCCTTCAGTCCATACATACAGTCGCAGGGAAGGTCTTGGCCCAGTCAAAGTCATAGACTTACATACTTTCAGCAGAAGTAGGACTTCAACCCCAGCTTTATTGTTCTGAAGATGTCATGCCGTTTTGCATAGATTGTTGTGTTAAACCCTTCTGCCATGGCCAGACTGCAGTTCCGAGCTGTCCAATTTTCATCAGTTAAATGTGCAAGGAACTCCAGGATTATTTGTGATGAAAAGCAATGACTTTTTTGCCACTGTTCAGTACATGCCTCTCTACATATTTTCACCCTTTCCAAATAAATTCTCTATTCCCATACCACAGAGGTCTTTCATTGCTAGGTAACATACAACACACCTGTGTTCTCTTATCTCCTCTTACTGCTTCCTATTTAAACTTGTATTTCATTCCCAAAGTGCAGCCACATTGTCTGTCAGCTTCAAATAACATTCTCTCCTTTCTATCTGAGCTAATTTGCACAATTTAATTTTGGTTAACCTCCCATCTTCAGAACTTGAAAGACACGAATGTGTGACATCTGGCATGAATTCTTGCATGGGAGCACAGAACATGGCGAGGTAGCAACTCTGCTGCAATACGAATGAGCAGAGGTTATGGCCCCAACCTGGAAAAACACTTAAGCATACTCTTGCTGTAAATCACAAGAAATGCTCACGTATATAACTTTGAGCACAGGCATAGCTGTACTGCTGGATTGCTGCCACTGTTTTAAAGAATAGACTGCATGCTTTATGTTCTGATACTTATTCATAATGTAAGACAGTGATACTTCATCTCACAGTACTTTTTCATTGTGTAACCCAAGAGGTAATTCAGAAGCTATAGGCATGTTTGCAATTTGTTTCCCTGTCACTGAGTGCTATGCAGAAGGAATCCATTTCATCAAATATCACACACAGACTAGTTTCCATTCCTTAAACACCCATAGGTATACAGTCTTTGAAGCAAAATAATATTATATTGTTGTTATTATTATTTAAGGAACAATAACTAGTATACTTTTTAAGTTTCTGATACTAGAATATTTTCGATGTGGCCATGTACTTTCTTTGTACTCTGTTGCAAAGAGAAAAAGACCAACTTTCTATCTACCTATGTGGAAACTACAGTTCAACAATCTGTGTTCTTATCTCAGGAAAATGTGAAAAACAACCCCCTTAATAAACATTTTTTCTTCTTTGATAAAACAAAAAGAAAACTCCTGCAGTCTGTAGCTAGGACAGAACATTCTATTCACCCACTCATTAATGAAAAATAAATCACACCACGAAGTGCTGGAAAATAATTTTCCTGAAAAATACATGTGCATCTCTTTGAAGTATGAAGAAATAGCTGTGATGACCAAGCAAAATTACCTTTGCTTGATCAAATGGTTAACAAGATAGCTAATGCTGCAAAGGAATCTGAAAGGCAGAGAGATTATTCAAAAACGGCGGGAGGAAGATTAGTAGTGATTTGCAAAAGATTAACAGGACACATTTTTCAGTAGTTTGGTTGCTGGCCTGGACACATGGAGCATCTCTGATTCTCCAGATGTCCACGTGCATTTTTCTGCAAATGTGTCTGCATCACAGCTTACTCAGAAACTCACTGGAGGAGGTATATCTTCTTACTAAGATGTCCTGTTTGAAACACTTAATATGTACAGTTCCAGCTGTGGAAAGCAATGAAAATCACAACTGAAGTGTTGTAGTCAGTAACAGAGCCCTTTAGAGTGTCATTCATCAAAAGTCTGTGCTGTGCATGCATTTGTTATTTATTTATTCAGACAAAAATATTATGCCTCGATTCTTCTGTGTAAACACAATGAGTATGATTTTTTCAGAGCAGAATACGATCTTGAGTCTAATGGGATATATTATCAATGGAATGCCTGAGAGCTGCCAGAAAACCAAAGGACATGAACAAAATGACAGACAACCCCAATTTCACACAGGTACATTTGTATCTCTCAACAGGTGTAAGTCACAAAAAGAGCCATTTATGTAATTACTTAGCATATAGAAAATTACATTACCAGACTGTGCCAAAATTTCCCCAGTGTTTAATATGTCCCTTTAACATTACAAAATGCTATATTTCATTTACTCTTTCCTGCAATTTTGTTATGTTTTAACCAAAGCTTCAAAAGCCATTGGCTAAATACAGGCTCTGGCTTCATGTGTGAAACAAGTTTGTAAGATCTCAGTCTTGTTTGAAAGCAAGAGAAAAGTAAGAGAGCTAGCTGTTTTCTTTTTTTCTTTTTTCTTTTTTTTTTTTTGTTTGTTTTGTTTTGGTTTGTTTGTTTGTTTTGTTTTTGTGCTTCTAAAGACACAGAGGGTTGATGGGCAGTCCCTTAGACTCCTGTGGTCTATAGAGAAAAAGAAAAAAAAAAAAAAGGTCCTTTGGAGAATGACTCATCATCTGGAAACAGCGTTTAAGACAGATGAGGTAAATTGCTCTCTGAATGTCCCTCTGTCTTCATGGACTGCAGAGGGACAAGCTCAGGCTAGGTGCCCTGCTGATACAGCCAGGTGAGGTGAATCCCACCCCAAAGGTAAATGTAAGCTGCTGTGTGGCCAGAAGATGCAGAGGCATGAGCAGGTAAATCCTCCTCACAGTCATGCAACTGCCACTGGTAGCAGTGCAGAGACTGGTGCACAGGATGCTGGATACTTGGACACGGTGGCCCCTTGGAACAATAGGTCATGTACATTTATATAATAAACTGCTGATCTTCAGCGCTTTTTAACTGCAAGTAATTAAGAACAACAGCAATAATGCAGGAATCAGTAAAAATGTAAAATTGAGTTTCTAGCTGCTACTGGTCAGCACGAATCTCATGACATTTTGAATAGTAAGGCATTTGAAATACCACACACTTCACATACAATTCACAGCAAGAGCAATTAAGAAAAGTTTTCTGACCTAATTTTGGCCAGAACAATTCCTTCTACCTAACTAGGTTTCTCTAGTACTTTCTGCTGCAGTACTTTCTGCTTCCTACCCAACATTATGCTATGGGGCAGATGATTACATTATTGCACTATTGTGCTGTGGGGTTGACAGCTGCTGGGGAGGACCTTCACCTGCAAGATGCTGCCTGGACTTCTTTCACGGCTGGTGACCATTGCACCACTAAAGCTGTCTAACTTCATTGAGGTGTTGAGAAGATGAGCAAACAACTAAAAAAAAAAAAAAAAAGTAAAAAAAAGTACAGGGAGCGCCTGATTCTACCCCTGCTGAAATCAGTGGGAGTCTGCATCAGAGCAAGGAAAGTGCAAAGATCTGTTGCAGTCAAGAGAAGAATTTCCCCTCTTTAAACTCTCTTTGCAATAATGTATTTTTATAAGGTTCTGCTCATCTGTTGGAATATGCCCACCTCATTCCACTGTTTGATGCAATGTTGAAGTGATTGTTTTCCAATCCTTTTGGTGCTCAAGAGGCATTTGGACAATTCCCTCAATCATATACTTTCTCTTTTGGTAAGCCCTGAAGTGTCCAGGCAGTCAAACTCAATGATTTTTGTAGGTCCTTTCCAATTTTTCTGTTCTGTTCTGTTCTATTCTATTCTATTCTATTCTATTCTATTCTATTCTATTCTATTCTATTCTATTCTATTCTATTCTATTCTATTCTATTCTATTCTATTCTACCTGCCCTGGAAAACAGGACATTTTTCAGAAGGAATAATATATTGGGAAAGATGCAAAGTTCTAGCTAAATGTTCACGCGCTTCCAAAAATGTACCATGTATTACCCCCAGTCCTGGATCTCAGCTACCTGCCAAGATTGTCTTGCTTACATCTGACATGTCCAGGTGCTAGAAGTCTTGAGAGCATTTTTGTGTTTTAAATCCTTTAAGTACCTGAAGCACTACATTTGTCTGAACTGCACCATATAAAAAAGTTATCAAATTTTTTCATCAATATTTCATATACAGTGCAATGAACAACATTTACTTTCCTGTAGAAGCGTATTCTTTTGGGGATGTTGCCATTCTTTCTTTGCCCTCCTGTGTCATCTTATTAAGGTGCTTGTTAGGCCATGGTAGAAATCAGTTTATAGAGCTAGTGACTGTGTATATGCTCTCTATTTGAAATTGGTATCCTCACAGAGCACAGAATTTATAACTTGGAAAAAAGTCTACAATATACTTATGAGTATGGAGGATGTGTGGATGATTATTCTGGTGTTACTTAGCATAGATTCAGGGAAAGACGTATATAAGGTCACCATACAAGCAAGAAGCACAATATCTTGGTAAGGATCCTCCCTAAAACCCTCAGACTAAGCAACATATGTTAGAGCCATGTGGAAGACACACCTTGTGCTCAGCTGCACGACAAGATGTTTTTCCAAGTTGGAAATCAAAAGGCAGCAGCAAGCCAAAAGATTTGCCCTGCAGAAAGTGGGGCAGGGAGGAAGCTACCAGTGGCTGGTGGGAAGCCAGCATGCTTTAACCATCATGCCCTGACTTGCTCCTCCATGAGGGGAGGGCACCAACAAGAAGCTGCTGCCACTCAGGGGCTTCAGGAAGTAACAAGCATAGGCAGGACTGCATGCATAGATGTGTTTACTGCAGTACATTGCTTTGTAACCAGCCAAGCCATGCTCCTAAGCAGACCTTTGGTCAATTTAGTTTCACAGCTGGCACTGATGTGTGAAATAGAAAGTGGAGGGCACATGCACAGCACAAGTGGCAGCATCGGCCTCATGCTTGAAGGAGGCTCATGCTGGAGACTGCAAAAGGATCCATCTCCTACTCACAGACTGTGGCATTAGAGCAAACTTAACAGCTAGCATTTTGGGTTTGAAGTGTAGTTAAATAGAACTGGAAAAAAAATCAAGTCTGTTTTGAGGAGAATACTGATTTAGATGCTATTTTCTTTTTTAGGTGGGCTGTGGGTATTGGACTTCTCTGAGTATTGCTTAGTGATTCTTTACTAGAGATGCTGGGTTTTTGCATCTATTACCACTAAAAGAAATTCTAAGCACATAGGCTGAAACCCATATTCTTATATACATTTTGCCTTACCATGAGACAGAAAATAAAAATAGCTGAAAATCAAGTCAACTGAAGCATATACTTGCTAGAAAGCAGTCATCATATTCATATAGCACCTGGTAGTAAAGACCAGGCTCTTTGATTTTTCAAAATTCTTGAGCAAAGTATTCAGGTTTATGTTGACAAGGTGATGAAAATTCCCATATACCACAAAGCAGTAAAAATTGATGCTTTCATAATATTGTGCCTAAAATACAGTTGTCCAGCAAAGAAAAAACATGTATTGCTGCCTTTTGAAAGCAACAAATAGCTGCTTGTAAAAATAGTATTTCTATGCCCAGAATTCTACCCTATATTCCAGAGAAGCTCATCCCATAGTTGAAATCCTGTTGAGTCAATGTAAGGCTATTTGGCTGAATCAATACAAAATAACACTTGGTACTGGAGATATTTGGGTTCTCAGTGGCTCCTTTGTTCTTTGTATGTTTTGCAGCACTGACTGGTGAGGGTTCTTCTTTAAGAACCTGTGTGGTGAGAGGCACGGATAGGGCTAAGTGTTTGTCATTTATACGCACCTGCTTGCACAGTATCATAGAATATCCTGAGTTGGAAGGGACCCTTAAGGATCATCAAGTCCAACTCTTGACACCGCACAGGTCTACCCAAAGTAGCTCGGACATCTCTCAGAAAGTGACCCTGCAAATCTCTTGCATTTAGAAGAAAAAGGATTTAGGGATAGTTAGGGCACAACCTTCTACTACTATTGTTTGAAGCTTCTTCTAGTGTGGTCATGATGGCACTTGCCTTCTCTGAGGGACTAATCCCCAGCTGTTAGCTGATCAACATTATTCCTTACTTTGAAAGGATATTGTAAAACAATCACATTTCCAAGAACATGTCAGTCTGTGCAAGCTTGTTGATAAATTATGGTTAAATATTAGCATAATATAAAAGGAGTGAGAAAAGAAGTTTTCTGCTTCGATTTTATTCTGTGCCACATTGGCTCTCTCTGAGATTGCTTTGAGCACACCTGCAAAACTCTGAGAAAAACATTAGAGCTATACCCTCTAGAACAGAGCCTTTGGGGAAAAAAAATAAAATTAAAAAAAAAAAAAAAGAAAAGAAAAGAAAACACATTACTGAAAAACAGTTGTACTTAGAATTAAAAATCCTAAAAATACTTATAGTAATCTGTCTTCCCATCATAAGCTATAGGAAACCCTTAGGAAATGACAACATACTGTAGTACCTTGGGATGGTGGTGATGATATGTATATATATAATCTGGTGATGACACAGATATATAGACATACATAGATATATAGATAATATTTGATACCACAAAAGCTATTAAAACATCGAAAGAACAATTAGCTGAAGCTGACCCTAGGCAAGATTCAGGTGATACTGGTGAGAAAGAGATGTTTTTAAAAGAGCAAGGCTTTGTTCTTAGTTGCTACCTATAGCACCAGGCTCTTACTTGGCTACCTGGTGCAAGGTTTCCCTCTGGTTCTCCACAAAGCATGGGTTATGAGGTTGAATAAACCATAAAAAATGCTTTCTTGAATGTCCTCATTGCTAGTAATCTTGACAAGGGTTTGGACATGTCATTTGTCTCACCCCTGCTGACACGGAATAACTTGCCAAAGCCAAACCAACTCCACAGGCTGCCTCCAGCTGGGAGCCTGCTGCCCACTGACCTCCTGCCTGCAACTGCTGTGAACACCCCAGCCTGGCTCTGGTTTCAGTCAATGCCCAGCACCAAGACTGATATGCCTAGACTTCAGTTTTCAAATCAGTTAATGAATCTACTAAGCCCCAGCTATGCCATAATTTGTGCTGACAGCTCCAGCCCTGGGGGATAGAAGGGGTGAGAGGGCTGGAGAGGAAATGTGGGATGAACCCCAACCTTGTGTAAGGGTGTTTGCTGCCGGAGCAATGTGTCAGTGCAGAGAGCTGAGCCTGATGTTAAGAAGCCATCCTCCAAGGAAAAACCTCTGTTCCAGTTGTAGTGCTAGCAAATAAAATGCCCCATTTAGTCCTCAGCTCCTTTCACTTCTCCCAGGATGAAACAGAGCAAAATCACCAGCCAAAGTAGCTTCCTCAGGCACAGATCTGGCTTTAAAATGTGTGAGAGATTCCCTGAAGTCCACCAGGGAATTTGCTGTTGCTACAGATTTTGCATGAAGCGCTTGCATATGTTATAGCAGTAAGTGACAGAATAAAGCTCTAAGATAGGATAAATTGGTACCTATCTTTAAAAGTAAATAAATTGAAAATGACTTATTTACAGATAGTTGAATACATGTAAACTAAATAGGATGAATTATCCTCAGTTCTGACAGAGATGTGGTTTGTTTTCGATAGCCATAAGCAAGGAGTGTTAACAGGATGACCTTGAGGGACAACCCATTGTTTCATAAACACAAATATACTTGACCTTCCTTGCTCTGGGATATTATGGAACATCTGGTAACTTTACCTATGGCATTTTATGGAATTCATTCAGAGCAGATGTTGATAAAGTCACACCCCACAGAATATTTTTAGTTATCATTTTCCTAGGTTGAAAATGGAAGGCAATGATGATAGGAATAGTTCAGAAAGACTGTAGATGCATCGTCTATCTCCCCTACTGATGTAACATCATGTAGCTGAGATCTGGAATGGTTCCCAAAGACAACACCAAGATAAATATTCAGCATTTCCTTTCCTTCTGTATTTCTCATTTCTCTTTTACTTTGTTTGTTTGTTTTTATTTCCTAGCTAACCCATTGCACCACTGAGAAACTGCTCTACTTGGAAGGTCAAAACTAAGAAAAAAAAGGTGAGGTTGAAGCCGTGATGCAGGGCTTACTGTACCAAGTATTACCAAAATAACTCCTACTTTCAGCAATAGTTATATCCCATAGCACTGCGAGCCGCATACTTCAAGGCTGGATTTCCCTTCATCAGGACAGCTATTTTACCATTCCCCTTGAAAAACAGCTTCTCAACCTAAGATGCATTTACAGTAGGTTTACCCCACTGCAGATGCAACGTTGGGCAATACAGATACAACATAATGTCTTCTTCATCATATTCTTCCCTACAACCATGGTAGGTCAGTGCTCCAGCAACATCCACTTTATGATATATCCCAGAAAAACCTTAATGAAGAGTGGTATTAAGTCTGGCATGTAAGTGAGAACTTGCCTAGTGGAGAGATTCAGGGCAAAGTAAGGGCAATATAAAGTCTTTGAAGATTTTAAAGGGATTCGCAGTACTGTTCTTTCCTGGCTGACCACAGCCTGGGTGCCAGCGCTCTCGTGAACCAAGGCTAGCTGGTAATGTTATATCTTGTTAGTTAAAAATGCGTATTCAGCTTACTACCCAGCTGCCAGCACCAGCCCAGCCTGCTTTATCCTGGGAGTCAGACCAGGGTCTTTGTTTTCCTAATGACATCAAAACTTGAAAGAAAATATATCTTGTTCTTGTTAGTATCTCGACCCCATATCTTTAGCCATTTAGATTCATTTAGCACTGTATTAAAAGACTTGTTATTTATTTATTTATTTTCCATTAACCTTGACCTGAAATAGCAAGGGCCTGTTTGTACTGCGGGATTCCTTGGTTTTATGCTGAAAATCTGTGCATTAAAGCACTCCCAATAAGGATATGGCAAAAAGTAAGCTGGAACTGCAGAGTGCTAATGGATTTTCCTGTATGGTGTTTTCCCTTTTTTCCTCATTACACTGACAGCAAGGCATCGTTTCAGCACAAGTGGTCCTGATGGCATCAGACCACCTGGGAACTCAGCCCTGCCCGTACCTTCTCATCTGGCTAAACAAGATCTCCACTCTGCCCTGTTCTGCCTAGCTCTGCCGAGGAGGGCTGGATACTTTGGGAGAGGCTGAGCTGTCACACCACATGCCATCAGGGTATTTCTTTGTGTCTCCTCATCCCAAGCTCTTGTCAGAGTTGGCCACCCTTACTAAATCCACTAGAAGGGCACTCGAAGGTGGTCTGACAGGGAAATGTGGATAACAGCAAACCTTATGTCACTCCCAGCTCTGTTCTTAGAGGAAATATTGCTTCTTCCTGTGTGGCAGGATGCATCAAATAAATGTGAAGTCTACATATGTTTCAAAAAGAATGAGTATGCAGAATCCTATGCATCAATGGGAGGAGTATGAAAAAACAATTTTTTATTTGTGTTGTCTGTAACAAGTGATAGTATTACCAATGTTATATCTTCTTAGCAAAGAAATCTCCATGGTTTCAGTTGCTTTCTAGGGTTAATTCATCCTATCTGCCATATCGCTACATCTTTTTGCTGGTAGTTAGTATGGAGGTATCATATGTAGCACAACTGATTTGTACGTCAGAGGTTAATGTTCCTGTGATAGTTTAATTTGCATTGCATAGGCATGTGCAAGGAAGCTGATTTCCATGTCTTGATAGAGGAAATTAATGGTAGAAATGATATGAAATTGTCAAACTATGGTTCTGAATATTATGAATAAAAAATAAAAACTGTGGAAGAAGCTACTTTATGTTAATTTCAGTGAGCAGAGTGCCACCTTGCAAACTGCATTCTTCATGCACAGCAACCAGAGGGTTTCTGTAGATGCACTCTCACTGTACAGTATGCCCAAGGTGCAGCAATGATTATATTCTCTAAATTTCCTAAACTGCCATAGCAGTGCTTTTTAAAATGTACTTCAAATAGGAAGGATTTCACTACTCCTTCAGCAGACACGAAATATAGATTCATAAAAGCCTGATTAAAACATAAAAATAACCACCACCAGCAACAACAAAAAATCATTCACTAGAAGCTTGTTTTATGTTACTGAATGAGATACTTAGAAAACCAATGGCTTTGGTTTATTTACACATTTTGTCATAACATAATTTTCTATTTTTCATGAAGACAGAAACAACATGATTCATCTATTTATCTTTCCTTCAGCAGTATTGGATGTTGTCACAGGAAGAATGAGTTACATCACTGGACTCTGCGGTGATTAATTCACTGAGGTTGCCGTGTCGCACTATATGGTAAAGACAGACATAGCCGCACCAATAGGCAAAATCAAAATATTCAGCGAACCCTTCATTTTTCTTCAGTCTGTTTATTGATGCATTGAGTGTTTTAAATTCTGCATCACAGGTCACTGCTGCCTCCCTGTATCTGGACTTCTGCATCTATTATATGCCAGTGTAAAGGTATCCTCTCTCTTGCACATAAAGTCTTGATAAGCATCACATAAATGCCTACATTTCACAAGAGTGACATAGCTTGTCCTTATACTCCGCATATGGGTGTCAGAAAACACCATGAACATAAGGGACTACAATGTTTCCATAGAAACTAATGTACTTCAGGCAGAAAAAATGGAATGAGATTTATAAAATTATTTTAAAAGGAAAAGGTTAAAAATAAAAGAAAGGGCACCAAATCTTCTCACTTCTTCCTCAAAACCCTTCAGCATTGCTCAGGAACCCTCAAAAGATGTTCCTTCCAGCCTTTTATATAGTGTCTTTTCAAAATTATAATTAGTTGACAGTAATACCAGTGTCCTGGACAACTAAACTATTACCTTACTTATGTCGCTCTGTATTTCTGCTTATTAATGTGATCTGGATAGTGTTCTGGTTCCTGACATCATCACAAATGGTGTGAATGCTATGCAGCCATATGACATACATATTACACCACCTTTAGAGGTGTGCGGGGAGCTCACAGAGGGCCTGGCACAGCTCCTGTTGGGGGACTAAGCCTCACCCTTCATGATATGCATTGTGTTGCTAATGAGAAAAGCAGAGCCACCAGATGAGGCATTTCTGTGTCCCTCCCACCATGAATTTTCCAGAAAAAAAAAAAAAAAAAAAGAGAGATGCAGAATAGGCACAACTTCTCTGTAATCTTTGTGCTTCCTATGAGGACTTTCTGTGGGCTGAAGGATGAAACTTTCTGGCCCAGCCCTTCCAGCCCCGCAGCTGGGATAAGATAGCCATGGCCACAGCCATTCCTTTCTGTGCCCACCGGTTGCTGCTTCAGCACGGGGCCTTGGTGCTCGCCGTGAATCGGGAATATTTTGGTGTGAGGGCAGCTGCCTCCATTTCGGCACCAGGATGCCTGTTCCTTGGCAACATGGTGCTTGGGGTCCCGCTGGATCAGCACGGCAGGGTGCTGCCCCCTCTGAAACTGCAGGACCTGCAGAAACACAGAGGCAAGGCTGAAAGTGTAGAGAGAGAGTGAGAGGTGTTTTACGTATGTATTTTCCTTGAGGGATAGGGAAGAGTTTAGTCTCACCCAGCATGTCATCAAAACAGGTTTCCCAGCTCAGTCTCATTTCTGCTACAGACACAAGACAGATGTTGCTATACATTTTCAGTAATTTTCCCATCCAGGTCTCTTGGTCTTCTCTCTATGACTCCTGCATAATTCAGTTTGCTTACAGTGGCTTAATATTTCTCTTTGATTTTTTTTTTAATTATTTTTTTTTTTGCCCTCCTCTTCATCAGTGACTATAACCATAGTACTTTATTACCAATCTGGGGGTGTCCCCATGCCGGCAGTACACTCCCAGAGCTCCTCTGTAATCCCATCCCTGACAAGGATGCTCTGACTCTGCTTCATTTTCAGTGGGACTCCCCAAACAGCAACCATGACAACAAAAACTGAAGCAAGGTCTCAGGGTACTATTATTAGCAACATGTTTTTTTCTAGACTATTACCCATTAAGGGTGGGTGTCTTGCATCATTCGATAAGTGATACTGCTGGTTAAAAGAGTGGATGTGAGCTGTTTGGGGAAGGGAAAAGTAACTAACAACATAGTTATGAGGTGTCTGAATATCTCAGAGAATGCTGTGTTGGACAATACAAACTTTTATGAATGTTTTCTCTTTAAATTAACTCAGATTTATCACAAGTAAAAATAGTTCCTACCTGTCAGCCAGCAATTACAGCTCAATTTCTAGAACAGCACAAACTGAAAAACAAACAAACAAACAAACAAACAAACAAAACACAGCTGCCACCCTCTCTTGGTGGGATCAGCAGTGAGAGACTTGACACAGAGATTGAATTATTGCCTTGTTTTGGAAGCAGTAATTCCAGGTGAATACTGAAACACCCACATGAATTTGCAGCAAACAACCAACAGCCACTTATATTAGGGCTGGATCTATCTGAAGAGGACGTAGGCATTGAAGCATGTAACTTTGGAAATTCTGGTGGCTCCAGTGTCTTCTGAACCCTGCTTTAGGTACCCAGACCCTCAGCAGCTTAGCAGTGAGCCCTCTGGATGTGCGTGTCCTGCCCTGCACTGTGGAGGGGACAGAGGTGCCACAGTATGACTGCTGCTTTCAGGCTAAGGGTAGCATTGCAGCAGTGCTGTGCTGTGTCTTAATCCCTCTGTGGAGCCAGTCTAAAATGTAAATAATCATGAGTTTCCATATATCACAGCTTGGCATCTTTAAGAGTATTTCACCCACCAGCTCAGCCTGCGCACCGGCACAAGCCCTTTGCTGACTGACCTCTGCACATTCTGGCTCTGCAGAGAGAACTGTCCCAGCACCAGCAGCTCCAGTTGCACCTTCCCACTGCAGAGGCAGTGGTGGGATGTATCTGAGCAAATCCAGCCATCTCCCAGCCTACCTCACCAGCAGCCTTCGTGAGGCCTGCTCTACCAAAACACTCCACTCCACTTTGACTATAAGTTTCTGGTATTCCTCTTTCACCTCAACAATATTGCTTATATGTTTGCCTGTGTGCATAAACTTTGTTAGATTTAATCTCTTTCTTTTTTAAAATAATGGGACCTATTAAACAAAGGCAGAATAGGAAATGTTTAATGTAGCTTATTTAGCAGTGGAGGCAGAAAAGTCTCAAAAGTGGGAAAGATATATCTTACTATAGTAAGATATATATAGTTCAAACTTACAAAAGAGATGTTAGTGCTTGGATTCTTCTGCTCGTCTGGGATCTGTTTCAGAACATCTTGGTAAATCTGGATCATCAGAAAATGAAAGTCAACCACCCTGAATAAATTGGGCTTTATCAAGACATTGAAATGGAGCATCTTTAATCACAGAATCACAGAATCATATAGGTTGGAAGAGACCTCCAAGATCACCTAGTCCAACTTCTGACCTAACACTAACAAGTCCTCCACTAAACCATATCACTGAGCTCTACATCTAAACATGTTTTGAAGACCTCCAGGGATGGTGACTCAACCACTCCCCTGGGCAGCTCATTCCAATGCCTAACAACCCTTTCAGTAAAGAAATTCTTCCTAACATCCAACCTAAATCTCC